>NC_140642.1:27410379-28882569 GCF_978046115.1 Saccoglossus kowalevskii | reverse complement strand
AAGGTTGAATTTTGATGAATCTTTTATGACCGACTTCAAACTCTGTCAGAGTATCGGAAATGCACAGTTCATCCCAAGTACTTAACTCGTATGTATACCATACACTGCAACTGCAGTATGCTAATGGTGCATCGGCAATCATGTGTAACTAAAAGGAAACGAAAACTGTCTGTTCTCAGATTCACAGTAAAAGGCCACGTATGTGGTAAATAATAATTTCAAACTAGCAAGTTCACGCGATGCCAATTGTTTTTAGCAATGGTGCAAATGGCGTCTTTCATTTGTACTGCTCTCATTCTATATAGACTCCATCAATTCTACCAGTCAGCTTCAAAGGTGTGAATGTCAACCAAAATAAACATCTATAGAATACCTCCTCAAGAGACACACAATGAAACTTTTCTACAGCACAGATTTAACGACTTTCAATGTTTGACAAGACAAGAGGCTGGAAATGTAACGCTGATTGATCAAAGTACTCCCGTCCACTGACACCAGTTTTCTTAAACTTGACCACAGAATGAAAATTGCCTGAGGACGAAAGTTAATTCATCCAAACAAACAATGGCCTTGAAATTCAAGAATTTTCTTCATTTAGTCTCTAAAAAAAGGCTTGAATAAGATAAGGGAATGATCCAGAAGGTAACAATCAGTCCATTTCCCGTGCCCCATTTTTTACATTGTCAAACAACGACAAGGATTAGGAACTTAAGTGATCTGGTCAATTGAGGGCTAATGTGATAGTTGTTACTCTCAATGGGATGGGTGGAGCTTTAAGACCATACCAAGGGGTGTTTAGTAACCTATTGTGATTGGCTTCTTCATAAAGGATGGGCAGCTCACATTACCCACCTGTTTTACCCCGCCCAGCAGATTACATTTCTCCGCCTCCTCCATAAAACAAGGCATAAACAACTGTCTAGTGCGATTATGGGCAAGGCTCCCGCCTTTAAAGGAGAGGAAGCCAAACCCAATCCTGTCTACATGGATTTGTTCCTATCCAAGAATTGAATGTCCTTGTGTTAGGACTCCCATAAGCCTTAGTGACTTGTGATGGAAGGCTCACGTAATTTAAACCAACTTAATATTCAAACTGGTTTCACAGTTACCACTTCTTTGCAGCTTTTCATCCTTGAATAATGAGCAGAAATCAAGTTTGTGGAAAAAGTTGGCGTTAATGAGAGAAGTGAGCTAATTTTATTTACAAGGGAAATCTGTTCATCACTTCCATGACTCGGAGAAATCATGCCTTTTTAAAATGCCAATTTATCCGTCTTTAGCTGTAGACTACTAACTAAGTAGAGCCGCTGATCACATACTGATGACTCAATATTACATGCGAGGTGGCAAATAAAAGCTAAAGAGGCCAATTTTTAACGGAAATTGAAACTCTGAAACATGGGAATTGCAGCTTCCTTTAATTAATCAAATTTGATAACAGGTCGGCAAGTTTTATTGCTAGGCTATTCTTTAAGTATCTGGGGCTAAGTCAGTAAATTGTTATTCAAAGTGAAAACATTTCCAACTGTAATGAGCAGGTCTAATGAAATTAAAATGGTAATTTGTAGTTTAAAACAACACATTCTAACTATCACACAGTGCACTTCATCTGGAATAGAAGTGTGACATGGGATGATGTAATAACGTGTACTATAACCCTAATGCACAAGAGCTTTACATGCAAAAGAACACAGCTGTCTGTAAGCTTTTCACATCTTCAGTTAACAGTAATCAGGATTGTCTATTGAATACTGTCGAGTCTATGGCGAAACAAGCCCGACAATTTAACTTATTTCAGAGATGATGTCTGATCTCGCAGAGTGTGGACATATTATTTTAATATTAGGCATACGAAGATGACAACTTAATCAGTTAAAATAATTTAACATGAAATAATTCCAAGTGAATAGGTCATTAAGTGAAGGAGTGTCATGTTTCTAATCTAATGCAGATCCAGATACCAGGGCATAGGAGGGGGGGAAAAGGGGGAAAAGAAAACAAGTCTGTCTTAAAGTAATTTCCACTGAGTAATTCGCATCCAATTTACAACTAACTAGCCTGGTGTAAACGCTTTAATTTTCCAGTTGACTACCCGTACTTCTGCTTACTTCTTCTCATGTAGCTGTGTATCTTAATGAGATTTAGTCATGTTCCTGTTTGAATTTCAACTATGCTCGGCTTGTTGAAATCAGTTTTGCTAAGTGTTATTTTATACTGTGGACTCCTAAGGGTAAGGTGCTGATACCTACAGTCTCAACAGTTGAATAACATCCATGGAAAGCGGTACCCCAAACCAAAAGGTCAAATGAAACTGCAGAAACAGTGCATGATTGACCCCAAGGTCTCGGCTTAAGACTTACCTAGATTACAGTTACTGCACTGGGGTGTTTTTGTTTTTTTTGCTTAGATTGAATTCCTAGTTTGAAAAAAATAAATAAAAATATAAACCGTACTTTATTTGACAAATTAGCAAAAATGAAATTTCATAAAATATGTACTAGGAACAAATATTTATGCCCAGGAATTTACAATTGTTACAATTTAGACAACTAAATCTATACTGTAAATGCATTAATTAATTGTTGGTTTTTGATTTTTATATTTTCGCCATATAGTTAAATCCATGTAAATATGTAAAGCAATAGAATTCATTGTTTTCCTGCCAAGTTTGTAAACTTAAAACCCAGCATTATTGCTTCAAGCATCAAAATAGTGAAATTAAATGTCAGTGAAAGCAAATGGTTTCACAGTACAATTCGCTATGAAAATTATAAATTATTCTGAGACTCTTCCAAAAATGATCAAATTACAATTTATTCAAAAGATTTAAATTTACAATAAAAAAATACATAAAACAGTAATTTTTTTGAATAGGAAATTAGATATGATTTTCAAAAATCAATTTCTAGCCTAGGTTTGCAGTGTTTGTATATTACCATTTAAGCAGCCAGTATCTAGTACCATGAAAGAAACACAGCATGCCTAATACAGTCATAATATTTAGTTAAGGCGCGAGGCTTGGGGACAATGAAAAAAATGGACACCTGCACTATAACAGAGCGCAGTTAGAATACACATTAGTTAGTTTATAGTGTAGACACAAATGCCCTAAACCAACAAGAACCATTTGGGGGTATACTTTTTATTTCTGCACATTGCTGTTACAGCAACACTGAGTAGACGCAAAAACAAAGAGGTTAAAATACCTGAAAGTGCAGCGATTGACATTCCAGCAACACTGGCACTTTGCAGGGTTCAAGACGGTTCAAAGTGACTCAGTCGAAACCTCAAGCAAAGTTCATACCATAAGGAGGGAATTATAATGCTAAAAGGTGATATCAGCCGTCATCTTTCCTTAACTATATCTGATTATTCACATTGGTAGGCCCAACACAGTTGCTTATGACCAGAGAACATTTTGAAATTCGCACTTCCCGTTCTGATTTGCTCAGTGGTTAGAGCTGTATGCACTATGAATTGACAACTTAAGTTGAGTTAACATGGCTAAGTGACATGCTGGTGAGGGAGACACCTGAGGCAGAAAACACATTCATTTTGCATTACATTTCAATATGCATGCCTTCGGGGCAATGCCGGCCGCAGCCCCAGCTAACATTGTCATCACTTCTGAATCATTGCACAAATCTAATAGCTCACCACTCAAGCACTGATTACTTTACCAGATAGGTTGCAAAATTGTGCCTAATTCCCAATTTCACTAATTTTTCATTATTTGAGCCTTAGGGCAGCCAGCGAGATTCACAGCCAATGAGGCCTTGTAACCCCACAGCTAAATAAATAACACCAACCTTAAGGGATATCTAATAAGCATCTTGGCGATGCAGAATTTAATTATTATAATCGCTGTACTCACTTATGATAATTGAGCGGGTTAAAATAAGTTTCAGTGACCCCATGTAGTCATGATCATTTGTGTCTGGTCTCTCCAGACTTGTACGTTTTAAATAGGCAACTCAACTGCTGGGTGATATCTCATGCATTCCAATAATTATGAATGACGGATAAAACCCCCAACACGTCCGTCTCATCATTACTCCATCAGTGATCCAACTTGACAGTAAAACGGTTATAAAATTACAAATTAGATTGACCGATTTGAATTATGATGTGACTGACATACATAAATGCATCAATCTCAAACAACATGAACAGTATCATTTGAAACGGAAGAGCGGAAAGCAAACAACTTTACCCTCATTTCCTGTATCTATAACCATCATTTAATCACATTTGGGAAAACAAAACATAAAAAAAAACTATCATTTTATCTCACCTTCTTTACAACGCAATAAATTTTTCAATATTGAAAATAGAAGGAATTTTCTAGTTTAGTGGATCTGAAACGGAAACAGGAAGGACTGTTATACTCAGATTATAAACTGATGTTTACAGTGTTAACAAATTTAATATTAACACTGTAATTATCATGTCTGTTTTCAGACAAAAACAATCAAATCAGACGAAAAACAGAATCAGAAAGGTTAGTGTATTTTGGACATACCGTAATTCTTTAACTTGGTAGTTTATTTTCTCTGTTTAATTGCTTTTCAATTCTTTCTTACCATGGCCACTATTTTTCAGTCTGGGAAAAATCGTCCAACCATGATATTTTTCTTCTGATTACAAAAACAAGTAGAAGAGTCAATTAAAATGAAATAAAAATGTGTTGAAGAAAAAAAATGTGAACCGCTGCTGGTATGTAATGTAATGTACGTTCAGTCGGTGTGAAAATGTGTTAGTTCACTGCCATTTAAACAAATAATTAAATTTCTTTGACTTCTACAATTGTTTAATTTAATACCGTTCTCCACAAATCCCAGAAACCAAGTTACAAAAGTCACCAAACTACTTTTCACACTAAAAATTAAATCTATGAAAACAGCAATTTCTGAATCATTCACCATTTATTCCTATGGTAAACAAATTTCATATCTCAAAATTATATTCAGTACTTGCCTTAAATTATTAGAACATTCTAATGATTAATATTTCTTATGAATGAAATAATTAAACTTTACATTAACATGGAATCCTGATGGACATGGAAATAGCTTCAATAATTGTACATTTTCCCAGTTATGTCCCTAAAAATATTTCTGGGCAAAAACAAATATTTATGAAGCCTACATGAATAATTAAGCAATTTTGAATAAAAAAAGTGCGATAAATATTATCTTTATATTTATAGGTGTATAAATATTGCAAATCAAATTATTGAGTACAGTATTAGAATAATACTGCATGTTAATGCAGTCAGCGATAATTCAGGTTGACAAGACAAAGTATCTAGTTTCACCCAGAGGGGAGGGTGCTTTCCTGTAAAAGTGGTAAGCATGCAGTACATCTATATGCATTGTATGGTACGAGTTGATAATGAAAAAAACTTGAATAGTGTTTTTTGTTGATTTTCAAGATATTTAGGACAACTACCGGTATACAGACAACCCATTCCATACAGAATGATGATACAGTACATTTCCAGACTCTGGCTCAAAAAAAATCACCCAAATTGGTGTTGTATACAAATATAACTTTTTCAGAGATAGCCCCCTACAATGTACAAAGTTCAATGACCACTGAATATGATTTAAATAAAACTAGACACATTTAACTTTAAAACAGAATAGCCACAGTGCTAGTCAAATAGAATAAAATTTTCACACAAAACGTCAAGCTCATTTACTCGTCAACACCACTAAATGACACAAATATGTAACACTTCGAATCGGGTTTTGAATAAAAAAAATAGAGTATGCAATGAAAACCTTCATAGATCTATAACCGATGAATGTCAGGATTAGACACGCACTTAAAATAATCACCTCATTCATTTTGCCACTGTGGGGAATTCACCATTGTTTTCAGTATACTTCCTCTTTAGTGTTGTGAGAGGGAGGCAAACTTCACAAACTAGGCGGACTGAGAACAGGTTCAAGGAGCCATTAAGAAAGCACAAGAGGCTCATCAGACTTCTGTTCAGTTACTCAGAAAGGAACATTGGTATACTTAGCTGAATCTGACAGCTTTACGCTTTTATTTCAAAATACAGTAAATAGTACAGAATGAATACCATATCAAGAATCCTTGAGGATACCTGGAGAAATACAATCCCCAAGTTAAGGAACAGCCCATTAAAATGTTCGATTAGTAGGTCTGCTGATGGCCCAGTAGAAGCACACAACGAGGGGATAGCTATTGTGGTTGTCATCAAACACAATGACAAAGAGAAATAAAACATTTAACATTTCTTATCGACACTCTGACGAAGAGAGCTATTTAATTTGTGATAAAACCCCCAAATGACAAACCCATATCACACTTTTGTGTATCGTGCCAAAGAGTTAATAAGGAAGGCATGAGAGTCGCAATAGTAGTACAATAACACTATCTCAAACAAAGGTAGATGAATCCTTAAAAAATTCAACTGAATAAGAAATATTAGTGACATATTACTTGATTTGTATACATAGGTTCTTTTCTGAGATTTGAACGAATGCATGAGGCTTTCAAGAGCAACAACAAAGCAGTGACATACTCAAATGATTACTGATATTTAGAATGAACTATATCATAATATAATCCTGTCATTCAATTTTTACTTCAGTTCATTTGAACAGAGCAATGATACATGACAAGTCTTATCCAGCAAATTGTATATCATATATCCTCTGTCCTTTTGAAAAAACTTATTTAATTGGTGAAATCCACTTGTATGTTGGCATTGTCAGTACATCGTTTGCTTTTGTATCAGTTCATCCCTCTCTCCTAGTTGGAACATTATACCTTGAAATTCAAGAAGTTGTCAATAGAGAGATAAAATAAAAAGCACATGGCAACAATGTTTGGAAATAAAATACAATCTATAAAACCGAAATATTTTTGTTTAGATGTGATTTGAAGTACATCAAATTTACAATGTTCAATGCGTTAACGTGTCTTTTTATCGTGTAAGTGCATGCGCTTCTTCATACAGTACTATGTTTTCAACAAATGAAACACGCTTATCACTGGCTATGCAATACTTTTTCAATTGGTGTAAATTTGAAAAAAAAAAACAGTCACCTGTCCATTATCACACAGGTCAGCGAATCCAGTGGGTTTTATCATGTTAAAATATTGCACAGGAATGTTTTGAGAAGAGTCCTAAACAAATATTTTTATCACAGAAGTATCACAAAAACAAGGTCAACAAGTATTTGGAGAGATCTTCCATTTGTTCAAAATATAATCTACCTCTACCTAGACCGAACTTGTGTCTAGTGCAAAATTGAGGATGAATAATTTGTGTAAATTATAGAGCAGCTTCATATCCATCGACAAGTATGCTTGATGTGACAGAATGGAATTGAGACCTGTGCTCTAAAGGTAGAAATTCTGCTTTTGAACAATTTTACAATTTGAAGTCACCCCTTACCCTAAGGATTTAGGCCAGTTCATAACGAGATTTGATGTGCAAACATGTCCTAGATTGGACGAGTATGACAGCAATCCTAAGCAATATTTCGGTAAAATTTTCTCAATCCAAGTAACTTTCCTTGACAGCATTCCTTATTGAAGTTTATGTGAGGAACACACAATAAGATGTACAAGTCATTTAATTTTTGCTGCTAAAAATGTTCATGATTTGAAAATGTTATGGCATTCCTGATGACTAAATTTCTTGAATGTCACCCTGGAGAATTTTTCACTGCTACAAAATCTCACAATTTTCACTGCCTAACAAAACGTTTTCTCTAATTCTATTGTTTATTAACCTTTTCGCCACCAGACTTTCTCGCCCAAATTTTCTGCACTTTGTCACTATATTTTTCAATATTTATGGAAATGTACCCTAATTTAGGAGCCAACATACAAAATTGGTGGAAATTTTCAGTTTTTACTCAAAAAATTTGGTAAGTAAAAGGTAAGTGCAAACTAAAAACGGTACTATTTTGTGAATTTGTGATGAAAAAAGGGAACTGGTGGTGAAAAGGTACAACATGCATGATAATGAGAACCACTGATATTATAATACAATTCTTCAATTTCTCAAATAACTTCAGGAGAGGAGAATATTTTATATGCCCAGTGTGCACATTAAATAACAATTTTGCAGCTCCCTACCACCTCATCAATATATCTATAAACCTACTCAAACAACTTTCAATATATTTTTACAAATAAATAGTCACCAAACTAACTTATCAGACTCTCGGGGTTGAGTAGCTCGAGGGCTAAAAGATCAAACACGGATTTAGGGGTGATAAAGAAATGTGTCAGTAGTAGAAACAATATGCTTGATTGGCAAATGCCTTGTAGGCACTGGCAGCTACCAAAGACTAGTTAACTTCCCCTCAGTCAAATTTAACACATGCTGCTTTGTCAGTTCACTAAACTGTGGTTTTTTTCTGCATATCAGTAATTTCAATCTCCCCCAATTTTGAAGCGTGATACAGTTCTGAACAAAAAATCCACGTTTATAATCGCTGTTATATAAATAAAGCAAGATTTTATTACTTGGAATAAACAATAAAAAGGATGTCTATAATGTATAATTGTTATAAGTAAAAACAACCCCATCATGATTTTGATAAACATTTTTAAATGTACTCGTTGATTGGCTGGTTGGATACAACTGCTATTGAAATTTATAAATATTCATAAAAAAAATCAAAAGAATGGGTTTGTGGTGTTGATAGTACAATATGAAGTGTCTCTGTAGAAAATCAATAAAGGCAATTAATATTTTTGTATATAATAGTTTACATTACATTGAATTTCATGAAATATTTATAGAACATTTACCCTTGAACTTGGAAGACCCTCATGCTTCATTTAAATCAAAGGAAAACACTTTCATTGACTATACAAGCCATTTAGTAATGCCCTATAGTGTTTGCTTCAAGTGACAGCACCAAGCAATTACGTCATGTGATTAATTATTCACAAAAATTTTTGATTTCAACAAACAAATAATTATAAACAAGAATTAAAATAGTGACAGATGTATCTAAAAACTGTTATAGTGTTGCAATAATTTTGCAGAGTTTTGTTCAGGCAAGTTAGATTCAATAGAAATTATCAACAATCGTTGCAAAGTAGCCCAGTTGGGGTTTAAAATAATCGTCTGCAGCACATATTCTAGTTGTTTACTCCCAAGTATGTAACAGCTAGTTGTTTGTTTTGACAGTCCCACTACTTTTATTACCAAATTTCATTTTCCTAATGCATTTTTGCTCTGAATTCTTGACAATTTTGAAGATAATTGTACCCATAACATCACACAATGTCTACCGTGAAACCATGTACTAGCAACATGTAATTTGCTGATATTTTTTTCAAAATGTCTTAAAGGACCCAAGTGTTTTAATGTTTTACACTCAAAATAGGGCAAATAATTAAATGTCCCATGGACACTAGCTGCCTTTTTGGACAAAATGTTCCAACCTAAAAACTGAAACCAGATTATCATGAAATATTATTGTCAGTTGCTTTTTTTACGAATTTTCTCAAAATTTGTAGTTTTTAGACTGAGTTAAATGTAATAACACATTATGACAGGGCAGAGGGTTTATGCTGGTGCACAGTGTCCATATACCTACATAGTCTGTCGAACAATAGAGCTAAAAAGGATCTTTTTTCCCCCTCCATGGTCCGACGAAGCAGCATACAGAAAGGAGAAAATGGCAGACGAAAACTTCTCCCGTCAACGAAGGTGAGTTGGTTGATATTTAAATTAAGTGTCTCAGCGATTCGTTCTGATTGGTCAGATTGTCGTGATGCACGGACGGACGAGCCCTCTTACCCAGCATGTAGCGTGGTTATTCAGTAGAAAAAACACATTACATCAGTGTTCAGTAGGAACAGCAAATTACATGTACAATAAAAAATACTCATGAAAACGATCAGCAAAAGAGAGACGCAAGGTCCACTTGGCACTTAAAATAACTTTAAATTCAGCATGGATTCAGTGACCTCTAAACACCCGTGTACTCAACTCCCTTCAAACTGCTATGTAACTTTTGACAAATATCTAAGAATTAATAATACAACAATATATAATAAGACGATGACATGAAATGCCATGGAACTACAAATGAACGTTCGCTACTCACAGTGCAACTTATTTCAAACTGGCGCTCCTGCAACCGGACATTGTATTGTGTATCACGTGATTATAAAACACCTGACTGCGTGTGGTCAAAGTTCAAGAATCACAGAAGAACTTGATATAGTTTTTGATTTGGGCATGATTACTATTATCATTTTTAGTGACCATGATTTAGGGTAAGATTTTGTTTTTTTTAAACATGATGATATTTTTGGCAGTTTATTTTATGCATACTGGATGAGATAAAAATAATGCATGTATTTAATTAAGTATATGTAGTGCCCATGTAGTGACATAGAACGAACTTATTATTTCTATGGAGGTTTACCTCCATGTTATTTCAAAGTCTTTTGTGGGAAAACGTTTCTCCGTTGCGTTTACTATCACAGCACAGCAATGTTGTGACTTGATGTAAGTGAAGCGGCTTTACTCTAATGTATTCCCCTCTTCCGGACATAACCACGTGGAATCTAACAGCCAGATTTTGCTAACTGCTTTGCACTCGACTCGTGGCAAGTCACATGACGTGGGAAGTCTTCGTTGATCTTCTGACTGCGCAGAACGTGATGGGTGGGCGTGTCGGCGCTACGGCGACATCCAGTGTGCATTCACAGATATGTACGATATTGTTTGCGTCACCGTGAAGATGCTGTTAGTATGTCGGGTAAGGGCTGGACCATTTGCAACCCGGGTGGGAAGTAAAAATAAATTCAGGTACACATAAGGTTATTGAAAACTTTACCCCCCCCCCAATACACACAGTGCCATTCCTTATCTCGTTATGTTCTTACTGTGCTGATACATGGTACTGAGACAAGGCTCATTAGTTTTCCCAGACTCGACTGGACATATCTAAATTGCCAAGTATGGCCGCAGTCAGTGTCATGACAGGATGGTAACAAACAAATCCGTCATAAACTGGGTCTCCACGTTGATTGCTAAGTAACCACTAAATACTAATTAAACACAATTCTCAATAAATCTTCTCTACTTCTCTACTTTTTTTTAATTTTGTGATTTCTAACTATTAATCGTATATGTTGTTGAACTGGAAGCAAGTCATTGAACTACTAAATGGAGAGGTTTGCGGTCAAGTCCGAGGTATCGTAATGGATGGTGATCAATATCAGTCATATCCTCTCATCTTCAAGTTCATTATTAATTTCTAATATCGACATAGCAAACACAATTTCCCCGGCGTTTAATGAACGCAGGTCTCTCCCGAGAGTATTGTTGAGTCACGTGACCGCGCAGATAACATAACTGCGCGTCGTTCTGCTTTACTAAATGGACCCAAGATACTAGAATCGCGTGCGACTGTTATGACTTAATCCTTGTTCCACTACAGCTCGTTTCACCTTTGGATGATACACGGCTTGTCAGTCAGCTCTTTTTTCTCTCCCGTCGCGTTTTTTTTTTTCATAATACGTGAAAGGCACATTCTGACGTGGCAGTTATTGGCGATATGAGGGATATTAAACCGCGGTTCTATAATAATTGATTTTGTATTCACAGTCGTGATTCGGGTCAATATCTTTCTGTATCGTTTTTTTAGTTGTATTTACACGATAAGGCTTCTGCATCGAGTTGATATCGTACACCGCGTTTACGTCGCAATCAGTTACACTTCTATTGGTGTACGGGTTGTGACATACCCCACTAGTAGTCCATTGTGGCCACGGTTCAGTATAACGCAACATACTGATATCGTTTTCTAAGATGAATAAGCCGCTGTTAACGGAGTTGTCAATACCGGGAGCTTCCAAGAGTGAAAGGTGTTCTTCGGTGTCCCTCCGGTACTTAAAAAAAAACAAAAAAACATTTCATTTTTTTACGGAAAAATATTGTACACCGTATTGTACACGGACATACTTTGAAAGCAACGACAAATAATCTTAGCCAAACTCAAGTTGTATAGCCTAAAGTCACGCACAGACCCTGCAATATACCCTGCAATATCCTTTCTAGTTCAAGTTCCTTCTTAACGAAAACAAAAGAAGAGTTGTTTTATTTGTTATATACTTGGACGTCTGGCGTCCACTGTGATGAATTTACCTTCGAGTAAACTTCCCCTCCTGTGGAGGAAATTTAAACACAACCACAGGAAGATTACAAGTGCCCCGAAGAACCACACTCTTGTGATTATTGTGACTCATTACTCGAGACTCGTTCAATTACGATGAAACTTGGGCTGGAAGTGATTAACCTGAATGCCAGGGGCCGCTGGATGAACATAGCAATGTCCGGCCGCAGATGACGCCTTCGTCTAGATTTTTGTTAAATTTCGCGTGGTGATCATTCGAATATATGAATTTTCGCTCGACACTTGTATAACCATTCGTTGTTTTTAACGCAAACTTCGTCATTTGTGGGTAATTGCTAGTGACACGCATCAAACCGATCACACACTGCATGTCATACAGGCACGTATGGACACGTCTAAAACTGACAGTCTTTCTAAGAATGAAGCTGTCAGGTCGGCGTTCACACGATTCGGATCTGTTGACACTGTGGGGTTGTTGAAAAGCAAATTTTATTTAAAAAATATATAATGAGAAAGAAATGTAATTGCAATGACAACTTGAATTTATGATGACGCTTGTCGTGTTGGCAGTTCAAAGTTCAATGCTCGGAAACTGTGGGATTTATGCAGCCGACCGGGGAAGACAGCTTCTCTCCGAATGATGGTTTTGCATATACCCCTTATGTTGAGATTTAAATGCAGTTCTATTAAGATGAAATGAGGAATATCTACTGATAAATTTCAACGGGCTCTGTCGCGAATTTGGCGATAGTTGCGACATTACTAGTTCATTGGGCGATTTTACTTCACGAAGCGACTAAAACTTAATACAATTTAACTAGTGATTTAATCTCTATAACCATTCATTTGTGTTCGGTGATATTTTCCTGGTGCACAATTTCCCAATATCTGTTCATATATCTGGTATATCTGACTATACCGCGGTCTTTGTTGACCATGCATGGACAGCAAATCTCCATAATATTGTACATGGTGGGTGTCATGCTTGACGAGAGATTGGTCGACAGCGCCATCTAGCATCCACATATGATATCTCACTTTCTCTTCCTCTCCTGGGAACCGTAAGATGAAGTCATCGCGTCGCATCCACAGCATTCACCAAAATCCATTCTTTTTTTCCCTCTTATACCATTATCTTTGTTGACGATGACAATTGCGCCAGATGTCGCCGTTGTCAAAATGTTTCAAAAGCACGCAGCAGCCTGACTGCATAGGTCGCCATTGCCGGATGGTGATCGCTATTCTATTCGCTGTCCCCTTCCACGCCCCGTCTACGGTTAATGTGAAGAGTGTGGTGATTATGATTCCAACATATATTACACCGACATCGATACTAGATTGTGAGCTGTTATGCGAAAAAAAATATCTGGCTTATAAATGGAAATGTATCCGAGCTGTAACAGAGCCGTGTCGTGTCCCCCATTGTCACTCAGTGACAGTCACCACACACAACAGGATCGAGTTGCAATATTATTTTATTTTCGTATTTTATTTTCATTATATTCGAAACGACACTAGTGTGGTTCTTTTTCAGCAGAGCTTGAGTACTCCAACTTCACGTCAAGTGGATTCACTCAAATGCAAAACGACGGCAGTAGTCCTTTTTAACAATGCTATATGGCGAAGGTGACAGACGGAAGGCAACCCCTTCAAATTGTTCCCGGTTTCCGATCTGAATGTATAGGAATAAAAAAGAAATGAATGTACCATCCGTTACATGCTGTCACAAGATCTTGTGAAATAATGAGAGTGATTTACGCTGGAATTGAACTACGCACTTGCTCCGCCGTTAATCCGCAATTCGACCATTGCCATAGTAACCCACCGTTTATATTGAGAAAAAAAAACGAAGAAAGTCCCGTCCCGATCCGTGTTGAAACGGAAAAGTCCCGTGAAGTTCAACTTCGCGTTTGTAAGATTTTTAAATGCTGTTATGTAATGTTTACCCGTATAACATTACATTTTACAATTACTTATCGTATACAGGCATCAACCGAAATTGACTCTTAGTACCAGTATGGTCAATATGATGACGGCTGCAATCATTGGTGATCATGAATCAATTTGTTCTTAATGTGTTGTGCATTTGTTTCATGAAAGTTGAGTTGACGCGACCAAATTGGCTTGTTGGCACTTCTCAATGTTCTCTACAACATTCATTAAAACCACGCACTCCGAATCCGTTAAGGTTGTTACAATTGAGGTGGTCATATGCTGGAGACGTTTTTATTTTATTATTATTATTATTATTATTATTATTATTATTATTATTATTATTATTATTATTATTATTATTATTATTATTATTATATATCATATATATGTGTGTATGCATTAACCAGTGCCACGGGTTAGTATCTTTTTCAATCAAAATAAATATTTATACTGATAAATATGTCACACATAAGGATCATTTTAATATTCAAAAAGTGAATTTCCTCCCAACTTCCGCGTTACTATGGCAACACGACACGTCTTTAACTTGACCGTGTTGTCATTGTTCTTTTCAATGTGTGTTTACACCGGTAGATGTTTAAATAAAGGCCTGGTAGCATATGTTCATGCACTTGAACCTCAATACCTTCTTTCTATACTCAATGTGAGAAGATACACAGGAATCGAGTTTTTGATAATTTGTTTACCATTCGATATGGAACTTGTATTTGGTATTGACACCTGTGTTTATTTTACTCCATTCATCGACGGCCACACCTCGTCAGTTAACATAATCAATTGCAGATGTACCAATACACAACTTGTCGTTCAAAGTACCCCTATTATTCATCAAGAGCAAAGTCAATATTTGGGGGGCAAACTTTTCCATTCTTCTTCTGCCATGTACACGTGACGGGGGAAATTAGCCGTTATTGGTCTAACACCGCTCGCACGATTATATTCTTTCAAGTAGGAGGGGGAGGGATCGACGATTCCGATCAGCTTTCGGGAATGGTGGGATGTTTCATAAAATGAAATTCGTTTCTATATCAACTCACCCATGCCTTCCCCATCGCCCTCGCCATCAGCTCGAAGTGTTATGTAGCTCAACTAGGTATTCCAATGACACTATTAGAAATAAATACAAAAAAAACACTTTGTATAATCTTGAACACAAGCAAGCCGTTGCGCTCACGAAATATAAAGCAATGTCGAAATATACCTGTTTACGTATCATGTGGCATGGGGGGAAACTGTGCAATTCAATATCAACACAACTTATGCAATAGGATGACTTGGGGTGGGGGCAGAGGAAAGTACGCACATACACGCAATAGTGTATGTATTTTATGGTGAATACAGATCAACTTTCACTGTATGTGTACTACTGCTAAATGGCCATTGCCAGAAATGTAAAACTTGTCTATATACTGTTATTTGATCTTATTTGCCGTGGCAGGAGTTTTAGTTTTTAATAAGTTGCTAAGAACAAACTACTGTACAATTGTTTTCCAAACAAATCGACTTACGATAAATGACACAGCAATTGATTTGAGAATCTTTTACAATCGCTACATAAATATTGTTATTTTCTAGTAACTCGCGCATTACGACTCGGAGCCACGCAGTTTGAAGTCAAAGTTTCCACGGTCTTCAGTTACAGAATGATATCAAACGAAAGATCAATGAATATTAAGTTCAGTGGCGCAGATGGAACAAGTATCTTTAACTAATTACATCTACCGTGTTAAAACTGTCACTCACTCCAACAATGTCGTCCGTAGGACATTTCGTGAAGTGAAGTCAATTTCGGCCAAATGTTACTTTTTTAGTATTATGAATATGCGAATAGTTGTAATTACCCTAAAAACATGTGTCAATTTAATGAATCCACTTTTGTGGCGATACGTATGTGATATCAATGTCATTTTCTTTGACAACCAATAGTTCTGATTCGAAGAAAAAAAACACGTACACAACGTAAAATCGAAGTACATGGTATCTCTATGTTTGGAAACGTATACACAAGTTTTTTCATTGTTTTACTTTACCCAAAACAATACCAATGAGTTAGGGGATATATGTGTTCATTTCAAACTGGCGACGTAGGGTGCGTGCCTGCTAGCGTCTGAACGACCAGCGCGATAGGTGCTCGGGAAAGTGTCTGTTTTCATTGTGTAATTGTGACTCCGCCATCAATGACGCGTTCACGTGATTGACATTCTCTGGCAGCTTTAGAATGATAGGAGGAGATTAAGGATCATGTTATAAAGTAGAATCCTAAGTAATACTGCGAAGAACAATCTGTCTCCATCAGCGTCCAATCTTCGTGACTAGGCTACTCGCTTAATACGTTATTGTCCGTTTAACATTCTCTATGAAAGCGATAAAGATGCGTTTACTTTTGTTGATTTCATTGCAGTCAAGATATCACTCACGTTCCTGGGTTGGGTCTGCTGAAATCATAACGATTATGCTAAGACCCAGCGCGATACACCCGAGTTGACTTGTACGCACACAACATAT
The DNA here is from genome assembly GCF_978046115.1 of Saccoglossus kowalevskii. Taxonomy (NCBI): domain Eukaryota; kingdom Metazoa; phylum Hemichordata; class Enteropneusta; family Harrimaniidae; genus Saccoglossus; species Saccoglossus kowalevskii. The sequence continues at coordinate 28,865,953 of NC_140642.1, read as the reverse complement.
CCAATCACTTACTTCAACGGTCTTCAATTTTTCGTGTTAGGGGATTAATGTCGTGATCTCACTTAGTGATTGCTACATGTTTTATGTTGCCTTGGAGGGAAGTTTAACACGGATAGATAAACTAGGGCACACCCGACAACCTCCTCCCTCTGATCATCGCAAATCTCTTACTAATATCGTTCTCGGGCTATCGTACAACACCGGCTTAAATTGCTAAAATTCTCAGTAATTTAGCTGATCGCATTCACCCGGTAGCGTGGCGCATTTCAACCGCAATAAAAGGCAAGATAATGATAGCCGAGATGTAAAAGGATCATTGATGAAAAAGAATGTTGTCATAAGATATAGCCAAAAGGCATATTTATAAGTAATTCCAGTTAGAGATAAATGCAACGAGCAATTTACTTTAGATTTACGTAAGAGTTGATTGTAGTCAGAGTCTTGAATCTCACTAACACAGACATCAATTTGATCTCGTCGGATTTTTTTTTCTCCCTTGCTTCTTGTATTGTAATAGAAAAAAAAGCCGTACATTGTCAGCTGGATCGGCCTTGCTGTCGCATTTTTGCATGATTGTAATGTAATTCTCATTGGCGGGTTAATATCACCCCTGCTTACAAAGGGAATTTAATCAAGACCTCGTCCCCAGATAGGAACGCTCGCGTGTGGAGAAAAGCGTAATGTGAGAACCTGGAAAACATGACATGGTCTGGGAAAAAAATAGTTGTTATGCTGTCATCTTAGTGTCAGAACCTCTTAGTAGTGGACATTCCTATACCATATTACATCTGTTTCATAAATTGTTTCTGCTTAATTAACATTGGCGAGATGATACGTAGATACATTCATAAAATTGTTAAAAAGTTCTCGACACTTATTTTGTTTCTTTTCGTATTTTTTCTTGGGCGAAAGGAGTTATGGGTAATGATCATACATTTCAAATCTAGTCGTTATGAATTGCGTTTCTTGTTTCATTTCGATTGTTTGCATCTCGTTGTAAACTGACATGCCAATTACATAAATGACCTTAATATATCCAAAATGAGTATTTTCAGTGCTGAGTTCATGTCAGGAATTCAATTCAATTAAATCGCTTAAAACTGTTTTACATATATACAGTATGTGGTGTCTTTTTCCAGTGCCTCATCCCGTGTGACAATTTACTTATACCAGTCTTTAGGCGATAAATGCTCTAGTTGCTTCTCGGAATCAGCCCGACGTGTCTCTAGCAACATTATTAAAAGAAACATTGCCTCAGTTGACGACTTGATCGCAATAGTGCGAATACCCTAGTGTCGCTGGCTATAGTTGAATGTCGACAGGGCCTTGATTTGAATGATACTCCTCGATGTACCTCCGCCTTTCACGTTAAAAGACATCAAACGGCAGGATACAGCTAACTCTTGATTGACATAATATGTCGAGATGTTCCACAGTCTGAATTGTCTTTCAGGCACCGTTGTCTCTTTTCAAAACCCAAGAGTCTAAAGACTTTAGCAGTCCCCCGCTCCGTGTCATCGAAACGACGAGCGGAAACTCTGCCTCTTTTCAGGGGACAAAGAAAAAGGACAAGAAATTAGCAACGAGTGTGTGATGAGAGGCCGGCGTACAATTCACTTGTAAGGGAAAGAAAATAACTGCCGACCACGCTTGGTACTTAATTCAGAATAACTCGGAAAAAATACGAGTTGTGATCATGTATTGCTCATTAATGTTATATTGAGATGACGGAAACAGTGTAAACCAAATATGGTGTATCATATCGACTTTGCATAGAAAGTCACCATGTGCAGTCTAAATGGGGTCTATTCGTCTACCTTGCTTTCATAGCAAATTGACGCATTTCCATGTACGAGCGGCATCCATAGTAAAACATTATTACATCCTGCAAGTTTTTTTTTTCAATCCATCCAACCATTGATGCCATTCTCTGCTGTGATCGACGTCTGTCATTTCGCTATACTAGAATAATAGACAACATCCTGTACGCACACACAGATTGGATACACCATCCAATGTGTTTGTTTCACTCTTTTTTTTCGCAACGGAAACTTATTTCAAGACATTTAGATTTGGATTCTTTCTATCAACAACAATGGTTTGAAATCCATTCTAATATTGATGCCCTCTCTTGTCTTTCACCGTCGCTCCGGAGTCGCCTGTGTAACATGTTGGTGCAACTATATGAATGACAGTTGTGTAACTCGGATTGCAAATACGTTTATCTTTCATGGCGTCATATATTACTACACAGAGCCTGCTATTTGGACGCAAAGTGTGTAGCTGTTTTAATGAGCCGAGTTTTTTTTCTCCGCAATGAGAAGATACACCACCGAGCGTTGGAGTAAATAAGTAACAAACCGTGCATTTGACACATCGAGTTCGCATAGCTGGCTGTAAAGGATACCTGAAAAAGGATAGGTTTGAACAAAGGCGATATGCGTAATTTGGGACACTGAGGCGAAGTTGATAGGCCTCACTTGTAGCATGTGAATCTCAGGCGCCGCGTGAGACAAGTAAACCGAGCGCACTTGTATATTTTTTCTCAATCGAAATTGGTAACTGAATAGTTCTACTAATTGCTGGGGAGGGTTACTAAATAGTGCATTTCATTAATCAACAGCGGGAGACGGGATTAGGCGGATCGAACCTTCAATCAGTCTGTCACCCTCTGACTAGTTTACAAGCTGAAAAAATATCGAGTATACAACTTGCACCCCGCGGGCCAATCCGACGTATTCTTTACACCTTAATGACGATGTTTACGTATATGCCAATGCAAAATTGTTTACCGCAAACTTTAATAAGGTTGAAATGCGCGTCATTGTATATGTCAACAGGTACTTTCCTTTTCAGCTGAATTTCATGTTTGCAGACCCCTTATTGCAAGAATACGATACTGAGATTTCTTTTGGCTTTTTGCGAGTGAAAACAGCGACGAACAAAGACGAGTCGCTGTACGCCTTTAAAGTCTTGCAGTCGCGTGCTTCTCGGTAAATGGAAAAGAATGGCACATATAGCCCTCTAGCCTTCCACGGGAAACAGCGTGGAGTGTATACTAGAAACAGATGTGGCTAAAGTAGCACAGATGTAAATTTCTCCTACAGTGACCGTTGGAGTCTTCCCAGAGCCCGTAATCCACCTTCTCCCAGCTGCCCGAGCTAGCGTGTCCAGTTGAAGCTCCGAAGCTCGCAGTCATAAAACGTGGGGGTATGGTTTTAATACCGAGGAACTATGCAAAAGATACGCCCTTTGTTGTCAGAAATCGACTAAAAGGCTGGAAAACTTAAAAGCAAGTCTAAATCCTAAACAATATTGTGCAGATTTCACGCTTGCACACTCTCAATTGTGTTCATGTGATCCCCCCTTTTAAAACACTGGGCATAGCGCGTACAATGCTGGTATATCAAAGCACTCACAAACCCCCTCGAAAACGTGAAAAGGTGTCATACCTTCAACCATTCAGGGCCAGAAAAATATCTTGAAAGCGAGACTGATAGAAATGGCATATTAAACCAATTACCAGGCAATTTCTTTGTATAAGATAAGCCTCCTAAGCCTTCCCATATAAAAAGTTCTGAAGACTCTACCTATGGCAGCATTGTGCTACATGTTGTATCGGTATATAGATGTGCTCAAGCGAAAGTAAGTCACATAGTCTCCTGTTCGGGTAAAGTTAGCGTCGGTATGGTACGCTTTTAATAGGGGCAATTTTATGAAAGAAATCAACTAAAGAGAGCATTTACATTTCTTTCTTGGTAAAGTCTCAGTCTGGATGCTTTCATTCGTCTTTCCTATTAAAACCAACCTTCTCAAGTAACGATAAGTATGGTTTTATTGTCTCTGAAACTCATTGAATGGTCCTAAGCCAAAACCCACAGCTTATGCTAAAGTTGAATCGCTTTACCAGCCTTGAAACAAATTATTACGTTTCTTGGTGATACCTTGGTGTTGTTTCTTCTCCCTTATTTTTGTTGGAAGGGGAGTTAAAACTAAACAGAATCTTCGATCATCGACTGTTTTTTTTTATTTTGATTATTTTATCCGTGAAAACAATCGTTCAATTCAGTGGGATTTTTTTCTGTGTTTAGAGGATTTTGCTATTCTTTTCCCCTTGTCGAGCTTTTTTCAATCTGTTTATAACATGGCCTTAAAGCCATGACTAGTCTAGGCCATTATGAGGGCGGATAATAGAGAAAAATATCCTTCCTCCCTGTGGGCAATACATTTTTTCTCTATTTGGACTCACTGGGCGAAAAGAATGTCTTCAGCTGCCGGAATTCTGCGTTTAATACATAGAATGCATTACTAGCTAAAGGGTAGACTGTTGAGTTATTAGTCACTGGAGCTCAAACATAAACGTTAGCCATTGCCATGATCCGCTCGTATATGTGACGGCTTGTTTGCTCAGTAATGCCACTATGCAAGTGAAACCCCCTCTCAGTGACGATCTGTTGTCATTCCTTTGCATGCCTCGACTAGAAATTAACGTACCATTCTCTTATATCAATAGAGTCATATTTTTTTCCATTCTATAAATAAAGATATCACAGGTCTCTGCATGTTTTTCATACCAGCCGTGCATTTAAGTGGTGTGTGCGTTATGATATCCAGTAATGATGTGTCCCGGAACTACGAGGAGGAAAACAGGCAGCACTCCTACAAGTATGCCGCTCTTTCACACCTACTTTCATCCGGCACAGATGATGGCAATTTGTATTTTTGCCGGGCTTGTCAGGAGACCTTTATGTGCCGAAATAACTGTTTGTCCCATATATTTAAAATACTACGTTTATTGGACACCCTTTATTGATAGTAATCCCAAATCAGTATCCATTGTCACATGTGTATTGGACAAAAGACAACAGAAAATAAAACTGTGTTGAACATACACGGTATCTAAACTACTGGGAGGATCAAAATGGAATAACGAAGGGGAGAGTCTTATGTTGAGGAATTAAGTCGTTTGGCGTCTGGGCTATGTTATCAGTCAGTGTCTCCGGGGACGTCATAAAGCAGACTTGTGTGCATACATTATCGAGTTTATTAAAAAAAAGTTTGAATTGAAAATGAATGACCGGAATCATAATAGTAACCGGATGAAGCAAATCTAAAGCTCATCGTTCGACCCACTTGAACATGATATCAGACTAAAGGCTTTCATTTGCAGATTCATTCGATAAATTGGCAAATTCGACACTGTTTATTAAATGTAGTTACCAGGCCTAGATTACCAGGGCTTGCGAGTGCCGAGACGTATTTTGTTTTCCATTGTGTCTGTGAAAAGAATAGATTCCATTGGAACAATGAATAGGGGGAAAATTAGCAGGGAAAACCGACAATTATACGGGCATTTAGGGGCAATATGGCGCATTGGAACTCCCTTTTACCAAAACAAATAAGCGTCGATGTTAGAAGCACAAAGCGAGCTGGCTTAATGCTAGACACATCACCGTGTGGTTTCGTCTATGTGTCGCTGAATAATTATCTACAATGGTGGCGTTTACGCATGTGCCAAGCCGTGGTTGTGAAAAAAAAATGTATTAATTATCCGCCACGGTAAATTTAATTTATACCAAATCCATAAATAGTGTATTTTTCAAATGTATTAGACATATCACATTGAAAGATGACACAAGGCTGAGTTGGGTATAATTGCTGACCCTTGTTCAGCCTTCGCATTCGTCCTCCATTAATATATCAGTATAATGTTCCGTATCCTACAAATAACCATGTTTTTATTTGGAAATCCAACCCTCTGTAATTCCAGCACAGACTGATTCGGAATGGACGCTCGTCAAGTCACAAGTCCATTATCTTTTTTGTTTTGGATTGAATAACAATTACAGATAGTATCATAAATGCCCCTCATTGAACCCATTTTTAATTTATATAACACTTTTTCTTTCACAAAAATTAATTTCACTTTTGACGAAGGTTTTTTTTTCAGTTCTTTAACCGATCGGTCTTTTACCCCGTCACTCGCACTCACGTATTGACTGTATAATACCATTCACTAATGATTCATACATCGGATCACGTTCTCTGTGTTTATTATTATCATCGCTACGCACGGTAAGCATGGTGGGACCGTTGTCACCTGGATCGGTCACCTTGAATCGTGACGCACAACTGAATGCGACCTTGAGTTCGTTTTCTACGTTTTCCGGTTAGATTGGTTCATTTTTTATGCCATCTTTTAGACACTGGGGATTATGTATACGATAAATATCCCTAATATGAACTAAGTTTCAGAATGGATTGCTCGTAATCATAATTTGATAAGCCATTATCTGAAATCGTTTATATTGAGATATTACAAAGCGACCTGTCTGATGTATAACGTCTTTGTTAACCTTCAGTAACGTTATACCTGGAAACTAAACAAGGACTACAATAAGTGAACGGGTAAATCAGAAAACACGTACTTGAATATAGAAATGTATGAATATATACAGCTAACATGATTCAATATATTACCAAATGAGTAAATTGACACACTACATACATGTTGGTAGCAGGGGTTCTATATATACATAGCACGACATTTCTTTCTTTCAAAAGTCGGTCGCTAATAATACGAAAAATTATACTGGCAATTCCCGAAAATGATACTGGGGTACACACACATTTCCAATAAAAATGTCTAAGTGTCTGTTTCAACGAAGTAAAATAATTACGTTGTTGATGTCACTTGTTTGTTTCGTTTTGTATGATTACTAAGTATGTTCGAATTTCAATATATATAAATGTATATTTTTGTCGATAGTATGTTACTGTTGGTTATTATTGGTGATAGTATCATGTTATTGTTGGTTATTATTGTTGATAGTATGTTATTAATGAATTGTATTGTAAAATTTCATATAGAAGTTAATTTTAAATAAACTCTGTAAGTCGTTTAAAAATGGCGTTAGTAAACCCGTATGTTATCCATACTGCTATGCGAGTTTTAAACATCGATAAATACAAGAACATTTTGCATTACCCCGGGTATGGTGTGTTAAATAATCTGATTACGTGTACACATATTCGCCATGATGATATAAAATGTATTTAAAAAAATGTTTGTGTCATTCTCAGCATTAATGTAGCAGCTTTGTGTATGTTAATCCCTTGAGCGAAGATACCATTTTGTAGAAAATATCAAATCGTTTAATATAATCGTCAAACAATATGCTGTATTTAGTTCATATAATGAAAAATGCCTGTGCAACAAAATCTGGTTCATCCACTGACTAGAAGGCAAGTAATATCCAAAACGATTGACATCCCTCACTATTGTGGAATCACATGTCTCTGCATGCAACTTGAATATGTGAAACCAGTTGTCATATATTTGATTACAACTTATAAGAACATAGTAACATATACGGGTTCTAGCGACTTACATATCTAAAGAAAAAAACTTAATCTGTCTTATTTCCTCTAACGTGTACTACATCCTTAAACAAATCGAGTTATTCAACACCAAAACTTGTCAGTAAAACACCTATAGGTTTCCATAACTGAAACCCGTGGAAACAAAAGTCGTCACAGCACGCTCGGATATCAGATACACGTATAAGTCACTCTTCTGAAGTTGTTGTCTTTTTACCGAGCTTCATTCATAACACAGGATGTTATAACGAGAGAAGGTACAAATTCCCTCTCATGGGAACGATGGATCATATGGCTTTACTTTTCATATTTACATTGACAGAGGTAGAAATATGAACTGTGAGCCGGAGGCCCGCGAATCTCTTGAAAACACAAAGTTCTCATTACATTCTACTGAGAGAGAGGGATAACGACAAAAGTGCCAAGCAAAAACAGCAATGCAACCTCCTTGCCACTTTAGGAAACATGACCTGTGTGAAATATTCTACCGAGACGTACCCGAAGTGCAGTTTTGGGAAATGTTAAGTCGGGGGTGGTGTAAGAGGGGGAGGGGGGAGTGTTGATGATTTGAATTCACGGAGGACCCTTGGTCTGATTCATTGTGTTAAAATTGCACCGGGGTTTCAATCACCCTGTGCCATTGGCTGGTTGAACTTTCCTTTTGTGGGCACAATGTATCTCTCTATCTGTAATCAACACTAACTGCTAATAACATGGGCGGAATGGCTCATTAGTTGATGTATACAGTCATGTGAAAATAAGCTGTTCATGATCTAGCCAAGCCATGCATTGGAAATAGGCTGATCGGCTATCTCTAACAGATTAGTATAGGGGTTTCGGCAAGAAGAGACTGTCCCCCTTATCGCTGATGGTTGCCATGGCGATAGCCAACTTAACGCTGGATTAGCTTACATATTAGTTAGTGATAAGTCAGCGAGTAAAATTGCAATCTGATGAGGTACCACTGTGGATGCATAAGTTCAGACTTGGAGCCATCAAGACCATCATGAACATGGGGTGCTGAACTTCTGTTCGAATCGTTAACTGTGCCCCTAGTGAGTCGGGCACCACTGGAAACAGAAACTCATCAATATGCTCAAATTTAATCAACATTTGCCTCGCTCGGAAAACTTGATCTGTGCATGAATGCAGGTGTTCGCACTTATGTTAGCTTTCTCCATGCCCTCTCTGTGTTACCATATAAGCGACTGGTAAATGTTTGACGCGGAGAGCTTATGTTTGGGTTAAAATGTCGAGGCTAAGCGCCTGGGGCCGCCAGCTCTGGTTGGTCCAGATCCAGTCTGATAATCTCCGATGGTGTTTTCTTTATATTTCAAAAGGTGGTGCCGATAATGCGAACCTGGCCAGTCCAACTGTCTTGCCCGTTGATGGTGTTTTCATTGTAGCTACTTGCACCCGTGGTGGGAAGGCCAATTTGTTACATTATGCTTCGTGCAATATTGTTTACGCCGGGACTAAGTTACAAGGAAAGAAAGCTAAACATTTGATCCTGTTCGAATTTACCCCATTCCCTGTCGACTTTCTGATGAATTTCCGTGCTTGGAATGTTTACATGTACTCTTAGCATGGTCTCTTGCGTCTGTGTATATTTATGCGCGGATCAGCTATGATCAACAAAGTAGAAAACGGGTATGTGTAAGACCCTTCAATATTAGACTGTTGTTTTAATATTTGAACGGTAAAATTATCTCGGACAGGGACAAACATGTAATGGAGAATATTAAGGCAGATATAATTTCAACGCGAGCATTAGGGTGTAAAGTTGCGCGCCGTTAATGAGAGGGGAGGGTCTATCAGCGGTATCATTTAATACCCGCCCGTGTTATTTCCCTCCTTCGAGATTTGGCGATGTTTGGTAGTCCAATCAACCGCCATTAGCCAGGCGTTCTTTTTCCAGTAGTACTAATTGGGTTTTAACTAGAGTCGTTGATCTAATCAGTGCATTAAAGATAGCTGACTTCTATCCCGAGCATTAACTTACAGACAGACAGCATACTCAGGCTACAATCAAACATTAGTTCTGACACTTCCCTCTTCTTGGGCGCAACTTTTCTTCTTGAGACGAACCATGAACGCCTGCTAGTGGGTAGCGTACCCCCAACAATTATCGGTGAAATGTTCAGTGGTCGCCTTAATTTCTTTAGTTCCTAGAGGGCACGCGTTGTGGGTAGACGGCTTATTTCTAATTGTTTCGCCTTCTTTGGATATCTCACCAACGATATATGTGTCCAACCGTGCCTGCGGGAAGTGGAGTGAATTCTGAAATCAGCCGTCAATCCTTTGCTAAAACCGGGTTACAGCATGTCAGCCGTGAGCAACGGACCAACATTAGGCTGATAAAACAAAGAGTGTGAGAATTGGTTCAAGAATTACAGTATATCACATTTCCAATGCAGGGAGTCGAAAGCAAGAGTGAAAATATAGCAACATACAAAGATTGGGAGATGGGAAATGGGACACAATATACAGTGTTTCACTACATAGACGGGTACTAACACCAGAAGTGTTAAATACATTTCAAACTTTAAGTTTGTAAGTTGTAGTTTTCACGAGGTGTGAGGAGTGCCTGCGTTAGGGGAAGGGGGCTTGTTATAATTATCGTTTAAACACTCCAAGACATCCAATGGGAATTTGGACTATTTTATTTCGGATGATGTCACCCATAAGTGCGCCGAGTTAACCGAGAATCAATCCCCGCCGACATTTATTAAGAAAAATGATACATTTGACGTATCGTTTTCACACGCTACACTCTTAGCTGCATTAGGGCTAGTTGTCCATGCTACGAATGATGTTGGTTGGTATCTGGGAGAAACTTTATATACGATCGCGTTTTTATATAATTTAGCGAAATCTGTGGAATGTGTCGCCCCATGAACTGTTAAAGGGGTTATTCATTGAAAACAATTTTTTAATTTGTAAGTAGAGGTAATCGTCATTACATTGATGTGTCTCGGTTTTCGTCTGGCCCGACGAGTTTTCGGTAAATATCCCGATTGACACTTCGGCTGCTCTTCGTGTACTCCCTTTTACGCTGGTAATACTTCCAAAGGCCCTGTTCAATTATTCTTTACCCCCTAACTCCTTCTTTATAACCACCAGTCACCTAACGTCTTGTCACCACAGGGTGATAGACCGCGCTTCAGCTGTCCAATGTTTTTTTTTCTAACCCCCCTTTCCCGTGGTAAGAAGAGGTAGCACTGTCCAATTTGCCGCGATGTCAACAGTATCTTGTTAAACCGTAGCAAGATGTCTTAATTGGCTTCCGAATTCGGTTAAAATTTTCACATCCAAGTATAAATAGTAAAATCTGTTTGTTCAGGTAATCCGTATACCTGAGGCCGTTCTAAATTTTGGAATAACTGGGACTAAATATTCCTACGATGATCAATATCGCGCCCACCTAATCGAACAGCGTAAATGTTTTCTTGGACATAGTTTTTAAAATAAGACTCAGCCATCAATTGTCAATGCCTCTGTTGACGTCATTTTTTGTCAATTCATGGTTGTAATAATTTCATACATGTACTCCCACAGTCGTGTGAGTTGATAAGATTGAACGGATTCGTGCGCTCGTTTATTGAACAAAATAATAAACCGTGGAACACAATCAATGCGAAGGTTACATTCATTCCTGATGACAAGGGTTCATTATAATTTAATAGTTTGTGAACAAAATCAATATGACAATCATAGGAAAACAAAATTGAAATGATTAATGATGAATTCCTGAAACAAAAAAATAATAATACACCTCATCCGCATCGTTGGTTTAGTCTATAAACTGTATTTGTTTTAGTTCGTCTTCCATACTCGCAAAGTCAGTTACCGGTGAAGGGCGCACCGACTGGCCTAACGACATGTGGGGTATCCTCATATTTTGTCATGGTCGGGGGATTTGCCCAATTTGTGAGCGCATGTGTGTGTGTGTGTTTTTTTTTCACTTTTAAAAGTATAAGTGAGTTATATTTATGGGAAATTTCCCCAAAGAATAATAGAGAAAACCCCGTTATCCGTTGACGGCATTATAGCTATAGAAAATGGCATAATCGTGCTCATGTAGGGTTTCTACTTTCTACAATGAATGGCGCTGGTCACATGAGACAATGCGGAACAGTACAATTTGCTGGCAAAATCACATCCCAAGCGTCCCATCTAGACATTTTGTCTGGCGTGATTGTTTTCACAAAGCTGGGCCCATTTTTTTTTACTTATAAATCAACCGCATTAGGTGAACATACTTACTGCACCATGAAAAGTTTCTGATTTCATCAACTGAAAGAAGGATGAAAAAGCATGACCTATGAAACTTCCATGGAGTGAGAGAAAGAAAAAAAACGACGATCATTGGATTGCCAATGAACATATATTGAGCAGACACACCACCAATCGCCGCCTGGATACAAGCGTGAAGAGCAGCGAGAGTAAAATTGTCGGTTGCCGGAAGTTGGCATGATTAGATTTAGTACTCTATGATATATCACAGTCACACTGCCTCGCGTTAAATACCAATGGGAGTGAGTGAGCAAGCACCTAGAGGATGTCCGTTGTCTTTGTGATTTCGCTTACATAGTGCTTACTATAAATGAATCCGTAAACTGGATTCTCTCTTGAAACCTATCTCTGTCTAATCTCCCAACTTCATTTTCTCACTGATAATCGATCTGAACTAATCTATCGTGACGATCTCTCCGTCGTGTAGGAAAATATTATCTCCAAGTTGGTGTGTGTGTATATTGGCCGGTAAATATACAGACGTAATTGGGTTGCCACCAAACTATCTTTCTCGCTGATTCCCTGAGGTGCCTCTAAATGGGGTGTTGATGCATGAGTTGATGGAAAGACGCCTCGACTAATTTGCATTAAATTTAGAGAGAGAGAAAGGAAAAGAGACAAGTTAGGCTGGATGGATGGTTACGACGGTGACTTCTACTGTCTTCTTGCCTCAAATATTACAGCGAGAAAGTGTGGCTGTACATCTTATACATGCCGTGCACTGTAGTAAAAAAACACGCAATAGATCGGATTTTTTAAGTTTCTAAAATAACCCCCCCCCCTATATTTCCGCTGTATCGCTGTCATCATCTGGGATAGCTTCACGGTTGGATGAAAATATCTTATCAAAATATAATAAAACAGGATTTATGTCTCAGATTAAAGCTAGCTGATCGATGTCAAAATAGGTTATTTGTTAGGTGTTTACTAAATCAGTAAATAAAATAATTTGGTTTGGTTTGGGGTTAATGACGAATATATGTGCGTATATTGTGTACACACTGACAGATCAGCTGTTATTCTGCGCTGTTATACACGAATTTGGGGTTTTTGTTTTTTAATTATTACTCCAATACTTTCTCCTTTTGAAGTTGTCTCGGTCGAAGCCAAAAGTTCGTCGCGTCTATATCGGTTGTGAATCTGCAATAACGTCGTTGTTAACGTGTAATGCCCGTGTATAACAAATTATACCCGGTGGCAGCAGCTTATTAATATTCATCATGTCATCCGGGTACCTGTGACCTCACGTATCCCAGTCGAGTTCATGATGCCAGGAGCATTGTTTTGGTAACTCAAGTTGCAGCGCTAGTGGTGGATTGGATCGGTTGGGGTAACGTAAATAATCATCCGATGTGTTAACATACTTTTCTCTTGCAAATGTATTATGTGGCTTTATTTAGGCGTCACGGTGGGCCAAAGTACCAAGAATCGGGATAGCCAGTCGGTTGGACAAAACATTGCAACAATGTATTCTTTTCAAATAAACGTTATAACTTATTGCATTAAAGCATATAAAAAAGATAGATGAAAAAAAAAACACGTTATTACACAAATAATAATTACACAAAAATAGAAAAATAAACAATGCCCAGTACAGTTGTACGTTAGTTCAGTGGTCGAGGAGTTTGGGGTGGAAAGAACCCTAAAAACAAGTGAGCTCGGTCCACGTGTCTATAGATATTTTATTTACCGCAAACATGTGATCAAAAACACATCTCGAAGCGACTATTTTAATTGTTCTTTCCTTTTCCACTTTTCTGGTTCATTAGAAAGATTGTCTCAGTAAGACCGCGCGAAAAGAAAAGAAAATGACGCATTTAACGAATTCCCCGCCACCCATTGTGAATGAGCTAGATTGTCAAACAAAATCTCTTATTATGTAGAATTTCTTTAGCAGAAACTGCTAATCGAGTGGCCTTCAAGAGAAAAAAACGGAAATGCAGAAGTTAATTCATGCGATTGTATTGTGACGTGACGGATGACATCATCATCGCGGGAAACAAAGCCAAAGCAACCCCCCCCCCCCCGTCAACAGACTTAATATTATTAAATCAGAAGAGTTCTCGTTTTCAAACTGGGAGTGTTGGAGTGTCGGCTTATTTACTCATCCCTGTATCGATACCGTTTGATTCGCGCCGTTTTGTAACGCTGAACCGTTTTTCATTGCGCATGATCGAACTCACACTATGCCAACATCCGGGCGAGACGACGTATCCTGCATTTTAATCTCTCGGTGCGTCTGGTCGTCTTCCTATAAGCCCCCGTCAAATTGGGAGAGAACAAGCAGGATGGCAACTCCCAGCTGGCTGGGCTACAACTAATTCCACCCTAATTCATCTTACTGATACTGTTGTTGTTAACAAAAATACGCGATATTTTAAACTCAATCCTCCATAACCTGGCATCAGTCGTTGCTCGTTTGCAACAAAAACACATGTAAAATGCCCTCGTGTTTTATAATATGAACGATATGATATGATTTCTAGTAAATACTTGTTTTTGGTGTCCAAATTACAGCGTCTATTACGACGAAGCACACTAAAAGAATAAACCAAAGGTGGACTTTTTCATTGTTTAATTTTTGGCGGGAAAATAAAATCTTTATGTACATCCAAGACGACCATACTGCTTGATGATAAAGGAGCAGTTGTGTCAACTTCTATCATTCCTAGGTACACTTACACGCGCGTGCATTTCAACAATACGTTGAATAGATATTCAGCTTACAAATCTGATCAATAAATATTAATTTCAGATTTTCTCAAGTGAACATTATTCATATTCTAAACGCCATGCGCTTGGATCTTTTGAAAGGAACAAACGAATCGGAGATGTGTTCAGTTATTAAAACAAACTGGTGTTTTAAACCCTCATCAGTCGGCGGCATCGTTGAGACGCCCCTGGGCAGAAAAGATGTTTTCGTCAAATCTCCGTGATTTTTGTTTGAGAGTGACATACCGCCAGCTGCCCCGCTACGGCGTCGATTAGCTTCTAACCCACTGGTACACGTGTTTCAGTCTACCGTTTAGTCACGTTAACAGTGGGTCTATGAAGCCGATTTCATCCCTCCTTGCTTGCTAGCTTACTTCACACTGTAACGGCCCGGGGGTAGTCGGTGCCTAGCTTTGGTGCGTTCGGGGAGCTAAAGCTGCCAGGTCTTTTGTGTCGCTCAAGTTTGTATTCTTCGGCCTGTTTTCCGCATATTTTCGCTTGAAAGCTCTGTATGTGCGTGTCAACAAAGGTGAGGCGGGCCAATGCATTTTCTTCCCTTCCATACTCGCATTTAAATAGATTGTCTCAACGAGATGCTAATGTAAATTGCGCCTCCTGGCATCGTTGCAGGCCTTTCTTTACCCTTTATTGTGGGGTGAGATTTAATTTTCCACCGATACTCCAGCTAAGTGGTGGAAATGTCATCTACACCGATCACAGCTTGGATCGTACTCAATCATGTACGCGGAGAATACGGAGAATGGAAACACTTGGGCAAAACTAAACGCAGAGAAGAACGCACGCACATGTACCCGAACCGGGACGCTAAATCAGTACTCCGTTGGCAACACTCTTCCTTATTACATTAATACTGAATAATATTTATTTTCATTGGCGTTCTTGGGTCAATTACAGAATGAGATCCACACCTTCATTAAATGAACTCCATTCAGCTACTGTACACTAATTCAATTGGGTTTTCAGCCTCCTTTCTCTGGAGCTCACATAGGATTCAAAGAATGCCCTCTAGTTTTCAATAAATCGCCTCTGTACACACAGATACATTTCATGGACGTAGGCGTTTCAGCTCGGTGTGCATGCCCGAGACGCCGGACCGAGTATGTCACGCTAATATAGTAGATTGATCTGGGTAAATTGCGTATATTACTTTCAGTCGCCGAGCTTCCACAAAGTATCTTGCAAGTGTGACTAATATCTTCCAGAGAGCACAGAGCAAATACTTGTTAATAATTTACACGAAAAAAATTAACGATGAATATCTGACCCGCTGATATGAATCGATTAAGGCGGGCAATATCCGTTCAGCGTGATGTAGTCGTTATAGGCAGGTGATTTCACCGACCAAACAAACTTCACGTACACATTTTTTTTGGAGTTTCTCTCTAGTAGTAATTGTTAAATCTAAAGCAACCCGTTTATTGCTTAACAGTGTTTGGTTTAAAAAAACAGCGCCCGGTTTGTTGACACCCTACCTCGAATGTCGCCGCGAACGGAGAGCTGGAGCTTCAAGAACCCCGATTATACCAGTTAGCTATAGCAAGTACACCAGTGACATCGCATTTCAATTGATAAATCCGTAGAAAAATTATTGAAAGCGTAACAAGAATAAAAAACAGTGTTTGATTGCCAGCCTAAAACAAATATCACATTTTCAATATGCATATATTATGTAATAGTAACCTACTATGTACACATTGCCCGCCCTACCGTAACTGTTCCCCGTTTTTTTTTCCTGAGAAGGTTGGTAAAAGGCCTCCTTTCAATAAACCCATACCACCCGCCATGCTTTCAAGAAGCAATAGCAACCTGGCGCGCACATTTTGGTCTCCGTCATTGTCATTCATTGTGTCGCCCATTAAATGACTTTGTAATTAACCAGCCACGCTCATATTTTATATAAACATTTATTTTTGTTTTACTAACAGTCGCAATATCAGTCAATGGACAAAACATTGCAATGCCGTATTTTTGTTTTATTTCATCAAAGCGAAGCGGAAAAGAATTTAAAAGTTAGTCGCCGAAGGCCGTGTTTTATGGGCATTGCATGACATCGAGTGGGGTGTATTGGCCCTTTCTAGTTGACATCCTGGCTAATTTGTTATCAAAACTACCTTTGTTCCGACGTTAATTGCGTCGCTCTTTTCAGAGTCAATGCCTCTTCTTCTCCCCCTTTGGTGATATTTCTATGATGTGCATTTCAGTAATAACATTATATTAGGGGGTAATAGAATTACAGACTGTTTATAGTTTGCTACACTAGCGCGACTCTCTCAGGATTATCACTCAATCCATAACATCACGTGACCGTTACTTTTTTTCAAGCCTCGCTGTTTCCCATCATGCATAGGGTACAGGAAATGAAAGCAGAGCAGATTTCCCTGCCTAATTTTGGTATATTATCTAAGTATATGGTTATGTCATATTTTTAGGAAATTCCACCTTTTTTTCTCATGTGAACTTTTCTGTTTCTTGCAATGGTATCATGATATATGTCAAGCTTGCGGGTGAGCCCGCTTGAAAATAAAGAACATCATATAATCGACTTTTAAAATAACGTAAACAATTTCGAAACAACAATCAATACATATACATATACACTGAAACCCCAACGTTCGTTTGTTTGCGACCCTTCCGTGACGCGCTGACGTTGTTCTCGTCGCGGTAATTATAAAACACGTACCTTTATCGTCTTCAATATTATCAACACGGAACACTAATTGTTTTCAAAGTTTCTGTACTAATTGTTTCCAGTTGCTTCCAGTATGACATTTTACTTCCCAACAACGACTGCGAGTGTATCCTTCGATCCCCGTATACAACAAGAAATATGTTATATTGGTAACATTTTTAGTGTCAGTAATGTGACCAAAAAAAATGAAATAATTTGTTGTAGAATATATGTTCTATCTTCTTGGATATAGAATTATTGTTGTACAAATGTTATTGAATAAACAAAGGAACTTAACTCTAACATTTGCGCACGTTTCCAATCAATTAAAACGTTCTCCCTTCACTAATTTAGTACATTTACAAATTCGTAAAATTAATTTATCAATAAAAAGTATCAAAACCAAATTGTGTGTGTTAATATGGACACGGTTTGATATAACGAAGTCGTGATTTGTTTTTAAAACAATATAGCATTCCTATTTGGAAGGAGAACACTTTGAAATATGGGTAGTAGATTGGGCTTGGCATACATCAACACATCACATAGTTGTGGATAGATAGGATATCTTTGTTTTAAAGTCATAATTACAGCTGAAAAAAGAAAACATATCAAAACGGTATCAGCCTAGTAAAAGTAGATGTATGTTTTGTTTCAATATAGATGGAGTACGATAACAGCATATCTGATTATATCACATATCTCCCAAGTAATCACTTTCAAATCCTATGTATTTGGACGCATTAAGTCAAAAAAATACTCGCGTCCTAGAATAATTGTCATAAAAAACTAGTAACGGATAACTGCTCTATTAAATAAATTGAACATACGCCAAGTTCTAAGGTAGATGTAGGGAGTTGACCTCAGTTACAATATGTTGTCTAAGCTCTACGTATCAGCTAAAAATCATCGAAAGGGCAAGGTGCGCTGACCCGCTCACCCATACGTCTTTCTTGGCAATAATATGATGGAAAAGGGGACGGTGAGTGACAGGAGGCAGGCTCGCTGTTGTCACGGCATCCAACACCTTGGGATAATGTATGCTAAGCTGGTGTGGATGCGACAGAGTAAACTAGCTTTGTAATGTAACATATTTATATAAAATACACACACCGTCAGCTTTGAGCGTTTACGTTGAAATGAGGTCATTTTATCCCCTTGATTCTGTATCCCTGGCTAAATAATATGAAAGGCGTAAAAGTTGACAGTTTGCGCGTTTTTTTTTTTTTTTTTTTTTTTTTTTTTTTTACATAACAATAGCGAGGGGGAAAGCTGGACGTATAGCACAGAATCCACTCCTTTATTCAGTCACATCATAATGGAGTATATCGAAGTACACTATGCATTTAGCTACACCCCCTCTGCGAGGCTTATATTTGTCAATGCGATGACAACATATGTGGCAACAAACAAACAAAAGAAATGTGAATATTGCGTTTTATTATAACCCATACTATAACAATCGTCCTTGGCAGCATCGTTACGTAGCCCAACAGTACATAGGGAGCCTATCACCTGTCTCCATGTATACACTCGAACAAACACCACCTCCATGATACAGAGCAATTTCATTCGCACGTTCCAGGCTATTATCATACCATGCAGCTATTTCCATTTTTTTTAAAAAGACAAAAAAAAAATCGCAATTTTGGGATAAATTTTGGTTCTATTCAATATAAAACGATGACAGTTTGTGAAAAAGAAAAGTTTTTTTGAAAAAATGTTTCAAGTTACTGCTTGAAAACAAAAATCTTACCGAGCTTTCCTTTTTTGGCGGGAAAGATGAGTTGAACTCCGATGCCATAATGATAAACGAATAGTGACAACTCAATGCATTATTAAGCTTAAAAGTTGGCAGTAATGCTGTCGTGTACCCGGGGTATCACAATGTTTTGGATAATTGATCACATGGGTACGTTGTCATAATAGACCCGATCACGTGGACAAAGAACTGAGATCACTACGTCTCTTTCTTTTACACATTTCTCACAAATACAAGTGAAATATTAATATTACAAATTCTGCAAAGTGTACATGTTTATTCGTAACCCTATACTTCGCATCGCCCCGAGCTAACCAGGCGATTGTCT
Organism: Saccoglossus kowalevskii; assembly: GCF_978046115.1. Lineage (NCBI taxonomy): Eukaryota > Metazoa > Hemichordata > Enteropneusta > Harrimaniidae > Saccoglossus > Saccoglossus kowalevskii. The sequence continues at coordinate 28,846,786 of NC_140642.1, read as the reverse complement.
TGCCGTACTTGTCAACCTAATTGAAAAGCGCTTGCAGTATTTACTTTTTAATTTGGAGATATTGTGGTAAAATTGCCATAAAATTACTTGGGAGTCGACATAGTCTCGTCGCAAGATTAAATGTCCACTATGGATTGCAAGCGGTAGTCACCGCTCGCGTTCAATGGTGGCGAAACAAAAAAATGAGCAACCAGGGAAAATGCGAGAAATATATTTAAGTGTCATCATATGGATGGTAAACTTTTTTCTGGTTTCTTGTATATTAACAGCCGCACTGTAATCAATAAATGTGTAAACTAAGCTGGCTGGAAAGAATTTAATAAAACTGAAATAATACAATGTTTTCTTGCCGCTGGCATCTTTACTGCAGAGGTCCGCAGTGTAAAAGCGACCTGGCCATTCATTGTATGGTCCCAATGTTGACAAAGCTAGTGGATGTCGACAGCGTACCCATGCCACACACATAGCGCTGTAAATGAAGAAAACATTACTCAACAACCATAATTTTACAATTGCAAACTTAACAAACTCAGAGCTATTTTGTTCTATCCGGGTCCGAACTGTCGGGTCTGGCGGTAGAAACCATCTAAAAACTCGTTGATGGAGACGGTACAATAACTTGAATCATGATGGCACGCCCTTGGTTGAGGTTCGCCATCGTCGCAGAGAGTCGGGTTATCAGAAACTCGCTCATGACTCTGTAAGAAAACGCAAAGCGACGACAAAAACAATGCTGTCTCGTAATTTTAGTATTATTCGTTTAGTTTTCGGAGTGTCCTAATTTGTTCAACTCTATTATGTGTTTAGCAACGTGAGATAACTCTACAGTAACTCCAGGCCATTTTATTTATGTCCAGTGACCTTTTTTGACTTCAACCAATTAGTTGTGGGGATACCAGGATACCGGCCTAATCAAACGAATTGTTCTTGTTATTAATTAATATGATACTTGAGCCAGTTGGCAACAAACCTTACAACTATGATGCAGTGGATATACCGACAAATACGTGTCAAGAAAACGTCGGGAGTCTGGCGTACCACTCACAATTCCAATTAGCAGATTATCATGAAGCCTGACCCCCTCATTAGTCAACACCGTTCTGACCTCCGAGTTTAAAGTAAATAAAGCAAAAACGTACCTTCTTGTTGGCCCCGGAGAAAGTTTTGAAAAGCGTCAAGACTATTTCGTTAATTTGGATGTATGTAGTATTAAAACGTGATTGATTAAAGTAGCCTAGGTGATTGACGTCATATTTTTAAAATGATGTAATTGATGATAGGTAAATTAGTAACAACATATCGCCTAACTGTGCAGTGTGTCGGAAAGTTTTCCTTTTTAATATATTTCTAATAAAAATGTTTAGTTATCAAAAAAGCCCGTCTGAAAACCTATTCTCCGCGGTGTTTTGTCTTATAAATATGGAATATCTTACTAATTGCGATGGAGTTCTTTAATTCGAACGCTGATTTTGGGAATTCAAATCACTAGAATACAAAGTTTCTTCAAATAGGAACAAATTCAAAGAGCAATAGCTGGTAGGTATATAGTTTTCACATTTGTTGAGAAACACTGATTGTCATCACGATGAACATGTATTTCATAAGTACAAATGACATTTTTCTATGTCGTATCAAACTCTCTGAACTCTACGGAATATAGTATATTCCATGATTATATCATAGGGTTTATGATTATAACGACTCTGTAATGTGAGTTGAAAAATAGTGAGACCTGGCGGCAGCCGGGGTAATTTAATAAGTCTCCGCTCTTTTAAGAAGCTTCTCCGAAGATGCTATCTATTTAGCAGACACACCTACCATACCCTATAAGACGATCTTTGAAACAACGGAATCTGACGTCACATGGTAGACGAATTTAACACGTGTAGTTCGATAAATCGTTAGAATCCCTTAAACAACTCCGAGGGCAGCTGTTTCCCGACTTTGTAATTTGAAACTGAGTCGTACATTTAGAGTAACACTAACCCAAGAAAAGTTTTTTTTTTCTCTATCGCTGTAAAGTGGTGTTCGGAAAAAAATCTATCATCGGCCATTTTCTAGCAGGGAGCTTAAATTGAATTAAAATCAAAACTTTTTCTGGAAGTTTCGACCGCTTTTTGTTTGTTTTGTGTTCACATACGTATTCGTGACATCATCCGGCTCAAGTGTTCAACTACTTTGGTTATTACATTGTAATTAAAAGTGGGCAAGTTTAAAAGAAATTGTTTTAATCTGACAACAGAGGGAATAACTAAAGAATGCTGCCCCGTAACTCTCAGGTTAAGAGTGAGTCAGGATTGAATTTCGTTGAATTATTTATAACCGTGCCTCTCACTGTGAGAAAGAGTAAATAGTACAGTAGGTGTTTAGAACCAGGTAGCCAATCTCTCTCTCACGTTGGATAAACAACTTTGAAATTAAGATGTACATTGAAGTCAACAAAAAACTTTGTTGTAGAATCGCCATTTCTACGGGATCGAAGTGACAGTTACACTGGTTTGATCCAAGAATACCAAATGCAGATCATCTTAAGAATACTTTGTCTAATGTGTTTGTTGGGGGGTAACGAATCGAGGATGTCCGTGGTGGGAAAGACGGGTTACGTGAGATACAACATCGACAGCCCGGGATGTAAACATCTCGTTGTTGAATATTAATGCTTGTCCCATTACAGTGACATCAGACCGTTGTTTAATTAAGAACAGCCTGGTTGAAATACGTCACTTAGTAGTAACGGGGCTTGTTTAAACTCCCCGCTACTAGAAACAGCATGTGTTGGGTTTTATTTGTAAAATTCACTTTTCCTTCCATCAGTCATGTTCTTTAATGAGATCGAGTGAAACTTTATTTTGGCCACGAATGATTTTGTTTGTTTGGTTTGGTTTGGTCGTGCGTAGAATCCCTTATGTCGAACTACAACATAATGTTAAATTGTGATTTTAAGTGTATATATTTCGATTACGTGCGTTATTACTACTAAATCGTGCGATAAAATTCGATTCAGTTTAAGCGATTTAAAAAAATGCCATAGGAAAGACAAGAACCGATGTTGTTTACCACGGAGTCCCATCGTGCCTGTAACTGTGAGCTCTTGACAAGCCTTCAGTGAAAATAAACACGTTCGTATAGTGTCGAAGTTGGATAGTGCGATCATTACGAGTTAGTGTTCAAATTATTGAACTAACATTCCCTCGCGCTGCAACAAAAAACACCATTCTTTGCTTATAAAAAGCCAAAGATAGCCATCTAAAGGTGTTTTAGCGAGAATTGGGGACCCATTGTAGGGCTTCCATTCCAGCGAAAATGCTGAACAAAAGTAACTTTTTTTATTGGCACGCGTAAACGTGCACATTAAGATACATCAAATGTGTTATCGGGCTGCAGCTCCTGCATAGATGTTCGGTGACCACGAATAAGCTGCATTGTCGCGGCATTGAGACAGAATGTCATGTCAAGGGGCAGCAGGTAAACGCAAAATAAAATAAAAACGTTTTAAAATTCATTTGGGGCACTTCAATAAAGAAAGACTACACAATGACGTAACCAAAGAACATCAGGGGGTGATCTAGTTGTCGCTGAACTTTTCTACAGAAATGACAATACCACGAGTTCTTCTTTTCTAGTGTTTGTGTGATCATCTTTGAGTGACAGTTCGACTCGTTTGGTGGAAAACAAGCATTCGAGACTGTCTTTTCGATAGCTTTTAAAAGCCAATCATCAGACAGAGCTATCACTCTTAGAAATTCACCAAGTAGAGTCAATTGCACAAGCAGTAGTTAGATAAAAACATTGGCAATGTAGCCTTTCACATGACTCTATAATGATCGTCATCAGTATAGATTTATACTGTTGTAAAATGGTATTCGTTTAGGCAATCGAGAAGCGCTGTTACTGTGACTGTGTTGAAATATAATGAGAGAAACCGATGATCGGTAAACAGCTTCACACACGCATTCTCGTTCTTCTCATCCCTATTATTGCCAGTGTTGTGGTTTTGCTCGCCGGGTAAATAACAAAACGACCCGTGAGTTTGGAGAGAGGTGCGCGGCTTGAGTTCATGCACACGGAATGCTACGATCTGTAGAAATAGGATGAATTTCATTCGGAATTTAAGCAATGGACTTAGGAATTGTTATACGACAAAACATACTATTCCCGCCTTTCTATGTCAGTTCATAGTTGTTACTAATTCACATTATTTCGAATGGGTAAACGTATAACCTCCCACAAGAGATGGAATGTTAGTTGTTCTAGAATTCGTCTCACAATAATGGTTTTGGAAACAAGACACCCGATCAACAGTGCAAGTGCTTTCATCCATTGCATGTAGTATATATATGTGTCCAAAACACAATTCGATACAAAATACAATTCTATATTCTCGGCCCATGGTATCTTTTCCTCTTAGGGGAATGTTATTTTATTGGCAATGATTAATGATGAGAAAGCGGGGGTTTTGGTATCCTATCATAAACAGGAATTCCTCAAGTCAAACTGTCGTTCCAACATAGGCTACATATACGTGATTCCTTACATGTCCAATTACGCCCAATGTGCCACGTGACACATCCCTATTTTTTTTTGTTTAAAGTCAAAGTCATGATCAACTTTTTGTATATATTGATAATATATGGCGGTAGCCTAGGAGACGAGAGATATCGACAACGCATTAAGGTCTTCTCCCTGTTAATGTCATTCAGCCCGGAGGCCATACATGTCAGATAAAGACCAGAATGAAACGATGTTGTGGAGCAAAAAAAACATCATCAAAACCATAAACACCACAAATAGTGTAAAATAAAAAGTCACTCGCATCTGTTTCATATTTGTGATTTCTTTGCCAAAGAAAAAAAACACATCAGAAAAAGATAAGTCAGAAAAAGATAAATACAAAAAAGTAACTCGAAACATACACGTGTACAATTGCATTGGTGTATTTCAATTAGTCAGACGTGGACTCAACATATGCGCGTTATCTTTAAACCACGAAGCCAAAAATGTCGTGTTTATTTTGATTAACTTCGTTCATTTTTAGACCGCCTGTTTAGCTAGTATTGACGGGAATTATCTTTATGAAAGAAGGCAATGGTGTAGCCTCGAATCATCAATTGTAAAAGGTAATTTTTTAGGGTCATATGATTTACAAATATAGGGACGTATTTTGGTTACATGAAAATAATTTTAAAGAAACCATTCATAATTATCGTTGTGTTGCGAATCAGTTACTAGTACTTGAATATTGCAAGAGTTTTTATTCTAATAATTAGCATAGTTACAATTTTAGTGAAGTGATTAATAAACCAAATTGTGAAAGTATCTGTGATTTATAACACATGCATATTTTTAAAAACCTTTCAATTATCATAATTCGTATAAATATTTTTAATCTTTAAGTCCGTTGCTATTTTGAGAAGCAAATATTTTGTTAGTTAGTGTTTCGTATAAAAAATCGAACACTTGAATTGCAGACATATAACTCTATTCATCTTCCCCTCGCTAATCCAACAACCCGACTATTCGTTTTTTTTAAAGAATTTGCACGGCGCTGTAACGGCGGAGCACTGAAGCTGAAAATTCCTACAAGGAAAACAATTGAGGCTTGAATTTCACTTGTCATTCTCTGAGCTTATGAGGCATGATACTCAGTCCGGAATGAAATATTAAAAATCCAAACTACACGAAATAGGGGCAATCTATGTAATGGCGCGTGCCTGCAAGTGACGCTGAATCTTTTCCAAGATCGTCATGGACAAGGTCCCGATGGCACACTAGCCCCAATACATAGACGAAGGCAACAATGCGTACACCCTGCTCTGTACAGTCATTAGATTTTTTTAAATATATTATGTATTTTTGTATTATGCGTGCTATGAAGGGTGGTAATTGATGCTGAAATTGTACAGATTTCTGCAGACAGTTAGAGGTGCATGTTCATGGATGACTTGGTAAATAGGTATTGATAATAACAGACGTGAAACCAAGAAGATTGTCTGGGTAATGAAGATAGATGGACGGTGAGACGATCTCAATTCGCATCTGCCATTCTCGTGGATTGTAAACGATGTGAAAATACGAAATACGACTCTTGCTCGCACGTGACGTTTTCTCAGCAGACAAAAACATTTAGCTTGAATCAATTTCAAATAACTTCCCTGCCCTACAAAAAAAATTATGAAAAAAATGAAATCCTACTAATTTTTTCAAGTACTGATCTATGTCAGCGTGCTGATGACTCCGGAAATTGCGGACATTTGTTGGGAAAATTCTGCGATAAAAATTCGGAAATGTTTGACAGGCTAGACGCCCCCTCGGCAGATAGACTGCATGAGGTCACCGTTGAAGAAGTAGAACGCGTTGTATTAATCGACGGAAACAAAACAAGGAACCCGACATACCACTGAATTCAGCACACACAATGATATTGCAAGCAATTATTCGATCTGTAATTAGACATTTCTCTAAAGACTAAAAGACCATCAATGTTTCTGTGTTATTATCTAATTTATGCGTGCCATACACGGCAAGTATTGGCACCTCCCATTTGCTTTTGTTATAACATTGACTGACTGACAACGTTTTTTTTTTCCTACTCAACCTCATGGTCCGTATTATGTCACGTATACCAAACAGTAAATTGAATCGAAAATCTAATTTATAGCACACAAAAATCGATAAAAGTTCAACTTGTTCGTGAACTTGGTGACATTGCTGGTTCTCGTTCCAAATTGAGTCGGAGGCTCTATATATAGCTGTGTTGGTAACAGAGCTGTCAGTCTGCGAGTACAATGTGGGTACAATGGTAACGGAGCTATCGCAGTGTTACCATCCGGAGACTCGATGTATACGTTTTCGCATCCCAATAGACACAACGAATTAACGCAAAATGTTGCGGGAAATCTTACTTTCATGATATACAATGTGAACACAGTGTATTTAGCGTTGATCATTCGTAAAACGTACAAACAAAAACTATAATTCAGTGCTATAAGTCGCGGTGTATCAGTGGAGCGAACCTGCCCCGAGCCTCACTTAGTGTAAATTTAGTGCATTCTCTTCACCGTCGAGTCAATTCTAAAATTACTTTCATGCAATTGACTCGTATTCCTCTACCCATTTCTGTGGTATTGGCCTTTGATTTTGTGTGAGAGCCGGATATTTCAAGATGGCGAGTTTCAGAATAATATAATAGTGCGATCATTGTCTTTTTGGCCTTTTCAGTATGAAAACACTTCGTGTAAATACACAACCATCGCTACCACGCATGCTTGGCGACCTCTCCTATACAACATTTCGTTGTGTTTAGTTAGACGCTTATCATGCTGCACGTTCAACAAACATCGCCATACAGTGAACTCGCTCGCCATATACTAACGAAAAAACAACAGCATTAACAGCACATATTTTGCAAAAACAACAAAATTAATCACATAATCAACCCACACCCCTTCCAGAATTATAAATATTATTAATTATATTCGTGGTATACAGTGCTACCATAAACAACGAGCATAACGAATTTAAATTTAAGTACTAGTACAATATTCTTTCCTATTTGTGTTGACTAAAGTCCCCCAATCGTTCTGTGTATTTCCTCACGTGCCACCAAAACGACAGCTTTCCACCTCTACCGCTAATCGATCCCCAAGTATATGGGATTAACGAGAGAAAAGTACACACGCATTTAGCATTATAAAAGAAATGGAGATTTGTTTTAAACGGTAAGGAAATTAACAAAATTGTCGTTTAAACCAGCGGACGGGGTAATAATATTATATCATCGCCGTCGAGTTAGACGGGATAAAACACGGTATATTCGTTCACTGGTAACAACGAATTCGCCTGTTCAACGTTGTCCCTGTTATGGCAAATATATACCGCTCACATTCGCACGGAAATAACGTTAGAAGCATACCCGAGAGAAACGTACTCGATAGAGATGTCAAACGCGACAGCCAGTGAAAATACACTTAGTCAATAACAATGCAGATACAGTAAACTCCTATCACCAATTTATAAACGAAATTGTCGTAGATTGGGTTTTTACGTGGCATTTCGTACCTGTTATATTTACGCCATGTTTTGCGGTAAATAAAACGTGTACTTGCGTAAAATTTAGGGGGAGATAAAGTCGAATTTCGAACGAATGAATGTGGTAGTCTGTGGGAAAAATAAAATGACTTATAGAGACACAATACGCCGGTGTTAGTATTCCCGTTGATAGACGTAAGGGAACGCCCGCTGTACTGTAGTCCGGTGTATAGTGTTTTTGACACCAGTTTATCGTTGCTGATTTACGGGAACGCGCAAAAATACACACCTCCAAGCAGTGCTGATTTGTTCTAATTTGAAGATACGCAATTACCACATTCATACGGTGTCCAGCCTTGCTTGTTTTTCTTCACCTACAAAAACGATGTAAATTAATGAGCCGTTTAACACCCCGTCAATAGCAATAGGCGTGACTGTAAGTGTTTTTTTCTCGCCCGTTTCTTGACACCAGGTGAATGCGGAAATTACGGTCCGCGAACGGAAAAAAATACCACACACTCGTCGATTAACATGGTTCTATAAAACAATTCTATAATCTAAATTTATCTGACGAACTAAAATGTGTCGATACAAACAAGGAAAAGTAAGCGGTACCCAGTTCTGTTTTGTCGGAGAGGACGGTCTTCTTCGGAGAGAAATCAAGATGGCGACTTGGACAGCAAGACAAAGATTCTGAGGGCGAACGAATTCCATCCAAATCCAGCCGCACACTTGACAGCAATTCATTGTTTTCTCCTTAAAATGGCGGAGAATTCGGCCTCACAAAAAACACAGATGGTATTTGATCCTCTCGATCATTATATGTGCTCGTATTTCGGCCTATTGCAGATGCGTTGTTTACGTCCGTCTAAACAGCGGCGAGTCTAGCAGGGGACTCCGCAAATCGAAGGGGCGGAGCTACAACCTGATTACTCGATTGCATGGCACGTATCCATTACCGCTGAAGAGACGCATACTCACGGTTATGAATAGGCCTGATTGGCATGTCGAGCCCATGCCTTCACTTCACTTTTTTGCAAAGATCTGGCGTCTTTTTTTCCAGTTGCATACTTATAAGATACTCAACCGCCTAATTTGACTGGCGATGCTTTCAAATTTAAACATACCTTGGCACATTGCTACACGTGCGTTTTTCAATGTCCATCCATAAAATCGCACCTCCACGAAACTTGTCACCCGCAAAGAACAATCTTCATCAATGTTAAAAAAAAATCTTAAAGTAAAACGCAGTGATATAATTCACTGCCCTACCCAGACACTGATAAAGTATTTTAATTCAAGGAGATTCCTGCGAAATTCCCGCCTTATTCTCTAAAATGGTACGAGCCATTATATGGATTCCTAAGACGGTTATATGGTTTCAGTGACAGGGATGTCAACTTTTCTGTCATGATTCTACTCAGTGACCCCCTTACCTCGCTTCTTTCTCTGGAATTTTACATTTTAATAGGGCTGGAATTGTTCCCATGACGCGACAACGAGGAGAAAAAAACTACAATAAAGAGTGGGTAGTGTTTTTCACGGCTCACCATAATGCATAGGGACTGTCCGATAATTGTGATATTGTTTAAAAGTAAGATTCTTTTCTCCTCTCACATTTAACAAGTTTGTGACATTTCATGTCCTATTAAGCTCGAATCCATCAGATGCAACAACTTTTTAGATGAATTTTCCGAGGGGAGTCAAATCTGCCAATGGTTTCAAATAGTGGGGTTCGAAAACTGGACCGGCCTAAAACGAGGTGTCTTATCTTATGTATGTCTTGGAATTTTAGCATCGCATTATTAGATGGCAGAAAGTATCCAGTTTAGATTTATTTCCGCTTGGACTAAGCCCTTCTGTACTTTTCTTGCATGTCTGAATTCTGACTTATTGAGACGACGTCGTTTTGTGTGGCCCACCAATGCAATCACTACACCACAGCCTTTGTCTGTATGCAGCGCCGATTAGCGACCAGGGGGCCCCCTAATTGGAGCACCCTCATTTAGGCGGATGTGTTTTCTTATGGTAATGTTGATCAGGAGCCAAGACAAAATAGTGTGAATAAACCCGTCTACGAGGGGACAAATATTAGGTGGGTAACAATTGAGACTGTGATAATACCATGTTAAACATCCATGGAGGGAGGCAGGACGATATAGAATATACCCACAATGCGTGTCCGTATTCACTTCAAAGCATATCAATAACAGCACAGGCAGGCCAACTCGTAACGTTTGTCGAATGAACCACTCTTTTCTTCACTATTCTTTTATTCCTTACAGTCACCGGTTTGACTGACACGAGGGTACAATGGGACCACGTTAAAAAGACTGGCAAGTTTGCCAGATTCTATCACTGCGGGGCAAATTCGAGATTCCTTTAAAAACAATATTTGTATGATCCGGGGGTATACATGTACGTATCAGGAACCACTCGTGATTCTGAGGCAATTGAATCCGATTTAAAGAAAAACAACCGTTTTAGAGACGCCATTTTTTTGTAGATAGACCCACCTGGGAATCAGTGACGTTATTTTCTCTAATAATATGGAAGCCAAGCTAAATAGTTTTGTTTAGGTAAAGAAAAATAAATGACACATGTAATCTTGTGAAAAGGGTTCTGTAATTGGAAAGAAGCATAGCTTTGCGTTTTTATTTTTTTACAATAATAATAATAACAAAAAGTTAACAGTTTCCCATTCCTAAAATGCAGGCACAAACAAGAATGATTTGAAACACATATTCATCTGTTTTGCCCTCTCCCTCTCTCTAAAACACTACCACAGTTGGTTAGAGACTGAAAGAAAACGACGCCGGTGATAGTAGTACTCTCCATATTTATGACGTAATTAAATTAAAAATAAGTTGACTAAAACTAGCAGGGAGGTCTATTCCACTTTCCAACTTAGTAACTATTATGGGATAGTGATGTATGCGAGAAAACCCAACTAAGTTTTCTTGAGAGCAGTATCGCAACTATCATAAATTAGCTGTACTATATGGTGTAATTCTGAGTTTGGTGCTGTAAGCTGGGAAATAGACACCCACCAATCAATGCGTGAACTTCGACCTACTAAAGTCCTAGACTAAATTCTATCAAATGGAACAAGTAAAATATGCTTAGCATTATTTCACACATTCATCCTCTCTCACTTTTTTCTTTAAAAAAATCATCACATTAACATTAATGTTTTTAAAATTAATAATAAATTGTCAGCTATCTTCTTCACACTAAAAACTCGATGTTCTCCTATATAATATAATACATTTTGGTTTTTAAGGGAACGGCTTGTTGCTGGATATTGTCCAGACGCCATTTTGTGTGCATGTGTGTTTCAGGCTTCTTAAAGCGACATGATTTATGTTTTTTGCTGACTGCATCTGCTTGTGGAGTATATACTGCATTATCATTGATGTCGTACTTGAAAATGTCTTTTTAAAAGTTATGGTATACACAAACCAAATGCTGAATTATAGAGCGTTGTAGGTTGACGTGATAGACGGGGTCGGCTCGTCCCGAGTTGAGAAGACCATCTGAATGTTATCTTGGATGCACCGATGAGACAAATCTGACCTACAAATAAAGCTAACATCTATACATTCTTCTCTTGGAGAAGAGAAACGAAAACAAATCTGGATATATATGACATAAAACTTTACTATATATTTTTTTCTCAGAGTCTCTACGCGAGTGTTGGTGATAGCGGCGTGTGTGACTTGTTCTGTGTGGCTTCCAGGAGCGCGTGTGCTGGGTCGAGCGACTGCTGTTTGGTTAACTGACCGGGTAAAGTCGTTGCTCCGTCCACTGTTATTATTGGGTTAGGCGACGTTGGATTGTGTGATGGCTGTTGGTGCTGCTGGCTTTGTAGTCTGCGGGGAGAGAGAGAAAAAATAAAAAAAAATATTAATATATACACGATATTCACGTCAATAATGAGCATGGAGGCCGTTTCTACATTTTTAATAGACGCGCAGTCAGCTGTCATAAAAATGGCGACATTCCCTATTTTGCACACAGACAGCTTTGATAATGATGTCGTTTCTTTCTGTTTCGCGTAGTTTTTCTCCTCCTTGTTGCTGTTTATATTGATTCAACTGAACGTTGTGATGTAGCGATATTAATAACATTGCCACCACTCCGTATTACAATGTTACTGTATATATCCCTCTTTAATACCAATACATTATGCAAGCAGAGTGAAGAACCACCCTCATCGCCTGTACGTATTGTGTACAAGTATGCTGTCATGATGAGGTAGGAGGGACTTTAGCACTGATCTATCTTAATCAAACACGATTGTGGAGAAAGGCAAGCGGATCGGAGGGGCGGAGACCTTCCTAAACTTTCTTCCTACTGATATCTATGTATCTTTTCTAACTTTGTAGTATTTGGTTTGATAGAAGGCTTATCCTTGTATTAGATTATGCGAATTCGGTATGATGATTGCAATGTCTGGAGCAGCAATCCAAGCAGAAACGCGTGAACGTGCAGGATTATTTCAGGCATCTTTTTATAATGTTACAAGGGCCTAGGTGAGAAAGGAAGAAGGAGGAGAGGGAGAGACTGAACTGTCCTAAGGGGGGTTCCTAAATTGATAACAGATAGCGATTGAACAAAATGTTCCATAACAAATGGCGTAAATGTCGGTATGACTAAGCACAGCGTTCAACATCATTCGTACAGGGTGGATCATGGCCAAGTCAACTATGTTGATACCCCTATCATTTGGAAAATCACCCAGGGCAGTTCAGTCATTTTTAACTCGCAACTCAGTCGTAACAATTGCCGACAATTCGTGTTTTTACAAGTACGCCAATCAACAGATCGAAAAAAAACACGAATAGCTATCGCTTTTCTAATCCTAACATGTCCCCACAGTTCAACAATCGAGCGTGGATTTTCACGACCTCGGTAAGAGGGAAAATGTGACTGTTCCCGCTGCACCAAACAGACAAAAATTCTCACCCGCGATATCATCTACAGACGTTTTAAAGTTCTTGACTTTAAATCCAAAGAATGTTTAGCGACGGCATACTAGATATTGAGTAGACGGTGTCTCTCTCCTGGCATGGAATGTAGAGCACTTCACACGTGTGTTAGCTTTCTCTGCGTTACGCTGAGAGTATACACGGCCGAGTTTTTTTTACTGTCTCAATTTTTATATATGTTTTATGTAAATTGTGTTGGAAATATACAAATTGTTGATACATAATACAGAAATGAACACGTTTCAATGCAAATGGTATCGAGTTTATCGTTTTAACAGCATAAACTAACGGATTAAAGGTAGATGGAATATGGGAGTGGTGTGCGTATATAATCTATCTTTTGCTCAAATAGCGTTATCGGCTATGAGATACTGTTTACTCTTTAAATAAACTGTTATTCATTCATTTGATATAAAATAAAAAAAGAATAAGCACCAGTCGACTAACAAAAATAAAGCTTTAAAATGGTTGTATGAGATAAGACCGTCGATGAAGGAGTTGAATACACGCCCCATACAGAGAAGTTAACATATAGTATGGTACGCATAACGATGTTTTTTTTTCAGTGAAAACGCCTGTGATGCAAATACTCGAAACTTGAATTAAAAGATGGATATTTTAATCTATCTTGATTCTGGAGTATTGTGAATGAATGCAACATGTAATATAAGGTCATGTAATTTAATGCTGGTCCATACTGGCAAAAGTATTGTCTCTTCTGAAAAAATAACTAATAGTTTAGATGCGTTTCCGCTCTAATCTGGAATCCTAGATCACAACATTTTGTAATATTAATAATTTAAAGTCCCAAAAAAAAATTAAATGCAAATGTTATTATTTGTCTTGTAAGGAGTTGTTAGAATGGATCAATCGTCTATTTTACAGCCGTGGTATCCACCGTCCCATGTCGCATTTCCTGGGGTTCACAATTATAACCCAATGTTTTCGGCTTTCTTTTGACAATGACATGACTACGATGTTAGTTTATAGGAAAACAAACAACTGAGTAAAATGCTTTCACCAGGAGTTGGTGACCCTCTCTGTCCTAAAATGGCGCAACACTTCTAAAATTATGAGTGTAGAAAAGGGTACCAGACTACTGCGTTGCAAGTTGGCTTCTCAAAACTACCTCGGCACAGTGATGTGTGTGTTATTATTTTTATAAATGGAAGAAGAGTGACCATGTGATGAATAAATATACATATATATATGTATATATCTGTAATTTGGCTGTGGCTTCATGTAATTCGCCAGGTACTAGAATAGTTATACCAAAATATTAAAAACAAATTGTTCTTGGACCAGAGTTTTCCGTTATAATACTCACAGCAAATTCGTGATTATATTTCCTTGCATGCAGTGTGGCGCTTCTAATCTCTAAGGGAGGGAAAAGAAATAAAAAACAAAACTTAAAAATTAAATAAAACAATAAAAACCATAACCAGTGATTAACAGTTTCTAAAACAAAGTTGGCAACTCGGCAGTGTAACTCTGTAATGCTTGGAAGAGACTGGTTTGCGTGAACTGTTCTTTTTCCCGACGCTGTTTTCAAACATTTATTTTAAAGATTACTTCAACTGTTTTGGAAAATGCTGAAGATTTGTTGTGTTTCGCTGTTTAGGAATTTAGCTGTAATCTGACGAATATGAAGTCTTAGATCGAACCTTGGGGCGAGCGTCTTGTTTTTGAGCAGTGTGCTTTGTAGAGATGTATTAAATCCCATACTCTACACGGACGCTGGCTTTCCTTTATTGAACACCCGTCATATTCTCTGTGTAAAGGTCTTATTTCTCGAGGATACGATTTTGGGATAAGTATTTGGCGATAAATCTTTGATTTCTAGTTGAATTGCGACAGGGATTACGCCTGGTGCTATTATTCAATATTGTTGTGACGGTGTTAGCCCCGATTCAAGGGGAGGAGTAACTACTATGCTAGTTTGCGGTGGTTGGTCGGCGCGGTCCCTGTGCCCAGCCAGGTTTTGTGGTTAAGCTAAACATTGTGCGACGGTTGGCGTCTTGCAAGATTGCCGTGATGATGTTTTAGTGATAAATATTACAACTAGTAATTTTTTCAATGAAAGTCACAACTTCATACAATTTATGCAAAGGCATACCCCGCCAACAGTGTGAGCTGTCTGTGTTGTGACGATATAGTTTCATATGTAAACTACACTCATGTCCGCCATTTTCCGCCTCTAGTGGGGATCTACTGTCGGCTTATTGTTACATACCCCTGTCTAAGACTGACTATACACGTACCTAAGCACACAACTCAAATAATTGACAATACTACGAAAACATATTCTCATGTATAGAACCAACGACAGCGACGAAAATATTCTAAGGCCAAGTCGATTTTCAGAGTGAGATTACGGGACACGCACGTGCACATTTTGTTACCAAGTTTACAGGGTACCCACACTTATTGGACCCTTATCGAAAGCGAACTTAACCAACACAATCTGTCAGGCAGCGACTTTCTCTTCCATATATCTATTTCTCGTTAGGGGCCACTGTGTGAATCCCGATCGACATTAGCACCTTGTTCACACTGGCAGTGCACAGGAAGTCCCCTAATAGGACATTTGTATTACAATACTTTTATGAACGAACTGCTACCGGCTGCTACGTCGTGAACTTGGAATCACTATGAACATACGTGACATTAAAACCAGTTGTGAAATTTACCCAGAATTTGATTAGCTTTCGACCCAGTATTTTTCTCCCAATATCACTAAAACAGTACGACTAAACATGGGTGTTAACAGCGAAACGAAATAGTTTTACTCGTGTTTTTACTCTTTGGGATGGCCATGTATATAGCCTAGGCGTACCGATAGTGACACGGGTATAAAATCATTCAAAAATACATGCCTGTTTTTTGCTGCTGCGGCTCGGTCCCTTTGACGCCTGTTCTTAAACCAATTTCCCACTTGAGTCGGCGTTAAACCAGTGGCTTGGGCCAGTTCCCTCTTCTTAGTTGGATTCGGGTACGGGTCCTGAAGATACCATTCTCGAAGCAAACTCCGCGTCCTTTCCTTGAAACAGTGTGTTTTCTGTTCACCGTCCCATATAGTCCGCGGGAGTGGAAACTTCTTTCGAACGCGGTATTTGTCGACTGGACCTAGCGGTCGTCCACGCAGTTTCTCAGCCTCCTGGTAGTGCGCTTCGAGCCACATGGCTTGCAATTTGGCATGTGATTCCTTGGTGAACTTATGATTCTCCAAGATGTTATAGAGTTCTCTGAAATTGCCCTGATGGAAGGTAACCACTGCCCGTGCTCGGAGGACGCTTTCGTTTTTGTTGAGCGCCTCGCATGTTCCTGGAGCAACGGGCAATGACCATAGAAACCGGGCAAGCCGTTCTATGTCACCGCTTTCTTCGAGTGTTTCGCATACGCTCGCAACTTGCAGAGGACTGAAGTTCAGAGTCGGTAGCTGGAACATGGACGCCACTTACACGCGTTAGAATGGAATATAGCGCTCACTGCTTGTTGTTGCTTTGCCTTGTGCTAGAACAACACTATTAAACGCTAAATACTGGGGTGTGGTCGAGCGCGCAGCAATGTGTCAGTTTTTATCAAGGGAGTTAGTGACACAGCCCATATTATCACTGCTATCGTGCATGGCATTTGTTAGATAAATGGCTTTCGATTGGCTTAGAGGAAATTTGTTGTCCTATCACCGAGGCGACACTGTCAATCACTGTCACGCCTGTCAATCAACCTCTCAGGAAACAAAGGCCTGACCACATGGGCAGGGTGGTTACCGACTCGTATAAGGCTCTATAGACATAAAGACTGAACGTAAAATGCAATGTGTCGAAGCCAAGGAAAAAAAAGTGGAAATATCTGAACATTGGGAGGGCCCAATTCTTAATAAAGTAGCCTGTATTAGTGTACCAACCTTGGGAAGCTCACCGTAGCTCTCCATTTAAAACCTCTCGCCAGTTAGCGATGCTATTATATTAATGGTATGCATACTAATCAGTTTGTGACAGCCTATATCACCGATTGTTTGTATATTTAGAAGTGTATAGCTCTGGATACTATACCTACCAATAACAGTTAGCCATTTCTGGTGTGAATCTCCTCTACGTTAATTCGTTCGTTTTGGTTGTCAATTGTTTCACAAGCAGTTTCACGCCGGTAAATTTCGCCGATTTTCAATTGACGTTATTATCAACAATAAGCGGTAAATTTAACCAATCCAAAGTGAATGATAACTCTCGAGAAATATCGCGTGTGTAGATTTTTTTTTCTCTGCAGTTTCGATAATCGGCAAACAAGAAATACAACGTCGGTGTATATTGATCACAGTTAATAAACTAGAGTATTAATGAACATTAGCATAGTGTGAATGGAAGAAAGATCGAAGGGAGAAAAAAACACGCCAGTCTAAGCTTTTCACCAATCTTGGATTAGACGCAATAGTGCAAACAAAGCAGACAAACGAATATTTCATTTACACCGGAGCAAGTGAAATGAGTTGCCCGCCCAGACGTGTGTGCGTCATTACCCCGCAATAGAGACGACCATGTGACGAGGGGGATAGTTTGTAATTGCCACACTGAATTTAGTTACATTAAGTATTTCAACGAGACGGCGGGCCAGATGGAACTGGGGGGAGGGGCGTCGCAACGTTGACGTCGACTCAACCTCGCGATATTACGACGCAAATTCAGTGAAATGGAAACGAAAATTTGGGGGTGCCGTACAATGATTCCATGGGTAACATTTCATCGTACCTGAGTACGACATTTTAAAATGCACGTATACCAGATCTCATTCCTCGAATGAGTTTGTATATTTAAATAAAATGGATCTTTTTACATGATCCGAAAAAGGTTTTGGTTAAAAAAAAGCGACGTCATGGTGAACAGAAACAATTGCACCTTTGTCTTTTGCTATTGTGGGAAGAAGAAAAATCTCGTCTCATCGATGCTTGTTCAGAAATGGCTAACCCCCAAATCTAGCTAAATACCTGCACAATGGTACTCACTATGTGTGCTGGGGGTATCATTCCATTGCAAATAACTGGCTTGTCCAGCAATATGTATATATTGCATTTGTGCCTTACACGTGGTATATTTGAATTATGTAATTTATTTATACCGGGCAACGATCGATGACGAGAAACGATGATGTATGGGTGCACAACACAAATTTGTGATGGAAATTATACTGAGATGCTAATACAATTTTAGGCTAAGGGAGATGGGGAGGGGGGCACTGATATTCTATTGACACCTTGGAATGTTTGTTGTATTTTAAACAGCGGAAATACATGTAGAAAATAGTGCTAACCCAACAGACTGTTGATAGCTGAATGGTTGTGTATGGGTATGAATTAAACAAAGAGATAATGCGTGTGCAGTGCCCATCCGACAACCACACACACACACACACACACACACACACACACACACACACATAAATAAATGTATGTTGTTACATTGATGTAAGATCATGATGAAAAGTCCATACGATTAACCCAAATAGCAATGAATAGACCATAGAATAGACATAAACAGACAAAAGGAAATGAACATAGCGTGCTGTGGGGTGAAACAAAAACACAGTGAAGATATTGACAGCTCACATGCCGGGTGAAATTTATAATTTGCAAAAAAACAACAACACCATAGTGAGTCAGTGAGATTGATTGTTTAAAGCGCATTGCACCAGTATGCCATCGAACGGACACTACAACATAACCACTAAAGGACATCTACACCAGGTTATATTCTAATACTTGGTTGTTATATATTACGGTAACAACTAAGTGCTAAACACTGACTAATTCATACATGTTGTTCATATATATTTTGTTTAAAAAGCACGCACTTCACATTCTGTCGAAAAAAATCCGAATAAAAGTACTTCAGAGTTTATCGTAGTTATCATTGACTTCACCAGTTTCGAAATTCCCGGTATTTATAGTTCCGATTATTAGCGGAAATATATTTCACTGTGGCTACAGTGTGATCGTTCTTGTCACGGCCTGGTCTCGTCAAACATCGCCCAGCCGACCGCCGCCACTAATAACATGCACGCCGTATGGTGTACGATATGTAGATAGTTATGCTCTCTAGCCCCATGCTTGTTACCTATAAACGTTATCTAAATTACGGGGGAGGAGCCAGTGAAGTGATTACCACCCGCTGTTATCATAGCGTTATATTGTTATTTACGTCCTTAGCGTTCGCTATGAAAAGCACGGCAATGATCGTGCCAGCTCCGCTACAGCTGGGTCCGCAGGGAGTTCCAAAGATCGCGAGAGAAATTTAATTGCGATCATGGTTGTATTGCTTTTCTATCCTTTATTTAAATGTAAGCAAAGGCAATGTTTTTGTCATCTCGAGTCGAGTAGACATCAGTGATCTGAGCAGTGCTATTAGATGCGAAGCCGGGCAAATGAAAATTGCCGCGTGTATGAAAGCGTACTAGTATTTAGTAATTCCCACACATCTCGTACACCCCCTGGCCATTTGCTGTCACCATTGTACCTATCAAATCTTTTCGATGCTAATGGCGTATCAGAATGTCCATCTTTCTAATTATATTAACAAAGGGATGAAAATATATATGTATATATTTTTATATATGAAAAACGTCTCCTGGCCACCCGAGTGACGGTCATGTCAGTCAAAACTTCAGTGACATGCGGGCGGCATTGGTTGTTAAAAATAAAACCGCCAGCTGATGATGTGTATGTCACTCCGTCACGTGAAATAGAGGTCACCTATGTGGAGCTTATAAAAAGTGTCAGTTTGATTACGTAGTTGTCTGCTCGTCCAATGTCCTCCGAACAATATCTCTGTTATCAACGCCGAATTTGCATAAATGATACCAAAACGCTGTTCTCTTGTCATCCTCTTCTCTCGATGCCGAGAACGTTTACATCATTCCAAACACGGCTGTGTTGGTGACTGCTGAAAAGTAACAATAATAAGTTGGATCATTTATTTCAATTTCTCATGCGTTGATCGACACAACTGTGAACCGAATCCTTTTAAGTTATTAAAACTCTTCGCTGAATTGGCGATGAAATTTTCTCCCAGCTGATGCGATGACTGTGTATAAAGATTGGCCCTATTGTTTGCTTCATTACATTATCCCTCTTGCTCATTATCTACATATGAGCCGAGCTGTAATTTTCCAACTCAATTTACAGCATATATACGACAGAGACGTTTTCATCTTATATTTTATCCGGAGAAATATACCAAGACGCCTATATGATCGCAAGTCCAGACTCATCCCTTGACCGACTCAGATGATCCCCTATCATGTTTCTAAGAAAGTGAAATTTATTTGAAGAGGAAGTTTCTTTATTTCATATCCCACAATTCCCTGCAAAGCGATCCGTTATGTGTAATCCCAACATTTAGAGCAAGTCATTTAAATTACTTAATTTAAAAAATGCGTGCGTGGTTAAATCAACCCTCCGGTGGCATTTGGCTCTGCTTTTAGTATTACCGAGAATTTTAACAATGAGCAATGCACTACCCCGGAGTACATTCGCCGTAGAATGGAGGGGGGTACATTAATACTGCGGGAATCTACACATTTACTGTTTAACTCGGTATTAATATACCCCCGATATGCTGAGTTTATTTCAACTATTTCCCCTTAGCAACAAAAGAGAGTCCCGGAAAAACCACGTTAACTTCTCTAGTCACTGCCAATAACACCACACTTGCCCGGGTAGAGAAGTATAATTTCGCGTGCATTAGAAAAAACATTTATGTTGGCTATTGAAAGGCTAATATTGTTGACTGGAAAGATCCATTGTGAAACCGATTGAGACATTCATCCATGAGCGACGATCAATTGTACTTAAATCTAGTTAACATTTTGGGAAACAATTTTCCATTCATATCTGGGTTTGATTGCATCCTCGGTGGGGTACTGGAGGTCGGAGCATTAGCTTAGTGAGTGCACTAATTAAACCTACTAACTGGGTGAGGCATCTCTCTAAAAACCTCAAATTACAGGTAGTTTTCACCGACTTTCCTTCAGTTTAAAATTCTAAAGCACCAATATAATCGGGCGAATTTCTCATTCAAATGGTATTTCAGGCTAATAACCCGAGTAGCTATAAGCACAATGTTTCGACAGATATGCAAGTCCTTGACTGTTCTATACATTTACGTTTAACGATGGGAGGACCATAACAAATTGTCACAAACTGTCGTTTCAAGTAGATGCTATCGAAACAAATACTTAAAGAGTTCCATTTTTTTTTCATATCTGTGATTTTTTAAGGACATTACGCAAGCCCTGTTTAAGCTACGATATATAATTATCAATACACATATTTTTTCTGAAATATTAACTTCATTTTTACGCCCCCTCCTAGATTTTTTTATATTTAATAGTAATATTAATGTAATGTCAGACTTGAATTTGTGCTCGATTGATTATAGCGTGTGGATAACATTAATTTATGAAGCATATAAATAACAGCGTGGTGAAATGTTAAGCAAATAAATTATGCGCAATATTACATATGTTCATCTTTGACTAGAAATTCTAACAACCGGTAGAAGACATTGATGTCCCCCTTAACGCCAGTACCTTTGTTTACCTCTGCCCGCACTACAAACACAATTCTCACTATCATTTTGAAAAGAGGAGTTTCAACAATGAAAGGTGTCCTGTCAGTATCAGTGTGTGGATCGACTGGTGTCGGTTAAGATTATCAATAGTCGCTCTATCGCCTATGTCGGGTGGCTTCTCACTCACGATATCATTAAAATAATTTGCCGTTTATGATTGCCAACTATTGTTAACGCCGCCTGTCAATCACTCGCCGTGTTTGTTTATCAACGCTGTCTGTCATTTAGCGAGCCCCGCCTCTTCTTTCAGTTCCAATTTATTATTATCCATATTGTATCTGATATCTTTACAATTTGGCATTGAGACGTTTCCGGTTAGGGAAATCCTCAATGCGAGCACAATTTTGAATCACCCAATCTGTTTGTTTGCGCGCTATATTTGTGTTCGTTTGTTTGGTATTACGCTATGTTTGAGTACGTGTGGTGAAGGTCACCACTGCGCATGTGTGGTAAAGTTGGGGGGAAAAAACTTCGTTCGCACGTTCTGTGATGAAGGTTTATGCAACACAAATTTGACGGGTGGTTGAAGTAAAATTATGTGTGGGTGGAGGAGGGGGGGCATGTGTGTATCGCGACAGTATAATACGGAGCATGCTTTATGCCGCGTTAGCTCGCGTTGAACAACAGCAGCCGATGGTCAATTCGTCATACATGCCCAATTGCACCGACTTGTTCGCACGACGTTAAATTAAAGCACAGCTGAATTGCCATTAACTTTGCCCCTGCCCCGGATTACACGCAAAATACGCGAAGATAACGTGCAAAACATTGTCACTAATGCGTAGTACTTGTATATGTAAGGGAATCTACGTCATTTTAAAAAAGGCCATGTTTCTGTTGTAACGCGGAGACGTGAGGACAGCGAGAATTGTTCACAAATAAATACCGACCTCATTTCAAGTTCAACAACCTTTGCTCGACACTGGTAATACATTAGAGAAAATGGTCGATTTTCTTAATGTTTTATGTGGGAATTCCAGGTGATTTCAAACATTAGTAGTACACTCAACGTTGCTGTACGGAAACTGAGTGGCTCGGAGCTGGGTTCCGCGGTCAACCACCTGTTCACTAACCAATGTCACACAGATAATTTCTTTAAAAAGTGTTTTGTATTTATTATTTTTAATGTTTCAGCAACTACTTTTACTGTGAATCTGAAAATTTAAAAAAAAAACATAAAGTTTTTTTTTTTTTAAATATAACCATACAACTGGTCAGCTTGAACTCTGAACTGACTGATGACGGAGAGCTGCTGCAATCATTGCGGAACTCACCAGTATGGAACAAAACATATTTACAACCCAATCTACACAATTACACACTGTTAATTCTATTTTGTTTTCAATCCATGTGGCTACCGTTGGTTTTCTTAATTTTGGCACTCTTTTCTTTAGGAGTTTTAGATTTTACCGTTATACATTTCTCACTATACCCGAGTCCTGTCCAGCCTGGCAGGTCCAGACTATTACATAAGACGACGGAGTTTTAAATAACGTAAACACAAAGGCGATGTGTTGTCATTGACTGTGATGTCATTGATGTACTCAATATAAATGTAAATCAGCACGCGGAATATTTGGTGTAATTAACTATGTGTTTTTCCCGCTATATTCCCCCACCATATGGTAAAAGTGTCGCGAAATTCCCTTTTAAGAATGAACACATTAAATAAATAAATAAATAAATAAATAAATAAATAAATAAATAAATAAATAAATAAATAAATAAATAAATAAATAAATAAATAAATAAATAAATAAATAAATAAATAAATAAATAAATAAATAAATATTAGGTTTTTTTTATCGCATTCCATAATATAGAACAATATACAACGAGATTACATTAAGATGCCGGGGTTCTAACGTAACAAAAAAATAACAAACAGGTAATTGAAACAAATGTTCGCCCTACTTAAAAAATATACATCCTTGATATAATAATTGCTTGATGTTGGCCCAATCCCAAAGATAATTTGAGGGGCGGGGTCACAGTGAATGTAAATTATCATATTAAATATGATGGTAGATTATGTCAGTAGCGTCATTGATCGCTGTATTGTATTTCATTGGGCTGTCTCAACGTGATCCTATAGCGTTGCACGCAACACTGCTGAATTGTGCTACCCTTATATATGTCCTGTGTAACTAAATACATGCATATACAGATGATTGACACGGCCATGCGTGCTTTGAATTGTACAACAAGCTGTCACTTGATACGTGTAATTTGTTTGCTTTATTTCATTACCAAATATTATCCCCTGATTTGTCCCTGGTCGGAGGCCCTTGCTTGGCGAGCAGAAACATCATCGTGATCACCACCTGCCAACCGTAGCGTGTGTGGCTCTGGGGGACCCTGGGCAGTGGACCGTGAATATATATATATATATGGTTTGAAGCAGCTTAACATCTTTGTTAACGAGTCGGGCAGGGGTATAGGTGTAATTGCGTCAGAAATGACCTATTTTTTCACCTTTGTTCCCGTTAGCATATCACCATAGTTCCCACAGTGGACGTACAGCCGACGATACATCGGTAACTTCAAGTTACAGTCGTATGGAGGGTTCAACGTGAGGACAAAGGGTTCCTATTGAAGCAACCTTAAATTTCCATAAATGTTCAAATTCGTGTGACAAAACATAATCAATTTCATATACATGCTTCTAAAATTACCGAGAATGCCCATATACACCAGTGTGTGTATAAATGCTCATTACACCGACCTCTCATTTCGGGCGCGATTTTAGTTAACTGCCTAATATCCGCATTAAACCCATTCGCAAAAAAAAAAAAAAAAACTTATAAAATCGTTATTATCAACCCCAAAAATAATAATGTTTCGAATCACAGTAACGAAATTGCCACATATCAAGTGTGATGACCAAGTTCCAGATTCTACAGGCACGTAACAACCAGGATGATTTGTTAGTTTTTCACACTAATGTTTGTTTACATTTGAAAAAAAAATATATTACACTTTTGACGCCATGTTTTTCGCCACCAACATTTGGATGAAACAATTTACACACTTCTATGTCTTTGTGTATTTTTTTGCATAGTTTTCTTTGTTAATTTTGAATCAACTAGGCATAGTTTTCTAATCGCTACAGGTCGTGATCACAGTTTTCGAAGAAAAACTAAATCTCAAACAAATTATGCAAGTTTATTTCGTGAAAGATGACAAATACGTTCAAAATGGTAAAGCTAGTTCTGTAAAAAGAAAATGCTCGGCCCAATGATTTGTTTTTCTCCACAGCATTATTAAACTATGGATACTATGTGGAGTGGATGGTATTTACACAGTATATTATAACCCAGAAGTCAAGTTTTAATATAAATGGCAAATATCGATTAAATTACCATCAACATTTCTGTTTCTGAATGCAACTAGTGCGCGGCTGTTTGTATTGGCTTTCAATCGACTTCACGATTTACTTTTTTCTCGGAGTTAGACATATTTATTACCCCAGATATATCAAATATATAACTTTAAAATTTATATTAGTAATGGTTGCAAGGAAACTCATCTGTAAGTGGCCGGCTTCACTGAGTGATGCAGACAGCAACTAAACACAAAAAATAGCTAAATTGCAGTTGTAATCGGCGCTAGTAATATCAATGGTGATATGAAAACCATGTTTCAATATCAGAGGGGTGTGATAGCTTAAGTGGGAAACACACATCATTTTGGTGCTAGGTGTTAAGTTATGACCATCAGTTGCTTGTTTAACGCAGAGAGGGATAAATTAATACGCTATTGCGACATTGATTACAGTGAATATAAGCATAACCATGCCATCGTGGACGGCGCGATACACTGCTGCTGATACTGCTGCTATTGTAGCGTGACGACCTACATCGACTTCTGATTTACATATCCTCTGTTACGCCAATCACGGTGTCATGCATAATTCAGTATTATTTCACTCCATAAATTGAATGTAACCAAGTGAATAATCATTGGTGCAATTAAAAAAGTTTTTTCGCGCGTAAAGTTTTAAAGTGGGTAAAGTCGACAAGGCGGCGATAAACAAGAATACGTGACCAAACTCGGTATGACGGTTCTTTGTAGAGCCATAATCGTCGTGATCGTGACGACGCGTCGGGAGCCTAGAGCGCGTAGTAAGCGTTCATTTGACTGTTGACGTGTATAACTTGAACGTACATGATATATCTCAGTTTTGTTTTGTTTTTTCAAGAACTATATTTTACCGGTCATGATAACATGACCTAAAGTACCCTGCTAAGAACACTCCGCGCAACTTACGTTCGCAACCAACCACACGGAGGACGTCCATAATTTGAGTTTGGCGATATTGGTGAAATGAACCCCATGTAAATAAGGTATTGATAATAAGCGTAGCATATGTAAATGTCGATGACGATCGACTATATTGTGTCACAATCCCCATAACCCGTCGGCTAACCGCCTTCATTGATATTCTTGAAGTTATTAAGCCCGGGCGCTGAGTTAAATTATAGAAGTTTTAAAACCAAGATTGTTATGTATCGAAAATAAAATTTTTACTGCAGCCATCTTTTCCGTAGGAATGATGAAAGTTGATTCTGCAATACTAAATACATCCATCTGAATTCCTGCTGCAAGTTCAACTTTGTTCATTATTTTCTTGGGGTTGTCGTCACTGTGTAGTATTGCGTAAATCACTTTCAATATTTATTTAAAAAAATAACAGTTACTGTAGTTTGGTTGTTTTTAATTCCAATATAAAGTTTTTTTAATTTAGTGTTTCTATGAGCTCGAAGTGATCGTGTACATTTGTTCTATTAAATTTTCTATTTTTTGGGTAGTTTAAAACACATTGAACGTATAGAGAGACGATTGTCAGTCTTGTCACATAGCCAGAGGTGGGTGTGTATGTCAATAACAAATAGTAGGAAATATATAAGACTGTTAGTGTATGTTTCACTCCTTTTTAGGTGCAGTGATATTTCCTAAAAAGATTTAACAAGGCGAGAGTATGTCCTCATTGACGGGAAAGGAAAACACTCCATAAACTAGCGAGCAATTTGCCTCGAGGCAGTGCTATCGTCTTCACATGAATGACATCAAGGTGCGACGTGCGCAAGTGAGGGACGCGCAGTTCATTTACCAGGCTCTTTAAGAATGCTCCTTTTGATGTTCACCAACTTATAATGAGTAATAACCAAGTATATTATTTAAAAAAACAATATGTGTCGATAGATTGGTAAAAATATGCGTTGGCTAGTGTTATCTAAGTGCATATTCGTGAAGCATCCAGCATTGCTTCACCCAAATTTAGTGCACTACACAAAATAGTTGTACGGCGATGACGCGGAGACGTAATCTTATTCTCGTTATTAACTACTAAGACGTGGAATTCGAGCAAGAAATTGGCCTTTGCTCCAGTAATATGTAGTAGCATGAACGTTGAATATACGGCTAATTATATTAGAGCCAGGCTCACTGCCCGTTTTCCATTAGCCGTGGTCATTTCATTCTATCTTCGGCACGGTTCAGTGGAAAAGAATAAACCAGTGTGAAATGCTGCGTCAATCTTCGCGCACTTCGTGTCGAAGACCAATATTTCCGTCGGCAAAACAGTTTTGTGCCTCAGTGCCTCTGACGTGTCTTCTTGCTTGCCCTTTTTTTCATTGTCGCAGGCAACGAGCAAAGACAGCTGTTAATACATTCTCATGCTGTCGAATACTCCATCAAAATGCGTTCATTTATTATTATTTGCATCAACGTGTCTCTTTCTTTGTGTTCAATTAAAATAGACTTCTTTCAGGCGGGATTGGTGCACGTGCGATGCATCGTCACCGGACCCCTATAGCGGCCGCTATTCTTTTATGTATCTATACGGCGACGTGCGTCTTCAGCTAACTTAGAAGTGTCGCCACCTCTCCCCTCGCCTGTTCATCTTGAAGCGAACGAGTTGCCGCCTTCGCAATTTGCGTTTTCCAATTTACCTGTTCGTCATTCAAAGCCCATCTTTTCAGAAACGTAGCCTCTCGACACAATAGCCCCAAGCGTAGCTTAATTTTAGAGTGCTCACTGACAAGAGAAGGGACGACTGTCATTTTCTGTGTGGAAACAGTTTCCTACCATCGTCGCAGAATCTCCTTGAGCTAAAAAGAAGCGCACACTCGGCAGATAAATTGGCCTTTGACAACTATTACTAACTATACAGCTGCCGAGATTTTATGGCCACGCTAAAATTATTACAGTTTTTTTCTTTCTCCTTATCTATCACATTGCAGGTGCCATTTATGGCAGTCGTCGAATGGATTGCAAGTTTTATTTTATATCAAAGGGAGAAAGAAGACAGGGAAAAAATCATCTGCCCGTCAACTCGAAAATACATATACACAGACAAAAAGAAATACTTTGCTGAATTGAGACGCTGATTTATAACGATACACATTACGTGGGGTTTATTAAATGGGTGTAAAACCCAATATGTCTTATGAAATGTGTTATTAGGTAACTCTACTGTCATGAAACGCGACAAAATGGCCTAGAGATGCCGCAGTTTCTGAAGAGCTTTGCTTTTGTCATACAGCCCGTTACAATTGTCTAACGTTATCGAGTAGGCTACCTTTAATCCGTTACACTGTCTCCGCCTACCATATTGCCCTTATTTGTATATTGCTAAAATTTCGTCATTAATAACATCTTAATTAAATGGAAGCCGGTGAATTGCGGCGCTGCATAATAAACCTGTCTTTTATCATCTAGTCACATGGCGCATCGCGATGACAGTTTCTTTCTCTCACCCTTCTCTCATTTTCTTTTCCCAAGCGCTGTATACTATAAAACACAGTAGCCTAGCTCGCCTACCCATTCACCGACTTCCCATTCCACTGTCGATGCATCGCCTCGTATCACGCGATCAGAGCCGTGTAAAAAGCCCGAGAATAATAGAACTGCTTCCCATACAAGGCATCATGGACTTTGAGGCGTCATTGTTGGCTTACTCATACATTTTCCCTCTCTTTAGTATTTTATTTTCACGATGCAACGAGCAAACTAATCAAATACCACTCTCGCCAATGAAAAAAATGCATACGTATGTATCGTTTCACCTGATTCATATACCCACCAATACGCAGCAAACGAATGTCGCTCGCGGCGTCATATAATCGATGTTCAATTTCGAAAATTGAGAAGTCATCTCGCTTTCCATGAATACATCCAACAAACAAAAAAAACAGCGATGTTTCCCACCCTTTAAAATTGCGACACACCCCTTGTTATTTTAACCCCCGGGACTGAGAGGTGAGATGTGGGCGGGGTGTGGAATTTAGTACCCCCGGGGCAGTTACACAAAGGTTGTGTAGATTAAGTATACGAGTGTATGTGATATATCATGTCATTGTACTATTCACTAACACGTGGATTGGCCAGAATAATACACTTTCTTTTTTTTTTCAAATGCGAATTTAATTAGCCATTTAAAAAGCTAATCACCATGTCAAGTCTAAACCATGTAATCGGGCCAAAATGCGTTGATTCATCGAAGACGTAGCAACTGTTATTAAAATCAGCGCCTACCATTGAAAGTTTCAACAACACCGGCAAGAAAGTCATTTTCGTTTCTTCAACTGTCAATAATTATCATAAACATTGCGATATTTTCATTACAAATTCGTTATAAGATTCGTTATTAGTTGTTGCTGTGAAGCAACCACTAAGTATTTTTGGCGGGAAATAAAAAAAAAGTTGATAACGAGGTCCCCCCTACTGCGATTCTGTAATAAGCACACAAATGCACGTCAAGTTCATATGACATTCGTGTATTGATTGTAGTCCCGAGCAGTGATTGATATTAAAATTAATCGACAGCTTGCATTGTTCCAACATTTCATTTTTTTTGAAAAATCGTCTTAAATAACTAGCTTTTCAGCGTCGAAATTAATGGCATGTCTGTGATTTCTCATTCATCCCAAGGAACAATTGTCAAGTCTCTATGCCCAAAACACGTTCTTCTCATTGTTTCTATTAAAGAAAAATCGTCAGTATTGAGATCAAGTTGATAACAAAGAATTTTCACGAATATGCGAACAATATAAGTGCTTATAAAAGCCGTGTTTATAGCGGTTATACGTCTTTTTCTCGTCGGAACTCTGTCGCCAAAATCTTTTTTTTTTTAAATTTTACTGTATTCACTTCCCAAGAAGGTAATCCCATACCTCCTACAGTATGACAGATAACAATTGTTTCTATGTGAGGTCACGTGTCAAAACTAGCATCATTATCGAATATATAATACTGACAACACACTTGAAATATGGAGCTACATCTCGTGTTAGTGATTTCTGAGAAAAGAGCATTGAACGGGAGAAAGTAAATCCGTATAAATTGGTAAAAGATGGCAGGAAACGTACACAACACTAACTATTTGTAAAAAGAGATGTCTTTTCTCTGTCACCTGTCTAGGTTGGTTTCTAATCTCCCCTTTGTGACAAGGTGGTTTTGCTGACTCATGCCCTGCAAGGAGTAGACTATTCGACGGATTGTGTGCAATAAATAGTAATATTTCCGGACTGGGTGGGGAAATATTCATTACAAAATTTACATTGTACGTAACTCGCATAGGTGTGAATATTATAAGTTGATACGAAAATATAGTTTTTTTCTCTCCCTCTCTCTTTCTTTTTCTTTGCCACTATTGACAATCCACAGCGATCTTTAATACATTCTGTATGTACGCGAATGAGAAATCAAATTTGTTTGACCTTATTGTTTTTTGTTTTGTTTTGTTTTTCAATACGCGAAATTTCCTGATAAAAAAAAATCTACCCGCGGGATAAATAAAACTCACTGGGCTTGTATTCTCTGAAATTATTGAGTTTTGCTGGCGTTTTTCTGAGTGTTTTGGGGAGTTTCACTATCAGAGCGTCGTTTTATCCGACAGTTTGAGGGACTTTATCGCTACCTTAATACGGATCACGTTTGATTTTTGCAGACGTTGATTCAAAAGATAGTGAACTATGGCAATTACCATTGGAGTGATTTGATACTGGGGAAGTGAAGGGGACACGCACACTGTTCAGCGTGTTGTGTGTATCTCTTTCCTATTGAAGGTCTTTTTTAAAACGGATGGATGTAATTTTCAGCGCAAAACTATAGATCGGCACTTCTCGCTTTGACATAAGGGCCTCCTTGGGCGCGTGCCGTGAACGAGAGACTTGATAGAAAGAAGAGTTTTGAATCGAACAAAAAGGTCAAACTGTAAAGCCAATCAGCTCATTAATAGACGCTGCACTAATTTAGCTCCTATGACACACTGCGTCCCCTTAATGACGGTTCACTTATTTTATAGTATTTCCCACCCAAACCACTTACACAGTCTTTATTTATGTGTTGATTAATACGATTCACTATTTTAAATGTGGTTCTTTTGCTTTAATTATATTACTAACGCTTTTCAATTTGCATGGAAAACATTGAGGGGACGCTGGGAATGACAGAATGACTCCAGCACTGATTCCGTTTTTTTTTCCAACCCAGTCATGATCTATGCTCACTCAGATGCGTTAATAGCTTCCTGAATCACTTTGAAGCACTTTTCCACTTCAGATTTGCGATAAGGCAGCGCGTCTCGCTGATAGCAAGGCATGTCACTTTACCCCTGGCTGCCAGCTTGATATAGCACGGAACGACTCTGTCAACTGCCATCATACCGATGTGTCAGTAGCCAATCGGAATAGTTACCTGACGGTATCAGAAGGACTGATCTCTAAAGAAAACCCCCGATCCAAACTGTTATAGGCACCGTGTACCTTAAACGTAGTCGGATAACTTATATGTCACCGTGATATTATATTAGGGCACTTTCTTCTTCGTCGTAGGGAAACTCAACTCCTCGACGTGGTGCAACCATTTCCCCCCAATTATTGCGTTCGTTACCACCACCGCGTTCACAGAAAATGTAATAAATGAGTTAAGTTGGCTTGCTTGCTCGTCTATTACCAGTACCTCCTTCCTCGGGCTAGCTGGTGTTATTTGCCACGATCCTCTAGCAAGCTTTATTAACGATGGCATCACGTAAAGCCACACACCCAGAAGGTCGATCCAATAAGTTGTTTCCAAGTTCAATAAAATACGTAGACTTCTGTGTGTTAAAAACTCTAAACATTGGTACAGTACCGTGTACTTACCATATGATGTTTTATACGTATTTGTAATCCGAAAAAGTTTCACGATTAGAGCAACTATCACAGTGGCAGTGTTGAACTATACGATCGAATCACTAAACGGTCAAGATTCGACAAAAAAATGTTCTCTTCAACCCAAAAGTAATCGCATCAAAGTTATAGTCAGTTTGAAACAAAGATTGTTCGTGTTTGTTTGCTTGTTCGTTTCTTCATTCATTCATTCATTCATTCATTCATTCATTCATTCATTCATTCATTCATACATTCATTCATTTGTTCATTCATTCATTGCAGCTACTCATGCGCTAACAGGACTATCACAGGAGCGCAAATAACTCATTATTGCTTAAATGCATCGCCTAAAATTTTCAATCCTTGCTTGTAATTTTTCGTAATGTTTACTTTAAAGTTGTATTTATAATGTAATTTATTTATTATGTAATTTTACAACCTTAAGATCTGTGTGATCAAATTCATTCATTCATTCATTCATTCATTCATTCATTCATTCATTCATTCATTCATTCATTCATTCATTCATTCATTCATTCATTCATTCATTCATTCATTCATTCATTTGCATTATTTTGAACGGCATGATTTGATTCACATGTAACGTACATTGGAGTATCACCAGGGGTTATTTCCAAAACAACTAACTTTACAACTCTCGCGCCATAACATACTAATATCCAAACAGCACTTATGATGATGACACGTGTTCACTTCGCACTTGACATTGTTCTGAGGCGTAGGTACAATGATAAAATTTACGCCGACGGGGGGTAAAATTAGAGCAAATCTCGAGAGTCATAATTGAGAAATCTATCCAGTCCGTCTATGTACTATCATTTAGAGAAGGTCTACCTAATAGGAGTATAAAGCTGAGTCTTGCCCTGTCCGCGTGCCTGGTAGCGCATAGTACAAGGTACGTCTCTTCAATAATACGTTTCGGAATTGACGTGGCATTAAGCTGGGTGCTCGATTCCCTGGCGATTATGCCAGTGACAGTTGTAGCGGACACACGACATGTTTTATGAATTGATGCGATGATGGCGCGGTGTCGACGTGCTAACTCAATGTGACAGGGCAAACTAATTCAATTCAGGTTGGGATTTCAATTTCAGAAAAATTCTCTCTTCAGTTGCACTTGTCCTCGCTAAGAAGAGCTATTGGGCAAGCTGAAGAGTAGCAAACGGAATCTCCATTCTCTCTTGGCCATTTGCGTTAGCTATTAAACTGTTATGTTCTGACGTCAAAATTCCCTTGCGCGTTGCGTGCGCGCGTCAAAGTCTCGCTAGTGAAATTTACAAGACTTTTGCAAACAGCCGAACGCACAACAGTTCCCACTGATTTTTTCCCCAAATACAGACAATGTGCTTAGACTGACAGATTTTGACTGAAGGAACATGTTGAGTTCAAAATTCCGACTCTTATTAAATTTAAGGCAAATCGTATGCTTCGTCATGATCGTGGTATCAGCTACTAGGAACCCGTATCCAGCAGAGACGCGAGTTGCATTAAACGTGACTCCCAATGTATTGATACGGACGGCCTGCCGGCTAGGTCGCAGTGAAGCGCAAACTACCAATTTCTGATGATAATAACGGGGGAAATGGACGGTAAACTCGGCGGGACATCGTTATATTTCTTTACAAACATGGGGTTGAGGCATGGATCAATACTTCCTGGTCACCGCACAGCTTGCACTACCTTATTCCGTAAGGCGATCACCAATCACTGAAATTAAAGCAAGACTCGATACCTTAGCAACCATGCTATCATAATTCACCCGTTGCTAGGGGATACCCGTCTTCCAGGAAGCTACCGTTCACTCCGAGTTTCCTCCGGCTCGAAAGCGAGAATTACAAGGAATTATCAAGAGTGAGTGGGTGAGTGAACAGTTCTGCAAGGCAGTGGAATCCTGCTAGCTACGTTATTTCACTCAAAACGCCAATTTCCTGAACCAATAGACAGGTATCCAGTCGCGTTTCTTCCGTGGAGACGATCGTTATTAATGACGACAACTCCTCATGTCTGATAGCATCTTGTCCGATTAATACCCACCAGAGTAGTCTCCTAATCTGACCCCTATGCCCCAAAATCTGATTAAAACTTCTCCCATTCACCGAAACACCATGTAATTTTTGTCAAAGAAATCTCAATTTTAATATGACTTTGAGGGAAAAAAAACACGCGTATCGTTCTTAATATGATGTCTCATATATAGTAGCGATGACGTGTCGGTTCTCTTTTTAAGCAGTAACAATGATATTTCCTTGCCATTTAACAAGGCCCGCCCGGCGTGCACCCTCCCGCTGTTGACCTCTGCCAAAACGTGTCTTTCGAGAAATCTTCATTGTCCCCTTGTAGTTCCTATAATATCGTCGGGTGACAAGCGGAGAGATCGAGTGAGCATCCAATAGTATGGTATTTTTCTCCTATCTTTCGTGATTTTCTGCGTAACCCCACAGATTGACTCATAACCTCCTATGTAGTTTTTTCTCATCAATTTCGGGATGGAATTACTCGGGAATGTGATTCAGTTGACTGAAGTTTAACAAAAAAGCCCCCTAATGCGTCTTCTGTCAGAGTAATCTACACTGATCGCTACGCTCCAAATTTTGTAATTACTATACGCTAAATTGAATTCGACTCATCGCGCTATAACTGTAGCCTTTCTTTCAGACGCAGTCCTCTTCTCTACCTTAAAGGTTCGAGAGCTCCTTACATAAATTGAGAAATACACACTCAACGAGGAAGATTCTGTTAAAAAGTTTCTTTCGCAGACGAGAATGCGTCTGATACAAGTAGATATACGCTCTACAAGTTAGCTGGGAATGGAAAGATAGCCCTGGAGTAAAAGCGGGGCAAAACACAAATAACACTAAAGTCTTGGTTACCTGACCGAAGGGAGTTGGGCTTTAATAACGGTAAAAGGCAATCCTGCATCATCCCACGCTTTGTACACCGCAAATGTGCGATTTTAAATCCCCTGGAATTAATATATAGTCTCGGTAACAATATTGTAAAGCGGCTTAAAGTATAAAAACAAAAAATAGATGCATCATTTTGGTTATTATTATTTTTATTATGGGTAAACGGGAACCGGGGTATATTGCTTTCAGATATCCTCCACTTTGATCCCGTATTTAAGAGTAATATTACTAATATCCTGCCTAACTGCGTTAGAGCGTTTATACTCAATTTTCACAACATATTAAAAATTGAAAAATAGTAATTTATTTAGTAAATCGGATATGCGGTTTAAGTCACATCGAGTGATTTTACAATGAGTCTTTCGCCGTTATCCACACACGCAGAAGCGTTCATAGACGGCGTCGTCGAGGATCACGACGAGCTAAAATCCATCAGTATAAATGTGATGACAATTACCTGAGCATGTAGTGTGCATCGCATCGATCGGGTGTTGGTCGTTTAATTTATCGCCGACAAAGAAAAAAAGAGGGGATGATCTGGATAATTTCCAACAGAAATACACACGGAAAATATCCTTTTGAGTATGATTAGTGGGTGTAAATGATAGAACGTGAATGAAACTGATAATTGCTAGACAAATAATTCGATGTCATTGATTGAGTTATTAAGTTTTTTATTAGTGGTAGTGGGGGTGATCCGTGAAACGACGGACAAAAAAATGTAATTATATCAAACGCCACGTGTAATGAGAACAAATAAACGATTGCCAGTGGACGACTTTTATGTAAAATTTGTTGCTAGTTTTAATTGGGTGTACGCAAATTGGTCTCAGTGTTGATGTGTTGAGTGTACACGGCCGGTGTTTGTGTCACGTTGGGGGTAGATTACATGACCACATAACGACCACAGTCCCTCTATCACGTGACCAAGGGTTGCCTCACTCACACTTCCGGTATTGCCACGAGTATCACTGTGACGTCACAACCAGGTTTCATTGGATGGAAGAATGTCCCGGTTGTGGTGCTCTTATGTTTTTTTTTTTTTTTTTTTTTTTTTTTTTTAAATATAGATTTGTTGTACCATCTACGTGTAGATAGATATTTATTTAGAAATGTTTAGAAATCTCCAATTAACGCTATTTATTGCTATGATTCGCACTTCACATATTTGTATATCCTTTCAGATTTTAATTAGACATGTATTTTAATGATAGATTATTGTGATTATTTTTTGCTCTCGCTGCGTTGAATTATGTGGGAATTCTCCTTCATTAAACCGCTCACTCATCTGTTAGTTTTTAAAAAGGAGGGTGAACACTCAAGAAGAAATGGAAACAAAGTATCAAGAGAGAACGAACCAGAAAATGATTGACACGTATGCAAATAAGTCGAGAAGAAGACATGTGTGTGTTGCCAGGGACGAGCTCGTTATACCCAACAAAGAATGAACGAAGCTGATATGGTCGCCGTACGATGCAGGGCCTATCATTTGACGGCACACCTGAGGCGGTTTTAACAGAGGTTCATTGTAGTGGAGTAGAGAAAAGTCGTTTATTTATCATGCTAAGACATAATAAAAGTTGAATAAGACGGAGCCACAAGCAATTATCAAGAGAAACTGCACTTCGTCGTAAGCGCCATCAAGTAATTGTTAAGTTGACTCGAAATAAGAGGAAAAACACGAAAAAATCGACTCTTTCATTTTTATCCTTTTGCCAAATACTGCTACTTCAAATAAGAAAAAACGTGATATTATTTTTCTGAGAAATTAGTATCTCAACGAGTTGCGCATTGAACTAATCACAAGGAAAAAGGCAAACATCGTATTTGTCAGCGTCACGGGAGCCCCTCGGGTGAAATGGGCAAGATTGTGTTCTGTCTTTTCTATTAACACGTTTTTTTGTGTTACACAGATAATTGTATGATGGTATTGGAGAACGATCATTTCGTGGCCTTTCTCGCTTAGAAATATATATGTAGAAGCGATGCTTCGTGCCAACAAAAGCGACAGCTCGCAACCCCCACAATATTTGGAAACTGTTTGCTGTTGTTAAACTGCTTATAATCATGTTTCGTTGCGTGTAGCTGTTCTCGCGTATTGTTTGGTATCATCTGACGGCTTCCACACGCGTTCGTCACGCGAGCCCGTGTTTCCACGTCCTTCAACGTCAACTGGGTGGTTGACTTGAAGAGGGCCTACCTTTGTACGTTATGATATATTGTAATACCTCAAACAAACAAAAAACATTTATGAAAAAAGGAGAAAACCGGGCGCCTGATGTTTTTGCATGCGTAATCTATCTTCAGAGCTAGATGTCGATCGGCAGATGGGGCTTCGTCGATAACCAGTGAGTGTTTCTCTATCTTCGCCATTTAGTACACAATACTAAATCAAAAAAACTCAAGTAGCTTATACTTGAAAGGCGCACGGGACCTAACAGTCACTGATTTGTACTGACAGCTTTTGTCAAAAATGAACGCATTGATGACCCTGAGATGTACTAGTCACCGCTCCAAGTATGTCCGAGCTTGGTCCGCCCATGCAGAGTTTGCTTGGCGATGATGCAAATTCGCTGGCCCGGTACGGTTCCAAATCATCGGTGGACACATACAGATTGGGTGGGCCATTTCTTTATTGTTATATATCGATAATGTCGTTAAATTCTTGTCAATGTATGCTTCTCCACCTCTCTAATTTTCACAATTACGAAGTCAGATCTGTATTTTTTGAGTAATCTCTCTCACTCGCTATCGTTATTCCATCCCGCCCAATGCTTTGCCTTATCTAATTATTTAAACTGCACAACAACCTGTCACGTGCACCAAATGACTAGCGATTTTATACAACGAGTGTCCACTTTGGTCCCGGGCTCACTCAAACGTGTTACCTCGCCCCTCCCACCCCGTAAGTACATGTCACTGGGCAATGTAATGGGAACTTCACGACAGACAACTCGTAATTCGTGTGGTCGGGTATAAACAAGACTCATGGTGCATGGATTGGTAGTGATTGTAGTGAGGCAGACATTGGTGACAGTCTGTCTCCAAATCCGTGGACAGTCAGACACCAATCACGAGTACTGGGCGACGTGGTTTGTTTTCAATAATATACCAAGTAACGCGAACGAGACACAATTGAAAAAAAAGTATGGAATAGGCGAAAAATCTATCTTATAAGAACTATCATTAGCTAAAAATACAATATTTCAGTTGTTGAATTATTGGGCTCCGTCACGCAAATTCGGTGATCAATTTAAGCTCGATTTTTTGCCAATGTTCTGTGCGCAAATGTTTTTTGTGCAGGTCTGAAATTTGAAATATCGTGTTCAAGAAAATATGCATTTTTTCTATAAACCTGAACCAACTTGACGCCATCACACACACTATCGAACAAAGTAGTGACGGGGATAATAAGCGGGGAAATTTATAAAGAATATTAAAAGTCGAACATTTTTATCATAGAGACTCGTTGCGATAGTAACAGCCGTGTGTAATAATTACAAACTTGGCGACGTTGGGAGAAGCAGGATTATTTTTCTTGTTTGGCAATCATGACGGTTTAATATTATGATATAATCACGCCAATCTTTCCTGTACACCACACCCACCCTGACATACCCCCTACTGTATAGAATTTACATAACGCCACCTGTCTATCATTCGACGAAAGTCCACGGGATTGAAATTACAGGATGGTTCCCCTCCCCTTTAGTATCATCTTTTTTGCCATATACTGTGCCTGTCTCTTCTGTACGTCGATCACCCCGTCTCTTTTGCCGAGTACAATTGTTCCCAGTTGTAAATTGAATTATGCTTTCCTTACATATGAAGGTTTTACACTTCCATGCTGGCGTGAAAGAATACTATTACCGCTATCTGTCTTTTCATAGTGTGCGCATTGTTCGCCCAATAACCACTCTATAACTATACGCTAACAAACCAGAGAATACCTCGTCGACTTAAGAAGCGACGTCTTTGAGTCGACGACAGAGTCCCGTCTTCAAATCGTTGATTTGTCCTATTGATCTCACAGCGATCTAAGTTATTATCCTAAATACTGACGTAAACGACCCACCTTACACCAAGCGATCCCTGCCAGCCATAACCCGTCCATCGGTTCAGTCCTCGTTTCATAGAACAGAAGCCGCGACGCCTTGTGCAAAGCTCTCCCGTTTAGCGAGTGTCTCTCTATACCACTGGCCGGTGTACACCCTTTAACCAAACAAACAAAACCTCGCAAATCACGTACTTTTACGTCTTTCTTTGGAGCAGTATGATGTCTTCCATTTCTATCGCTTATTCACATAAATCTCTCATGTATTCTCTCCGAGCAAGAGTATAGTTTTTTTTCTCACAAACTCTCGCCATTTGAATTTTGGAGGATAATAATGAGTCCTAATGTTCCAAAATACCACCCTCGACGCTTCATCTGGACCTATATTGTGGTTACAGTAATTATTTTTTTTGTATGTGAAAGCCTAACAACCCTTTCTTTGCCACTAACTTTGCGTCTGGGTTGTTGTTTTTTTCAAAATTACTCTGCCAGACCAACAACGTAACAAGATCACAGTCGCGCCAGGCACCTTCTCACCATCGTTTGCCCGATTTCCCCTAGTTGCGTTTACTAAAATCTCGTAACAGGTAAAAGAGGTATCTTTTTTATTTTATTTATTATTATTTTTTTAATTGTGTTTGTAGTCGAGAATTGCAGTCGTGTATACATTACGCACTACTGGGTCAAAAATGAGGCTTGTGGTACTAGTCGAATATACACGGGAATTAAATGGTAGAATATTCATGACACGCTTCTGCAAACAGCACCTAGACAGTCGGGTTTGTTTTGTTTGCTGTTATCCATGCCGTGTTACATTACATATCACTATGCCACATAATTGTAATTTAGGATCAGTATTACTTGGATTAAAAAAATAGAAAATAATGGTGAAATAAAACAGTTCATGCGTTTTTATGTTTATTTCAAATAAGGTCCAATTTCATAGTTTGTATCTATATGATGCCAGTAGAGGGGGGATTTGTCGTCATTTAGCTAGCTTCCGGCTCTGCATCGTGGCACCGAGGAAGATGTCTCAAAAATACTCCTGCCAAATAGTTATAACAAGGCCAAACGTGAATTCAAAAGACTTTATAACTTGGCGTTTTTCATTCGCCCCCTCCCAAGTTGCCCTAGGCTATCAGTGTAAAACTTAATAAGATCTACCCTGCGTTGTTGTTGTTGGTGGTGGTGGTGACAATGGCAGGGAATAACATTACGCCTCCACAACCAATATTCCTAAAATTGAAACAGTTTCATTCACATGATAATTTACAAATGATGGTAGAAAATTCTACAATAGTAAAAAAAATAGAAGTATACATACAATTGTAACAAATATGCGTTATATGCTATGAGCCGATTTCAAGATGGCAGCATGGCCACAGTATAATATGCTTCAAAACTAGTCTGTTAATTAAACGTAATATTGTATGCAAAAACATTAAAGTAAAATTCTCCAAACGCCTGCATTATCTAGCTGTACTTCGTATCGCTACCGAAAAACGAAATAGGACAACAAAGGCATCTTTAACCATGAAAATAATATTTATTTCTAAGAGGGGATATATTTACTCACAATCAGAACCGATCGATCTACATTCACTGTGTATTTACGTGGTTCAGACGATAATAAAAACCGATATTTGACCGTCAAAAAAACGTGATTACGATGATCTGAGAATCGGGTTCTCAGTCATCAATGATAACCCCAGATATTAGTGATAAATATTCAATCTTCTGGTATTCATTTCTTTTATAATCCAAAAGATTTGTATAACTATATCCAATGTTACAAATATTCCAATTTGTATGCATGTGCGTCTTTAATAGAACTCGTCATAATCGTATCAGCACAGAGAATCTATAAGAATAACATTTCCTTTCCACTTCGATAAATACAAGTTAAATGTATTCTTACAAAAAATACACCGGGTCAGCACTGAAATGGGCATAGTGTGGACATTAACAGATTGCCTATATTCAGTGTTTTCATTATTTTCCAAAAGAAAAGACTCCAAATAATCGATTTTTTCATTGCCGTTTATTGTAAGATAGTCTCGGATTTGACTCGTTTTAATTCTGTATCAATGCGTCTGTTGATTACCTAGTATAAATAAAGGTAATTTTATTTGTTTTTGTAAGTTTAGAAGTTTCGTTTCAAGCCATCTACACTGACAATAGGCGTATCAGCGTGCACATATTGATTCTCAGTTTAGTTAGATTCCTCGGCCCAAAAGAATTCTTGTAAATGCTTCTATTTAGAAAATTTACTTACATATCTCAAAACACTTCTTTTTGAATGATTGAGTTGATCGTGATGAGTTTTTCGTTTCAAAGTGGTAATTTGATAGTTTTTTGTTGTTGGGAAACTTATAAAGAAATACAAATGTCACATACTTGGAAATGTAGCGACTTCTCCCGTGTCAGCCGGCTCCGATCTGTGAGTACATTTCATTTCCGCACACGACACCCACACTGCCAGGAGCCGCCGATCATCCCGCCATAACCTAGTCTTAATATGATTTCAGATCACGCCCGTCGACTATTTTTCTCGGCGCGATGCGCAAAGTTTTCTGAAATCATCGCGAACAGCCAGTTCGTTAATTAATAATTCCTTCCTTACTTCGCGAACACACATTACAACGCATTGTGGGCAATTGAGTGTGCCGAAGAAATCGTTCCATTATTTTAACGCGCCGGCTGCTTAGAAAGGCAGCGTCTGAAAGTGCAGGCGTTAATAATAGAACAACTACGTACGATGTTTAATTACCGGAGCGAGTGAGTGAAAAAACTAAAATGCTTCAAGTTTGCCCGATTATGTGTCACATTATTAGAAGTGTCAACAAACAACCCATCCTTTACCTTTACTAAGTG
Organism: Saccoglossus kowalevskii; assembly: GCF_978046115.1. NCBI lineage: Eukaryota > Metazoa > Hemichordata > Enteropneusta > Harrimaniidae > Saccoglossus > Saccoglossus kowalevskii. Next base: position 28,805,131 of record NC_140642.1, on the reverse strand, counting down.
AAAATGAACACCAATTCCAGGCATCGATTATGGTGACAATTCGTTCGTAATCATGGCTAGTAATTAGAGAAGCAAATAAACGATTCGACCATTATTTCGTTATTTTCTTCCCCCATTTCTTTGACGTGGTCGCCCCCTGGCCGAGATACGTCCATATTGATTCTATTAACGTGTAAACATATATAAATTACAGATTTTCTGTTAACGTTTGATTTTCTTTCACGTTTTGGTTCATACCACTACTAAAAAACGTCAACATTGCATGTGTAAGACTTTAGTTTCATTTTATTCGTCGCCACTACCCACCTGTTATGACGCTGTGACACTGGCGTGTTTGCAAATGATCGTGCTGTGTCAGACACAGACCGGTGCTCATTAGACTCGCATTCGTAAGTTAGATCACCAGCCTACATTGCTGGCATAATTTATTACTGTATCAATAACGTGCCTGTAACTCGACCATTGAAAATGAGATGGTAAATGCTTATTGCCTGGACTGCGATGAAATAAATATGAATAGAAATATGTTTCTCTCCCCATTTCCATCCATTCCTCCAAAAATAATTAACCGTACAGCCAAGTTTCTGATTGATACGCATTTGTTGTTTTTGAAAAATTTTCATGAGATAATGACAAATAAAATACGATAGAACAGTTTAAACAGGAAAGTTGTTGACACCGGAAGAGCCGTATGGAAGTATTTGGGGTATAATGACGTCGATAATTCCGATCGATCATGTTGTAACAAGAACTGACTTGAACTTCATACATCCGGCTGCCTTATTTTTAATATGAACGGTACTCATTAGTTAGATCTGAAACAACAGTGTTATAATATTCTACTGGTGTAGTATTTCATATTGCCAGTAATCGTGTGTGAACTTGCTTCCGATACTTGTGTCACGTCCATGTCTGTAAAATCAAAATGGCTGCCATGGTTGCTGTACTTTGTCGATAACTTAAAGAGAATCCTTCAAAAACAACGTAAAATGGGTCAAATTAATACACAGATCTGCGCGACCACCGTGGTGTACATTCACGTACGAAGGCTGAATGATGGTCGAAAATAAGGCTTTCACTCCGGCGTTTTTGTTCTTAACAATAACACGTACCAATCAGTCACACAGTCTTTAATGTGTCCCATTTTATGGGTGTAGTTTTCGTGATACGCACCGCTCCAAAACGATAACATGTTTTAACATTATGCTAAATATCGACATTCCAGCGGCAAACAATAAGGTTAAGATTTTGAGAGCACAATTGCGTAATGCATATCAGATTGGTTGCCACGTTTCTAATTGTGTGCACATTCCAACATGAACATTTCACCTCCTTCTCAATTATATTTAAATTAATATTTTCAAATATTTGTTAAAACTAACATTTTGTAAATAATAATATGCTTTCAAATTCCAGCACGAATTCAGAATATTGTCAATTTCGTCATTTTCCCACTTTTATTTATTTTCAATGTGTTTTCATGTTGTTTGTCAAAACTATTAGTAAATAATATAGAGAGGTATATAATGGTGAACGTAGCCATAGTTTTGCACAGAATGATAGATAGAATATTCCCAGAAAATGACTTCCACAAAGTGTCACCATCCTGAGAACAATAAGTGATTTAGCAGTATTTGTACATACATGATTTTATTGCTCGGGAAACATATCGCGCTGTTTTTTTTATTAAACAGACTTAAATAAATAAATAAATAAATAAATAAATAAATAAATAAATAAATAAATAAATAAATAAATAAATAAATAAATAAATAAATAAATAAATAAATAAATAAATAAATAAATAAATAAATAAATAAATAAATAAATAAATAAATAAATAAATAAATAAATAAAAATTGCATTTTTTTCAGCGATCAAAACAATCAGCGTAGTCGTGTTTCAGCATGTCCATGCTTCTCCCTTTTAAAATTGTGGCGGAACACATTTAAACTGCACGATTGGTGATGTTGATAAGGAATCAAATAACCTCTATGATGTGTTGTACTAATGCTATTTTGATGTAACACTATTTATTAAAATTATTTTATTATTATCATCATACGACGAGTAACATAGCATCCATACTGCAGGTGGATTCTTATTATAGAACGTCACCAATCCTTTTTTTTAAACCACCGAGTTTGTGTGTTCCGAGTACTTGGACGGGAGTTATCATGTTTAATGCAACACGAATCTACTTTGTTTATCGGTACACACTTAAAATTGCTCTATGTTTTTTTGTTTTCAATAGAACAAAGCTAAGCACAATTAACATTTTTTCTTCCATTTTAGGAGTAAAGTGCGACGAATCGGTACACGTCATCATATTCGATATCTATGTGCCTAATCATTTGGCACGTCTAGGGGGCGCAGATTTCCTTTCCCGACAGTCAACCATAATTTCTTTGAATTTGTGGCTGTTTCAAAATTGACATACTTCTTGGGGTTTTCCGTCAGATAATTAACGGTGCGTGTCAACTTGTCAGATTTGTGTAAATAATAAGAACAACTACCTCGTAATAAATAAATAAATGAAATAAATTATAATTTGCACAATACCCCCGCCCGGTGTTTTACCTGGACCACTTTGTGGTTGAGTGGTTCCAACTTGGAGTTGAGAGACTGGATATTTGCAGCGATTCTCGCTTGTCCAATTACATGTATATTTTTACACCCAGAGTACACATATACATACACTCTGTGTATTCAAAATGACAATTGTTAGTTATTCCAGACAAAATGAAATTTATTACATTTCTTGCGTGCAATTCAAAGTACTATTTTTTGTTTTAATGAGGATTCTTATTTATAAACAGGAGACTTACACATCGGAGGTACAGGCACCCTCGTTTACTTGGCAAGGACACCGCAACAATGGGGTGAGGGTCAAATAGTGATGGGTGGCCTGACACGTATCCTTCACCTGGCGCACCTCAATGACAGTGCTAAGATGCGATGAAAACTCTAGAAATTCTACAAATATGTCTGTGTTGGAAGAAAAGTACGTTCATAAATAAAATATGCATTGAAGTTTTCATATTTGAACAAGAATCAAGACCCTTACAGACTTTTGAAAAGTAATATTAATGACACTTATTGATTTTTAGTCTTTGTTTATATATGTACAATTCCTAACACCAGCCAAATAAACCTTCGACGTGTTAACATTTCATGAATTAAACGGCATTTCGGACCAAATGGGCATGTTAATTTGTTTTTCATTTCGCGATGATGTTTAATCAAATTTGAAGCGAATCAACAAAAAAAGATATAGAATAACAATGACAATATTGAAATGCGACAAATCACGTTACGTCAAGATGTAAAAAGTATAGAACGTGGCAGTAGATAATTGCAGTTATTCGTAGTCATTGAATATAACCAGATGTTTCGAGCATTGACCCTCATCAGTAGTATACGACTATTACAAACTACCACTTCCAATATATCAGAATTATCGGTGCTAACAGCTGTTGCCTACGCACATGTAAGGTAAGTTGTTCTGGAGAAGAGTGACAATCAACAAATGACACTATATAACGGTCAATGTTTTCTTATTCAACTCTAGTTAGCCTCAAACTAAACACGTATACATGAATCAGAAATTACACGTATGCAATTTCAGCGAAAGTATTTTGCATGTATTTGTGATAGAACATTGAAAAACTGACTCTGGGCTGTTGTTGTTGCTATAAATAAAAGCGCATTTTAGCGTGTTTTTGTTATTCCTTAAACTGCCTTTTATATTTACATCGCGCACTGAATATCCCTCCTGTCACGCCAATTTATATAAAAAAAAAAAAAAACAGTAAACACGGTGGAGGGTAACAGATGTTGAGAATTATCTCTTATTGTAAACTTTGTTCATTCGGAACAAAAAAATAATAATAAAGAATAATATTACCTTATTTTATTTAAAAAAGTGAAACTAACGTAATGGCGTTCATTAGTAAGTCTTGTTTGCAAATCGTGGCCCCACGACAGCTGTTTAGATGAGATATGTGCATGGAAACAGATTTATTGTTGAGATCGTTACCGCTTTCAAGAATCATATCCATATTCTACGATATTAACATATTACCCGACTATTTGCGTCCATCATTCCTACCATATTAATTCTATAATTTCTGCACTGTTTGCCATTTTATTGTTCTCTCCTCTTCTACTCCTCGGTGACGTCATTTATAACGCGAGATATATATATTTTGAATCAGGTGTGTGGTATACTCCTCATTTTGTGACCTCTGACCTGACCTTCCGATAACATCGCCAAGTAAAGTCAAGCGCTTTAACGGTAAAATAAATACAAGTGAAAATTACAAACGTGGTACATTTTGTGACTGCCCGGAGAGGAATAGACAAGTCAGATCTGTAGTCAGTTATCAATAGTATCAGCTTAACCATCTTTTAAGATTCACCTGCAGAATACAGATTACATCAAAAAATGGGCTGAAAGTCGATAATACGATAGCATCGAGTGTTGGGTGTATTACTCATTATGAGAAAATAATTGTTTTTAGGCGAAGGCATTGAGACAGGTGTATGCCAAGTAATAAACCGATCTTATTTACATTTCCCAACACGTTCTCAGTACAACAGCAAGGACAGTTTTTTTAAATATGATACTTTCTTTTCTCGCCTTCTTCAATCAGAAATATACATACTTATCTCGGACATACAAGAGCAACGTTATAACTATATTGATTTCATTGTTAATGAAATACCCTTTCTTTTTACCGTTAATAACAAAGCCGATCTTGTAGATTTCCTTCGACGGGGCAACCAGTATTGTTATCACATTCTTCGTCTCTCATCCATGATTTATTTATTTCGTTTTCCAAAAAAGAAAAACAATTCCGCTTAACCCCAGTTTCAATTCTACGGAGGTAGTATTCTTGTTTTTTTCAATTACAGGGTGGGAATGAGTTGGCGACAAATCCATGATACGTGCGGGTAAATCCATCTACTGTATTCCCATTCACGGGACTTAGTCGGATTTGGCGCTCATTGCAACGCTTTGATGTTTTTTGTGCGCTCCATGTATGATGCCCGGCTTAATTATACGATGTTTCACGGTCAGGAAGTCTAGGTAATTTCAACCGGGATTATTTCTCTTCTTTTATTCTGTCGTCGGGGGTTAAGTCTCGAATTTTTACGGTTTTATGCAACCTCATACTTCTTATGTTACAAAATCCGTTGAGTTAAGCCCAAATAACCAATATAGTTTGAGCCGACGAAGCGTGAGTGTTATTTTAGATCAGCAATAACAGCTTAACGCGTGACGTGTTTTCCTTCTTCGAAAGTTTCGTTCACAATTAATATGAGAGAATATCGGAATTGGATTCCATTATTTCGGTTCATCTTTTTTCTCCACTCCAGTGACAATATTCGCATAACTAACTTCTGCATTGTTTAATATGTACACTGAAAAAAATGATGGGTTTGACGCTGGAATATGATATCGAAATTTTGTCAGAACAATACAACAGAAAAGAAAAAAAATAACTTTACTCAAAACATAATAATGCCATAAGAACTTGAAAATGAGACAGTTTCGCTTACAATTTACATTTACAATTAATTGAATAACTGTATCAACAAACTCAAAGTAATGTAAACAAAAAGTAACGCGGAAATATTATCCCCCATAACGTCCATGAAGTACTTCTCAAGACATATTCAAAAGTATCGACAGCAAACTTGCCCAAAATTCAATTATAGAGGAGCGGGAAAAGACGATAATACGTCGTTGTGTATCTGGGACGCCATCACAGGCAGAACGTGGAGAGCAGGTCATCGACACGCATGTCAATCATTGAGTCCAACAAAAAGTTGTGTTTGATTGACAAGCGTGTCGTAGACCTTGACTTTTATGCGGGATAAAATGAAATAATTGTGAAGGTATATTACAGTATTCACAATACTATTACATGCTCTATAGTAGTCTTAATAGGTTCTTGACATGCAATCTGCAATGAGATAAAATAATACGGGCGCAAAATTTAATCAAAATTGAAATAGCGCCCTCTGGCCTACACTGATGGATATCATCATGCATATTCACGCACGCAATTCTGTGGTACTTGATAACGATTCATTTTTGAGTTTAATTGTTTTCTTAGAGACAAATAAATACTGATATGTTTAGTGTTTTTTTAATATTAACTATCCGCTTAAATTGTTGTAAAATAGTACATGTATAATATTTCTGATAACGCATTTTTTTTTAATCGGTTTGTCCAATTTGCATAATTAACAAATCATAATGCCTCAACTAGGGACGTGATTAAAAATTAATATCCGGGTTACTCAATGCACGGCCAAATATAGAAATGTCGCCATCAACAGATTTCTCAGTTACGATAATATTGTCTACGTGTCCCGCTCTAAAGTGTTGATGTTAGTTTCCAGGATGGAGAGTGTTAAAGAATCCAATGATGTGGAAAATTGGAAAAATGGCCAATTTCGTCCAATAATAACATCGGCGTATTCTATCCCATTTAAAAGAGATGTATTTTCATTGGCCTGCGTCGTTTTACTTCACAGGTTTTAATGTGGTTTCTGACAAGAGAAGCCAAATAATGGCGGGAATGACATATGATATCGACGAAAAGCGGACACAACCAAATGATATCTTGCATTACCAGCAGAAACCAACAACGCTTTATTATATATACATCCACCGGTATGTTACAGCTAAAATAATACCGTCGAGATTTTGGACAACGCCCTCTGTTGTCACAATTTATGTAGCATGTTGCCTCGGGCTCGTTGGGGTCACGGGTCACTTTGAATGAGCGACTTGTCAATTTCATCGAATTTGGCTTCCTATTCAATTACAGAGGACGCTGTTCAGTTGCGAGCAGTAAAACACTAACATATCTAGCCTGTTGGGTAGTAGGAACACTGTGATTAGAATTCGGTGATCGAGAATACATTTATTGAACACATTTGTTTTTGTGAGATAAAATGATCCACCGATTTATTCTTAATTTTGGAAACGCCTCCGGTAGTTGAATCTCTTCGCTGCCTGTTTCAAAAAGTAAACCCCTATCATGCCTAACTATTCTTTTTGGAAGAGATTCAACAGAATTTAGACAACGTACTATATTTTTATTCTAACTCAGAAGACGTATGTTTTGTAATCATACATGTATATCCCCCCTTTTTTTCTCAGTGCGAGAGAATAGATATTCGGAAATAATCATTCCGTAGAAAAGCTGGTGATTGTTTTAACCTTATCATTATGATGTCACAAGTATTGTCACTTACACGTGAGTATTTATAATAAACATCATACAGTAAACAAAACAATCACACATCAGTTTTGTCCGAATATCTCATTGTATGCAGTTGTTATAAATTCCCAGTTCCTTTCCATGAATGTAAATAATTTCTTGAATATTATTACACATTTGTGCAGTCATTATACAAGAACACGTGTACTGAAGGAAAAAAAAACACGTGTTCTGAGGATAACTTCTTGTAAAGGGGAAAAAACTTGATGTTTAGTGGTTCACCAAAATACGGCGAGTAATTAATATCCAGTAGGTAATGAATGTTTAATGGGTATACGGACCATTGTGTAATGCAATAATTTATTTTTAAAACAGAGAACACAATACAAAATAAAAAGAAACGGGTAAACATTTATTTTTAGAACCGTTTTGTATGTGTTTTCACCAAGGGAAGAACATGATCATAGTATCTGAATATTATCTCATTCTCTATATATTCTGTGTAGTTCACCCAAACCCGCCACATAGAAGGCGCACATGTAGCTTGTGTGGTAAATACTTGTTTTTTATGATTATGTAGAGTTAAACCTCTTTCTTCAGAGCAAAATACAACTCTGACCGTGATTTGTATTGGCAAATGCCTTGGGCACAAACACACAAAACGTATTCTCTTCATCTATTCATCTATACGTGAAATACGAAATATAATGAAGACGTATGAAAGTGTTATATGTGAATGTCATTTGATATCCGATACCATTTTTTTTTATCATATATAAATTGTAGAATACTGATATCTTTGTGAAAATTATCAAAATGTTTTTTCCACGTTCGATACCCTTCTCATTTTAGACAAAATGTAGAACTTGTGAACACTACCAGGGAACATGTTCTTAGAAATTGGTGTCTTGTACCGAGTGGAAGCGATGACTACTGTAGGCCCCGTGTAAGAGGTTGTCGCAAACAAATAAAGTGTCAATTTCTCTGTTACGCCCTTGTATAATGAAGAAGCTGGTCAGTAATTTAGCTTAGTATCGAATAAATATCAAAATAGTGATGAGCCAACAATTCATGCTTATTTTATTCAGGGCCAGGGGACGTGACAAATCGACGTTCAACATGCCCACTGAGTACCTCTGAATACAGAATGTTACATTCTGACGATAATTACTTGGTACGCCCTCAATTCTTCAGGTTGAAAATGCTTTCGTTATTTTCATTAGCAGGAAGAAAACAGATGAGCGCCCTCACACAGTTCTGGTAGAAGCGAAAGAAGACGACAGTATAAATATCGCCCCCAATGTGTTACCCATATAATTTAACGATATATCGGTCGATTGTAATAAAGTAAAAGGAGAGAGAGGTATTAATAACCATTCCTTTTTTTTAATGAGAAACGGATGAAACAAATAATATGTTAAATCTTCAAGTTTCATTGGCACCCATAATCAATGTTTCAGTCGGTTTTTTTTCTGGTGGATTGTATGTCTCAAAGCATAGGGTTTAATTTGGATATTTTTCCAAATGTCTACTCAAGGGAATTAATATTATAGTTTATGAGTTAGATTTTGTAACGCGAGATTGAAACAAACTGCACATGAGTAAAACAAAGTGGTGATCTCGGAGTAAAACGCGGACCCAATGTTAAGAAAAAGAGGAGGGGGTGACATTAATATCCATCATTTTTTTTAATGAGCAGAAGATAGAATGACAGTTTGAAACTAAAACCGGAAAATATTACGATATATCAGCACTGATGACGTATTGAATGTCACTTTCTGTCGTGCGATTTACATAAAAGTGATCATATTTAAAATCGCAATTTATTTTGTAAGATTATTGAATTATTTGATACGAGTTCGGGTTGCGTTTTGATGACATTAATTCCCGGTAGCAAGGTATTCCTTCATGTATATGCCCTAGAGAACACAGGCACAATTACCATCCCATGTATCCCGATACGCTACATGTAAACTAGAAACAAACCCCAATATGCATACTTAAATAATACGAGATAGATAGTTTACGTTTCTCCAAAATGTTGCGAGGATGGGAGATTATTTTGTTTACACGGCATATTTTAGTGCCCATAAAACACATCATTATTTTCACTCGAGACTAAATTATATTGATAATATTTTTTTTATGACCAAAACCCCGTCCTGCTAAACAAATAAAATTAAATCAAACGTCTTTAGTTTTCGATATTCTTCGTCACGCAAGCTATATATATATATAAACATTATTTTTATAAAATGAGAAATTTTAATTCGAGAGGACGAAACAAATCATATAATGAGACTTTGTTCTATTTCAATCCTATTTTTGGTATGAAAAGATAATTATATTATTCCAGTTCTGTTCATCTCACCTATTTTTTTTTTTATTTCCGAAATGAAATGTCAAGTAAACAAAGTGGGGCGCAGGACACTACGTATATACCCATTGTTCATTTCAAAAACAAAACACAAGCAAACAAACGAACAGCGAAATGCAAATTATAGTGTATGTTGCCTGGTCACTACAATATAACTCTGCATTAAAACGTTCATAACATGACGCGCATTCAAGTTGCCGTCGTGCAGATCTGTAGTGTTACACGGGTATGTGCAACCCATTACAAGTACTACACGTGGACACCTACCAAAGCATCATATGCTGACGGGTTTATTTGCTTCAAGGTAAATACATCGCAAATCTCTACCCAGACAAGCGCACCTGCAACTTGAACTTTGAGTTAGCTACCGTATATATATATTTATATCCAGAAGCGAAAAAGTTAGAAAAAATCAATAGGCGCGGTTCTATATTATTTTCAGTCGTATTCATAACGGTGTACGATGAAGAGGGCGTCTTCGTTCAACCTCGCCATATGAGATCCGTGTTACGTAAACTATCCCCGTACAAATTAAAGAAACTTTTCCCTGCGATAATCTCAAGCTATGTTCGCGATTCAGGGGTGACAATTAACTACATCGTCGGCGCAACGTAAGTCCACTAAAAATATGGATCAGAAATAACACCAGGAGTAACACGATTTCCCTCCAGAACACTAATATTCCGTAAACTGAACAGTTAGCGCTATTTATAATAGTGAATAATCATTCCTATTGAACAAATAAATTAAAACGAGTTTTATTTGTTATTTCAGTTTGATTACTAATGTCATCATTTTCCAACCAATTATTTTGTATGTTTAATCGTTTTCTCAGTAGTACATCTAGCTGTCTCTCTGAGGACTCTGATATTGTTCTAAATGAATAGACATTGAGATGACAAGTAAACTGCTGTGATAACACGGCTTCCAATGTACGTATGTACATAATTCAAGTCATTGTACACCAATAGATTTTCTACACGCTAATTTGTATGTGACACGCACACCCAGAACACTAAATGATTCATTTGCGTAATTACTCTCTAGTACAGAAGGTGTGTATAAAACTAGCCTAAAGTGTTAACAAACGTCATGGCATGTTTTTTATATAATTCAAACTTAAAGGAAATGTTTGATATTGAGGAAAAATAACACACTTAGGATATTTTTTGCGATCGGAAGTGCTCTATCATTCACCCAGTTTTAACACAGCGTGCTCATTGTCGGCGATTTAGTTCCTCGCATTCTGTGTAAGTGATGCAGTTTCCTAGGCAACCGAAGCTCAGAGGCAGTAATCTATCCGTTCCATTTGCGAAAGAAGATGAAAGGGGTCGCTCCTTCCTGCATTTGTACACTGAAAAGTCAATCTATTATCAAACATAGTGATTTTATCCGTAACACGAACCAGGGAGATGGAGAGAAGAGGGGGGAAAATGATCCTTCATCAACTAACTTGGATATTTGCTCTGCGCAGTCATTCAGAAATGGAAACATTTAAATGAGGATCGAACATGGCAAAACAGGGAGGGCCGCGCACGTCTCATCATCTTCTCTTCCGTGTTGATTTCAGCGCTAATTAGCTGGAGAAAATGTACACCCTTCAGAGTAACCACCTGGCCACCTGTAAGGAAAGGAGGATAGTCCCGGAGTCTCATCTGAAATGCATAACAACGGATGTCTATATAACCAAGGTATCAAGTAACACCATGGACATAAGATCCGCTCTTCGTGTTGTTTGAGTTCCAAACACAGCGTTTAATTGACATATAATGAGTATTTCCTGCGTAGTTTGACTTCTCGCATTCTGATCATTTGCCATTTAATCTGGTCTCAGTTGAATTTACTAACTTAATATTTTATTTTTTCATATCTCAATAAACCGAATGCATCGGCTGTACTAATTAAAACGACTTGGTGCACTGGGAATTCATCCGTTCAATCCCGCCTCGGCAGGAAACCGTTTTGGGGCCAATCTGAGTCAGGGGAACGGCGAGCGTCAATAAGCCATTTCAAGAAAATGTTTCCCTAGTCGTGATGATCAGAGTAAAAATAAACACGACTCAAATTGGGTTATGTATTTTAACCGAAATATGAGCCGCACTTGAGTTGATCGACCGCTTCAAGTAGCTAGATGGTCGGGACTGAGTCGATCGATTAAAAGCAAGCTGGTTCTTTAATGTGTAATACTATCACACTCGTCGAGCCATACTAGGGGGTTCTCGTGATAGACTCATTGGCGTACACCTGCATCCTATCTAGGGATCCTCATCTTCGTCTACAAGTCAGTTTCCATCACCATCTTCTGCTGAGGCAAGAAGAAAATTGCAATCTTTCGGAAAAATAAATAAAAATCGGCCTTCTCCACGTTCTTTGTGTAAACTTGTCTTTGCTTTGTTGTTTTTTAATTAGTATTGCAAATTACACTTCTATATAGAAATACGACCCCGAATACGAAGAAGGAGAGGACTCTTTCCCATTACCTAGCAATCATTCATTGCCATATTTGAATACGATCTACATTGCAACTAATTTAAACAAGAATCATTGTATTATTACTATTATTGTTGTTTAAGAATGTATTTTAATCATTATTATCTGTCATTATTAAATGGATTTCACAGTTGAATAACAAATACAAATATTGAATTAAAAACATGTGATTATGAAGATTTAACTGAAGCGGTTAAGGTAGAAGCCTACTCATGAATTCAAACTCAGACTAGTAATACAATATTACTAGTCTGAGATTAAAATAACCTGAATTATTTTCATTTTCTGATAAATAGTACTGCCGGGTAATATGCGGACATTGACTTAAAAAAAGTTGGGGTCACTAGCTTGGTGGCTGTAATTTTAGGGGATAATGGCCATTTTGGCAGTTTTATAACGCTTTTATCATAGGTTCCTATGGCAGAGATATTATGCCATATCTCAAATTGTAGGCTGATTACATAGGCTGAAAAAGTTATATTATTCTAATGGCGGGATACTTTTGCTGTCCTCAATTATTTCAAAAAACTGGGTTTTAAAAAGTGTAAAAATGCATTTTATTTAACATTATGCTCTAAGAACGCTGTTGCATGGTGTCAAGATACAATAACCTTATGATTTTACTTAATAAACCAATGAACATTGTTGTGCAACTGTATTGCAGTTCAAAATATCAACTCATAGTTATAAAATTGCAGAAAATTTTATTTCCATTTTAGGTTAAAAGAAATAACTGGTCGAATTTCAGAATGCGGGAAACAAACATAATCGAACGAAGACATTTTTCCCGAACTTAAAGAGTTACGGACAGTCAGATGACGATATGATCTGGTTTTTTTAATTCTCGTTTGCGAATCACGTGATAGATTGTATGTCTTACAGTGTTAAATAAACCATGTAGACGGGATCAACGGGTCATCGCGAAACAATAAATAACAATACACTGGCCCATTAAATTTCATCATCATCGCTCGTCCATTTATTTACAGTGCCACCACTGTGGTAAAGTTAACCTTGACTCATGTGGGAAGAATAAAACCTTTTCGAGAAAAAAACATGTATAATGCAAACATACTGGTCTAAAAAAAACACCATCTATCATTCTTAACTAAGCTATATCGATTCATTGCCAAGGCCGAACAGAATACTCATTGTTCAGGCTCGAGTCGCCATTCACAAACTCGGGAGGGCGCCCCTAACAAAGCAGAAGGAGTCGACTCACAACGAAAGATCAATATATGCTATTGTTTGCTACATTGAGTGTTTTAATAGTATACTACATATCCAATCACAGGGGGGGGGTCTATTTTAAGCACATGATATGTACATTGATTTTTCATTTAAACAATTTCTTCGTAGAATTACAAAATTAACGCAATAAACACAATTTGCATTTGCTGATTTCAGCCGATTTAACGTAAATTCTTGTACGGATGAAAATGGCGATGTGTCTCATTGGTTTGTAGGCGTTTCCAATGCCGTAACAGAGAGCAATACACATGTCACTAAACGATAATGATACTCCGACGATGCCGAAAACAGAATATTAACTAATTTTAATTTTAAACAATAGAAAACGGATTAATCCCGTGTCTATTCTATTCTATTCTATTCTATTCTATTCTATTCTATTCTATTCTATTCTATTCTATTCTATTCTATTCTATTCTATTCTATTCTATTCTATTTTTACTATTTCTGCCAGTGTGAAATACGCCATGGAGCAGTTAACGCAGCTGGCACTGAAATATAATGATGTTCTATTTCTTTTTATCTTTTCAAGTTAACATATCCATTTTCATGTCTTCTGTAGAAATTTGTCATGTGATTATACAATTTGAACTTGATCCTCTCGCCAGCTTTAGTATCTAATTGGCTACATTGTGCCCAATTAAACAACTCCGTGCCCGAGTTGTTAAGACGACAAATGGCCTAACCCTGGTAACAGTTTTTGGTCGAGTTAAGTGGCAGTGACAAATCGAGTTGTTACGTCACAATGTCACTTGAGTCGTGCTGCCATTACACTCCGTCCACCGAGACTATTGGGTTTGGTATCAGAATACAGACACATGACAGAATTGGGCGGCGATATCCTAATAAGACTCGACGCTAGTGCATTTGTAATATTATTTGCCCCCTCGTTCCTGCCTCGGGTTTCATGGTGCGCAAAGATCGTGAATGATAGCACTTATATCTCAAATCGTGCGTGTGAATGAATGAAAGAATGAAAGACAAATACATGTATCGATCAATCGCAGGCATTTTGTGTGTGTGTTTCCTGTTATCTCTTTTATATACATTGTGTACATTCACAATATGGCGGCAGTCGAATCGTCACGTTATCGGTTATTATGTAAAACTCCTCAAATTCCATAGCCTGGCAACAAAGCATGCCTTCCCATCATGAAATATATCATGTGAACATTCCTGTATGGGATCGATAGCAATGAAAGTGTAGGTCAGTAAAGGGAGTGGACAAAAAACTGACTGACTTCAGGGAGATGATCTGTATCAACTGGCGGTGAATCCACAGAATGATATGCCGGGGAGGACGGGGAAGTGGGTGTAAATGCAATGTTGCCATGTTGACAATTAGAACAAAGGCAGCTTTTTCGGAGAAGGAAGGTGTACGGAGATTAATTCTGAATAAAATTATGTGTCCATTTTTGTGGAACCTCGGTAGTACATGTATGTGAAAACAACAAAATAGTCTCCAGGCTGGAGCAGGTTCTGGTGGAGGTATGGTGGTCTAGTTGGCCTCCTGAATATAGAACATGCACTTCACGCTACATGAGAGTTACGCGCCGCGATTCGACCCAACTGATCAATTCTGCGGCTAGCCTAAACTATTTTGAAACTTCCTCCCTATGACGTTTTCTTCGTTAATTATGGATTAGGGCTTGTGGGTTTCGTGGATAGCACCCAGCAAAGTGTGTTTGTTTCTCCGAATGAATGATTAGTATTTATCTAGATGTTCTAAGATAATCCGCTGCGGTCTTCACGATCGCTCAGAGTTGTTCTCCATGTGGATCTCATATCGACGCATCGCGTGTAAAATACATTGTTTACATGAAATTCGAACACGACTGTAGAGTTTTGACAGTTTAATAAAGTAAAAAAAAATACAAACTTACCAAAGTACTACATTCATGTATTCATGTGCGGTTGAAACTAAATAACTGCAGGTAAATATACTAGCTCTTCGGCGAATTGAGAATTTGGATTCAACACATGTTTTATGAGTTATCCTTTGCCCACGACATGAAGGACAGTAGCGATGACGTCATGTGATTATGTCATGTGATTATTTATTTATTTATTTATTTATTTATTTATTTATTTATTTATTTATTTATTTATTTATTTATTTATTTATTTAACGACACAGATATAACTGACCTTGACTCTGAGCGTATTATTGCTGTCAACTACTTGTACTTGAACTCAACAAATACATACATTACGAATAATTGACGTGAATTGAATCCACTATACTTTGCCGAAGACGATTGTTGTTGTCTGGAGTAATATATAAGACGGTGCATAAATGAATGATTAACTTGTCTATGTTTGTTCATTTGTACACGTTGATACACGCCGTATTCCGAAATAATGTATTAGGTCAATGCACATGCGCTTAGAATTAATGGCACGTACAAATAATCCATGCATGCATATTTGCGTAGGTCATTGCTTACTGGTACTGTGCATGAGACAAAACAAAATGTTAACATTTCGATAAACTGTATTATATTGTGCATATTTACATGCGGTATCGGATAGAAAATAATATAGTCTCTGCGAATGAAAGTCATTCAACGTTGAAAAAAGTGTGCATTTTGTAATGGGTCGACCAGAGTTGAAAATAGAATACGTTGCTTAAAATATCTGCAAGGCAAATGTGTTTGTTTTAAAAGTGATATGCAGTCAACTCGGTGCGGTAAAATGCTGGTCAAATTTTGCTGGTAACTCTTCAGCATACCACTTTTACATCCTTGTTTGTATCGTCAATTAATTAACAGCCATCGAGTGATTGGAAACATATACTTTGTACATTTACTCAGCCACCAGCGTGCAATAGTACTACAATTCAAAATGTCGCATATACGAGTTAGGAACTTTCCCTACGACTAGTTTTACCAATTCCGTTATAAGTATGTGAACTACTCCACTTGAAAATTTTCTCTTGTTTCTCCGCAAATCTGCTACCCCCGGCCAGACGTCATCGATATTGGCCAATCCCTTAAATATGTCGACCTTGATTGAAGTACATATCTGCCGCATCCCTGAAGGAGATCATATTCCAGTGAGTGGAAAAAAGACATTCCTGGCGTGTTGATAACGGAATCGGAGCAGTGTCACACTGTGATGACATGTACGCGTATAATCCCAGCAATATTTTACGGTTCGTGTACAAATATATATCTTTACGCTGACACAACAGGATACAAGTCGTCTGTACTATGTTTACATCCACTGTCAATATTGAGTGTTATAGTATAGTTTAATGTCTTCACTGGGCATATTGCTTAATTAATGTGTAACAGAAAACGCTCTGAGCATCGCATTATGAATACCGTTCCGATACTATTGCCGACGTGTCTCGCGTCAATCAAATACGAAATACGCTATTTTGTTTTTGTTTTTCTCACACAGAAGGTAAATTGTTTTCTTTGGGTAACGATCGAGTTTTAGAAACAATAATCTTCAAATTACAAGTAAGGTGTATTTAAGTGTATGACCAACGATAGGAGTTCTTCGTATATGTGGGTGGAAACAAACATGTGAACCCACCATGTATTGATGACCCACAATGCTGTGATGCGATGTTATAGCCACCGAGGAACGAATGATGAGACAACATCTGATCGATGATGATATAAGTTATTGAAATTTCTGATAGAAAAAAACAAAAACACAGTGATGTATAAATAGCATTTACGTACAACCGCCCATCAAAATCCACAGTTACCATACCAACACCAACAAATGACGAACACCGCCATCAGCACGATGCAAATGTTAATTATTTGGCGCAAAATTACCGATTTTTTTAAAAATAGCACCTGTTTATTGTCAATGTCAATATGATTTAAGAGGTGATCAATAACGACTTGGTTGGCTGGGCAACATCAACGCGGTGCCTTATTACAGCAAAGTAGTAAAGTGTCGATGTGACCCCTAACCTACGTCTCTTTAGAAAATTGATACAACTTATGTGTGCATGGTAGGGATAAAATAATCTCTCAGAGGTTGTTTTAAGATTAAGTATCTCGTTCACGTCTAATAAATCATTGCTTGACTAAATGGGACCCGCAGACGTTGGCGGGTACAGTGGATGGTGATTTTTTCTTATTCCGCCTCGGACATCTTCACTTTGTGTTCCAGACAACTTGAACTATTCATGCAAAATACTCAAATTAGTTGTTTTTCCAGGCGATATTAAGGTGACCAGAGAGCATTGTATCTATTGTCACGTGGCACGGACGAAACAGTTTGGTATGCAGGGTGTGAGTATGTTGTAATGGAGTATGAAGAGACCATGACTCATTGTCATGTGATGAAAAGTGGGTCATTACGACGACTAAATGACGTTATAGTATAGACGTATCCCAAGCCACCGGCCAATCTATGCAGTAACCGTTATTGATACGTAGATGACATTAACCAAGTTTTGTAATATCTGCATTTTGTAATACCAAGATGATTATTTCAAATTTCACGGTCGACTGACCCCGTCAATCACGGCCACAGCACGGAAATACCTTAAAATATTAACTAACGCGTAACATGACACCGCTCTGACTCATGAGGGCGTTAACAACTTAGACCACAAAAATGTATTTTCGTCGCGCTCTCTCGTTCGCTCTCTCTCTCTCTCTCTATTCTTTTTCCTCGCCCCGTCTCTCTCGTCTCACCTACAATGAGACGGTGCTGTATCTTCCTATATAAATTCGCATTTTTCACCAGAATAACCAATCAGCTAATGTGCGTATAAACGTAATATTAACTTTCATATCGCTACATACATTTGGTGTGCGCCTTCGTAAAAGAGTACTGGGCCTTCTTTGCAAACTGCATGTTTCCAACAACCCTATTCTGTCTTTGTTCTGACAAAAAACAGACCGTGTATTTTCAGGAATGACCCCGCCGAAAAATAGATAGTAAGTAGTCGATATTTAACCAACACTAACTAACTAATCGAATGATTAACTTAATATATTATTACTAGTAATATTTTTCCCCATACTGTTACAAGTGAGTTTTACAGGAAATGTGCCATTTAACAAAAAATCAGCGGCGTTTCGATATTGAAAAGTATCCGACTCTGAGGAAATGTTTTTTCATGTAGATTAACACATAGTACGCAATATATACTCCAGTCACGTGAGATATACGGGGGGGGGCATTGAATATACGCACGTATAAGCACTGGAAATGTAATATTAATTGTCTGCACAAGGAATTTTTGTCTTCACTTTTTATCTCATTATTTTTGTTTGCATATTGCGAACATGTTCGCGGTGGCAACTTATGCGTATGTTATGCTATTAACGTTTTCTTGTAATAACTTGAATTAATTTATGTTTACGCGCGTCAACGCAGTAGTTGTATTAATCAGTTCATTATGTATGTACATATAATTAAAGGATTATTAACAAAGATTCACAGTTATCGCTTCTTTAATGAATGAAGCCCTTCAATATTGCAGTATCCGTCCATCCCCTGATGCTGCAGAGAAAGACAAAAGAACGGCACAATATTATGTAAACGTCATTTTGATCCATCAGAACCCGCTATTGTTCATGATAACCATTACATACATAGTGCTTCAACTATTAAAGCCAGATATCTACATATAATTGTTCATTTCGTTGTCTTTTTAGCGGGTAATGACCCATACGCATGAGCTATTACAATTGCATCGTTGACGTTGCCTTTTATTTACAATGGTTATTGACGGGATGTAATAAAAGCCGGACACAATAATCAAATGCATTCATATTTCAAAATTACTGGAATATCATTGTTATTGGGATATTGTTTTTAGAGTTATGTATGGAATGCAGTAAATGCTGTCACAAACTCACACGCAGTACTGCTGTACACGTGAATTATACGTTTAGTTATTTATTGGAGGTAATAAAAACTGGTCACTAATGCCCAAGTTCGCGTCGTATTAATACATGTGTTAATTGTTATTGAAAGAATCGCGTAGCGTATACATCTGATAAACTGTGGGAATAAAACAAATAGCGTCACCGGAAGGACAATGAATTCTGTGGATTTTCGTTCATATTTCAATATTTTGCATTTTATAGAATGACTCGAACTATCTTACTCGATGACAGAAGATGAAAAAGTATATATTATTATTGATATTAAACATAATATTGTGAAAACATTTAAAAAAACAGGGTCATAATAGTTTTTTTATTATATACTATGGGAAGTGCTCTTTCCACAATGCATACGTATAATTATTATATGCATTCATATGCTCAATAGAAAAAACTGAACTCAGTTCAAACTGTCTTAGATACAACCTTCCTTCTAATAATAATAATGTTTTTGTCTTATTCGACTTAAAAGTTCAATTCCTTATGACCGACCACTAAATGTTGAGTATTCCTGCGTGCACTTTGAACTTTCGTGCCGGATATTAAGCATAGACAGCGTCTGTCATCTATTGCCCTCTGTAAATATCATTTTTTGGTAATTTGTCAACATTACCCACATGTAGTTCAACTACAATGATCCGAAATTGTATATGCGGTATTTGTGATTATTGTCATAGTGTGCCTTGATATTTTTAATAGTCTACCCATTGCTGCATTATCTACTAGTATGTTGATTTTTTAATTTTTTAAATTTGTAATGGTTATTTTCTTAGTTCAATTTTTACTTGTGGAATAGTCATTATCGTCATTTGTCCGTTCGGGAATACGTACTTACTTGGTCTCTATTCTCGAAAATACTTTAGGTTTAGTATGAGATTCACCTTTTGCCACTTTTTTTTAATCAAAAATCACTTTTTTATGAATTAATGTGTTTATGCTAATGAAAAATTACTCTACTCTCTAAAGTCACTGCAACGCACTTAAAATGAACACAGAATACAGCTTCTTGATAAAAAACAACTAATTTTTAGGCATTTTATTTGCATAGTTTCATATGTTTTGAATAACTAATTATATCTGCTGACAAGAATTCATTTGTTTTGGGATGTCTCGTTTTAGCAAAATATTCATATGTAATTTTTAGTAGAATTGTATTGAAATATGATAGATAGTGATTATGTTCAATAATGCATACCTGTTTATTTCTTAGCATTTCACTTCAAGTTAAATAGCTCCAACAAACCTTGTACGATTGTGTATTTATCCTCACCAAGAGAATTTCGGCCGATCAAGTTAGCGTTGCGTCACGGTGTTTTTGTGTCCCTTATGTCGGCGTAAAGAAAACGCTACGCCAACATAAAGCGTCTAAAATAGCGGATACATACGTCGTCTTAAAACAGATGACAACACATTACACCAGCGTAAAGTGAATTAAATATAGCGGAGGCAACAACGGCAATAACGGCGTCCTAAACTGAATTTTAGTGTTCAGTCCACAATATTTAAGTTTATCTTATTTCATTAGGTAGGCTCGCAATGTGTGTCAAATTTTAAGTCAGTTTGGGTTATTACATTGTCCTGCATTCGTTGTTAAACTCAGAATACAAAGAGATTAGCTCCATGTTCCAACACGTTAATAGTTAAGCATATTATTACGACATTTTACATAACACTGAAACTATTACTGCTGAATGGAAAAAAAAGTACACAAAAAACATAACATAACATAACATAACATAACATAACATAACATAACATAACATAACATAACATAACATAACATAACATAACATAACATAACATAACATAACATAACATAACATAACATAACATAACATAACACAACATAACACAACATAACATAACATAACATAACATAACATGTACGAAAGAATGTATTTTAATAAATACGATACTAATGAGCTCACATAGAATAATATGAACAAACATATAACATGTGAATTTATAACATAATTGTCGAATGTCAGTGAATAGAACTGACAATATGAGCCGACTACTAGTAATTCAAATTGAAAAAAAAATCTAGAACATAAAAATGCCGATTATCTCAGATACATAGATTATTTACTAAATAGTTAGACAACCAGCTATTGTCATATTACATGTATTTGTATAGCTATGAGAGCATATGGGGTATTCACAACTCGTTCATTTCAACCCGACACATAACGTATATACAAATAAATAATACTAGGGTAGGAATGGGGGTAGGGTTAGATATATCATCGTGAAAAACTGATGCTGAAGTGTACAATATACAGAATATTATGACAAATTTGCCATTAAATTTCCAAGAGTGTAGTTGTTAAAGTTATATGTCGTCAGTTCGATACAATGACTGGTGCAAGGTGTAGCACCTGTGAGCCTTGGGTGCCAACTTCCCATATAACAAGTTTGGTTGACGTCAGTAAAGGCACACGGTCGTAAAACTCCTGCACAAACAGATGCGCATAGGTGGAAAATTTTCATGTAAATATGTATATATTAGTTTCAGTTGTTCTTAGCATTTGGCAGGGGAATCGTAACCTCTTGTGGTGAGAACCAGTGTGACTGGCCTGCCAACGGGGTGCTAAGGATTTCATTGGAAAAGTTATCAGTTACATCCGTTAATGTAATTTCGTTTTACATACCCGTAAATCAAAAATCACAATGACTGAAAAATAACAATTTTTCTTGTACTGCAATAATACAGTAAAATGACGAAGATAATTTCGTACTGTCATGTTAGTTAGTTGACTTGTTTTCAGAACTCATTCTTACGAAATATTGCGCCAGGTTATCTAATTAAAAAAACGTCAGTAGTCGCTAAATTTGTCATATGTTTCACAGTCTATGTATGATCCGAATACGGTCCCACCTACACCAAAAATGTAATGCACACACATTATCGGGTACTTTTTTCAGACGGTGAAATAAACACATCCTTCAGAATCAAAATAGATGAACTCGTTTATAAAACTAAAATTCTTGGGTTGAACAATCCACAGAAAGATGTCTAGTTGTTACACGTCCGGGTTTACGGCCGAAATATCCGGAACCCCCCTACAGCTATTAGAGAATGTCTCCGAATGCAATATATGTGATACAGAATGTTATTAAATATTAAGGCATTTGACTTGGGGTCCTTAACACCTACGATATGCGCCGACACAAGGAAGCAACACATTTAACAATTTAATAATATTGTCACTTTCAAAGCGAATAACGTTTTACTTTAGACCTACCGTGACGTATGTGTCGATGTGTGCGGCTACATTACATAACGAAAAAAACGAAATTTTGAACTAATGTAAAAAATAATACTTTTCAAAATTATTCTCAGTCCATACAAACAGCCTGGTATTTGTCTAACTCATTAACTTGTGCTGTGTTGTTAAATATAAGCTGTCAAGATGTGGAAAGTTCTCGAAACAAGTTTGGCGCAGAATTAGCCAGTTTCTTATATCGTTAGATAAAACACATACACGCCGCTGCATAACCCTCCCGGTGCTGTTGAAATACCCACTTCTTAACTTGCATTTTTATTTCATTACGGTTACCATGGCGATAGAATACTTTATCGTCTGTGGCACGATCTACGCTGGGATAATAAACTGAAAGCTAGCATACATAATTCTTGCTGTCTTGTACACGAATCTTTGAAACGTAGCCCAATCTATTTTTAAAATAGACATCGAATTTGCATTTCTTTTAAAATTCGCTTAGCAGATAAAATCTTCATTCTTTCACGAGTTTTCAAACATGTTTGGGAAATATATCAAACTAAATAAATGAAGTCGAAGTGTCAGTATACGAAAACACGCTTAATACTCCAAGCAAAACAAAAATGAAATGTGCAGATTTCCTTCTATGTGGCGAAATGGTGTGAATGGCGGGTATTGGTGAATAGAGCTCCGTCTAAAATAGCAACACGATAGTCTTGAAAGAGGCAAAAAGGTGATAGAATTGAGGAGAACAACGGTTGAAAAACTTGATCGCAGGACCACCTAGAGATACACGCCAAATTGACAGATTCGATGTAATACAATACATAACGAATTTCGAGCAATTTTAGGGTTTTATCAAATACGTGTTTTAACAGGTATTACATTTCTTTTGTATTGCTAACTGCTTACTCGTATTCAAACCAAACTGGAACCCAATACGGTATACCGAGGTTACTGTTCGCGTCACGTACGATTCTTAATTCACCATGTTATCCTAACTTGACAGGAGAACGCCGGTGGATAGAGCGGTATCGTAGTTTTTGCCGATATTACATAGAACTTATGAAGAAAATGCGGGAGAATTCGATTCTGCAAACAGTATTTCTTCCGTGATGGCTGACTGAACGCCAGATAAGAAAAACGCTACCTTTGATTGGCTCGGAATGGCAACACGTCATAGCAATCATACAATCGCACTGAGATAAGCCCGGGGTAACATTAATATTAGTATTGTTTTTTTATTGAATTTATGTTTATGTAGAACATTAGTATATACAGTTAGCAAACTATTCATCGAAAATGATGATCGGGGTCTTCAATACTACAAAATGTCTCCTTTTTTTCTTGTTTTTTGCACTTTTATAAGCGCTTAAGTGTGCTTATGTTCTGATTTCTTAGCCCACTTTCCTAATGTGCAATTAGTAGTTCGTATGACTCTTATTGCCCGTTAGGGTACATATGAATCCCTTGCAGACATCAACGCTGAATTCTGTAATAAGAAATACGCAACAAAATAGCCTGAACAAGTTTTACGTTTAGGCAAAGTTAAATGACCGGCTTCCGAAAAGAATATACCAACGCTTAAAGAAAAAAAGTGCCACGCTTAAATTTGATGTTTCATCTTTGTTACCTTATTAATCTCTGATGCCGTGTACATATTTGTCATGAATATCAATAGTGAAACATACGTTTTGCACGACACTATATATTGTTAATTTAAAAAAAGAATGTGCAAGGAAACAAAAACAATTTTCAATGATGCACATGGCACGTGTTTGCTGCACAAATCTTATATTTAACAAGGAAAATTAGAATGTTTCACGTGTCGGAGATGTAAGAAATAAATAAGAAATGAATCTCTTTGGGGAAATGATACTATGTTGTTCTTTACGAACGTCTTAGATACGGTATCAGGATATGTGTTATTAGTGATGGCGTGACACAGTAAACACTCGGTTTTCATGGAATTTGATGAAACTAACAGCCATTTTACACTAGGCGATTCTCGGAGCAACTACACCGAAACAACACCAATTTGTAGACGAGGCAACTAACTGTGGCGACGGGCAACTCGTTGCCTAACCCACCATGGCGACGCGATTATATTATTCTATAAAAACGAAGAAACTCGTGGGGCAACGTTAGCGTTGTTTGGCGAGATACCTCGTGAATTGCCTCGTGTAAACCGCATGTAAAATGTACACCTTGAATTTGGACGAGAAGACAATTGAATTGATCCATCCCGTATCTTATATATTTGTGTGATTTTCTTATTAAACGAAATTTACAGTGGTCACACCCCGCCCCTGGACAGCGCATTACTTAGTTCCCTCAACGGATGATTATGTACAATTAAATTCATTATAGTACTTCCAAGAATATGTTCGCTTTTTGATTAGGCGTGTGCCTATTGAATTTTTAATTCTCTATAAACTAGCCTCGGATCATTTTACGCGATGCAGTTCTTCACTAGCAGTAATTGCGAGTCAGATAACTCCACCAGCCAGAGGGACGCAACAGATAGCGAGTTCTTGCGTGGAACTGTTCCGTTTCAGGACGCGAGTGTTTGAAAGTTCATCACACAACGATCCAGACTTTTCTTTTACCATTTGTGGTACTAGTGTACTGCATTTTGAAAGACCATGTGGGTGCCGCCACTTGCACGTATCACAGGTTATGAACCAGCACATTACTTACGTGTTTTATTAATATTACTATAAGTTTGGTAAATGTAATAAAATCAGTTCTTGATACGTCCCCCAATAGTGTCAGTGAGAATACCAGCGAACACAAATATTGTACGGACGCTATTTATGATACAATTCGTTATCGGCTATGGACTAAACACGTCGATACAAGCCAACTCGACTCATCACGTGACCCACTTTGTTCCTATCGAGCTTCACCATCTGGTTCAGGCCTTTGAGTTCTATATTGTCGGTGTGTTTCGTCCAGCTTCGTTAAAACGTTGCCTAGAAAACGATATTGGTATCACAGTGTATCACATTCACAAACAAATATTATACACAGATATATTGTGAGTGCTAGAGTTGAATGAATGGGTAAGCGGGTGAAAGGGTAGATGGGTGGGCGATTGTATCTGGGTCCGATTTGTTTTAGATGAATTCTGCATATATACCCACTCAACCACAATAGTAGGTTTTCAAATACGTAAAAGCAAATGGGATTGGGGTGGTGATATTTCACTAGCTGTTATTCAAAGCGAAAGCCATTTTAAAATTTACAATTTCATAAATATGTGGATGATATAAAAGCATAGTTTCCATAAATAATAATTTCGGTGAACTAATATTAGTTTCGTTCGATGTTTAACCGTCAAGTCAACTGTCGTGTAAAACTATATATAAAGATATAGCAATATTATACTTGCGTGGGACTTTCCTTAGCAAGTCATTTGTATAATCGATAAGACGGGGTGATATATGAAACTCATCGGCTATATTCCAATAATAAAGTTACACTGTAACTTTCATCTCAGACAGTGGGATTACGGTATATATATATATATATATATATATATATATATATATATATATATATATATATATATATATATATATATATATATATATATATATATATATATATATATATATATATATATATATATATATATATATATTTTCAGTTCGAAATGAAACTTTTATGAGGTATGAGTCATTAATATAGATCATGTATCATTCGGATTGACCAGTGTGTATGTGTATCGGGTTCCCCCATCGCGTCAATTCTAATGATACATCATTCACGTGTCCGTTGCACATATCCTTTTTTCTGAGACACACATTTTGCACTGGATATAAAAAAGAGGAAATGAGAACGTTTCCCGGGGTATAAATGTAAGTCGAGTATGAAATGAGTTTCTCAGCGGAAACAGTACTGTGTCGTTCCATGCGAATGTGATATGGGTACTAAGATAGGTGTGGCGCATGAATAAAAAAACACTCGGTCTCCATGGAAGTTCAAACAGCGTATATATATATGATGATCACATTTATTGCAGTATGGTGCGTTATGTTTCACGAGCAAAATGTGTATGTATTGTGATAGTGAATCGACAACGTGTCCCTTGGTAGGGGAAAATAAACAACCCAAGTGACGTTGCTGTTGTTGTTGTTTCTGCTGCTGTTTGACGTTGTTGTTACCGTGTATGATTATATTAATTAAATCTCATAGCCTGTGACCTATTGACCTATTGAAAGATTCAAGGGAATTACCAGTGTTATATAATTAAATTCATTGATATTTAGGAGCATATGATATAAGCTGGATGACAGGGCGTCTGCTTTGATGAATTTTTTAATTCTCTATAAACTAGCCTCGGATGGTTTTACGCGATCAAGTTCTTCACTAGCAGTAATTGTGAACCATATAACCCCAAGCAGTCAGAGTGACGCAACTGAGATTGAACTGCTCCGTCGAAGGGATGGCGTCCCGTTTCAGGGCAGAGTGTTTTGAAAGACAAACACAAAACGATCCCGTTTCATGCGTTTACTTTTCTGTTAGCATTTGTGTTGTATTGGATTAAGAACAAACAAGAACACGTCATCAAAACACATACAGGTATTTGGTTCAGGCCTTTGAGTTCAATATTTTGTGTTCCTATTATATTTTACATTTTCTCCCACCGAGGCGGAATAATGTAGACTAATTCAGAGAAGGGGAACTCAAACACGGTTTTGCGGCGCATTTTTGTAAAAGAAAGTTCCAGGGTTGACTAAATCGACAAGACGGGAGAATAGGACTTGTAAGTTGTGCCTCATTAATTCATGCGCACCTCATATTGCGCAATCTAAGCCAGTACTGATACAGAGCAGCTGCCGTCCAGCAAATTGACCGTTAAATCCCACCAGCGTCGACTGCTTATTAGGGTTTGGTTTTGATTTTCATTTTTCGGTATTTTTATGTGATAAAAATCTAAAATCAAAGGTAAAAAAAAAATGATCAGGTTACTCGATTTTGAAGTTAAGATTCATCGGACGAGTCACGTGATCTGAGGCGCCATTTTGAAATAAATACTAGGCTATTTGCAATGTCGAGAGTCTCAAAAAAATTAATTTTTCTTGATTGAAAAATACACTCGGATCAATAGAATGGTATTGCTGCCAACAACTTATCTTCAAGTTTCTGAGTTATTAATAAATACAACCGCCGTCTCTTTTT
Organism: Saccoglossus kowalevskii; assembly: GCF_978046115.1. NCBI lineage: Eukaryota > Metazoa > Hemichordata > Enteropneusta > Harrimaniidae > Saccoglossus > Saccoglossus kowalevskii. Next base: position 28,777,491 of record NC_140642.1, on the reverse strand, counting down.
AAATTCTGAAACTGTATACATGCTAAGCTGTTAAAAGGACTACAATTAATGAACGTTATAAAATTCAATCATTCATGTTTTAAAAATTATTCTTAAATGAAAGGAATAGTTTCTAAAACCATTGCGAAGCAGGTCACGTGGCTCTTTGTTATTGATATCACAATTCACATATCGCATACGATCATGATATTAGATTTCATTATTTTGTCAGATTTGCACCTTTCCTTTAACATCTTTCTCGGTTGAACATAAACAGGATATACATATCATTGATGGGGACAGAATGGCATATAATCTAAATGTAGTTAATTGTGTGTTTTTTTACTATTTTGTTAACGTTTACTATTATTAGAGAATTTCATTTTCACATCTGTTAAGACGCGTATTTGGTTTCACAATTGAGCTCATTTTCGTGCTTACCTGGAAATAGAAATTTTACATTCAATTTGAGTGATAACAACTATTACCACAGCTGCCATCAACAGAAATATACATATTTCGTAAGGGTGTTTATTTGCGAGAGGTAGATGATGAAAAGTTCCATGCCATATGTTCAAAATATATACGCAACAATAATTAGAAATCGATATTTACATGTAAATAAGACCGACCCAGAGAAATATAATCTCGGTGATTCAAGAGAATAAACTTCCAGCGATTGTAATAAAAATGTCTTTTAATTGAAATTAAAATATGTTGTATGAAATCTACCCCATTTGCGGCACGAGTCAAAGAGTATCCCATATGCTAGTGTGCTGGATTCATTATTTCGTTTGTACGCTGTAAGAATTGAATTATTCAGAACATTTCACTGGACAAATCCTTCGCCGGATTTTGATCTTTGCCTCGGTCCTCCAAACTGGTATCGACATCTAAAAAAATACCCACCCTGTATATCACCACAAAATTAGTTGGTTACTTCGTCTCATCAACAGCGAGCCGCTTATCCTGAAGTTACGGTCGGTGGTTTGCTTCCTTCGTATGTCAAGTGGGTACACACACAGGTACAACGGATAGACCCAGAAGACATGGTCCATCTGTGGTCGTCTCTATATCCTTTGATTCAGAAATCAGTGTCCTGTTTTACTAACATTGTAATCGACCCGGAACTGAGTAATTATACCCATAGATAGCAATATCACTGATGTTGTGTTTTTCAATCAGGACACGTTTGTCTGAAACAAAGTTATTATTTTCTTAAAGAAAGAAGATACATGTACAGAGTAAATTGAATGCTGGATTTGATGTAGGGGATATTTATAATAACATGATTAGGAATTAGATTAGATTCAAGTTAGAAACCCGTGCGATAAATATAAAACCACAATGTTTGAGTACAAGCCATCATACCCAAAGTATTGAAGTTGACAATAAAATGTTTTTACCAAAAATGTACAACAAAAATATTCCAAATTAGAAAACTGAAGATATCTCCACGAAATGAACAAATCTTAGAGTGGACTACCCGAGGGACCAATATTTTCAATATCGAAGCAATTGGATGTGCGGTTTTCAAAAAGAAGTCGAAAATATCACTTTTTGCCAACATATCATTTATTAAACCAACCGGGGTGGTAATTTTAAGAAGAATTCGAATTAATAATTTCTTTTTACCATAAATTATAAAAATATTTGCCAAAAATAGACAATTAATAATAAATCTGATAGAGAACCAATCAAGGCATAAACAAGTTAAGTAGCAATACAATCAGGGCGGTGATAGTCAGGGAGAAATCGGTAATATCATTTTTTTTATCAAATATTACAAAAATATTCATCAATATTTGTGAATTGAAAATGTCGTCAAGAAATGCGCAAAACTGGTAACGGTCCACCCAATTTACCGACAATAAAATATCAAAGCAACGGAGTTAGCCGTTTGCTTAAAGAAGTCGAAAATGTAAAGTAGACGCCGACGATAGACGACGACGGGAACTAGACTGACTCCGTCGACAGCGGAGCTAAACACACTAAGTAACTTACCTCAATATACAAATTCCAGGGTTGTGACATCACGATACATTATTATATGTTTCACTTTCCGAGGAATAAATATATCACCAGTATCATCCTGTCAGGTCTGGTCACCAAGGTGAAATTTTGTTTCTTAAATCACTGTCACACACTTGAACCCCTGTGACGAATTCTTCTGGATTTGATTGCTTCGTTTACCAAATATTCCAGTCTACTGTGAGTTACGGTGAGACTTAATGATGACGTACGTGTCGCGCATGCAATCAGAAGCCCCCCCCCCCTCCCGAACGGTCGAAATCATAATACTAGTACTAGTTTGTATCATCGGCTCAAAGTGTAAAGCAACGACACGGTGACACATGTACAGATCACATCATACTGTAATCAAACAAGCGGGTAATGTTTGTCTGTACTAAGTGGCCGTGTGATGCACACAGTAATCATCCACGTCCATCCAAACATAGCATCTATATTTGGGGCGAAGGTAGGAAGAAAGAGGGGGTTGATAGGTGTGTTGCGAAATTGATCGTATGATTGCAAAACAGTAAACTATATTTTTATTTCATTGATTGAATTGTGAGTTACTTGTGCAATGGGCACATTGAATACTGCTGGGCTGGTCAAATTTGCATAATTTAGAAAAAACAATACATAAAATACGTTGACGATGATTACATAAATATTATGTGAGCTATTGTTTCCACGAGGAGTTTATCTTCAGACATACCATTGCCAATCACGTGACTATCCCTTCACTTCATTACCGACAAATCCTAAATTAGAGATATCCGCCATGGTGAAATTGACAAATTTTGTGAGATAGCCACCCGTGCTACGTACATAGTGGATATGACAGCTCGTTTCAGATTTGTGGCTTAGAGAGGAAATAGAAAAATCAATTCTGCCCGAAAATGAACAATTTGACAGCTGATGATGATGGTCAGTCATATGAATACATCCATGCTGCCAACAAAAGTCCACCGTATAACTAATTAATAACATACAGCAATGCATATTTCCATTGAGATCAGTGACCTTTGAATGTGTATCACCAGTGATCAGTCAAGTAGAAACAGTCAACATATTTTCTCAATTTTTGATTGATATTTTCATACAAGACATCTGTTGTTCATACCCAGGAAAGACTTTATACTGATGAATAAGGTGACCAAGTTTGATAAAGTCTGCAATAGAATTAGTAAAGTTATTGTGCACACAATAACAATTATTAACGACGACGACAACAACGAAGACAACAACGACGACGACGATGACAACGCCGGACAGAAATTTTTCCCTTAATATACCTTTCCGTTCCATCTTTGATGGTACGGGCAAGGTACAAATGCGGTTTCCACGTCATAATAGTTAACTTGGATAGCGGAGAAAATAAAAAAGGAGAGATTCCCAAGAAACACCAACTGTTGGTGACAATAAATTTAATACCAAAGAAACAAAAAACAGAAACAAAATACCAAGGCATATGTTACCAATACAAGAACACAGTAATAACGAGAACAGGCATGCCCTTAAAAGACATAACATTAAACAAATCTTCAACATTTTATTTAATTTGTTTTCAGAATTACTAGTAACTTAAACGTGAAGTTCATGATCTCGTTCGATTTGATAACGTGCATAAATGTGACTTATTTTTTTAATTTTAATTCCGTTTCCGTTTATCAGTTCAATTTACAAGGCATAGATGTTTTGCTATATTTCAGAATACTCCAGAGGCTGGCGAGAAATAAATACGTCCTGGTTAAAAGATAACAGCATGTTCGTTTTCACAAATCTGGATACTAACACTAGTTCATATCGTTGTGTTGTGATGTTTTAGTCAGGTCAACACTGTTTCAGATCCCTAATTATATCACTGATTGATAAACATTGCGTTTAGTATATATTTTACTCTAGTACTCCATCGAGCCCAGCATTGGTGTAACGTACACAAAAAATATTAAAAGACATTTCCAATACCCGGATGTCGTCCACGTGCTCACACCTTTGTGTGCTAACAATTAAATGTTCTTCAGGCAAATTTGTTTTGTTTATTGAAATTATATCTTGGACAGTCTTTTTGTAGCTATCACATTGATATCATTTTTTGTTTAATAAATAATCCCTTGAAATAATAATCAAATTTGTAAAATCTCCCTTTGAATAATGTTACAATCCAATTGTCTGGTCGTACACACCCGGGGCACTGTCTTCTTTTCACTTTACTTTTAAAATGATGCCGGAAGAGTGCTAAGAAAAACGACACCACCATGCATCCCTCGTACTAAATTAGTTTTATGCTAAATTTGTTTTTGTAGTAAATGTTACATTTGTTAAACGCGGACTTTACCAATGTTACTGCATGGCTCCGTATCCCTGGTGTACGATCTCGTGAGTATACCATAGGCGCTCACTCCGAGACTTGACTACCCCCCCCCCTCCCCCATGATTGTATTCTGAGTCCAAATATCGGCAAATTCAAATCAAATCACATGTCTGCCAGATTATTTACGTCTGTTAATACTACTTCCCATTCCGCCGTACTAATTAGTGGCAACAAACGAGATCGTGATTAATAGGACAGACTAATATGTCACGGTTAGACAAGAAATCTGACAAACATTCGACCAAGATTGGCATCAAGTTTCAAAAAAATTCTTCATTGCGGCTTAATATTTATGAAATTATGACACACAGTACACAATTTATGGTCTAAGATTGTTCAATTGGTCGCGACTGCAGACTTATTTTAAAAAATTGTTCCGTATGGAATATTAGACATGAAATGTTGTCAATTTGGAAACAACAGAAGCCGGCGAAACACTGCTACCGTATGCTAGTAGTTAGTTTTACACCTACAGTACTGTGTACATGGTTAAAATGCATGCACTGGTGTTGCTTCGTTAAGTATGCAAGTGACAACACACTCTTTTATATTCTAAAAATAACCACTACACTGCAAATTCAAAATCAAATTGTAGTAATCCCTTCCTCTACACACGTGTCTACAATGATATACTTTTTTTTATTTGAATCAAAGCTAAAATATTGTTCATTTCAGAAGTTACTATGGAACTCATTAATTTGAATTCACACTATGACGTCACAGCCCTTCTATGCGTTCAGCTCGGCTGTCTTTTGACACAGAGCTATTATACTTGTCGACGTTTTCTATATTTAAACTTTGTTGCTATTGATGTTGTTTCAGTTATAATCATTCTTTTACTGTATTATTAGTTTAAAGTACTATAAGATCAACACAAATTACCAATATTCTACCACGGACGCTGAAATCCATAACGTAATGTTTAATTTCAATATTTGTTAACATTTTAAAGTTACATTTCTTGCCAAATAAAACCATTCCCCTCAAAATAAATGATTCCTTTACCCCTCCACGCGATTTCCGAATCTTCCTTACTATCTTTTCTTTTTCTTTTTTACAGATTACGACCCTTTAATGTGATGATGGTCCAAGAATGGTCCGATTAGTCAAAAAGGAATAAATTCTCAAAAGTGAATACAAAATGACATAATCTTTTCCGATGGTTCTAATGAAAGCTGGTGTTCGTGTTTGTAAATAATGTATTTTACTCACGCTCCGTGTATGGTAGTTACCATGGCTACGCGCGGATTTAGGCGCCAGATTTAAGCCCACAAAAATGACAAATCAATTGACAAACCCAAAATGGAACTTGTTGTGTTGTGTATATTTCTGTAATACTTGATTGTGAATGTTGATCCACGGGAGAAAATAGTAATTCTGAAAATAAATATAAATCATTTTGTGCTCAACTATGCAAATTTGGATACACAGTTTGTCACCCTGACTGTTTTGTTTTGTTTTTCAAAAGGCAACCGACAGTTGAGTTTATTCCAGGTGGTTGAATTTTCCAAAGGTGTTTATGTAGGTTAAGGTGACAGAATGTGTGACGTGTTTATAAGAATTTCGATATATTGTTTTCAGTTCATTTCCCAACACACGTGGCAGAGGAGCCGCACCTCGATAGTCTCTTTTGGTGAGATACGAACAAGTTCGCTAATTGCGTTATCGTTGTGTTTTTTGAGTACTTTCGAGGATTAATTGGCAAAGATCAAGGGCATCATAAATGACAAGAACGAAATATTAACTTAGCGTGTGTGAATGGTGAACATGGATCTTGGAGTAATGTAAAACAGCCAGAACAAACAACCATGCACCCATCACCATGAACCAGCAAAATTAGATTTTTTTTTTTAACAAAACATAAACTCGAATTATAGTCATTGAGAATAAAGAGAAAAAAGAGAAAAAGGAAAAGTAAATCGTGAGATGTCTGCAATAAAGAAACACCGAATGTTACGTAAACTTGAATTTGGCATATTTATTTTCTTATAATCTCCTTCACGACGTTCGTTCTAAATTGTAATATATCCTACGTGTCTTCAATAAACTAATCTGCGACATTTATGTTTCAGAATCGATAATTTGTCAGCAGGCAATCCCATTAGAGTGACACTCTCGCCCATTAGGTGACACTCTCGCCCATTAGGTGACACGGAACAATTTCAGGTTCGGTGTGGAAGTACATAAGTAAAGATGATCATCGTCAGTACAGCTGTAAACACTACATAAACAGCGGGATTGCCCCACCTGCAACTGAATATGCTCTTTTTTTCCTTTATTTAAACATTAAAAGTAGCCCAAATATCCGTTTTGATTCGACCTGTCCCTACTCATTGGGGAGAACAATTTCCGACGAGTGGGAATAGAGAACCTCCAGATATAGTAGAGCGGCACGTCGACATCTCACGAAGGTTCAGCGGTCGCCACGTTTATACACCTTACGTTTCAATCACCACTGTCTACATCATTTCATTTAGTTTTAACACTCCCCGGTTAATGTCATTAATGAGATAAAAGTGAAACGCCGGCAATGCCCAGCTCTGGCGTCTCACGCAGGATGTAAAAAAGAAGCTTTCCCAAGCTAAATTGCCTATATTTTGGGGGCGAGAAAGACGTTAATCTAAATTGATTCGATGTTTCTCTCGTAATTACATTCACGGTAAATGCGTTTCCCTGCAAGCATCGACAGAGAATGGCAAACACGTAGTCGATCATACACGCCTTCACGTACGGAGAAGCGATCCAAATTAGCTCAATTTGTACATACTGGCCGAACGGCGGCTTCTATATAGTGTTATTGTTTTGTTTGGACTACTAGTAACTTGTTACCCGAGTTAGCGAATACTCCTTTGCCTGAAAAGAGACCTCCCCTTTTATGAAACACCGGCGTGGTACCGCACGGAACGCGGCGAACGACTGTGCGCAATTGATTTATGAATTACCGCGCCATTATACCATTATATTTTATAAGTATCACATTGGTGTTGATATTAATGTGTTATTGACGGTGGAGTCTTTATCTTATACAATGAAATTAACAAATTGTTGTCCATTACCACCTATGCCCTATTTATGTAAATGAAATCTACATCGAGGAGTCCAGAAAAATCCGATATGCTTGACATTAGCCGTGTGTGTCCTCTCTTCGACACTTTGGGATGTTCACAACCTAAATAATACGCCATTTTGATCAAGTATAGATAATTTTTGAAAGTATAAGGTAAATTCGATAGTTTCTTGCCGAGGGGCGAACACGATAAGTACGTTTGGCGGTAGTGACTGATATAGTCGAGCGCCAAGTATTCTGTTACTTTTTCTATTTCAACAGCACTCGGGGTCACAAAAGTTAGACGATGTGAGGTTGGTGCAGAACGGCTCGTTCGCTGATGCTTCGTAATTAGAAACAATGATCATATCACGTTTAGACAATAAGCGGGACTTGGTCTACAACAAATTTAAAATAAAACTAGTAGGTGTCCATCGCACGGGGGCAATGACGAGGCAAAGAAGGCGAGACAACAGCCACCAATTGTACCACGCTTTATATTATGGGGAAAAACGATATGGTAGCCGTATAAATTGATGCACGGTCACTAACTGTACAATAGCACAATTTTATTCTACGAAAAAAATGTTTGCGTCTTGGGAACATATATAACACTGTGATACCCAACATTCTCTGTGACGGATTTAGCGAATAAGTAAATAAACATCAACAAACAACGTTGAACTATCGTGTAGTCAACACGTTCATCTCGTCATCACTACAAATTAACTTTACTAATAAAAGTCGTATTTAAATAGTATATATCATCCATTATTGTTATACCAACGCAGCCTCGTCAAGGGTTACTTGGGATATCAGTTCCAAAAATTGTGAACAAACAAATCGAAGGCGTACTAAGCACAGTACGGCGATGTCGGTCGGCGCAAGGAGCCACGGAAGTGCCGAGCTCTTTCATTTTTTCCCCAAGAATTCATTCAATTAAGGTGAATAGATTACCAGCAAATGGAACAGGGGTTCTAAAAGCACAATTTACATCTCTAAAATTGCCTTAGAATGCCTCCAGCTAAAGTTGCCGAAATAATAAGATTATGAGTAGTCTACGGCGTCGGGGAAAGCACAGGAGCACTCGAGCCGGCCGTCAACAAGCCCCCCCCCCCAATTCTTAACGTAGACATATATAGAGGAAAACTTGGTCGTCGGCGTTATACGATAACAGTTACGTTGCATTACAATACATTAGCGGTGTCTCCCGGGACGCGCTGGTTGTTTCAAGTATATAACAATCCTGAAAAATAGACATGATTACAATTTGTTCAGTTTTTCGTAACAAAAAACCCTTTTAATTTCAAATTGCATAGCTAATTTGAGTAATGAGGAAAAACCAATTTTTACTGCGCCGACTCAGACCAATTCATCAATTCTCACACCCTCTCTATACGGCTAACTAAATACATTTTTTTTAGTTCCATCCTCGAACGCTCCGACTCATCCATAGTCAACGTGAAGATGTGGGAATTCTATCACCACTAACAATATTAGTTGGTTTCATACGGGAAGCCATTTGAAGGCAGGATTCATTTAGTACCGAGATTAATTTTATCACCGAGTACCAAAGGTCGCCGATTTCCATCTTTTGATCTCTTTATGTTTTAATTGAAGCCCTTCAAGTTAAAGACGTAGCTTTGATAAATATAGATTCCATTAAAGACGCACCCAGAGCCAGAAAAATGCGTAGTTATTAAGTAAAGTATTGATAGTCATAATGGCCTGGCGATCATCCTCTATCTTGTCATTTGTTGCTCCACAGGGACGGCTCATTACACGCCTACACGTGTGCGTGTTGTGTTTGGAGTCTTCATCATCCCAAACATGTCTATGTGATGTGTATATTTGATTTAATGCTTAAACCTCCCCGTTTTTATGCATCAACGGCTTTGCGCGACTGAGGGTTATTTGAGGCCTTCTTGAATAATAGATCTGCGCTGAATCTATCTCACAGCCAAACATATGCCATGTCGGTTAACGTGCGTGTAAGCATACGACGATTACGCTGCTGTTTAACCTGGAGTCATCCGATGAACGGTACTGCATTCAGCTCACGGGAGTGGGGGAGGGGGCTATTTCCCAGAGATAGAAGAGGCGTTTTAAGTGACGTTTAGTTTCAAACTCAATGTGATCGTATACCACACACACACACACACACACACATATATGCAGCATGGATATAACCCGGGGCTTTAGTCTCTCTATGTGTTGTTGGCCTCCAAAACGTCTGACTCCCTTTAACTCATTTTTTTGTTTCCCTACAAAAACAGCCCCTCCTTTCAGTGTTCCATTTGTGAGACCAGTTTTCGTTGCAATCCTATTATATTTGCCGCCGTCCTACCCTGGGGGCTGCTAGAATCGAACGGCGTTAGGCACCGTCGATTTCTCATTTTTTGTTGACACAAAGGCAGATGGGACTAACGCGGCAGAGCAGTGACAGCTTAGTATGCCGCACATGGACACTGACAATGCAATTCTTCACTCGTAGTTGTATCGGCGTTCCCTACCCAGATGTGGTAACCAAAGAAAGAAACAAAAGTACAAATTCCGAACATTATTTTCTAATTTACCACAATAATTAACTAAAGTGTCACCCAAACAAAAAAATGCTCTAAACAAACAGAATTGGACTACGCTTGGACTTGATTAAAAAAATACCTCCCCCAATACCCATTCCCGTGTCCTAGCAGACAAGCAGACAATAAACAACCGACCAGCAAAAATATGCCCGACATTTTTTAATGCTTCGTGTTTGCTCACTTTTTTGTCCATGCTCCTCCATAGCTTTGTTTGGCCAGCAAACAGATTACTGATCAAACACGACTACTGAAATACGCCACAGAACAAAAGCCAGGCCGACCGTCGAGTGTTCCGCACATTGTGCATCGGTATAGGAAGATGGGGTATTTTTGCAGCAATGCTATTCTTTTATTGACAACTTGCTCAGTATAATATGGTGTGAGTGCATGCATATCAACACTCCCGTTTCGTTAAGACACCCGCAAATATATATATATATATAGATGGTGTGCTTTTCCTCTGCCTGTCCCGGTGCTTATTTTTTCGTGCGTCGGTAGACTGTCACTTTCACAATGGTATAACGTATCCTATTTGTGATAGGCATCAGTAGCTGTTTACCATACACCCCTTGTTCGTTTCTCCAGGACTGTATCAAGGCCTGGGGACTGGAGAACAGCGAGTTTGAACCCGACATGTGAGACCACGTGCTTTGCACCGTCGTACTTGTTGGATGCTCAACGTCTATAAGAATTCCTATCATCACGTGATATTATAGTATTTATATATATATATATATATTTTATTGCAATTCAAATATAAAGTATTCTGGAAATTAGCCAGCCAATTTGACGGAATCCAACCTGTACAATACATACTACATGCCCGTTGAAACCACAAAATAAATTCATGAAAGACAAAAAGGTGATTTTATTTCACACAGTTTACATACATAGTTTATACATAGGAAACAAATAACCGCAATAGCCATAATAGATGGATTCAGACTATTTATGCAGCTCGTTTAAGGTACTAGAAATTATGGACATGTATTAAAATATATGAAATTTCAATATAGATTTATCAATTTTATTTTTCTCCGACAGGTACATCTTGCTAGACCACACATTAAGTCTGTAGATAAGACGGTATACCAGTGGCGTCCGCGGCGATATGACCGACTTCCAGAACAAATAGTATGATAGTCAACCCCCGATTCGACGTGAGTCAGCGTGCTTTGCACATCGTCTGGTGATGATAATGATGGCGGTGGTGATAGGTATAGTTTTACAAAGTCCGTTCTCCGAATACATTGCTCCTCCCAGAATTGAAATTGTATATCAGCAAAACACTCTGCCCACCTACCACGAAATACGCTCACAGAGCATTGCATAATTTGTAGAATCGATATTAACGTGCGTTTAATGCGTTATTTCGAGGTTTTCATTAATTTGTACGGCGGTTTTAATAAAACGCTCTCGTCTAGTCCAGTCTCATTTTTATTTAAATTTAATTGATTTATTTGGTGTTGCGCTACTTCCGCCAGTTTCGCGTCGCCATTAATTTATTGGTGTATAAAGGTTCTACAAATACGTGGCATGCACGATTGAACCACTGAATTATGGGTTTATCACATATTTGGGACATGGATGCGGACCCCCTCTCCAGCCCCTTCTGCTCCTTATACACCCTTTCGTGTGCGAAGTGGTTCCCACCCGACGTATAAAACGCGTGTCAAATTGTTTGCTGGTTTATATGCAGCACTGATGCGCACTGCAATGCTCTGGTTGAAGCAAGCCAGTTAATGTCACTCTCAACTGATTCAACTGATTTTTGCACTGTAAAATAAATCGAGATTTTTTCTCAGGCGGGTGTTTATATTTGCATGCGACTGCCTAGACGAGCGTCTGCGAAAACACACATTGGAACACACTATCGAAATATCGAATTGATCAACAGTAATTATTGCTTATGTTCTGAAAATAAAAGTAAAGGAAATATCGTCTCTCTCAACAAATAACTGTAGTGTAGAAATGACGAGCAGAAACGATTTTACAAACTACTACTACGGGTCAGATAGAATCACGTGACCACAGCACTCGGCCCGGATTTAAGTTCGTCGTGAGTAATTACTTGTCCAGGATATTATTACTCATCAGAATCTAATAATAGACCGTCTTACTGTGTGAGCTTTAGTAAATATTTATGTATTGACTCAAGCGAAACTTATGATTACAGTAGTTCAAGTTGAAAATGATTATTGTTGTCAACGTCAGAGACGTGTTTGTTGGGTGGTGAGCGACCCCCCTCACCGTGACACACACATCATCCAAATATCTCAGCTAGGGCGCGTGGTGTCGTGTTAGAGTACAAGCATACGGTAAAAACAGGACTGCCACTCTGCTTTAAACGATCACAGTTTTTAAAACTGTAGATAAATATTATATGTACCTGCAATAACACTAAGTATATAATTGCTCAACAATCCGAAAAGCCTTCCCGAAAAAAAAAAGTGTGATGACAAGTAATTCCTATCACAACCGGTCTCTTGATGCGTATGTATTCCCTGTCCAATGCTAATTTAATCTGTATACGATTTCAATTTCGGGTGCATGTAAGGAACATGGAAATTCAATCTCTAACAACAATCGTTGCTTAGGATTTCTTACTGGACTACGCATGTGCAGAACGCTCCGCGGATGGCATGGTGCTGGCCGATTACGACCAATACTATCCAGCAGCAAACACAAAAACAAAAAATCTAATTTATATTTGATTGAGACAGATAATATTGCGCACGTTGACCCATAGTTTTATCATGATGCAGATGCTACGATATAGATTAATTTGATATCGGCTGTTGTTACAGCCTATACGGTTTAGACCGGCAAATATACTGGGAGAGCGGCACTTCAGTTGACCTTGGAACTACAGAACGTCGTCAAACGAAGTTTATATTTTCATGTGATAATAATTAAATAAATAAAACAGGTACTTCAGCGTAAATGAAAACGCTGATGTGCGACTGTAACATAACTGTTGTCAAAATCTAGCGTACGTCGACGTTTCATTATATACCCAAATCATTTACCGATGCAAAGGAAACACTCCTATGCCACATTTTCCCCGACTGACAACTTAATAACCGCTGCAGAGCACATTTGTCAGCTTTGTGAAAAATTGCTGGGTGCATCCTTATCAGGACGAGCAAAACATCTGTCGTAAATTTTAAACCAGTACGAGTTGAAGAGACGTTTGACCCCCGCAGCGTAGCTTCCTTCAAGGAGAAGTTTCAAAAGGGCAAGAGAATCTGGGGAGAATAGTACAGGGAGACGCATATATGGGTGGAACAATGGTGAAATGTGGTAATTGCATCATGCACAGTATCACGTACTAGATGTATTAGAAGCAGATTTATGAAATGTTACAAATATCCATAAATACTACGCTCACGGAATAAAGGCCTTATACCACATATGCATACGTAAACACGCCGAGTACAGTGCGTCGTATACCTCCGGCTGTTAGGGGCTAAGTTTTAGCTTTTTGAATTGTCTCGACAATAACGATAAATGCAAACACAATTTATTTAAAAAAAATGGGCCATTTTTTTCAGCAATTTTGAAAAGCATCCCGCAGTTTTCTATTTGCTATGTGTTTACATCACATCTGTTTTTTGGTAATCTGGTATGAAAACAAGAGATAGAATTTTACCAGCTGTCGCGAATGGAAAGAAAGGTCAAAATTCAATTCGAAGAAGAGGGAAACAACGAGGTATGGGAATGGTTGGTTTATAGACTGTCACGTGTCACCATGCAGTCCAGATTTATATGGAGAGATGTTGAAACGATGCTTATATATCACACGGGGAGATAACAAATTCATTTGTATTTACCTAGTCTATCTCATACCCGTCTAGAGAAGCTGGGACAGTTGACGACGGCGCGTCCAATAGAATGACCCCCACATAGGTGCTAATATTAAAGGGTTGGGTTACATGGCAACCAAAATGAGCGAAAACCCCCTACATATGCAACTATAAATTGACCAAGAACGGGTAGGAATGCATCAAATCGCCGTACAATATTTGAACATGTCTTGGCAACACTGCAAACTTTAGCTAATAACCTCAATTAATGTTCATAATCACACATTGGTGTTCAAAACACAGCAGAATTACGTGTGTTTTCTTCTCTTCATTATTGACTTCACAATTTGGCACGGAAACTTAACTAGCCCAACGAGGTCAACATCAAAAAAAAAAGTTTAAAAGTGTTTAAATGCCTTTGTCTTGAGCAGGAAAGTGTACCCCAAAAATAAGCCCCATTATGGTGAGTGCCACCTTTCATCCGCATCTCCGACATTCACTTAAATTAAAATCGTTGATGTTGGTCTTTAACTTAAAAACGGCCACTGAACTTTTTTTATTAATAATATTCATTGTTGAAGAAAACCCATCGATTCAATTATGTTTAGAAAGTGTCAACGAAAGTGATTTAACGATGCCATACCAGAGGTCAGTTCTCTGTAGGAGCCGCGAAATAAAATGGAGGCCCCAGATTACCGACAACAAACTTACAAACAGACAGACAGGCTACAAGTTCACTCACGTACCCTCTTTTGTTTGTACACATCGGAAATCAAAGTAATTGCCGAGCGTTTCTCTGCATACAATACATGAATAATACTGCTAATTTCAGAAATTAATTCACCGAGGGTGAACAGTGTGAACAATATGTCAAATACAGTTGTACGTATAGTCACCATGTTGGTAGTCGGCGTAATTTATATTATTGGTTTCCAGAGAAAATACAAGCATACACATTCAAATGGTTGAACTTGCCGGGACTAGTTTTGTTATATATCCAGTATTTTTGGCTGTTTTGAATAGATTATGGTTCATTCGTCGCAATTCGCAGATATAATATTTTTGCATTTTCACGTTTTATTTGTCTGTATACCGCAAACTATACACACGGTGCTATTTTAAATTCTTGGCTTCGTTCTACTTGCAGAATCACAATAATAGGTAGAACACTTGTGTTTTTTTTAATCATTGTATATATTGAACAGAATGTATTTCTAAAGTTGTTGCCAGTAGATTGAAAATGGCAAAAATACACTTTATATTGTTCAATAAAAAACAAAATATTAAAAAACGAAAAATTCTTCCCACATAGGGAAAATATTGTTTTTGTTTCATTTTAACGCCAATGAATGATATAGGTAATGGGTGTTGTGGCAATAATTATAAGAAGTTAAACAAATATTTATTTGAACTTCAAGTTAATAACCAATCTATGCAGTTATTAAAACATTATATTTTGTTTAATAAAATGAGAACATCATTGTGTTACTAATTAAACAATTAAATAATTAGTTAATTGTTGTCTTTGAGTTGCGATGTCTAGCAAACTCTGTGCAAACATGATAAAATATGAAATTTAAACCAGAAATTACACATGTGTTTGACGCAGCTTCAAGCGTTACCCGGACTGCATGTCAAATCAAGAAAAAAAAATAACGTTCGAAGAAGGAATTACAACCACAAGAGTACCAGCACAATAATGAAAACGAGCATGAAAACTGCCTGGGTATCGTGGTTTCACAGGTTGTCATAATTTAAGAAGATTTGGTCGATTTGCAAGCAGACTCACATGTGTACCATGCGATAATACTGAGTGTGAGACACACGGTACAAGTGAGAAAACATGTCTAGGAAGCCGTCAACTGATGGGAAAACACGCAACGATGGTGGCACTCGCCATTACACAGATCGTACACGCTTAACATCAATGGAAATACTTCGTATACGTTTTCTGTACTGCATATATAAATTGTAACCAAAGAAGCACCACACCGTTCAAGTCCCGCTGTTTTGCTACATCTTTTTTCCAGCATGAGCCTGTCTCGAGTTTGGTGTAATTGTTTTATTTTTTCACAGCTAAAAAAATGTCGAGCGTGTTTTGGAAAGAAATCTCATGACATTGACAGTAGAAACGATATTTATCACATATGACTTGCGCCCATCGTTTTGCAACGTACATGAAATATACACCTCTGCATACAAAACATCCCCGACTCCTGACAGCTTTTTTTGGCTATACCCCAGACGGAATTGACTGTTTTGATTGTCTGACTCGCCGGCGCGATTGAAATAACAAACAAACAAACAAATAACTAAGTAAGTAAGTTTTCCTGATTTGTTTTTATTACATTTGCAATCGTTTCCATGACAGCTGACGAGACCCCCCATAAAAACTTCAGATATCCTTGGGGGAGTTAAGAAAAGTCAAAATTGAAGGCGAACTTCAATTTTGTACAGACGTGCAAGGATGTGGGACTGAATATGACAGTTTATTATTCGGTGTGAGTCGTTTATTTATTAGTTCTTTAAATTCAGGGCTATATATTAGAATACGTATGGCGAGGGAGAGTTTACAAACTTTTGTCCAAGAATCGTCCACTCTGTTCTTCAAATTTAAACCACATCGACACGCAATGCCCGTACGGTTTTCTGACTAGAACGCCGGCATGATCCTTCATGTCTGGACCAAGTTCCTGAGAAATGACGAGCGGTTTTTAACGGGACCGAGAACGGGACTGCGTGGTTTACACACTTTGGTGGTTTTATCGCATGTTCTTTACTTTACCTAATTTCAGTTACCAGTGTAGTGAATAGGGATTCAAATGAGAAATGAGATCCCGATACACTCAGTTAACTCTCTTTGTGTTTTAAACTATCATTCCGTTCGTTCGGGCTTAATGCGATTTTAATATAGAGCAACTGCTCTGACATAGCCTTGCGTCGCCTATACGTGTTTCGCCTTTTCAAAATCATTATTAGCTTCACGATTATTTAGATACAACTTTATATTCAAATCTTTTAGAACTATGTAGCTCTTGCCGAGGGAGAATTTGAAACCGAACCGTCTTAAAATTTAAATAAACGGGCTAGTCGCGGCCATTTTGGTGGTGTCAATACGGATAGAGGGTTACGTTTAGACTACGGTGTCTGCTTACTCCCCCTAAACCCCGAGTGTGTACTACCCAGTTAATACCAAGAGCCCCGTCTTCACTCTCTGTGGACCTAGTTTATACCGACGCCTGAGCACAGGAAAGGACTTCAGCTCAAAGCCCCTTGGCCTTTGTTCGATGGCATATAAAAGGCGACCTTCCGTTGGTGAGATCGCATTCACTTGCACACAAAAGGGGAATCACTCGCCATACGCGCCACGATGCTGGTGAACTGCGCTCAGTTAATATACCGGCAATAAACGCTAATTTTCATTGCACAAGTCCTATGCTTTTTATAGAAAAGAAGGAGGGGCGGCGGAATGGCCAACAAGTACAACAACGACAAGAAAGTCACCGAGCTCTATTCTACTACTAAGAATGTACTGGTTAAAGCTGTAACCTCTCATTACAATAGTGTAACTGCGGCGCACAATGGAATATAAATGTTATTACAGTCGATTGGTTGGGCTGCCACCATAATACTGAAGTTTACCGCACAATAATCAGGGCCAAATTAACGTAAAGCCTGCCTTTAAGTGTGCAGACTTTCTTAAAAAGAGCAGACAATGCCTCGACAGAAACAAATCGAGTGTATTTAACTGGATACCAGGACAGTGCGGTGCAAAGTGCACCAAACATTCTAACCAAGCTTTTCTAGTATCCTATATATAATTAGTACACATATAATAGGGAATCAATCATATTAAATATCTTTATAACAAAAAAAAAGAAATAATAAAATATGTTATATGTCCAGGAAGTGAGCGATAGAAAAGGACAATAGTTTTGCGATGACTAGGCACCATGCATTGCTGGGAGTTCTCATGTTTGACAACATCAAATAAATAAAAAAACAAGGCCTAATTTCATTTATATAAAGCTGCCGTGCAGCAAGCAAACCTCCAACAGACGTATACGTGTATAAATACAATGCCCAAATCTGGTACCCACATATTCTTGTAAGATATTTCGATTTTATTTTTAATTTTCAACAACAGAATTATTAATCTGTGGGGGACCAACCGAGTTCGCCCATGTGCCGTAAACTGGTGAAATGGATGACAAATTCTCCCTCACACAGACGGCTGTAGTGATTCACTATGAAATTCGCCATACGTAACTGGAGGGTACCAAGGCCACTAATTGAAAATACATGTAGTTTCGATGGTTATTTTACGAGTGAAATGTGCTCATTGTTTCACGCCGATATCTGACAATTCGTTCGAAAACGTTCCAGTGTTGTTTTCGAGTTGGTATCTGAGCTGATGGAGAGACCGCGGCCTTATTACGAGCACTGTCACACGATACGCGAAGTATTAGCTTCGACCAAAATCAGGTGACAGGTGCCTGACTTTCATACTGAATAATATCGTTGTATCTCGGCACTTTGCGTTATTATTCATTCACGTGACGAAAGTGTTTCAAATGCATTGTTTTTGTCTTGTTTTTTTTTGTTCAGAATGCTGTGTTTTTTATATTGTTTTAAGTTAAAATAATACTACTAGAGATCTGCAAGTTGCAATGGGGTGGGCGCGAACACGTGATTTCAGTGGAACACATTAAAACATGTGTACAGTATTACAGATTCGATTTTTGTTTTTGTCGAAAAAAATGAGTTTGTAAGATTGTTGAACATAAATCTATTTGGCCGTGAGTAGAAGTTGAAAATTTACACCCATAAATACACTTTGAAGAGAAGGGTAATGGTGGAAAATCAAACGCGTGAACCGTATCACAAAACAGACCTCAGCTAATGCGGCGTTCAGTACGAAACGAACGCTTAACATTGATAACTATCCATGACAGTTGGTCGAATACACCTTGGCCGGTTTCTTTGCAAAAAAATATAATTATTCGCCTAATTTTAAACAACAACAACAGCACCAACAAATCCCTAATGTTAATTGTAAATAATTCCAGCATACTTTTTTTTCCGGCGGTGACATTCAAAGGGTCTAAAGCGTGGGCAATTAAGAGATTGCCACTTTGAATAAAAAGAGCAATTTATCGCATAAACACCAAAGCATGTAAAATTTATGGACGCAAAATCCCCCTTCTCATTATAAAGCATCGTTGTTCTACAGGGACGAAAAGATAACCAGAAACACCGTCTCAACGTGTTAAGCGTCGATGCTCTTTTTTTAAAACTAGAATTTATATCATGTGTTACCAAAAGTTCAAGCAAAGCCAGGCCGGCAATATTTCCACCCATTCCTTGTATATACACATATATATATATATGTGTTTATATATGAATATTTATATATATTCATAAATGCCACACACTAATGAAAGGGGTACATGCCATAGTGGGTACGTTTTGTACGCCGAAAGACGGAAAGATACAGGTTACTTTATATTACGTACGCAATTTTATCTCATATAGTATATTTTTCTATAGCTACATAATGGGTAAGAATATGAGGTTTCTCAGGAAAATAAATAATAAAAAAAGCTTTAAAGCAGTGTCAGCACTGGTAAACTACTTTACCGACAACAAATGCGAGAGCAGATTTCTTTTAGTTCAAGAATAAAAAATAATTCTGCTGATATAAAAATGCTGCAATTGATCTTCGAAAATTGTATACTCGAGAATAAATTCGGTGGGTTTAAAAGGCTATGTATCCGATAGTTCACCTTTCCATTTGTCAACAATAACCTAAATTTGCTCTCGCACAAACATGCAAAAAAATGTCCAGACCTGTGTCACGGTTGTTCAACTCTCTCTACACACAGTCAGCTGGGATCGCTTTAGGTTGTAAGTTGCCTCTAGCTTTGGCGGTATAGTTGCAAAAACGGCAGCGACGGTAGGGGGTTCTATCAGGGTCCTGTTGATGTAATGAGGTCCGGGCAGAATCTGTCACAGTTTTAATCGTCAGTGGGTGAAATCCTACGATCCGAGATCCACCAAGTTAGTTGACATGGACGTGAGTAGTGTCGGCTGGAGTGTGTTGTGTTGTTGGGTGTGTAGAACATCGGCGCTCACTGCATGGGCGCTGGGTGCTGCTGGTGTCGTACTGGCGAGACTGGTCATAGTCGGCGAAACGATGGTGGATTTTTGAAGGTCTGCTAACATACTAAGATTTTGTGAGTTCGTATCGGTGTGTTGCATCACAACAGATTCGCCATTATCGCCTGGATGTTGGCTTAATATGATCGACTTGGCCTCGTCCGAGTCGTCCGCTGTCAGTCCCAGTTTATTCTTGTCCCCATCGTTTGTGTTTTCCCTGCACAGATAAAAACAACACGAGAACGATATAAGATTTGTTTTTACGAGGTTGAAAACGGTGAATTGGGCTGTGATTTAAGTAGACCAGTGTATTATGGGTGACCCTTCTACATAACACACATGGTATTCGAGGGGTATATGTGCCTTTGAGGAACAATCTCATTTACCGTTCACAGTCCGAATGAACTCAACAGGAATTTTCACATAACAAATAAGGGGTTTCAGCTGTATTTACCGAACGTACATACGTCTGTTTTGGCAAACAATGACAGTTTTTTTAAAAAATGCTACCAGAACGTTCCTACATTTGTTATGACATGGTATGAAGCGAGATGCAGGAAACAGGAATACCAAGATGGCCGCATGCTAATCGCACACTTGGTATGGAAAAGTGGAGAGAAAGTGTTGTCGGCAGAACGTTTTCTATGTAGGACCGACAAAATATGTCCTTAAAATATCAAACGTTTTTATTTTGTAAAACCAGTAGCCCCGTTAATGGACAAGTAAACACTTGTGTCCGGCGATAAGACTAAGCAATGAATGGGACTAGTCCATCATAGTTAAGCCGTCCTAAACTGGTCCGCACACATAACGGTTTTTAACAAGCACGCTAGTAAGGCAAAAGGATTGCGTCAAAGACCCCTCACTCATTGCTTTCTCATTTTGTTACGGCCCCCAGACTGAAAAACAACACTGTCATGGCCTGTATTAAATTAATGATTGGAGATTTGTCAACACGACCGGTGTGTATTCTGTTCAGAAAAGACCCTTACTGCTTTTAAGAAATGTGCTACACGCTACAATGTATTACTGCTTGAGTGTCTTGATATATGGACATACCTTTCTTTCGCCTCAGCTGCCCTGTCACGCTGTCTACGATTCTTGAACCAGTTACTGACTTGAGTCGTGGTAAGTCCCGTTCCTTCGGCCAATTCTCGTTTTTCTCTCGGCGAAGGATAAGGGTTATGTGAGTACCACTCTCTCAGCACACCTCGGGACTTCTCTTTGAAGCAATAGCTGGTCTCCTCGCCATCCCAAATCGTGCGGGGGAGCGGGAACTTTCTGCGGACGCGGTATTTTCCTACGGCCCCGAGAGGCCTACCCCGGAGTTTTTCTGCCTCTATGTAGTGAGCCTTCAACCAGAGTGCTTGCAATTTGGGGTGGTTTTGAGGGTTGAAATTGTTGCTCTCAAGGATCTTGTACAACTCACGGAAGTTACCTCGATGAAAAGCGACAATAGCTTTAGCTTTGAGCACGCTTTCATTTTTATGTAAATGCTCACACGCTGGTAGCGACCATAAGAACCGACCAAGTCGTTCAATGTTGCCGGATTGTTGGAGGACCTCGCATACACAGGCCACTTGCTCCTGTGTAAATCCGAACGATGGTAGCATATTCGATAACTGGGTATATAGTCTCCTGGTATTGTTCTTAGCTGCAGCAATCGGACAGTACTGTAACGCGGTACCGGTTAGCTGACGCTATCACAACTTACCGAGTGTCCACAACAGGCACACTGAGTCATTCACGGACTGGCTAACTTGAGTATGGTATCTCTCAAGCGCACACATATAATATACCCTTCTCTGAGAAGCAACAGTGCAAATAACCCAACGTGTGGGGTTGCCGCGTTCTGACATTATTATTTTAACGCGACATTAATAGCCAGATACTCTGCCCTGATTGGTCCGCTTGCTCGCCACGGATATATAGATATTCATACAATAGTTTGTCGAATTATTTGCCATGGCAACCACGTCAATCAGTGAAACTTGATCGCCGATGAGGTGTCAACAGAACGTTGAAGTTATACAGCGACCATGGCTATAGTTTATTTCAGCACATGCCATCGACTTCTCCGCTTACAGAGAACTAGCAATTTCTCGTTACCGAGGCTAATTATCATAAAACAGATAAATTAATTGGAAATGTCTCACTCTACACCATTGACATATGGGTATGTTTAATTGTTTTTTTTTTCGGCTTTGATCGTTCAGTGCGGAGGGAGGATGGTGACTATTTTTCGCATCATTGCTGACGGGGGGGGGACACACTGACTGGGTTGGAACGCCTCAAGAAAGGGTTGGGCAATCTCTCTTGGCTCAATCGAGCTCGATTCACATGGCTAGCCCAGCAAATGGTATCCAGCAGCTCCCAAGACGGGATACGTTTGATAAATATTAGCCATGAGGCCAGTGCAGACACAACTGCCACGTATACCACAGACAGTGTTTGGCAGGTAGGCAGTGCATCCTTGCATTAAATTATAATCAGTTGTGTTCACTATTTTGACTTCCGTAATAATGACGGAGCGGGGACGAATATCTCGTGCCAAAGGTCAAAAGTTGCAAGGGTCACTGAGAGGGGGGACTCCGACTTGCCCCCTCCAGCCTAGCCCCTCCCAATGCCAGTCATGGAGATTTACTTGTAAATACTATCATGTTTCCGACGTTGAAGTTTGATATGTTGATTGTTTTTCTTGGCATTGTCCATTCTTTTTTGTGCATACTTTACCAGTGAGAACCCAACCTTTGTATGAGAAAATGACTGTATACTTTAAAGACGAAAAGAGTTGAAAAAAATAAAAGAGCCTGAGACTTTATTTATTATGTTATTTCGCTCATAGGAAATTTATTTGTAATATTTTTTTTCACTCGAATCTTGTCCCCTCGAAAATAATAATAATAATAATAATAATAATAATAATAATAATAATAATAATAATAATACAAGAAACCAGAATATTCATGCATATGTACCGACACCTGACTAAATAAAGTCAAATTATGAAACACTTCAAACGATAGATTGAAATTGCCGCACGCTAGCTGTTCGTGACCATTGACTAGAAAAAAAGAGCTCTTGAGCGATATGCGGCAAACATATTTTGTCGGAGCCATCAGTGGGATAACGTTTCGTCTAACAGCCAAGTGGCGTTTGTTTAGTCATATATATGACATATGTAATGTAACCACTGTCCTACCAACACGAGGGTATAGCCATCAAACGGGTGCTTGTTTACCTGCCAATCAACGGCCAATCCATCATTCTCTATTTAGCAATTTAGGGAATGATCCTCAGTTCCGTTTTTGTTTTCTATTTTATTTACCGCATTTCGGCCCCGTGGTGCATGTGACAAAGACTTGTCGGCAATTTAAAATCGGTTATTTTGTGTTTTTGTTCTCGGTTTTTGAAATCCGTCTTCTGGTGGTTTTACCGCACTGGTAATTATAGGGCTATTATTAATGAGATGACGTGCTCGCTCTATCTATTGGTATTGACCCGTAAAGAGCGAACATTTTCCTTATCTAAAACCACTGGACCACATTATCCCAGCGAAAAAAACCCCTCCCATATACGGGACTTACGACTCTGTAGAAATTTGTGTAATCTCTTCACAACCTCACGGTTAATTCTTGTGTAAACCGCCATCGCTTGTCGATAACACAGTCGTTCAGGTTCGCAAGGTATCACAGTGAATTTCTCATCTCGAATTTCCAGAGAAAATTTCGACTAAGGTCAATTTATTGCCTGAGAATCCAAACATCATTTGTATTAAAGCACCACAGCATGTTGTTGATGTTACGGAACGGCTCGTGTCCTTGCATTTGTTGTTTTTGTTTACCCTTCCATGCCATTTGGTGTCATCTCCCCCCCAAAAAAACTGCATAGCAGCGGGACACCCAACAACAGTCCAACAGATGGTTTCAGGCGATCACCAAATCAACATCATTCCAATTAAAAATCAAAGAAAACGAGTTTCGCCC
Organism: Saccoglossus kowalevskii; assembly: GCF_978046115.1. Classification (NCBI taxonomy): domain Eukaryota; kingdom Metazoa; phylum Hemichordata; class Enteropneusta; family Harrimaniidae; genus Saccoglossus; species Saccoglossus kowalevskii. The sequence goes on along the minus strand of NC_140642.1, from coordinate 28,753,549 downwards.
ATGCTCGATTGTATCGCCAGCCGTTTTACATACGGTCCACAGACTTAAGTCATCAAAGCGTTGGGGTTTTACCCCCATCATGATCAGACTAAGTGGGGTGCACTGAATACGGTCGAGAGCCGGGGTTGTGGGGCAAATATTTGAGTCAGCATGCACACAACCGTTTTGGAGACAAAGACCGGATTTAGCCATCGGTGAAATCAAGTTAAAAGCATCATTATTAGAACACCGGTCTTGAATGGGCCACAAAAGTCAACATTTAGAATGTAACAAAAAGAATGGTTATTTCGGACAGTATTATGTATTATGTAGAGAAAGGGGTGGTAATGAAGTGGAAGTGGCCCACCACGTTGAAAAATATCGGCATGCAAAAGAGGTTTGTGTGAATGTCGAACAAAAAAGGGGGTTAGTCTGTAGCCGCCTCTTTTAAGTTCAATCATGAAAAGCAGAGGAATCCGTAGTCGATTAGCCATTATGATGTATTATCCAAGTGTTTGTTTGATTTACGTAGCAAATTTAATGAGATTGTATATAACCGTCTGTCGATGACGAAAAGATTATATGTTAATTTTCAACGTGCCTTTGTCCGTTGGACGAGTTTACTCATATATTCATAACAAGAACAGCATCGACAGAAAACAAGAAAGAAGGGAAGTCCGTGTCTCTTGAGTATATCGTGAAATCTAACAGCTGTAGAAAATGTCTTTGCCCTCATCGCCTGTCAGTGAGTGTAGATTTCTGCTTTATATGAGGTCGGTCAGCAGTTGAACACTCTCAAACTTATATATACAGCTAGGCGGCGGAATACATTAGCAATATGGGGACCATTCCGTTCTATGTCTTCTTCTCTATAGACCAAGTGCAATGGAGCGGATGGGTCACTCCAACCAATTTCACCGTTCCCTCCAGCGATACGGGCAACCTTATTTTCTCAGCAAATGAGCTCCCCCGACTGGCATCGCTGATCAAGTCCATCGTTTGTCGAAAGCCTTTGACCGCCCAACTTGTATGCGAGGAGACCGACCTGCTGCTAGTCTATAAATGGCGCTCAGTTATTGACACGAGCCTACCCACTACAAAGGGGAGCAATGGTCCCGTCTTTAATCCAATTGTTGATGACTAGATCGTGAATGGGTATCGAATTACCCTTAATGACTATGCCATATTTCTTAAACCTCCTACTTCAACCCGAGACGCGAGAGGGCTGACCTGAATCGGACAAATTAACTTTCGCCATACAACATCAAATACGAAATCTCAGGCAGTCTTATCTCGCCATTGATTCTTACCACATTGCGCTGATTATGGTCCGCCTTACGATCGAACGTAGGCCATATTTAGATACTATGAAACCGTATTATTCGTGAAGCGGGAAACATATCTCGTCGGCCCATACTTACTTCTACTCGCCTTTATTTATTAAAATTTCGCCCCAGAGTGCACTGCTACGATCATCCAGAAATAATCCGGTAAAGTCCAAAGCTTTAAAGACCACCTCACAGACCTTCCAGTAGTGTTTTAGAGGATTTTCAAGATACCAACTTAATTCGTGGTTGGAAATTTGGCAGCGGTGTCATGTTATCTGTACGTACAAGCAGACGATAAGCTTTTTCTTTCCCGCCATCGGCACAAAACGATGATGTCGCTGATCACTTCTACCATATAATATAGATGACGATACACGGGGAACAACGAAGATATGTGTATCTCCTGACCCTACCTAATGCGTATCGTCATCATTTGAACGAAACTATCCACCCTTTCTGGCTCGACTGACTGACAGTAGAAGAGACACAATTAATACTCCATTCTGTTGGCAGAGAATTGATATAGCATCCGAAACATTCCCAGTTGTAACTATACTTACTGGGATTAATGTATCCGTTGCTCGCCCGGAGTAAAGATCCTTCAGTCGCACCATTTTTTTCTTCAAATTCAACACATCTTTTCATATTACATTTTTAATGATAAATAGTAAAATCTCGAATCTCGAACTTGAGGATTTTCACACTGTTGAGAATCTCCAATGACTGGCGTATTAAATAGCGTTGTTTATTTCTCAATTCATCTACATTATAGGCGTATAGTTGTTAAGAGTGCAGGTTTGTACCATTTCACTGTTTTATGATGTACAAAATAGCTGTATTGTCGCTGGCATATTGCCCGATCTGTTACATCACTCCAACCCAGGGGCAAATTTAACATTTACTTCATCAATTCGCTTATCAATAGATGGATTCTATCTTCTATTTTATTTCGTAATCTAATTGTTGAACACTTGCATCCGAATTTATATATAGTGCATTAACATTCAATTTCAAGGCTTCATCGTAGTAGTCAATTCAATTCCCGCCTGACAAAGAGTCGCAATGAACTATGGGTAGGGAGTGGCTTCGGGGTAACTGGCAGTATGACTATCCAAGCATCAAGAAAAAAAAAAAAGTTGACTATTTTTCTGCATTTCTGTTCCCAATTCACATCCTGGGGCACTCAGGGAACCCACTCGCATTTCCGCGATGCTAGGACGACAACATGTGTAATACAGCTATAGTCATTGTTCGCTCAGAAAACACGGATCGGGTTCATATTTCACGCAGGAATCATACTCTTTTGAAAGCCAGTTTAAACTCTCAGCGCAGTCATTCATGTTATCAACACTCCTAAGTCCCCAATGCGACGGACCACGTGAGTGACAGCACTGACTTTAGCTATTCAGGGCATTTTCAGTCTCGAGTTTCGAGCTTAAAGTTTTTCTCAATACTCGCACTTTTTAGGACATTGACAAAATGTACGCGTTCGCAACCCGCAGCGTTCTAGTCAATTTTAAAGTCAAATAAAAAAACTGACTAACTGTGAGTTAATTCATTTGAAAAATCAAAAATCTAATTCGACTGAAATCTGTGATTAGTATTTTCGTAAAAGTTCATTGTGCTTGCCAATCCTCAAAGGCACATAAACATAAGACCCCTCCCGCCACCACCACCAATAATGATAATCTACATCCAATTTACTTGTAGCTAGTAGATAACTGTCCAAAATGCATCTGAACTTAAAAAAAAAAAGTTTTACGTTAATAGATCACAATGTGAACAACGTCGTCACATCTGTACGCACCAATGACTAATGATCGTCCAGGCGTTTTCTCGTTTTCATTTATCATCGTTTTGATTAATAGAATCGACAAATAACAGCCTCGCAGTTACGACACGGTGTCTCGCTGTTACAGTAGTTTTGGCGACTCCACCGCCTCGCGTGCATAGAACCAATCGAGGTGAGTTTGATATACAGCACGCTCTTCAGAGTTGACATCATTCATTTAAAAACATTTGTCCTCTTGCCATTGCAAGCCGACTACACAAATATTTATTTCCCTCTCATCTCGTCACAATATAGACTATCAAATTACGTGAAAATACGAAACAGATTTGTTGATAATATACATATCGCGTAAATTCATCACGCATTGCGTCGTTCGGCGCGTATTCGTGGTGGTAACAGATCGAGACTTTCCGCGCAGTATTCGGACCTGTCAACCAGGCATGCCATGAAGTAAGTTTATACACATCTATTGGTCGACGGCGTGTGTACTTTCGGTTGCCCACTTTCACATCTGTTAGATTTGCGCTGCATGTCAAGTTTAGGGTCGATCCCGGGCCGATAGATGATGATGGGATCCAGAGCAGAAGACCACGTAACACGTTCTAGAAGAGTGTGTGTGTGTGTTTTAAATACAGTGTTTTGGTGGAATACTTTTGTTATGATTCAATGAACGAGAATGTAGCTGTAAAGGAAGTAAATAAATAAATAAATAAATAAATAAATAAATAAATAAATAAATAAATAAATGAATGAATGAATGAATGAATGAATGAATGAATGAATGAATGAATGAATAAATAAATAAATAAATAAATAAATAAATAAATAAATAAATAAATAAATAAATAAATGAATGAATAAATAAATAAATAAATAAATAAATAAATAAATAAATAAATAAATAAATAAATAAATAAAACTTAAAACAAACTTCAGACAGACTCAGATAATCGGTCTTGATCTTTTAGTACACCTTCCATCAACACTCTTAATCAATAACTTGACAGCAATGAACACATGTTTTCTCCATGACTTCAATCTACCAGCCTCGAGGGAAGAGATCTACGCTTTAATCCCAGTCGTCGTCTTCGTTCTCGTCGTCTCAATTCACACCGAATCATGTCTGGACATTCATAGACTTACAGTACAAAACTCGGCATTTGAATACGCAACGACGGGACACGTGTTCTGCGAGGAATAAATAGAAAGACGTTATATTGAAGCTGTGGTAATGAGAAAAAAAGAAGTTTTATAAGAATTATATGAGTCGAGAAAATTACCCGTATTCACATCCATGTTATGAACACGAGGGAATAGTATCGGTCGAGTGACTCGCTGTTCTTGAATGTAACACTACAAAATACCGACCACAGCATCGGGTAATTACAACCACAATTACGTACATGTATAATAAAAATCACATTTCTTTTATCAAATCCAATAATCTGAGTAGTACAATTATAATGCCTTCATTATAAAACGTTCAAGTAGTAAAGTCTTGTTTCTTGGGCACAAAAATGCCTGTGTCGTTTTACATTAGATGTGAAAGCAAGCGTGTCCAGTGGGCATTCAGGTGATGTGAACAGCAATTAAATGTTTTAACTATCTGCTTACGTGGTCCCGTATTTCACATGGTACATTTGAACTTAATTATGTCCCATGGCATAGCTAATATTATGATGGATGTAGCTTATAATAGTAGTGGTTGCAAAAAAACAAACCGTGAAGTTGAAAAGAAAAATCCTATGTCCAATTGTGGTTATTGTTGTTATTGTTCACTCTCCCGGAGTTATGTATTTTTGCGCTGGGTATATATGTCCAGTGCTCTAGTATACTCTGGTTAAATTCAATATTAAACATAACATAATATTTATGCGTTTTTTAACGTACTGATTTCAAATGAATATTTTCACTGCCATATGCTCATGCTGCCGAACCCTGACTTGGTGATTTCATCGCTCGTTCATGGTTAAAACGATGTAAAAAACGCCTCTTTATCTCCCAACTTGCATGTAATGGGAGAAATCGGGCAGATAAGGAACGGTGATATACCGGCGTTCTATACGTATTACCGAATTCCCCCGGGACCGTTGCTGTCTACGAGACTACAATGATGGGGAGGTATGGGCGTTGGGTAAATTGGTTAGAATGTGTGCTCGCGGAGCTTTACTCCCATTTGTAACAGCTGGTCGCTATATTCGTACTATTTATCACGGGCGGTGTGCTTTGTTTGTGTTTAGTTGCCACTGTTATGATACGGTGCGGAGATATTGACTCTCAGTGATTTCCACCTGGAATATTTAATGGCCTGACGATGTTGCGCGAGGGCCACCCTCCGAGTTTCCGACTGACGACCATGGCAATGTTCCGAGAATTCGTAGTCTGTGAACAAAGCATACACATAGAAAATCTAAGCTAACAAGTTCGCAAAACTGTTCAACAATACACAAGATTATTCTAAGCAAAAATTAAAAAAATGCGCTTCGAATATCAGTAGCTACCGGTTCGTGGCAGCGGCTGGTTGAAGACCGAACGAGTCAATTCATTTTTTTGCCGGTAAAATAAATCAAAAATAGATCTTCGTGTTGATGGTAACACGTGAGTTTGGTTGCGAATACAAATCATATGAGCGATGCCTATACAGTCGGTGTCCAGTAACGCCGGATGCTGTTCTATTGACCTTGAATTTAGTTTTCCGGACGATTCCATTATCTGCAATTAGGTCATTTCGTATTCCACGTAATTACAGACTCGTTAATTGGCCAAGTATAACGAGACTAGCCGTCTCACTACGCGTCGATTGTAATGCTTCACCTTGTCACTTGCCAGATAAACCGGGTGGTCATATTTCCACCAAGTTACGTCATTAGTCAATCACAAATGGTTCATCTAAATTTTAATATTTTTTTTCTGTTATCTCCGATTTTTAAATGCACGGGAAATAATCTAACACGTGATATTGCAGTGCGATATTAAACACATTTTCATTTTGACTTAACGAAGTTTGGTTTTCATTATTTTTAAGCGATATTCCCGGGTAGTTAATATGCACAACCATATGCTGAATCACGTTTCGGTCATTCCAGCAATCCTTATACAAACGGGTAAATACGGTGATCATTGATTGTACTATCACTCGTCAAAACCCGATATTAATATCCATAATGGGATGGACCGTCTCTTCTTTTGCGGCACACACAAACAAATCAGAGTTGGTTTTGTTTTAAATCACAGTGTATGTAACATCATACGTCTTAGCATAATAAATTATTCACCTTCCTTGTTTGAGATATCTACATCAATTCCCGCCTGGTAATTCTATCGTTTTTTGCGGTGTGATTCGACAAGTCCGCTATAGACTCTTCAATCAATTTGTTCAGGGTACTATGTTCGCTTTTGTGTGCACACGCCGAAACCAAACATATCGTATAGTTAGCACAGTGGAAATTTGATTTATAGCTTTATAGTGCGTTGAAAAGTCAACCATCGTACGGTAATGACGATGGTACACAATGAATGTTACGCAAGTACTTCTCGTTCGATTTGTGTGTATATGACTAGCTTTAAAATAGAAAATCACCGTATTTGCGGACTCGTACTGAAAAAAACAGCCCAAAAGCGCTGATAAAATAAATCCTCAATATCCATAATATGTTATATGTGTATGATATTTTTTTGTTTTGCTTTTACTACCATGCTATATCTCTCACGTGCTCGTCTATGTAAATTATGTATCACAGGTAGTGTGTGTGTGCCCGTAAATCAGAATGTCTTTGACACACGGGATACAAGAAGGACAATAAATAGCAAGGTGTGCATGGGAAACACCCCGGTACCTAAAGTCAGCACATGTGGTTGCTTATAAATCAGCTCTGGGGCATGCATGCGTTGAAGATGAATGGGGGGAGGGGAATGACGTCATCGCGATTGTGACGCACTTTGGCGACGTGTAGATGCAGTCCAGACACAGCAGTGGTCGACGACGGCAGCCTGGAACGACACAAAACGTGACACAACGATAAATGGCATATATATTCTGTTTAATTGTATCACATACTGGTGTTACACTACAGTAGTTGGTGGGGCATTTTTCATCGTGTCATCTGTACGAGCCCGCTCTGGGCGAACCCCACCAATCACTCAAACCGCTGGTTCTACGCGGTGTAACTGAATGAATATTGTAAACGAAAAAATGAACTGAACATACTAGAGTATGTGACTGAACTGCACAGCATCACTGAATGACGTCACAATTTAATATATATGTGTATCTGTGGTTGATTTTTTATTCAGAATCTTACCAGTCCGCACGCATTTCAAAAAGCTTGAACAGAAAATCAACCCATGCGACCACGGTAAGCAGCGATGTACTCGACCACGAATTAGATGTAATTATATGTCACAAGGGTTCCAACTCTCAGAAATCAATTATAACATTATAACTGTGTCATGTGTCCAGGTTACATAACATTTGCATTCCTTCTTTGTCTGATCTGTAGAAAAACTTCCACTTACCCCTGAAAGCATCATCATAAGGGTTTCAGATTGTGAACGGTTTCTGAGAAATTTTGTAAAACACCTGGAATCGAATTTAGAAGTTCATTTAAAATACTTGAAAAGGAACTTGAATGATTGCAACAATAAAACAATATTTCAGGGATCATGGACATATCAACACAGGTTTTCAAGATTTCATCATTGCTTGCATATAGTAACATGTGAGAATGTTTACAGGAGTCAGTGAAAGATGTGCTGTAATCAGACAACGTGGAAATGTAACTTTAAATTGGACCTCACTGATTAACGTTCGTACGATACATTTATTCAATCGCAATCCTTGTATCCAAATTAGATATTATTTTTATAATTATTCGACCACTTTAACAACTGAAGCAAGAAAAAAACGAACAAACTTGTTTTTGTCGAATAGCTGAGATACAATGTCCGGGTTTTCTATTTGATATGTTTCAGAAGATATCAAAGACAATCCGTATCATGCGTAATAAATAGTGCGTCTGAAAACGAGGTCTAAATCAAGTAGATAATTGCAAACTTACAAATGTGGGAAAATTTGTAGTTTTAGTTTAACATCCATTGTTAAATATTAAAAGTGTCATAAAATCAGACGGAGACGGTGTCTCAAAATTGAGTACAAACCAAATCAACTTTGAAAAAAGTATCCCGATGTAAATCGCCATCATAATTTAGACCGCCATCATTTTTGAGTCGGACGAATGATGTGACACACTCGCCGGTGTCGTCCATTATGCGTATATTTTAAATTATGACGTGAAACTTAAAGCTATCGATACCCCCTGTCAATGTCCGTATTATTTTCACAATTAACAAACTGAATTTGCTCCGACTCATAGATGATACCTACACGGCATGTGGCAATGGATTTTATATTCGAATAGTCTATAAATGTAGTTGAAAAAAATATATAAACCGGGATAAATGGATAAAAGATTTTGTCGTCTTAAAGTGGCTTCGTCGACGGCAGAAGTAAATAAACAATTCCACAAACGTAAGATCCATCTAGAAGATTCCAGACCTGTGGCATAAATTCAGATGATTGAAGCTTATCTATAAGTTAGCGGAAAGAATATGAAATTCGATAACTGTATTAAGTTTTTTTCCAAGCCACCATCTCTAGAAATCAACCAACAGATCGTCTGTTACGCGGGGCATATAATAAATCTTTATAATCCCTGTTGGTATAGGCGGAAATGAGTCTATTGTTTTTTTTGACATATTTCATTAGACAGTCGACATTCGATATAGTCATTTAATTACGAATTTATAGTAACGAGCGAGTAAATCGAACATCGGAGTGTTTCTCGTCCACGTCAGACATCCTGTCATGTGACAATAAAAGACGAATGGTTTCTCTAGAATGAACTGATAGCTCTACAATGCTTTGCCCTCGTCGAAAAGGTCACAACTAACCCTGAGTTAAAACACAGTCAAGCTTATTTGAAGTGTTTCCTCGGAAATGTAGATTAAGATACTGCCAGTCTCATTATCTATGTCCCTTTCAGGCAGCCAAAATGCGAGCTCTATTTTTGGTTTTAGTTATTTGTAGTATTTGACCAGAAATATTGGACGTCAACATTAACAACTTGTTTTGCTGACTCACAGCCAACCGAAACTGGCATAGTCACGTTTTTAATAATTAGTGTTGAAATTAAATGCATATTCAAAATCAAAAACGAAATCTCTTTTGTTAGTGATGTGAGGCTAAACCAAATAAGGACTAGTCTTGGCTGCACACCACACGAAACTTTTCAACATAAGTACACCCGCCAGCCGCCAAGCTTTTTCAAAGTCTATAATAACAGACATGACCAGAGCATTTTTTGTGAAGAAAAGAACAAATCTCGACTTGGAGGCTTGTCACGTGGTTCATGTAATCATATTATCCGAGTCAAAATATTGAAAATCGTTCGGGTTTTTTTAAAGTCAGATGCGATCTTAAATTTGTTACAGTATATACATTATTTATATACACCGCAATGGCACAGCGGTTTTCTGGTCGCTAACAACAACAACTAACTTCTGATTTATTTGTTGTGGGCGTCCACGAAACGCTGGAAAATAATCACTGAAAGCTTGGACAAGCTAAACATAACTCGCCAATCTTGGACATTACTTCCATATAGTTTGTTGGTATAACGACTAGGATCAAAAAGTTGAAATGTGACATTATCTATCCATGTTTAACTGTCCACAAGAAGCCAAATATGCGAAATTCCTCTCTTCACGAGAGCTATGAATAGTGCTACAGTATTGCAAATGACAGATTTGTGTTCCCTTCAAAACCTCCTGTATATATTTTCTCACAATAGATAGAATCAACCTCATTTTGATTAATAGATCAAAGAAGAATTTTGAAACAAATCGTACATAAAATACATTTTTTCAAATTTCCACAATACCCCAAATATCAGATTGAAATGTAACTTTAACAGAATTACATGCCATAGCCGGGTGAATTATGACGTTGTATAGTTTCCCGAACGAGTTCATGAAGGTCATGTACAACCCACAGCACAGCTGGAAATTGTAGAATATTTTTTAACACTTGTGTTTTGCATGGGGTAATAAATAAATACGCCGTCACCTGATTACGACCGACTTCACTCACACATCCACACATTACCTAATTTGTAAAAAGCCAGTGTTTAACCAGCTTTGGAATTAATGCTATCATCGGTGTACACTAGTGTTTATTTCCCTATCACTTCCCAATGGCCCAGTGTTGTTTGCATTTCAAAAATAATCGTTCCTGGAAAACTATCAAGGCAGAAAAACGGCAGTAGTTTCATTTTGCTTTTCAAAACATGATTTACGACAGTACTGGTATATAAAACCAACACTGTTCATTCATTATTGTTCTGTTGCTAAGTGATATTTATATGAATAATGACGTGTCATACGTGGTAGAACTTGACCAAAGCTAATTTGCTATAATTGCAATGTTTGCAATTTAATACTGTTTTTTTTTTATTTTCTTTCATATACATTTTTTCCAACTTTCGAAATAGCCAGTCATTGACTGCCACATTGAGTGTATGCTTACATAATGCCAGAACAAATTTGTGATTTACTCCCGAAATATTCACCTTGCAAAGTGCATAACTTAAACACCATGCTCCACACACTAAATTAATTGCTACATATTCTGTGTCTGTAACATAGGGGACTGAGTTGATAGCAATTAGAGGAGGAAATCCACAACAGTTGCGGGTAATTATTTGTGCAGCTCTCATATGCCCGTGTTAGATAAATAGTTATTAAATATCAACATAACGAGAAAGAAAGGATAATGATTGACTTATAATTGTTTTTTATTGTACTATTTTGTTTCATTAATTACAGGAGTGATTTATCGAAAGGGGCAACGAAGCTATCTAACCCGCCCGTAAATCCAGGAAGCGGCGCGGTCACAACAATCGATCGTTATAGCACAAATCCTGTTTCTATAGTTACTGTCTTGATCCCTGGAATTATTAGTTAAATAACTAAAGATCATGACCAAATTTATGTTTAATATACATGTCTGGCACTACCTGTTTTCTGAGAAAGCGTTATACATTACCAGCCAATAGTTATTGGAATATATATATATATATTTTATCATGGCAGGGAAGCGTGTTTGTTTTGCAATGCGTAACATCTCAATGTCTCGAATCCTCACTGATTAGCATGTGTATGCGTTTCTCATGTCATTTTTTGGGCGGTGTGAAAACCTATGGTGTTTTCTATTGAATGTACGGTACTGGGATATCGTTATTGGATGCATCCGCAGTGTAATAGACGGTAACAGTTTGTTTGTATGAATGGGGAACAACCAGTTCGGAGAAACAGTGCATGCGGGATAGAAATGGACATACATTTGGCTCCTGGCACGGCGAGAACCAAGACAGCGAACGTGGACCGATTAGAAGACATTGTAAGGGTAAAAAGAACCCATAATACGATGAGAATACATTCGCACACACGTGCTTGTTATCCTCCGAGTTTTTTCGGTACCAACATGTGGATAATATGTAATAATAATATAATAAGGAGTTTAGTGATAGGAAACGGATTACCCATACTAGCCTGACCTATAAGTCCAATTTTAAAGCATCTTGTTATTGATCTAGAAATTTGGATTGATTTCCTTAATTTCAATAATCGTATAATTATGTAACATACTTGACTCCAGGCTAGGAACAACAATTATTTGTGCAGCTTTCATACGCCTCTGTTAGATAAATAGTTATTAAATGTCAAATTAACGAGAGAATAGGGGTCAGGAAAGGTATAATTATCATTTTATAATTGCGCTATATTGTTTCAGTAATTGCAAGGGTAATTTATTGAAAGAGCAACAGAGTAAATGAACCTCTTGATAAATTATGACAAATACGTTAATAATTAGTTTGTAATTAAGACACTGTATCATTTTTGTAAATGCGTAGCTATGGTAATGTATATATTATCTCCAAGGTGTAGGAGAATACAATTGCAATTTCGTGCCTTTATTTACTAATGATATTTACTCGTGGCAAAGAAACACCGTTATCTGTTATCTTTGTCTTTACCAACATGTCACGGACATTGAGTAAGGAACTCAACATTGAGTTGCAACAATTTATGACTGGGTGTTTCAATAAATAAAACAATACCATACACGATTCTTTATCTTAATATCTTGCAATAAAAGTACTATAGAAGTTTTATAAATTCGTGCGGAGGAAATAAATGTTCATACTTGCAAACTGTCTTTAGCCAGCATTCCTATCCCCACCTCCTCCAAGCTTTCCGGGACATATGCATTGCTTTAGTTGCTATGTCCATTGCGTCCATCATTCAACGTTAAAAATGGACGGAGACGTGCACTTGTTAATAGTCTTGTTTGATATGGTATTTTAAGAACCAAATTGGATTTAAATTAATCGTAAACTAAAACTGTTGCCGCATAGTGTATACCGTTCGAGAAAAAAGGAACACAACTAAAAATGTGCAGTTGTAATTGTACGAGTGTTAAGTTATTTTAAAGTACCTCCTCTCAGTAAACATAGATATTACAGACAACTAACTGTGTCGAGTTTTAATTTAGTAGTTCGTAATCAAATTCAAACTGCAAACTCAAATTTAATTCTTTGAAGCTGATTCTGTCGTTTCGCGACTTTCTGAAGTAATTATCTTAAAAATGAAAATTAATGGTTTAGCTTCCTTGTGTTTTTTTTAGCTCCGCTGATTGTCCGTCGTCGTCCGTCGTCGGCGTCCTTCGGCGTCCGTGTCAATGTTTTACTTTTTCGATTTCTTCTTGAAAACTATAAGTCTGAATGCTTTGATATTTAGTGTATATGCACCTTGCGTACATCTCTCAGATTTGTTCATTTCATGATGATATCTTCAATTCTCTAATTTTGGTGAATATTTTTGTCATTTTTGGTAAAAAGTGATATTTTCGACTTCTTGTTAAAAACCGCAAGTCCAAATGCTTTGATATTACATATATAGGTACTACATGTGTACCTCTCTCAGATTTGTTCATTTCATGATGATATCTTCAATTTTCTATTTTTGATGAATATTTTTGTTATTTTTGGTGAAAAGTGATATTTTCGACTTCTTGTTAAAAACAGCTAGTATGATTGCTTTGATGCTATACATATTGTTCATTTTCTAACGATATCTTCTATTCTTAATTGAAATGTGCATTGCTAACATCGGAGCTATCACAGCCGAGAGGTTGCTTGTTATTATTCGATTTCTGAAGAAATACATAGGCGTACGATACATGCATTGGCCAGGTTCGGTTGTCTTTAAGACTTTTTTCTGAATTAAGAATATGGATGTTTCTATCAGATATTAGGTTATTGTATATTACTGATTCTTATAATATTGAGACTAGAATTGCGAAGCCGCATATTAATGAGGCTTTTGATTGGTCAATGTTTCTGACTGAACTGACCTGACCAAGTCTGTGAATTGATAAGCCGACAACAATGATTCGTCTTTGTTCAAATATTTAGAATCGGTTCCTGCTAACCCACATACATAATCTCGAAAGCGCTCAAAGTCACACAGTGAGAGTGCGTATACAGAAGAAAATATGTGAAGAAGACATAAAATATTGAACGGTTTTTATTAATCTAGATTTAAGCCGCGACAAGGATCAAAAGTTGTGACCCACGTGAACAAAACAGTCAAGTTGGCTGCACAAAATAGACAAATATTTAATTTGTTAGGGGGTTTTGTTGACGGACTACGTTGACTGTACACAAACAAGCTAGCAATAGAAATAGTACTAACAACAATATACGTACGTATCAACTACTCCTTACAAATGTTTTGCAATTCAAGGGTATGACAGTCAGTTTAAATCTTGTGCCTTCACAATGTTAGTTAACCTAATATACTTTCGTATTGGCTCATACAGATATGTCAGTAGTTGATTAAAATTCCTCCAACTGGTTGCTATACCAACAACAACAACAACAACCAACAATAAATGAGCCAACGTTTGCATAGTCAATGAGCCGATGACGTCACGCATATTACAAGAGTCGGTCATTTGTGTCAGACCATAGGCGATCAAATAAATGATCACAAATTAATTCTAGCAGAACTTCATATCAGAACTTACCTTTTACATTTTTTAAATTGTCAATATCGACAATGTCATATTATTGTCAATGCAATTAATAACTATCTACATACACAGAACTCGCGTAATTCACTTAAACCTGCATGCATATTTCAAACAACCTCTTAAAGTTGAGAATTCATACGCATTCGCTACCTTACTAGATTGTTAACAGACTCAACCTAGCATTGTTACTCATGGCTTGTGGAACATCGGAGAACACATTCTTTGAAGAAGATCAGTGTTATATTATGCATTCAAGTACAGCTTCCAACGGCCTTTATAGAGACACATCTATTTATCTATAACGTCCGTGAACTAACCAACTTGGCACAGGCATCGATCCAATGTCATGGGGTGCCCACAACCCTTTCTTTGTTTCTACAAGAACTTATTCTCCCTGAATTCTTACTTCACTGTCACATTCATGCAAACAATCACGTCGATGTAAATTTTGTTTTCGTCTGTGCTGTATATATTTCTCGTGGCCCCCGAAATCTCAATTTTCCACCACAGGCTGTCTGTACCATTTACTTTTGACATCATTCAATCTTGGATATTTTCTACTCCACTCTGCCTCTAATATCACCCACGTTATCTACTCAAGTCAGTGAATGACAAATTGCCTTTAACTTCATCAAATCTTACGATGTTATGCCAGATTTTATAAGCACATTCTGCCCATCATCGGGTGGCATCCGTCATATATCCTTCTGTGTCATAATCAAATGGTTTCTGTTTGAAAACTTAGGTCTACATAAGACAACTAATATTGATGCAAAGTGAGATCAACAGTGTTGTTGTATTTAGCCACAAGATCATTGCATCTGCCAACAACATTTTGCATTTTAAAGCTAGTTGTTATCCTTGGTTTAATATTATTTGAGTCCACCCCAAGAAGGAGATTGTGGAATATATTGCTGCAAATATGTGGAAAATTTATGATAGTAAATTTACAAATAAAGGAATAAATCAACCAGCAAGGGAGCAATTTGTTCCCATGGAGTTACCGATAATTCGATAAATTGTCAATATAAAACTCCAGCATACTGATAATGCAACATTTTGCATATATCTAAATAGAATTGTATTCACCCACTAGGTATTTGTAGCAACTAAAACAATTTTGATAATTTGTAACTATAATTTATCATGCTGTAAAATAGTATATACTATGTAAAATCTGAAGTTTTAATTAAATTCACATTTCATAAAGTTTGATTTATACGACCTCTAGATAAAATGACATCACAGTATTTGGACTCTCCTTGATAGAAGTTAAAATAGATAACATTGAAATATTGCAGCAATGAATCTTGCTTTGTCTGGTGTTTTATGGGTGTTTGGGTGACCAATTTAAGCTAAGCATGATTTTAAAATTGTGACTCCACTAGATACTGAGGTTCTCTGAACTTGGATCCACACGATATTATCTAACATGGTATAATACTCAGATCAGCAGTAATAACATGACAAATCTGGGCATAATTAAATAAAGCGAAAACTGTCCACATTAAAGTTAATGATAGTTATAGTTGATCCCTTCAGAAAAGATTGTTGGTGGATAATTTAGAATGGGAACAGACTGGTTATTAAAATCAGAAGTTATTTTTTCATGGTCAAGTATATTACTGAAATGGATAGCATAAATTCACCTAAGGAAGTAATTGTCGTTGCGAGATATGAACATATGTATTATCTCTTAAGGAAAATTACAATCAAATCATTTTGTTCATTTATTGTCACGTGTTTTCAACCAATGAATTCGCCTGCCTTAATAGTGAAATTGGAAGAAAGTTTTCACACGAAGACATGTCATCAAATCTGTAACAATTGCTTTTTTGTATTTGATCTAACTGACGAGAATCAATTGCCAGATTTCCAGTACTAACAGTGGTAGTGTGTTTGCATTGCTGCATTGGCCTTGCTGTTACACAGGTCTAATAATCACCTAATAAGAATGTTGGGTCTGGCACTGATTTTCCAATGCATAATTTGAAATATAGTACAAATAAATGTTACTATTCCTAAAAGTTGATAGAAAAAGTCTTAGTAATATGTCATTGATGGGGACCAAAAAAAAAAAAAACACACTAGTATTTGATTCCACCTGAAAACATATTTTCCTGCCTCTAAACAGATGGAAATATAGTTATTTTACCAAAATAACGTTATCTCCATGCAGACATTGCCTTATTGGGGCAAATAGGACAGCAGGTAATAAATGTGTTGTCTATGAATTAGTTTGCTTATGATGATAATGCAGAGTTAGACGTTTTAGCCCCCCCCCCAAGCCTCTCAGTGTATAACAAATTACGTATGGTGATAACAAGTTTTTTTTCACGTCTCTGGACATTTTTCAAAGGAGAAAACCAAAAATAGAATTTCACTTGTCGACATGCTCAGAAAACTTTCGTTTTTTTTTTATCTCAAGTAAACTTCTAGACGCTCCTTTCAGTACATGTATTGAGTATAGTCATCAGGTCTGTACTGCTGCTGGGGATTTGCAAACTCTAAAACAACCTTACTTTTTAAAGATCAGTTCTGTTATATATGTTGATCGTGCTGAGGCCATAATATGAAGCTCTGAAAATACCAACATAGATGTTAAACAGTCCACTGTTTTTGGAACATATGCAATTAATTGTGTGAAGAGAATAGAACCTAGAATGCTATTTATCTTCACTTCTCAAAGTTGTTTTTTCTGACATATATAATGCCTCAATTCAAATGTTTATATATGGTTAGTCATAATATTTTATCATTGTATACAAGTAAGTCGTTCTGACCCTGATACCATGACTTTATATGAGTGTTAAATATATACTGCGAGTTGTTTGTGATGTCAGAGATTCGATCAGCCAATATATTCAACATGACACACACCATACAAAGCTGGCTTGCCAATCATTGCAAATCATATTAATATTTTCAGTCATATTTGTAATGTGTGCAAGTCATACCATTCTGAGTGCTACAACTTACAGGAAATAATAATATTACTACTTAAAAATAAACAAAAAGGCACACAAACATACATTTATTGCTGGGTCATCAATGTGAAGAGTTGTCTAAAATATTGGAGTGGGCACCGAAATAAACTGGCCATTGAACATTTGGAATATATCTTGGAACGTTCTGTTTTGACTTTGGCACTTTTCAATCCCAACATTCAATACTATTTTCACCAGTGTTCCTGAGTGTTAGTTTTCAATGTTTACCCAAGTAACCCACCTGTTATGTTTTGGCAGAAAATTCAACCTGTTCACCAATATTTCTGAATCGATGCAGATGATCTTCTGTGGGCGGATTATTGTGTGGGTGATGTTTCTCCGTTATCAGTCAGAATGCAACAGAAGAGTTGTGTGAAATATTAAAATGCGAAATTTAACACACCCGTCAAATATAGTTGGACTTTCGATATGCAAATGTCCGACGATTGAATGCAAAGTGATAACAACCACTGCTTAGAATCTTCCAAGGGATATCGCAAATGTCTTTATTCTTATATAAGCTGAATTTCTAAATAAACTACATGAAAACAAAAGAGAGAAAGAAAACAGATCCTTTAATTCCATATTCAGATTTAGTGAGTATTAAATCCATCATCAATCCTAAATTTAGTGATTATATTACAAAGATATATCCAGCTGAAACTAGGAGTGAGGTTAATACAGAATCCGATTTAATTTTAGATCTGTGCCTTGAATTTCTACCACACTGTATAATAAAAAAGATGATTTTAATGTTAATCTATTTCCCACAACTTTATAGCAACATTCCACACACGTCTACATTTTTTTGGGCATATAATGAGCTTGTGGTTAAATATAATAACACTGTTATGCAGATGATCTTAGATGCAATCAATGTAAAATATCTTTCTTTTAACTGATCTTACTGTGGAGGGTTGTGGGCTTCTCAGTGGCTCTTTTTATTTTTGTAGAATTGTTTGTCACGTCCTTTGTTATGTGTTTTGGAAATTTACATATATGTTCAGTATGGTTAGGTATGTTATTTCCACTATGAAGTGGTTGCTGCAGAATTATCTATGCTTAGGGCCAGAACTTGTTACAGTCTTGATCAGAAATTATGTATTGTCACTATGAAGTACGCTCATGGAGATGGAAAGTATAATTATTATAACATAAATCACCAATTCAAAAAGCAATAAATATAACAAAATGAACGACGTTCAAGTTGGAAAAATAAATCAGCATTGGTGCACACACATGTGAAATTGAGTGTGAATACTCTAAATGAATTGACACTGTTTATATTTTTCCATGAAAATGTGACAGTTCTTCATCAGCAATACAAACGATTTGTCTGTGATTAGTGTAGGCGCCTTGTGTGTGTCGGCTATAACATAACCTAAGAAATAGTTAATTTTTAAAACATTTGGTTATGTTATGCTGCAAACACTTGGACACCCTGTCCCCAAACCACACATTTCTGTAAAACGCCATCAAATACAACAAACTTTGGATTACAAACAGCTAATTCCATGTTGAGGTTGTATACACACTTGTAACTTGCGCAAGAATATGTATGATTTAGACATTGTCTAGCAACGCTGGTTGCCGTGGAATTACACCAATTTATTCATTCACTCATCCCAGTCAATGTTGGTTGTTACAAGAAAATTATAAAAGACATAATACAAACAGGTGAATGAATACAATTGCTGAAACGCGCACTTTCTCACTGATGAATCAATATCACAGGTACATATGCGACATTACAATGACTATATAGACATGCGCATGACGTCACAAACGCCATGCAGAATATAATTCTGCACACAATGAAAGCCTAGAATAATCACGGTCAGAACAATCTCAGTTATGATCTCTATCAGGGGCAGATCTCTCCACCACCAGTGAAGAACGTCTGTGTGGATGTAATCAAAATTACAGGCACATATACAAATATATAACCATAAAGTACAACAATTGAACTCAGCAAATGTGCTTCGCCATTGTAAGCAGACACGTTCCTCATTACGCCACAATGCACTGTCACAATAAAGACAGAGTGACATAGAATGAAGACGAAATTCCTGAAGACTGGGCTAAAAATATTATATGCACTATCTACAAGAACAGAGATAGAACCCTGTGTAGTAATCACTGTATGAGATAGTGGTCGGGATAATCCTCTTGAACAAGAGGATTCAAGACCCACTAGAAGAGAAACCAGGGAGGCTTACACAGGGGTAAAGATTGTCATATGATGTTCGTTCATTCATGGAATAGGAATAAGTGCTCACCATTTCAACTGCCTGCATTGCCTGTTATAAAATTTGTAGAATTCAAGGCTGCTTTGACAGTGTTCATAGATCCTCCATGTGGCGTATCCTTCAGGACTATGGAGTGCCATTCAAGTACATCCACCTAATCCAGTCTTTGTTTGTCATTGTAGGTGGATAACAGACTGACTGGTTGAGGATTGGGACAGATGCAATGGAGATAGAAATCCAGGTGAGGAAAAGAAGAACATCAGCAGTCTTTGAACATATGGGTAAAGAGTGGGGGGGGGGGGCAAGCAGGCTCCGAATATGGAGCAGAGATATGGACTACCACCAACACAGATGAATGCAACCTGTCGGGCATCGACAATTTATGGAAGTGTGATGGTTACAACGGGTATGCGATTCGGCCAACAGGGGGAGTACTCAACAGCCATCCGTGTATCTCAGGTTGTGAAAAAATTAGACTATGACTGTTCAGCCACATATGCTGTATTGGACCAGAAAGACTAAGATCTAGAATGGATCAAAGGAGGCAACTAACAGAAGAAGCACTTTACGAGATGGGATGAGGGAGCTGAGAAGAATGTTAGATCGACCACTGGCGTTGTTGCAGATCTGCAAGAGTGGAGAAAGGTGGTCGCTCTGGTGGCCATGTCACTTTTCGCATAACACTTCGTACTTCAATGCACTGATGTTACTCAAGTTTTCCTATTGTCATAGTTATTCAAGGCTAATTAAAACTTGCCGGGTTAATACAGTGGATTTAGTTATACATAGTATCATTATAGGTTTATTGAACAACAGTGTGTGTATAATTGAAATATATATTATGGTATGTTCGATTATTAAAGTCAGTAAAAAACCACCCACAGAGTTGGTAAGATTAATTAGTTAGAATATGCAATGTCAATACTGCTTAAGAAGTTAGGACATGCAAGGTTAATATTGTTATTTTGTTGGTGTTTTGATTAGCCTTGCAGGCTAGTTATAGTAGGTGTTGAAATATGTAGGGTCTACAACCTCATTTGCTGTCAACTGATTAAGACCCGTCGGGGAATCGTTGTTGCCATCTGGTCCCTGTGTGTTTGTCGTCTCCCCACGGTATACCACTCTTCATTGTACACTGACCCCACCATAATAGTGACATCATCTCTCACTGACAAATAGGCCCCAGGGGAGAAACGTGTTTTACAACCTTGAAAAGGGATATATATGTCTCTTGTTAAGTTTACATGATTGTACATTTTGGTGTAAGATTTACAATTTATTGATAAACAGTCACGAGTATATATATATATAATATCAAACAAATAAAAATGAAATATACATAGCTCAAAAAATAAAGACCTATTAATAGATTATTTGCAAGGGTTACTCTCGCGTTCTTATTATATTGTATTCTAATAATACGACGCTTGTTATGTCGAGTATATTGTTCGAAATTATATTTGCATAGAAAAAATCTCAGTCTAACAGTTAAGTGGGAAATGACTGGATGTTAAAAGGATGAACTCATCATAGAACAATTATTAGTTAATCGCCATCTTGGAAATTTCATGGATAACCACTATGAACAGTGGAAAGGAATCTTTTATTGTACGCCTTTTATATAACATGATAAATAATATTATCTTTGTGGTAGCACTTTTTTCAATGTATGTTCAAGTCTAAGGCTGGGAAGATACAGATTCCACTTTATCACGGCAGTATAGGGTCAAAGATCACAATTTGCATAATCCACACAATTGGCGTGCGACGATTTGACCGTCCGCAATGCTGAGTGGGTGTGGACATCGTGCGAAACAATAGCAAACAGCGTCAAACGTTTGTGTTGGGTAACTATTCATACAATATTTAATCACTCTCTGGGCGAGATCAGCTTAACCCTTGTAAATGTTTGAAACTCTCCGACTTTAGTGCAAAAACTGAAATCTCCTGTTTCAACAAATAGACTACACAAAGTGAAACGAGATATCGATGATCGGATTTGGTAAGAGGATGAAAAAAGACTTTAATTCATAACTACTGATATGGCAGAGTTATCACCATAACAACGGTAGCATCAACGTACAGTCATAGTTGTTCGTGTCTTTCACTCGATAGTTGTTCAGGCTGTTCGCAAAACTTCTGTTAAAACAAGATATCTGATGTGTACTACATTATCGTGCTAACAATATAACAATACAGTTAACAATAACAATAACAATAACAATACAGACCGTAAAACCAGGGTTTTTTTTAATCGTATGAGTCGACACAGAATAACATCATGCATGTACTACACTAATCCATTGTAAAGATGACGTCACCTTCATCATCGCTGCTGTGATATATGTCATTTGATCTGTTTAAATAATCTGCTTTAATCCGAAGCATTCTTGTAATATTTGGATCTGACCTTAATCATAACAATGACTCTGTCAGGTCGCATGGTACTTGGGCCTATACACAGGTAAATGTATAAGAAGTAGTAAAGAACAAACATGCTGGTTTACGAATTCAAAATTATACCAGGTACTTAATGTTCTGATAATTTTACACGTTTTTGAAACGATATGATCATGCGTGAAACACAATGTTTATTTCAAGAAATACCTCTTGTGTCTGTTAAACCTTCAAGTTGACTCCTTTTATTTTATTTTATTTTATTTTATTTTATTTTATTTTATTTTATTTTATTTTATTTTATTTTATTTTATTTTATTTTATTTTATTTTATTTTATTTTATTTTATTTTATTTTATAATCTGTAAGTCCCGAGTAGCAAGCTTAACGTTCGACGTTTGGTTATTATATAGTCCTGTTATCGGAAAAATGTGACTTATTTTAACGCGATGTTCATCTGTGAGTCGATACATGCAGAAAACGTAGCATTTTGGCAAATATAAACGGTCTATCAAATTTCGTTAAACCATCATCCGTAGAAACAAAGGGACTTACAGGAAAATTGCATTAACAATATCTTGCAGCCACTTTTAAGATATGTTGGTCGGTTGTTATATCGCCTTTTCGCTGTTACCTTATCCCGCGTCTCACTCTAGCGCGTTTCAGTAGCGCCTAAGGGCAGAACACAGTGATCAGACTTTACTTACATCAGCGTATTTTCTGTCGTCAATTGTTTCTAAACTCATTTTTGGCTAGCAGTTTAACTGCGATGTTTGCATTTGACGACACTAAAGTCTGTGCCCCCGAGACGCCCATTGCTTTTTGGATGGGGCAGACACTTCCTCGACAAGGATCCACAAAATTAACAAGTGACGCCATGATGACGTCACGTAATATGTCCCTAGAATGACGGATATAGCTAGAGTTGCGGCTTCATTTCATGTCTCCAGTCAGCTGGAAAAAAAAACTTGTATTGACAAAAGTGGTCTTGCATTGAATTGAATTGTCACAGATTTGTCGTGAAATCGAAGAATGGGAAAATATAAAAACGAAAATAGATGCATTATCATAAACAAAACAGATGAAGCCGTCAAGAGCGATCTTTTACTTTCAAGAAACTTATCTCATCAATCGTGTTGGCAAATGTTTGGAAACGTGATAAACTGAGCTGAAATGCCATAGATTTGAAATATACTATATATGGAGTGTAATTACCAGCAAAGACTGCGAATAAGTTGTCGTATTGGTTTTAATCTGGATTCTCCATCAAATGGCAGACGTTGTATATAGACATAACATGTCTGCTCCACTCGAGACACGTCATTCAGAAGTAGAATTCGGTGGAGTCTTTCTGTTGTTTTTTTTTTCAATGTACTCAGAACAGAATATTGATATCGATACTCCCTGAAATCATAATACACCAAGATACGATTGAGTTGAGAAAAATGAAGAGGTTAGGTGGTCCAATGTATTTCCTCGTCCATAGGACGCGGGTTTTGCTTGGCGTTATCATGTACGCATTGAGACGCACGTGTCTCATCTAAGTGTGGCCATAGGGAATTATGATATAAAATTTATTTTTCGTTTATAATGTGGGCGGACTCGATGACTTGGCCCTTTACTTAACACGTGTCCCCCTACATATGTGCATAATGAATAAATTAAGTGAAATTAGGAGAGTTCGCCCTTAAGGGCCGTGGAGATGCTGTTCTGTGCCGCCTGGGTTATTACAAGTTTCACAATTTTGTTGGCACAGTCGCTTGTCATTTTCAGTTTGATGCCTATGGCTTCTATCAGTACATCTAATAAGATAGCACAAAATGCTCTATAGAAATGGTGCACTCAATAGATTGAGTGTTTTTATAGGATATAGAGCTACCGGTTTGGAGGCTCTTTTGTCTCCTCGAACCCTCTAATATCACGACTCCACGGTGACTGTATACAGCATATCGTATTAAATGAGGAATGTTGGAAACTAGAAAATAACGCAACAGAGTAATATTTAAAGTTATAGTGTTCGATTTTTAATAAGCAATCTATCAAGTAATTCTGTTAGATGGATAGACTTATATTAAACAAACTGCGGAAGATTCGTTCGATATCGATTCTTTTGAGTAGGCGCGCTTACAGTTGGCCGAAGAGGGTTTGTAGCCTCCCACAACAATATCGTAGTCAATATATAAAGACGAATATCAGTTATTACTTTAACGATTTGCCACCCCTAAAAAAACAGCCAGATATTATTTCTGTTTCAAAATAATGCATCACCAAACACCCGCACCGCACCGCATTACATTCAGCCACACGGCAAGTGTGTATACATCAGAAACAACTCCTTGATTTCATGCTAATTTATTGTTGTTAACGAACTGATATCCGATTGCAGGCAGATTGCGAAGAGTAACCTCACGGTACAGTACTGTGAAAGCAAAGTTCCAATCGTGTTTGTTTTCCGGAAAAGAACTAGAGGGATCAATTTTCCAACATTGAAAAGGAAAAAAACGACCAAGACTTCTTATTTAAGTGCTCACTTTGCTCGCTTATATTTACATTACTGTGCCTCCTGGGGGGATGCAGCGTTTTCTACCCTTTCTGTTGACCTCCTCCCGCAAAACACTTTGCCTTTTTCACTCGACACTGAGCTAGCCACTGAGGTGGTAGCACTCAATGAACAAGTCGAAGAAAGAGGGCCACACCATCGCCACTCGATGGACATTTTTAATTGCTCCATTGTCATGAAGAGGCTTGGTGGACAGACGAAAAACAACACACCAGGCACAAAAATTGGATGCTTTTAGTGTTGTTTGAGTCCATCAATTGAATTAACGGCGGTGTGGCATTTAGCGTCGTTAAGTAGTGTACAGCGCCGTACGTGTATTCATCGGGTATTAACGACTGCCTCAAGCAACGGCAATGGGCGAACCGTTGAGGTTCTCTTTTTAAAAAGAAGGCATATTTCGTTAAAATACAACACATATGAATTTACACGAAGAATGCTCTGACTTTGATCCCCGACATATTTCTTCGTCTCAGACCAAATTGTATGCGTTCTCTTATATATTACCTTTCGACAGTTATCCTCTGTGATATGCGATTTTTGACTGTAGAGGTAAGCATATCTCTGTTGAGTTGGGTATGCCTGCCTATATGTACGGCCAACTAACTCGCCATGTCTAAGTCTATCGTGTGTCTTGTTTTTTTTTTTTGTACTGGATACAAGGTGGGAGGGTTGAAACTGCTAATGGGTTTCATTTTATGCTGTTTATCGTGGAAGGTGACCACGATATCTGTAACCTAATCTTAGTGATACAGATCAAATAATGTACTGTTCAATAATCGTCAGAATTCCAGTCGACAATTACTAAATACCTTGCTGTAGCCCGAAAGAGCTTTTATTTTCTTGGCGATTCAGAGGGGTGTTTAGGTGTATGTGTTTACTGTCATGGAACAACATAATTAATATCGTAGTATATATGCTCTAAGTAAAACGGTTAAAGTAAACATCTGTGTTTGTGCGTAAAGTATGGGCGACCGAATACCACGATCATGGATGCTGCCCTTAGAACACACGCGTTCGTTTCCTCGTACTGTACCAACAACTTTTAACGTATCCACCCATATGTCTCCCTCCAGCAAAACCGGGACCGTGTTATCAGAAAAGTTAATTTCGAGGGCTGTGCACTGTATATTTCTCAGGGCTGTTAAAACATATATTAAGACCTTGGCTTGTATGGTTCTATCAGCCAAATGGCTTGAATAACTGTACTATCCCCGATATCCATACACATACTATATAGTCGTGTATTCTTTTTTAATGTAATTTGTGTTAATCGCATAAGTTGAGCACACATACGCTTATTTTGTAGTCATGTTCATTAACGATCTTTGTAGTGAACGGTACCGAAGCGGGCGCAGTTACGTTTGACCAAGATCCATTCCCCTGAAGACAGGTGATCGACATTCACACACCACGCTGATGAAACTGAATGCTCACGCGACAATCAACTCTCTGCAGAGAAAAAAAAAACAGTTTGTGCAGCCAAAGAAAAAACATATTAGAAAATATCGCTCGATTCTACAAACACCGCGCAAAAAAGGCTGATTAATGAAAATTCGACTTTTGACGAAGGAACCAACACGTGTTCATAACACAAATTCAATTTCTACTCCTTTTTTCGATATAATTGCAATGAGTGGGTTGGATGGGAGAATTATTAAAACGGTTGGCATACAAACCAGACAAGGCGTTCAATACGAAATTAGTTTGTAACACGTCGACAAATATGATTACAGCGTGTGGAAAAGGGACGCTATCAAAATCTTTTACCCAGTGGACATCTAATCATATTACTGTCCATGGAAGGAAATTTTAATGCACGGTTAGGAGAGTCTGGCAGTATACTCCATTCCAAAATTAATGTTTGTTCTGCGTTATTTTGAGTGTATTTTATTATCGTAGAGGATTGATCATTTTTCAATTACCTAAACAGTTACTGAAATGAATGTTGTTAATTTAGTTAATCTATTTATGACTCGAGACTGGTTGTACTTCTACAATAGTGTCAAACCGTCTACGTCGTACATTAACACCGGCACGGTGAATTAAACCGAGTTCCGTGCAAAATTGAAGTTTACGCAACCGACATCGTCGTGTATGTGCGATGATGCCTCAGATTTTATAGTCTCTCTGAAAAAAACCACACCCATAGTCAAACCGGCGAAGGTTGTAGTCAAATCTTCTTTGACGCCGCCAACTTCCGAGCCATTTGTCAGCGGCGTACAAACCATCATAGAGCAAATAATCTTGATATGTACAAGCCTTAGTTCTGATATTTTAATTTGATGAAACCGTGTAGGGTTTCGCCTATGAGATATCTCTTTTCTCCCCTGAAAGCTGATACGGTATTTTGTGCTCATCTGACAAAAACAAAACATCTTGTGCCGGGTAGAATATGGAAGCGTGACCACGAATACGCTCACTCATGGCCCCTATGCATATAATACTGGGGAATTTGTTGTTTCGCTTAATAATTTTCCCCAACTCAACCGAGCGTACAAACAAATGAATCAGTTGATTTTACAGCCCCGGGCTAGTGTATGTTCATTTTGTATTTGTGTAATTTGCCCGTGTTTGATTGTGGGTAGAATGGACGATTTAATATTGGACTAGTATTTGTCTGGTTTCTCCCAAATTTTGTTAAACAGACACATTGAAATGAAATTATTCTTGGCAGTGTACTATTGCTATGATTAGATTCGTGCAGGAATTCACTATATAATTATTTTCAGTTCATTTAGAAAAAGATCGTATATTTACTTTTGATAAATTGAACTTGAAAATGAAAATATCAGAAGTTAGAAATGTACTTGATAGTCGCGCTAGTTTTGAAAACACCATACATTTTGCCGTTTGCAAAGATGTTAAATTTAAGCCATATTGCTTAAGTTGAAAGAAACAGATTCGTTGAGTATTACTCTTTGCAAAAAAACCTGTAATTTTCTTTTGAAAACTAGAAGAATAATTCTGTTTTAAATTCAAAATACTCACGCAAACGTCACAGGGATATGGATAAGTCAGTCGGCGTTGTATTAATGCATACAAATATAGGCGAGAGCAAGACTTACTAAAATCATGACTCTCGTTTAATTCTCCAGTTCCCCTCTCGAAACAGCTGATATCTGGCGGAGATGAAAAAGAATCAACCTCCACGAAGAAGGTCATGGCCCGGCGTCGAAAACTGCAGTTTGTTTGTTTGGTCAGCCATGTCTTTGTCTGCTCCTATTTTTTTCCTCGTGCTCACGGCTCTTATAAGATACGCTATCGTTGATGGCTATGTAAGGATTACTCTGTTTTAGTGGGGAGATTGTATGGTATTTTTAACATAACCTATTATTTTTACAGGTGAAAAAAATAATTAAAACTTTTAGTTCCCAGTTGGATTAGAATAAATATGACACAAGTGTGCGCAGTGAATTATTTTGGTATTGCGACTTTTCCAGCACACACGCTCGTCTTTGCACATTAATTGAATTATCACAATATTTCCCACGGCGGTCAGGTGGAGTCCGACGAGGGGAAGGGGAAAAAGTCTCAAACAAAAGAGAGATTTGTCTAAGTTCCTTTAACGAAAACCTTCGTAATTTGAACACGGGCAAGATAGAAAAAATGCGTGAAAAAATAAACCACAACGGGTCACTGTTTTTGACAGCTGCGTTATTAGAAAGTTAAACTTACGCTTAGACCCGTTTTTTTTACAATACCCGGCCACCCTGAGGTAAGAATTCAACACGACTGACTTTTCTAATTTCTCAACAAAACAGGGAACAAAGACAAAAACTTTATCAACAGTTAGAGCTTATGCGGCCCTTTTCCGTTGACTATTAGACCAATTCCGGGCCAGTGAGCAAATAGAATGGATTAAAATGCTCCAGCAGATTGTGCGAGGAAGCATGGGCAGTTGAACTCGGCTGGATAACACAAACGTACGCCAATCAAACGAATAAGATGCTGTACAGCTAGGGTATTTGGCGTTTCTAGTCACAGAACAAAAATCCACTCAGCATCACTTGGGGGAAACGCAGTAATATATGTCTTGTTCAATTTACTACCACCCCAAAACCGGAGAACGCTGTAAAGTTCTGATTCTGAAGGGGAATGCAATACTCGTGACGTATCAACAGTGATGCCGATATACATTGTTCCTAAAAAAAACTATCGTATAATGCAAACACTGTATATTTCGTATACCTGAACCCATGTCTATTCAATTTATGTAATAGTACAGCGTACAGCGTACAGTTATACTTTCTGAGTTCGATAGTGATTTCAGTATAAACGCGAGTGCCCTTTTTATTCTATGCAGTGATCACCACTTCACTGTGTGTTTAGCAGGTGTGTGATTTGTGATGTACAAAACATTGACGTGGTCTACGACAATGACATAGTGTCATTTTGTTTTTGTTTTGTTTTTAATTCCATGTCACATAATGCTGGAATTCACTCGTTCTAATGAACATTATGTACTTTACTCACATTGATTTACATATTTACTGCTACTTAAATTAATACTTTTAACTATAATATGAAATAATTAATCTTTATTCATCGTACAATCGACGTCATACCAATTAATTCAAGTGTGAGCACGCGCTGCAATGTTGCGAATTTCTGTTCGTGTTTTCAATCAGTGTAATACTGAGCCGAAATTACCCACTATGCCCTGCAAAACGAGTTACCGCGTGATAATACGCCATATCATGTGGCAAATATTTATAATAATTTCACGCACATTAATATCCTCAGTTGTATAAGTGATGTTGACATGAGCATATCCCATGCAGTTTGGTACCATGGCACAAAGATCATATTGGCTCAGAACATACATGTAGCGAAAATTTGAGAGAAAAAAATGTCAAAAAATGCAGCGTATGGTCTATACATACATTTAGACGATTTAAGCACGTATTCCACATTGTGATGATAGCACAGGGAAACGATATTTTATATAAGTGTGATGACAAAACGTCTTTCTTAAAAGTGGTACCCTATAGCGGCGAAGCGCTTCTCTGACGTAGATGAAAGAAGCAAGTCGTCGATTTTGTGTTGACCTGTAGTCGTTCGTCAATAAAAAAAAATAAAAAAGAGAGATTTTGTTATTATCACAACTAAATTAAATTTCCATTTTGAACGACATTTCCATCCACCCGTCAACGTTGTTGACACCATGGTGAAATTGCAGATTGATGTACAATGCCTCTGTTCTCCAATCGTTTTAATTCGAAACGATGAGATGGAAGATATTAAAGTGCGCGTGCGCTCAGTATGACCCAACTATATTGTACATATATGCACGTAAAGGTGTGCAGAGCGCACAGCATACTGCCAATCTATTCTACAACAAAGTACAAAACGGTGTGTAGTTCCAAGTATACTACAATCTATTCTACAACCAAGTACATAACGGTGTGTAATGTTTAGCATATTGCCAATCTGTTCTACAACCAGGTACATAACGGTGTGAAATTTTTAGCATACTGCCAATCTATTACACAACCAAGTACATAACGGTGTGTATTTTTTAGCATATTGCCAATTTATTCTACAACCAGGTACATAACGGTGTGAAATTTGTAGCATACTGCCAATCTATTCCACAACCAGGTACATAACGGTGTGTAATTTTTAGCATATTGTAATCTATTCTACAACCAGGTACATAATGGTGTGTAGTTCCAGGCATACTGTAATCTATTCTACAACCAGGTACATAATGGTGTGTAATTTCAAGCAAACTGTCATTCTATATATTCTACAATCAGGTACATAACGGTGTGTAATTTTAGCATACTGTAATCTATTCTACAACCAGGTACATAATGGTGTGTGGTTCCAGGCATACTGTCATTCTATTTTGCAACCAGGTACATAACGGTGTGTAATTTTTAGCATACTGTAATCTATTCTACAACCAGGTACATAATGGTGTGTAGTTCCAGGCATACTGTAATCTATTCTACAACCAGGTACATAATGGTGTGTAATTTCAAGCAAACTGTCATTCTATTCTACAATCAGGTACATAACGGTGTGTAATTTTTAGCATACTGCCAATCTATTCCACAACCAGGTACATAACGGTGTGTAATTTTTAGCATACTGTAATCTATTCTACAACCAGGTACATAATGGTGTGTAGTTCCAGGCATACTGTCATTCTATTTTACAACCAGGTACATAACGGTGTGTAATTTTTAGCATACTGCAAATCTATTACACAACCAAGTACATAACGATGTGTATTTTTTAGCATACTGCCAATCTATTCCACAACCAGGTACATAACGGTGTGAAATTTTTAGCATACTGCCAATCTATTCCACAACCAGGTACATAACGGTGTGTAATTTTTAGCATATTGCCAATCTATTCCACAACCAGGTACATAACGGTGTGTAATTTTTAGCATACTGTAATCTATTCTACAACCAGGTACATAACGGTATGTAGTTCCAGGCATACTGCCAATCTAATCTACAACTCTGTACATAACTGTGTGTAATTTCAAGCAAACTGCCAATCTATTTTACAACCAGGTACATAACGGTGTGTAGTTCCAGGTAAACTGTAATCTATTATACAACCAGGTACATAACGATATGTAGTTCCAGGCATACTGCCAAACTACTCTACAACTATGTACATAACGGTGTGTAATTTCAAGCAAACAACTGCCAATCTATTCTACAACCAGGTACATAACGGTATGTAGTTCCAGGCATACTGCCAAACTATTCTACAACTATGTACATAACGGTGTGTAATTTCAAGCAAACTGTCATTCTATTCTACAATCAGGTACATAACGGTGTGTAATTTTTAGCATACTGTAATCTATTCTACAACCAGGTACATAATGGTGTGTAGTTCCAGGCATACTGTAATCTATTCTACAACCAGGTACATAATGGTGTGTAATTTCAAGCAAACTGTCATTCTATTCTACAATCAGGTACATAACGGTGTGTAATTTTTAGCATACTGCCAATCTATTCCACAACCAGGTACATAACGGTGTGTAATTTTTAGCATACTGTAATCTATTCTACAACCAGGTACATAATGGTGTGTAGTTCCAGGCATACTGTCATTCTATTTTACAACCAGGTACATAACGGTGTGTAATTTTTAGCATACTGCAAATCTATTACACAACCAAGTACATAACGATGTGTATTTTTTAGCATACTGCCAATCTATTCCACAACCAGGTACATAACGGTGTGTAATTTTTAGCATATTGCCAATCTATTCCACAACCAGGTACATAACGGTGTGTAATTTTTAGCATACTGTAATCTATTCTACAACCAGGTACATAACGGTATGTAGTTCCAGGCATACTGCCAATCTAATCTACAACTCTGTACATAACTGTGTGTAATTTCAAGCAAACTGCCAATCTATTTTACAACCAGGTACATAACGGTGTGTAGTTCCAGGTAAACTGTAATCTATTATACAACCAGGTACATAACGGTATGTAGTTCCAGGCATACTGCCAAACTATTCTACAACTATGTACATAACGGTGTGTAATTTCAAGCAAACAACTGCCAATCTATTCTACAACCAGGTACATAACGGTATGTAGTTCTAGGCATACTGCCAAACTATTCTACAACTATGTACATAACGGTGTGTAATTTCAAGCAAACAACTGCCAATCTATTCTACAACCAGGTACATAACGGTATGTAGTTCCAGGCATACTGCCAAACTATTCTACAACTATGTACATAACGGTGTGTAATTTCAAGCAAACTGTCATTCTATTCTACAATCAGGTACATAACGGTGTGTAATTTTTAGCATACTGTAATCTATTCTACAACCAGGTACATAATGGTGTGTAGTTCCAGGCATACTGTCATTCTATTTTGCAACCAGGTACATTACGGTGTGTAATTTTTAGCATACTGTAATCTATTCTACAACGAGGTACATAATGGTGTGTAGTTCCAGGCATACTGCAATCTATTCTACAACCAGGTACATAACGATGTGTAGTTCCAGGTAAACTGTAATCTATTATACAACCAGGTACATAACGGTGTGTAATTTCAAGCAAACTGCCAATTTATTCTACAACCATGTACATAACGGTGTGTAATTTTTAGCATAATGTAATCTATTCTACAACCTGGTACATAACGGTATGTAGTTCCAGGCATACTGCCAATCTAATCTACAACTATGTACATAACGGTGTGTAATTTCAAGCAAACAACTGCCAATCTATTCTACAACCAGGTACATAACAGTGTGTAATTTTTAGCATACTGTAATCTATTCTACAACCAGGTACATAACGGTGTGTAATTTCAAGCAAACTGCCAATCTATTCTACAACCAGGTACATAACGGTGTGTAGTTCCAGGTAAACTGTAATCTATTATACAACCAGGTACATAACGGTGTGTAATTTCAAGCAAACTGCCAATTTATTCTACAACCAGGTACATAACGGTGTGTAGTCCAGGTAAACTGTAATCTATTCTACAACCATGTACATAACGGTGTGTAATTTTTAGCATACTGTAATCTATTCTACAACCAGGTACATAACGGTGTGTAATTTCAAGCAAACTGCCAATCTATTCTACAACCAGGTACATAACGGTGTGTAGTTCCAGGTAAACTGTAATCTATTATACAACCAGGTACATAACGGTGTGTAATTTCAAGCAAACTGCCAATTTATTCTACAACCAGGTACATAACGGTGTGTAGTCCAGGTAAACTGTAATCTATTCTACAACCATGTACATAACGGTGTGTAATTTTTAGCATACTGTAATCTATTCTACAACCTGGTACATAACGGTATGTAGTTCCAGGCATACTGCCAATCTAATCTACAACTCTGTACATAACTGTGTGTAATTTCAAGCAAACTGCCAATCTATTCTACAACCAGGTACATAACGGTGTGTAGTTCCAGGTAAACTGTAATCTATTATACAACCAGGTACATAACGGTATGTAGTTCCAGGCATACTGCCAAACTATTCTACAACTATGTACATAACGGTGTGTAATTTCAAGCAAACAACTGCCAATCTATTCTACAACCAGGTACATAACGGTATGTAGTTCCAGGCATACTGCCAAACTATTCTACAACTATGTACATAACGGTGTGTAATTTCAAGCAAACTGTCATTCTATTCTACAATCAGGTACATAACGGTGTGTAATTTTTAGCATACTGTAATCTATTCTACAACCAGGTACATAATGGTGTGTAGTTCCAGGCATACTGTCATTCTATTTTGCAACCAGGTACATTACGGTGTGTAATTTTTAGCATACTGTAATCTATTCTACAACGAGGTACATAATGGTGTGTAGTTCCAGGCATACTGCAATCTATTCTACAACCAGGTACATAACGATGTGTAGTTCCAGGTAAACTGTAATCTATTATACAACCAGGTACATAACGGTGTGTAATTTCAAGCAAACTGCCAATTTATTCTACAACCATGTACATAACGGTGTGTAATTTTTAGCATAATGTAATCTATTCTACAACCTGGTACATAACGGTATGTAGTTCCAGGCATACTGCCAATCTAATCTACAACTATGTACATAACGGTGTGTAATTTCAAGCAAACAACTGCCAATCTATTCTACAACCAGGTACATAACAGTGTGTAATTTTTAGCATACTGTAATCTATTCTACAACCAGGTACATAACGGTATGTAATTTCAAGCAAACTGCCAATCTATTCTACAATCACGTACAAAACGGTGTGTAGTTCCAGGTAAACTGTAATCTATTATACAACCAGGTACATAACGGTGTGTAATTTCAAGCAAACTGCCAATTTATTCTACAACCAGGTACATAACGGTGTGTAGTCCAGGTAAACTGTAATCTATTCTACAACCATGTACATAACGGTGTGTAATTTTTAGCATACTGTAATCTATTCTACAACCAGGTACATAACGGTATGTAGTTCCAGGCATACTGCCAATCTAATCTACAACTATGTACATAACTGTGTGTAATTTCAAGCAAACTGCCAATCTATTCTACAACCAGGTACATAACGGTGTGTAGTTCCAGGTAAACTGTAATCTATTATACAACCAGGTACATAACGGTATGTAGTTCTAGGCATACTGCCAAACTATTCTACAACTATGTACATAACGGTGTGTAATTTCAAGCAAACAACTGCCAATCTATTCTACAACCAGGTACATAACGGTATGTAGTTCCAGGCATACTGCCAAACTATTCTACAACTATGTACATAACGGTGTGTAATTTCAAGCAAACTGTCATTCTATTCTACAATCAGGTACATAACGGTGTGTAATTTTTAGCATACTGTAATCTATTCTACAACCAGGTACATAATGGTGTGTAGTTCCAGGCATACTGTCATTCTATTTTGCAACCAGGTACATAACGGTGTGTAATTTTTAGCATACTGTAATCTATTCTACAACCAGGTACATAATGGTGTGTAATTTCAAGCAAACTGCCAATCTATTCTACAACCAGGTACATAACGGTGTGTAGTTCCAGGTAAACTGTAATCTATTATACAACCAGGTACATAACGGTATGTAGTTCCAGGCATACTGCCAAACTATTCTACAACTATGTACATAACGGTGTGTAATTTCAAGCAAACAACTGCCAATCTATTCTACAACCAGGTACATAACGGTATGTAGTTCCAGGCATACTGCCAAACTATTCTACAACTATGTACATAACGGTGTGTAATTTCAAGCAAACTGTCATTCTGTTCTACAATCAGGTACATAACGGTGTGTAATTTTTAGCATACTGTAATCTATTCTACAACCAGGTACATAATGGTGTGTAGTTCCAGGCATACTGTAATCTATTCTACAACCAGGTACATAATGGTGTGTAATTTCAAGCAAACTGTCATTCTATTCTACAATCAGGTACATAACGGTGTGTAATTTTTAGCATACTGCCAATCTATTCCACAACCAGGTACATAACGGTGTGTAATTTTTAGCATACTGTAATCTATTCTACAACCAGGTACATAATGGTGTGTAGTTCCAGGCATACTGTCATTCTATTTTACAACCAGGTACATAATGGTGTGTAATTTTTAGCATACTGCAAATCTATTACACAACCAAGTACATAACGATGTGTATTTTTTAGCATACTGCCAATCTATTCCACAACCAGGTACATAACGGTGTGAAATTTTTAGCATACTGCCAATCTATTCCACAACCAGGTACATAACGGTGTGTAATTTTTAGCATATTGCCAATCTATTCCACAACCAGGTACATAACGGTGTGTAATTTTTAGCATACTGTAATCTATTCTACAACCAGGTACATAACGGTATGTAGTTCCAGGCATACTGCCAATCTAATCTACAACTCTGTACATAACTGTGTGTAATTTCAAGCAAACTGCCAATCTATTTTACAACCAGGTACATAACGGTGTGTAGTTCCAGGTAAACTGTAATCTATTATACAACCAGGTACATAACGGTATGTAGTTCCAGGCATACTGCCAAACTATTCTACAACTATGTACATAACGGTGTGTAATTTCAAGCAAACAACTGCCAATCTATTCTACAACCAGGTACATAACGGTATGTAGTTCTAGGCATACTGCCAAACTATTCTACAACTATGTACATAACGGTGTGTAATTTCAAGCAAACAACTGCCAATCTATTCTACAACCAGGTACATAACGGTATGTAGTTCCAGGCATACTGCCAAACTATTCTACAACTATGTACATAACGGTGTGTAATTTCAAGCAAACTGTCATTCTATTCAACAATCAGGTACATAACGGTGTGTAATTTTTAGCATACTGTAATCTATTCTACAACCAGGTACATAATGGTGTGTAGTTCCAGGCATACTGTCATTCTATTTTGCAACCAGGTACATTACGGTGTGTAATTTTTAGCATACTGTAATCTATTCTACAACGAGGTACATAATGGTGTGTAGTTCCAGGCATACTGCAATCTATTCTACAACCAGGTACATAACGATGTGTAGTTCCAGGTAAACTGTAATCTATTATACAACCAGGTACATAACGGTGTGTAATTTCAAGCAAACTGCCAATTTATTCTACAACCATGTACATAACGGTGTGTAATTTTTAGCATAATGTAATCTATTCTACAACCTGGTACATAACGGTATGTAGTTCCAGGCATACTGCCAATCTAATCTACAACTATGTACATAACGGTGTGTAATTTCAAGCAAACAACTGCCAATCTATTCTACAACCAGGTACATAACAGTGTGTAATTTTTAGCATACTGTAATCTATTCTACAACCAGGTACATAACGGTGTGTAATTTCAAGCAAACTGCCAATCTATTCTACAACCAGGTACATAACGGTGTGTAGTTCCAGGTAAACTGTAATCTATTATACAACCAGGTACATAACGGTGTGTAATTTCAAGCAAACATCCAATTTATTCTACAACCAGGTACATAACGGTGTGTAGTCCAGGTAAACTGTAATCTATTCTACAACCATGTACATAACGGTGTGTAATTTTTAGCATACTGTAATCTATTCTACAACCAGGTACATAACGGTGTGTAATTTCAAGCAAACTGCCAATCTATTCTACAACCAGGTACATAACGGTGTGTAGTTCCAGGTAAACTGTAATCTATTATACAACCAGGTACATAACGGTGTGTAATTTCAAGCAAACTGCCAATTTATTCTACAACCAGGTACATAACGGTGTGTAGTCCAGGTAAACTGTAATCTATTCTACAACCATGTACATAACGGTGTGTAATTTTTAGCATACTGTAATCTATTCTACAACCTGGTACATAACGGTATGTAGTTCCAGGCATACTGCCAATCTAATCTACAACTCTGTACATAACTGTGTGTAATTTCAAGCAAACTGCCAATCTATTCTACAACCAGGTACATAACGGTGTGTAGTTCCAGGTAAACTGTAATCTATTATACAACCAGGTACATAACGGTATGTAGTTCCAGGCATACTGCCAAACTATTCTACAACTATGTACATAACGGTGTGTAATTTCAAGCAAACAACTGCCAATCTATTCTACAACCAGGTACATAACGGTATGTAGTTCCAGGCATACTGCCAAACTATTCTACAACTATGTACATAACGGTGTGTAATTTCAAGCAAACTGTCATTCTATTCTACAATCAGGTACATAACGGTGTGTAATTTTTAGCATACTGTAATCTATTCTACAACCAGGTACATAATGGTGTGTAGTTCCAGGCATACTGTCATTCTATTTTGCAACCAGGTACATTACGGTGTGTAATTTTTAGCATACTGTAATCTATTCTACAACGAGGTACATAATGGTGTGTAGTTCCAGGCATACTGCAATCTATTCTACAACCAGGTACATAACGATGTGTAGTTCCAGGTAAACTGTAATCTATTATACAACCAGGTACATAACGGTGTGTAATTTCAAGCAAACTGCCAATTTATTCTACAACCATGTACATAACGGTGTGTAATTTTTAGCATAATGTAATCTATTCTACAACCTGGTACATAACGGTATGTAGTTCCAGGCATACTGCCAATCTAATCTACAACTATGTACATAACGGTGTGTAATTTCAAGCAAACAACTGCCAATCTATTCTACAACCAGGTACATAACAGTGTGTAATTTTTAGCATACTGTAATCTATTCTACA
Source organism: Saccoglossus kowalevskii (assembly GCF_978046115.1). Classification (NCBI taxonomy): domain Eukaryota; kingdom Metazoa; phylum Hemichordata; class Enteropneusta; family Harrimaniidae; genus Saccoglossus; species Saccoglossus kowalevskii. The sequence continues at coordinate 28,715,371 of NC_140642.1, read as the reverse complement.
ACCAGGTACATAACGGTGTGTAATTTCAAGCAAACTGCCAATCTATTCTACAATCACGTACAAAACGGTGTGTAGTTCCAGGTAAACTGTAATCTATTATACAACCAGGTACATAACGGTGTGTAATTTCAAGCAAACTGCCAATTTATTCTACAACCAGGTACATAACGGTGTGTAGTCCAGGTAAACTGTAATCTATTCTACAACCATGTACATAACGGTGTGTAATTTTTAGCATACTGTAATCTATTCTACAACCAGGTACATAACGGTATGTAGTTCCAGGCATACTGCCAATCTAATCTACAACTATGTACATAACTGTGTGTAATTTCAAGCAAACTGCCAATCTATTCTACAACCAGGTACATAACGGTGTGTAGTTCCAGGTAAACTGTAATCTATTATACAACCAGGTACATAACGGTATGTAGTTCTAGGCATACTGCCAAACTATTCTACAACTATGTACATAACGGTGTGTAATTTCAAGCAAACAACTGCCAATCTATTCTACAACCAGGTACATAACGGTATGTAGTTCCAGGCATACTGCCAAACTATTCTACAACTATGTACATAACGGTGTGTAATTTCAAGCAAACTGTCATTCTATTCTACAATCAGGTACATAACGGTGTGTAATTTTTAGCATACTGTAATCTATTCTACAACCAGGTACATAATGGTGTGTAGTTCCAGGCATACTGTCATTCTATTTTGCAACCAGGTACATAACGGTGTGTAATTTTTAGCATACTGTAATCTATTCTACAACCAGGTACATAATGGTGTGTAATTTCAAGCAAACTGCCAATCTATTCTACAACCAGGTACATAACGGTGTGTAGTTCCAGGTAAACTGTAATCTATTATACAACCAGGTACATAACGGTATGTAGTTCCAGGCATACTGCCAAACTATTCTACAACTATGTACATAACGGTGTGTAATTTCAAGCAAACAACTGCCAATCTATTCTACAACCAGGTACATAACGGTATGTAGTTCCAGGCATACTGCCAAACTATTCTACAACTATGTACATAACGGTGTGTAATTTCAAGCAAACTGTCATTCTATTCTACAATCAGGTACATAACGGTGTGTAATTTTTAGCATACTGTAATCTATTCTACAACCAGGTACATAATGGTGTGTAGTTCCAGGCATACTGTCATTCTATTTTGCAACCAGGTACATTACGGTGTGTAATTTTTAGCATACTGTAATCTATTCTACAACGAGGTACATAATGGTGTGTAGTTCCAGGCATACTGCAATCTATTCTACAACCAGGTACATAACGATGTGTAGTTCCAGGTAAACTGTAATCTATTATACAACCAGGTACATAACGGTGTGTAATTTCAAGCAAACTGCCAATTTATTCTACAACCATGTACATAACGGTGTGTAATTTTTAGCATAATGTAATCTATTCTACAACCTGGTACATAACGGTATGTAGTTCCAGGCATACTGCCAATCTAATCTACAACTATGTACATAACGGTGTGTAATTTCAAGCAAACAACTGCCAATCTATTCTACAACCAGGTACATAACAGTGTGTAATTTTTAGCATACTGTAATCTATTCTACAACCAGGTACATAACGGTGTGTAATTTCAAGCAAACTGCCAATCTATTCTACAATCACGTACAAAACGGTGTGTAGTTCCAGGTAAACTGTAATCTATTATACAACCAGGTACATAACGGTGTGTAATTTCAAGCAAACTGCCAATTTATTCTACAACCAGGTACATAACGGTGTGTAGTCCAGGTAAACTGTAATCTATTCTACAACCATGTACATAACGGTGTGTAATTTTTAGCATACTGTAATCTATTCTACAACCAGGTACATAACGGTATGTAGTTCCAGGCATACTGCCAATCTAATCTACAACTATGTACATAACTGTGTGTAATTTCAAGCAAACTGCCAATCTATTCTACAACCAGGTACATAACGGTGTGTAGTTCCAGGTAAACTGTAATCTATTATACAACCAGGTACATAACGGTATGTAGTTCTAGGCATACTGCCAAACTATTCTACAACTATGTACATAACGGTGTGTAATTTCAAGCAAACAACTGCCAATCTATTCTACAACCAGGTACATAACGGTATGTAGTTCCAGGCATACTGCCAAACTATTCTACAACTATGTACATAACGGTGTGTAATTTCAAGCAAACTGTCATTTTATTCTACAATCAGGTACATAACGGTGTGTAATTTTTAGCATACTGTAATCTATTCTACAACCAGGTACATAATGGTGTGTAGTTCCAGGCATACTGTCATTCTATTTTGCAACCAGGTACATAACGGTGTGTAATTTTTAGCATACTGTAATCTATTCTACAACCAGGTACATAATGGTGTGTAGTTCCAGGCATACTGCAATCTATTCTACAACCAGGTACATAACGGTGTGTAGTTCCAGGCATACTGTAATCTATTATACAACCAGGTACATAACGGTGTGTAATTTGAATTATACTGCCAATGTGTGTATATATATATATCTAATGAGTGACCAATGATATCATATTTATTAAGGGGTGCTGTAATGTTCATATGTTCCAGGCTTTTGAAATGAGTTTGATAAATCTAATATCACGGGTCACAAATTTTGGTCTTCTATATTTATCCCATGCATTATGCAGAAATCATGTGATATTTTCAATATAACATCCTCAATACCACACTCTTTATCGGGACTGTGACGTCACCGACCGACAATCCCATAAGAGGCCAAAACATAGCTGGTTGCTGATATTATTGATTTGACAAACATGTGGTCCGGGTTTTGGGGGCCTGGCATCATCATTGCTGTGTGTGGGATTAATAGTTCGCCCTGGTCACTGGGGTGAACAGGTTCACTGCTGTTCACCTCTTAATTACATTAATTATGAATAACCGTGTTACTGGTAATCAATCGACATTTATTTGGCTGAACGAATGTTTTGTTTTAGTAACGTCGAACAAAACCGTTCGCCAATGTCGAAAATATAATGGTGACATTGGATTAAATGTAATCACTGTCGTCTATGAATATTCTATTGGTGACAATGAATTAAATGTTAACAATGTCGTCTATGGATATTATATTGGTAACATTGGATTAAATGTTAACAATGTCGTCTATGGATATTCTATTGGTGACATTGGATTAAATGTTAACAATGTCGTCTATGGATATTCTATTGGTGGCATTGGATTAAATGTTAACAATGTCGTCTATGAATATTCTATTGGTGACATTGGATTAAATGTTATCACTGTCGTCTATGGATATTCTATTGGTGACATTGGATTAAAGTTAACAATGTCGTCTATGGATATTCTATTGGTGACATTGAATTAAATGTTAACAATGTCGTCTATGGATATTCTATTGGTGACATTGGATTAAATGTTAACAATGTCGTCTATGGATATTCTATTGGTGACATTGGATTAAATGTTAACAATGTCGTCTATGGATATTCTATTGGTGACATTGAATTAAATGTTAACAATGTCGTCTATAGATATTCTATTGGTGACATTGGATTAAATGTTAACAATGTCGTCTATGGATATTCTATTGGTGACTTTGGATTACATGTTAACAATGTCGTCTATGGATATTCTATTGGTGACATTGAATTAAATGTTAACAATGTCGTCTATGAATATTCTATTGGTGACATTGGATTAAATGTTAACAATGTCGTCTATGGATATTCTATTGGTGACATTGAATTAAATGTTAACAATGTTGTCTATGGATATTATATTGGTGACATTGGATTAAATGTTAACAATGTCGTCTATGGACATATCTATTGGTGACATTGGATTAAATGTTAACAATGTCGTCTATGGATATTCTATTTGTGACATTGGATTAAATGTTAACAATGTCGTCTATGAATATTCTATTGGTGACATTGGATTAAATGTTAACAATGTCGTCTATGAATATTCTATTGGTGACATTGAATTAAATGTTAACAATGTCGTCTATAGATATTCTATTGGTGACATTGGATTAAATGTTAACAATGTCGTCTATGAATATTCTATTGGTGACATTGGATTAAATGTTATCGCTGTTGCCTATTGAAATTATATTTGTGACATCGGAGTGAATGTTATCACTATCGTTTTTGGATATTCTATTGTGAAATTGGATTAAATGCTAACAATGTCGTCCATGGATATTATATTGGTGACATTGGATTAAATGTTATTTCTGTCGTCTATTGAAATTTAGTTTGTGACATTGGATTAAATGTTAACAATGTCGTCTATGGATATTCTATTGGTGACATTGGATTAAATGTTAACAATGTCGTCTGTGGATATTCTATTGGTGACATTGGATTAAATGTTAACAATGTCGTCCCTGAATATTATATTGGTGACTTTGGATTAAAAATTAACAATGTCGTTCGTGAATATTCTATTGGTGACATTGGATTAAATGTTAACAATGTCGTCTATGAATATTCTATTGGTGACATTGAATTAAATGTTAACAATGTCGTCTATGGATATTCTATTGGTGACATTGGATTAAATGTCAACAATGTCGTCTATGGATATTCTATTGGTGACATTGGATTAAATGTTATCGCTGTCGCCTATTGAAATTATATTTGTGACATCGGAGTGAATGTTATCACTATCGTTTGTGGATATTCTATTGTGAAATTGGATTAAATGCTAACAATGTCGTCCATGGATATTCTATTGGTGACATTGGATTAAATGTTATTTCTGTCGTCTATTGAAATTCAATTTGTGACATTGAATTAAATGTTAACAATGTCGTCTATGGATATTATATTGGTGACATTGGATTAAATGTTAACAATGTCGTCTATGGACATATCTATTGGTGACATTGGATTAAATGTTAACAATGTCGTCTATGGATATTCTATTGGTGACATTGGATTAAATGTTAACAATGTCGTCTATGAATATTCTATTGGTGACATTGGATTAAATGTTAACAATGTCGTCTATGAATATTCTATTGGTGACATTGAATTAAATGTTAACAATGTCGTCTATAGATATTCTATTGGTGACATTGGATTAAATGTTAACAATGTCGTCTATGAATATTCTATTGGTGACATTGGATTAAATGTTATCGCTGTTGCCTATTGAAATTATATTTGTGACATCGGAGTGAATGTTATCACTATCGTTTTTGGATATTCTATTGTGAAATTGGATTAAATGCTAACAATGTCGTCCATGGATATTATATTGGTGACATTGGATTAAATGTTATTTCTGTCGTCTATTGAAATTTAATTTGTGACATTGGATTAAATGTTAACAATGTCGTCTATGGATATTCTATTGGTGACATTGGATTAAATGTTAACAATGTCGTCTGTGGATATTCTATTGGTGACATTGGATTAAATGTTAACAATGTCGTCCCTGAATATTATATTGGTGACATTGGATTAAAAATTAACAATGTCGTTCGTGAATATTCTATTGGTGACATTGGATTAAATATTAACAATGTCGTTCCTGAATATTCTATTGGTGACATTGGATTAAATGTTAACAATGTCGTCTATGGATATTCTATTGGTGACATTGGATTAAATGTTAACAATGTCGTCTATGAATATTCTATTGGTGACATTGAATTAAATGTTAACAATGTCGTCTATGGATATTCTATTGGTGACATTGGATTAAATGTTAACAATGTCGTCTATGGATATTCTATTGGTGACATTGGATTAAATGTTATCGCTGTCGCCTATTGAAATTATATTTGTGACATCGGAGTGAATGTTATCACTATCGTTTGTGGATATTCTATTGTGAAATTGGATTAAATGCTAACAATGTCGTCCATGGATATTCTATTGGTGACATTGGATTAAATGTTATTTCTGTCGTCTATTGAAATTCAATTTGTGACATTGGAATAAATGTTAACAATGTCGTCTATGGATATTATATTGGTGACATTGGATTAAATGTTAACAATGTCGTCTATGGATATTCTATTGGTGACATTGGATTACATGTTAACAATGTCGTCTGTGGATATTCTATTGGTGACATTGAATTAAATGTTAACAATGTCGTCTATGGATATTCTATTGGTGACATTGGATTAAATGTTAACAATGTCGTCTATGAATATTCTATTGGTGACATTGGATTAAATGTTATCGCTGTTGCCTATTGAAATTATATTTGTTACATCGGAGTGAATGTTATCACTATCGTTTGTGGATATTCTATTGTGAAATTGGATTAAATGCTAACAATGTCGTCCATGGATATTCTATTGGTGACATTGGATTAAATGTTATTTCTGTCGTCTATTGAAATTCAATTTGTGACATTGGATTAAATGTTAACAATGTCGTCTATGGATATTCTATTGGTGACATTGGATTAAATGTTAACAATGTCGTCTATGGATATTCTATTGGTGACATTGGATTAAATGTTAACAATGTCGTCTGTGGATATTCTATTGGTGACATTGGATTAAATGTTAACAATGTCGTCTATGGATATTCTATTAGTGACATTGGATTAAATGTTAACAATGTCGTCTATGGATATTCTATTGGTGACATTGGATTAAATATTAACAATGTCGTTCCTGAATATTCTATTGGTGACATTGGATTAAATATTAACAATGTCGTTCCTGAATATTCTATTGGTGACATTGGATTAAATATTAACAATGTCGTTCCTGAATATTCTATTGGTGACATTGGATTAAATGTTAACAATGTCGTTTATGGATATTCTATTGGTGACATTGGATTAAATGTTAACAATGTCGTCTATGAATATTCTATTGGTGACATTGAATTAAATGTTAACAATGTCGTCTATGGATATTCTATTGGTGACATTGGATTAAATGTTAACAATGTCGTCTATGGATATTCTATTGGTGACATTGGATTAAATGTTAACAATGTCGTCTATGAATATTCTATTGGTGACATTGGATTAAATGTTATCGCTGTCGCCTATTGAAATTATATTTGTGACATCGGAGTGAATGTTATCACTATCGTTTGTGGATATTCTATTGTGAAATTGGATTAAATGCTAACAATGTCGTCCATGGATATTCTATTGGTGACATTGGATTAAATGTTATTTCTGTCGTCTATTGAAATTCAATTTGTGACATTGGATTAAATGTTAACAATGTCGTCTATGGATATTCTATTGGTGACATTGGATTAAATGTTAACAATGTCGTCTATGGATATTCTATTGGTGACATTGGATTAAATGTTAACAATGTCGTCTGTGGATATACTATTGGTGACATTGGATTAAATATTAACAATGTCGTTCCTGAATATTCTATTGGTGACATTGGATTAAATGTTAACAATGTCGTCTATGGATATTCTATTGGTGACATTGGATTAAATGTTAACAATGTCGTCTATGGATATTCTATTAGTGACATTGGATTAAATGTTAACAATGTCGTCTATGGATATTCTATTGATGCCATCTAATAAATACTGTCGATTATAAAATTCTATAGATGACATTGGATTAAATGTTATCTCTGTCGCCTATGGACATTTGATTGGTTACATTGAATTAAATGTTTTCACTGTCGTCAATTGAAATTCAATTGGTGACATTGAATCAAATGTTATCACTGCCGCCTATTGAAATCCAATTGTGACATTGGATTAAATGTTATTATTGTCGCCTATGGATATTCAATTGTGACATTGGATTAAAAGTTATAACTGTCGCCTATTGAAATTCAATTGTGACATTGGATTAAATTTTATCTCTGTCGTCTATTGAAATTCAATTGTGACATTGAATTAAATGTTTTCACTGTCGCCTCTTGAAATTCAATTGGTGACATTGAATAAAATGTTATCACTGTCGCCTATTGAAATTCAATTGGTGACATTGAATCAAATATTATCACTGTCGCCTATTGAAATCCAATTGTGACATTGGATTAAATGTTATTATTGTCGCCTATTGAAATTCAATTGTGACATTGGATTAAATGTTATCACAGTCGGCTATTGAAATTCAATTGGTGACATTGAATCAAATGTTATCACTGCCGCCTATTGAAATCCAATTGTGACATTGGATTAAATGTTATTATTGTCTCCTATTGAAATTCAATTGTGACATTGGATTAAATGTTATCATTGTCGACTATGGATATTCAATTGTGACATTGGATCAAAAGTTATAACTGTCGCCTATTGAAATTCAATTGTGACATTGGATTAAATTTTATCTCTGTCGCCTATTGAAATTGAATTGTGACATTGAATTAAATGTTATCATTGTCGCCTATTAACATTCAATTGTGACATTGGATTAAATGTTACCACTGTTGCCTGTTGAAATTCAATTGTAACATTGGATTAAATGTTACCACGGTCGCCTGTTGAAATTCAATTATGACATTGGATTAAATGTTATCACTGTCGCCTATGAAAATTCTATTAATGCCATCGGATTAAATACTGTCGATTACAAAATTCTATTGATCACATTAGATTAAATGTTATCACTGTCGTCTATACAATTCCATTGGTAACATTGGATTAATTATTATCACTGTCGTCTATACAATTCCATTGGTAACATTGGATTAATTATTATCACTGTCGTCTATACAATTCCATTGGTAACATTGAATTAATTGTTATCTCTGTCGTCTATTCCATTGGTAACATTGGATTAATTGTTATCTCTGTCGTCTATTCCATTGGTAACATTGGATTAATTGTTATCTTTGTCGTCTTATACAATTCCATTGGTAACATTGGATTAATTGTTATCACTGTCGTCTATACAATTCCATTGGTAACATTGAATTAAATGTTATCACTGTCGTCTATATAATTGCATTGGTAACATTGGATTAATTGTTATCACTGTCGTCTTATACAATTCCATTGGTAACATTGGATTGTTATCACTGTCGTCTATACAATTCAATTGGTAACATTGAATTAAATGTTATCACTGTCGTCTATACAATTCCATTGGTAACATTGAATTAAATTGGATTAATTGTTATCACTGTCGTCTTATACAATTCCATTGGTGACATTGAATTAAATGTTATCACTGTCGTCTATACAATTCCATTGGTAACATTGGATTAATTGTTATCACTGTCGTCTATACAATTTTATTGGTAACATTGGATTAATTGTTATCGCTGTCGTCTATACAATTCCATTGGTAACATTGAATTAAATATTATCACTGTCGTCTATACAATTCCATTGGTAACATTGAATTAAATGTTATCACTGTCGTCTATACAATTCCATTGGTAACATTTAATTAATTATTATCACTGTCGTCTATACAATTCCATTGGTAACATTGAATTAAATGTTATCACTGTCGTCTATACAATTCCATTGGTAACATTGAATTAATTGTTATCTCTGTCGTCTATTCCATTGGTAACATTGGATTAATTGTTATCACTGTCGTCTATACAATTCAATTGGTAACATTGAATTAAATGTTATCACTGTCGTCTATACAATTCCATTGGTAACATTGAATTAAATTGGATTAATTGTTATCACTGTCGTCTTATACAATTCCATTGGTGACATTGAATTAAATGTTATCACTGTCGTCTATACAATTCCATTGGTAACATTGGATTAATTGTTATCACTGTCGTCTATACAATTTTATTGGTAACATTGGATTAATTGTTATCGCTGTCGTCTATACAATTCCATTGGTAACATTGAATTAAATGTTATCACTGTCGTCTATACAATTCCATTGGTAACATTTAATTAATTATTATCACTGTCGTCTATACAATTCCATTGGTAACATTGAATTAAATGTTATCACTGTCGTCTATACAATTCCATTGGTAACATTGAATTAATTGTTATCTCTGTCGTCTATTCCATTGGTAACATTGGATTAATTGTTATCTTTGTCGTCTTATACAATTCCATTGGTAACATTGGATTAATTGTTATCACTGTCGTCTATACAATTCCATTGGTAACATTGAATTAAATGTTATCACTGTCGTCTATACAATTGCATTGGTAACATTGGATTAATTGTTATCACTGTCGTCTTATACAATTCCATTGGTAACATTGGATTAATTGTTATCACTGTCGTCTATACAATTCCATTGGTAACATTGAATTAATTGTTACCTCTGTCGTCTATTCCATTGGTAACATTGGATTAATTGTTATCTTTGTCGTATTATACAATTCCATTGGTAACATTGGATTAATTGTTATCACTGTCGTCTATACAATTCCATTGGTAACATTGAATTAAATGTTATCACTGTCGTCTATACAATTGCATTGGTAACATTGGATTAATTGTTATCACTGTCGTCTTATACAATTTCATTGGTAACATTGGATTAATTGTTATCACTGTCGTCTATACAATTCCATTGGTAACATTGGATTAATTGTTATCACTGTCGTCTATACAATTTCATTGGTAACATTGGATTAATTGTTATCACTGTCGTCTATACAATTCCATTGGTAACATTGAATTAAATGTTATCACTGTCGTCTATACAATTCCATTGGTAACATTGAATTAAATGTTATCACTGTCGTCTATACAATTCCATTGGTAACATTGGATTAATTGTTATCACTGTCGTCTATACAATTCCATTGGTAACATTGAATTAAATGTTATCACTGTCGTCTATACAATTCCATTGGTAACATTGAATTAAATGTTATCACTGTCGTCTATACAATTCTATTGGTAACATAGGATTAATTGTTATCACTGTCGTCTATACAATTCCATTGGTAACATTGGATTAATTGTTATCACTGTCGTCTATACAATTCCATTGGTAACATTGAATTAAATGTTATCACTGTCGTCTATACAATTGCATTGGTAACATTGGATTAATTGTTATCACTGTCGTCTTATACAATTTCATTGGTAACATTGGATTAATTGTTATCACTGTCGTCTATACAATTCCATTGGTAACATTGGATTAATTGTTATCACTGTCGTCTATACAATTTCATTGGTAACATTGGATTAATTGTTATCACTGTCGTCTATACAATTCCATTGGTAACATTGAATTAAATGTTATCACTGTCGTCTATACAATTCCATTGGTAACATTGAATTAAATGTTATCACTGTCGTCTATACAATTCCATTGGTAACATTGGATTAATTGTTATCACTGTCGTCTATACAATTCCATTGGTAACATTGAATTAAATGTTATCACTGTCGTCTATACAATTCCATTGGTAACATTGAATTAAATGTTATCACTGTCGTCTATACAATTCTATTGGTAACATAGGATTAATTGTTATCACTGTCGTCTATACAATTCCATTGGTAACATTGGATTAATTGTTATCACTGTGGTCTTATACAATTCCATTGGTAACATTGAATTAAATTTTATCACTGTCGTCTATACAATTCCATTGGTAACATTGGAACACTGTCGCTTATGGAAATTCTGCTGTAATCTTGTGTCATGTGTAAACAAATATAGAGTATTATTAGTATTCCAATAGGATGGTCACTCAACCCACCTTCGTTCCAGTAAATTAATTCCCATATCCCCTGGGCAATGGAAGCACTGTGGAAATCCCTTGATATTTTGTAAATGTGATAATCGAGATATAGCAACAATGTCATCACTTAGGCCTACATGCTGATAATGGTTTTAAACCTCTAATCATGCTATGAGATTTCTTCCGTGGACTCGATGGGATTACTCAAAACTTTGGTGAAATCGGCGAAAAGTAATCATGTATTTGTGCGTGCAAAATGCCGTTAATAGTGTTGGATTATTTATTATTCGTGTTTTTCTATTCTAGGCATTGAAATAAGCAACAACATATAAGTCACTTCATCTGTCTCTTCATGTAACAACAATCGCCTATGAATCGCATCAACCGGAAGCATGTACCAATATTTGGCCATAAATGACCGTTGGTGGCGTGTGGTAGCAACAGTCGTGTCATTTACAACATCGGACAATTCGCAATCGCTGGTTATAAACGAATGCATTTTCTATTGAGTTTAAGTTTGTGGATGATAGCGGGATTTCAATTTACTGTTTTTGTTTTGTGCATGCGCATCTTATTGGAATGTTTCCATTCACTGGGACAAGTCAGCCGTTCTAGAAAACACCAGGGGCCATTTCGATGCGTTTGAAAACTGATCATGTCATCAGAAATGGTGGACTATTTTTTTCCGCAACATGAAAGAAACGCATAGCGTTACGAAAAGGTTCCTGCCTGTGATCAGTCAAGCAATTTCTCTTTTTACATTTTCTGTAATTTAGCCGCAGTGTCCAATTTCATAGAGGGCCATTTGTTCTATGTCTTCGTTGATACGGGGACATTTGATCATTCTGTAAACGCTACACTATTTGTGTTTTGACTGGCACTCCGCGTAAAAAGGGTGTAGATTGGATACAATTTACAGCGGTTAAAACCAGACCATGCAAAATGATATCTTTCGTGTTATTCCAAACGAGTCGTCTGAGGAGCGAAGTATGTCCAAACAAGATAGTTTTAAAGACATTTTCGCCATCAACAGCTGAGTGGTGGTGAATATGATAGCCGGTTTTGTTGACACAAGGAAGCAAGACCCGAGCTCTCAATTGATCGCTGCCTCGTATCGAATGTTTGACACTGGTGCGAGTACTCCCTGTTATGACTCTCGTAGATCAAAGCTTGACGACAGTCGACGTTTAAGAAAATATCCAGACTGACAGTAATGGACAAGATTTATCCTGCCAGGCAGCAAACGTGTCCCTTTGGTGGCACCATTGCGAGTCTGTCGTCTGACCGGCGTTTCACGCTATGACGTCACGTCACGTCTAAAGAAAAGATTTCAAATCTCTAACCATGTATACAATCGCGTTTTTGAGCAAAATTCATTTCAGGTAAACAAATAATAAATTGTAGAAAGTAGATTACGATAAATATTCGCGTTTTCGTGAAAACTTGACGAGTATTTGAAATGCTTAACGTTGCATATATTACCTCAACTTTGACCCTATAATCATCCCAGTACCAACTATCGTGCAACCGTTGAGAGACACAACCCAAATTATATATCGTGTGTAAAGTAAACTGATAGAAACAAATATGGGGAATAACTTGTTAGTAATTGGGAGTTGAATCTAAAACTAGTCCAAACCGGATTTAGATGATTAATTCATCGAATTTAAGAAAATTTTCAAAATTAATGAATTGGTGAGAATCGGGTACACGGTGGTAATAGTGAAAGATAGTCGTGTGTCGAGGGATAACTGCATCGGTGCGTCTTAGCGTTACACTGTCAAGACTTGCCTTACCGACCATCGAAACCCGAACACTATATATCCAGTTCGGTTATTTCAAGGGAAAATGGTCGAACTCGCCCAGAACAGTGTTCACAATTATTGAGAGATGTCAGTTTATTGACCACTTGGTGTTACCTGTTACGACATACCGGTCTTGTCACGGTCTATTGCAGGTGGAAACTCTGAACAAACTGTGCGTGCCCACACTTAAAACTTAATAGCAGGCTAAAAGGGTAGCGTGTATTTAAAGCGAGACCGTTACAGATGATTTTATCCAAATAGGTGTCAAGCTACTGTGTTTGGGGAATATGTAGGTTCATTCATATCGTTGCTTCGACACCTGGGGGACTGAAGTCGAAATACAGCACGATGCGTCGCGCCACTTTCCCCTGACATATACAAATCAATCTTTTCCGCTGACGTATTTTAGCACTGGGCATATTATGAAAGGCACGCTATGCGACGCGCGATATAGGCTATGACGATTCCTAGGGTGTCGTTGTCTCGAGAAAACCGCAAGCACAGCTATTAAATCTCATCAATCAATGATGTAGCCGACTGCTCACGAAAAAAAGCATTTTAGTTACAGTAAATGAGATTGTCTTTAAATGATTTGAAAATCAAAAAAAAAGGAAAAGTATTTGACTTACGGATTAACCGTGCAAATGTGGACTGGTGTCACTTTATTTAGAGATTGCTTATTTGTTTTGCTTTTGAGCCGCCATCTCCGATGATATTCCTTAGCATCTACGTACACGTACACCTTATCAGAGCCTCAAAAAGACAAATTATAAAAAAACATTGAACAAAAAATCAAATATGTAAGTGCGTGGTCACGTGTGAGAGCATGGCGTATTCAAGATTAAAAACTGAGTTCGTTGTCAGTTTTGAAAAACACATTTATATATTTATTTCAACTCCATTTTTTTATCTTTATTGAGAATTCCAAGGGACGGAATTGTATTTTGAGGCAGACTGAAAAACGGGTGAATGAGCAGAACTCTATAATTTACTACTACGGAGACGGTGAAGACACGTTAAGTGGCAGTGTCAGAATCAACTTTACCCGCCGCGGCGAACTGGAGGAGTTAAATGCACGGCACTAGGAGGTTATCGCTGAAACAAGAGTATAAGTCAGACAGTAATCAAGTTTGTACGAGGCGATCAAATAGCCAGCAATTTGCTCCAATAAATCTAACAATTTCAACACTTCGACATTTGAGAACTTCGTACTTCCTTACGTTTTTCTTTAGCGAGTCAGCAAAATTGAATCCGGCTGGGCGGGATTTCCGATGGATTTCCCCTGTCAACCAAAAGCATCAACGCAAAGCCACTATACTCGAAAGTAGGGTGCTCATACAATTGCCTAATTGTGCTTAGGCTTCTGAATGACACGTGGATGGATAAGTCAAATCTTAATCATAGACTTTTATTTGTTTTTTCATCGAGCTATTTTTTTTTTTTAATTTTTGAAAGCTTTAATGAGTTTTGCAATAAACATCTAATTCCAAGTCTAATTTAACGGCATTCCTTGTACACTCACCAAGTCAACCAAATACGCTGCTAAAATGGGACGGCGCTGCTTGAGACCACGGGGTGAGAGAGAAATTACATTCCAGTATTGGTCATGTGTGGTTGTTCTGATATTGCGCCGCATCAATTCATTCGATCCCTTTCCGGACTATTTCCGGCTATCATCTATATGTACGTGGGGTTTCCCGCCGAGTTGGCACACGCCCGACATGAGAACTCACAAACTTGGAGGAAAAATACGACTGAACGCGGCGCTCAATCTCGTAAGCTCAACGTGGCATAGCCTGCGCTTCGGTTCGCTCAGCATTTCACCTGCGGGGCTGTAATTCGGTACCGCCGTCTATCCAGGCTTTGGTACCACACACGCAACGAAAATCAAAAACACACATAAGAAAGCGGCACAAAAAAAGCGGATACAAAGAAAACACGCGCATTTGACGTAAAAGGTGTTGGGCGAGCCGACTTTTCATGATTCTATTACTAAAGACAAAAAATAAGTCGAAATGGGAAGGTGTTACATTATGGCAGTTAGTGCTTGTCTCAAGGCAATTATATTTATAGAGAATTCAGACCCCCAGACAGATAAGAAGAGCCTTGTTATACTGTATTTGTTCAGTACGTTCGTATTAGAGATATTCGAATGATTGAACAGATAGAATCGCAGACAATAGTAAAATTTTAAGATTAAAATAAATTGCCAGGTTATAATTGTTTATTTAATTAAGAAACCCAGAAATAAAGTTTTTTTAACCCCGATTCGCGAATTCTTTGTGAAAGTTGTGAAAAATGTGATATGAAAATCATTGAATATGGTTAGCAACATTGATAGGCGATAAATATCGAGGAAAGTGAGTGACAGACATGATATGTAGAAATAGTGGGTTAAACTATCACGATGGTGGTATCGTTTAGAAAAGCTTATCACAATAATCAGCTCTATATAGAAAACATATCAGATCTTTCAGCGTGGTGTAATATCGACCAGCGAGTGGAAATCTACACCGTACAATTACCATGGAAGGGGATGGATTTCATTTCATTAAAGTTGGCTCCACAGAGAGAGGAGAAAAACCCAAGACTGCAGTGGACACCCAAACTGTTTGTGTTATGTTGACTTTTTTTGTTGTGCACGCTGTTTCTAAATTAGATACCCGTGTCCCCGGCGTTTACAAACCATGACTTTGTAATGTAAGTTGGGATCTGATCAGGTGGCAAACAAAAGAGTCGGAGTGCCGCGTTACTGTGTACGGCAATCGTACCCGCCTCGAAGTTGTTCTCATTGTGCGCACGCAAATTCCTGGTTATCAGCACGGTAAAAATGTACAGGTCGTGTCGATTTTCTTCGCCTATTACCGTGTTCTCCATATCGCCATCAGGTGCGGTACGCACATCGCTAGCTATACTGAACGTTCACATTTACAAATTAAAAAAAAAATCCCGAGTTCCCACACTTGATGTAATAAGAGTGGCACACCATCACCGGGAATAGCCAGCCACCCACCCCCTGTCTGTGCGTTTGCGATAACTAAACAAAGGATTGTTTTGAAAATCGTCTAGTTTATCTTAGATTAATTCCTGTGAGACTCGGGGAAAGGATTCCCGGCTCAATGTCCATCGTTCGTCGCTCAATACGATTGAGTAAACAACGCGGCCACGATCTCAGATTTTCATTTCACGGACTGTTTGCTTTTTCTTCCTCCCCCTCTTAGTAACAGCATGAAAACAAAGGCTTGATAGCCATATTGCTTTCCACTCTTGCCCAGTGTGTATAGATATTTGTATATTGCATGTAATTCACACGGGAAGTGTGTGTATACAGCAAAAGTCTCGCCACGGAAAAAGGACACCGCCATCAAAACGTACGGGAATTCGCATACAGCTTCATTAGCTGTTCGCTTTCCCACACTGGTTCCGCTCGAGGAAACAAACTTAGGTTGCAGATTTCGAGGGAAATTGCAACAAATGTATAGAATTTCAAAACTAGTTTCTTATCTTTTTTTGACAAACACGCTGTTTATGCGTGAAGAGCGTTCAAGAAAAACGTCTGAAACCAACGAACCCTGAGTTAGGTCACCACAACAAAGCACACACACGTTAGCTACTAGTACATCATGGGTATTTTCAAACGTAGGTGGCGCTATAATATAGTAATCGAACTGTTATCTACTAGTATATTGGGCTTGTCTCGTTGAACAAATAGAAAAGTTATAGGATCATTTTATGCACAAGTCTAATAGATACCTCAATATGACGTCACTTCACGTCAATCATGGAGTGCAAAATACGTCCGTTAACAATTTATTTTTATAAACTTCTTACCTTCAGTTTCACATACACATATGTTCAAATACACGTTCCAGGTGGGTGCGCCCTCCTTATTTGTATTGCTAAAATGACACAGTCATGTGACGACAAGCATAATGGATGATATGTCGATAACAATAGCTTGTACCGCCAACGAAAACAAAGTTAAATGTTATAGAACAGAGCCGCTGTTCCTGAACATTGAAATTATGCTGCTTCTTGTGTCAACTATTCCCATAACCGACAGGCTGGACCGTACAGATGAGTTAGAATCAGTTGTAAAAAGAAAAAAAAACTGTACAGAAGCCGAGAACCCTACTGTCTGATGAAAATTGCAGGCCGTATTTAGGAAACCGTGTGATTCGGCCGATGACTTTTACATTTACAAGTGATCGCCGGAGGCAATAATTGAGACATATCATCGATGAAAAAGTCTTGTCCGTAGCACGGTTGTTTAGTGTGGTCTATTATTGAAACCCTTTTGCTGTTAAAACGAGAGCGTTTTCTTTTTTTCACTGCCAAACGCCAGGGGGCGCCCGTCGGAGACCGTCGCCACTCAAGACAATTCAAAGCATAAAGACTCCCACACACAAATCTAGAAAATAAATTCCAATGTAATTACACCCCGTCTATTTTAGAACGAAGGACATTTAAAGAAATCTTCAAAACAACTCAGTAAAGAATGCACACTCTTGACACAAATACACTTGTTTTTACTTGTTTACTTGTTTTAGTAATGTTAGTGACCAATATGTATAATCTATACAATTACAATACGGAACCGATTGTCCAACTGATTTAGATGTATATAAGTTCTAGACAATTACAACCAGGTATTTAACATTGGAAATACAGGGGACACTTGCCGAAACTATTAATTGGCTCATTTGTCTTTCTTATAGTCACTTATATTATAGCAATGTCTTTGCTAATCATGCAATTGTTCGGATCATTTAACAATTCTTATCACTTTTCTTAAAAACAAAAGACATATGTGTATCGGCAGAGGGCGTCATTCAGCGTTCTTGTCGCCCTTTGGTCTTTACCACAAAATCCTCGTCACCACGATATAGTTAATAAGTTCCCGGGAGAAGTGCATGTGTGTTTTTCATATTTTAATACGATTCCATTGTGTATATAAACTTCAGAAATTCGAAAATTGTAGTTCATTTCAGTCATTTTTTGCTCAAGTTTACTTGAGTTACTGTTTACGCATGCTCATAACATGGGGAAAGATGGTTTAGTTTTTTTCATCTCGATCGCATGAATATTATTATTATTATTTAAACATTTCTTATGATCTCAATAAATTAACATGAACAACAAAGAATGGTACGTTCTGTTCGTCACTAAATACACGTAATGCTGACACATCAGTAATATTTTTTGCGAGATCTGTGTACAATATCCGGTGTAAAAACGTGAATTGTAAAACACGTGGTTTGTGATAATGGACACGTGATTGGGCAATGTATAAGTTCGATCAACAGTGTTACTTGGAATCCGAATTTACATAAATCGTGGAAATCTCCAAAACGCCGCTCCAGGAGTGCTGTTATAGATGAAAACATAATAAAACCAGTACGTTGAAAAGTTTGTAAAATTCATGCATATCAACATACAACATGTGTTACAATATACCTCATCTATGACGTGGTGTGATTATTCAATACATGGAGTTACGTAATTGTACGTTATTACACTGAAATAAGAACAACCATTTTCTAAATATTCCCAAAATGACGTCATTTTGGGAAACGTTCACGAAACTGCTCAATAGGCACTCTGACTAGTAAGCAGATATAATGTCAAGTTTGTTGACAAGATATTCACGACAAAGAATGAACATACTAGTAATCAATGAGACTAAGTAAGTAAGTTGTTGGTCTGCAAACATTGCGAGTCTTCAACGTATGAATTTGGTGTGTAATACAACACTTACCGCCTGGCTCGGCGTAAGGATTTCTATAACCCTTGAATGGTAATTGTAAAGACATTGAGTAAGGCTTTCTATAACCCTTGAATGGTAAACGTAAAGACACTGGGTAAGGCCTTCTATAACCCTTGAATGGTAATGGTAAAGACATTGAGTAAGGCCTTCTATAACCCTTGAATGGTAATGGTAAAGACATTGAGTAAGGCTTTCTATAACCCTTGAATGGTAAACGTAAAGACACTGGGTAAGGCCTTCTATAACCCTTGAATGGTAATGGTAAAGACACTGAGTGAGACCATCAATAACCCTTGAATGGTAAAGGTAAAGACATTGAGTAAGACTTTCTATAACCCTTGAATGGTAAAGGTAAAGACATTGAGTAAGGCCTTCTATAACCCTTGAATGGTAATGGTAAAGGCATTGAGTAAGGCATTCTATAACCCTTGAATGGTAATGGTGAAGACATTGAGTAAGGCATTCTATAACCCTTGAATGGTAAAGGTAAAGACATTGAGTAAGGCCTTCTATAACCCTTGAATGGTAATGGTAAAGACATTGAGTAAGACTTTCCATAACCCTTGAATGGTAATGGTAAAGACATTGAATAAGGCCTTCTATAACCCTTGAATGGTAATGGTAAAGACACTGAGTGAGGCCTTATATAACCCTTGAGAGTTGATGGTAAAGGCATTGAGTAAGGCCTTCTATAACCCTTGAATGGTAAAGGTAAAGACATTGAATAAGATCTTCTATAACCCTTGAATGGTAATGGTAAAGACATTGAGTAAGGCATTCTATAACCCTTGAATGGCAATGCTAAAGACACTGAGTGAGGCCTTCTATAACCCTTGAATGGTAATGGTAAAGACACTAAGTGAGGCCTTATATAACTCTAATATGGTAAAGGTAAAGACATTGAGTAAGACGTTCTATAAACCTTGAATGGTAATGGTAAAGACACTGAGTGAGACCTTCAATAACCCTTGAATGGTAAAGGTAAAGACATTGAGTAAGGCCTTCTATAACCCTTGAATGGTAATGGTAAAGACACTGAGTGAGGCCTTCTAAAACCCTTGAATGGTAATGGTAAAGACATTGAGTAAGGCCTTCTATAACCCTTGAATGGTAAAGGTAAAGACATTGAGTAAGGCCTTCTATAACCCACAAATGGTAATGGTAAAGACATTGAGTAAGGCTTTCTTTAACCCTTGAATGGTAATGTTAAAGACACTGTGTGAGGCCTTCTATAACCCTTGAATGGTAATGGTAAAAACATTGAGTGAGGCATTCTATAACACTTGAATGGTAATGTTAAAGACACTGTGTGAGGCCTTCTATAACCCTTGAATGGTAATGGTAAAGACATTGAGTGAGGCCTTCTATAACCCTTGAATTGTGATGTTAAAGACACTGTGTGAGGCCTTCTATAACCCTTGAATGGTAATGGTAAAGACACTGAGTGAGGCCTTATATAACCCTTGAATGGTAAAGGTAAAGACATTGAGTAAGACCTTATATAACCCTTGAATGGTAATGGTAAAGACAGTGAGTGAGGCCTTCTATAACCCTTGAATGGTAATGGTAAAGACACTGAGTGAGGCCTTCTATAACCCTTGAATGGTAAAGGTAAAGACATTGAGTAAGGCCTTCTATAACCCTTGAATGGTAATGGTAAAGACACTGAGTGAGGCCTTCTATAACCCTTGAATGGTAAAGGTAAAGACATTGAGTAAGGCCTTCTATAACCCGTGAATGGTAATGGTAAAGACACTGAGTAAGGCCTTCTATAACCCTTGAATGGTAATGGTAAAGACATTGAGTGAGGCCTTCTATAACCCTTGAATGGTAATGTTAAAGACACTGTGTGAGGCCTTCTATAACCCTTAAATGGTAATGGTAAAGACACTGAGTGAGGCCTTATATAACCCTTGAATGGTAAAGGTAAAGACATTGAGTAAGACCTTATATAACACTTGAATGGTAATGGTAAAGACACTGAGTGAGGCCTTCTATAACCCTTAAATGGTAAAGGTAAAGACACTGAGTGAGGCCTTCTATAACCCTTGAATGGTAATGGTAAAGACACTGAGTGAGGTTTTCCATAACCATTGAATGGTAATAGTAAAGACACTGAGTAAGGTTTTCCATATCCATTGAACGGCAATGGTAAGCACATTGAGTAAGGTTTTCCATAACCCTTGAATGGTAATGGTAAATACATTGAGGAAGCTTTTCTATAACCCTTGAAAGTTGATGGTAAAGGCATTGAGTAAGGCCTTCTATAACCCTTGAATGGTAAAGGTAAAGACATTGAGTAAGGTCTTCTATAACCCTTGAATGGTAATTGTAAAGACATTGAGTAAGGCCTTCTATAACCCTTGAATGGTAATGTTAAAGACACTGAGTGAGGCTTTCTATAACCCTTGAATGGTAATGGTAAAGACACTGAGTGAGGCCTTCTATAACCCTTGAATGGTAAAGGTAAAGGTAAAGACATTGAATATGGCCTTCTATAACCCTTGAATGGAAATGGTAAAAACACTGAGTGAGGCCTTCTATAACCCTTGAATGGTAAAGGTAAAGACATTGAATATGGCCTTCTATAACCCTTGAATTGTAATGGTAAAGACACTGAGTGAGGCCTTATATAACCCTTGAATGGTAAAGGTAAATACATTGAGTAAGACCTTATATAACCCTTGAATGGTAATGGTAAAGACACTGAGTGAGGCCTTCTATAACCCTTAAATGGTAAAGGTAAAGACACTGAGTGAGGCCTTCTATAACCCTTGAATGGTAATGGTAAAGACACTGAGTGAGGCCTTATATAACCCTTGAATGGTAAAGGTAAAGACATTGAGTAAGACCTTATATAACCCTTGAATGGTAATGGTAAAGACACTGAGTGAGGCCTTCTATAACCCTTGAATGGTAATGGTAAAGACACTGAGTGAGGCCTTCTATAACCCTTGAATGGTAAAGGTAAAGACATTGAGTAAGGCCTTCTATAACCCTTGAATGGTAATGGTAAAGACACTGAGTGAGGCCTTCTATAACCCTTGAATGGTAAAGGTAAAGACATTGAGTAAGGCCTTCTATAACCCGTGAATGGTAATGGTATAGACACTGAGTGAGGCCTTCTATAACCCTTGAATGGTAATGGTAAAGACATTGAGTGAGGCCTTCTATAACCCTTGAATGGTAATGTTAAAGACACTGTGTGAGGCCTTCTATAACCCTTAAATGGTAATGGTAAAGACACTGAGTGAGGCCTTATATAACCCTTGAATGGTAAAGGTAAAGACATTGAGTAAGACCTTATATAACACTTGAATGGTAATGGTAAAGACACTGAGTGAGGCCTTCTATAACCCTTAAATGGTAAAGGTAAAGACACTGAGTGAGGCCTTCTATAACCCTTGAATGGTAATGGTAAAGACACTGAGTGAGGTTTTCCATAACCATTGAATGGTAATAGTAAAGTCACTGAGTAAGGTTTTCCATATCCATTGAACGGCAATGGTAAGCACATTGAGTAAGGTTTTCCATAACCCTTGAATGGTAATGGTAAATACATTGAGGAAGCTTTTCAATAACCCTTGAATGGTAATGGTCAAGGCATTGAGTAAGGTCTTCTATAACTCTTGAATGGTAATGGTAGAGACAATGAGTGAGGCCTTATATAACCCTTGAAAGTTGATGGTAAAGGCATTGAGTAAGGCCTTCTATAACCCTTGAATGGTAAAGGTAAAGACATTGAGTAAGGTCTTCTATAACCCTTGAATGGTAATTGTAAAGACATTGAGTAAGGCCTTCTATAACCCTTGAATGGTAATGTTAAAGACACTGAGTGAGGCCTTCTATAACCCTTGAATGGTAATGGTAAAGACACTGAGTGAGGCCTTCTATAACCCTTGAATGGTAAAGGTAAAGACATTGAGTAAGGTCTTCTATAACCCTTGAATGGTAATGGTAAAGACATTGAGTAAGGCCTTCTATAACCCTTGAATGGTAATGTTAAAGACACTGAGTGAGGCATTCTCTAACCCTTGAATGGTAATGGTAAAGACACTGAGTGAGGCCTTATATAACACTTGAAAGTTGATGGTAAAGGCATTGAGTAAGGCCTGCTATAAACCTTGAATGGTAAAAGTAAAGACATTGAGTAAGGTCTTCTATAACCCTTGAATGGTAATGGTAAAGACATTGAGTAAGGCCTTCTATAACCCTTGAATCGTAATGGTAAAGACACTGAGTGAGGCCTTCTATAACCCTTGAATGGTAAAGGTAAAGGTAAAGACATTGAATATGGCCTTCTATAACCCTTGAATGGAAAGGGTAAAGACACTGACTGAGGCCTTCTATAACACTTGAATGGTAAAGGTAAAGACATTGAATATGGCCTTCTATAACCCTTGAATTGTAATGGTAAAGACACTGAGTGAGGCCTTATATAACCCTTGAATGGTAAAGGTAAATACATTGAGTAAGACCTTATATAACCCTTGAATGGTAATGGTAAAGACACTGAGTGAGGCCTTCTATAACCCTTAAATGGTAAAGGTAAAGACACTGAGTGAGGCCTTCTATAACCCTTGAATGGTAATGGTAAAGACACTGAGTGAGGCCTTATATAACCCTTGAATGGTAAAGGTAAAGACACTGAGTGAGGCCTTCTATAACCCTTGAATGGTAATGGTAAAGACACTGAGTGAGGCCTTCTATAACCCTTGAATGGTAAAGGTAAAGACATTGAGTAAGGCCTTCTATAACCTTTGAATGGTAATGGTAAAGATACTGAGTGAGGCCTTCTATAACCCTTGAATGGTAAAGGTAAAGACATTGAGTAAGGCCTTCTATAACCCGTGAATGGTAATGGTAAAGACACTGAGTGAGGCCTTCTATAACCCTTGAATGGTAATGGTAAAGACATTGAGTGAGGCCTTCTATAACCCTTGAATGGTAATGTTAAAGACACTGTGTGAGGCCTTCTATAACCCTTGAATGGTAATGGTAAAGACACTGAGTGAGGCCTTATATAACCCTTGAATGGTAAAGGTAAAGACATTGAGTAAGACCTTATATAACACTTGAATGGTAAAGGTAAAGACATTGAGTAAGACCTTATATAACACTTGAATGGTAATGGTGAAGACACTGAGTGAGGCCTTCTATAACCCTTAAATGGTAAAGGTAAAGACACTGAGTGAGGCCTTCTATAACCCTTGAATGGTAATGGCAAAGACACTGAGTGAGGTTTTCCATAACCCTTGAATGGTAATAGTAAAGACACTGAGTAAGGTTTTCCATATCCATTGAACGGCAATGGTAAGCACATTGAGTAAGGTTTTCCATAACCCTTGAATGGTAATGGTAAATACATTGAGGAAGCTTTTCTATAACACTTGAATGGTAATGGTCAAGACATTGAGTAAGGCCTTCTATAACTCTTGAATGGTAATGGTAGAGACAATGAGTGAGGCCTTATATAACCCTTGAAAGTTGATGGTAAAGGCATTGAGTAAGGCCTTCTATAACCCTTGAATGGTAAAGGTAAAGACATTGAGTAAGGTCTTCTATAACCCTTGAATGGTAATTATAAAGACATTGAGTAAGGCCTTCTATAACCCTTGAATGGTAATGTTAAAGACACTGAGTGAGGCCTTCTATAACCCTTGAATGGTAATGGTAAAGACACTGAGTGAGGCCTTCTATAACCCTTGAATGGTAAAGGTAAAGACATTGAGTTAGACTTTCTATAAACCTTGAATGGTAATGGTAAAGACATTGAGTAAGGTCTTCTATAACCCTTAAATGGTAAAGGTAAAGACATTGAGTAAGACTTTGTATAACCCTTAAATGGTAAAGGTAAAGACGTTGATTGAGGCCTTCTATAACCCTTGAATGGCAATGGTAAAGACACTGAGTAAGGCCTTCTAAAACCATTGAATGGTAAAGGTAAAGACATTGTGTAAGTTCTTCTATAACCCTTAAATGGTAAAGGTAAAGACATTGAGTAAGGTCTTCTATAACCCTTGAATGGTAAAGGTAAAGACATTGAGTAAGGCCTTCTATAACCCATAAATGGTAATGGTAAAGACATTGAGTAAGGCTTTCTATAACCCTTAAATGGTAAAGGTAAAGACACTGAGTGAGGCCTTCTATAACCCTTGAATGGTAATGGTAAAGACACTGAGTGAGGCCTTATATAACCCTTGAATGGTAAAGTTAAAGACATTGAGTAAGACCTTATATAACCCTTGAATGGTAATGGTAAAGACACTGAGTGAGGCCTTCTATAACCCTTGAATGGTAATGGTAAAGACACTGAGTGAGGCCTTCTATAACCCTTGAATGGTAAAGGTAAAGACATTGAGTAAGGCCTTCTATAACCCTTGAATGGTAATGGTAAAGACACTGAGTGAGGCCTTCTATAACCCTTGAATGGTAAAGGTAAAGACATTGAGTAAGGCCTTCTATAACCCGTGAATGGTAATGGTAAAGACACTGAGTGAGGCCTTCTATAACCCTTGAATGGTAATGGTAAAGACATTGAGTGAGGCCTTATATAACCCTTGAATGGTAATGTTAAAGACACTATGTGAGGCCTTCTATAACCATTGAATGGTAATGGTGAAGACATTGAGTGAGGCCTTCTATAACCCTTGAATGGTAATGTTAAAGACACTGTGTGAGGCCTTCTATTACCCTTGAATGCTAATGGTAAAGACACTGAGTGAGGCCTTATATAACCCTTGAATGGTAAAGCTAAAGACGTTGAGTAAGACCTTATATAACACTTGAATGGTAATGGTAAAGACACTGAGTGAGGCCTTCTATAACCCTTAAATGGTAAAGGTAAAGACACTGAGTGAGGCCTTCTATAACCCTTGAATGGTAAAGGTAAAGACATTGAGTAAGGCCTTCTATAACCTTTGAATGGTAATGGTAAAGACACTGAGTGAGGCCTTCTATAACCCTTGAATGGTAAAGGTAAAGACATTGAGTAAGGCCTTCTATAACCCGTGAATGGTAATGGTAAAGACACTGAGTGAGGCCTTCTATAACCCTTGAATGGTAATGGTAAAGACATTGAGTAAGACTTTCCATAACCCTTGAATGGTAATGGTAAAGACATTGAATAAGGCCTTCTATAACCCTTGAATGGTAATGGTAAAGACACTGAGTGAGGCCTTCTATAACCCTTGAATGGTAAAGGTAAAGACATTGAGTAAGGCCTTCTATAACCCTTGAATGGTAATGGTAAAGACACTGAGTGAGGCCTTCTATAACCCTTGAATGGTAAAGGTAAAGACATTGAGTAAGGCCTTCTATAACCCGTGAATGGTAATGGTAAAGACACTGAGTGAGGCCTTCTATAACCCTTGAATGGTAATGGTAAAGACATTGAGTGAGGCCTTATATAACCCTTGAATGGTAATGTTAAAGACACTATGTGAGGCCTTCTATAACCATTGAATGGTAATGGTGAAGACATTGAGTGAGGCCTTCTATAACCCTTGAATGGTAATGTTAAAGACACTGTGTGAGGCCTTCTATTACCCTTGAATGCTAATGGTAAAGACACTGAGTGAGGCCTTATATAACCCTTGAATGGTAAAGCTAAAGACGTTGAGTAAGACCTTATATAACACTTGAATGGTAATGGTAAAGACACTGAGTGAGGCCTTCTATAACCCTTAAATGGTAAAGGTAAAGACACTGAGTGAGGTTTTCCATAACCCTTGAATGGTAATAGTAAAGACACTGAGTAAGGTTTTCCATATCCATTGAACGGCAATGGTAAGCACATTGAGTAAGGTTTTCCATAACCCTTGAATGGTAATGGTAAATACATTGAGGAAGCTTTTCTATAACCCTTGAATGGTAATGGTCAAGACATTGAGTAAGGCCTTCTATAACTCTTGAATGGTAATGGTAGAGACAATGAGTGAGGCCTTATATAACCCTTGAAAGTTGATGGTAAAGGCATTGAGTAAGGCCTTCTATAACCCTGAATGGTAAAGGTAAAGACATTGAGTAAGGTCTTCTATAACCCTTGAATGGTAATTGTAAAGACATTGAGTAAGGCCTTCTATAACCCTTGAATGGTAATGTTAAAGACACTGAGTGAGGCCTTCTATAACCCTTGAATGGTAATGGTAAAGACACTGAGTGAGGCCTTCTATAACCCTTGAATGGTAAAGGTAAAGACATTGAGTTAGACTTTCTATAAACCTTGAATTGTAATGGTAAAGACATTGAGTAAGGTCTTCTATAACCCTTAAATGGTAAAGGTAAAGACATTGAGTAAGACTTTGTATAACCCTTAAATGGTAAAGGTAAAGACGTTGATTGAGGCCTTCTATAACCCTTGAATGGCAATGGTAAAGACACTGAGTAAGGCCTTCTATAACCATTGAATGGTAAAGGTAAAGACATTGTGTAAGTTCTTCTATAACCCTTAAATGGTAATGGTAAAGACATTGAGTAATGTCTTCTATAACCCTTAAATGGTAAAGGTAAAGACATTGAGTAAGGTCTTCTATAACCCTTAAATGGTAAAGGTAAAGACATTGAGTAAGGTCTTCTATAACCCTTGAATGGTAAAGGTAAAGACATTGAGTAAGGCCTTCTATAACCCATAAATGGTAATGGTAAAGACATTGAGTAAGGCTTTCTATAACCCTTAAATGGTAAAGGTAAAGACACTGAGTGAGGCCTTCTATAACCCTTGAATGGTAATGGTAAAGACACTGAGTGAGGCCTTATATAACCCTTGAATGGTAAAGTTAAAGACATTGAGTAAGACCTTATATAACCCTTGAATGGTAATGGTAAAGACACTGAGTGAGGCCTTCTATAACCCTTGAATGGTAATGGTAAAGACACTGAGTGAGACCTTCTATAACCCTTGAATGGTAAAGGTAAAGACATTGAGTAAGGCCTTCTATAACCCTTGAATGGTAATGGTAAAGACACTGAGTGAGGCCTTCTATAACCCTTGAATGGTAAAGGTAAAGACATTGAGTAAGGCCTTCTATAACCCGTGAATGGTAATGGTAAAGACACTGAGTGAGGCCTTCTATAACCCTTGAATGGTAATGGTAAAGACATTGAGTGAGGCCTTCTATAACCCTTGAATGGTAATGTTAAAGACACTATGTGAGGCCTTCTATAACCATTGAATGGTAATGGTGAAGACATTGAGTGAGGCCTTCTATAACCCTTGAATGGTAATGTTAAAGACATTGAGTAAGACCGTATATAACACTTGAATGGTAATGGTAAAGACACTGAGTGAGGCCTTCTATAACCCTTAAATGGTAAAGGTAAATACACTGAGTGAGGCCTTCTATAACCCTTGAATGGTAATAGTAAAGACACTGAGTAAGGTTTTCCATATCCATTGAACGGCAATGGTAAGCACATTGAGTAAGGTTTTCCATAACCCATGAATGGTAATGGTAAAGACATTGAGTAAGGTTTTCTATAACCCTTGAATGGTAATGGTAAATACATTGAGGATGGTTTTCTATAACCCTTGAATGGTAATGGTCAAGACATTGAGTAAGGCCTTCCATAACTCTTGAATGGTAATGGTAGAGACACTGAGTGAGGCCTTATATAACCCTTGAAAGTTGATGGTAAAGGCATTGAGTAAGGCCTTCTATAACCCTTGAATGGTAAAGGTAAAGACATTGAGTAAGGTCTTCTATAACCCTTGAATGGTAACGGTAAAGACATTGAGTAAGGCCTTCTATAACCCTTGAATGGTAATGTTAAAGACACTGAGTGAGGCATTCTATAACCCTTGAATGGTAATGGTAAAGACACTGAGTGAGGCCTTATATAACACTTGAAAGTTGATGGTAAAGGCATTGAGTAAGGCCTTCTATAACCCTTGAATGGTAAAAGTAAAGACATTGAGTAAGGTCTTCTATAACCCTTGAATGGTAATGGTAAAGACATTGAGTAAGGCCTTCTATAACCCTTGAATGGTAATGGTAAAGACACTGAGTGAGGCCTTCTATAACCCTTGAATGGTAAAGGTAAAGGTAAAGACATTGAATATGGCCTTCTATAACCCTTGAATGGAAATGGTAAAGACACTGAGTGAGGCCTTCTATAACCCTTGAATGGTAAAGGTAAAGACATTGAATATGGCCTTCTATAACCCTTGAATTGTAATGGTAAAGACACTGAGTGAGGCCTTATATAACCCTTGAATGGTAAAGGTAAATACATTGAGTAAGACCTTATATAACCCTTGAATGGTAATGGTAAAGACACTGAGTGAGGCCTTCTATAACCCTTAAATGGTAAAGGTAAAGACACTGAGTGAGGCCTTCTATAACCCTTGAATGGTAATGGTAAAGACACTGAGTGAGGCCTTATATAACCCTTGAATGGTAAAGGTAAAGACATTGAGTAAGACCTTATATAACCCTTGAATGGTAATGGTAAAGACACTGAGTGAGGCCTTCTATAACCCTTGA
The DNA here is from genome assembly GCF_978046115.1 of Saccoglossus kowalevskii. Classification (NCBI taxonomy): domain Eukaryota; kingdom Metazoa; phylum Hemichordata; class Enteropneusta; family Harrimaniidae; genus Saccoglossus; species Saccoglossus kowalevskii. The sequence continues at coordinate 28,685,692 of NC_140642.1, read as the reverse complement.
ATGGTAATGTTAAAGACACTGAGTGAGGCCTTCTATAACCCTTGAATGGTAAAGGTAAAGACATTGAGTAAGGCCTTCTATAACCCTTGAATGGTAATGGTAAAGACACTGAGTGAGGCCTTCTATAACCCTTGAATGGCAAAGGTAAAGACATTGAGTAAGGCCTTCTATAACCCGTGAATGGTAATGGTAAAGACACTGAGTGAGGCCTTCTATAACCCTTGAATGGTAATGGTAAAGACATTGAGTGAGGCCTTCTATAACCCTTGAATGGTAATGTTAAAGACACTGTGTGAGGCCTTCTATAACCCTTGAATGGTAATGGTAAAGACACTGAGTGAGGCCTTATATAACCCTTGAATGGTAAAGGTAAAGACGTTGAGTAAGACCTTATATAACACTTGAATGGTAATGGTAAAGACACTGAGTGAGGCCTTCTATAACCCTTAAATGGTAAAGGTAAAGACACGGAGTGAGGCCTTCTATAACCCTTGAATGGTAATGGTAAAGACACTGAGTGAGGTTTTCCATAACCCTTGAATGGTAATAGTAAAGACACTGAGTAAGGTTTTCCATATCCATTGAACAGCAATGGTAAGCACATTGAGTAAGATTTTCCATAACCCTTGAATGGTAATGGTAAATACATTGAAGAAGCTTTTCTATAACCCTTGAATGGTAATGGTCAAGACATTGAGTAAGGCCTTCTATAACTCTTGAATGGTAATGGTAGAGACAATGAGTGAGTCCTTATATAACCCTTGAAAGTTGATGGTAAAGGCATTGAGTAAGGCCTTCTATAACCCTTGAATGGTAAAGGTAAAGACATTGAGTAAGACTTTGTATAACCCTTAAATGGTAAAGGTAAAGACGTTGATTGAGGCCTTCTATAACCCTTGAATGGCAATGGTAAAGACACTGAGTAAGGCCTTCTAAAACCATTGAATGGTAAAGGTAAAGACATTGTGTAAGTTCTTCTATAACCCTTAAATGGTAATGGTAAAGACATTGAGTAAGGTCTTCTATAACCCTTAAATGGTAAAGGTAAAGACATTGAGTAAGGTCTTCTATAACCCTTAAATGGTAAAGGTAAAGACATTGAGTAAGGTCTTCTATAACCCTTGAATGGTAAAGGTAAAGACATTGAGTAAGGCCTTCTATAACCCATAAATGGTAATGGTAAAGACATTGAGTAAGGCTTTCTATAACCCTTAAATGGTAAAGGTAAAGACACTGAGTGAGGCCTTCTATAACCCTTGAATGGTAATGGTAAAGACACTGAGTGAGGCCTTATATAACCCTTGAATGGTAAAGTTAAAGACATTGAGTAAGACCTTATATAACCCTTGAATGGTAATGGTAAAGACACTGAGTGAGGCCTTCTATAACCCTTGAATGGTAATGGTAAAGACACTGAGTGAGGCCTTCTATAACCCTTGAATGGTAAAGGTAAAGACATTGAGTAAGGCCTTCTATAACCCTTGAATGGTAATGGTAAAGACACTGAGTGAGGCCTTCTATAACCCTTGAATGGTAAAGGTAAAGACATTGAGTAAGGCCTTCTATAACCCGTGAATGGTAATGGTAAAGACACTGAGTGAGGCCTTCTATAACCCTTGAATGGTAATGGTAAAGACATTGAGTGAGGCCTTCTATAACCCTTGAATGGTAATGTTAAAGACACTATGTGAGGCCTTCTATAACCATTGTATGGTAATGTTAAAGACACTGTGTGAGGCCTTCTATTACCCTTGAATGCTAATGGTAAAGACACTGAGTGAGGCCTTATATAACCCTTGAATGGTAAAGCTAAAGACGTTGAGTAAGACCTTATATAACACTTGAATGGTAATGGTAAAGACACTGAGTGAGGCCTTCTATAACCCTTAAATGGTAAAGGTAAAGACACTGAGTGAGGTTTTCCATAACCCTTGAATGGTAATAGTAAAGACACTGAGTAAGGTTTTCCATATCCATTGAACGGCAATGGTAAGCACATTGAGTAAGGTTTTCCATAACCCTTGAATGGTAATGGTAAATACATTGAGGAAGCTTTTCTATAACCCTTGAATGGTATTGGTCAAGACATTGAGTAAGGCCTTCTATAACTCTTGAATGGTAATGGTAGAGACAATGAGTGAGGCCTTATATAACCCTTGAAAGTTGATGGTAAAGGCATTGAGTAAGGCCTTCTATAACCCTTGAATGGTAAAGGTAAAGACATTGAGTAAGGTCTTCTATAACCCTTGAATGGTAATTGTAAAGACATTGAGTAAGGCCTTCTATAACCCTTGAATGGTAATGTTAAAGACACTGAGTGAGGCCTTCTATAACCCTTGAATGGTAATGGTAAAGACACTGAGTGAGGCCTTCTATAACCCTTGAATGGTAAAGGTAAAGACATTGAGTTAGACTTTCTATAAACCTTGAATGGTAATGGTAAAGACATTGAGTAAGGTCTTCTATAACCCTTAAATGGTAAAGGTAAAGACATTGAGTAAGACTTTGTATAACCCTTAAATGGTAAAGGTAAAGACGTTGATTGAGGCCTTCTATAACCCTTGAATGGCAATGGTAAAGACACTGAGTAAGGCCTTCTATAACCATTGAATGGTAAAGGTAAAGACATTGTGTAAGTTCTTCTATAACCCTTAAATGGTAATGGTAAAGACATTGAGTAAGGTCTTCTATAACCCTTAAATGGTAAAGGTAAAGACATTGAGTAAGGTCTTCTATAACCCTTAAATGGTAAAGGTAAAGACATTGAGTAAGGTCTTCTATAACCCTTGAATGGTAAAGGTAAAGACATTGAGTAAGGCCTTCTATAACCCATAAATGGTAATGGTAAAGACATTGAGTAAGGCTTTCTATAACCCTTAAATGGTAAAGGTAAAGACACTGAGTGAGGCCTTCTATAACCCTTGAATGGTAATGGTAAAGACACTGAGTGAGGCCTTATATAACCCTTGAATGGTAAAGTTAAAGGCATTGAGTAAGACCTTATATAACCCTTGAATGGTAATGGTAAAGACACTGAGTGAGGCCTTCTATAACCCTTGAATGGTAATGGTAAAGACACTGAGTGAGGCCTTCTATAACCCTTGAATGGTAAAGGTAAAGACATTGAGTAAGGCCTTCTATAACCCTTGAATGGTAATGGTAAAGGCACTGAGTGAGGCCTTCTATAACCCTTGAATGGTAAAGGTAAAGACATTGAGTAAGGCCTTCTATAACCCGTGAATGGTAATGGTAAAGACACTGAGTGAGGCCTTCTATAACCCTTGAATGGTAATGGTAAAGACATTGAGTGAGGCCTTCTATAACCCTTGAATGGTAATGTTAAAGACACTATGTGAGGCCTTCTATAACCATTGAATGGTAATGGTGAAGACATTGAGTGAGGCCTTCTATAACCCTTGAATGGTAATGTTAAAGACATTGAGTAAGACTGTATATAACACTTGAATGGTAATGGTAAAGACACTGAGTGAGGCCTTCTATAACCCTTAAATGGTAAAGGTAAATACACTGAGTGAGGCCTTCTATAACCCTTGAATGGTAATAGTAAAGACACTGAGTAAGGTTTTCCATATCCATTGAACGGCAATGGTAAGCACATTGAGTAAGGTTTTCCATAACCCATGAATGGTAATGGTAAAGACATTGAGTAAGGTTTTCTATAACCCTTGAATGGTAATGGTAAATACATTGAGGATGGTTTTCTATAACCCTTGAATGGTAATGGTCAAGACATTGAGTAAGGCCTTCCATAACTCTTGAATGGTAATGGTAGAGACACTGAGTGAGGCCTTATATAACCCTTGAAAGTTGATGGTAAAGGCATTGAGTAAGGCCTTCTATAACCCTTGAATGGTAAAGGTAAAGACATTGAGTAAGGTCTTCTATAACCCTTGAATGGTAACGGTAAAGACATTGAGTAAGGCCTTCTATAACCCTTGAATGGTAATGGTAAAGACACTGAGTGAGGCCTTCTATAACCCTTGAATGGTAAAGGTAAAGGTAAAGACATTGAATATGGCCTTCTATAACCCTTGAATGGAAATGGTAAAGACACTGAGTGAGGCCTTCTATAACCCATGAATGGTAAAGGTAAAGACATTGAATATGGCCTTCTATAACCCTTGAATTGTAATGGTAAAGACACTGAGTGAGGCCTTATATAACCCTTGAATGGTAAAGGTAAATACATTGAGTAAGACCTTATATAACCCTTGAAAGGTAATGGTAAAGACACTGAGTGAGGCCTTCTATAACCCTTAAATGGTAAAGGTAAAGACACTGAGTGAGGCCTTCTATAACCCTTGAATGGTAATGGTAAAGACACTGAGTGAGGCCTTATATAACCCTTGAATGGTAAAGGTAAAGACATTGAGTAAGACCTTATATAACCCTTGAATGGTAATGGTAAAGACACTGAGTGAGGCCTTCTATAACCCTTGAATGGTAATGGTAAAGACACTGAGTGAGGCCTTCTATAACCCTTGAATGGTAAAGGTAAAGACATTGAGTAAGGCCTTCTATAACCCTTGAATGGTAATGGTAAAGACACTGAGTGAGGCCTTCTATAACCCTTGAATGGCAAAGGTAAAGACATTGAGTAAGGCCTTCTATAACCCGTGAATGGTAATGGTAAAGACACTGAGTGAGGCCTTCTATAACCCTTGAATGGTAATGGTAAAGACATTGAGTGAGGCCTTCTATAACCCTTGAATGGTAATGTTAAAGACACTGTGTGAGGCCTTCTATAACCCTTGAATGGTAATGGTAAAGACACTGAGTGAGGCCTTATATAACCCTTGAATGGTAAAGGTAAAGACATTGAGTAAGACCTTATATAACACTTGAATGGTAATGGTAAAGACACTGAGTGAGGCCTTCTATAACACTTAAATGGTAAAGGTAAAGACACGGAGTGAGGCCTTCTATAACCCTTGAATGGTAATGGTAAAGACACTGAGTGAGGTTTTCCATAACCCTTGAATGGTAATAGTAAAGACACTGAGTAAGGTTTTCCATATCCATTGAACAGCAATGGTAAACACATTGAGTAAGGTTTTCCATAACCCTTGAATGGTAATGGTAAATACATTGAAGAAGCTTTTCTATAACCCTTGAATGGTAATGGTCAAGACATTGAGTAAGGCCTTCTATAACTCTTGAATGGTAATGGTAGAGACAATGAGTGAGTCCTTATATAACCCTTGAAAGTTGATGGTAAAGGCATTGAGTAAGGCCTTCTATAACCCTTGAATGGTAATGGTAAAGACATTGAGTAAGGTCTTCTATAACCCTTGAATGGTAAAGGTAAAGACATTGAGTAAGACTTTGTATAACCCTTGAATGGTAATTGTAAAGACACTGAGTGAGGCCTTCTATAACCCTTGATTGGTAATGGTAAAGACACTGAGTGAGGCCTTCTATAACCCTTGAATGGTAAAGGTAAAGACACTGAGTGAGGCCTTCTATAAACCTTGAATGGTAATGGTAAAGACATTGAGTAAGGTCTTCTATAACCCTTAAATGGTAAAGGTAAAGACATTGAGTAAGACTTTGTATAACCCTTAAATGGTAAAGGTAAAGACGTTGATTGAGGCCTTCTATAACCCTTGAATGGCAATGGTAAAGACACTGAGTAAGGCCTTCTATAACCATTGAATGGTAAAGGTAAAGACATTGTGTAAGTTCTTCTATAACCCTTAAATGGTAATGGTAAAGACATTTAGTAATGTCTTCTATAACCCTTAAATGGTAAAGGTAAAGACATTGAGTAAGGTCTTCTATAACCCTTAAATGGTAAAGGTAAAGACATTGAGTAAGGTCTTCTATAACCCTTGAATGGTAAAGGTAAAGACATTGAGTAAGGCCTTCTATAACCCATAAATGGTAATGGTAAAGACATTGAGTAAGGCTTTCTATAACCCTTAAATGGTAAAGGTAAAGACACTGAGTGAGGCCTTCTATAACCCTTGAATGGTAATGGTAAAGACACTGAGTGAGGCCTTATATAACCCTTGAATGGTAAAGTTAAAGACATTGAGTAAGACCTTATATAACCCTTGAATGGTAATGGTAAAGACACTGAGTGAGGCCTTCTATAACCCTTGAATGGTAATGGTAAAGACACTGAGTGAGGCCTTCTATAACCCTTGAATGGTAAAGGTAAAGACATTGAGTAAGGCCTTCTATAACCCTTGAATGTTAATGGTAAAGACACTGAGTGAGGCCTTCTATAACCCTTGAATGGTAAAGGTAAATACATTGAGTAAGGCCTTCTATAACCTGTGAATGGTAATGGTAAAGACACTGAGTGAGGCCTTCTATAACCCTTGAATGGTAATGGTAAAGACATTGAGTGAGGCCTTCTATAACCCTTGAATGGTAATGTTAAAGACACTATGTGAGGCCTTCTATAACCATTGAATGGTAATGGTGAAGACATTGAGTGAGGCCTTCTATAACCCTTGAATGGTAATGTTAAAGACACTGTGTGAGGCCTTATATAACCCTTGAATGGTAAAGGTAAAGACATTGAGTAAGACCTTATATAACACTTGAATGGTAATGGTAAAGACACTGAGTGAGGCCTTCTATAACCCTTAAATGGTAAAGGTAAAGACACTGAGTGAGGCCTTCTATAACCCTTGAATGGTAATAGTAAAGACACTGAGTAAGGTTTTCCATATCCAATGAACGGCAATGGTAAGCACATTGAGTAAGGTTTTCCATAACCCTTGAATGGTAATGGTAAATACATTGAGGAAGGTTTTCTATAACCCTTGAATGGTAATGGTAAAGACATTGAGTAAGGCCTTCCATAACTCTTGAATGGTAATGGTAGAGACACTGTGTGAGGTCTTATATAACCCTTGAAAGTTGATGGTAAAGACATTGAGTAAGGCCTTCTATAACCCTTGAATGGTAAAGGTAAAGACATTGAGTAAGGTCTTCTATAACCTTTGAATGGTAATTGTAAAGACATTGAGTAAGGCCTTCTATAACACTTGAATGGTAATGTTAAAGACACTGAGTGAGGCCTTCTATAACCCTTGAATGGTAATGGTAAAGACACTGAGTGAGGCCTTCTATAAACCTTGAATGGTAATGGTAAAGACATTGAGTAAGGTCTTCTTTAACCCTTAAATTGTAAAGGTAAAGACATTGAGTAAGACTTTGTATAACCCTTAAATGGTAAAGGTAAAGACGTTGATTGAGGCCTTCTATAACCCTTGAATGGCAATGGTAAAGACATTGAGTAAGGCCTTCTGTAACCCATAAATGGTAATGGTAAAGACATTGAGTAAGGCTTTCTATAACCCTTGAATGGTAATGGTAAAGACATTGAGTGAGGCCTTCTATAACCCTTGAATGGTAATGTTAATGACACTGTGTGAGGCCTTCTATAACCCTTAAATGGTAAAGGTAAAGACATTGAGTAAGGTCTTCTATAACCCTTAAATGGTAAAGGTAAAGACATTGAGTAAGGTCTTCTATAACCCTTGACTGGTAAAGGTAAAGACATTGAGTAAGGCCTTCTATAACCCATAAATGGTAATGGTAAAGACATTGAGTAAGGCTTTCTATAACCCTTGAATGGTAATGGTAAAGACATTGAGTGAGGCCTTCTATAACCCTTGAATGGTAATGTTAACGACACTGTGTGAGGCCTTCTATAACCCTTGAATGGTAATGGTAAAGACACTGAGTGAGGCCTTATATAACCCTTGAATGGTAAAGGTAAAGACATTGAGTAAGACCTTATATAACCCTTGAAAGGTAATGGTAAAGACACTGAGTGAGGCCTTCTACAACCCTTAAATGGTAAAGGTAAAGACACTGAGTGAGGCCTTCTATAACCCTTGAATGGTAATGGTAAAGTCACTGAGTGAGGCCTTATATAACCCTTGAATGGTAAAGGTAAAGGCATTGAGTAAGACCTTATATAACCCTTGAATGGTAATGGTAAAGAAACACTGAGTGAGTCTTTCTATAAAACTTGAATGGTTACGGTAAAGACATTGAGTAAGGCCTTCTATAACCCTTGAATGGTAATGGTAAAGACACTGAGTGAGGCCTTCTATAACCGTTGAATGGTAAAGGTAAAGACATTGAGTACGGCCTTCTATAACCCTTGACTGGTAATGGTAAAGACACTGAGTGAGGCCTTATATAACCTTTGAATGGTAAAGGTAAAGACATTGAGTAAGACCTTATATAACCCTTGAATGGTAGTGGTAAAGACACTGAGTGAGGCCTTCTATAACCCTTGAATGGTAATGGTAAAGACACTGAGTAAGGCCTTCTATAACCCTTGAATGGTAATGGTAAAGACTGTGAGTGAGGCCTTCTATAACCCTTGAATGGTAAAGGTAAAGACATTGAGTAAGGCATTCTATAACCCTTGAATGGTAATGGTAAAGACAGTGAGTAAGGCCTTCTATAACCCTTGAATGGTAATGGTAAAGACACTGAGTGAGGCCTTATATTACCCTTGAATGGTAATGGTAAAGACACTGAGTAAAGGTTTCCATAACCCTTGAATGGTAATAGTAAATACACTGAGTAAGGTTTTCTATAACCTTTGAATGGTAATGGTAAAGACATTGAGTAAGGTTTTCCATAACCCTTGAATGGTATTGGTAAAGGCACTGAGTAAGGTTTTCCATAACCCTTGAATGGTAATGGTAAAGACATTGAGTAAGGTTTTCCATAACCCTTAAATGGTAAAGGTAAAGACATTGAGTAAGGTCTTCTATAACCCTTAAATGGTAAAGGTAAAGAAACACTGATTGAGGCCTTCTATAACCCTTGAATGGTAAAGGTAAAGACATTGAGTAAGGCCTTCTATAACCCTTGAATGGTAATGGTAAAGACGCTGAGTGAGACTTCCTATAACCCTTAAATGGTAAAGGTAAAGACACTGATTGAGGCCTTCTATAACCCTTGAATGGTAATGGTAAAGACACTGAGTAAGGCCTTCTATAACCATTGAATTGTAAAGGTAAAGACATTGAGTAAGGTCTTCTATAACCCTTAAATGGTAAAGGTAAAGACATTGAGAAAGGTCTTCTATAACCCTTAAATGGTAAAGGTAAAGACATTGAGTAAGGTCTTCTATAACCCTTAAATGTTAATGGTAAAGACATTGAGTAAGGTCTTCTATAACCCTTAAATGGTAAAGGTAAAGACACTGAGTAAGGTTTTCCATAACCCTTGAATGGTAATGGTAAAGACATTGAGTAAGGTTTTCCATAACCCTTAAATGGTAAAGGTAAAGACATTGAGTAAGGTCTTCTATAACCCTTAAATGGTAAAGGTAAAGAAACCCTGATTGAGGCCTTATATTACCCTTGAATGGTAATGGTAAAGACACTGAGTAAAGTATTCCATAACCCTTAAATGGTAAAGGTAAAGACACTGATTGAGGCCTTCTATAACCCTAAATGGTAATGGTAAAGACACTGAGTAAGGCCTTCTATAACCATTGAATTGTAAAGGTAAAGACATTGAGAAAGGTCTTCTATAACCCTTAAATGGTAAAGGTAAAGATATTGAGTAAGGTCTTCTATAACCCTTAAATGGTAAAGGTAAAGACACTGATTGAGGCCTTCTATAACCCTAAATGGTAATGGTAAAGACACTGAGTAAGGCCTTCTATAACCCTTAAATGTTAAAGGTAAAGACATTGAGAAAGGTCTTCTATAACCCTTAAATGGTAAAGGTAAAGATATTGAGTAAGGTCTTCTATAACCCTTAAATGGTAAAGGTAAAGACATTGAGTAAGGTCCTCTATAACCCTTAAATGGTAAAGGTAAAGACACTGATTGAGGCCTTCTATAACCCTTGAATGGTAATGGTAAAGACACTGAGTAAGGCCTTCTATAACCATTGAATTGTAAAGGTAAAGACATTGAGTAAGACCTTATATAACCCTTGAATGGTAATGGTAAAGACACTGAGTGAGGCCTTATATAACCATTGAATGGTAAAGTTAAAGACATTGAATAAGACCTGATATAACCCTTGAATGGTAATGGTAAAGACACTGAGTGAGGCCTTCTATAACCCTTGAATGGTAATGGTAAAGCCACTGAGAGAGGCCTTCTATAACCCTTGAATGGTAAAGGTAAAGACATTGAGTAAGGTCTTCTATAACCCTTGAATGGTAATGGTAAAGACAGTGAGTGAGGCCTTCTATAACCCTTGAATGGTAATGGTAAAGAAACTGAGTGAGGCCTTCTATAACCCTTGAATGGTAAAGGTAAAGACACTGAGTAAGGTTTTCCATAACCCTTGAATGGTAATAGTAAAGACACTGAGTAAGGTTTTCCATGACCCTTGAATGGTAATGGTAAAGACATTGAGTAAGGTTTTCCATAACCCTTGAATGGTAATGGTAAAGACACTGAGTAAGGTTGTCCATAACTCTTGAATGGTAATGGTAAAGACATTGAGTGAGGCCTTCTATAACCCTTGAATGGTAATGTTAACGACACTGTGTGAGGCCTTCTATAACCCTTGAATGGTAATGGTAAAGACACTGAGTGAGGCCTTATATAACCCTTGAATGGTAAAGGTAAAGACATTGAGTAAGACCTTATATAACCCTTGAAAGGTAATGGTAAAGACACTGAGTGAGGACTTCTATAACCGTTAAATGGTAAAGGTAAAGACACTGAGTGAGGCCTTCTATAACCCTTGAATGGTAATGGTAAAGACACTGAGTGAGGCCTTATATAACCCTTGAATGGTAAAGGTAAAGACATTGAGTAAGACCTTATATAACCTTTGAATGGTAATGGTAAAGAAACACTGAGTGAGGCCTTCTATAACCCTTGAATTGTAAAGGTAAAGACATTGAGTAAGGTCTTCTATAACCCTTAAATGGTAAAGGTAAAGACATTGAGAAAGGTCTTCTATAACCCTTAAATGGTAAAGGTAAAGACATTGAGTAAGGTCTTCTATAACCCTTAAATGGTAAAGGTAAAGACATTGAGTAAGGTCTTCTATAACCCTTAAATGGTAAAGGTAAAGACACTGAGTAAGGTTTTCCATAACCCTTGAATGGTAATGGTAAAGACATTGAGTAAGGTTTTCCATAACCCTTAAATGGTAAAGGTAAAGACATTGAGTAAGGTCTTCTATAACCCTTAAATGGTAAAGGTAAAGAAACACTGATTGAGGCCTTATATTACCCTTGAATGGTAATGGTAAAGACACTGAGTAAAGTATTCCATAACCCTTGAATGGTAATAGTAAAGACACTGAGTAAGGTTTTCCATAACCTTTGAATGGTAATGGTAAAGACATTGAGTAAGGTTTTCCATAACCCTTGAATGGTAATGGTAAAGACACTGAGTAAGGTTTTCCATAACCCTTGAATGGTAATGGTAAAGACATTGAGTAAGGTTTTCCAGAACCCTTAAATGGTAAAGGTAAAGACATTGAGTAAGGTCTTCTATAACCCTTAAATGGTAAAGGTAAAGAAACACTGATTGAGGCCTTCTATAACCCTTGACTGGTAATGGTAAAGACACTGAGTGAGGCCTTATATAGCCTTTGAATGGTAAAGGTAAAGACATTGAGTAAGACCTTATATAACCTTTGAATGGTAGTGGTAAAGACACTGAGTGAGGCCTTCTATAACCCTTGAATGGTAATGGTAAAGACACTGAGTGAGACTTTCTATAACCCTTAAATGGTAAAGGTAAAGACACTGATTGAGGCCTTCTATAACCCTAAATGGTAATGGTAAAGACACTGAGTAAGGCTTTCTATAACCATTGAATTGTAAAGGTAAAGACATTGAGTAAGGTCTTCTATAACCCTTAAATGGTAAAGGTAAAGACATTGAGAAAGGTCTTCTATAACCCTTAAATGGTAAAGGTAAAGACATTGAGTAAGGTCTTCTATAACCCTTAAATGGTAAAGGTAAAGACAATGAATAAGGTCTTCTATAACCCTTAAATGGTAAAGGTAAAGACACTGATTGAGGCCTTCTATAACCCTTGAATGGTAAAGGTAACGATATTGAGTAAGGCCTTCTATAACCCTTAAATGTTAAAGGTAAAGACATTGAGAAAGGTCTTCTATAACCCTTAAATGGTAAAGGTAAAGACATTGAGTAAGGGGTTCTATAACCCTTAAATGGTAAAGGTAAAGACATTGAGTAAGGTCCTCTATAACCCTTAAATGGTAAAGGTAAAGACACTGATTGAGGCCTTCTATAACCCTTGAATGGTAATGGTAAAGACACTGAGTAAGGCCTTCTATAACCATTGAATTGTAAAGGTAAAGACATTGAGTAAGGTCTTCTATAACCCGTAAATGGTAAAGGTAAAGACATTGAGAAAGGTCTTCTATAACCCTTAAATGGTAAAGGTAAAGACATTGAGTAAGGTCTTCTATAACCCTTAAATGGTAAAGGTAAAGACATTGAGTGAGGCCTTCTATAACCCTTAAATGGTAAAGGTAAAGACATTGAGTAAGGTCTTCTATAACCCTTGAATGGTAAAGGTAAAGACATTGAGTAAGGCCTTCTATGACCCTTGAATGGTAATGTTAACGACACTGTGTGAGGCCTTCTATAACACTTGAATGGTAATGGTAAAGGCACTGAGTGAGACCTTATATAACCCTTGAATGGTAAAGGTAAAGACATTGAGTAAGACCTTATATAACCCTTGAATGGTAATGGTAAAGACACTGAGTGAGGCCTTATATAACCATTGAATGGTAAAGTTAAAGACATTGAATAAGACCTGATATAACCCTTGAATGGTAATGGTAAAGACACTGAGTGAGGCCTTCTATAACCCTTGAATGGTAATGGTAAAGCCACTGAGAGAGGCCTTCTATAACCCTTGAATGGTAAAGGTAAAGACATTGAGTAAGGTCTTCTATAACCCTTGAATGGTAATGGTAAAGACAGTGAGTGAGGCCTTCTATAACCCTTGAATGGTAATGGTAAAGAAACTGAGTGAGGCCTTCTATAACCCTTGAATGGTAAATGTAAAGACACTGAGTAAGGTTTTCCATAACCCTTGAATGGTAATAGTAAAGACACTGAGTAAGGTTTTCCATAACCCTTGAATGGTAATGGTAAAGACATTGAGTAAGGTTTTCCATAACCCTTGAATGGTAATGGTAAAGACACTGAGTAAGGTTGTCCATAACTCTTGAATGGTAATGGTAAAGACATTGAGTGAGGCCTTCTATAACCCTTGAATGGTAATGTTAACGACACTGTGTGAGGCCTTCTATAACCCTTGAATGGTAATGGTAAAGACACTGAGTGAGGCCTTATATAACCCTTGAATGGTAAAGGTAAAGACATTGAGTAAGACCTTATATAACCCTTGAAAGGTAATGGTAAAGACACTGAGTGAGGACTTCTATAACCGTTAAATGGTAAAGGTAAAGACACTGAGTGAGGCCTTCTATAACCCTTGAATGGTAATGGTAAAGACACTGAGTGAGGCCTTATATAACCCTTGAATGGTAAAGGTAAAGACATTGAGTAAGACCTTATATAACCTTTGAATGGTAATGGTAAAGAAACACTGAGTGAGGCCTTCTATAACCCTTGAATGGTAAAGGTAAAGACACTGAGTGAGGCCTTCTATAACCCTTGAATGGTAAAGGTAAATACATTGAGTAAGGCCTTCTATAACCCTTGACTGGTAATGGTAAAGACACTGAGTGAGGCCTTATATAACCTTTGAATGGTAAAGGTAAAGACATTGAGTAAGACCTTATATAACCCTTGAATGGTAGTGGTAAAGACACTGAGTGAGGCCTTCTATAACCCTTGAATGGTAATGGTAAAGACACTGAGTGAGGCCTTCTATAACCCTTGAATGGTAATGGTAAAGACATTGAGTAAGGCCTTCTATAACCCTTGAATGGTAATGGTAAAGACAGTGAGTGAGGCCTTCTATAACCCTTGAATGGTAAAGGTAAAGACATTGAATATGGCCTTCTATAACCCTTGAATGGTAATGGTAAAGAAACTGAGTGAGGCCTTCTATAACCCTTGAATGATAAAGGTAAAGACATTGAATATGGCCTTCTATAACCCTTGAATGGTAAAGGTAAAGACATTGAATAAGGCCTTCTATAACCCTTGAATGGTAATGGTAAAGACATTGAGTAAGGCCTTCTATAACCCTTGAATGGTAATGGTAAAGACACTGAGTGAGGCCTTATATTACCCTTGAATGGTAATGGTAAAGACACTGAGTAAAGTTTTCCATAACCCTTGAATGGTAATAGTAAAGACACTGAGTAAGGTTTTCCATAACCTTTGAATGGTAATGGTAAAGACATTGAGTAAGGTTTTCCATAACCCTTGAATGGTAATGGTAAAGACACTGAGTAAGATTTTCCATAACCCTTGAATGGTAATGGTAAAGACATTGAGTAAGGTTTTCCATAACCCTTAAATGGTAAAGGTAAAGACATTGAGTAAGGTCTTCTATAACCCTTAAATGGTAAAGGTAAAGAAACACTGATTGAGGCCTTCTATAACCCTTGAATGGTAAAGGTAAAGACATTGAGTAAGGCCTTCTATAACCCTTGAATGGTAATGGTAAAGACACTGAGTGAGGCCTTATATAACCTTTGAATGGTAAAGGTAAAGACATTGAGTAAGACCTTATATAACCCTTGAATGGTAGTGGTAAAGACACTGAGTGAGGCCTTCTATAACCCTTGAATGGTAATGGTAAAGACACTGAGTGAGGCCTTCTATAACCCTTGAATGGTAATGGTAAAGACATTGAGTAAGGCCTTCTATAACCCTTGAATGGTAATGGTAAAGACAGTGAGTGAGGCCTTCTATAACCCTTGAATGGTAAAGGTAAAGACATTGAATATGGCCTTCTATAACCCTTGAATGGTAATGGTAAAGAAACTGAGTGAGGCCTTCTATAACCCTTGAATGATAAAGGTAAAGACATTGAATATGGCCTTCTATAACCCTTGAATGGTAAAGGTAAAGACATTGAATAAGGCCTTCTATAACCCTTGAATGGTAATGGTAAAGACATTGAGTAAGGCCTTCTATAACCCTTGAATGGTAATGGTAAAGACACTGAGTGAGGCCTTATATTACCCTTGAATGGTAATGGTAAAGACACTGAGTAAAGTTTTCCATAACCCTTGAATGGTAATAGTAAAGACACTGAGTAAGGTTTTCCATAACCTTTGAATGGTAATGGTAAAGACATTGAGTAAGGTTTTCCATAACCCTTGAATGGTAATGGTAAAGACACTGAGTAAGATTTTCCATAACCCTTGAATGGTAATGGTAAAGACATTGAGTAAGGTTTTCCATAACCCTTAAATGGTAAAGGTAAAGACATTGAGTAAGGTCTTCTATAACCCTTAAATGGTAAAGGTAAAGAAACACTGATTGAGGCCTTCTATAACCCTTGAATGGTAAAGGTAAAGACATTGAGTAAGGCCTTCTATAACCCTTGAATGGTAATGGTAAAGACACTGAGTGAGACTTTCTATAACCCTTAAATGGTAAAGGTAAAGACACTGATTGAGGCCTTCTATAACCCTTGAATGGTAATGGTAAATACACTGAGTAAGGCCTTCTATAACCATTGAATTGTAAAGGTAAACCAATTGAGTAAGGTCTTCTATAACGATTAAATGGTAAAGGTATAGACATTGAGAAAGGTCTTCTATAACCCTTAAATGGTAAAGGTAAAGACATTGAGTAAGGTCTTCTATAACCCTTAAATGGTAAAGGTAAAGACACTGATTGAGGCCTTCTATAACCCTTGAATGGTAATGGTAAAGACATTGAGTAAGGTTTTCCATAACCCTTGAATGGTAATGTTAAAGACATTGAGTAAGGTTTTCCATAACCCTTGAATGGTAATGGTAAAGACACTGAGTAAGGTTGTCCATAACCCTTGAATGGTAATGGTAAAGACATTGAGTAATGTTTTCCATAACCCTTGAATGGTAATGGTAAAGACATTGAGTAAGGTTTTCCATAACCCTTGAACGGCAATGGTAAAGACATTGAGTAAGGTTTTCCATAACCCTTGAACGGCAATGGTAAAGACACTGTGTGAGGCCTGAATACAGAATACAGGTCATAGAAAACTAACTCAATGTCTTTACCATTACCATTCAAGGATTATAGAATGTTTTACTCAATGTCTTTACCATTAAAGACATTGAGTTAGTCCTTAACACTGAGTAAGTTCTTCTATAACCCTTGAATACTAATGGTGGAGTAGTCTTCTATCTATTTGGTAACATAACCCCATGCTGATTCCATATTTAAATACATCTGGTAACATAACCCCATGCTGATTCCATATTTAAATACATCTGGTAACATAACCCTATGCTGATTCCATATTTAAATATATCTGGTAGCATAACCCCATGCTGATTCCGTATTTAAATTTATCTGGAAACATAGCACCATGCTGTTTCCATATTTACATATATCTGGTAACATAACCCCATGCTGATTCCATATTTACGGATATCTGATAACATAACCCCATGCTGATTCCATATTTACAGATATCTGGTAACATAATCCCTTGCTGATTCCATATTTACGGATATCTGATAACGTAACCCCATACTGATTCCATATTTACAGATATCTGGTAACATAACCCCATGCTGATTCCAGATTTACAGATATCTGGTAACATACCCCATACTGACTCCATATTTACAGATATCTGGTAACAAAACCCCATGCTGATCCCATATTTACAGATAACTAGTAACATACCCGATACTGATTCCATATGTACAGATATCTGGTAACATAACCCCGTACTGATTCCATATTTACAGATATCTGGTAACAGAACCCCATACCGATTCCATATTTACAGATATCTGGTAACATAACCCCATACCGATTCCATATTTACAGATATCTGGTAACATAACCCCATGCTGATTCCATATTTACAAATATCTGGTAACATAACCCCATACCGATTCCATATTTACAGATATCTGGTAACATAACCCCATATTCATTCCATATTTAATTATATCTGGTAACATAACCCCATTTCGATTCCATATTTACAGATATCTGGTAACATAACCCCATGCTGATTCCATATTTACAAATATCTGGTAACATAACCCCATACCGATTCCATATTTACAGATATCTGGTAACATAACCCCATACCGATTCCATATTTACATATATCTGGTACCAGAACCCCATACTGATTCCATATGTACAGATATCTGGTAACATAACCCCATGCTGATTCCATATTTACAGATATCTGGTAACATAACCCCATACCGATTCCATATTTACAGACATCTGGTAACATAACCCCATACCGATTCCATATTTACAGATATCTGGTAACATAACCCCATGCTGATTCCATATTTACAAATATCTGGTAACATAACCCCATACCGATTCCATATTTACAGATATCTGGTAACATAACCCCATATTCATTCCATATTTAAATATATCTGGTAACATAACCCCATTTCGATTCCATATTTAAATACTAGTATATCTGGTAACATAACCCCATTTCGAATCCATATTAACATATATCTGGTAACATAACGCCAGGCTTACTCCATATTTACATATATCTGGTAAGATAACCCCATTTCGATTCCATATTTACAGATATCTGAATTTTAATTTTAATTAATGGCTACAAAGTCAATATCAACAAATCCCAAACCTATGTGGACGTCTACTCAAAGTAATCTATTCTTTTACCTACTATTGACCACGGAAGATTTCTTCACAATTTTAACAATATTGATGCCAAACCGATATATAACCTATGATCGATTTAATAATGATATATAACCTATGATAAATTTAATAATGAAAGCAAATGATTCTCATTGATGTTGATTACACTCTCTCCGAATCATGGTTATCCCTGATCATAGTCAGTGCGATCAAAGTCAGTGCTGATCATAGCCAGTGATGATAATAGCCAGTGCTGATCCTAGCCAATGCTGATCATAGCCAGTGTTGATCATAGACAGCCATTTGGTCTTAACCATGTTCTAACTAAATTCTCACAATTTATACAGAGATTATCACATGGCCAACAGCCCTCGACCAATCAGAGTCGCTATAAAGCGTGGTTCTATTTCATCACGAATTCACTTAGATCGCGGCAGAAAAAACGCAAGAAAACAAAGGATTTTCATTGCAACAATCAGACAGATACAAAGCATCCACTGAGTTACAGAAAACCGCGCTCGATTCAACCATAGACCTTTTCTAACGTTCAACTGACACTACTGGCAGCACGTAGGCCATCGTTGCAACATTTTGACAAAATATAACATAATGTACTAAAATGTTATTTCATAAGTTTGATTGCTGTCAAAATGTCATCATTTGATTGGCTGATACGAATCCTTAGTCGGGCCGATTGGCCAGTGCTATATCGGTTAGATCACACTCCTCGGTGACATCGGACCGTGATCTAACCTTTAAATATAAATCGTGAATCCGGCGATCTGATATGTGGAGGGCGCATAGCCATGTTAGAATATAAACATGGCACCATACTAGTTATATATCGATATACCTCTGGAAACATGTCGTCATACTGGATCTATAGTTCTGAAGAACAATGGTACCATACTGCTGATATTGATCCCATACATATGTACCTCTGACACAACACTAAGCACATCTGCAATCATGACACCAGGCTGGTTCCATATATATGTACCTCTGACATAATGCTAAGCACATCTGGAAACATGACACCAGGCTGGTTCCATATATATGTACCTCTGACACAATACTAAGCACATCTGGAAAATGACACCAGGCTGGTCCCATATATATGTACCTCTGACACAATACTAAGCACATCTGGAATCATGACACCAGGCTGGTTCCATATATATGTACCTCTGACACAATATTAAGCACATCTGGAAACATGACACCAGGCTGGCTCCATATATATGTACTTCTGACACAATACTAAGCACATCTGGAACATGACACCAGGCTGGTTCCATATATATGTACCTCTGACACAATACTAAGCACATGCGGAAACATGACACCAGACTCGTTCCATATATGCCTCGTTCTATATATGTTTCTCTGACACAATACTAAACACATCCAGAAACATGGCACCAGCCTGGTTCCATATAGATGTACCTCCGGAAACAAGACACCAAGCTTTGTCCATATATATGTACCACTGACACAATACTAAACACATCCAGAAACATGACACCAGGCTGGTTCCATATAGATGTACCTCTGACACAATACTAATTACATCCGGAAACATTACACCAGGCTCGTTCCATATATGCCCCTCTGACACAATACTAAACACAGCCAGAAACATGACACCAGGCTGGTTCCATATAGATGTACCTCTGACACAATAGTAAGTACATCCGGAAACATGACACCAAGCTCGTTCCATATATGTCCCTCTGACACAATACTGAACAAATCCAGAAACATGACACCAGACTGGTTCCATATATATGTACCTCTGACACAATACTAAACACACCCAGAAACAAGACACCAGGCTGGTTCCATATATATGTACCTCTGACACAATACTAAACACATCCAGAAACATGACACCAGGCTGGTTCCATATAGATGTACCTCTGACACAATACTAAACACATCTGGAAACATGACACCAGGCTGGCTTCATATATATGTACTTCTGACACAATACTAAGCACATCTGGAACATGACACCAGGCTGGTTCCATATATATGTACCTCTGACACAATACTAAGCACATGCGGAAACATGACACCAGACTCGTTCCATATATGCCTCGTTCTATATATGTTTCTCTGACACAATACTAAACACATCCAGAAACATGGCACCAGCCTGGTTCCATATAGATGTACCTCCGGAAACAAGACACCAAGCTTTGTCCATATATATGTACCACTGACACAATACTAAACACATCCAGAAACATGACACCAGGCTGGTTCCATATAGATGTACCTCTGACACAATACTAAGTACATCCGGAAACATTACACCAGGCTCGTTCCATATATGCCACTCTGACACAATACTAAACACAGCCAGAAACATGACACCAGGCTGGTTCCATATTGATGTACCTCTGACACAATACTAAGCACATCTGGAAACCACTGACACAATACTAAACACATGCGGAAACATGACACCAGACTCATTCCATATATGCCTCGTTCTATATATGTTTCTCTGACACAATACTAAACACATCCAGAAACATGGCACCAGCCTGGTTCCATATAGATGTACCTCCGGAAACAAGACACCAGGCTTGTTCCATATATATGTACCACTGACACAATACTAAACACATCCAGAAACATGACACCAGGCTGGTTCCATATATGTCCCTCTGACACAATACTGAACAAATCCAGAAACATGACACCAGACTGGTTCCATATATATGTACCTCTGACACAATACTAAGCACATGCGGAAACACGACACAAGGCTGGTTCCATATATATGTACCTCTGACACAATACTAAACACACCCAGAAACAAGACACCAGGCTGGTTCCATATAGATGTACCTCTGACACAATACTAAACACATCTGGAAACATGACACCAGGCTGGCTTCATATATATGTACTTCTGACACAATACTAAGCACATCTGGAACATGACACCAGGCTGGTTCCATATATATGTACCTCTGACACAATACTAAGCACATGCGGAAACATGACACCAGACTCGTTCCATATATGCCTCGTTCTATATATGTTTCTCTGACACAATACTAAACACATCCAGAAACATGGCACCAGCCTGGTTCCATATAGATGTACCTCCGGAAACAAGACACCAGGTTTTTTCCATATATATGTACCACTGACACAATACTAAACACATCCAAAAACATGACACCAGGCTGGTTCCATATAGATGTACCTCTGACACAATACTAAGTACATCCGGAAACATGACACCAGGCTCGTTCCATATATGCCCCTCTGATACAATACTAAACACAGCCAGAAACATGACACCAGGCTGGTTCCATATAGATGTACCTCTGACACAATACTAAGTACATCCGGAAACATGACACCAAGCTCGTTCCATATATGTCCCTCTGACACAATACTGAACAAATCCAGAAACATGACACCAGACTGGTTCCATATATATGTACCTCTGACACAATACTAAGCACATGCGGAAACATGACACAAGGCTGGTTCCATATATATGTACCTCTGACACAATACTAAACACATCCAGAAACATGACACCAGGCTGGTTCCATATATATGTACCTCTGACACAATACTAAACACATCCAGAAGCATGACACAAGGCTGGTTCCATATATCTACCTCTTACACAATACTAAACACATCCAGAAACATGGCACCAGCCTGGTTCCATATAGATGTACCTCCGGAAACAAGACACCAGGCTTGTTCCTTATATATGTACCACTGACACAATACTAAACTCATCCAGAAACATGACACCAGGCTGGTTCCATATAGATGTACCTCTGACACAATACTAAGTACATCCGGAAACATTACACCAGGCTCGTTCCATATAGATGTACCTCTGACACAATAGTAAGTACATCCGGAAACATGACACCAGGCTCGTTTCAGATATGCCCCTCTGACACAATACTAAACACATCCAGAAACATAACACCAGGCTGGTTCCATATAGATGTACTTCCGGAAACAAGATACCAGACTTGTTCAATATATATGTACCTCTGACACAATACTAAACACATCCAGAAACATAACACCAGGCTGGTTCCATATAGATGTACTTCCGGAAACATGACACCAAGCTCGTTCCATATATGACCCTCTGACACAATACTGAACAAATCCAGAAACATGACACCAGACTGGTTCCATATATATGTACCTCTGACACAATACTAAGCACATGCGGAAACATGACACCAGGCTGGTTCCATATATATGTACCTCTGACACAATACTAAACACATCCAGAAACATGACACCAGGCTGGTTCCATATATATCTACCTCTGACACAATACTATGTACATTCGGAAACATGACACAAGGCTGGTTCTATATATATATGTCCCCCTGACAATACTAAGCCCAACCGGAAACATGACACCAGGCTGGTTCCATATATAAGTACTTCCGGAAACAAGACGCCATTTTGCACTATTCCTGCTTGCGTGGAGGTGCTAGTGTGTGTCCCCGGGATGCGTGTGCTCGTATAATAACCACTGATTAGGTGCTTCATAATTTGTTATGACGAGTATCAGTAAAAATCACAGTAAGTTGACTGTGGTAGCAATCACACAATCGGTCAGTTAACTTTGCAAGAACGCCCCCTATGACAGATAACTGGGATGCATTTGTTTTGTTTGTTTGTTAAACAAGTACTAGTATAGTGATTGACTGCCTGAATAAACCGAGTCGTAACGACGTCAGATTGCGTTTGGTGCCAAGATAGAACGTTGTATTTATTCTATCATTTGTGACGTAACGTTGTTTCATTCTGTTAAAAAACAAAAAAATTGTAAAATAAAAATAAAAAACAAAAAAAATTGCGAAGCGAAAATCGATTATAATTATCGTACTATACGTGGTTTGTTTAAACCGCTCGACTCAATAAAGACAAAAAATAGTCATGGTCATGGTCGTTCAAATGAAATTCATTCTTATGGAATTGGGACTGGATCTATTAATCTTCACTGTGCACAGCTCCCTCTGTGGCAGCAGTTGAGTTTTTTTGTTTTGTTTTCCAACGAGAACATATGTCGCATGGCTTCTAAGATGAGTTAAGAATAAATCTTGCAATGACACCTCCTGAAATAGTAAATCCTCAGTACAACTATCGCTGCAGTACCTGCAACGTGCTTTATCGCTCTTACAAATTCCTGTTTTCAAACATGATTATCATGACACCACGGTCATGATTATGATTATGAGCGCAACTTTACCCTGAGTAATAAACCAGGGGGGAGTTGCATGGCACGATTAGTTTAAATAATCGTCTCATTTGCGTGAATTAATAATCATTACCCTGAGTAATAAACAATGTCATCAGGGGAAAACAGAATAAGTATTCAAATCACGCGGTTGTTTATCATGCGAATTGAACGGGACTAGGTTAAAATGTGATCACACAAACTGCTCGTTGCATTTCGTAATTAATCACTTTTAATCAAATCTGACCGTTATTCGAGTAACGTGTATATGAAGCCGTACTGATTTCATTTCTTCATTGGAATGGGAGAGATGGTACCACAAATAATCTAAATTGTATACTACATGACTGACATTCTCAAATGAGAACTTATTGTAACAATTATATTACACTGTAGCCTCGCTATAACGAACTCTTTGAGGGACATACAATTAGTTTGTTATAGTGAAATGTTCATTATAATGAAGTACATAATACATTGGGTTTGTTGTGAGCGGGAGACACGCTATGTGTTCATTATATCAGGAAGTTCATTATAACGGTGTTCATTATACTGAGGTTACAGTGTATTTTTAACAATTTTTTGTTTCGAATTATAGCCGTGCAATGTCCGTTCAGTGTTGTAAGTATGTTAGGTGTGGGCATGGAAGGTCTACTAACGTTAGTACCTTCCATGGTGTGGGCTAGCCTGACATGTGGGCGTGAGTATGCCCTCGCCGGCCGAACGGCATCAGCTCCGCGGAGGGCGCAACTCACGCGACCTCGTCAGGCTAGATTTAATTTTAAAAGAGGAATTAGTTTATATATTAATCGTAGATTAATCGATTGAATCTGATCGCAAGTGACACAGTGATTAATGAGAGGGTACATCAGCAGTACATCACCGAACAGAAAGATGTATTCTAGCCAATAATGAAACATCAATCCATCAATAAACCGGAAATGTTTTAATAATGTAAATTAATTGTTTGCCTGTAAAGTAATGGTTAGTTCTAGTTCTGTAATGGTGATCGCCAAAGCCCGTCACTTCAGCATGAATTACGGTTTGTCTTTTACAACTTTTGTAATTTTTACTGTCTATTTTCTCTTCATATTGGCATCGGTACGTTACAATTGAGGGCATATTTATGCTTTCCAAGTGCCGCTGTATTTGAATGAAAACAACATTGAGACGGTCTTCAAGATGTATATGCCATATACATCGGTATACAGCGTGTGAAAAGGTCTCTTGCGGGTGATCGCGGAGAGGAGCGTGTTGTTGTTGTTGTTGTTGTTGTTGTTGTTGTTGTTGTTGTTGTTGTTATTGGGGTATAAATGAATTATTTTCGTTAACGTACTACGTATGGTTCTGTGCCGGTGAAATATTTCATAATTCAAAATTATACAATTCTAAGAAGTGTAGCTATCTATTTCTTGTCGTAATGTTACTAATTCACAATATGCGTGTTTGTTCGAAAGTTGAAGCGGGTGAGCAGTTTGTTATTCTCTTGTCTTTTTTTTTAAACTTTATATCGTCTCCGGCGCCACGTTGTAATGAGTGAGAAGCAAATGTTACTACTGACGATTCATTGAAATTGACGAGACAAACTTGTAAGAATAGTCCTATCTCTGAAATGGCAGCGTAGATGAATGAAATTTGATCGCCCTTTGGGTCCTGTCTTGGAGGCTTCAATTTCAAATGTCAGCTGGGTGAATGGAAAACGTGAATGAATAGAGTTCTCTGTTATCCTGGTTAGTGACGATAAGCCTGGGTGTAATCGCTTCAACGCAGCAGTCCTAGTGTCTGTTTACAGTCTCAAAACGGATGACACGACAACATGATAGTACGTCTCGTGGGGAGGTCACATTAAAAACAAGCTACCGCCTGAATCTCGCTCTCCGCCAAACACGCGTGGGACTGGTTAATATACAACATAATTATGTTACCCCTTACAATGGGATATCCTGTAGTCAATTCAATGAAATGTGAACTAATCATAATTATTATCATTATCTTTATCATTATTATTATTTTTTGTATTTACCTAATTATAGTTTCTAATTCGTAGTTTTCTACCTAATTAATTTTGCCGTTCAGGCACGTCAGTTTCACGTGGTGAAATGCCACAGCTTACCTTGGCACAATGTTTATACATGTGTCCCGACATTTTATTCACCTCACACCACGTATCGCCACGTGAAGACAGGAAGTGACGTATTATATCACACAAATGCACACATACACAACCAATTTAGACTTCAGCAGTTTTAAATCACTTCAAATCTGACTACTATTTGGATCACACGAGAACGATACCTGATGAATGTCATAGGGGTAGTGTTTTTTTGTAGAACGAATCAATTGTACAAGTTATAAATATTATAATAATTGTTATTTTCTTCCACTGAACAAGAGCACATGTGAGGAAAATAAAGAAGAGCACTGTAAACAAACAACGTGTGGCCGATATCTAATTCAATTTGCCATTTTCTAAAAACTTAGTTAGTCTAATTGTTAGGAAAATCAGTAATTTACGAGATTACTGTGTGGGAATATGACGTATTTAGATGCGTAAATGTAAGCTGTAAGTAAGATCTGACGCATTATGTTGTCAACCTGAAAACTTGATATTCTTGCATTTGGTCATGAAAAGCTTATTTTCACTAAAAAATAAACTAACTTGGCGGTCTTAGAAAATGACAAGTTAGATTAGAGCCCCTGTTTCCTATATGTTTATTCGGTCACTCTCAGACCACTAAAAGATCTCTGACCTACTATATAAAGATCAAAGTGTTGCCAATCGAGACTATTAAACGGGCATCTTTTATGAACTTGAACCTGGGAAAACATAACATAAGCACAAACATTCGCGACATTGATTTTTGGTGAAAACGAATATTCTTATACCAAGATGTAAAGATGTCCCTTCATCATCGATTTTGAAACTATCCGCCACACAGAGAGAGACACGATGCTGCG
Source organism: Saccoglossus kowalevskii (assembly GCF_978046115.1). Taxonomy (NCBI): domain Eukaryota; kingdom Metazoa; phylum Hemichordata; class Enteropneusta; family Harrimaniidae; genus Saccoglossus; species Saccoglossus kowalevskii. The sequence goes on along the minus strand of NC_140642.1, from coordinate 28,659,722 downwards.
CGAGAGATAACCGCACCGCAATTAACCCCATCCAAGATTAGTAATAATGGTGATCACTAATCCCCTGTTTCATTCGAATTTTAACAAGTCACTGGCTCCAGATAATCTTCTTATGCGAAAGAAGGAAATCAGCGCCATTGAACCGTTGCTCTTTGCCGTCTAATGCCGATATAATCAAGCGACAAAGATTTGGCACTGTCTCTCATCTCACGGACATCCGGGACATTCTGCATTTGAAGGATGGTTTTTGGTGATTTGTTCATACATGTCGTGTGTGTGTGTGCACTCTTATACTTGGTTGTCCGTACAATGTGTGCATAAGCCACGTTTGGGGGAAATAAATGTATGTGGTCTTAAATGATTGAATTATCATACTATACTAACATTTCGTTATTCGCTGACAATTTATTATGACGCGTCGTTCTAGCATTCCATTGTGTCATGTGTAACCATAGATACTGTATGTTGTAAAAGATACGGAAGAGTCAATGTGTTATCTCTGACACATCTTCAGGGAAAACATATTGTAAGTGAAAATTATCCCGTGCGATGAAATGAACATGTTTTGAATGCACGTTATTGAAAGATGTACTAGTATATCTCCAAACAGGATAGTGTAAATACAGATACTGCCGAGGAAGAATAAGGCCGTGGTTTTAGTGTATATGTGTAAGACTGCTCTCTGGAGATATAGTCGAGAGACAATTTTATAAAATATATTTAGATTGATAACCATACATAAAACTATTAGCATTACTGTGTTAATGAGTCTTTCGTAAATGGTGGCATGCCGATGTTCCGTCTGTTTATATGTGTGCTGTCCTGTTGTAAATGACGAATGATGTCATTACAAGTACTGACTCGGGAAACGATGACATCACTTGCATTGATGTACCAAGAATGATGACACCAGCTGCATTGATGCATTAAGAATGATGACATCACCTGCACAAAAACACAAACAGTTATGACACACAAAGAACGATACTATCATTTGGGGTGTAGGACAAAGTACGTACGTCGTGACGCCACGTCATAAAAACTGGTACACGATTTCTCGCTCTATTCAAGTTTTTTTTGATCAAAGACGGTTCCGCCGGCTCGTGCGTAGCTTAGCATTCCGGGGGATACTTAGTACAAACCTGCAATTCAACTAGCGAATTTCAAGGACAGAGTATCGGGTTATTCCTCAACCAATGTCGCCGATTATGACATTTATAATGTTTATAAGCTTATTAAGGAATATGGAGGCTACTAGTATTTGCATCTTTTAATTTTAAAACAGTTACTTAGTACTTTGGGGTTGAACAGTGTAAATGTATTTTCCATTTTTTTCACGGTGTCTATTTTAGATTCTGTCAAAAAAAATACATTTTAGTAAAAATATGGTTTGTGTTTAAACGGATAGGGGACTCGGAGACATAACTGATCTTGTCTGTAATCTGCATTGCCTATTTGCATTGACAGACCTCGAACTGTATTAAAGTAGGCCAAACTATGGATGTGAAAATATAAAATGAAAAATTAAACTGCAAGCTTATACGTATGTAGCTGGTTGTACGACGCCAAAATTTCTACCTTCAAAGACTGAAGAACTTTTTTTAAATATATATTGATTCGTGTAAACCATCATGGCACGAGCTTTGATGCATTAGTGAGTGATGAATTTGTAAATGTGTACATAATTCCGGGATAAATAAATAAATAAATAAATAAATAAATAAATAAATAAATAAATAAATAAATAAATAAATAAATAAATAAATAAATAAATAAATAAATAAATGAGCGAGTGAGCGAGTGAATGGGTGAATGGGTGAATGGGTGAATGAATGAATGAATAATAAATGAATGAATGAATAAATAAATAAATAAATAAATAAATAAATAAATAAATAAATAAATAAATAAATAAATAAATAAATAAATAAATAAATAAATAAATAAATAAATAAATAAATTAATTAATTAATTAATTAATTAATTAATTAATTAATAAATTAATTAATGAAATAATGAATGAGTTAGCGAACGAGTGTATGAATAAATAAATAAATAAATAAATAAATAAATAAATAAATAAATAAATAAATAAATAAATAAATAAATAAATAAATAAATGATAATTTCCAATAAAATACGAATACAGCGAAGTACATGACAATGTTTTAATACCTGTACCATAATTTCACCTTCTCATATATTTATGTGTACATTGAGTAAAGGGCGTGTAATTGTGATGCGATACTCAAAATATTACAGAAGAAAACTGTAACTGTATACTCAATATTGATAGAAATCCGGGCATTGCCAGCCTAATCCGTCGAACGATTTTTTTTTTTCAATTTCCGGCTCATCAAAATCAGAAATCACATTTCCGAGTACATTTCCACATCATAGATGAATTATTTTATCCACACACTTATTCGTAGGTCTTATTGATTTAAGAACTGAGGGAATTGTAAGATTTTTTTTACTAAAAAATCGCGATCGTCAGATTATGTCGTCATATCATTGTTAAGTTCCGGACTCGCGGCTCATTTGTTTAGGCGGAATTTTCGTTATAATTCATCTTGAAAAAAAGGAGGATTATCCGTTTTCGCTCCCATTAGGGCGTATTTTCAAAATTCTCCTCATGACAGAGAACGCCAGAACCATTTTGCCTCGCCATTGTTGAAAGCTGATTTGCTTTTGATGAGTTCTCATAGGAAATCTGGCTATTGAAATCTGGCTCATTTATTTGCCTTTTCGATGCGTTAAGTCAGTCACTATCTTCGTCTGACAACAACTCCTATTCAGTGATGATTACTCTATTACCTAGCATGCTCTCATGCACATTTATTCCCATTACTGCCCCCTCCACAAATACTTTTTTTCGATGTCTTCTCTTACAGTATGTGTTATAATTACACACGGTGTCCAAATCCATATTGATTCTCAGCCGGCCCGAGCTCTGGATCAGATGAGTTATTATTATTTTGAGGATATGCTGTAGTTATATGTGTATGAAACGTGAATGTCTACCTATTCTTCGTCTTCAGTATATACAAAATATCGTGATCATTTCTCGTACGTGTTAACTGTGAACACGCGTGTAGTGCTGGCGCGCCAAGTCCTCATTTCCATGATACATGAAATATCTGCCTATCCGCGACGCCTAGTATATACAACCGAGAACAAAATAGCGTGAACATTTCTTCCACATGCTGACTGCAGAAACGTGTATAGTGCATACGCGACAAGGCCTCATTTGCATACATGGAATCGAAGCTTTTACTCTCAAATTGAACGCAGCCAATAGCTTAAGTTCGAGATCATCTTTCAAAGATGAAATTACAAATTTAATGGCATTCACAAAGAATAAAAAAATTCAGGTTTTATATTTATTTAAGCCCCGAACGTCGTACAGTTGACAGTTTCAATATTTGAAGCACACTTCCCTTTAAGTCTCAGATAAATAGTTTGAGTACAGAACAAACATTGGGATGGCGAGAGATCTGATATAAATGTGTAGTATGTTGTACCATGGAAGGTACTACCTTCCATGGTTGTACGTCGTTGTGCGTTTGCACTCGATCACAACGGAGCGTTATCCTCCTTGCTATTGACGTCACACCTCGGGCATCAGGCAGTATATGCTGATTTTATTATACACTGAAGCCTTTATGTTGTTCGCACATGTCGAGTGGGAAATCACTCGCGGACAGGGACGCGGAGTGATAAGAACATCGTGGCCATGTGTATTTCTGATACGTGTCGCCCCGCTACTACTGGGTATTGTTCTTTTTCCGAACATAATGGCGTGCTACTACTATAAATTAAACGTGTAGATCAACTAACCAAATAGTACAGTGGTGCCCGTCGTATCTAGTGAGACCATATGCCTGAGAATTGTGATATACTGATGTTGAAATCGCCCATATTTTAGAACCACGCCCACTTTTGCAAAACCACGCCCAAATTGTAATTCGATATATCGTTCACTAACATTCGAGTTACGCGTAATGTGTAGATTTAGTAGTTTTCATTGCGCGTTCCTGCTTGACTGATTCCCCACTCACCACCGAAAATATAAACGCTTTAGTGTCCTTCGTTGTATACAGTACTATTCATTTTTCGAGAAGTTTGTATTATTTATACTTGAGTACATGTGAGCGGCGCTCAGTTGGTTTCTGTACTCCATAACCAAGGCTCTTTTTTTTTTTTTTTTATTTTGTATTGACATGAAATCTTTTGCTTTCGTTTCCGTAATATGTCAAATTATGTAAAAAAAAACACAAAGTTATGTGTCGAAGTCGGAACTAACATACTATGATTAAACCAAAACGTTCGAGTCAGAAATTCGTTTGTCGTCTTTGCTCCCATTTGTATCTGTAGAACCCTTCCTCGTTTTTATCAGTGGAATATTTGAGCAAATTCGGTAGCACACATGCCGAACGAACGTCGCTGACAAACGTACCCTTTAGTTGTATGTCAATCAATCATTTTCAAATCCAAATGTTCGAATTTCTCTGATTCTCATTTCGTTATCATTTTTTTTTGCTATCTACAATGTACCGGTAATCAATAATGTGATAATGCTAAATATGATAGCGTAATATGTTTAGTTCATGTGTGGGTATTGATAGCCATGGTTACTGACAATGTGCAATGATATGTCGATCTCTAAAACAACCTCCATGAATACAACGTATTGGTATATTGATTGAAGAAAATAAAAATGATTGAACTGGTCATAAGGTGCCAAAATATTTACACTCAGACTAGTATGAAATTTACACAATCCCGTGCGTTTTTGCCAAAAAATTCTAAAGAAACCAATAAATAGTAACATTTTAACGTTCGTTTTTTTTTTGAGCGGTTCAAGCCATAGACACCTGTACTGACCGTTGACTTTTATCGAGTCACTAGCAATACTGCTGTATTTAGTGATGTCATGTCCTCTAAAACTGGCTTGGTATACGCCATGTGACTCGATACGTTACGAGGCTGGCAAAGATAGCATCACAGTATTTCAAAATCGTCTACATGTAGTACGATGTATATTTTTAATTATCCATTGTGGTTTTATGCAAATTACTATATCGCCGTGCATCTATTAGAGCAGTGATTATACACATAATTTGTTACACGTAAAATTGGTCAATTAAAAGAAGAAAATGAGTCTAAAATCTTATAAAGAGGAAGTCTATGACGAGTCCAATTATTATGGTAGTGTTTATTGTGAGTTTCATTTGGATTTATTTATAGATGTTAGACCGTAATCTTCCATGGGCACTCTTTTTAGGGTAAGTTCCAGATATCCCGTCGCAATCGGCTACTCATTGCGACAACATTTTCATACGTTGGCTGAGGACACAATCAACACAAGGGATCCACTTTTACGTGCCCTCCGGATGGGTATACTAAAAATGACAACATAACCAAAGAGTAATTCTAAAATTATATTTAGATCTGAAGTTAGCACGACTTTTAGTAAGTGACGCCATGTGTACGCCATCGGCAATTTCACTTTGTTAACAATTTAAATGAGAGACAATGAGAACAATAGGAAGACAAACGAATGTTTGTTTACAGGGGGAGTTTCTTCGGTGTTATTGATCGTTCGAAGGTTTCAGTGCGAAGCGACGGTGTCCCGTTTCCTGTGTCTTTCACGGGAAGGGCTGCACGTAAGAAGTGAGATGTACCGTCGCGCATGGTCTTTTTTGAAACTCGTCTGTTATGTCACTTTCAGAATGCAAACTATATTACGCACATGGAACACAACCATTGCACCGCACATTATTAATATTTTTTTTTACATTACCTGTGCAATGAATGACAGAATATAAATTATAATCATCATCATGTTTAAATTATATCCATGAACACCCTTGAAAAATAACTGTTTCTTTCCGAATGTGTGACTTATATATGGGTTACCCGGTGTTAAAATGGTGCAGCCGAGTCGATATTCGAACCAAAACAGACTAATGGTTTGACTGTAATGTTTCTTTAAATGATTCAATTTAGGGCAAATTGATTCTCTTGTAGATGCCGGGGATAAATGTAGCCTTCTACGTATTGTGGTACCCACATGGTGTATATCCCTAACGAGTACATTCTGCGATACCTCTATACGTACATGAACCGAAATCATTCGAGGGATTGCCTACTTTTTGAGAATGAACACTGATCGCGTCTCTTTCATCTGAGAGCAAAGTGACACGTATCTCGCGCATATGACGTCGTATTCAGTTTCAGCATGGATGTGCTTGATAGTAGTACGTCGATGGTTTCAGTGATGGTCGCAAAATGGCATCAAGTTGTAAATCTGATTCATTGGAACAACGATGTACATATATTCTAACGTTTGCGGTTAGTTGAAGGTAACAGACTCGTTATTTTCATATCATGAAATAGTGTGTGTGTTTGGTTTCCAGACACGTGACTGTGATTTTAGACCGCACGTTATTTATCTGGAACGACTTCATTACATACACTCATCAAAATCATCCTTTTTTTAAATATAACGGGAAAAAAAGTAAACCTTTAATCTGATAGAAATCCATATTTCGTAACTATTTTTAATTAGTACTAAAATATACCAAAATAGTTTTATTGGCAGCCATCTGACGTAATACATGCTTCCATCATTCTGATCATAGTTACCGGAAAGGTCGTTTCAAGAATGTAGCTTCGATAATTCATGGAAGGTACTAACGGATAATTCGAATAACAAGCTGTCGGGGATACCGTGGAGCTAAAAATATGCAGTTACCCCAATGTTATTTTATGTATTAAACAAAAAATCAATGTAGAATTTTCAATTCAGAATTTTAAAATGTAGTGTGTTGTTGATGACGCAATAATTATAATTATAGTTGACTTCTGAATTTAGCTCCATGGGGGATACGGTGTGTGCCACGTTGTGCAATCCAGGCTTATTATTTGCCTCTACTTGTATACCAATACTCACAGACACCACGCTCACACTTTGCATCACTTTGTCTGTCACCTCCGAATGAAATGGTACGCGCCAGCCCTCCTACTTCCGGGAGTCCTATACTTCGTCCAATCAGCGCTGAGGACGAGAGTTTCGATATAATGATATGTATTAGAGATAAAGTGCGTTTATGTGGGACAGACCGATCAGCTGAAAGTACTTGAGAGACGGCGCAATTAGTGTACCAAAACATTCGACGGCGTGCGTTGTTGCCATCTGGACGGGGCATCGTATACGGAACTCTCCACACTGCGTGATCGTGCGTATTAGTTTCCCAAAGATGAGTTCACAGATAGAAAATGTCAACCCGAACATCACCATCAAAGTGAGTGCAGACTTGGAGCGGAGATCTCCGGGAAGAAATGACTCTGATAATGGGAACTCACTCACGTTTTCGCCCCAGCAAGTAGCATGTGTCTGCGAAGCTTTACAGAAGAGCGGAAACACCGACCGGTTAGCTCAATTCTTGTGGTCCCTGCCACCGAACGAACTTCTACGAGGCAGCGAGAGTGTACTCAGGGCCAGGGCGACCGTGGCGTTCCACCGCGGCAATTTCAAAGAACTTTACACTATCATGGAAAGTCAGAATTTCGACCAACATAGTCACAACGAACTACAAAATCTGTGGTATAAGGCACACTACATTGAGGCGGAAAAAATCCGCGGTCGGCCGCTAGGCGCCGTGGACAAATACCGCATTCGTAGGAAGTTCCCTCTCCCAAAAACTATATGGGACGGGGAAGAGACAGTGTATTGCTTTAAAGAGAAATCGCGCACGGCTTTGAAAGAGTGTTATAAACAGAATCGCTACCCTACACCGGACGAAAAGCGAAATTTGGCAAAAGTCACCGGTTTGACGTTAACCCAAGTCAGCAATTGGTTCAAAAACCGTCGACAACGAGACAGGGCACCGCCGATTCTCAAAAGGTATTTATTCGTTCTACTTCTGTCATTTGTTGTGTTAATTTTAAAGACCGGAAGAACAATAATTAATATTGGTAATGTTTTAAAATTACATTACAGACAAAGTATTTACGTCTATATCCGTGGTATGTTGCTATAAAATAGCCTTAAGTGTTATGAATAACCTTACGACAAATACAGCAACACATTGTTGACTTCGTTCGACCCAAGTGCCCTGCGTAGAGACTAAAGACATTGTAAGGTCGATTATCTGTTCAGATAAGCCATTCAGTGTGTGGCCACTATGAAGTGACTTTGCTCTCAAGCCAAACTCGTAAGCCCAATTGAACATTAACATTGTACTCATTGTTACAGTGCAAGTACTCGTTATAATAGGGTCGAACTTAACAGGTAAATCAAGTGAATTTGAAACGTGGCAATACTCGCTGTGGTTTCCTTGTATTCTAGGATCTGTTATTGCTATCACCAGCCAGGAAACGTACCGTCTTGTACTCGTGTATTTGTTTGCATTCCATAAACCATGTTATTATCCGGGATGTTTATAATCCCACTAGGGGTTGAGATTATATTTTTTCTGCGTATGGTTTTCTCCGGAAAAAAATTATCTTTTGTTTGATGTGAAACACTTGGCAAAAACAAACGGAAGTTCCTTAGACGAAACAGTTGACATGGTTTTTATATTTGGCGAATCGGCACCCCCCCCCCTCCATCCCCATTTAGACCACAGCTCTGGTAGTATCATTGTACAATTTTGGTTTATAATAAAACAGACTAAAAAATAAAAAGTTGTTGAAAATTTACTACTCAAAGAAGTTGTCTTTAGAACAACTTACGCAACTCGCAACTCAAGCTCGTGCTATAATAACAGATACGATTTTCAAAAGTAATAGTTAAACATAAGGTCCAAATCTATACCGTAATACGCGCGTACTATTTACGTGCCCCTCCCCAAGTACTACAAAAAATACTCAGGTTTGTTCTATGTTGCCGGCCATCTCGGCCTCGGGCCTGCAAGTCTAATCTCATTGATTCGGCTATCAACGCGGCAACTGACCGTCTAAGAAGACATACCCCTTAGAATAAGACTTCACGTAGCAACAAATGAACACGTACTGAAACCAGTTATGATAACTTGTTTCGATCACATGAAAATATGTAAATATATTTATGTAGATAAATACTTACAGATTGAGGGACATCTTTGAGTATTTAATACCTATTTTATAAAATGCCAACCAAACTGTATTTCACCCCCGTAACAAACCATATCTGAAATGGAGTTAAACAGTCGGATACTATCATCCTAAAAGTGAAAACGTGGCTATGTATACTCACAGTCCCTCAACGGACTGTGGTATACTGCATAGTACGTCGACGCGACACGACATATAATTAAACTGATCTGTAATTTTTATGAAGATTAATTTTAATGATTTAATTTTGTTAACATAATTTATCAGTAAATAATTTCCTGTATTGCGCATGTAAGTCTTAATGTTGGGCCGACGCCATATATATATGCGGTCGCTTGGAGCATCAAATAGTAAAAGGTTCCAAAACCGCCAGCGTGCCAGCATGCAGATGAAAAAAGTTGCTAGTAGTTCCATAGCACAATAACAATACTGTGTATTACACCGGGTGATCGACGTTTTAATCTCTCTAATCCATGCTACCTCCATGCTCTAATCTACTTTTGTTGAGTGGATACATAATATAAAAAGAACATTATTCCCGTTGTTCCCAATGATGTAAACAGTTGCAACAAGGTTCCGCCAATACCCGGTCGATGCTCGCAATCGACCTCTGGAGTAACCTGTGAAAAAGAACACCAATTCATTCGTATTTAATTAACCTCTACGGAAAATCGTGTATGTTACTGTATTCAACTGTCTTGTGCATTTGAAATCTCACGGGCGTCTTATCGCCCGGTGTCGATTGTCCAGGTGGAACGTCCCGGGGCCACTGATCGAACTGATTCTGTTTGTTTTACACTTGGTCGCTGGTGCTTGTCCCGATCAGCCTGTGTGATTCTTCTTCCTATCGACTTGAAATGGTCTTGTTTCAATGATATCGTGTTTTAATGAATATAATTATAAACGGACGGACTCCCCCATTGTTTGCGTATACTGCTAACATTCTGTGTGTCCATTGGGAGTTCGTTTTGAAGCGGTCCAACTTAGCAAAGTCCACACGCAGTTAGCATTGTGGCTTAATGCATACCGCGGAGAGTTTCCGTACAAACAATTAATCAATAAACATCTGATGAGTAAATCCCATTTCTTTTTTTTTATAGTGATGATCTGATGATGGAAAAGACGTCGCCACATTGTATGATCAACCGCCATATGCACGATCCACGACACGATTTACGTTTCTCAGGAGCCCCTACTGCCAAAGTAGTCCACCATACTGGCGATAATAACCACTCAATGCCGGTTGTCGTGTGCGACACCAAGTATTTCCACCATGGACACCATCATATCTACCCGTGTTCGCAAGATCCCCACTCAGCACAGTCGCATCACTTGGGTTGTTTGTCGGGGACTGTGTCGACGGCGTGATGTCAGGGCGGCTTCGGTACTCACAGGCACCATGCAATGGTCAATTCTGATTGCCGTCACTAAATAAAACTCTTGCTATAACAAAGAAATGTTAAAAAAAGAGGTCGGTTGTAAAACCTACATTCACCGTACGCAATGGATGACCATCTGTATTGTGACCATAACTGAGTCCAGGTTGGCCATATTTGTTGTTTTTTTGAAAGAACATTGTAGGCGATCTGCAGAAAAAAATGTAAATATGTTATATATTATATATTTAAAATTAATATCAACAAACCCCCTACGTTGAAAAAATGCAATATATTTCAATAAACTGTCCATTTGGAAGACGTGATATTTTTTCTCACTGGCAGAACGGCCATTTTAAGCTCACTATGAAACGTTTCGTTCATTTTTTTTTGTCAAGTTTTTTTTACAGAAATTATATATTCTTTGCTGTATTTTCCTCTTTGCATTCACTGCTTTTGAGAAATGTTGTTTTCGTGTGAAAATGTGTGAGTAAACTATATTATTTTTTTGTGGTTGACCACTATTAATAGTAGTTGAATTTTAACATCGTGACAAGACAACACCGACATTACTGTAACTGCCATGTTTTTTTGTTTTGCTAATGTTTATCGCCATAAAGATTCAATACACAATATTTGAAATGCAAGATATTGTTTTGTTTTGTAATCTTTTGTTTTCATTTGTAAATTATTGTTATCAATAGACATAAATACGAGACGGTGAGAGTGTTTTTTTTTTACTGATTGACTAAGTACTGAGATCTTAAAAAATATATTTTTAGACCGAATAATGAAGGAGAACGTGTCTTCATCGCAACAGATGTACATATAATTGGAGGGAGGTGACAACAAAACAGCTATGTCGTAAATTGTAAATTTGTCGAAAAATCACAAAAAATGCTATGTTTTCATGGCAAAACCTAAAACGGTAGAACATCAATTCGACAAACATACAAAAACGTTCTGTAGGATGGAAACGCAGGTGTTGGTGGATATCCACTGTACGATATAGCGTATAAATGATAGCTAATTTATTGCCTAGAATAGCAATAGTGTCATTACTTTTGAAGTGGCCATATAAACGGTAATTGTTATGATGCAGACCATGCTGTCATGTGGTATTGCATTATATCAATTTTTGTTGCTTCCGATTGACCCCCTCCCCAGTGCCAATCTTTACTGTAAAACAAAAGTGTCGACAATTCCAGCGTTTTTCGTCTTTGAGGGATGCTGTGAACAAAAAGCTTCAAGTTCATCCACCACGAATACAGTGTAGTGTTTCCCGGTTAACATAATAGGATATCCTTCCTCTCCCTCTAATACAATAGAATATCCCCAGCGGGCACTGTCACAAGAGTACGTGGAAAATCCATGTGCTATGCATTACGTATGCTGCAACATGGCGTGTTTCGTTTGTAAAATTTGGCAACATTTCCTTAGCAAGGGTTGTTTGTCCCATGCTTCCTTGAGTAAATGTTAACACTGTTTATATGTATATGGGGCGCAATATACAAACAATGACCATACAAAAACAGAAGGCACACCTAGACCACGTTACGAGACCCCGATACGTACAGACCACGGTATTAAAGGCACTACCACCTGCGTCTACTAGATCTGGCTGTACACATGCCGACTCAGTCCAACATAGAGTTACTAGGAACGTTAGAAAAAAATCAGCAATATATAGAACTGTCCACAAATTAAATTTATAGTAGGACGCGCAATTCGCATATATATGTAAACAACTCCCGGAGGAAATAAAACTCGTAATAATTAGTTTCAATTACTTTTATTCTAAGTTTACCTATTATTCACACATTTTATTAGCGTTGTCGGTCAAAAGATAGTGTTTAGTACATTATATATAATTCTGACAAAAGATGTAATGATTGTTATTTTGTTTTGTTGAAATCATGTCACTTGTATTACCCGACAATACACGCCCTCAAAAAAACATACCATGTGTGTGCGGTTTCATGATTCCGTGAACTAAGCTGTATCTTAGACAGAGCGGAACAACAAAACAGCCTTTGATAACCAAAATAAGCCACGCGATATGCCCAAAAAAAGATGCGTTAACTGGATGCCAGTTAATATGAAATCAAATCTCGGTATGTTTAAAAGCAAGACATTATATACTTGTGATTTCGAATTAACGAATCTGTTAACATTTTAATGGATTTGCTGGAGTATCGTGAATAGAGGAAGAGAAGAAAAAAAAAACATGTCAGAAAAGTCCTAATTTTTTTCACATCTTAATAGATTTTTTTCCCTTTTCTTTTCACCGACTACTCGAGTTTCACTAGTGAATACAATGTTTAATTGACTCGCCTTTCAGTTTGGTTGCTATTGTTGCTAGCAAGGTTGGGCGCCGAGTCTATTCTGAAAACGTAACAAGCTAGATGAACAATGTGCACAGTGAGGGAGCATCTCTGCCAGCGGCTGAAAAGGATGCGCACTTGAAAGGGAAAAAACGAACCCGGTGAGATAGGTGACCCGAGTGATTCTGTTTTTCAAAAAAGTATATCTTCTTTAAGTTTATTCGCTACATTCCCTTTTTGATGCGCAACAAACAGATCCAGTATTTACAATCTAAAACGAAGCCTGGGATATTTCTTCGTAGTGTTACGGTCTTCCCACAATTGACTGTGTCGCCTTTTGTTGCTGGCTAATGAAGCTTGTTGCCTATATCTCTACCGTGTATAGGACCCGAGGAAAGTCGTAGTTAATATAATACAGCGCCATACAGAGCTACGCTTCCTCCTGCCGGAAAATACCTTCGGTGTCCTTCTTAATTTTTCTTTTTAATTGTGTTTTCGTTTGCTTGAAAAGCTCGTTAGTGTGTTGTATTGGGAGATAACCTCATTTTTCCCAATTATTGATTGGTATATCATAACAAATGTGTTTCCACTTCACCCCTGCTTGGTGTAGTGTGATATAATTTTTGTTGACAGTATCTAACCATGTTTACGACACTCGGAAATAATTGGCAGTAATATTTACTTCCACGAGTCGTGATTATCGTATTGTTTACGGGTGTCCGAACATTAGGGTTAATGGATTTGTTGAGCTTGTAAACTTTGTTTACGACTCAGATTACATTACTGTAACTGTACTTAATATCAACAATATGTTAAGCATCACCCGCGATTATTATTAAAAATCCGGTAAATTTAACAGATGGATCGGTCGCCATTTTGTAAGAGACATCGGATGGGCAAAGTCACGCACTAAATATTTATAATATTTAAAATCATCATTCCTTAAAAAATACGTCTTATTCCTTATTATCTAAGTGTAATATTGCTTGCTGGTCAATCACTATATGTATATTCCACGTCTAAAAACTATTTCTTGTTTTAAAATATATATAAAGAGATGACGTGTGTATCATTGTCATTTTATTTTCGGATGTTTTAGGGGAATTGAACATATATCGTTGATTATCTTGGGTGACATTTTGAAATCATATATCATCTGGTCAACTACTAACACGGACCGTTAGCTAACCGCAGGATTTGTGAAGCTCGGAATATTCGGCACGAGTAGCGGCGAAGCGGATCATGAAAGCCGACTTACAATTAAGAAATACTGGCATATGGTGACATATGGTGATGTCGAACACAATACCTCTGGCATACCTTTGACAAAACGAGTGAATAAAACACACACATCACGGCGCAGTGGCAGACAGTCAAAGATTATATACAGCGAACATAGAATTGCTATATAGGAATATATGTTGAGTGGGTAAGTCTGTATGTTGAATTGATGGTCTCAGTGGAGCAGACAGTCTCGACGCGCCAATAATTGATTTCACATAGAAGACGGTGTTATAGTGGTTGAGCATTTCTCAATGCATTCGACCAATCTGACCCCCGTCCCGCATAATGATAACAAAAATGTTCAAATACGATATCGAGCGCATAACAAAAGAACTATTCCACTAATATATCCAACGTCCTCAGACTCGCATAAGACGCAATATTTTCACGAAAAAAGTCCATCAATCTAATGGGGGGGGGGGGGTAGTTGGCAGAAAAACTGGTAATCGTACAGTGTGATCGGCTATGATGTATCGCATGCATTGTGATTAGATGTTATTAAATAAGTTAGATCTGTTTGTTTTTTCGTATGTTAAACGTGAAATAAAAAGACGAACAACATGAAACATTTAGCAGGATCCTTGTTTTTTACTAAATGCATGTAATAAATAAACGATATCGGAACTGTCACGAACGCCCCATTTTACGAGGTTGCAAGACCGTCGGGTGTTTACCAGTAATATGACACATGATAAATTCAAATTCTGACCTAAGATATTTTCAGAAAGTCGGTGTGTTTCAGAAAAAAAAAGTACAATTTATCCAGTGTACTTCTTATCAACCTCGTAGATGGAGTGAAGTTTTGAAAACTTGATCCCTATGACATTTTATCAACACTTATATCGTACTAGTACTTGTGCTCAATATACCTCATTACGGCAAATCAAGAAACTCACGTATTGTTATTTATTGTTCATGGAATGTAAACATAGAGTTCAAGTATGGATGAATATATGTCAACTATCGACCACTTTAATTGGGGAGTGTGTCTTTTACTTAGGGTTATTTTATTGAGGTAACCATGTCGCAGGTTTCGGTCGGTGTACCTGTACAGTTGAACTATATTTAAACCGCCATCAAACCACAAGCAAAATTATGTAATCTTGCACTGACACACACACACACACACACACACAAATCTCGACGGTGCGCAGATTATTTCCCCCGCTCGCATGCGGAGACATAATATGCTTAGTGACAAGCTTGCTTGGTTAACTCACGTGAATCTGTCTGGCGCGTCAGGTCGTAGTAACAAAATACGTTGAGCCACGCCACGGGGTACAAGCGTCTAAACTAACAAATTATTAATATTGAACTTTGGTGATCTGCTGTGAATTTCCAGATCACAACCTTGTCAATACGGCGATAAGGTAGACTTCGGAGGTAGATAGGCCTTTCACTCACCAGTCCGACGTTTGTTTCTTATCCAACCGTCTGTGTCGGGGTTACGGCGTTAAACGTATAATTACGGTGCTTATGATTGATGGTGGAAGACTGTGTGTGTTTAAGGAGAAAGGCAGCTAACGAGGAATATTTCCGCAAGATCGCGTATATCTGCCCCTACGTTGACTTTATCATTTTTCACCTTCGTTAAATAGGGGTGTTGTTGATTTCAATTACATGCAGCGCAGCAATTGCGCTTATCAATGAAATGCAACACTATACCGGTGTTTCATTACAAAAAAATCGGTATTTCTGACCACCCGAGCATACACGACACGCCTTGCTAGCTATCCTTTCATCCTCGGCGTTTCGTTCCAGTGTGACTATCGATACAGACCCTCGGTTCGCACAGGAACTTGGGTGTTCTACGTTTGTACTCGCCGCGCCCCGGGGCCTTGTCTAGTTTGTTGATTCAGCGACATGATAGGGTCGGTCACTCTCATCCGTCACCCAAGTGTCGATTTTTTCTCTCCAAAGCAACCCGCTTTCTACGTACCAATGCGACTGAGGACAATGACTGAATTTACTAATAGTATATAGTGTTATAACTTATTCCTAAAATATGGACTAACAGAGTGTTTCATTATCAATTCAATCCCCGTGGCAACTGTAATCATCCTGGCGGTCGTAATCTTCCGTCCACGGGGGTACACAGGGCGATGCGCCCCAGTATGTCACGAGGTCGTGTGCGCGCGCAGATGGGGTGGCCGCCATACTTGAAGAACTCATTGTACTGAATATCAGTTTGGCCAACTTTTATCTTTTTATTCGTTAATACGAAAATAGGTACTTATAAATCCCTATATTGTTACGCATTGGTAAATGTATTAGCTCTTATCGTGCCGGTAAAAAGTGTGTTGCGCGGTGCTGTGACAAGACAACAATAGGAATCATCGAGGACGGTCTTTTGAAAGCCTTGTCGTGGAAAATCGCCGGCGTTTTACCGTCTCATCAGGGTTTAAAAATTCAATTAAACAGCATAGCATTTTCAGCAGCAACGTTCGTTACTCTAAGTTTGACAATGACGCCACGAGTTAATAGGTTTTGCCCGAGGCATCAGAATCACCGTACATTTTTTCCTATTTCTGTGTATGAGTGCATGTACTCAGTTGGCGTACGATGATAAGGGCTTCTTGATGTAGACAACTGTCAACAACGTCTTCATCTAGTTATCTAGGGCGTCGTTTACTTACCAAACTTTCGGGCTATAGAGAGTATAAAATCATTGAGAATTCCGTCTCACTTTTTTTTGTATTTTCATATTCACCCACCTTGCCTGATTGATGTAATAAAAAAGCTTCAGCAGAAATATTGGCATGTATAAACATAAACGTGGGGGGGGGGGTACAGCCCGGGGCGACGGAACACACATCTATTTTTCAAAGCTCCAGCTGAGAGCAATGTTGAATCATACCCACAATTAATAAAGTCACGACAAATTGCGGTGAATTGAATTTGTGCTAAATTTATTTGATAGCAGGAAATTAGTAATCTCAATCAGTAAGTCATACTTTTATTACGCTCCATCACTACTGTCACCCGCCGGACCCGTACATATCTATTTTGTTTGATAGTTTAGAAACTTGACGGGGATCGGTCTGATTGTTCCGGCAACATACGGCCCCGTGCGTGTCGCACGACATACTATGACATTTTTGGCGACAGCCGTGGGAAAAAAAACTGTTACTGATCGGTGTGAATATTTCCAAAATCAGAAAACAATTGGAGTCCCGACCATAAAAATAAGTATCCCATTAGCTCCCAAAACTGTATCTAATTGGTATAATTAGATCATTTACTTTATAAATGATACGTTATTATCAAAACTGTCGTTATCGCCGCATTAAATTCTACTCAGTGTGTTGGTGACATTGTTGCTACTGAGGTCAAACGCGTCTGGAGTGGTCATTATCATTATTATTATCATTATCGCCAGCACCATCACCATCATCATCATCTGTGCGACTTGTTTTACTTCAAATTGAGAATGTTTCGCATATCCAGTATAATGTCGTGTATTAATACCGAGACTATCCTTTCGCCGTATGTTCGTCACTACTGATTCGTGTAATCGTTCCGTATCTGCACAACTAACAAGTCAATATTATGCAGCACACGAAACAGATTTGAAAGCATTGTAATGTAACAATAATTGGCATACTAACTGTAGCTTAAAAATAAGTAAATAATGCCTGAATCAAAGTATGTATGTTTTTTGGAAGGTCAATTTTCGGAATAAAGACGCGTCATTATCTTTTTTTTCACTCGTATTCCCATTATTTGTCAAAGCGGACAGTACTCCACTCGCACCTGCGTCGCCTTTATGATGTGTAGATAGAATCGTACTGAATCCAAAGTCCGTTCCTTATAACCCACGTTAAAGTGCACAGATTTCTTATCTGTCCGGGAGTTTGACAAAGACATTGCTTGAAAGAAAAAAAAAGGATACAGTTGATTTCCGCAGTATAGAGCATCGCTATATCTGATTTGAAAGACTTGAGAGTATAGAAGTAATCAGTTTAATTTTGAGAAGCATCCCCTCCCCGAGGGGTCGAGCGGAGGCAAAATCAAGATAAAAGCATGTTTATTCTACACGCTGTTGTTGCCCGTAGTACAAACTTTAATACAGAGGGCTACGTGCTGGTATCACAGATTTATAACTATTTGGCACCACCATACTGCGTATGAATACGGGCGCCGTCTCTCTACAGTTTCACGCAATCGAAAAGGGAAGTACTAGTTTAGATCTTTTGATTATTTTACGTAAGTCGGTCTTTGTTACTGTAGTTTCTGTGAAAAAAACGTCCGTTCATTCCTTTCAGTTAAAAAAACATCGTTGAATTTTAAATTCTTCTTATCAAAGGGTTGAAAAGTACTATAAATGATAATCTTGTCATCCGCATGCCCGCGTCCATTGTCATGCAATGACGTGTCGTTGACCGTGATCGTTCAAACTACCGATGACTGATAACTGTGACAACTTAACAACAATGCCCATATGACATTTTCATTTACACCAATTCTCTGTAAATCAAGTCTGTAGTTTATGCCGGTTTCAGTCCAAATCGAAGTATTTTTTTTTGTATAAAACAACGACAAACTTTACTACCGGGCGTCACCGTGGTCTTGCCATCTCCATATTGATTGGAGCGGACACTGCTACATGTGGTGCTTATGCTTGAGCCAAATTGCCATTTTTACATTAGTGTATTTTAACTTTGTTCGGTAACATTACCTATCATGGTTAGTTCATATTCGAAACCCGAAATATAATTAAAATTCATCATCGTTGTGCATCGATTCCACATATGTTTGTTCTCATACTAAGCAACCTGTGTTTTTCTTCCATGATACTTCTCCACAAACACGACTGCGTAATAATAATTAATATGGAAATTGCTGTATGTGCGTGAATGGTCCAGATGTTGTAACACGACTCAGTGGTGGTGAAAAAACAACCGTACGTCAGTCAGTAATCAGACACCACTCACTGCACATTGAAATAAAAAAAAATGATAATAAATAATAAATTAAGCTAATTTGAGATGAAATCTCGGATTATCTTTAAATGATAGATAATCGTATGCTTATGTGGATCACGTGAGCATATTGCTAGGATTTTCCGATATGTCAGGTACTTGGAAAGTATAAAGTTGCCTACTGTACGTTTGGCTGGTGCCGCTCTGGGACCCTCTCATCTGACGGAAGGAGCCCCAATTAACCCCCAAGGACGGAATCAAGCAAAACAAAAGAACCATTAATGAGATTTTCCGATTCGTTGCCCTCGATTGCCTCCGCTGTATGGTGGAATACTATTTTCGATACAGGCGCGTGGGGGGAAATTCTCACCTATTGTAGTGGAGTTCTCCGACTCAGTGAAAGTTGAAAAATCAGTTTCAAACGTTTCTGCATACATACAAAAAACACTTCGTGTAACAATTAATAATATTTAATTCTCACAAGTATCTCCGAGATCCTTGGGCCTCACCCCTCGGCAAAGGAGATGTTGGTGACACGGAGTCTGGTTTCAACGCCAGCTTCTACCCGTGAAGCACCGATGTGTCGCCCTCCTCTGGGAGAACAGATGCTGTTTCTTTTTTGAAGAAGAAGAGCCGACCACCCTAATGTTCGCAATGTTTTTGACAGTTTAAAGTATAAAAAATTGGTCGCACGGATATGATATTGTTATCTTTCTACATCAATGCTGTACTATGCGGCCCGGGTCATGTAATTATAATAGTACATCGTAGGAAACTTCGAATCAACAGATCCCGTTCATGATTGTTTCATCTAGTTCCATCTCTGTGTACCAGCATGATTACCAACTGCAAAACATATAATTTAATCTCGCGTATTTTTTGATTAGCCGATTGTTATGCTGCGCGCTAATTTCAGGTGTAGTTAAAACGGTTAAAGGGCGGTGGTCGTCGTGCAACAGTGTTCGATTTTCATGTAAACAAGCAATGTATTTTACACGCGTTGTATACGTCGCTATGAGTCCCATATCGACCAGACGCAGCACGACGACCGCCGCCCTTAAATTTCGTCGTGACGCGTCGTGGAACTCGTGCGACGTAAAATACATTGTTTACACAGAATTCCAACGATCTGCTTGACGATTGTTTAGCTATATGTTTAGATGAAACGATGTCCACCGGTGTAGTGTGAATGAATGATGCACGTTTATGAGTTATCTAAATTTAAAAAAAAGTATCAAATTGGCGCTTGCTACAAGATGTTACGATGTTATCTTCTTTTTATCCAATACGCGTCTAGCGAATGAGTTTATTAAGTTGGCGTGCCCTCATTTCATGGAGGTAAAAAGAGATCTTTTTACCTCCATGCTCATTCTAACCTCTAGAAGCGATTGGTATAACAATAACCAACTAACTTGACCGATAGCTAGGTTAGAATTCGATACCTTATTATTATGAATACGTGTTGTCTTTGCGACTACGAATAAATGGTATATAGTCACTTGGTATCAAATTGGCCACGTACCATACACGTGAATTCACATAGGTTACAGAATGCCCCCCCCCCCCCACTCAGGATCCATAGGGGGCCGCATGCGCGTTCCCATTTTCTCGGGAAAGGGGGTACTTTTTGACGATCTGTCTCGGGAACATTTTCCCGAGAAAATCGTAGAAAAGGGTATTTTTTGTTTGTTTTCCCGAGATTCTCAAAATAGGGGGTGTATTTCAAAACACTTCCCGAGATATACAAAAAAGGGGGGTTTAAAAGGAGTTCTAGACTGAAACGTTCCCTAGATAGGGGGTGAAATTCATCGGAAAAGCCCGTGAAAGGGGGGGTTAAATTTTCTTCCTTTCCCTAGATATGGGGGGGGGTCAAAAAAATTAGGGGACAAGCATAGGCCCCCCTAAATATAGGGAGTGGGGGGGCAGAATGTTGGTTATTATCATCGTACCTGGGTTTTTACTTTTTCGGCGCCACGCATACGCGGATGATAATTTGAAACATGACGCCACATTGTGAATAGCCTTGTCGATATCTCACGAACATTACATGTTTTCGGAGATGATCGGTATAATCAATTGTTCTGTCATTTCTCCGCATGTAATGTGTTAGAAATGGAAAAAAAATCTAAATTGCTAAAACACCACTTGTTCGAGTTTCAGCTGATTAGACCTTTGAACTCTATCGTTTTCCCGCAAAGTATTGGTGCAACATTTTGTCCATTGTTAGGGACCTCAGCTACATGCTTTGAATAAATGTTCCCAGAAAAACGACGGACACAATTGTGCGGATATATCTAAATTGTGATATGACTCACATTGACCTTCACATGGAAAACGTCATATACTTTAAGATACTTTATTTTCGCTTGGAATTAATTTTCGCTGAAGGAATGATTCAGTGAAAATAACATCCAGCGAATATGCCTTTTTTCCAAAATTTCAAATTCAACTCGTCAAAAATCAGTGAAAATAAATTCAATACAACACTCATTTTTTTTTTCAGTGACAATTAATTTTCAGCTAAAATAAAGTATTTTACAGTATTGTAGTAGTTGTTCACTTTCGTAAACAAATCTCATCGATAGCTTGCAAACCGGTAGGCAACATCAAGCCAATCTTACGTCCCGAATTTGATTCTGCAACTGTGGTTCTTGCTCGGGAATGCTGTTTGTGACAGGGTCGTTCACCGTAAGTGTGACTTCGGCACGGTAAAGTGTGCGAGAAACTGCAAGTACGCATGGTGAGAATTAGGCTGAACCCTTTATTTGTTTACATACTTGACTCTCGCAAGTTTACTCTTTGCGGGGTTGACCATTAGAGTCTTTGGGGGTAGATTTGGTTTTGGAAACAAATCTACAGAAAGAAAACTGTGACAGAAATTATTTGTAAGAAAAGGATTACACAATGATTACGAAAAAGACGAAAAAACTAGCTCAAAAACAACAATTTTCACAGTTTTTTCTACCACCCCTACCATTATTATGGCCAACCCCTAAAAATAACTTGTGACAGCATTTACTACGAATATGTTTGATGGAATATTCACTAACATTCATAAAATGTGTATATATATATGTATATTATATATGTATATTATATATTTAGACGTTAAAAGTGGAAATAGAAATAGCCAATATACACCTTTTTATTATAAAGCCACTTTTAGCACAGACGCCTTTAATGGGTGTAAAATGGCTATGTATATTTCTATTGTGATTCCACTTCAAACGTGAATGTGATGAGTATGTCTATTTCTATAGTAGCAGTAGATGAATATGATGGGTACAACTAAATGCTCCATATGTCCATCATTTCCCCAGTGCCTCCTAGGACTTCCTGCCTCATTTTGAAAAGACCGTACTCGAATCGGGTACCACTAGTAGAGTGATTACCGTTTTTTTTTTTTTTTTCTTTTTTATAACTCCTCCTGCATTCGGGTTAGTAGCTGCCTAATTTGCGACCATTTCCCAACGGATTGCAACTTAGATGCGTGGAGAAAAATTCGACTCGTTGTCCAAACACAGACAGACTTATTTCACTGGTGGCACGGTTGTTGTGCCTTGACAAGGGTGGGAAGCGTGTTCCTGCGGTGCGACGCCGCCTCTCAGCGGACCGACATAAACAATGATGAGCTGAAAGTGCCAATTGTCTACTGCGCTATCGAAGCACCACTAGAGATGAGACTGCCCTCTGCTCCGTTCTTATCGGATACACGTCCAAAGTACCATCTCCTCTGTACTTGGCAGTATTGTAGTATTATTATCCCGAGTTTATGGGAATCAATGCGAATTCTACGCGATTAATTATTCACCAAAAAAAAATGTATAGCCTCATGTTAAACAAGTGTGGATTTTAGATTAAAACAAAAAGCATGGAAATCGTGAATCGCCTCCGGCAAAAGGTGTTTTCTAGAATCATATGCCTGTTTTTTTCTAAGGAGTTATCAAACTGTTATTTCAGCAAAGTTGACTCAATGTACACATTAACATAATCTTAATTTAGCTAAAGTGCCATCCGTCAGTCTCATCTTGAGAATCTACACTATTATTATTAAATTAACAATATCTTGAATTAGCGAAATTACGGATTAGTTTAAATTAGCTGAAATAACATGCTGGATGAAAAGACGTGCTTCAGAGTAATGAAGGCGTCACCGGAAATAAGTCAACAATCCACTGACATGTCTATGTCTACGTTCATATCCGTCAACACGGTTAGCCGATTATGAGTAGCTGTAATATTCTATACACATGTCTTTTCACGGTGTAATTAATGAGGCGAAAACAGAGATCCGCGGTTTTCGCAAGCAGATTTACGTTTTCTTTATTTCTACCACATTATTTGATCATTTCAGTACATACAACCAAATGTGACAAATTACACAAAACCGGTATAGTGTGCGACACGCCATCGTTGAAATATGAAACGACGAGACACTCCGATGTATGCAATTAGCGTATGGTGCCGTTTTGATGGGACAACTGGCGTTATTCAGAATATTTAGTTGGGAACGGTCGTTCTAAATTTTGCAATGATCGCAGTATCATACTGAACGCGTTGCCGAGACAGAGCCGGCATGGAGTGATACTTGAAAATAATTGCAGCATTTGTCCGTTATTTCTGTCAACAAATAGAAAATAAATAAACCACGATAGTACTGGGCGAAACACATATAAACTGATATCATTTACTTAACTCATGGGAAAATTCAGAATCAAGATACCGATGACATTAGTTTATGTTGGCAAGGCGGTGTCGGGAATTCGAAATACGTACTCCAGAGTCCCAGCCAATTATGAAACCCGCCAACTGCGAGTTCCCCTAGCCCGGGACTCGGCAGGAACTAAAACAACATCACCATTATGCCCCAGAGACAAACTAGAATCCGGACATGAAATTAACTGTGTGTTTACCCTGCAGGTTTATTTTAACAATAATTTATTACCCCCTCCTTTTTTTTATCCAGCAGACATTTTAAAATATCTTACAACAACAATGGACAAATATGTAGTAATCATTCATTTTGAAAGGTGTGCACTATTACTCCATCGCCCCTGCCGCGCGATTGTTTTTTTTTTCCTACCTAAAAAACAACGAGGGCCGGTACAATGTCAAAACTGGCATGGTTTTTCTCGGTAAAATCCCGGGCTTAAAGTGCGGGGATCACAATTAAATGGTCGTTATTGTCAGTGTTTAATCCATAAGTAATTGCTAGTATATGCCCACGGATTAGACTATCAAAACTACCGCAATCATGGTAATTAGTGTATCTCAGGAGAAGGAATGTTTACTAGAAACAATAGCTGAAATGGAAATGAAGATGGCCTGAAAGATGAAAATCTATCAAGACTTTATCTAATTTCATTTCCTTTCATGTTGCCGCCACCTGTACTGTTCCTAACATCTGTTCCAGCACAAGTAACTACTGTTACGGCAAAGAAAACATTTACAACACGGCAATTATTTTACTGGAACCGTTCTTTTTTGTCCGAAATTAAAAACACCTGTATACTTAAAATGCTGTATCTTGGCAACCAGGCCATTGAATAATACGCCACCAACGGCGACGACGACAGTATGAAGGTTCGGCCATTTTACATACTGTACTGCGCGTTGTGCAATACCGAATACAGCGCGTGCTTAGTCTGGAAGCGATGATATATTGTCGACAAATACGTCTACAAGAAAGTAACAGTAGTGCAATCCAGTCACAATGGCTCAGCAGCAGATCTGAACTACAGTTCAATTTTATAATAAGTACATGCATAAACAATCAACGACCAATGTGACCCACTGAAGTCAATGTACTAAATTGTTCGCACAAATACCCGAATACTGGTGCGATACCAGATATCCTCGCGGGCGGATATCCGGGCGTTTTTCACCGCTTGGCAACCCTCGCCGTGAAAAAAAGGCCAAAAACTCGCAGAAAACGGTACTTTGGGGTGGTTGTTGCGACCCCCCTGAACAGTGTAACAAGATTAGCCCTATGTGTGTAACATATGTAAATTTGGTTGTTCAGGATTACTTCAAAGTTGAGTTTGTGTTGTTTTCTCGAATTTTCACCGGCTCGACCGGCGTTCCACAGCAGCGCACACAGAGTCCATAGAAATACAAGTACAGTGGTGCGCGTCTTAGCAACGTGGAACGTCTGTGACATAGCTCCGCCCCCGAGGATAGCCATTTTAGCCGATTTATAAACACAAACACTAATCAATAATACAATACAGATTTTTTTGCAAAATGTATCACAAGTTCGACGGAAGTAAAAAAATGAGCCATATAAATAATAATTAATTCATTAATGACTGTATATTCAAAACCATTACGATTGGTTACAATTACGCAAAGCTCACATCAACTCATAATCATGATGGTCCAACTTCTGCAGAACTATAAATAATTATTTTATCGAAAATCGTAAAACCCATTAACATACGGTTCTGTCCTGTGAAGTAACGGTGCTCTGAAGGTTTGTTCGAATACCGATTTCCAGAGTAATGACGGAATACCATACCGTTAATATATACGTAGGACAATTCTTAGAACAGTTCTACATTAGACATTAGGTGATACTGCTTAACGATTTTAAATTATTCGGCATAACAATAAGTTACCTCCTTTTTTTTCACCCAACAATTTGAGATGTGGCATATTATCCCTACCATCATTGTATTCAATGGTAAAAGTCTCTAATACACGTGACAACATGGTTGCCTTTTACTAAAACACTGCGATAATTTTCTCAGCGAATGGCCTGGTGACTCCCATCTTTTTCAATTTTGTTATATGTTATGGAGCAATTCACTATGTAAACGTATATAGAAGTTGACACATATCCCGTGCCTATTTTGCTTTTATGGCACGCGTGCATAAACGGCAAATATGTTAAACAAACTTAGATAAATTTGTCAACATATTTATCGTATCGCTGAGGGCGCTAGAACAGGTCACTATTATTCAGTTTCTCGACCACGGGCGTCGGGGGCCTACAATGAACAACGTCATGTTAAATATGATATTCCCGCTGAAATCATGCTAATTTCAGACCATGAAACTTTAAAAAATGTAAACAAAAGCTTGTGTCTCTATTCAAAACGTTATTGCACACAAGACAGCGTTAACAAATACGAAAGTAAATTCCGTGTTTCTCCCACCGATTTCACCTCATTCCCCTAGCCCTGAATAGTCCTGTTGGTTGGCCTCCTTCCGCTGATTATTCAGCCCCCACAGTTCTGAGAAGTCGCATAGACCGAGGATTCGACACCCGTCTACAAATTTATGGCGGAGAACCGTTCTGCAGTTTTCATGATTGTAACCAGCTAAAACATCTATCGACCAATCTAGCGATCACAAATCCCCTTTTGTGGCCGAAAAATGAACTTACAGTACTGGAACGTTGGCGAAAAGTGCAAAGCTGAATGTCTCTTAAATCGCCCGATACATTCCTTCACAATAGTGTCGAATTCCTGGTCTATGCGACTTCTCAGGACTGTGGGGGCCGAATGATCAACGGAAGGGAGAAAGGAGGCCAACATACAGGACTGTACTCAGGGCTACATTCTCCCCAGCGCATGAAAACTCTACAGACACAGCGAAGTGCGACGTCAGCCTGCGGTCGAAGTGTCCCGCACCCTTCCACAGTCAGATGTATCCGTGAAACCATGGAAGGTAGTATGGTGAAACAGACCAAGTGTGAAGTTACTAGTTTTCTCTAAACGCCATATCTTCTCACGAAAATTCGAAATCGCATATTAGGTCAGAAAGTTATTGTTCTGACGTACGCCCTCTATGGCGAGACATATTCATAATTGCTGTAACTGCAACACGATATCTTCAAAAGTTTTTGTACTGTGAATGCTCAGTGGATGCATGGGATCGCGGATTACACACTTTTATGTAAAAGTCACAGTAATTTTTCATTATTAATAAATGATATGAACGCATTACTTTTGTTTATAAATAATTCAAGACATTTTAAACATATAAAGGATCATATTTCAATTCTATTAAACAATCTGTGTATTAACAAACCTCTGGATGAACGTACTATATGCTTCATATAAATTAAATACAAATAATTGTGTGTTGAATATAACCAGAAAGGCATGTTGTGTTATTTCAATGTCATGCAACAAAAGGCATCACATAAATACCATTCATGTATTTCCCTTTTCATTGCAAATTGAAATCAAATGTAAATACCCAAGCTTGAGCGTCGAAATGTGTAAATAGTTGAGACTTGACAACTATACCATTATAAGCATAGACACTGGTTTTCACGTTTTACATACGGTAAATTTGAGGGGTCCCAAAATTGTTTTAGAAATAAATACTAAAGGTCTTTGTGTGCAAATTAATTGAATATTTCTTAGTGCCCCCTCACCCATAACTCTAATCATAACCGTGCCTCTCCCTTATTTCAACTGTACATGTCCTTCTTCAGGACAAGTCATTGTCAATAAGAAGTCCCTGTCTAGTTTTTAGTGACTGTCATTAGTGACAAATAACTATTTACACTCATGTGACAGACATGATACAAAGAGGAACCGGTATATTTGCACGATTCGTTCCATTAATCTGCCTATGAAAATGATGATCAGTCATCTTGAATCAGATTATGAAACAGATGCATGTGCAAATGTATTACAAGACGTATATATAAAGTTTGCCAATGATAAGTCCAGCCATGTTAGCGATGTGGATCCAAAACAGCATTCAACCATTTTGATTAGATGTGCATCAAGAACCCATTATGTTTAATGGACATAGCAAGTTTGATTGAAATATGTTCATGCATGAAGGTGATGTAGTTCCGGAAATGGCAGAAATAGTTGATCTTGATTAATTTTTAGCACTAAAACGGCCGCCATTCGGCCATCCTGAATTGGATCTTGAAACAAATGCATGTGCTTATGTAGGATATAATGTTCCAAGTTTGAATGATAGGTGAAAGCATGTCAGAGATAGGAATCTGGAACTGCATTTGTTAAAACAAAACGACCGCCAGTTAGCCATTTTCAATCAATCTGAAGAAGAAAAAATGACTTGCATGTTCAATGGACATTCCAAGATTGAATGAAATATTTCCATGCATTAACGAAATCCAGTTCTAGAATGACAGAAATAATGCCCAATTTTCATGAATTTTTAGAACCAAGATGTCTCCTCACAATCAACCAGGCAGCAGTACAGCAATGATTCTCAATCTGTACCAACTTTATGATACTTAATAATTTGGACAATATACAGTGGTATGGTTGTCATTGCTTTAACACATTGGAGACCACACAAATGTTACTACAAACATTATGGGCAATATACAGTGGTATGGTTGTCATTGCTTTAACACATTGGAGACCACACAAATGTTACTACAAACATTATGGGCAATATACAGTGCTATGGTTGTCATTGCTTTAACACATTGGAGACCACACAAATGTTACTACAAACATTATGGGCAATATACAGTGCTATGGTTGTCATTGCTTTAACACATTGGAGACCACACAAATGTTACTACAAACATTATGGGCAATATACAGTGCTATGGTTGTCATTGCTTTAACACATTGGAGACCACACAAATGTTACTACAAACATTATGGGCAATATACAGTGATATGGTTGTCATTGCTTTAACACATTGGAGACCACACAAATGTTACTGCAAACATTATGGGCAATATACAGTGCTATAGTTGTCATTGCTTTAACACATTGGAGACCACACACATGTTACTACAAACATTATGGGCAATATACAGTGATATGGTTGTTATTGCTTTAACACATTGGAGACCACACAAATGTTACTACAAACATTATGGGCAATATACAGTGATATGGTTGTCATTGCTTTAACACATTGGAGACCACACAAATGTTACTACAAACATTATGGGCAATATACAGTGCTATGGTTTTCATTGCTTTAACACATTGGAGACCACACAAATGTTACTACAAACATTATGGGCAATATACAGTGCTATGGTTGTCATTGCGTTAACAGATTGGAGACCACACAAATGTTACTGCAAACATTATGGGCAATATACAGTGCTATGGTTGTCATTGCGTTAACAGATTGGAGACCACACAAATGTTACTACAAACATTATGGGCAATATACAGTGCTATGGTTGCCATTGCGTTAACAGATTGGAGACCATACAAACGTTACTGCAAACATTATGGGCAATATACAGTGCTATGGTTGTCATTGCGTTAACAGATTGGAGACCACACAAATGTTACTACAAACATTATGGGCAATATACAGTGCTATGGTTGTCATTGCGTTAACACATTGGAGACCACACAAATGTTACTACAAACATTATGGGCAATATACAGTGCTATGGTTGTCATTGCGTTAACAGATTGGAGACCACACAAATGTTACTACAAACATTATGGGCAATATACAGTGCTATGGTTGTCATTGCGTTAACACATTGGAGACCATACAAACGTTACTGCAAACATTATGGGCAATATACAGTGCTATGGTTGTCATTGCTTTAACACATTGGAGACCACACAAATGTTACTGCAAACATTATGGGCAATATACAGTGCTATGGTTGTCATTGCGTTAACAGATTGGAGACCACACAAATGTTACTGCAAACATTATGGGCAATATACAGTGCTATGGTTGTCATTGCGTTAACAGATTGGAGACCACACAAATGTTACTGCAAACATTATGGGCAATATACAGTGCTATGGTTGTCATTGCGTTAACAGATTGGAGACCACACAAATGTTACTACAAACATTATGGGCAATATACAGTGCTATGGTTGTCATTGCGTTAACAGATTGGAGACCACACAAATGTTACTGCAAACATTATGGGCAATATACAGTGCTATGGTTGTCATTGCGTTAACAGATTAGAGACTACACAAATGTTACTGCAAACATTATGGGCAATATACAGTGCTATGGTTGTCATTGCTGTAACACATTGGAGACCACACAAATGTTACTGCAAACATTATGGGCAATATACAGTGCTATGGTTGTCATTGCGTTAACACATTGGAGACCACACAAATGTTACTACAAACATTATGGGCAATATACAGTGCTATGGTTGTCATTGCGTTAACACATTGGAGACCACACAAATGTTACTACAAACATTATGGGCAATATACAGTGCTATGGTTGCCATTGCGTTAACAGATTGGAGACCACACAAATGTTACTGCAAACATTATGGGCAATATACAGTGCTATGGTTGTCATTGCTTTAACACATTGGAGACCACACACATGTTACTACAAACATTATGGGCAATATACAGTGCTATGGTTGTCATTGCGTTAACACATTGGAGACCACACAAATGTTACTACAAACATTATGGGCAATATACAGTGCTATGGTTGTCATTGCGTTAACAGATTGGAGACCACACAAATGTTACTACAAACATTATGGGCAATATACAGTGCTATGGTTGTCATTGCGTTAACACATTGGAGACCACACAAATGTTACTACAAACATTATGGGCAATATACAGTGCTATGGTTGTCATTGCGTTAACACATTGGAGACCACACAAATGTTACTACAAACATTATGGGCAATACACAGTGCTATGGTTGTCATTGCGTTAACAGATTGGAGACCACACAAATGTTACTGCAAACATTATGGGCAATATACAGTGCTATGGTTGTCATTGCTTTAACACATTGGAGACCACACAAATGTTACTACAAACATTATGGGCAATATACAGTGGTATGGTTGTCATTGCTTTAACACATTGGAGACCACACAAATGTTACTACAAACATTATGGGCAATATACAGTGCTATGGTTGCCATTGCGTTAACAGATTGGAGACCACACAAATGTTACTACAAACATTATGGGCAATATACAGTGCTATGGTTGTCATTGCGTTAACAGATTGGAGACCACACAAATGTTACTGCAAACATTATGGGCAATATACAGTGCTATGGTTGTCATTGCTTTAACACGTTGGAGACCACACAAATGTTACTGCAAACATTATGGGCAATATACAGTGCTATGGTTGTCATTGCTTTAACACATTGGAGACCACACAAATGTTACTGCAAACATTATGGGCAATACTAGTATACAGTGCTATGGTTGTCATTGCGTTAACAGATTGGAGACCACACAAATGTTACTACAAACATTATGGGCAATACACAGTGCTATGGTTGTCATTGGGTTAACAGATTGGAGACCACACAAATGTTACTGCAAACATTATGGGCAATATACAGTGCTATAGTTGTCATTGCTTTAACACATTGGAGACCACACACATGTTACTGCAAACATTATGGGCAATATACAGTGCTATGGTTGTCATTGCGTTAACAGATTGGAGACCACACAAATGTTACTACAAACATTATGGGCAATATACAGTGCAATGGTTGTCATTGCTTTAACACATTGGAGACCACACAAATGTTACTGCAAACATTATGGGCAATATACAGTGCTATGGTTGTCATTGCTTTAACACATTGGAGACCACACAAATGTTACTGCAAACATTATGGGCAATACACAGTGCTATGGTTGTCATTGCTTTAACACATTGGAGACCACACAAATGTTACTACAAACATTATGGGCAATATACAGTGATATGGTTGTCATTGCTTTAACACATTGGAGACCACACAAATGTTACTACAAACATTATGGGCAATATACAGTGCTATGGTTGCCATTGCGTTAACAGATTGGAGACCACACAAATGTTACTACAAACATTATGGGCAATATACAGTGCTATGGTTGTCATTGCGTTAACAGATTGGAGACCACACAAATGTTACTGCAAACATTATGGGCAATATACAGTGCTATGGTTGTCATTGCTTTAACACGTTGGAGACCACACAAATGTTACTGCAAACATTATGGGCAATATACAGTGCTATGGTTGTCATTGCTTTAACACATTGGAGACCACACAAATGTTACTGCAAACATTATGGGCAATACTAGTATACAGTGCTATGGTTGTCATTGCGTTAACAGATTGGAGACCACACAAATGTTACTACAAACATTATGGGCAATACACAGTGCTATGGTTGTCATTGGGTTAACAGATTGGAGACCACACAAATGTTACTGCAAACATTATGGGCAATATACAGTGCTATAGTTGTCATTGCTTTAACACATTGGAGACCACACACATGTTACTGCAAACATTATGGGCAATATACAGTGCTATGGTTGTCATTGCGTTAACAGATTGGAGACCACACAAATGTTACTACAAACATTATGGGCAATATACAGTGCAATGGTTGTCATTGCTTTAACACATTGGAGACCACACAAATGTTACTGCAAACATTATGGGCAATATACAGTGCTATGGTTGTCATTGCTTTAACACATTGGAGACCACACAAATGTTACTGCAAACATTATGGGCAATACACAGTGCTATGGTTGTCATTGCGTTAACAGATTGGAGACCACACAAATGTTACTGCAAGCATTATGGGCAATATACTGTGCTATGGTTGTCATTGCTTTAACACATTGGAGACCACACACATGTTACTACAAACATTATGGGCAATATACAGTGCTATGGTTGTCATTGCTTTAACAGATTGGAGACCACACAAATGTTACTGCAAACATTATGGGCAATATACAGTGCTATGGTTGTCATTGCTTTAACACATTGGAGACCACACACATGTTACTACAAACATTATGGGCAATATACAGTGCTATGGTTGTCATTGCTTTAACACATTGGAGACCACACAAATGTTACTACAAACATTATGGGCAATATACAGTGATATGGTTGTCATTGCTTTAACACATTGGAGACCACACAAATGTTACTACAAACATTATGGGCAATATACAGTGCTATGGTTGTCATTGCTTTAACACATTGGAGACCACACAAATGTTACTACAAACATTATGGGCAATATACAGTGATATGGTTGTCATTGCTTTAACACATTGGAGACCACACAAATGTTACTACAAACATTATGGGCAATATACAGTGCTATGGTTGTCATTGCTTTAACACATTGGAGACCACACAAATGTTACTGCAAACATTATGGGCAATATACAGTGCTATGGTTGTCATTGCTTTAACAGATTGGAGACCACACAAATGTTACTGCAAACATTATGGGCAATATACAGTGCTATGGTTGTCATTGCTTTAACACATTGGAGACCACACAAATGTTACTACAAACATTATGGGCAATATACAGTGATATGGTTGTCATTGCTTTAACACATTGGAGACCACACAAATGTTACTACAAACATTATGGGCAATATACAGTGCTATGGTTGCCATTGCGTTAACAGATTGGAGACCACACAAATGTTACTACAAACATTATGGGCAATATACAGTGCTATGGTTGCCATTGCGTTAACATATTGGAGACCACACAAATGTTACTACAAACATTATGGGCAATACTAGTATACAGTGCTATGGTTGTCATTGCGTTAACAGATTGGAGACCACACAAATGTTACTACAAACATTATGGGCAATATACAGTGCTATGGTTGTCATTGCGTTAACACATTGGAGACCACACAAATGTTACTACAAACATTATGGGCAATATACAGTGCTATGGTTGTCATTGCTTTAACACATTGGAGACCACACAAATGTTACTACAAACATTATGGGCAATATACAGTGATATGGTTGTCATTGCTTTAACACATTGGAGACCACACAAATGTTACTACAAACATTATGGGCAATATACAGTGCTATGGTTGCCATTGCGTTAACACATTGGAGACCACACAAATGTTACTACAAACATTATGGGCAATATACAGTGATATGGTTGTCATTGCTTTAACACATTGGAGACCACACAAATGTTACTACAAACATTATGGGCAATATACAGTGCTATGATTGTCATTGCGTTAACAGATTGGAGACCACACAAATGTTACTACAAACATTATGGGCAATATACAGTGCTATGGTTGTCATTGCGTTAACACATTGGAGACCACACAAATGTTACTACAAACATTATGGGCAATATACAGTGCTATGGTTGTCATTGCGTTAACAGATTGGAGACCACACAAATGTTACTACAAACATTATGGGCAATATACAGTGCTATGGTTGTCATTGCGTTAACACATTGGAGACCACACAAATGTTACTACAAACATTATGGGCAATATACAGTGCTATGGTTGTCATTGCGTTAACACATTGGAGACCACACGAATGTTACTGCAAACATTATGGGCAATATACAGTGCTATGGTTGTCATTGCGTTAACAGATTGGAGACCACACAAATGTTACTACAAACATTATGGGCAATATACAGTGCTATGGTTGTCATTGCGTTAACACATTGGAGACCACACAAATGTTACTACAAACATTATGGGCAATACACAGTGCTATGGTTGTCATTGGGTTAACAGATTGGAGACTACACAAATGTTACTGCAAACATTATGGGCAATACTAGTATACAGTGCTATGGTTGTCATTGCGTTAACACATTGGAGACCATACAAACGTTACTGCAAACATTATGGGCAATATACAGTGCTATGGTTGTCATTGCTTTAACACATTGGAGACCACACAAATGTTACTGCAAACATTATGGGCAATATACAGTGCTATGGTTGTCATTGCGTTAACAGATTGGAGACTACACAAATGTTACTGCAAACATTATGGGCAATATACAGTGCTATGGTTGTCATTGCGTTAACACATTGGAGACCACACAAATGTTACTACAAACATTATGGGCAATATACAGTGCTATGGTTGTCATTGCGTTAACACATTGGAGACCACGCAAATGTTACTACAAACATTATGGGCAATATACAGTGCTATGGTTGCCATTGCGTTAACAGATTGGAGACCACACAAATGTTACTGCAAACATTATGGGCAATATACAGTGCTATGGTTGTCATTGCGTTAACACATTGGAGACCACACAAATGTTACTACAAACATTATGGGCAATATACAGTGCTATGGTTGTCATTGGGTTAACACATTGGAGACCACACAAATGTTACTACAAACATTATGGGCAATATACAGTGCTATGGTTGTCATTTCGTTAACAGATTGGAGACCACACAAATGTTACTGCAAACATTATGGGCAATATACAGTGCTATGGTTGTCATTGCTTTAACACATTGGAGACCACACAAATGTTACTGCAAACATTATGGGCAATATACAGTGCTATGGTTGTCATTGCGTTACCAGATTGGAGACCACACAAATGTTACTACAAACATTATGGGCAATATACAGTGCTATAGTTGTCATTGCGTTAACAGATTGGAGACCACACGAATGTTACTACAAACATTATGGGCAATACACAGTGCTATGGTTGTCATTGCGTTAACAGATTGGAGACCACACAAATGTTACTGCAAACATTATGGGCAATATACAGTGCTATGGTTGCCATTGCGTTAACAGATTGGAGACCACACGAATGTTACTACAAACATTATGGGCAATATACAGTGCTATGGTTGCCATTGCGTTAACAGATTGGAGACCATACAAACGTTACTGCAAACATTATGGGCAATATACAGTGCTATGGTTGTCATTGCGTTAACAGATTGAAGACCACACAAATGTTACTACAAACATTATGGGCAATATACAGTGCTATGGTTGTCATTGTGTTAACAGATTGGAGACCACACAAATGTTACTGCAAACATTATGGGCAATATACAGTGCTATGGTTGTCATTTCGTTAACAGATTGGAGACCACACAAATGTTACTACAAACATTATGGGCAATACACAGTGCTATGGTTGTCATTGCTTTAACAGATTGGAGACCACACAAATGTTACTGCAAACATTATGGGCAATATACAGTGCTATGGTTGTCATTGGGTTAACAGATTGGAGACCACACAAATGTTACTGCAAACATTATGGGCAATATACAGTGCTATGGTTGTCATTGCGTTAACACATTGGAGACCACACAAATGTTACTGCAAACATTATGGGCAATATACAGTGCTATGGTTGTCATTGCGTTAACAGATTGGAGACCATACAAACGTTACTGCAAACATCATGGGCAATATACAGTGCTATGGTTGTCATTGCGTTAACAGATTGGAGACCACACAAATGTTACTGCAAACATTATGGGCAATATACAGTGCTATGGTTGTCATTGCTTTAACACATTGGAGACCACACAAATGTTACTGCAAACATTATGGGCAATACACAGTGCTATGGTTGTCATTGGGTTAACAGATTGGAGACCACACAAATGTTACTGCAAACATTATGGGCAATATACAGTGCTATGGTTGTCATTGCGTTAACACATTGGAGACCACACAAATGTTACTGCAAACATTATGGGCAATATACAGTGCTATGGTTGTCATTGCGTTAACACATTGGAGACCACACAAACGTTACTGCAAACATTATGGGCAATACACAGTGCTATGGTTGTCATTGCGTTAACAGATTGGAGACCACACAAATGTTACTGCAAACATTATGGGCAATATACAGTGCTATGGTTGTCATTGGGTTAACAGATTGGAGACCACACGAATGTTACTACAAACATTATGGGCAATATACAGTGCTATGGTTGTCATTGGGTTAACAGATTGGAGACCACACAAATGTTACTGCAAACATTATGGGCAATATACAGTGCTATGGTTGTCATTGCGTTAACACATTGGAGACCACACAAATGTTACTGCAAACATTATGGGCAATATACAGTGCTATGGTTGTCATTGCGTTAACAGATTGGAGACCATACAAACGTTACTGCAAACATCATGGGCAATATACAGTGCTATGGTTGTCATTGCTTTAACACATTGGAGACCACACAAATGTTACTGCAAACATTATGGGCAATATACAGTGCTATGGTTGCCATTGCGTTAACAGATTGGAGACCATACAAACGTTACTACAAACATTATGGGCAATATACAGTGCTATGGTTGTCATTGCTTTAACACATTGGAGACCACACAAATGTTACTGCAAACATTATGGGCAATATACAGTGCTATGGTTGTCATTGCTTTAACACATTGGAGACCACACAAATGTTACTACAAACATTATGGGCAATATACAGTGCTATGGTTGTCATTGCTTTAACACATTTGAGACCACACAAATGTTACTGCAAACATTATGGGCAATATACAGTGCTATGGTTGTCATTGCTTTAACACATTGGAGACCACACAAATGTTACTGCAAACATTATGGGCAATATACAGTGCTATGGTTGTCATTGCTTTAACACATTGGAGACCACACACATGTTACTACAAACATTATGGGCAATATACAGTGCTATGGTTGTCATTGCTTTAACACATTGGAGACCACACAAATGTTACTACAACATTATGGGCAATATACAGTGATATGGTTGTCATTGCTTTAACACATTGGAGACCACACAAATGTTACTACAAACATTATGGGCAATACACAGTGCTATGGTTGTCATTGCGTTAACACATTGGAGACCACACAAATGTTACTGCAAACATTATGGGCAATACACGGTGCTATGGTTGTCATTGGGTTAACAGATTGGAGACCACACAAATGTTACTACAAACATTATGGGCAATATACAGTGCTATGGTTGTCATTGCGTTAACACATTGGAGACCACACAAATGTTACTGCAAACATTATGGGCAATATACAGTGCTATGGTTGTCATTGCGTTAACAGATTGGAGACCATACAAACGTTACTGCAAACATCATGGGCAATATACAGTGCTATGGTTGTCATTGCTTTAACACATTGGAGACCACACAAATGTTACTGCAAACATTATGGGCAATATACAGTGCTATGGTTGTCATTGCGTTAACACATTGGAGACCACACAAACGTTACTGCAAACATTATGGGCAATACACAGTGCTATGGTTGTCATTGCGTTAACAGATTGGAGACCACACAAATGTTACTGCAAACATTATGGGCAATATACAGTGCTATGGTTGTCATTGGGTTAACAGATTGGAGACCACACAAATGTTACTGCAAACATTATGGGCAATATACAGTGCTATGGTTGTCATTGCGTTAACACATTGGAGACCACACAAATGTTACTGCAAACATTATGGGCAATATACAGTGCTATGGTTGTCATTGCGTTAACAGATTGGAGACCATACAAACGTTACTGCAAACATCATGGGCAATATACAGTGCTATGGTTGTCATTGCTTTAACACATTGGAGACCACACAAATGTTACTGCAAACATTATGGGCAATATACAGTGCTATGGTTGCCATTGCGTTAACAGATTGGAGACCATACAAACGTTACTACAAACATTATGGGCAATATACAGTGCTATGGTTGTCATTGCTTTAACACATTGGAGACCACACAAATGTTACTGCAAACATTATGGGCAATATACAGTGCTATGGTTGTCATTGCTTTAACACATTGGAGACCACACAAATGTTACAACAAACATTATGGGCAATATACAGTGCTATGGTTGTCATTGCTTTAACACATTTGAGACCACACAAATGTTACTGCAAACATTATGGGCAATATACAGTGCTATGGTTGTCATTGCTTTAACACATTGGAGACCACACAAATGTTACTGCAAACATTATGGGCAATATACAGTGCTATGGTTGTCATTGCTTTAACACATTGGAGACCACACACATGTTACTACAAACATTATGGGCAATATACAGTGCTATGGTTGTCATTGCTTTAACACATTGGAGACCACACAAATGTTACTACAACATTATGGGCAATATACAGTGATATGGTTGTCATTGCTTTAACACATTGGAGACCACACAAATGTTACTACAAACATTATGGGCAATACACAGTGCTATGGTTGTCATTGCGTTAACACATTGGAGACCACACAAATGTTACTGCAAACATTATGGGCAATACACGGTGCTATGGTTGTCATTGGGTTAACAGATTGGAGACCACACAAATGTTACTACAAACATTATGGGCAATATACAGTGCTATGGTTGTCATTGCGTTAACACATTGGAGACCACACAAATGTTACTGCAAACATTATGGGCAATATACAGTGCTATGGTTGTCATTGCGTTAACAGATTGGAGACCATACAAACGTTACTGCAAACATCATGGGCAATATACAGTGCTATGGTTGTCATTGCTTTAACACATTGGAGACCACACAAATGTTACTGCAAACATTATGGGCAATATACAGTGCTATGGTTGTCATTGCGTTAACACATTGGAGACCACACAAACGTTACTGCAAACATTATGGGCAATACACAGTGCTATGGTTGTCATTGCGTTAACAGATTGGAGACCACACAAATGTTACTGCAAACATTATGGGCAATATACAGTGCTATGGTTGTCATTGGGTTAACAGATTGGAGACCACACAAATGTTACTGCAAACATTATGGGCAATATACAGTGCTATGGTTGTCATTGCGTTAACACATTGGAGACCACACAAATGTTACTGCAAACATTATGGGCAATATACAGTGCTATGGTTGTCATTGCGTTAACAGATTGGAGACCATACAAACGTTACTGCAAACATCATGGGCAATATACAGTGCTATGGTTGTCATTGCTTTAACACATTGGAGACCACACAAATGTTACTGCAAACATTATGGGCAATATACAGTGCTATGGTTGCCATTGCGTTAACAGATTGGAGACCATACAAACGTTACTACAAACATTATGGGCAATATACAGTGCTATGGTTGTCATTGCTTTAACACATTGGAGACCACACAAATGTTACTGCAAACATTATGGGCAATATACAGTGCTATGGTTGTCATTGCTTTAACACATTGGAGACCACACAAATGTTACTGCAAACATTATGGGCAATATACAGTGCTATGGTTGTCATTGCTTTAACACATTGGAGACCACACACATGTTACTACAAACATTATGGGCAATATACAGTGCTATGGTTGTCATTGCTTTAACACATTGGAGACCACACAAATGTTACTACAACATTATGGGCAATATACAGTGATATGGTTGTCATTGCTTTAACACATTGGAGACCACACAAATGTTACTACAAACATTATGGGCAATACACAGTGCTATGGTTGTCATTGCGTTAACACATTGGAGACCACACAAATGTTACTGCAAACATTATGGGCAATACACGGTGCTATGGTTGTCATTGGGTTAACAGATTGGAGACCACACAAATGTTACTACAAACATTATGGGCAATATACAGTGCTATGGTTGTCATTGCGTTAACACATTGGAGACCACACAAATGTTACTGCAAACATTATGGGCAATATACAGTGCTATGGTTGTCATTGCGTTAACAGATTGGAGACCATACAAACGTTACTGCAAACATCATGGGCAATATACAGTGCTATGGTTGTCATTGCTTTAACACATTGGAGACCACACAAATGTTACTGCAAACATTATGGGCAATATACAGTGCTATGGTTGTCATTGCGTTAACACATTGGAGACCACACAAACGTTACTGCAAACATTATGGGCAATACACAGTGCTATGGTTGTCATTGCGTTAACAGATTGGAGACCACACAAATGTTACTGCAAACATTATGGGCAATATACAGTGCTATGGTTGTCATTGGGTTAACAGATTGGAGACCACACAAATGTTACTGCAAACATTATGGGCAATATACAGTGCTATGGTTGTCATTGCGTTAACACATTGGAGACCACACAAATGTTACTGCAAACATTATGGGCAATATACAGTGCTATGGTTGTCATTGCGTTAACAGATTGGAGACCATACAAACGTTACTGCAAACATCATGGGCAATATACAGTGCTATGGTTGTCATTGCTTTAACACATTGGAGACCACACAAATGTTACTGCAAACATTATGGGCAATATACAGTGCTATGGTTGCCATTGCGTTAACAGATTGGAGACCATACAAACGTTACTACAAACATTATGGGCAATATACAGTGCTATGGTTGTCATTGCTTTAACACATTGGAGACCACACAAATGTTACTGCAAACATTATGGGCAATATACAGTGCTATGGTTGTCATTGCTTTAACACATTGGAGACCACACAAATGTTACAACAAACATTATGGGCAATATACAGTGCTATGGTTGTCATTGCTTTAACACATTTGAGACCACACAAATGTTACTGCAAACATTATGGGCAATATACAGTGCTATGGTTGTCATTGCTTTAACACATTGGAGACCACACAAATGTTACTGCAAACATTATGGGCAATATACAGTGCTATGGTTGTCATTGCTTTAACACATTGGAGACCACACACATGTTACTACAAACATTATGGGCAATATACAGTGCTATGGTTGTCATTGCTTTAACACATTGGAGACCACACAAATGTTACTACAACATTATGGGCAATATACAGTGATATGGTTGTCATTGCTTTAACACATTGGAGACCACACAAATGTTACTACAAACATTATGGGCAATACACAGTGCTATGGTTGTCATTGCGTTAACACATTGGAGACCACACAAATGTTACTGCAAACATTATGGGCAATACACGGTGCTATGGTTGTCATTGGGTTAACAGATTGGAGACCACACAAATGTTACTACAAACATTATGGGCAATATACAGTGCTATGGTTGTCATTGCGTTAACACATTGGAGACCACACAAATGTTACTGCAAACATTATGGGCAATATACAGTGCTATGGTTGTCATTGCGTTAACAGATTGGAGACCATACAAACGTTACTGCAAACATCATGGGCAATATACAGTGCTATGGTTGTCATTGCTTTAACACATTGGAGACCACACAAATGTTACTGCAAACATTATGGGCAATATACAGTGCTATGGTTGTCATTGCGTTAACACATTGGAGACCACACAAACGTTACTGCAAACATTATGGGCAATACACAGTGCTATGGTTGTCATTGCGTTAACAGATTGGAGACCACACAAATGTTACTGCAAACATTATGGGCAATATACAGTGCTATGGTTGTCATTGGGTTAACAGATTGGAGACCACACAAATGTTACTGCAAACATTATGGGCAATATACAGTGCTATGGTTGTCATTGCGTTAACACATTGGAGACCACACAAATGTTACTGCAAACATTATGGGCAATATACAGTGCTATGGTTGTCATTGCGTTAACAGATTGGAGACCATACAAACGTTACTGCAAACATCATGGGCAATATACAGTGCTATGGTTGTCATTGCTTTAACACATTGGAGACCACACAAATGTTACTGCAAACATTATGGGCAATATACAGTGCTATGGTTGCCATTGCGTTAACAGATTGGAGACCATACAAACGTTACTACAAACATTATGGGCAATATACAGTGCTATGGTTGTCATTGCTTTAACACATTGGAGACCACACAAATGTTACTGCAAACATTATGGGCAATATACAGTGCTATGGTTGTCATTGCTTTAACACATTGGAGACCACACAAATGTTACAACAAACATTATGGGCAATATACAGTGCTATGGTTGTCATTGCTTTAACACATTTGAGACCACACAAATGTTACTGCAAACATTATGGGCAATATACAGTGCTATGGTTGTCATTGCTTTAACACATTGGAGACCACACAAATGTTACTGCAAACATTATGGGCAATATACAGTGCTATGGTTGTCATTGCTTTAACACATTGGAGACCACACACATGTTACTACAAACATTATGGGCAATATACAGTGCTATGGTTGTCATTGCTTTAACACATTGGAGACCACACAAATGTTACTACAACATTATGGGCAATATACAGTGATATGGTTGTCATTGCTTTAACACATTGGAGACCACACAAATGTTACTACAAACATTA
This sequence comes from Saccoglossus kowalevskii, assembly GCF_978046115.1. NCBI lineage: Eukaryota > Metazoa > Hemichordata > Enteropneusta > Harrimaniidae > Saccoglossus > Saccoglossus kowalevskii. Next base: position 28,616,657 of record NC_140642.1, on the reverse strand, counting down.
TGGGCAATACACAGTGCTATGGTTGTCATTGCGTTAACACATTGGAGACCACACAAATGTTACTGCAAACATTATGGGCAATACACGGTGCTATGGTTGTCATTGGGTTAACAGATTGGAGACCACACAAATGTTACTACAAACATTATGGGCAATATACAGTGCTATGGTTGTCATTGCGTTAACACATTGGAGACCACACAAATGTTACTGCAAACATTATGGGCAATATACAGTGCTATGGTTGTCATTGCGTTAACAGATTGGAGACCATACAAACGTTACTGCAAACATCATGGGCAATATACAGTGCTATGGTTGTCATTGCTTTAACACATTGGAGACCACACAAATGTTACTGCAAACATTATGGGCAATATACAGTGCTATGGTTGTCATTGCGTTAACAGATTGGAGACAACACAAATGTTACTGCAAACATTATGGGCAATATACAGTGCTATGGTTGTCATAGCGTTAACAGATTGGAGACTACACAAATGTTACTACAAACATTATGGGCAATATACAGTGCTATGGTTGTCATTGCGTTAACGCATTGGAGACCACACAAATGTTACTGTAAACATTATGGGCAATATACAGTGCTATGGTTGTCATTGCGTTAACAGATTGGAGACCACACAAATGTTACTGCAAACATTATGGGCAATATACAGTGCTATGGTTGTCATTGCGTTAACAGATTGGAGACCACACAAACGTTACTGCAAACATTATGGACAATATACAGTGCTATGGTTGTCATTGCTTTAACACATTGGAGACCACACAAATGTTACTGCAAACATTATGGGCAATATACAGTGCTATGGTTGTCATTGCGTTAACAGATTGGAGACCACACAAATGTTACTGCAAACATTATGGGCAATATACAGTGCTATGGTTGCCATTGCATTAACAGATTGGAGACCATACAAACGTTACTACAAACATTATGGGCAATATACAGTGCTATGGTTGTCATTGCTTTAACACATTGGAGACCACACAAATGTTACTGCAAACATTATGGGCAATATACAGTGCTATGGTTGTCATTGCTTTAACACATTGGAGACCACACAAATGTTACTACAAACATTATGGGCAATATACAGTGCTATGGTTGTCATTGCTTTAACACATTGGAGACCACACAAATGTTACTGCAAACATTATGGGCAATATACAGTGCTATGGTTGTCATTGCTTTAACACATTGGAGACCACACACATGTTACTACAAACATTATGGGCAATATACAGTGCTATGGTTGTCATTGCTTTAACACATTGGAGACCACACAAATGTTACTACAACATTATGGGCAATATACAGTGATATGGTTGTCATTGCTTTAACACATTGGAGACCACACAAATGTTACTACAAACATTATGGGCAATACACAGTGCTATGGTTGTCATTGCGTTAACACATTGGAGACCACACAAATGTTACTGCAAACATTATGGGCAATACACGGTGCTATGGTTGTCATTGGGTTAACAGATTGGAGACCACACAAATGTTACTACAAACATTATGGGCAATATACAGTGCTATGGTTGTCATTGCGTTAACACATTGGAGACCACACAAATGTTACTGCAAACATTATGGGCAATATACAGTGCTATGGTTGTCATTGCGTTAACAGATTGGAGACCATACAAACGTTACTGCAAACATCATGGGCAATATACAGTGCTATGGTTGTCATTGCTTTAACACATTGGAGACCACACAAATGTTACTGCAAACATTATGGGCAATATACAGTGCTATGGTTGTCATTGCGTTAACAGATTGGAGACAACACAAATGTTACTGCAAACATTATGGGCAATATACAGTGCTATGGTTGTCATAGCGTTAACAGATTGGAGACTACACAAATGTTACTACAAACATTATGGGCAATATACAGTGCTATGGTTGTCATTGCGTTAACGCATTGGAGACCACACAAATGTTACTGTAAACATTATGGGCAATATACAGTGCTATGGTTGTCATTGCGTTAACAGATTGGAGACCACACAAATGTTACTGCAAACATTATGGGCAATATACAGTGCTATGGTTGTCATTGCGTTAACACATTGGAGACCACACAAATGTTACTGCAAACATTATGGGCAATATACAGTGCTATGGTTGTCATTGCTTTAACACATTGGAGACCACACAAATGTTACTACAAACATTATGGGCAATATACAGTGCTATGGTTGTCATTGCTTTAACACATTGGAGACCACACAAATGTTACTGCAAACATTATGGGCAATATACAGTGCTATGGTTGTCATTGCTTTAACACATTGGAGACCACACACATGTTACTGCAAACATTATGGGCAATATACAGTGCTATGGTTGTCATTGCTTTAACACATTGGAGACCACACACATGTTACTACAAACATTATGGGCAATATACAGTGCTATGGTTGTCATTGCTTTAACACATTGGAGACCACACAAATGTTACTACAACATTATGGGCAATATACAGTGATATGGTTGTCATTGCTTTAACACATTGGAGACCACACAAATGTTACTACAAACATTATGGGCAATACACAGTGCTATGGTTGTCATTGGGTTAACAGATTGGAGACCACACAAATGTTACTGCAAACATTATGGGCAATATACAGTGCTATGGTTGCCATTGCGTTAACAGATTGGAGACCATACAAACGTTACTGCAAACATTATGGGCAATATACAGTGCTATGGTTGTCATTGCTTTAACACATTGGAGACCACACAAATGTTACTACAAACATTATGGGCAATATACAGTGCTATGGTTGTCATTGCTTTAACAGATTGGAGACCACACAAATGTTACTACAAACATTATGGGCAATATACAGTGCTATAGTTGTCATTGCGTTAACACATTGGAGACCACACAAATGTTACTACAAACATTATGGGCAATATACAGTGCTATGGTTGTCATTGCGTTAACAGATTGGAGACCACACAAATGTTACTACAAACATTATGGGCAATATACAGTGTTATGGTTGTCATTGCGTTAACACATTGGAGACCACACAAATGTTACTACAAACATTATGGGCAATATACAGTGCTATGGTTGTCATTGCGTTAACAGATTGGAGACCACACGAATGTTACTACAAACATTATGGGCAATATACAGTGCTATGGTTGTCATTGCGTTAACAGATTGGAGACTACACAAATGTTACTACAAACATTATGGGCAATACACAGTGCTATGGTTGTCATTGGGTTAACAGATTGGAGACTACACAAATGTTACTGCAAACATTATGGGCAATATACAGTGCTATGGTTGTCATTGCTTTAACACATTGGAGACCACACAAATGTTACTGCAAACATTATGGGCAATATATAGTGCTATGGTTGTCATTGGGTTAACAGATTGGAGACTACACAAATGTTACTGCAAACATTATGGGCAATACTAGTATACAGTGCTATGGTTGTCATTGCGTTAACACATTGGAGACCATACAAACGTTACTGCAAACATTATGGGCAATATACAGTGCTATGGTTGTCATTGCTTTAACACATTGGAGACCACACAAATGTTACTGCAAACATTATGGGCAATATACAGTGCTATGGTTGTCATTGCGTTAACAGATTGGAGACCACACAAATGTTACTGCAAACATTATGGGCAATATACAGTGCTATGGTTGTCATTGCGTTAACAGATTGGAGACTACACAAATGTTACTGCAAACATTATGGGCAATATACAGTGCTATGGTTGTCATTGCGTTAACACATTGGAGACCACACAAATGTTACTGCAAACATTATGGGCAATATATAGTGCTATGGTTGTCATTGCGTTAACACATTGGAGACCACACAAATGTTACTACAAACATTATGGGCAATATACAGTGCTATGGTTGTCATTGCGTTAACACATTGGAGACCACACAAATGTTACTACAAACATTATGGGCAATATACAGTGCTATGGTTGTCATTGCGTTAACACATTGGAGACCACACAAATGTTACTGCAAACATTATGGGCAATATACAGTGCTATGGTTGTCATAGCGTTAACAGATTGGAGACTACACAAATGTTACTACAAACATTATGGGCAATATACAGTGCTATGGTTGTCATTGCGTTAACGCATTGGAGACCACACAAATGTTACTGTAAACATTATGGGCAATATACAGTGCTATGGTTGTCATTGCGTTAACAGATTGGAGACCACACAAATGTTACTGCAAACATTATGGGCAATATACAGTGCTATGGTTGTCATTGCGTTAACAGATTGGAGACCACACAAACGTTACTGCAAACATTATGGACAATATACAGTGCTATGGTTGTCATTGCTTTAACACATTGGAGACCACACAAATGTTACTGCAAACATTATGGGCAATATACAGTGCTATGGTTGTCATTGCGTTAACAGATTGGAGACCACACAAATGCTACTGCAAACATTATGGGCAATATACAGTGCTATGGTTGCCATTGCATTAACAGATTGGAGACCATACAAACGTTACTACAAACATTATGGGCAATATACAGTGCTATGGTTGTCATTGCTTTAACACATTGGAGACCACACAAATGTTACTGCAAACATTATGGGCAATATACAGTGCTATGGTTGTCATTGCTTTAACACATTGGAGACCACACAAATGTTACTACAAACATTATGGGCAATATACAGTGCTATGGTTGTCATTGCTTTAACACATTGGAGACCACACAAATGTTACTGCAAACATTATGGGCAATATACAGTGCTATGGTTGTCATTGCTTTAACACATTGGAGACCACACACATGTTACTACAAACATTATGGGCAATATACAGTGCTATGGTTGTCATTGCTTTAACACATTGGAGACCACACAAATGTTACTACAACATTATGGGCAATATACAGTGATATGGTTGTCATTGCTTTAACACATTGGAGACCACACAAATGTTACTACAAACATTATGGGCAATACACAGTGCTATGGTTGTCATTGCGTTAACACATTGGAGACCACACAAATGTTACTGCAAACATTATGGGCAATACACGGTGCTATGGTTGTCATTGGGTTAACAGATTGGAGACCACACAAATGTTACTACAAACATTATGGGCAATATACAGTGCTATGGTTGTCATTGCGTTAACACATTGGAGACCACACAAATGTTACTGCAAACATTATGGGCAATATACAGTGCTATGGTTGTCATTGCGTTAACAGATTGGAGACCATACAAACGTTACTGCAAACATCATGGGCAATATACAGTGCTATGGTTGTCATTGCTTTAACACATTGGAGACCACACAAATGTTACTGCAAACATTATGGGCAATATACAGTGCTATGGTTGTCATTGCGTTAACAGATTGGAGACAACACAAATGTTACTGCAAACATTATGGGCAATATACAGTGCTATGGTTGTCATAGCGTTAACAGATTGGAGACTACACAAATGTTACTACAAACATTATGGGCAATATACAGTGCTATGGTTGTCATTGCGTTAACGCATTGGAGACCACACAAATGTTACTGTAAACATTATGGGCAATATACAGTGCTATGGTTGTCATTGCGTTAACAGATTGGAGACCACACAAATGTTACTGCAAACATTATGGGCAATATACAGTGCTATGGTTGTCATTGCGTTAACACATTGGAGACCACACAAATGTTACTGCAAACATTATGGGCAATATACAGTGCTATGGTTGTCATTGCTTTAACACATTGGAGACCACACAAATGTTACTACAAACATTATGGGCAATATACAGTGCTATGGTTGTCATTGCTTTAACACATTGGAGACCACACAAATGTTACTGCAAACATTATGGGCAATATACAGTGCTATGGTTGTCATTGCTTTAACACATTGGAGACCACACAAATGTTACTGCAAACATTATGGGCAATATACAGTGCTATGGTTGTCATTGCTTTAACACATTGGAGACCACACACATGTTACTACAAACATTATGGGCAATATACAGTGCTATGGTTGTCATTGCTTTAACACATTGGAGACCACACAAATGTTACTACAAACATTATGGGCAATACACAGTGCTATGGTTGTCATTGGGTTAACAGATTGGAGACCACACAAATGTTACTGCAAACATTATGGGCAATATACAGTGCTATGGTTGCCATTGCGTTAACAGATTGGAGACCATACAAACGTTACTGCAAACATTATGGGCAATATACAGTGCTATGGTTGTCATTGCTTTAACACATTGGAGACCACACAAATGTTACTACAAACATTATGGGCAATATACAGTGCTATGGTTGTCATTGCGTTAACAGATTGGAGACCACACAAATGTTACTACAAACATTATGGGCAATATACAGTGCTATGGTTGTCATTGCGTTAACACATTGGAGACCACACAAATGTTACTACAAACATTATGGGCAATATACAGTGCTATGGTTGTCATTGCGTTAACAGATTGGAGACCACACAAATGTTACTACAAACATTATGGGCAATATACAGTGCTATGGTTGTCATTGCGTTAACACATTGGAGACCACACAAATGTTACTACAAACATTATGGGCAATATACAGTGCTATGGTTGTCATTGCGTTAACAGATTGGAGACCACACGAATGTTACTACAAACATTATGGGCAATATACAGTGCTATGGTTGTCATTGCGTTAACAGATTGGAGACTACACAAATGTTACTACAAACATTATGGGCAATACACAGTGCTATGGTTGTCATTGGGTTAACAGATTGGAGACTACACAAATGTTACTGCAAACATTATGGGCAATATACAGTGCTATGGTTGTCATTGCTTTAACACATTGGAGACCACACAAATGTTACTGCAAACATTATGGGCAATATATAGTGCTATGGTTGTCATTGGGTTAACAGATTGGAGACTACACAAATGTTACTGCAAACATTATGGGCAATACTAGTATACAGTGCTATGGTTGTCATTGCGTTAACACATTGGAGACCATACAAACGTTACTGCAAACATTATGGGCAATATACAGTGCTATGGTTGTCATTGCTTTAACACATTGGAGACCACACAAATGTTACTGCAAACATTATGGGCAATATACAGTGCTATGGTTGTCATTGCGTTAACAGATTGGAGACCACACAAATGTTACTGCAAACATTATGGGCAATATACAGTGCTATGGTTGTCATTGCGTTAACAGATTGGAGACTACACAAATGTTACTGCAAACATTATGGGCAATATACAGTGCTATGGTTGTCATTGCGTTAACACATTGGAGACCACACAAATGTTACTGCAAACATTATGGGCAATATATAGTGCTATGGTTGTCATTGCGTTAACACATTGGAGACCACACAAATGTTACTACAAACATTATGGGCAATATACAGTGCTATGGTTGTCATTGCGTTAACACATTGGAGACCACACAAATGTTACTACAAACATTATGGGCAATATACAGTGCTATGGTTGTCATTGCGTTAACACATTGGAGACCACACAAATGTTACTGCAAACATTATGGGCAATATACAGTGCTATGGTTGTCATTGCGTTAACAGATTGGAGACCACACAAATGTTACTACAAACATTATGGGCAATATACAGTGCTATGGTTGTCATTGCGTTAACACATTGGAGACCACACAAATGTTACTACAAACATTATGGGCAATATACAGTGCTATGGTTGTCATTGCGTTAACACATTGGAGACCACACAAATGTTACTACAAACATTATGGGCAATATACAGTGCTATGGTTGTCATTGCGTTAACACATTGGAGACCACACAAATGTTACTACAAACATTATGGGCAATATACAGTGCTATGGTTGCCATTGCGTTAACAGATTGGAGACCACACAAATGTTACTACAAACATTATGGGCAATATACAGTGCTATGGTTGTCATTGTGTTAACAGATTGGAGACCACACAAATGTTACTACAAACATTATGGGCAATATACAGTGCTATAGTTGTCATTGCGTTAACAGATTGGAGACCACACAAATGTTACTACAAACATTATGGGCAATACACAGTGCTATGGTTGTCATTGGGTTAACAGATTGGAGACCACACAAATGTTACTGCAAACATTATGGGCAATATACAGTGCTATGGTTGTCATTGCGTTAACACATTGGAGACCACACAAATGTTACTGCAAACATTATGGGCAATATACAGTGCTATGGTTGTCATTGCGTTAACAGATTGGAGACCATACAAACGTTACTGCAAACATCATGGGCAATATACAGTGCTATGGTTGTCATTGCTTTAACACATTGGAGACCACACAAATGTTACTGCAAACATTATGGGCAACATACAGTGCTATGGTTGTCATTGCGTTAACAGATTGGAGACAACACAAATGTTACTGCAAACATTATGGGCAATATACAGTGCTATGGTTGTCATTGCTTTAACACATTGGAGACCACACAAATGTTACTACAAACATTATGGGCAATATACAGTGCTATGGTTGTCATTGCGTTAACAGATTGGAGACCACACAAATGTTACTGCAAACAATATGGGCAATATACAGTGCTATGGTTGTCATTGCGTTAACAGATTGGAGACTACACAAATGTTACTACAAACATTATGGGCAATATACAGTGCTATGGTTGTCATTGCGTTAACACATTGGAGACCACACAAATGTTACTGCAAACATTATGGGCAATATACAGTGCTATGGTTGTCATTGCGTTAACAGATTGGAGACCACACAAATGTTACTGCAAACATTATGGGCAATATACAGTGCTATGGTTGTCATTGCGTTAACAGATTGGAGACCACACAAACGTTACTGCAAACATTACGGGCAATATACAGTGCTATGGTTGTCATTGCTTTAACACATTGGAGACCACACAAATGTTACTGCAAACATTATGGGCAATATACAGTGCTATGGTTGTCATTGCGTTAACAGATTGGAGACCACACAAATGTTACTGCAAACATTATGGGCAATATACAGTGCTATGGTTGCCATTGCGTTAACAGATTGGAGACCATACAAACGTTACTACAAACATTATGGGCAATATACAGTGCTATGGTTGTCATTGCTTTAACACATTGGAGACCACACAAATGTTACTGCAAACATTATGGGCAATATACAGTGCTATGGTTGTCATTGCTTTAACACATTGGAGACCACACATATGTTACTACAAACATTATGGGCAATATACAGTGCTATGGTTGTCATTGCTTTAACACATTGGAGACCACACAAATGTTACTGCAAACATTATGGGCAATATACAGTGCTATGGTTGTCATTGCTTTAACACATTGGAGACCACACAAATGTTACTGCAAACATTATGGGCAATATACAGTGCTATGGTTGTCATTGCTTTAACACATTGGAGACCACACACATGTTACTACAAACATTATGGGCAATATACAGTGCTATGGTTGTCATTGGGTTAACAGATTGGAGACCACACACATGTTACTGCAAACATTATGGGCAATATACAGTGATATGGTTATCATTGCGTTAACACATTGGAGACCACACAAATGTTACTACAAACATTATGGGCAATATACAGTGATATGGTTGTCATTGCTTTAACACATTGGAGACCACACAAATGTTACTACAAACATTATGGGCAATACACAGTGCTATGGTTGTCATTGGGTTAACAAATTGGAGACCACACAAATGTTACTGCAAACATTATGGGCAATATACAGTGCTATGGTTGTCATTGCGTTAACAGATTGGAGACCACACAAATGTTACTGCAAACATTATGGGCAATATACAGTGCTATGGTTGCCATTGCGTTAACAGATTGGAGACCATACAAACGTTACTGCAAACATTATGGGCAATATACAGTGCTATGATTGTCATTGCTTTAACACATTGGAGACCACACAAATGTTACTGCAAACATTATGGGCAATACACAGTGCTATGGTTGTCATTGCGTTAACAGATTGGAGACCACACAAATGTTACTACAAACATTATGGGCAATATACTGTGCTATGGTTGTCATTGCTTTAACACATTGGAGACCACACAAATGTTACTGCAAACATTATGGGCAACATACAGTGGTATGGTTGTCATTGCTTTAACAAATTGGAGACCACACAAATGTTACTGCAAACATTATGGGCAATATACAGTGCTATGGTTGTCATTGCTTTAACACATTGGAGACCACACACATGTTACTACAAACATTATGGGCAATATACAGTGCTATGGTTGTCATTGCTTTAACACATTGGAAACCACACAAATGTTACTACAAACATTATGGGCAATATACAGTGATATGGTTGTCATTGCTTTAACACATTGGAGACCACACAAATGTTACTACAAACATTATGGGCAATATACAGTGCTATGGTTGCCATTGCGTTAACAGATTGGAGACCACACAAATGTTACTGCAAACATTATGGGCAATATACAGTGCTATGGTTGTCATTGCGTTAACAGATTGGAGACCACACAAATGTTACTACAAACATTATGGGCAATATACAGTGCTATGGTTGTCATTGCTTTAACACATTGGAGACCACACAAATGTTACAACAAACATTATGGGCAATATACAGTGATATGGTTGTCATTGCTTTAACACATTGGAGACCACACAAATGTTACTACAAACATTATGGACAATATACAGTGCTATGGTTGTCATTGCGTTAACACATTGGAGACCACACAAATGTTACTACAAACATTATGGGCAATATACAGTGATATGGTTGTCATTGCGTTAACACATTGGAGACCACACAAATGTTACTACAAACATTATGGGCAATATACAGTGCTATGGTTGTCATTGCGTTAACAGATTAGAGACTACACAAATGTTACTGCAAACATTATGGGCAATATACAGTGCTATGGTTGCCATTGCGTTAACAGATTGGAGACCACACAAATGTTACTGCAAACATTATGGGCAATATACAGTGCTATGGTTGTCATTGCGTTAACAGATTGGAGACCACACGAATGTTACTGCAAACATTATGGGCAATATACAGTGCTATGGTTGTCATTGCGTTAACACATTGGAGACCACACAAATGTTACTACAAACATTATGGGCAATATACAGTGCTATAGTTGTCATTGCGTTAACAGATTGGAGACCACACGAATGTTACTGCAAACATTATGGGCAATATACAGTGCTATGGTTGTCATTGGGTTAACAGATTGGAGACCACACAAATGTTACTGCAAACATTATGGGCAATATACAGTGCTATGGTTGCCATTGCGTTAACAGATTGGAGACCATACAAACGTTACTGCAAACATTATGGGCAATATACAGTGCTATGGTTGTCATTGCGTTAACAGATTGAAGACCACACAAATGTTACTACAAACATTATGGGCAATATACAGTGCTATGGTTGTCATTGTGTTAACAGATTGGAGACCACACAAATGTTACTGCAAACATTATGGGCAATATACAGTGCTATGGTTGTCATTTCGTTAACAGATTGGAGACCACACAAATGTTACTACAAACATTATGGGCAATATACAGTGCTATGGTTGTCATTGCGTTAACAGATTGGAGACCACACAAATGTTACTACAAACATTATGGGCAATACACGGTGCTATGGTTGTCATTGGGTTAACAGATTGGAGACCACACAAATGTTACTGCAAACATTATGGGCAATATACAGTGCTATGGTTGTCATTGCGTTAACACATTGGAGACCACACAAATGTTACTGCAAACATTATGGGCAATATACAGTGCTATGGTTGTCATTGCGTTAACAGATTGGAGACCATACAAACGTTACTGCAAACATCATGGGCAATATACAGTGCTATGGTTGTCATTGCTTTAACACATTGGAGACCACACAAATGTTACTGCAAACATTATGGGCAATATACAGTGCTATGGTTGCCATTGCGTTAACAGATTGGAGACCACACAAATGTTACTGCAAACATTATGGGCAATATACAGTGCTATGGTTGTCATTGCGTTAACACATTGGAGACCACACAAATGTTACTACAAACATTATGGGCAATATACAGTGCTATAGTTGTCATTGCGTTAACAGATTGGAGACCACACGAATGTTACTGCAAACATTATGGGCAATATACAGTGCTATGGTTGTCATTGGGTTAACAGATTGGAGACCACACAAATGTTACTGCAAACATTATGGGCAATATACAGTGCTATGGTTGCCATTGCGTTAACAGATTGGAGACCATACAAACGTTACTGCAAACATTATGGGCAATATACAGTGCTATGGTTGTCATTGCGTTAACAGATTGAAGACCACACAAATGTTACTACAAACATTATGGGCAATATACAGTGCTATGGTTGTCATTGTGTTAACAGATTGGAGACCACACAAATGTTACTGCAAACATTATGGGCAATATACAGTGCTATGGTTGTCATTTCGTTAACAGATTGGAGACCACACAAATGTTACTACAAACATTATGGGCAATATACAGTGCTATGGTTGTCATTGCGTTAACAGATTGGAGACCACACAAATGTTACTACAAACATTATGGGCAATACACGGTGCTATGGTTGTCATTGGGTTAACAGATTGGAGACCACACAAATGTTACTGCAAACATTATGGGCAATATACAGTGCTATGGTTGTCATTGCGTTAACACATTGGAGACCACACAAATGTTACTGCAAACATTATGGGCAATATACAGTGCTATGGTTGTCATTGCGTTAACAGATTGGAGACCATACAAACGTTACTGCAAACATCATGGGCAATATACAGTGCTATGGTTGTCATTGCTTTAACACATTGGAGACCACACAAATGTTACTGCAAACATTATGGGCAATATACAGTGCTATGGTTGTCATTGCGTTAACAGATTGGAGACAACACAAATGTTACTGCAAACATTATGGGCAATATACAGTGCTATGGTTGCCATTGCGTTAACAGATTGGAGACCATACAAACGTTACTGCAAACATTATGGGCAATATACAGTGCTATGGTTGTCATTGCGTTAACAGATTGAAGACCACACAAATGTTACTACAAACATTATGGGCAATATACAGTGCTATGGTTGTCATTGTGTTAACAGATTGGAGACCACACAAATGTTACTGCAAACATTATGGGCAATATACAGTGCTATGGTTGTCATTTCGTTAACAGATTGGAGACCACACGAATGTTACTGCAAACATTATGGGCAATATACAGTGCTATGGTTGTCATTGCGTTAACAGATTGGAGACCATACAAACGTTACTGCAAACATTATGGGCAATATACAGTGCTATGGTTGCCATTGCGTTAACAGATTGGAGACCATACAAACGTTACTGCAAACATTATGGGCAATATACAGTGCTATGGTTGTCATTGCTTTAACACATTGGAGACCACACAAATGTTACTACAAACATTATGGGCAATATACAGTGCTATGGTTGTCATTGCGTTAACAGATTGGAGACCACACAAATGTTACTGCAAACATTATGGGCAATATACAGTGCTATGGTTGTCATTGCTTTAACACATTGGAGACCACACACATGTTACTACAAACATTATGGGCAATATACAGTGCTATGGTTGTCATTGCTTTAACACATTGGAAACCACACAAATGTTACTACAAACATTATGGGCAATATACAGTGATATGGTTGTCATTGCTTTAACACATTGGAGACCACACAAATGTTACTACAAACATTATGGGCAATATACAGTGCTATGATTGTCATTGCTTTAACAGATTGGAGACCACACAAATGTTACTGCAAACATTATGGGCAATATACAGTGCTATGGTTGTCATTGCGTTAACAGATTGGAGACCACACAAATGTTACTACAAACATTATGGGCAATATACTGTGCTATGGTTGTCAATTCTTTAACACATTGGAGACCACACAAATGTTACTGCAAACATTATGGGCAACATACAGTGGTATGGTTGTCATTGCTTTAACAAATTGGAGACCACACAAATGTTACTGCAAACATTATGGGCAATATACAGTGCTATGGTTGTCATTGCTTTAACACATTGGAGACCACACACATGTTACTACAAACATTATGGGCAATATACAGTGCTATGGTTGTCATTGCTTTAACACATTGGAAACCACACAAATGTTACTACAAACATTATGGGCAATATACAGTGATATGGTTGTCATTGCTTTAACACATTGGAGACCACACAAATGTTACTACAAACATTATGGGCAATATACAGTGCTATGGTTGCCATTGCGTTAACAGATTGGAGACCACACAAATGTTACTGCAAACATTATGGGCAATATACAGTGCTATGGTTGTCATTGCGTTAACAGATTGGAGACCACACAAATGTTACTACAAACATTATGGGCAATATACAGTGCTATGGTTGTCATTGCTTTAACACATTGGAGACCACACAAATGTTACAACAAACATTATGGGCAATATACAGTGATATGGTTGTCATTGCTTTAACACATTGGAGACCACACAAATGTTACTACAAACATTATGGACAATATACAGTGCTATGGTTGTCATTGCGTTAACACATTGGAGACCACACAAATGTTACTACAAACATTATGGGCAATATACAGTGATATGGTTGTCATTGCGTTAACACATTGGAGACCACACAAATGTTACTACAAACATTATGGGCAATATACAGTGCTATGGTTGTCATTGCGTTAACAGATTAGAGACTACACAAATGTTACTGCAAACATTATGGGCAATATACAGTGCTATGGTTGCCATTGCGTTAACAGATTGGAGACCACACAAATGTTACTGCAAACATTATGGGCAATATACAGTGCTATGGTTGTCATTGCGTTAACAGATTGGAGACCACACGAATGTTACTGCAAACATTATGGGCAATATACAGTGCTATGGTTGTCATTGCGTTAACACATTGGAGACCACACAAATGTTACTACAAACATTATGGGCAATATACAGTGCTATAGTTGTCATTGCGTTAACAGATTGGAGACCACACGAATGTTACTGCAAACATTATGGGCAATATACAGTGCTATGGTTGTCATTGGGTTAACAGATTGGAGACCACACAAATGTTACTGCAAACATTATGGGCAATATACAGTGCTATGGTTGCCATTGCGTTAACAGATTGGAGACCATACAAACGTTACTGCAAACATTATGGGCAATATACAGTGCTATGGTTGTCATTGCGTTAACAGATTGAAGACCACACAAATGTTACTACAAACATTATGGGCAATATACAGTGCTATGGTTGTCATTGTGTTAACAGATTGGAGACCACACAAATGTTACTGCAAACATTATGGGCAATATACAGTGCTATGGTTGTCATTTCGTTAACAGATTGGAGACCACACAAATGTTACTACAAACATTATGGGCAATATACAGTGCTATGGTTGTCATTGCGTTAACAGATTGGAGACCACACAAATGTTACTACAAACATTATGGGCAATACACGGTGCTATGGTTGTCATTGGGTTAACAGATTGGAGACCACACAAATGTTACTGCAAACATTATGGGCAATATACAGTGCTATGGTTGTCATTGCGTTAACACATTGGAGACCACACAAATGTTACTGCAAACATTATGGGCAATATACAGTGCTATGGTTGTCATTGCGTTAACAGATTGGAGACCATACAAACGTTACTGCAAACATCATGGGCAATATACAGTGCTATGGTTGTCATTGCTTTAACACATTGGAGACCACACAAATGTTACTGCAAACATTATGGGCAATATACAGTGCTATGGTTGTCATTGCGTTAACAGATTGGAGACAACACAAATGTTACTGCAAACATTATGGGCAATATACAGTGCTATGGTTGCCATTGCGTTAACAGATTGGAGACCATACAAACGTTACTGCAAACATTATGGGCAATACACAGTGCTATGGTTGTCATTGCGTTAACAGATTGGAGACCACACAAATGTTACTACAAACATTATGGGCAATATACTGTGCTATGGTTGTCATTGCTTTAACACATTGGAGACCACACAAATGTTACTGCAAACATTATGGGCAATATACAGTGCTATGGTTGTCATTTCGTTAACAGATTGGAGACCACACGAATGTTACTGCAAACATTATGGGCAATATACAGTGCTATGGTTGTCATTGCGTTAACAGATTGGAGACCATACAAACGTTACTGCAAACATTATGGGCAATATACAGTGCTATGGTTGCCATTGCGTTAACAGATTGGAGACCATACAAACGTTACTGCAAACATTATGGGCAATATACAGTGCTATGGTTGTCATTGCTTTAACACATTGGAGACCACACAAATGTTACTACAAACATTATGGGCAATATACAGTGCTATGGTTGTCATTGCGTTAACAGATTAGAGACTACACAAATGTTACTGCAAACATTATGGGCAATATACAGTGCTATGGTTGCCATTGCGTTAACAGATTGGAGACCACACAAATGTTACTGCAAACATTATGGGCAATATACAGTGCTATGGTTGTCATTGCGTTAACAGATTGGAGACCACACGAATGTTACTGCAAACATTATGGGCAATATACAGTGCTATGGTTGTCATTGCGTTAACACATTGGAGACCACACAAATGTTACTACAAACATTATGGGCAATATACAGTGCTATAGTTGTCATTGCGTTAACAGATTGGAGACCACACGAATGTTACTGCAAACATTATGGGCAATATACAGTGCTATGGTTGTCATTGGGTTAACAGATTGGAGACCACACAAATGTTACTGCAAACATTATGGGCAATATACAGTGCTATGGTTGCCATTGCGTTAACAGATTGGAGACCATACAAACGTTACTGCAAACATTATGGGCAATATACAGTGCTATGGTTGTCATTGCGTTAACAGATTGAAGACCACACAAATGTTACTACAAACATTATGGGCAATATACAGTGCTATGGTTGTCATTGTGTTAACAGATTGGAGACCACACAAATGTTACTGCAAACATTATGGGCAATATACAGTGCTATGGTTGTCATTTCGTTAACAGATTGGAGACCACACAAATGTTACTACAAACATTATGGGCAATATACAGTGCTATGGTTGTCATTGCGTTAACAGATTGGAGACCACACAAATGTTACTACAAACATTATGGGCAATACACGGTGCTATGGTTGTCATTGGGTTAACAGATTGGAGACCACACAAATGTTACTGCAAACATTATGGGCAATATACAGTGCTATGGTTGTCATTGCGTTAACACATTGGAGACCACACAAATGTTACTGCAAACATTATGGGCAATATACAGTGCTATGGTTGTCATTGCGTTAACAGATTGGAGACCATACAAACGTTACTGCAAACATCATGGGCAATATACAGTGCTATGGTTGTCATTGCTTTAACACATTGGAGACCACACAAATGTTACTGCAAACATTATGGGCAATATACAGTGCTATGGTTGTCATTGCGTTAACAGATTGGAGACAACACAAATGTTACTGCAAACATTATGGGCAATATACAGTGCTATGGTTGCCATTGCGTTAACAGATTGGAGACCATACAAACGTTACTGCAAACATTATGGGCAATATACAGTGCTATGGTTGTCATTGCGTTAACAGATTGAAGACCACACAAATGTTACTACAAACATTATGGGCAATATACAGTGCTATGGTTGTCATTGTGTTAACAGATTGGAGACCACACAAATGTTACTGCAAACATTATGGGCAATATACAGTGCTATGGTTGTCATTTCGTTAACAGATTGGAGACCACACGAATGTTACTGCAAACATTATGGGCAATATACAGTGCTATGGTTGTCATTGCGTTAACAGATTGGAGACCATACAAACGTTACTGCAAACATTATGGGCAATATACAGTGCTATGGTTGCCATTGCGTTAACAGATTGGAGACCATACAAACGTTACTGCAAACATTATGGGCAATATACAGTGCTATGGTTGTCATTGCTTTAACACATTGGAGACCACACAAATGTTACTACAAACATTATGGGCAATATACAGTGCTATGGTTGTCATTGCGTTAACAGATTGGAGACCACACAAATGTTACTGCAAACATTATGGGCAATATACAGTGCTATGGTTGTCATTGCTTTAACACATTGGAGACCACACACATGTTACTACAAACATTATGGGCAATATACAGTGCTATGGTTGTCATTGCTTTAACACATTGGAAACCACACAAATGTTACTACAAACATTATGGGCAATATACAGTGATATGGTTGTCATTGCTTTAACACATTGGAGACCACACAAATGTTACTACAAACATTATGGGCAATATACAGTGCTATGATTGTCATTGCTTTAACAGATTGGAGACCACACAAATGTTACTGCAAACATTATGGGCAATATACAGTGCTATGGTTGTCATTGCGTTAACAGATTGGAGACCACACAAATGTTACTACAAACATTATGGGCAATATACAGTGCTATGGTTGTCATTGCGTTAACAGATTGGAGACCACACAAATGTTACTACAAACATTATGGGCAATATACAGCGCTATGGTTGTCATTGCTTTAACACATTGGAGACCACACAAATGTTACAACAAACATTATGGGCAATATACAGTGATATGGTTGTCATTGCTTTAACACATTGGAGACCACACAAATGTTACTACAAACATTATGGACAATATACAGTGCTATGGTTGCCATTGCGTTAACACATTGGAGACCACACAAATGTTACTACAAACATTATGGGCAATATACAGTGCTATGGTTGTCATTGCGTTAACACATTGGAGACCACACAAATGTTACTACAAACATTATGGGCAATATACAGTGCTATGGTTGCCATTGCGTTAACAGATTGGAGACCACACAAATGTTACTGCAAACATTACGGGCAATATACAGTGCTATGGTTGTCATTGCGTTAACAGATTGGAGACCACACAAATGTTACTACAAACATTATGGGCAATATACAGTGCTATAGTTGTCATTGCGTTAACAGATTGGAGACCACACGAATGTTACTACAAACATTATGGGCAATACACAGTGCTATGGTTGTCATTGGGTTAACAGATTGGAGACCACACAAATGTTACTGCAAACATTATGGGCAATATACAGTGCTATGGTTGCCATTGCGTTAACAGATTGGAGACCATACAAACGTTACTGCAAACATTATGGGCAATATACAGTGCTATGGTTGTCATTGCGTTAACAGATTGAAGACCACACAAATGTTACTACAAACATTATGGGCAATATATAGTGCTATGGTTGTCATTGTGTTAACAGATTGGAGACCACACAAATGTTACTGCAAACATTATGGGCAATATACAGTGCTATGGTTGTCATTTCGTTAACAGATTGGAGACCACACAAATGTTACTACAAACATTATGGGCAATACACGGTGCTATGGTTGTCATTGCGTTAACACATTGGAGACCACACAAATGTTACTGCAAACATTATGGGCAATATACAGTGCTATGGTTGTCATTGCGTTAACAGATTGGAGACCATACAAACGTTACTGCAAACATCATGGGCAATATACAGTGCTATGGTTGTCATTGCTTTAACACATTGGAGACCACACAAATGTTACTGCAAACATTATGGGCAATATACAGTGCTATGGTTGTCATTGCGTTAACAGATTGGAGACCACACGAATGTTACTACAAACATTATGGGCAATATACAGTGCTATGGTTGTCATTGCGTTAACAGATTGGAGACCACACGAATGTTACTACAAACATTATGGGCAATATACAGTGCTATGGTTGTCATTGGGTTAACAGATTGGAGACCACACAAATGTTACTACAAACATTATGGGCAATATACAGTGCTATGGTTGTCATTGCGTTAACAGATTGGAGACTACACAAATGTTACTACAAACATTATGGGCAATATACAGTGCTATGGTTGTCATTGCGTTAACAGATTGGAGACCACACGAATGTTACTACAAACATTATGGGCAATATACAGTGCTATGGTTGTCATTGCGTTAACAGATTGGAGACCACACGAATGTTACTACAAACATTATGGGCAATATACAGTGCTATGGTTGTCATTGGGTTAACAGATTGGAGACCACACAAATGTTACTACAAACATTATGGGCAATATACAGTGCTATGGTTGTCATTGCGTTAACAGATTGGAGACTACACAAATGTTACTGCAAACATTATGGGCAGCATACAGTGCTATGGTTGTCATTGCGTTAACATATTGGAGACTACACAAATGTTACTGCAAACATTATGGGCAATATACAGTGCTATGGTTGTCATTGCTTTAACACATTGGAGACCACACAACTGTCACTACAAACATTATGGGCAATATACAGTGCTATAGTTGTCATTGCGTTAACACATTGGAGACCACACGAATGTTACTGCAAACATTATGGGCAATACACAGTGCTATGGTTGTCATTGGGTTAACAGATTGGAGACCACACAAATGTTACTGCAAACATTATGGGCGATATACAGTGCTATGGTTGTCATTGCTTTAACACGTTGGAGACTACACAAATGTTACTACAAACATTATGGGCAATATACAGTGCTATGGTTGTCATTGCGTTAACAGATTGGAGACCACACAAATGTTACTGCAAACATTATGGGCAATATACAGTGCTATAGTTGTCATTGCGTTAACAGATTGGAGACCACACAAATGTTACTGCAAACATTATGGGCAATATACAGTGCTATGGTTGTCATTGGGTTAACAGATTGGAGACCACACAAATGTTACTACAAACATTATGGGCAATATACCGTGCTATGGTTGTCATTGCGTTAACAGATTGGAGACCACACAAATGTTACTGCAAACATTATGGGCAATATACAGTGCTATGGTTGTCATTGCGTTAACAGATTAGAGACTACACAAATGTTACTGCAAACATGGGCAATATACAGTGCTATGGTTGTCATTGCGTTAACAGACTGGAGACCACACAAATGTTACTGCAAACATTATGGGCAATATACAGTGCTATGGTTGTCATTGTGTTAACAGATTAGACTACACAAATGTTACTGCAAACATTATGAGCAATATACAGAGCTATGGTTGTCATTGTGTTAACAGTATGCAGATGACTGTACATTGACTTCAAACCGAATACTAAAGCTGCAGATCAGATTTGTTGGGTCAAAGTTTAAAAGCTGAATATTCCTTAATATGTAGCTACTGATGTATATTACTTGTCACTTAGGTCATATATGCTACGAGCTGATCAGGCGAAAGGCTTGAGAGCGCAAATGCTCCAGTTTTTGCCAAAAATCCCCAATTGCCAAAGCATTATTTTGACAAAACTCTATAGCCACATGCCAAATAACTAGACAACTGGTTAAAGCACTCCAGATAAACAAATTCCCCAAATTTTGTAAAAATTCAAACCATGCAACTGATCTATTTTCTTCTCTTCTGAAAATGCTTTGACCACAGATGGTACATGCCAAATATCAATTTGAGCTATTAAAACATTTATGAGAAACTAATGCACAAGATTCTTGTTGAAAATTCAAGATGGCAACCAAATAATGTGATCAAATTCCTTTTCAGCTGTCTGAAAGAGTTAGATGTAGAGAAGCACCATGGCAAACTTCACAATACATAATCCAAAATGGTGGCATAACCAAGAGACCTTTGACAAAAATTTCAAACTTTAATGTGCTTTACATGTGGACGCTAAAAACTAAATATCAGATCAATGTGTTCGAAGAATTTTTCCACCGGTTTGGCCATTTTACGGAGAAAAAAAACATATGACAGAAGTCACATGACCACTAAGATGTTATTTGTTAATTCTACTGCACACGAGCTGTAGTACATGGCAAATAAAAATTCATATCACCTAGATCCTCAGAACGTGGTCAAATTTGAATCAAATATGGCTGGCAAATAAGTGGACCAATCAAAATTTGGATTCTAACAATTGATCAGCAAAGTACAGTATAATATTGATTTAGTAGACAGAAACCAACAAATAACCCAACAACACCCCCTCAGTCTTCACATGCATTTATTTCATAATTGGATCTACCGGAAACCTAACACATATAAGCAAGTGCAGGCATTGTAGATGCTGCAAAATTACCAGTATACTCAACCTATTCAAAATATCAAATATAGTACATTCTCAATACAAATTCATTATCAAACAGAAACTGCTATAGTAGGTAAAAAATAGATAATGTACACAGGAGAAATATCTCAACATATTTGTTACCAATTATTCATCTGTCTATACATGTTGTATATAAACTGATGCATGTCCTACTATATTACAATCATTTGTCATCTATTTCAGGTTGAAAATACACATACAGTTCTGACAACGTCTACAAAGATGAGGGAATTTTAAATATGACCACTTGAGGGCACCATGCAAGACTACCGGTACTTCAGTGTCAAGAGTAAAGGGTTCCCCTGTTAAGACAATTGTGGTACAGTTAAAATTATATAAGAATCAAGTGTACACATTTTGTGAATGCGTTTGTAAACTACTTTTTTTTTCAGGTGATACAAACATTCAGGCATGATTATAATACTATGTGTAAAAATGAAGGCATTTGCTATGTTTTGTAATAACAAAACGACAATTCACAGAAATATAGTATAATATGCACAATGTATGTGCAATGAGTGTAAAGCCTGACAATGCCTCTTGATCTTTCAGTGACAAAATTCACTTCTGAAATTGTCCAAAATGTTGAAGCTTGTTGATGCATGTTGCCAATGTACATATTATACCTAGTCTGTTAAGGCTCATGACTTACCCTTCAGTAGTCCAAATGGCAATTTTATTCATCTCTAGCTATAGGACTACCCCTATTGTTTTCATTATTAACAGTTTGTCATTAGAAAAACAACATTATCATAAAGAAAAAGGAAAATATCGATTCCAGTAACTTGAACGATAACTGATAAAGTTTAACCATAAAACACAGTATTCAAGGTTCTATGAATAACACATATTCACTCCCAATTTTAGGGAGGCGTAAACAAATTCAAACAAAGATGCAACATCTATTTATTAGAGTCCTGTATTTGCTGTTTATGCCACTATTGGCCATGTGAGTTATTGTTATGGTCATATTTGTTATTGGAAACACTCACTCCAAAGTATGGATTATGGGATAGACCACCACAATTTGTTTGCGTCTGCAAATCATACTAAGAACTTGTGCAATTTAAAGGGCTGACCAAAAGTGTGGCGTTATATCCCTAATTCACACTTATGAGTGTTTCTTAATTATACCACGAAAAATTGAATGATCCAGTGATTGGCTGCATTGGCAGTACACAACCCAAGTTAATTTACATAAATACAAATGTATTATACGCTTTGTCTTTCGCTCATGAATAATTCTAAGCATACTACTAGTACTCGACATTGAAGTGACCCATTTTGCACCTGTTTTTCCTGAAAACCTCCTCAACCACAATAGCTCAATCGTTAGAGACTTTACCTGCTGTGGTTGAGGTTGGCCAATATTTTCAGTCTCTTCTGCATCAAGTCGTCAACTTCAGACATTGCACCATGACTAAAAAGCTGCAGACTTTGTCAAGGTACAAGGTTTGATTTATAATTAATTTATAACAAACCAGCATTGCATTAGCTCAGTTTAATATCTGTATCTAACTTCTAAACTGGTACTATATTAGCCACATAACTTGTAAACTGTTGTAAATCAGGCTTAAAATAGTGGCGAAAACTATGTGACTTTAGTCAAGGTGAAATGGCTTGGGTGGGTCTATTAGAGATGTACTTCTAATAGAGTAAAAAATAGCAGTACATAGGAATATATATTATGTATCAGAAACCCAGCATTACAGCTCTACAAAAGCAGGTACTGTGTAGATTACTTGTAGAGATTCGGAAAGAGTTAGGTGACATAGGGAGACTGAATTAATAATTCTAAATGAAAGGAAACATAAAACAAACATTGTGAAAAATAGAACAGAAACACTGAAACACATTTCGCTAGATCATGACAAGAAGGGTCAAAATCCATTCAGATAGGAGAGAACTGAGGCAGGACCAGTCAAAATCCATTCAGACAGGACAGAAACGACGAGTCAAAATCAATACAAGAATGCACTGCCACAAATACATACTGATATTCATGTATAACAAGAAATTAAAACTTGATTAGGAAAAAATGTCTGCTATATTGAATCATATCAATGAACAAGTATAAATGACCTTTGCATATCTTATCAAAGTGTTCAGACTTGAATCGAACAATGTCTGTCGAAGAACAATGCAATGCACACAATTTACAGTTTAGGACCTTGCCCTAGTTCATTGCTTGTAGATGCTGTCTTAAGTTCAACTGTTAGTTGACAAATATTTGATTTGTTGTCCTAACTTAAAATAATTAAAAAAAAATTTGTAATATGTACAGAAGAACTAATATTTGTCTGTATTGCTTATTGGATTATCATCTAGTATCTGTATCTCACTGGTGATCGTGAATGTGACCGAGATCTTGAACTTGAGCTTGAACTTGAGCTAGAGCGAGAGCTGGTGCTGGAGCTCGACTGTGACCGTGACCGCGAACGATGGCGCTTACGAGACGAAGCATCTCGACTGGAACACAAATCTGATAAGAGAACAAGCATGGTACAGTCCCAGTTAGTTATTAAGTTTAGTATATATAGTTCTGTTTATAGTAATATAGTTTGAACATAAACATGTCCAGAAGCCGATGCCATGTCGGCCATTTTGAATTGAATCATTAAAGCAATACATCTGTATATGATGTATAATGAGTATATAAAATTTGAGCATAGTCGGTCAAAGCATGTCAGAGTTATGGCTCTAAAACCGCATTCACTAAAACAAAATGGCCATCAGTCGACCATTTTGAATCCGATCTGAAATCCAAAATGACATGCATCAAGGTGCATACAAATTGATGTGCATATGTACAATATTATGTATGATGTACGTGTGAAGTTTGAATGTAATCAGTCGTGGCATGTCTAAGATATATACACACATACATGCATGGACGCACACACAGAGGCCATTTTTGGACGGTGTCTGAACAGGGACTAATAAATAATGAAGTCAACAAACAAGTTCTGCCCGGTGAAGACACACATATAGCTTTGACACAGGTGATTCATACACCAAAGATGTCGAGTTTCAAGTTCAATTGTGAAAGTGTTGGTATATATTAATTACAGGTACAGAAATGAGTGCCATTTACCTATCTTCCAGTGAAAGCAACTTATTCATACAAGACATGCAGTAGTTTCTATTTTTGAAAAACAATTCAAACTCAATTAAGCAAGACAAGTCATTGAAAATGACACAGTCCCCGTTAAATTTTTGAAAGTTCTCTTTGTGCTCGTCATATTAAAGCAGAGGGGTTGTCGCGAGCTTGAGTTCCAAGTGGCGTATACAACAGATTGTTTATTTACATCAAAACACATGTTCCATGTAGTAGTAATATAACCAAAAATAAAAACAGCCGTTATTCGGCCATCTTTGATCTGATTATGAAACACACTGATATGTATGATGCATGTGCCAAATACGAATGAAAATGGTACATAAATTGTGGAAATATAGTAGTAAGGCCAAAAAGTCAGATGGCTGTCAATCGGCCATACTTGACCAGTTTTTGAAACAAATTGTCATGGACATGCATTCTAACATGTATAATCTATGTACCAATGACAACTGACAAAGCATGTCCAAAATACAACATTTTCAAAAAACAAGATGGCTGCTCACCTCTCTTTGGCGAAAGTGATCTTGATTTGCTTCTTCTACCACCATAGTCCATATCTCTATCCCGCTTTTCTCGTTCTCTTCTTCTGATCTTCCTGGAAATCTCTCTCAACTCTTCATCCCTGTCCTGATTGCCAGATAAAATATGCATGACAAATGTTTAACAAATTGATTACTCATGCCATATATGTACTTCCAAAACCTTAGTCGTAACTGAGTGAAACAAGCTCTGCAGGATTTTTCTTTAAGTTATGCACGGTTCAATAATACTTGAATTATCCCAAATTGAGTGACTTGAAAATGACAGTTATAAGTAATAGTAACATCTTAACAAGCTGTGTTCAATCTGTTAGGACCTATAAATGAGATATATAGTAGGCAATATTTGGTATAAGCAACTATTCAAAATAGCTAGACGTTTTAGACGATTCCCCTTTTTCAGTATCATATGCAAAGATTGTAGGAATTAATAGAACACAAGAACGTTGGTATGTCTAGTATGTGATAGCTGTTTAGCAAACAATCTCCCTGTCAACACACTAGAGCTAATGTGGCAGCAAACAATCTCCCTGTCAACACACTGTAGAGCTAATGTGGCAGCAAACAATCTCCCTGTCAACACACTGTAGAGCTAATGTGGCAGCAAACAATCTCCCTGTCAACACACTAGAGCTAATGTGGCAGCAAACAATCTCCCTGTCAACACACTAGAGCTAATGTGGCAGCAAACAATCTCCCTGTCAACACACTAGAGCTAATGTGGCAGCAAACAATCTCCCTGTCAACACACTAGAGCTAATGTGGCAGCAAACAATCTCCCTGTCAACACACTAGAGCTAATGTGGCAGCAAACAATCTCCCTGTCAACACACTAGAGCTAATGTGGCAGCAAACAATCTCCCTGTCAACACACTGTAGAGCTAATGTGGCAGCAAACAATCTCCCTGTCAACACACTGTAGAGCTAATGTGGCAGCAAACAATCTCCCTGTCAACACACTAGAGCTAATGTGGCAGCAAACAATCTCCCTGTCAACACACTGTAGAGCTAATGTGGCAGCAAACAATCTCCCTGTCAACACACTAGAGCTAATGTGGCAGCAAACAATCTCCCTGTCAACACACTGTAGAGCTAATGTGGCAGCAAACAATCTCCCTGTCAACACACTAGAGCTAATGTGGCAGCAAACAATCTCCCTGTCAACACACTGTAGAGCTAATGTGGCAGTAAACAATCTCCCTGTCAACACACAGTGTTCTCCACAAGGGGTTTTAGGCGGGCGGCCCGCCCACCAAGTTTTACGGCCGCCTAGGAACTCTCAACACCCGCCCACCAATGTAGATCCAGCTGAAATTATTTGTAAAAAGCTTGCATTGTTCTTCCCAAGCCTAAACAAAAGAGTAGTTGCCCAACCCTTTATTTTGCTATTGTTTCAAACGTCCAGACATAAACAATGACCACTGGAAGTCTGCAAGCAGTTATCAAGTGTATTCATGGCAATGTGTCAATTGCCTGAATTCATTGTCGCCCGACATTGTTGCCACTTATTGCTCACGATGCGCAACTGCAGTGGTTTAAATTTACAGCTGTTAATAATCGTCTTCCGATCACGAAAGAAAGAAGTAAACACGAACGAAATGTATATGCATAGAAAATAAATATATTAGCAGATTGCATGTAAACTCGAACAAAAATTAAAATTCTAGCCGTATTTACAACGTTCGCTCGATTTTCATCATGAAAACAGCATGGAGAAGGCAAACTGGTGACCTTTTGGCCTACCCCATTCAACGACCGTCGGCCACCCACCGTTGTTGGCGCTGTAACGATTTAGTATCTAAGTTGCATAGGGGAACAGCGCATTCTGGGTGTTCGTGTACTGAATTCGGAAAGCGGTAATAAACATCAAACATGGCTGCCGGATTAGTTTACCGCGAGTATTTGTAATTGAATAATATTTTAGTTATCTTCAATTTATCCATTTTTTATGTCTAATCTTTCGAGAACATAGCAGATTCTTTTATTTTGCCGATTGCTAGCATTTTTTCTTGAATTCCAAAACAACGTATGAAAACGCAAGTATCGTGACCGTACCACAGGCGCCTGTGGACCGTACATGCGTAAATGAATCTTACCGTCCGTCGGCACGGGTGAGT
Organism: Saccoglossus kowalevskii; assembly: GCF_978046115.1. Classification (NCBI taxonomy): domain Eukaryota; kingdom Metazoa; phylum Hemichordata; class Enteropneusta; family Harrimaniidae; genus Saccoglossus; species Saccoglossus kowalevskii. The sequence continues at coordinate 28,588,408 of NC_140642.1, read as the reverse complement.
ACTGATTCTTACTGACGGACCGGAACAGGAAGTCAGTGGAAAACAAAGGATTTTTTTCGTTAGCGTGCCACAAATAAAAATGTTATGGGTTTTGTTTTGACAAATCGTCCGTTTTGGCTTCGGGGACAAATCACCTCGTATATTTTCTACATTATAACTCAATTATGTTTTGTACTTGCTCTTGAACAAGAACAATTAGCGAACGTATAAATCATCGATTTCAAACTTTTTGCATTTCGTAAATATTGATAGTGACCAATCCGTTTGTATTTCAAAAAATTGTAACATGTTTCAATTAAATTAAAAAGAAAATAGTAAATAACTTAGTGACATAAATGCTAGAATGTTGTATGTAAATGACAAGCAAATTAATATGCAAATTTATGCTAATTAGGCCGCCCACCAGCTATTTTGGATTGTGGAGAACACTGACACACTAGAGCTAATGTGGCAGCAAACAATCTCCCTGTCAACACACTGTAGAGCTAATGTGGCAGCAAACAATCTCCCTGTCAACACACTGTAGAGCTAATGTGGCAGCAAACAATCTCCCTGTCAACACACTAGAGCTAATGTGGCAGCAAACAATCTCCCTGTCAACACACTGTAGAGCTAATGTGGCAGCAAACAATCTCCCTGTCAACACACTAGAGCTAATGTGGCAGCAAACAATCTCCCTGTCAACACACTAGAGCTAATGTGGCAGCAAACAATCTCCCTGTCAACACACTAGAGCTAATGTGGCAGCAAACAATCTCCCTGTCAACACACTGTAGAGCTAATGTGGCAGCAAACAATCTCCCTGTCAACACACTGTAGAGCTAATGTGGCAGCAAACAATCTCCCTGTCAACACACTAGAGCTAATGTGGCAGCAAACAATCTCCCTGTCAACACACTGTAGAGCTAATGTGGCAGCAAACAATCTCCCTGTCAACACACTAGAGCTAATGTGGCAGCAAACAATCTCCCTGTCAACACACTAGAGCTAATGTGGCAGCAAACAATCTCCCTGTCAACACACTGTAGAGCTAATGTGGCAGCAAACAATCTCCCTGTCAACACACTAGAGCTAATGTGGCAGCAAACAATCTCCCTGTCAACACACTAGAGCTAATGTGGCAGCAAACAATCTCCCTGTCAACACACTAGAGCTAATGTGGCAGCAAACAATCTCCCTGTCAACACACTAGAGCTAATGTGGCAGCAAACAATCTCCCTGTCAACACACTAGAGCTAATGTGGCAGCAAACAATCTCCCTGTCAACACACTGTAGAGCTAATGTGGCAGCAAACAATCTCCCTGTCAACACACTGTAGAGCTAATGTGGCAGCAAACAATCTCCCTGTCAACACACTGTAGAGCTAATGTGGCAGCAAACAATCTCCCTGTCAACACACTAGAGCTAATGTGGCAGCAAACAATCTCCCTGTCAACACACTAGAGCTAATGTGGCAGCAAACAATCTCCCTGTCAACACACTAGAGCTAATGTGGCAGCAAACAATCTCCCTGTCAACACACTAGAGCTAATGTGGCAGCAAACAATCTCCCTGTCAACACACTAGAGCTAATGTGGCAGCAAACAATCTCCCTGTCAACACACTGTAGAGCTAATGTGGCAGCAAACAATCTCCCTGTCAACACACTAGAGCTAATGTGGCAGCAAACAATCTTCCTGTCAACACACTAGAGCTAATGTGGCAGCAAACAATCTCCCTGTCAACACACTGTAGAGCTAATGTGGCAGCAAACAATCTCCCTGTCAACACACTAGAGCTAATGTGGCAGCAAACAATCTCCCTGTCAACACACTGTAGAGCTAATGTGGCAGCAAACAATCTCCCTGTCAACACACTAGAGCTAATGTGGCAGCAAACAATCTCCCTGTCAACACACTAGAGCTAATGTGGCAGCAAACAATCTCCCTGTCAACACACTAGAGCTAATGTGGCAGCAAACAATCTCCCTGTCAACACACTAGAGCTAATGTGGCAGCAAACAATCTCCCTGTCAACACACTGTAGAGCTAATGTGGCAGCAAACAATCTCCCTGTCAACACACTGTAGAGCTAATGTGGCAGCAAACAATCTCCCTGTCAACACACTAGAGCTAATGTGGCAGCAAACAATCTCCGTGTCAACACACTAGAGCTAATGTGGCAGCAAACAATCTCCCTGTCAACACACTAGAGCTAATGTGGCAGCAAACAATCTCCCTGTCAACACACTAGAGCTAATGTGGCAGCAAACAATCTCCCTGTCAACACACTAGAGCTAATGTGGCAGCAAACAATCTCCCTGTCAACACACTGTAGAGCTAATGTGGCAGCAAACAATCTCCCTGTCAACACACTGTAGAGCTAATGTGGCAGCAAACAATCTCCCTGTCAACACACTAGAGCTAATGTGGCAGCAAACAATCTCCCTGTCAACACACTAGAGCTAATGTGGCAGCAAACAATCTCCCTGTCAACACACTAGAGCTAATGTGGCAGCAAACAATCTCCCTGTCAACACACTAGAGCTAATGTGGCAGCAAACAATCTCCCTGTCAACACACTAGAGCTAATGTGGCAGCAAACAATCTCCCTGTCAACACACTAGAGCTAATGTGGCAGCAAACAATTTCCCTGTCAACACACTAGAGCTAATGTGGCAGCAAACAATCTCCCTGTCAACACACTGTAGAGCTAATGTGGCAGCAAACAATCTCCCTGTCAACACACTGTAGAGCTAATGTGGCAGCAAACAATCTCCCTGTCAACACACTAGAGCTAATGTGGCAGCAAACAATCTCCCTGTCAACACACTAGAGCTAATGTGGCAGCAAACAATCTCCCTGTCAACACACTAGAGCTAATGTGGCAGCAAACAATCTCCCTGTCAACACACTGTAGAACCAATGTGGAAGCTTCCAATGAAATGCAATAAACATAATTCCTGATAATGCAACTACTGTGATTTACATATGTGGTCATAAACCCTTTGCATGGCCTTTACCCAAAGACTGTAAAATCACACATGACTGCAACTGTGGCATGGGTGACCAGCAGAATTACATGTTTGTAGACATGTGCAGTGACAAAATATGAGCGTACCATTCTTTCTTGTACCTTCTCATCTATTTTAATTCGTTCTTTCTTCTTGTCAGCTTTATCTAAATAGAAAAAGAAATATTTACTAGAAAAATCAGAAATCACTGCCTCAAGAAGTAATCAAACACCGCTTTTTATCAAATACATAACATCAGTGTAAATTCAAATTACAAACTATATTTGACATGTTTGAAAATGGATCTTCGATATTTTTTGAGTCATCACAATAACACAATTTCACTGCCAAAACACAAAAATTATCTGCAATACTCACATTGTTTGTTAAGCGCCAGCTGCATTCTTTTTTTCAGTTTTTCTTGTGGGGTAAGTTTGGGCTGTAAAAAGATGCAACTACTATTAATATACAAACTATTGAAAATACTATACTGCCTGGCAAAAGCTATGAAAAAAAACAGTTAATAATAATTGAACTGTGATACAGTGCATGTAATCAAATAATAGCAACAAAATGCTCGATAATTAAAACAGAGCTATATGGAGTATGTACTTATGAGAAAACACATGTTAAATAATTCTGTTATTGTATACCAAAAACACAATACCCAGAGTCAATAACATATGACAATACGATTAAATCATCTTAACTAGATTTTCACAACAGTTTTGGATCTCCTTCCAAATAAGAGTTTTTACAATTTACGCAATGCAATTAGAATATGAGATTCTTACTGACTTTGGATGCAGCACTAGCACTAGAACTAGCACTAACACTAGGGGCTTTACCAATGCTTGCCTCGGATCTAGAAAAACAAACAAATACAAATAATCAACAAAGGGCAGATATTCAGAGGGAAGATTCCAATAAACTAATAAAAACTGACAGAACGTATGAGATATGTTTTGAAGTATGGAATGCTCACTTACACTTTTAATCTGGCAGTGAGCTCTTCTCTTTTTTTAAAGACTGATTCCTTTTCTGCACTTTTTATCTTACTCCGAGGTTCTATGTCAATTTTGCGATCAATCCTAGCCTTGGTTTCTGAATATGAAGACTTACGGTATCGGTCATATGCATGGGAATAATCATGTCTATCTTTAGAACGGGATCGTGAACGACTAGAGTGGGAACTAGATCGTGAATATCTTTTTACAGAACGTATCGGCGAGCGCGACCTAGTGCGCCGATGTCTATCCCGCGAGCGTGACCTACTATGTGAACGATAAGAATTTCTTCTATGATAGCTGTATCTATCATTTGGATGACGCCGGTAACTGTCGCGTCTCTCGCGTGACCGTGACCGTGATCTGGAATATCGTCGATTTCGATATCTATATCGATCTCTTTCTCTAGATCGTGATCTTGATCTTGAACTATAAGATGAGCCAGAGGAACTACTGCTACCATTCGACTTAGTTCTTTTTCTATATGAAAAGAACAAATATTTACAAGAGTTAGTAAGAATTTTTTTTTTTTTTTCACACAACAAAAAACTGTAACAGATGCTTGAAAACCAATTCAATCCCACAAAGATTGAATTAACAATTTGGTGAACTGATAAGAAAGTGGAACAGAAATTGTTTATCTTTATCACAAAATAGGACCCCATTCTTAACCAAAAATTTATGGTCCAACTCTAAAACTCAGTCTGAGTCTGAGAATTAAATTTTGGGTGATGTCGCTTTTTTCTATTAATTCTATCTGTGAAGGCTTTCAGCAGGCAATGTGTTAATTAAAACAAATAAATAAATATTAAAATTCAGCAACATGCATCAGTAGTAATGATGAGTATATCTGTGATAGACATCAGCAACACAGAAATATTCATAAAACTACAATAATCCATTCTTTTAAGTATTCTCAACAAGAGAAAATCTTTGAATGAGAGCACAATGTTTAGGCTTCTACAAGTCTAAAATCAACAAACATGTATCCCTTGTCATTACCCATCATTTATTTATAAAAAACGAGATAAAGACATAAGAAAAACAAATAATCCAGAGTGACAGCTTAAATTCTCTTTAGTAAAAGTGTTAATTCTATCTGTTTTCTCCTAACTTGTTTTGTACAACATTTCTAACGTATACCATGGTAACATTTCTTATATGCCAGTATGTATGTAAATTTTACCATGTTTCAACAAAAGAATTGAGAAAATCATCACTACATGCTCATTCAGCATTTGTGGGATGCTCATTATATAGGCATTTTGTTTGTTTAACGCAATTGTAACAATGGCTATGGCTATCCATGAAACCGATGTTGCAATATATACAATTTGTTGCCATTCAAAGCCTTACCTTCATCAGCATGGATTCTCACATAATGTTCATATATTATTTGGGATTTGCAATCACAGTAAAAGCCACCCACATCATCATACAGTTGTATTTTGGCTTATCCCTATACCCAGCAGTTCTACAATGTTAAACAAGACGAATAAACAAAAAGACACCGACCGGGATTTGTAACGAGATTCAGTAACTTTTTCTTGCTTCTCTTTGGTTTCTGGTCGATTCATGGGTCCAATGATAGACTGAGTTGTCTTTGGCTCGTCCTCATCACCACCAAAGCTAGTAATGAATTTCACTTCACCTGCATTCTCAGGTGTTCGTGAGCGGCTACGTGATGATGACCTTGATGTCGAGCGATGGTATGGCTGATATGTAGGACTATCTCTTCTGGCATAGCTAATCAAATGAGAAAACAAATATTCAGTACTATGCAGAAATTTCTGATTATTTTAAAGAATTCACAACGATGATTGAAGACAATCTGTACAGATTCATCCAGATTTATCTCTCTCCTATTCCTTATATGGAAAACTAGCCAGACTTACTGCAAAGAATAAGTTTGATGAATGTCTATTTGCAACAGATATGATATTTATGCATTTTAATGAGGTCACTTGCCCATATATGCTCATTAAATACAGGGATTGCGTTAACGCGGAATTACGCGTCCGGGAAGCATAGTTTTTCTGTGGGACGCATGAATTTTTCAACTGGTGAGTCCCTGGGACGCATCCGGTAAGCACACGTCTCGGTCGTATTATGATAGGTCTAAAGGCATTGTGTGCATTTGCGATGCCATTGTCCCGCATACAAAGTTCATAGAGCTTTTAAATTCACGTACAATACTATGCCATTGTCTTCAAAAACACCTATTAGCATCTACATTTCACAATGGAAAGTGTGAAGTCCGTCTGAAGTATGGCGAGACAGTCAATACTGAGACCTGCTAATTTAACCGCCTAAAACTTACTATGTCACCCAGGGTAATTTTTCTCCAAAAAATTACTTTAACGAACCTGGTACGTGAAATAAACTTTATTTTCCTAATTTAATTGGTAACGAAATTATATTCTGAACAAAGTAAAAACGATTACAACTGCCGAGCAACAAATGATCAAGGTTGCGCAATCCAGTCATGCTGAGTTTCACAATTGTTGATTATTACTCAGTAGTGATTATAATAACGTTTAAAAAAAAACAAATTTGTTCAATTGTAATGAAATGCAAATAAAATTCAACTTCGTTTCATCGTAATCAAATAATTCCGGTCGCAAATTAACGCTCGATGCTGTCGAGTATCCGCCATGTTCCTTGTCTTGCATGGTTGACCTAATAGGTCAAATCTCCAATTAACCAATAAAAATGCTGGATAACGCCAACATGTTCAAATTACCATAGCTCATTTAAATATGTTAATGTTATTTAACGCAACGCGGAAGAGATTTGCCGATGTTGTAGTACGATCATTTGGCTTGGATTTTTACGGGAAAACGGCATGATTTTTTTTTTCAAAATCAAAAAATAGTTGTTTTCAAAAGATAAACTGAGCGTTTGAAGACTAATTTAACATCATTTACAGTGACAACTCGAATCGAAACGAAGTTTGTGCACTCACGCTAGTCACTAAAAACGTACTCTTGAAATTGAATAAAAACTTAAACTCTATTTTAGGCGTCAGGAAAGATTGAAATGTCCGAAAAATGACGGCAAAATATTTAAATAACAAATATTAAATAAAATCTGCCGAAAAATCGCCGATTTCTTGGTCCCACTTTATTTTTTTTTTAAACCTAAACTGCCCAGAGGCGAATTAACTGCAGAATCTGGTACTAGTACTAGTATGTACAAATTTTGGGTGTATTGTTTTCTGGGGGCAATATTAATCGAAACAATGAACTATTTAATTACATAACACAAGTGACTTTGGGAGAAAAAAAATCACTTTTCTAGAAGCCATGGATCGATTCGTTATTTGCAAGATCGCCTCCCCGGCAGGTTCCATGTGGCAATGCCTTTTCTTGTCAGAATCGTATTAAGTCTAAATTAAGTCTGACACCAGCTCATTTATCTTGGCTTATGAAGAACTTGAAGGTAAACCCAGTAATGATTTAAAATTTTTACAAGCAGCATTGCATTTTAATAACAGTAAAAATAGAAGTAAACCATGCAAATAATGCAGATTGCTGACATGTAAAGGCTGGAATGAACATGTAAATAAAGTACAATATAAATGTGATTAATGCCTGTTTATGTTTATTGTGTAATAGTTCGTGCAAAAAACTATTTTGGAAAAATAAAGTGCGGTAGCGGCAGGGACCCCACATATTTTTAAGGGACCCACACATTTTATAAGGGGTGGGTCCCAGGGACTCCACATTATCGAACACTAATGCAACCCCTGTATTAAATAGGTTGACCAGATCTAGTATACAATGTCTTCAATATAGCACTGTCTGAATGTCTCTATCTCCAATAGTGCTCCTGTTAAAACTTGATGGATGGATGGTCGGAGGGACGAACCAAAGGACGAGCGGTCAGACACTGGTAAGCACAATATCTCCACACACACTATATGCCAAGGTACTAGATTTCAGCAAGAATTCAATTATTAATTTATTAACACACTGTTAAGACTCACCTTGGAGGGCTGATCTTTCTACCTTTCAATCTCTTCTCAATCAGAGCTCTTCTTTCACGTCTAGATTTTCTACCCTGTTTTGAAACAAACAGTCAAAATATAATCCTTAACATAACATATACTATATCATGACAAATATTCTAAGCAAATGTGTACAGGAAAGCCTGACAACTGAAGTAACTAATAAGATACAATCACACATGTACTAACAGAATACATTGCTCGCTCTTCCTCCTCTTCTCTTGCTCTTTTCAAAGCTTCTAACTCCTCCTTGTCTTTCCTCAGTTGCCTGGAACAAAGATCATACACATTATCAACGTTGTAATATTCAAGGTAAGCCAATCAAGGTATGCTGCATGCAGTCAAGCATTTATTTCGAATTGGTGTACCATAAAATCACTAATTTAGACGTCCCTCTAATTTAGGTGTCGGAGGGGAGTAAAAAGCCTTATTGTGGTTCTAAAACAGAAGTCACAAACTGTTGAAAAAGTACAGTCAAACATAAGAAATATTTGTAATTCCATAAGATAACAAGCAGCCTGTCGGCTGAGATAGCTCCGCTGTTAGCAATGCACATTACAATTAAAGAACAGAAGACATCATTAGAAAATGAACAATATGTATAGTATCAAAGCAATCAGACTTGCTGTTTTCAACAAGAATTCGAAAATATCACTTTTCACCAAAAATGACAAAAATATTCATCAAAATTAGAGAATTAAAGATATCTCACAAAATGAACAAATCTGAGAGATGTACACATGTAGTACCTATATATGTAATATCAAAGCAATTGGACTTGCGGTTTTTAACAAGAAGTTGAAAATATCACTTTTTACCAAAAATGATAATAATATTCATCAAAATTAGAGAATTAAAGATATCATCATGAAATGAGCAAATCTGAGAGAGGTCCACATGTAGTACCTATATATGTAATATCAAAGCAATCAGACTTGCGGTTTTTAACAAGAAGTCGAAAATATCGCTTTTTACCCAAAATGATAAAAATATTCATCAAAATTAGAGAATTAAAGATATCATCATGAAATGAGCAAATCTGAGAGAGGTCCACATGTAGTACCTATATATGTAATATCAAAGCAATCAGACTTGTGGTTTTAACAAGAAGTCGAAAATATCACTTTTTACCAAAAATGACAAAAATATTCACCAAAATTAGAGAATTAAAAATATCATCACAAAATGAACAAATCTTAGAGAGGCCTACCCAAGGTACATATACACCAAGTATCAAAACATTCAGACTTGTAGTTTTCAAGAAGAAGTCAAAAACGTAAAACATGGACACGGACGACAACGGACAATCACTCATAAAGTCGACAGCAGAGCTAACAAAAAAATGCATTATTTTTAATTTTGTTGGTAATGAAAAGTATAGTCTAAAAGAAGTTTTGAATAAAAACAAACACGAATGAATTGCTTAGTAGTAGTGAATGATCTGGTCAGGCTGCGTTTCACAAGTGAATAACTTACTTGTTTTCGAAGTGTTGCAATTGTTGATTTATTATTCAGAAGTGATTATAATAACGTACAAAAATTAAATTTGTTGGACTGTGAAATTCAACTTAGATTCAACATAAGCAAATGCTTTCAATCGCATTATTAATCAATCAGAATTCTAGATGGTGGCAACGTGACCATTTTCTGTTCACTGCGAGAATCACGCGTTATGCGTGAAATCGAACGTAAAAACAAAACAAACAAATGTCGTAGTGGCGTCAAACATCGCGTGGGATTCGACAAACGCGAAAGTATTTTCTGGGACATTTCCATGCTTAATAATGTGCTGTCCACATTTGATGATAGGCAATTTCGATTAAGTAAGGGTATTCAAAAGCAATATTCCTTTGTTGAAGATCGGTCGGTCGATGTGAGCTACGAAAGAAAGAAATTCTAGTTCAAAATCAAATCGTTTGATTTTTGCGGCAGACGTTCGACGCGCGTCTTTCATGCATCTCATGAAATCTCGCAATTGTACGGAAAATCCCCTATTACCATAGATTATTTAAATATGTTATATGTAAATCAGTTCAGCAACCTAATGGCGAATTCAACACGAAAGGGATTTAACAATGCTGTAGTCTGTTCTTTTGGATTTCAGTAGGAAAACAGCATGATTTTTTTTTTAATCAAGAAATTAGTTATTTCTGACAAATAAACTGAGCATTGAAAAAAATATAACACTTTTTACAAAGATAACACCTAAATGTTAACTGAAGTTTACCCATTCACACTAGCCATGATAAACATTGTACACTTGAACAGTGACCACAAAAAACTAAAATTGGACTAATTTAGGTACTAGGGAAGATTGAAATGTTTGAAAAATAACATCTAAATTAGAGAATTTACAGTGGATAAACCAAGACACAGACTGTGCAATATCTACCTGATATATTCTGAAGCATTCATCCCATAACTAACACCTGTTATGTTTAATTCTTCAGTCTGCTCATCATTCAAGGCATCAATGTCAATATCAATATCTGTGTAGAAATAAAATCCCACTCTTCATAATTCATTACTGAATAAATTAATGACAGGAATGATCACAATGTGACACACACACCTAATCCTTTGAGCACCATTTTGAACTTTTGCCCATCATCTACAAAATTATGAAACCTTTTGATCAAAAGCTACAAGCAATATCTGAACTTGTCTGTATGATCCAAAACGATGATGAAATTTAGTGACAATTCTACAAAAAGTGAAAATATTTGCAATAAATTTTGAGTGAAAAAATTATCTGGCACTCAAAGGGTTAACCCTTTTCCGGTCAGGGGAGTTTCACGCTATCAGGTTAAGTCGTTGAAAAACGGTCATGATTCAATGCACTCCAGTAGCCAGCATCTGAGCATGCTATCCTGCCAGACATTTTTGCAAAAATAGGCCATAGTTAACAGACTGTATCGACCACAGTTTTCACATTTTTTGCAATCTGTTTGCATACACACTTCATTACCACCATGGACAACAATTTCTCATATAAAAAAAATCACCGTTTTATTTCAATACACATTTTTTACTCTCGTTAAGTAACGATGTTTTGCCCTTTGTACAGTCTCAATAAACACGTGTTAAACATTGAAATAAATATTGCTTAATTGAAAACACATTACAAGCAAGTACAAGGTCACTACATGAATGCAAGTTCGAAGTAAGAAGAAAAAAAACGCGTGAGTATGGGGATATTTGGGACATGTACGGGGGAAAACGTGTTTGACGTACTCGACCCGTTAGCGTACATTTCAAATTGCAACGTATATTCAACGACTTGAACTACATGTGTAACATATTACAACGTACTTTCCGTGACTTAACTGATGTTATATTCAAGCTCTAACGTATATTAACCGACTTGACCGTATGAGTAAGTCCACACTTACAACGTATATTTAACGACTCAAACTGAGACTGAAACGAACGAGAACGTAACTGCAACGACTTGATCGGGGTTACCTTCACACGGTAACGTATATTCACCGACATGACCACATTAACCAACTAAATATTTCAACGTATATTTAACGACTTGAAATAAAACGAACTAGCGAGAACGTAACTGCAGGGACTTGGCGTGTATATATACTCACGCAGAAACGTATTTCCACCGACTAGACCCGATGAACTATCCTGACATTAAAACGTATAAATACCGACTGAGCATGAAACTAAATTAACGATAACGTATTTTCACCAATTCAAACTATTGTACAGTTCGTGACGCTGTAATAAGTCCCAAATTTATTTGTTGTACGCCTTTCTTAGTCGTCCACCCCGGCGGGCTGCTCCCATGCGTCTGCCTGATGTCGAGGGCTGCTCTTCTGTACTTCGTGTTTGTGTTCCCACGGTGCGTTTTCCCCTCAGTGCCATGTTGTGATGAAAAGCAGCGAAACATTCGCCCGCGTGAAGGTGAACTTTACAAATTGGGCATCCTTTTGATGTTTCTGATAATCGGCCACTCGCAGTTTTTCTCCCGTCCTTGCTGCACTGCTTACACGATTTTTGACGCCCGGATAGTCTGCATATTTCGTGCGAATCCATGTTTTCACTACGAATAAATGACGTGTTACTTGGAAGAGAGCCAACTTCTCTTATGGATTTTTGAATTCTACTCGAGTGTCCACCAATCAGTTGTTTACCTGTGCGGATATTGAAGAATTTGTGCGTTACTTTAGTCGTGCGATTCAATGCCTTGAAACATTCATAAGCATTGACCAATGCAACATCTATGAGGTAACAGGCCATGTAGATCCACCAACGATTGTTTTTTCTGCCCGTGTGATAGTATTTTCGCCTTTGGTTAGAACGATCCACGCCACCCATGTGATGTCTGTAACATTGTAACGATACAGGCACGTGTCTCTCGTCATCTACTGCTTCTGCCGACGTAGCCAGTGGGGGATAGACTGTATTTAAAATCAATATTTGCGCGCTGTCATCCTGGTATGCAGTAATATTGATAGTGTCGTCCGGTCTAGTTGCTGCTTTCATTTCACCAATTTTCAATTTCAGCTTCTTGCTTTTCCCTTCAGGAATTAATTGCGGCGGCATGGTTTTCCGATTTCGTCTGCTAAAACTACCGACCATGTACACTTTCTTGTCTTGTAATTCAAGGGCTGTGTTAACTGACGTAAAAAGCGAATCACAGAAAAGAATATGGTTTTTTTCTGTGAAGGGCTGTAGCAACCGGTGTGTTGTCTTCTTGATTGTCCCAGTTTCTTTCTTTCTCCCCTCAATTGTAGTTTTATATTTCACCCCCAAATATGGTTCAAAGTTTGCAATGTAAGACGTTGTCGAGTCGCACACCTGCCATATTTTGAAGCCATCACGGTCGGGTTTGTGGGGCAATCTCTGCTTAAACTTGGACCGTCCCTTGAATCTAATCATACCCTCATCAATCGAAATTTCCTGTCCCATCTGGTAGTATCGCCGACAATTTTCGAGTACGGGTTTCAGCCACGGGTTGATTTTATACAACGGGTCGGCCTCTGATCGTTGACGGCGACGTTCAATGTCAGGATCCCGCCGTGGGTCATTTACTGGATCAGCTAAATGAAAATAACGCATTAGCATTTGAAATCTGGCCCGAGTCATTACTGATGCAATTCCCATGTTCTGCAGAAAGGGGTCACTCGACCAATAATCGTCGATTGCTGATTTGTGATCAACACCCATACATATCATCACACCAAAGAATGCTTGCATTTCAATGAAATTTGTATTACGCCAGCGGGCATTTAATTTTTTTGCAATGCATTTTTGATGATATTTGGCGTATTTATTAGTCTCGGTAGAAGCCAGTTCTATCAGTTCTGGTGGGATAAATTTGTAGAAATATTCCACCTCACGAGCATATGAAGGCAGTTCGAAAGTTGGTCCAGGTTCGGGTTCAAAAACTGGAATAGTAAATATATCGCAGTCTTCCTCCGTGGCCATTCTCCATTCACCAGTGCCGGAGGCAACATAATCGAATGTAGCACCAATTTCTGTGTCGGATTCAATTTCAATGTCGCTATCGAGTACAGGTGGGTAACGTTGCTCTAAAAAATCGTCATTCTCAGCACGATCTTCATCGATTTCTGAATCTGTATCGTCGTCAGTTGCAACTATGAAATCATCTGGTATTTTGTGTCGTAGCTCACCCGTTTTTTCGTCCAATACAAGTTCATCATCACGCGTGTCCATTGGCGATGCGTGTGCATACACAACACGTTTTTTAATAGTTTGTTTTTCGGGGAAACTCGCAAGTGTTGATTGTTCTGTACCGCATACATTTTCTTGTACCATTTCTTTGGTGACATCGACGTTTTGTTGCGTACTCGCTGGGTCGATATGTTCAGGCCCCTGCTTTTCTGCGTTGGCAGTTGTGGCGGATGTCGACGGTTCCGAATCGCAAACATTGTCTTGCAAAAATTGTATCACATCTTCGACGGCACGTTGTATTTCAGCGTGACCAACTTCCGTTTCTTTGGCATCTGCTTTGTCGGCAGCTGGCGATTCAACCACTTTACGGTTCGTCTTCGATTTACATTTGCCTCCTGGTTTGCCCCTGCAGTCCTTCAAACGGTTTTCTTCTGTAATCGCATGTTCATTGACAGAGGAGACAGTCTCCGACTTGCGTTTGTTCTTATTCTTTTTACGCCTTTTCTTGAGTGGACTATTATCACTGGTGTCCGTGGTACGCTCGGCTGGTAACTCACCGACGTCAAATGTTTCCTTTGCTTTGGATTTCTTTCTTTTTCCACGCTTTGCTGGTGAAAAATCTGTCGTGTCAATGTCAAACTTATCACTCCCCGTGCCACTGCACGATTGACGCGTTTTCTTCAGTTTCCTTCTTGCCTTCATAAAACACTTTCTATCTGTATAGGACGGCATATTAACGTATGTGTCGGAAAGGAGGCACACAGCGAGTCTGGGCTTTATCTCACTTTCTTCGGCCATATTTATACTGAACGACCAGATGTCCACAAGACTGCATCTCCCCACAATTTGAATATTTATTGTTATGTAAATAAATATGTTATTTTTTCGAACACAGACTGGTTACAATTTGCATACACATAAAATTGCATATGCTAGCTCAGACGGTGAAATCACGTGGACTTTAATATTTCCCACCAGCTGTCCCGGTCATTTTACGTTGGTGATTGCCGACATTCCAAGCTCAGCCGTTGGAATCCGTTATGCTATTCATTCTAAGTGCCGGGACTATTTGCCAAGCTGGTCAAAATACGTTACTACCGTTATAACCGTGAATCGTGTCGTTCAAATACGGTTGTAATGCTGCAGTTTGCAATGTGGTCAAGGCGGTTTTTTTACGTCGTCGCAAACGTCGCGTTGTGACGGTAAAATAGTGAAATGAGCAGACAAGAGTATAGAATTACATTCTTTATTACTTGGTTAATTTATTTGACTTGGCGTAATCGAAAACAAATTCTCTCCCTCCATAATTTCGCAAGTGTAAAATATCAGGTTCCGTACAACGTATTATAAACGCTTGACCGTCTGAGCAACCTAAATAACAGGCCGTTTTTCAACGACTTAACCAGTTAGCTAGCTGGAGTGGGAAATTCTAGCATACCCATATTGACGGCGGTTTTTCACCGACTTGACCGGAAAAGGGTTAAACCAGCAGTGTATTACTGGAAGGTAAGCAGCAATAGTTTCCCCTTCACATATCAATGTATATATATATTGCCACAAATAACACTATGAGCAGCCAATGGTTTACACATACCTATATCTATATCACTATCATCATCCTCGTCATCTTCCTCTTCATCACCTCCTTCATCGCCACCATTGCCTTCTCCTCCTCCAGCATTAGCAGTAGTACTATCATCATAGACATAACCTATGGATACCCTCTCCTTAGACAACCTGAAGAGATGCAATATGAACTCATGTAGAATTGTGGCTTCACAAAACTCCCCCATTGTAATTTACAGTTTACATGTGAATGATACGACTACTATATGATATCACATCCCATGCACCTCCACTTGACTTTTTTTTTTTTCTATATTAAATTTAGTTAACTACACTAGCTACCGTATTTGCTCTATTAGAAGTGAATCCCCCAATAACTGTATACTGAATCAATCAAATATTACTCTTCTACGTAAGCACATGCACTACTAACAGAGTAAATGCAATCTATCCTAACTATAAATAACTTATAGTACAGATCTGAATACTCCAAGAGAATTCAGGGAGGTTTGCTTCCAAGTAATCAATCTATTCACAATGAAGTTAACCTACATAACCAAAGTGACAAAGAACTGCACAAAAACCCTGAACAGGAAAAGAAAGTGGGACCAACCTTTCTTTGTCATCATTCTTTTTCTTCTCGGCACCAAATAGTTCATCCAGGTAAATCTGATAGAGAAACTGTTCTTCAGTAACTGAAACGAATAACATTTTACAGAAATCAAGACAAGTAGTAGACCAGCAATAACCAGGGCTCAGAGGGAAAATTAAAATAATCATATACGCATATACGTCAACATTACAGGCAATTTTCTAACGTTACTGCAAATTGTGATTATTTACAAATGTATGATACATAGATACAATGGACCTTACCGGTAGTTGCAAATAGGGAACAAAGATCTCATTGAGAGTGAGAGATCAACAAGACATGTTTTTTTGCACCTGAAATGTGATTCATTCTCTTCCATTATTACTAAACCATGCATAGGGGGGTACTGTAAAATATTTAATTTTAGCTGGAATTAATTTTCGCTGAAAAAAACTTTTTGGGTGTGTTGTTATATTTTCACTGATTTTTGTCAAGTTGAATGTAAAATATAGGAAAAAAGGTATATTAGCTGGTTTTTATTTTCACTGAATCATTTCTCCAGTGAAAATAGCGAAAATCACTGTATTTGGCACAGCGAACATGAATAAGAGAAAAAACACTAGTTGAAGTGCAAAAACAAGTCTTCTCGCTCCAACAAGAACTCAACCAACGCCCATTTGCATCAAACGTCTATTGAGCATGAGAATTACGTGTGAACAGAGAAGTTGTGATTCATTTATTTTATTACCAGCCAACTAACTGACTGGTTTGCAATGCAAGTCTTGAGACTGTTTAGAACTGCTTAGTTCAAACCATTTTTACCAGGGTGTACCATCTGACTAAATGCACACATTTACGAGTGTTATGACATGCACCAGACACGCCAGTGACTGTGTCCTGACATTTCAAACTGTGGAAGTACAAAAATTTTGTTTGGATGACTTTGCCATTTACTTTATAGCAATTTATATGATTGTATTAAAAAAATAAAAAGCAATTACATTGTGATATTCTATTTATATTTAATGTGTCCAAGTTCCCTACTATTAGTTAGATGGCTCACGTTGTGGTTGGTTTGACCCTACTTATTCTAATGATGGCAGGGTTTGCGCTAATGTCTTGGCAAGAAATTGAAATTTGACCCTGGATAATTTTATTAGAGATTGGACCCCAGCTTGCCTGAAAAACTGGGTCCAACTTCAATAATTGGAGTACAGGAAGCAAAATATGGGGTTAACGCAATCCCTGTAGATGTTATGATCTCCAGGCACGCACAGCAAACATGACACTGTTGATAGTAACTAGACAGTGACGTTTTTATTTTAAATTCCAATTAAATGAACCAAAATAAACAAGTTTCTAGACGTAAAACACAGTGACTCATAGAAAATCAGAGATATCAAGTATATTCTGAGAGTATTATTACTTAAATGATTGGCACTCAGTGATAAACATGCGCCATTATGTTTCAGGAATAAAAAAAAAATCAACAACAAAAATATATACACGCTCCACATAATGAACCTGATAAGCTGAATTAATTTCTGCTGTACCATGGAATATCTTTACTAACTCAAACATATACACAAATTAAATGATACTTACTTCCAGCCCAGTCACTTTGCACTAGTGTTCTATAACGTTCATAGTTGCATTTTCTTTCTTCTGCATCAAGGTCTTGGAACGGTGAATGATTATATTCAGGAATATAATCCAAATGTGCTCTAACATCAAATCTATCAATCAGATTATGAGCATCTCCCTGCCACGGCATCCTATCATGTTTGTTTTGTTTAAATAAAAAAATGCAACAAGATTTGTTAGTAGAGTTCAGATCAATAATGATTTCAAAGGAGACCACAGGATGATAGAACAACACACATATATGTACAAGGACTCAGCTACTTATGGCAGATGCGATTTCAAAACTGTGTCAGTATATAACACAGTCATTTACCAAATATTGTCTTTGATTCGTCGAGAGTGAAGTGTCAGGAGTGCGGACAACCATAGTATTGTAATTTGCATGCTTGCACTTGCACTAATTTTGTACTTTTTTTTATTCCTAGTGAGGTAATTGACTTGATTAGTGCAAATGACTCTTACCAGAATACCAAATAAAACAAAACATTGAACTAAGGAAATGTAGCAATAGAATCATGCCAATATTACTCACATTGTTCCAGGTCCCTCAGCAGCCATTGCTACAGCAGGATCCAGGTTTATTTTACATGGCCGTCCATGAAGGCGAATAAACTGGGTAGGGTCTAGTTTCTGCAAAAAATAATCAAAGAAAGCTTAGAAAGAACTCTGTGTGCTGAGAGTATTGGAGACACATTAAAAGTTAATTCAATATTACTTGAACTTGAGATATTGATGGAAAAGCTTATGCAAATAGGGTAACTAATATGAACAGATTTAAGTGTAAAACTAATAAGGTCTGCACAATGTAAAAGATTTTCGTAATATAATATCTATGTACCAAGTTTCATTGAAATGTGATTAGAACCAAAAAAATATTAATTATTATGCTAATTAGTGAATTAATATGAACAGATTTTAACCCAAAATTAATCAGGCTGCCTATTGTCCTAGAGCATTTATGTACCAAATTTTATTCAAATGTGATGATCAGTACTTGAGATACAAGTAATAATTAATTATGTTAATTAGGTGATTAAGAAGCATAAATATTTACCAAAACCTAATATGGTGTATAGTCCTAGATTCATTGAAATGTGGTGATGAGTACTCTTTAAAAGTGTCATTAAAATTCAATGAGTAGTTCTTTAGATATCAGTGCAACAGTCATGGAACAGCAAAAAATTAACTATTTATGAAATTAGGTAATTAATATGCGAAATTATTTACCCCAAAATTAATCAGGTCTCAGCATAGTCCTAGAAGATCTATGTTGCAAGTCATGTGATGATTAGTACTTGAGATATCAGGTGAAAAGCTGAAAATTAACTAATTATGCTAATAAGGTAATTAATATGCACAAATATTTACCCAAAAACTAATTAGGTCTCTGCACAGTCCTCAAGTAACTATGTACCAGGTTTCATTGAAATGTGATCATTATTGCTTGAAATATCAAAAGCTGAAAATTAATTAATTATGCAAATTAGGTAATTAATATGTACTGAAATTACCCTAAAAACTATCAGGTCTGTGAAGTGTCATATGTCATCTATGTACCAAGTTTTATTGAAATGTTATGATTACTGTAAAATCTGTATTAGAAGCTGCGGCTTCTATTAAAATGGTACAATACAACAGAAGGGATGCTGCTTCTATTAGAGCATCTACACATACGAGAAATGGTGAATTTTTGTTCTCAAAAGAATGGGTGCGACTTATATTAGAGATGCGGCTTCTAATACAGATTTTACGGTAGTACTTGAGATATCAGTGGAAAAGCCGAAAATTGATTAATCATTATGTAAATTAGGTAATTAATATAAACCGATTTTTACCCAAAACTAATCAAATCTGCACATTAGTTCAGAGCATCCATGTGCCAAGTTTCATCAAAATACAATGAGTAGTTCTTTAAATATAAGTGGAACAGTCATGGAACAGCTGAAAATCGGTTAATTATCATGCAAATTAGGTTATTAATATTCATGAATTTTTACCCAAAACTAATCAAATATGCGTATTAGTTCAGAGCATCCATGTGCAAAGTTTCATCAAAATCCAATGAGTGGTTCTTCAGATATCAGTGGAACAGTCATGGAACAGCTAAAAATTATGCAAATTAGCTAATTAATATTCATGGATTTTCACCAAAACCTAATCAACTCTGCGCATTATTACAGAGCATCTATGTACCAAGTTTCATCAAAATTTGATTAGTGGTTCTTGAGATAACGGTGGAACAAAAAAAGTGACATACATACATACATACATACAGACATACAGACAGGGTAGCTGCAAAGACTCCCTTTTGTGCTTCGCACACGGGAGTCAAAAATACAGAATATGTCAAGCTAGACAGAATGCATCGTAAGACCCTTCTATCTATGCAAATAAAAAATAATATCTTGCCTTTTTAACATGGAAAAACATCAATGATATATTTATTTTGAATCAAACACCGAGTCTAAACCCTAACAATATATTATAAGAAGCGCTAACCAATTCTGTGATTTACTTTGAAATGCGCCTCTTTATCACACCAGAGATAAAGAAATTGAGCTTTTGCTTTAGCATAAATCATGATTTCACAACTGTCTCATTTCAGTTGTACTAAATTTGGTCTAGTTCCTATGCAAATCACATTCAATCAGCTTCACTCTAATGGGAGTGGTCAACCAATTATCGCAAGTCTTACCACAAAGCGATCTGCTGTTTTGCTGTTGTGAGATTTGAAGGTGACTTTGCATAGGTAGTTGTCAAGATGCTTATTGGGAGATGTATACCAGTGACTGAAATTGAGATTGAAGGTGACTGCACCTGAAACCTCTCCATACATTGAATATTATATAATAAGAATGAATGTGTCACCCATCCACCCCCTCACCCAACTCAACTGTACAGTTGTAGTACACCCAACTTCAATTGTGTGCTTACAGTTTTTGAACTTTACCAGCAGTATTGTAATATCATATGTTTTGCAAACAAAATAGTAATATTGATAGTTAAGTTGTAACAATTTGTAATGATAAGCTGATATCAATATTGCTACTTTGTTATCAAAACTGTGAACTTTGCAATATTCTGGTTGGGTTGCTTTTTTCGTTCACAGTAAAAAGTAAATTGAAATTAGTTGTAAATCATTTATAACGACCTTCATCTAAAATGTCTACCAAACACCCTTGATAAAACTGTAAGGCGTTAAAAACTTAAAAGCCTAGTAGACGTTTTGTAGGAAGGTGTTTATAACAGTTACCAATTGACGTGACATCGTTATTATTAGATACATGCTTAGAATTAGATGTCACATACGCAGCCGATACAGAATTATTGGCATTTTCTATTTGTAGAAGTCTTACATATGCATAATATTCTACTCGTGACTGCATGACTACAATGACAAATAATATTTTTGGACGATAGCATCGGATAAACTTCATAACGAAGATTATTCCAGTTAGCAGTACAGCATGCATGACTGCGAGGGGGACTTCTTTGATGTTTCATTTTTGTAGACTTACGATTTTCTCATAATATTCCCTCCTCCTTTCGGCCCGTTTCTTGTAGTCGACCATCATGCCACGGAGCTTTCGCTCCTGTTTCCGCGCTTCGTGCCACATATTTGGGTTTCATGTAATGCACGGTAAGAAGTTAGGCAAAAATGGAATAATTTCCACATAAGCCAGAATGCCGACCACAATCAGCGTCCGCCATGTTGAATTTGTCCAGAATTGTCCATATCACAATGGGAGAGAAAGGTATAAATAGGAGGGTGAGGATTGTTAGGTTTTGGGGAAATTATGTCTGCATTGAATGTAATACTAATTATTGTGCGAAATATTGGTTGTTGTATTTATTCTCTACAAAGTTGCTTTAAAATAGCAATAATATGTGACAGGTTACTGAGGTGGGGTGAATTCTGTCCCCTAACTCATTTGCAAGGGTGGGGATGTCCACTGTACGGATTTCTACGATCAGGTGGCATCCGCGTTCCAGATACAATTTCTGGAAAGTGACATTTGAAAGAATATGTTAATGACATTGGACAAATATGTAGAAAACTTTGAATAATATGTATTTAAATTTCAAATTTACGAAAATAAAAATAAAAAATAGGTCAACAGTGTACGACTGTCATCCGTTTGAAATAATGTCGCCCCTGCCTCTGCCAAACAACCGACGCTGTAATTGGTTAATATCCATTTACACATGAAACACCATTTTTGATTGGTTCAAATTTAGTAGCTGAGAAAGCCGTGGAAATTTCCATTTCTCCTATTCTACTCTATCACTCTTTCTCTCTTTCATGGCGACTAATCGTGTATGTTCTGTTGCTGTATATATCGACCAGAAATTAAGAACAGCTGCCATTGTAAGTGTGTTAATACTTTTTATTTTCGTCTGTATCTGTGTTTAACTTTACTGAAAAATTAACCGACCGTAAATTCGTTCACCGAGCTAAGGTTGACCTTTAGCATTTAATACATAGGCCGTCTATAATTGCTGTCGTTGGTACCCGGGTTTCCTGAATATTTTAATTCAATTTACAGCCTTATTTTAACCATGTCAGTGGTGATATTACATTTACTGACTTATTACGAAACACATTACAGCGTGTCTGTGAATACTCATCGCGATCAAAATACATGACATGTCATTATATATTGCGTTGCGTATGTGTGTCTGGTGACACGACTATCGAGGCCCGACAGGTTGACCTCAAACTGAACCCACAGACTTCCTCAATGTGTACACGTTCTTTTTCTTTTTTATTTTACCGTACGTGCGCGCCAGTTCTGACTGTAATCGGTGTTAATGGAAATCTTAACCTTCGAATACACAGTGATGTAGTGTTCGTGCTTTTAACTAGCTGTGTTGCTAATATAATTATGCAAGTTCACGTTATTATCTTTATTGTTTTGGGTATTTCAATGTTGTCTTACAACAGATCAATTAATTTTTCATCAACATAATAAACTGAAGAAATGTTGAAACTTCCTTCAAGTTAATTCACGGTGTATCACAATATTTCGTTCCATCGCAAATTAGCAGTCTTACTGTTATTCTATTTTGAAATGTATGTAAGGGTGCCATTGCATGATATTTGAGCATGGAAAAGGTGAGAGCAGTTTCATCTATATGCCACTTGACGTGTATAGACAAAACAGACTTGCGTATGGAATTCTAATCACTATAGAATCTACGCACAAACAAGACCGAGTGTGGCAATAAAATACAACTTACAAGTTGGAATAAAGAAAATTAATTTGCAAATCTTACTGGCTTTGTGGGCTTGCATGCAGATTTCTAATTATTTATGCCAATAAAATAGGCACGATATTGAATAAGTTGAGAATACAGCGAAAATCATTGCAGTTTGAAACAATGTTTACATTTTTAATTGAATGAGCCAAAATAAACTAGTGTCTAGACGTAACACACATTGAATAAAGGAAAGTGAAGGGATGATTATTAGAAACCAATTATTGTTTCAGTAAATCGCCAAATAAAATCAAATGTTGCATAATGTTGAAGTGTGGAGCTGATTAATTTCCGCCAGAAATAAAATATACGTGTATCAAACATGTTGAGAATAAATAAAATGGATGCGAGTGTTGTAATGTAAGGGGTAATAGCCACATGCTCCGTTTTGACATGGATGAATCCTTTCCATGTGAACACCTTATTAGAACCAGTAACGCTAAGGTTATTTGATACTGAAGTTTTTATTGAACTTTAGGAGCCAATCAATCAATAACTAGTTTGTTCATATTTGAAGATTGAACAATGACTTGGTTCTGCTATTAAATACACATGTATGTTACAAATTTATAGGCAACAATGTCACAGCATATCATAGGCTACTGTTCTTCAGTGAGAGACATTTGTTGTCAGACATCTGCAGCATGCTTGCTGTGCTCTCGCTGTCGCTCGCAAATGTCGTAAATTACGAAATTTGTACAAGATTTACGAACAAAATAAATATCTATTAGTAAAATTTACGAACACATTTTGTACAAAATACCCTCGCAAATCGCCCTCATTTAATTGTCAAGACTCGACTGTGATCATCACGCGTGTTACGGTTTGAGTGATTGCCATTTTAAAGTTAAACAATGTCCCGTTACTTCTAAGATTGCAACAATTGTTACATGGTGATCGCGATCAACACGGAACTGCCACTGAATGTATTTTTCCACTCTAAAGTTATTTTGGTGTCATCGCACATGCGTAGTTTAGTCGACGTGTGTTTCAAGATACCCCGCGACATTACTCTCAGTATGGAACGGTTTCATGTCGCCCTTATCAAACACGTGATTTGTTTATTTATTGAAAATGGAGACTACGTCAAAAAGGAGCAGACAACTGCTCGACGAGTATTTTTCACGACGAGATGGAGAAACCGCTAAATCGTGTTCAGAACCAGAAACATATAGGTGTCCTAACCCTGACAGCACCAAGAAACGGAAAGTTGATCGTACTGCAGCACGATTTCAGAAATAATGGAAGGTTAGCTGCGGTTCCGTAGCGCTTTGGTGCGACATACAATCTAATTTTGCCCTACCAATTTCATTCGGACGTCTTGTTTTTATTTTTGTTGTTGTATGTCGAACCATGGAGCTCTTTTTTTAGCTCCATGGTCGAACATGGGCCGGCCAGTGTCTGTCACGTAAATAATGCGGTCGGCAACATAGGGCTATTATTCCACAGCTAATGGAAGGTGAGACAATGTTAGCGAATCGATCGAAAAATACTATAATTTGTGTAACATTCTTACCGGGCATTCTTAGCATTGAGATCGAGTTACAAGACCGAAAGTTACTTTAGTTACTTTTTCACTTTAATTCAGAAATTTCGATGAAAATAATAGTCATTTTGTGTCGTCATAAACGTCAACATGCGGGTTTGCATGATGAGCACGGGAGATTACTTCATAATAATATTGATTGGCACAGAGTTTTTTTCTGAGAAATTTCCCGTGAAAATTTATTCACAGACTTGTGTTCTAGGCAGTGAACTTTCGAATGATGACTATTTTCTCCACTGTTAACAATGTGAGCTTATCATGAATATGTTTAATTAATACTGAGTTATTCAAATAAAGGTTCTGGTGTCTACATTTTATATTTTGTTGTGATGTTTTGTTGTACCATCATAAATGGTACATTTTGTGGAGCAGACTGCCTAATTTGATGTCATGAAATTACACACAAAATTAGTGCTCAGGTTGCACTAGCAAGCACCATTTTCAGCATGCTGTTCTTGTTTTTGGCTAACGACAGAGGGGACACCTCCCTCTCCTTCTCTCTTCCCCGTTGTGCTCGGTCGCGGGAAAATGCTCCGCAGTTTCCAGAAAAAGTTTACTAATACTTTTTTTTCTTGATTAGTAAATTTACTATTACCTAGCAAATTCCAGAGAGAGCCCAGGCTTGGCAAAAATGTTAACAAATGTTGTTTTCAAATTACCCTTGGAATGTTCCATATCGTGGTATTGTTCTTGTTTTGTTATGGTCAAACTATTGTTACTTGTTTTTATAATTGATTTGTCAACATTATGTGCCTATTTTACAAATGTTACTGTCATGTAACCAAATCCTCATTCCTAAATTTATGTGTTCTCTCAACAGTTACCTACAGTGCACTATATGCAGCATTCAATTTGAAATAGTTGATAAGATTACGTTTACAACAGGATTTCACCATGAAAGTACCTCAACAGAAATGTGCCCTTTCTGAGTTAGCTATGGACGACTGTGACAGGAGAGCTAGACCTTGTGTTTACCAAAGTGATGAACATAATCATAATCAAGACGTTGAGACTGATTCTGATCACAGTTCATTCAGCGCTTGGTCAAGTATACCAATTGTGAACGATCCTATAATATACCCACGGACACAACAAACATACAACTCCAGCATATTGCCAGATATCCACACTCAAAGGACGCTTTTCGAGAGACCTTATATTGTTACTTTAAATTTGCATCAAAACTGGTCTACAACATCTGTGCGAACTTTGCCGAATCTCAGAACCAGTTTAGAACATTTGGTAACAGAGGATAGTAGTGATGAGCAGAGTAATCATGAACTACAACAGGGAATTGGTTCATGTAGTGAACCAGCTGTCCCACATCCTGCTAACCCGTTTTGGGATTCTGAGGAGTAGAATGAACCCCTGACACATCATATAAATACATATTTATTTTTGTATTTCATTTTTGTGCTGATGTTTTAATAATTCATCTTCACTTGAAACAACCCAATCATGTTATGATGTGCTGAAATAAGTGCAGTTAACAGACGGAGATCAGTATTTATATTCGAAAGCAGAAACCTGATCATATGCCATCTATTATGTTTAAAGAAACAACGTTCAATAGTAAAGAATTTATTTGTAAATAAAGTAATAATGATAAATTGTTGTTTTTGTCATGCATGTTGGTTTACTTATTATTTCACTACATCTTGTATATATGTATTAGAAACACAACAAGCAAGTTTGGGTTTTCAGATATAAACCTACAGTTTTGGTCCAAGTCAAGTACATTGTACAAGACTCTGATCAAAACTGGGTTTACATCTGTGTGTTTGGGATGCTATAAAAAGAACCATTGATTCAGCAATCTGTTGCATTGCCAGTGCACAGCGTATGGCCAACGTTTTAGCTCCGCTGTCGATTTTGTCGAGCGGAGCTTATCATACGAGTGATTGTTCGTCTGTGTCAATATTTTACTTTTTCGACTTTTTCTTGAAAACTACAAGTCTGAATGCCTTGGTACTTGGTGTATATGTACCTTGGGTAGACCTCTTTCAGATTTGTTCATTTCGTTATATCTTCAATTCTCTAATTTTGGTGAATATTTTTGGTAAAAAGTGATATTTACGACTTCTTGTTAAAAACCGCAAGTCTGATTGCTTTGATATTACATATATAGGTACTACATGTGGACCTCTCTCAGATTTGTTTATTTTGTGATATCTTTATTTCTCTAATTTTGGTGAATATTTTTGGTAAAAAGTGGTATAAATTTTCGACTTCTTGTTAAAATCCGCAAGTCTGATTGCTTTGATATTACATATGTAGGTACTACATGTGGACCTCTCAGATTTGTTCATTTCGTGATATTTTCAATTCTCTAATTTTGGTGAATATTTTTGGTAAAAAGTGGTATTTTCAAATTCTTGTTACTGTAAAAACCACAAGTCTGATTGCTTTGATACTATACTTATTGTTCATTTTCTAATGATATCTTCTGTTTTTTAATTGAAATGTGCATTGCTAACAGCGGAGCTATCTCAGCCGAGAAGCTGCTTGTTTTAATAATTAAGAAACCTCATCAACCCCAGATGACTAAATCTAATTTATGATTGTGATTTGCAAAATTATTTATTACGGTTATTTAGCTAAGACAATGCTGGTTTACAAAATATGCTGTGATTATCTGTAGCAATTACACTTGTCATATAAATACAACTGTTGTAGTAGCAATGTAAATATTCTGTTCATAATATTCATATTATGAACAGTAGAGTTTACAATTTACAAAGATCCTCACTGACTGCGTTTATTGCATCGATTGGTCGCTTTATTCAACTAAATTACTCAGTATGCCATCTACTGGTTTGGGTAATAACTGCATCACATCAATACCATCAATGAATGAACAACAAACAACTATCGTTTTTCATCAACAAAGAAAAATAGTGAGCAGTCTGAGTCGTTTGTACTACAGCTGTTTCGACAATTGTAGTTGTATAAAAAACATATGTGATTATGCAAAGAAGGTCATTCAATATAAATTACTGGCACATGACGAGCATATAAACTTGAAACACAAATGCACCTGTTTCACTCGCATCACTGCTCTAAATTATCCACATATATGAGTGTGCTGATTTCAAAATGTACGTAACCTTCATTCTGACCAAAATTTAAAAAAAAAGGTATACAACGCCATCATACACATTGATAGCATTTGTGTTCTGTATAGAAACAGTTCTCGCTTTATTAAAATTTAGCAAAGTAGTTGATGTATAGGTGTAACATGCACTACTGTATTGTGAGAAAATAATGTTATTGGGGAAATGTGCATGTCTTGTCATGTAATTACCAAAATTGATGACGTCAAGAATTAAAATCGCGAAATATTTTCAAAATGCCCTCGCATTTTTCAAATATTGTCTGATGATCATCATTCTTATATTGGTGATGGGGCAAAGGCAGAGTGAATGAACTGATGGAAATGCTCCATAATGTAGACCAAATGAAATTATGATTATCAACAACTGAACTTCTTGTGTTTGCTGGAAACACAACAGTATTCTTTAGATGAACAACAATATTACAAACCTATTCTTGTCCATATTCCACCTTTAAGATGCTGGATTTCCTGGCCATTTCTATATGTGATTATATATATTTCCTGAATAGAACAGTGTTAGTACTGAACATACTGACACACAAACACTGTAGTAATTCAATTGCCATGCTATATTTATTCACCTAGTATATCGAATACATTTAACACCATTCTTATTTGAAATATACTTGTGTCTAAGACGCTGGATCGAATATCCACTTTATTTAAATTTCGCATCATCTCGTTTTTTGTCGCCGTTTATTACGCTTGCACTTCGCTCTACACGATTGTTATTCAACCTGAAACAAATCAAATGATACAAATGCTAATTGACTCGTATTCTTTTAATTATAATTAATGTATAATATATATTTATATGATTGGATACGATGATGGCAAATAAAGTAGTATTGTATAAATAGTCTCAGAATAGATTAAATATAAATATGCAAATTTAACAAAATTTTAAAATTGTCTTTTTCATGCAAAAACTCCATAATTAGCTCCAATGTAAGTAATGTTTTAAGGTATATTTATCAATCCAATCGCGGCAAAACAAATATTATAAATAGTATGAACGACTAACATCAGATGAGCAAAATGGCATGATTGATGACTTACTCTAACACGTGACACCGATGAAAAGATTCGTATGGTATGATACATTTGAATTTGAGTTCTAATTCCCATAGTCACCGATCTAACCGACTTAGCATTGGCCAATCAGCCCGAGAAAAGATGATGACATTTTGACAGCAATCAAACTTGTAAAACAACATTTTAGTACATTATGTTACATTTTGTCAAAATCATGCAACGATGGCCTAAGTGCTGCCAGTAGTGTCAGTTGAATCGAGCATAACTCAATGGATACTTTGTATCTGATCTTGGCGTTATAAATATATTGTTGCAATGAAAATCCTTTGTTTTCTTGCGTTTTTTTTTCAACCGTGATCTAAGTGAATTCGTGGTGAAATAGAACCACACTTTATCGCGACTCCGATTGGTCGAGGGCTATCAGCCATGTGCTAATTCAAAATATATATCGGGTACGTACGACGGAGCAAAAACTTATTGTTATAATTGTTATAATGAAAATAGTGTTCAGCACAATTTTCTATAATACAGCATATGGTACTATGAGATACATAGATATTAATTGTGACGATGGTATATGAAAGGACGATCGAGATGTAGGTGTTAAATAAACGGAGAATGTGTATTACCTTGACTCATCGAAGGCCGATTTAATTATTTTTCCAACACGAAAGTATCCATGGCAGTTACTGACACAGACAGATAAAACCATGAAGACAACCAGCAAGATGACGTATTTCTTATTCATGGCTCCTGCAATAAAATAACTCTGTCTAGTTAGTATTCTTAGATTCAACCAAAATGTATGCGATGTTTATTTCGGATTTGTTTTTTATATTATATTTCTGTAGCGATTCACGAAAAAACTGTTTGATTCGTATGGTACGGTATCTTTTCCACTCACAAATTATGTATATTTTAGTCCGCTTTTAACCATAACATACCCAACATAATACACTCAAAGGAGGGGGGATATTCAGCGTATGCGTTACGGGAAGTTCACTATTTTGTCGTTTCCGTATTTTAAAACGAGCTTACCAATTAATAATCAGAACATCATTATATCACCTCAAGTGAACCAGGAATGCATGGAAATTACAACCGTTTAAGATCCTTATAATAATTCAATCAATTTTCAAGATATCGTGTTATCGTGTTTTAAACCTCTTTGTGGGTTTCGAAACAAAATCGTTGTTTAAAAAATGCTATGTAAATATCCCGAGGGTTAGTTTTACTATGTGCTGAATAATTAAATAATTGTATAAAATGAATTAATGTGATAATCCAAAAATAATATTTCTCTGCTGTGTATGGAGAAAACAAAAAACACCAAGACGTTGGTGATATTTACTTAATTCTGCTAAATACATACAGTTGTTTGTCAAGCTTTAATTACATAACATTCCAGTTTA
The DNA here is from genome assembly GCF_978046115.1 of Saccoglossus kowalevskii. NCBI lineage: Eukaryota > Metazoa > Hemichordata > Enteropneusta > Harrimaniidae > Saccoglossus > Saccoglossus kowalevskii. The sequence goes on along the minus strand of NC_140642.1, from coordinate 28,558,578 downwards.
GGTTTATGATAAATCCAAGGTTCTGGAACCGAGGCACCAACATGTACCAAGTATAGACATATTACACACTGTCAGACATGACCAGCAAGATGTTTTCTCCAAAGTCGTAGCTCAACACTTTCCAAATTTAAGCAGATAATTACATTTATACGGACAAAAGCCACAGTTGTCCAAAATAACACGATTTCTCTCCCATGATCACCCTAGCCGTGTGTTTTTCACTGTATAAACACGTTTTAGTTTGACCGAGATAATGCGAAATTTGCAAAGGGACAGAACATGTTAAAAATTGTTTACGTGAATGACATGTGAAATGCACAGAGTGTAGGCTCGGGGGATCTCTTCTCGTTTTTTTTCAACTGCCTCAGCTTTCGAGCTACGACCAAATAGCTACAGAAATATTAAGAACAACGAATTTTCGGAAGTCTTAAAACGGTGTTTTAAAAGTCGAAATAGTAAAAAAAAATATGGCGATCCAGGCCGTCAGATGACCCCTTAAACAAACATTGGTCTGATCCGTGTGCTATCACCTATATCTAAGCTTTCAGATGATATATAGGTTATCATAGTAGCATGCAGTAGTATTTTTTATAAAATGTCTGAATCATCAATAATGCGATTTAATCCTGTTGCTACCTTGAGTGTAAATTACCTTGCTGTGATTTCGGTGACGGAGAGTCTACGTTGCCGAGAAAAAATTCTACACTGTCTTTAGTTTTGCCTAAAATTCAGCAATTGCTAAACATTTTACAACAAACAAACAAACAAACAACAAGTGTATCAATGTTTATATGAAAAATGATTGGTATGTCTAAACGTACCTGACATTGCTGCTACTTTAGTCTCCTTCGTTAATGAAAAGATGCCAATGATATACAAAGATGTTATGTGGTTCAATGATACATGGTACATTTATAGTGATTCAGATTCAATACAACAATGTCGAATATGCAAATACGATTCACATAGAATATGCAAATCATAAATACAAAATTAGTTGTAACATTTTTAATTGGTATTCAAAAATAATAGCTAAATTAGTTTGTGCGTCACACTATTGTTGAGAAACAAAGAGTTGAAAACAAATCGGATGCGTTGGTGCTTTTGTTCCCGTGAACAAATCGACAATACATGTAGTTATATGCTGCTTCATAAAATCGGCGAGTCATACATTTTTTGTGAATGATTTTCTAAACGTACTGATGCATTTCAATTCAAAATCGAGAGGATTTATGTTTAGTGTATAGTGATTCAGATTCAATACAACAATACCGAATATGCAAATACGATTCCCATACAAACATAAATACAAAACTAGTTGTAGCATGTTTAATGGGTGTTAAAAAATAATAGCCAATTTAATTTGTATGTTACTCTATTGTTGAGAAGCAAAGAGTTGGAAAAAATCGGAAACAAAAATCGGATGTGTTGGTTCTTTTGTTCTCGTGAACAAATCGACAATACATGTAGATATATGCTGTGAACTGTAGGAGGTATGTAATGGCAATCTTGAGCTTCAACCTGAGCTTGCTCAGAGTCAACCTGAGCTCCACCCAACTTGAGCTTGGGAAATTGTTTACAGCAAAAACTCAAAACGAAGTTGGCGCACCGACACTGTGTTCCAACCTGAGCATCTGAGATCAAATCAGTTCGGTTTAAGTCACCCGTTAAAGCAAACGAAAGAAACATACTCGCCGGCGAAAACGCACATGAAACACAGTTTCAAATTGCCATCGAAAATGATTGCGCGGTGTGTAAATCGAAGTCTCCCATCGATTGTAGTTTTGATTAAAATCAGCAAAAATAGCAACAAAACTGAGCGTTACGACCTGGGCACAGAAACCAAAACGGGGAATAATTTTACCCCAGTATTTTACAAGCGTGGAAGATCATTAAAATAACCATAGAAGGACCCCTTACAACCTTCCATGAAAACCTGAGCGCTGCGCCACCCTGAGATTTAACTTGAACTTGGCATATTGTTTATAGTGGAACAAATTAAAATGCAACAACACAGAATAATTTGCAGCTTGTGTTGAGCTCTATCCTACATAGAGGGGTTGTGGTATATTGAATAAAAAAGAAATAATAATAATTGTGTTAAATTTGTTTTTAGTATAATTTTAATTAATTGCTGCACATATATAGATTTGCCTGTTCAGTTTATCTCTGCTGCAGTGTAGCCACCAGTATATAGCGCCACCTAGTGGCAGCAGATTCTCCGTCTGCTTCAGTATTTTGTTTTCCAGGCAGTCTTGTATTTGTTCTATTTTAGAAGTTCATTTACGGCGACGGCAGCCCGTTCTATGCGTAGTTGTTCCACCGCCCGCTCGGAACGAGCATACTATGTTAATAAAATTATTAAAAGTAAATGGTTTAAAAAACTTGATTTGATATTAAAAAATATAAACCATTCTTATTTTTTAAATGAAACAAATATTATCTCATTATCAAAATTAAAAACAATTGATGAGATATTAAAAGATGAAAAATGAAATAAATAATGACAATAGGAAAAAATCAAATTCTAAAAATAAACTAAGAACCTACAAACTTTTTAAAACCAAAATAGAACAAGAAAACTACTTAACAATTATGAAAAATAGTGAACTTCGCAAATCCTTAACAAAATTTAGACTTGGCAACCACTGTCTGAAAAATGAAACAGGCCGGCATACAGGATTGGATTTTAAAGACAGAATCTGCAATATGTGCGACAATGACCATGTTGAAGATGAACAACATTTTGTTATAAATTGTCCTCATTACAATGAAATAAGATTAAAACTTTACATTACATTGTAGCTAATAAATGTATACCAAATTTTGACAAATTTAGTAATGAAAATAAATTAATATCATTACTATCAATGAACAAACAACAAACAACTATCGTTTTTCATCGACTATCGTTTGTACTACAGCTGTTTCGTCAATTGTAGTTGTATAACAAACGTATGTGATTATGCAAAGAAGGTCATTCAATATAAATTATTGGCACATGACGAGCATATAAACTTGAAACACAAATGCACATGTTTCACTCGTATCACTGCTCTAAATTATCCACATATATGTGTGTGCGGATTTCAAAATGTATGTAACCTTCATTCTGACCAAAATTTAAAAAAAAGGTATACAACACCATCATACAAATTGATAACATTTGTGTTCTGTATAGAAACAGTTTATAGAAATTTAGCGAAGTAGTTGATGTATAGGTGTAACATGCACTACTGTATTGTGAGAAAATAATGTTTTTGGGGAAATGTGTAATTACCAAACTTAATGACGTCAAGAATTAAAATTGCTGCGAAAATTTTTAAAATGCCCTCGCATTTTTCAAATATTGTCGTCCGATGACCATCGTTCTTATAATGGTGATGGGGCAAAGGCAGAGTGAATCAACTGGTGGAAATGCTCCATAATGTAGACCAAATGAAATTAAGATTCATCATAAACTAAACTTCTTGTGTTTGCAGGAAACACAACAGTATTCTTTAGATGAACAACAATATTACAAATTACAAACCTATTCTTGTCCATATTCCACTTTTAAGATGCTGGATTTCCTGGCCATTTCTATATGTGATTATATATATTTCCTGAATAGAACAGTGTTAGTACTGAACATACTGACACACAAACACTGTAGTAATTCAATTGCCATGCTATATTTATTCACCTAGTATATCGAATACATTTAACATTTGATACCATTCTTATTTGAAATATACTTGAGTCTATGACATCCACTTTTTATTTCAATTTCGCATCATTTCGTTTCCTGTCACCGTTTATTCCACTTGCACTTCGCTCTACACGATTGTTATCCAACCTGAAACAAATCAAAAGATACAAATGCTAATTGACTTGTATTCTTTTAATTATAATTAATGTATAATATATATTTATATGATTGGATACGATGATGGCAAATAAAGTTGAATTTTATAAACAGCCTCAGAATAGATTAAATATAAATATGCCAATTTGGCAAAATTTCAAATTGTCCTTTTCATGAAAAAGCCCAGAATTGGCTTCAATGTGAATAATGTTTTTAAGGTATATTTATCAATCCAATCGCCGCAAAACAAATAAATATTATAACTAGTATGAACGACTAACATCAGATGAACAAAATGGCAAGGTTGATGACTTGCTGTAACACTAAAACACGTGATATAGCATAGTTAATTTCAATATATATAACAACTCTGTGATAATGTAAATAGTGTTCAGTACAATCTTCTATAATATAGCATATGGTACTATGAGATACATAGATATTAATTATGACGATGGGAATGTGAAGGGACGATCGAATCTAGCGAATACATAAACGGAGAATGTGTATTACCGTGACTCATCGAAGGCCGATTTTATTTTTCTCCCTTTAGAGGTGAATCCATTGCAGTTACTGACACAGACAGATAAAACCATGAGGACAACCAGTAAGATGACGTATTTCTTATTCATGACTCCTGCAATAAAATAATCCTGCCTAGTTATTATTCTTATCAACCAAAATGTATACGATGTTTATTTCGGATTTGTTGTTTATAGTATATTTCTGTAGAAATTCACGAAAAAACGTTTGTTTCGTATGGTACGGTATCTTTTCCACTCACAAGTTATGTATATTTATGTATATTTAGCGTTTGTTTAAAACATACCAAACATAATTCAGTCAAAGGAGGAGGAATTTCAGCTTATGCGTTACGGGAAGTTCACTATTTTCTCGTTTCCGTATTTTGAAACGAGCTTACCAATTAGTGATCAGAACATTATTATATCACCTCAAGTGAACCAGGAATGTATCACGGGGTAAATTCTCTTCTCTCTGGGTTCTCCACACGTGTCAGGGGGGAATCTCGTCTCGTCTCTATATCTCGTCCCCTTGAGGTACGGGATCGGGGAAGTCACTTATACTTTACAGTCAAATAAGACACACACAACGAAATACGTTTCAGCTCTCGTCTTAGTCGGTCAATCGAGCACTCTATAAGACACAGCGCCCTGGGGAAAAATCCTCAAGACTATCGCAAGGCTGACCCAAGACTCTCTTAGACTGCGTCAACACTCGCCCCAAGGCTCTCCGGGACTGGACTCGACTGCGTCTGTCGTGGAGTATTCGCCAAGACCAACTCAAACTCGCGTTATTCATTTTCAAAACTCTAACCAATTACAAAACCGTAAAAAGACTCTAGGGCGTAACCTTCAATCATAAAGCCAATCACACTAAGTACTGAATACGTCATATCTTTTGATTAATCGTTCACTACATTAATAACTATGAATATAAACTGTCAGAATGAATAGTCTGAATAGCGGCGGTTATCTGGTAATTAGTTCCAAATCACTGAGCCAAGTTCCGTCCAAAACTTCAAATAGGCCTAAACGATGACAGACATAACACAGCAATTCAGCTAATAATCAGCTAATTAAGTCGGTTAACAGATACGCAAAAACAAATTCATGACAAATGCATGGAAATTACAACCGTTTAATATCATTATAATAATTCAATTAATGTCCAAGACATCGTGTTATCGTGTTTTAAACCTCTTTATGGGTTTTGAAACAAAATCGTGTTTAAAAACAGCTATGATATCCCGAGGGTTAGCTTTACTCTGTGCTGAATAATGAAATACTTGTCTAAAATGAATTAATGTGATAATCCAAAAATAACCAACTGTTTGCAACGGGACAGAACATGTTAAAAATTGCTTACGTGAATGACCTGTGAAATGCACAGGGAGTAGGCTCAGGGGATCTCTTCTCATTTTTTTTTCATCTGCTTTACTTTTATAGCTACGACCAAATAGCTACAGAAATACTACGAACAACGGATTTTCGGAAGTCTTAAAACGGTGTTTTAAAAGTTGAAATAGTAAAAGAAAGCAAAATAGCGATCCAGGCAGTCACATGACCCCTCGAACAAACATTGGTATGATCCATGTGCAACCACCTATATCTAAGCTTTCAGGTGATATATAGGTTATCATAGTAGCATACAGTAGTATTTTTATAAAATGTCTGAATCATGAATAATGCTGTTGCTACCTTGAATGTAAAACACCTTGCTGTGATTTCGGTGACGGAGAGTCTACGTTGGCGAGAAAAAAATTTTACATTGTCTTTAGTTTTGCCTAAAATTTAGCAATTGCTGAACATTTTACAACAACAAAAAAACAAAACACCACAAGTGTATCAATGTTTATATGAAAAATGATTGGTATGTCTAAACGTACCTGACATTGCTGCTACTTTAGTCTCCTTCGTTAATGAGAGGATGCCAATGATAGACACAAATGTTATGTGGTTCAATGATACATGGTACATTTATAGTGATTCGGATTCAATACAACAATACAGAATATGCAAATACGATTCACATACAATATGCAAATCATAAATAAAAAAACTAGTTGTAGCATGTTTGATGGGTATTCAAAAATAATAGCCAAATTGATTTGTGCGTCACTCTATTGTTGAGAATCAAAGAGTTGACAAAAATCGGATGCGTTGGTGCTTTTGTTCCCGTGAACAAATCGACAATACATGTAGTTATATGCTGCTTCGTAAAATCGGAGAGTCATGATTTTTTTGTGAATGTTTTTCTAAACGTGTTGACGCCTTCCAATTCAAAATCGAGAGGATTTATTTTTAAGGCTATTGTTGACATAAACATGAATCTATGCCACATCACTTTATAACACGTCCCATTTTAACTGCGTTATTAGTTTTGTCGTTACAGAATGCCTATGTAGCTCAGGTCCATGCTCTATAGAGGCAAGCCTGATTGGACCGTTACCAGCATCGGTGTTTACGGAGATTATTAGCTTGTAAATAAACTACGAGTTTCTGTAAACATAGGCTATGCAAGTGATTAACAACACTCATTAGCATAGCCACACCCCCAATTCACACTTGCCGGGGCAATACAACAATACCGAATATGCAAATACGATTCACCTACAATATAACAATATGCAAATCATAAATAGCGCTTCCATTTCGTCACGATCATGCAATAAAGATTATTATTATTACAAAACTAATTGTAGTATATTTAATGGGGTAATAAAGCTGCGTTCTTGAATAGTGATGTTGTTCTCGTCAACAAAACAACAATAGTTATATGCTGCTTGGTAAAATCGGCGATGTTTTGTAAACCTCGAAAATTACGTGTTTTTATATTTAGAACTTTACGTCTACGTTACGTGCGTACATTCCCCAACGACAACAATATGATTGTCTTTCCCAATTGTTCATTGAATTCTAATACCTTCTAAGTAGGGACAATTGTTATTTACTGTTCAATCAAAACAGTCCTTGAACTATAGTTATTTACTTGTCCAATCAAAACAATCCTTGAACTAACAATGAATTTAATCTATGACCATCCATGACGAAGATCTCTAAAATAAGAAACTACGCAATTTGTTTGCTTATGTGTATAAATGGTAAGAGCTGTTTTGGAAGAAGACGACACGAGAGAGCAGCAGCAAAGATCAGAGCAACAACGAGTGAGTCGACATTAATATCAGCCCGATTGGTGACGAGGGGCGCTGCAGTCAAATGGACTGTGAGAGAACCGTCCAATCTCACTACTATGATAAAGTCATCACCCTAGACTCGTTTATAGTTAGTGGTTTTGTCAGTCATGAATTGGATCTACTGTGTATTAAGAATAAATCTACTAAGAATTACATACTGGACTACATGTAATCTGTATCTCTTGGTAATGATTCCCGTACGTACCTCTAGCCTGCCAACTTATTGAGATAATCTACGATTACTGAAGTTCCCCAAACTCGATAGAAACCACGACCAAACTTGATGGGAAAAGCCCCGACCACAGTATTACTCTTTTTGAATGTTTTCCCAAACTTTTGACGCATTTCGGTCAATAGACAAAAGCGAAACGTATTCACCACTAAAGAGATATTCAGAGCTGAACGATGTTGAATTGTTCCAATAAGATATTTATCTGCGCAGTGTGCGGCAAGTGATTTCCTAAAGTTCTATACCCGACTGATCAAACCAAGATGGAGAATGACAACAAACAAAGCCTACTCTTAGAAATCAAATCAAAAGTGGATGACTTTTGAAGAAAAATCCACAGAATCAAAACAGCAGAACCAGAAATTCAAAGCCTACATGCCTCTGTGAATTTTGTTATAAATGGTGTTGAAAATTACAAGAAACAAGTGGAAATAGTGCTGACCTTGACCTGAAAGTCAAACTTCAAGCAACGCAATCAAATAATATAATATTGACATAAGTCAGCCCCAGGAAACACAGGAAATTCACCAGCGAAATGAACATAGTTCAGAATTCATTCAAATACATATATATATATATCAATTAAAACCCGAAACCCACAAATAATGAGTTATTCGGCAAAGCCAACAACAAAAACAAACTCTGTAACTGGAAATTGATATGGAATAGCAACAGCAAAATATATGTGAGAAAAACAAAGAGGGACATCAGGCCATCATAATATCATCACTACACGGTACACACACACATCGTTGTCGTTCATTAAAATTAACGCTTTCTGCATTATGCACTGTGAATAGATCTTTGTGAAAACTACTATCATGGACGAGAAAGTTGCCATGATAGATGTCAATTATCGTAAGCCCAATACCCAAGCCCAAGTGATGTAGTTGATGTATAGGTGTAACATGCACTACTGTATTGTGAGAAAATAATGTTATTGGGGAAATGTGTAATTACCAAAATTAATGACGTCAAGAATTAACATCGCTGCGAAATATGTTTAATTTGCCATCGCTATTGAATGAACGAAAACACATATTTTTTTCAATGTTTTCCGATGATCATCGTTCGTACGATTTCGCTAAAGCCGACCTCCTATTACCGCTCTTATAATGGTGAGGCAAAGGCAGAGTGAATGAACTGGTGGAAATGCTCCATAATGTAGACCCAGTGGAGCTTTTTGTGTTTACAGGACACACAACAGTATTCTTCAGTATTCCATCTTTAATATGCTGGATTTCCTGGCCATTTCTATGTGTGAATAGATATATTTCCTGAATAGAACAGTGTTAGTACTGAACATACTGACACACAAACACTGTACTAATTCAATTGCCATGCTATATTTATTCACCTAGTATATCGAATACATTTAACATTTGATACTATTCTTATTTGAAATATACTTGAGTCTATGACATCCACTTTTTATTTCAATTTCGCATCATTTCGTTTCCTGTCACCGTTTATTCCACTTGCACTTCGCTCTACACGATTGTTATCCAACCTGAAACAAATCAAAAGATACAAATGCTAATTGACTTGTATTCTTTTAATTATAATTAATGTATAATATATATTTATATGATTGGATACGATGATGGCAAATAAAGTTGAATTTTATAAACAGCCTCAGAATAGATTAAATATAAATATGCCAATTTGGCAAAATTTCAAATTGTCCTTTTCATGGAAAAGCCCAGAATTGGCTTCAATGTGAATAATGTTTTTAAGGTATATTTATCAATCCAATCGCCGCAAAACAAATAAATATTATAACTAGTATGAACGACTAACATCAGATAAACAAAATGGCAAGGTTGATGACTTGCTGTAACACTAAAACACGTGATATAGCATAGTTAATTTCAATATATATAACAACTCTGTGATAATGTAAATAGTGTTCAGTACAATCTTCTATAATATAGCATATGGTACTATGAGATACATAGATATTAATTATGACGATGGGAATGTGAAGGGACGATCGAATCTAGCGAATACATAAACGGAGAATGTGTATTACCGTGACTCATCGAAGGCCGATTTTATTTTTCTCCCTTTAGAGGTGAATCCATTGCAGTTACTGACACAGACAGATAAAACCATGAAGACAACCAGTAAGATGACGTATTTCTTATTCATGACTCCTGCAATAAAATAATCCTGCCTAGTTATTATTCTTATCAACCAAAATGTATACGATGTTTATTTCGGATTTGTTTTTTATAGTATATTTCTGTAGAAATTCACGAAAAAACGTTTGTTTCGTATGGTACGGTATCTTTTCCACTCACAAGTTATGTATATTTATGTATATTTAGCGTTTGTTTAAAACATACCAAACATACTTCAGTCAAAGGAGGAGGAATTTCAGCTTATGCGTTACGGGAAGTTCACTATTTTCTCGTTTCCGTATTTTGAAACGAGCTTACCAATTAGTGATCAGAACATTATTATATCACCTCAAGTGAACCAGGAATGCATGGAAATTACAACCGTTTAATATCATTATAATAATTCAATTAATGTCCAAGACATCGTGTTATCGTGTTTTAAACCTCTTTATGGGTTTTAAAACAAAATCGTGTTTAAAAACAGCTATGAAATCCCGAGGGTTAGCTTTACTCTGTGCTGAATAATGAAATACTTGTCTAAAATGAATTAATGTGATAATCCCAAAATAACCAACTGTTTGCAACGGGACAGAACATGTTAAAAATTGCTTACGTGAATGACCTGTGAAATGCACAGGGTGTAGACTCGGGGGATCTCTTCTCATTTTTTTTTTCATCTGCTTTACTTTTCTAGCTACGACCAAATAGCTACAGAAATACTACGAACAACGGATTTTCGGAAGTCTTGAAACGGTGTTTTAAAAGTTGAAATAGTAAAAGAAAGCAAAATAGCGATCCAGGCAGTCACATGACCCCTCGAACAAACATTGGTATGATCCATGTGCAACCACCTATATCTAAGCTTTCAGGTGATATATAGGTTATCATAGTAGCATACAGTAGTATTTTTTATAAAATGTCCGAATCATGAATAATGCTGTTGCTACCTTGAATGTAAAACACATTGCTGTGATTTCGGTGACGGAGAGTCTACGTTCGCGAGAGAAATATTCTACATTGTTCTTAGTTTTGCCTAAAATTTAGCAATTGCTGAACATTTTACAACAAAAAAAACAAAACACCACAAGTGTATCAATGTTTATATGAAAAATGATTGGTATGTCTAAACGTACCTGACATTGCTGCTACTTTAGTCTCCTTCATTAATGAGAGGATGCCAATGATAGACACAAATGTTATGTGGTTCAATGATACATGGTACATTTATAGTGATTCGGATTCAATACAACAATACAGAATATGCAAATACGATTCACATACAATATGCAAATCATAAATAAAAAACTAGTTGTAGCATGTTTGATGGGTATTCAAAAATAATAGCCAAATTGATTTGTGCGTCACTCTATTGTTGAGAAGCAATAAGTTGACAAAAATCGGATGCGTTGGTGCTTTTGTTCCCGTGAACAAATCGACAATACATGTAGTTATATGCTGCTTCGTAAAATCGGAGAGTCATGATTTTTTGTGAATGTTTGTCTAAACGTGTTGACGCCTTCCAATTCAAAATCGAGAGGATTTATTTTTAAGGTATAGTGATTCAGGTCCAATACAACAATACCGAATATGCAAATATGATTCACATACAATATTATTATATTATTATATGTTTGTTTCAGATCATAAAAAATCCTCTTCTCCGATAATTTCCATATTAAACTCTGGGAATGAATTGAAATGTACAATGTTGTTGTTACAATGGGGTTAGATGAAAGGTGCAGTCTACCCATCAAACTAAATGTCTTTTTCCGAAGAATTTCATCAAAAGATCTAATATAAAGTTTAACAAACAATGCCCTATTACTCTGTACAACAGAATGTGAATACCCAGATAATTTACGAAACACAAGTGAGTGTGCTCTCCTAATAGAGTTAAAACTACAAAGTGTAAAATTAGACCACAAAAATGCACAATATGGAATATCACAAAATACAGAAAATAAATGACATTTAACAGCTAAGGACGCAAATTTAAAATCGCGAAAAATCGCGTTGCCTCTCACATAAAAGAGACGAGATTAGGCCTGAATGTCAACGTTGTCATTAAGGTCACTAGTGATCAAGTGTTCCATATATTTATATACAGTGACGTAATCAAGTAGTCTACCACTTATATAAATTGATACATTCCTTAACCTTCGAAAACGAGGCGAATTAACATACATACGTTTTTTTTCTCATTAAAAAAGATATAGTTAAGTTCGCCATACCGTCCGCAAGTATCAACTAGTAATTGTTGACCATACGCTCCTGTACTGAATACTACAATATCGTCAGCATAAAATAAATGATTAATTCTCTGACTCCCTATTAAACAACCAAATGGAATGGAGGATAGTTCATTACTGAGGTTATCAAGTTAAACTGTAAAAAATATAGGTGAAGAGATCCCACCCTGTTTCACACCGTTTGACGAATGAAAAACATCAGAAAAACAATTATTCCATCTAACAACAAATGTTTGGTGCTTGTACCAAAAAAATTAAAACTGTTATTAAATAAGTCTTAACACCCCTAAGTAATAACTTTTCAAAAAGAATATCATAACGAACATAATCGAATGCTTTTGGGGCATCCATAAATGTAACAAAAACAGGTGTATTCAATCTCTTATAATATGACAAAACTTCTTTTAAAACGAAAATAGACATGTCAGTACCATGATCTGGCTTAAACCCAAACTGATAATTACTAGTAGAAAGGCAATCAATACATCTATTGAGCCAAACTTTCTCTAACAGTTCTGATGACACAGTTGCAACAGCAACCGGACGATAATTAGTCTGGTCACAGACAATATGCAAATCATCAATACAAAACTTCAATGGGTTATTCAAACAGTGAAGCTGCGTTCTTTACCAGGTGAGAACACGGATTTACGTCGATGCCTTTGTTATCGTCAACAAAACAACAATAGTCATATGCTGCTGCACGGCGATGTATTACTCTTTTTGACGTTTTTCGATCAATAGACACCGCTAAAGAGCTATTCAGGGCTAAACGATGTTCAATTGTGCCAAGAAGATATTCAGCTTTGCAGTGTGCGGCAAATGATTTCCTAAAGTTCAATGCCCGACTGATCAAACCAAACCAACAAACAAAGCCTACTCTTGAGTTAAGGTTCAACCAAACAACAAAATGAAGCTGTTGTGGAGGCCACCCGCCAGCAGTGGCGTGAAAGCCTGAGATGATGGAATATCCTTATAATAATTCAATCAATTTCCAAGACATCGTGTCATCGTGTTTTAAACCTCTTTATGGGTTTCGAAACAAAATTGTGTTTAAAAACGGCTATGTACATATCCCGAGGGTTAGTTTTACTATGTGTTGAATAATTAAGTACTTGTCTAAAATGAATTAATGTGATAATCCAAAAATAACATTTCTCTGTTGTGTACGGAGAATATAAAGGACACCAAGACGTTGACGATATTTATTCAATTCTGCTAAATACCTAGACGTTGTTTGTCAAGCTTTAATTACATAACATTCCAGTTTAGGTTTATGATAAATCCAAGGTTCTGGAACCGAGGCACCGACATGTACCAAGTATAGACATATTACACAGACATGATCAGCAAGATGTTTTCTCCAAAGTCGTAGCTCAACACTTTCCAAATTTAAACAGGTAATTACATTTAAACGGACGAAAGCCACAGTTGTCTAAAATAACACGATTCCTCTCCCATGATCACCTTAGCTGTGTGTCTTTCACTGTATAAACATGTTTGACCAAGATAATGCGAAATTGTTTGCAACGGGACAGAACATGTTAAAAAAATTTTACGTGAATGACCTGTGAAATGCACAGGGTGTAGGGTCAGGGGATTTCTGCTCGTTTTTTCTGCCTTACTTTTCTAGCTACGACCAAATAGCTACAGAAATACTACAAACAACAGATTTTCGGAAGAACGGTGTTTTAAAAGTCGAAATAGTGACAAAATATGGCGATCCAGGCCGTCAGATGATCCCTTAAACAAACATTGGTATGATCCATGTGCTATCACCTATATCTAAGCTTTCAGATGATATATAGGTTATCATAGTAGCATGCAGTAGTAATTTTTATAAAATGTCTGAATCATCAATAATGTGATTTAATCCTGTTGCTACCTTGAGTGTAAATCACTTTGCTGTGATTTCGGTGATGGAGAGTCTACGTTGCCGAGAAAAAAATCTACATTGTCTTTAGTTTTGCCTAAAATTTAGCAATTGCTGAACATTTTACAAAAAAAAACAAAAAAAACACCACAAGTGTATCAATGTTTATATGAAAAATGATTGGTATGTCTAAACGTACCTGACATTGCTGCTACTTTAGTCTCCTTCGTTAATGAGAGGATGCCAATGATAGACACAAATGTTATGTGGTTCAATGATACATGGCACATTTATAGTGATTCGGATTCAATACAACAATACAGAATATGCAAATACGATTCACATACAATATGCAAATCATAAATACAACATTAGTTGTAGCATGTTTGATGGGTATTCAAAAATAATAGCCAAATTGATTTGTGCGTCACTCTATTGTTGAGAAGCAAAGAGTTGAAAAAATCGGATGTGTTGGTGCTTTTGTTCCCGTGAAAAAATCGACAATACATGTAGTTATATGCTGCTTCGTAAAATCGGAGAGTCATGAATTTTTTGTGAATGTTTTTCTAAACGTGTTGACGCCTTCCAATTCAAAATCGAGAGGATTTATTTTTAAGGTATAGTGATTCAGGTTCAATATAACAATACCGAATATGCAAATACGATTCACATACAAACATAAATACAAAACTAGTTGTAGCATGTTTGATGGGTATTCAAAAATAATAGCCAAATTGATTTGTGCGTCACTCTATTGTTGAGAAGCAAAGAGTTGAAAAAAATCGGATGCGTTGGTGCTTTTGTTCCCGTGAACAAATCGACAATACATGTAGTTATATGCTGCTTCATAAAATCGGAGAGTCATGAATTTTTTGTGAATGTTTTTCTAAACGTGTTGACGCCTTCCAATTCAAAATCGAGAGGATTTATTTTTAAGGTATAGTGATTCAGGTTCAATACAACAATACCGAATATGCAAGTATGATTCACATACAATATTATTATATGTTTGTTTCAGATCATAAAAAATCCATAGCAAAAAAAAATACAAGTCAAAAAATACTCTTCTCCCATAATTTCCATATTAAACTCTGGGAATGAATTGAAATGTACAATGTTTTTTGTTACAATGGGGTTAGATGAAAGGTGCAGTCTACCCATCAAACTAAATGTCTTTTTCCGAAGAATTTCATCAAAAGATCTAATATAAAGTTTAACAAACAATGCCCTATTACTCTGTACAACAGAATGTGAATACCCAGATAATTTACGAAACACAAGTGAGTGTGCTCTCCTAATAGAGTTAAAACTACAAAGTGTAAAATTAGACCACAAAAATGCACAATATGGAATATCACAAAATACAGAAAATAAATGACATTTAACAGCTAAGAACGCAAATTTAAAATCGCGAATAATCGCGTTGCCTCTCACATAAAAGAGACGAGATTAGGCCTGAATGTCAACGTTGTCATTAAGGTCACTAGTGATCAAGTGTCCCAGATATTTATATACAGTGACGTAATGAAGTAGTCTACCACTTATATAAATTGATACATTCCTTAACCTTCGAAAACGAGGCTGAATTAACATACATACGTTTTTTTCTCATTAAAAAAGATATAGTTAAGTTCGCCATACCGTCCGCAAGTATCAACTAGTAATTGTTGACCATACGCTCCTGTACTGAATACTACAATATCGTCAGCATAAAATAAATGATTAATTCTCTGACTCCCTATTAAACAACCAAATGGAAGGGAGGATAGTTCATTACTGAGGTTATCAAGTTAAACTGTAAAAAATATAGGTGAAGAGATCCCACCCTGTTTAACACCGTTTGACGAATGAAAAAAACATCAGAAAAACAATTATTCCATCTAACAACAAATGTTTGGTGCTTGTACCAAAAAAATTTAAACTTTCATTAAATAAGTCTTAACACCCCTAAGTAATAACTTTTCAAAAAGAATATCATAACGAACATAATCGAATGCTTTTGAGGCATCCATTACTAGTAGAAAGGCAATCAATACATCTATTGAGCCAAACTTTCTCTAACAGTTCTGATGACACAGTTGCAACAGCAATCGGGCGATAATTAGACTGGTCACAGACAATATGCAAATCATCAATGCAAAACTTCAATGGGTTATTCAAACAGTGAAGCTGCGTCCTTGACCAGGTGAGAACACGGATTTACGTCGATGCCTTTGTTATCGTCAACAAAACAACAATAGTCATATGCTGCTTGGTAAAATCGGCGATGTATTACTCTTGTTGACGTTTTTCGATCAATAGACACCGCTAAAGAGCTATTCAGGGCTAAACGATGTTCAATTGTGCCAAGGAGATATTCAGCTTTGCAGTGTGCGGCAAGTGATTTCCTAAAGTTCAATGCCCGACTGATCAAACCAAACCAACAAACAAAGCCTACTCTTGAGTTACGGTTCAACCCCACAACAAAATGAAGCTGTTGTGGAGGCCACCCGCCAGCAGTGGCGTGAAAGCCTGAGATGATGGAATATCCTTATAATAATTCAATCAATTTCCAAGACATCGTGTCATCGTGTTTTAAACCTCTTTATGGGTTTCGAAACAAAATTGTGTTTAAAAACGGCTATGTACATATCCCGAGGGTTAGTTTTACTATGTGTTGAATAATTAAGTACTTGTCTAAAATGAATTAATGTGATAATCCAAAAATAACATTTCTCTGTTGTGTACGGAGAATATAAAGGACACCAAGACGTTGACGATATTTGTTCAATTCTGCTAAATACCTAGACGTTACATGATCCCATGATCACCCTAGCTGTGTTGGGGGGAAATTTGATTCTGAATAAGCATCCGGGACTCGGTTGTTAAACTTGGTCCCCACGCTAGGTTCGAAATATTTAACTTGCGTTTCATTGGTGGTACTGCCGCAATGGGTAGTTCGTGGGTTGACAGAAGCACGATCACAGCAATAACACTAAAATCGAATACTTTATTATCACAGAATTCCTGAAGAAACTGAACACTAACAATGTAACACAATGTCTAGTAGAACGTACAAAACTATGTAGGTTTACAAGGCAAAGTTCTGGGGCAAAACTTACATCAGACAGCTCACTGGTAAAACAACAACACAACTAGAGAATTCTACTTTTTTGAAAAAGCCCGCGAAGAGTCCTGATTGGTCAAACGGCTATCACTCTCACATCATGAATAAATGTAAATAATCGATGTACTATGTAAAGATACAATAAATGATAACGATATAAATGATATATTATTGATTGCAAATATTCTCTATGTATTATCGATAGTCTCAATGACAAGCTGTGTATTTTTCACTGTATAAACCTGTTTTAGTTTGACCGAGATAATGCGAACTTGTTCGGAACGGGACAGAACATCGTTAAAATATTGTTAACGCGAGGACTTGTGAATTGCACAGGGTGTTGATTATGGTGTAGGCTTGGGGATCTCTTCTCGATTTTGTTCATCTGCCTTAGCTTTCTAGCTACGACCAAATAGCTACAGAAATATTACGAACGGCGGATTTTCGGAAGTCTTAAAACGGTGTTTTAAAAATCGAAATAGTGATTTTTGATTTACGGTTAAGTAAAACGAAATTACATTAACAGATGTGACTGATAACTTTTACCATGGAATCCTTAGCACCCGTTGGCAGGCCACTCACACTGGTTCTCACTACAAGGGGTTACGACTCCCCCCCCCCCCCCCGGCCAAATGCTAAAAAATAACTGAAACATATATATATGTTAGAACTGGCGGCGAAGCCGCCTATTAGTTCTTCTAACTATGGAATATAGGATGATACTTACGTATTGTTATGATAACTAAAAGTTATCTAACAACTGGTTATTGACTTGTCAGTAACCCCAACTCGGATTAAAATATTTTTGATGGGGGATTACCTCCAGAGGGAGGGTCCCCCATCCCTGAAATAGCGTGTGTACGCTCGCGAAATTACTCCCTTTATAAATCCGAGCATCGTTGATATTGGTCATTTCTTTTGGGGAGGCGGGTGCGGACGTAAGTATCATCCTATATTCCATAGTTAGAAGAACTAATAGGCGGCTTCGCCGCCAGTTCTAACAAACTATGTCATATAGGATGATATTACCGTACTGTTATGATAACTATAAGTTATCTAACAACTGGTTAGTGTCCCGAGCTAAATAAGGCAAAAGAAATGAAACGAAATTTATCACCCGTAACATGAAATCGTGAACACTTTAATGCCAAAACGAACATTTTAGCAGCTCCAAACGACTGCGAAGAGTACTTAAACAGCAAGAGGTACAATACTGGCCTAATAACGTATCGGCTGAAAGTATAAAAAATAATTCAGAACAATTAATCTACTATGAATCATCAATTAAACGTTGTCAAGCCACAAACCCACCCAGTCTAAACAATCCTTCAGACTGGTAGGAGAGGTCTTTCAGGTAGTGATTAACGAATGTATTGGGACTTTTCCAATATCCTGACTCCAATACATTGGCCAAAGTAGCCCCATGTGAGAATGCCACGGAGTTACCTAGCCCCCTCAGTTGATGGAATCCGACTGCTTGAATCCTATCTGAGTCAGTTTTATCTTCGTTGTAGTCTCTGTATACTGTTTCCTAAAACCAACGAGATAAGGTGTTAGAAGTGCTGCTGCCGTGCTAGTTTTGCCCGTATGATGACACACAAACATTGCCCTTTGATTAAAACGTAAGGACTCTGTCATGCGCTCGTAGTGCTAAATGGCTCCTACCGGACACACAGCCTTCTCCAGTGTATCATTAAGTTCAACCTGTCTCGTGAAGGAAGGTATGATAATATCAGTCGCCTCCTGATGCAATGGTTGATTCTTGGCCCTGAATTCCAGTACCGTTCTCAGTATGATTTTTCCTGGACGGACCCGAGTTAGCCTGTCATTAAAGGAGGGAGCTTGCAGAAATAGTGTCTTTCTAGACCACACCTCCAATGATGCTTTACTCATCAGTTCATAAGGGGTGTGTCTCAAAGAATCCAGCACCTTGGATAAAGACCAGTCTGGCTGGGTTCTTGGGCTCTGTGGGCCCTGCTCCCTAGTTAAGCCCTTCATGATAGCTTCAATTTTGAGCAATTCAGAAATGCTTAACCCCAAACTAATATGCAATACTGAATTCAGAGACGTCCTGGCATTTCTTATCGTGTTTGCTTTCAACTTCTTTGTATCAAACAAATATGAAAAGTAGTTTGTCAGGTCTGGAATAGTGGGATAGAGTGGATGAAAGCTTCTTTCACAACACCAAGCTCTATATGCAGGGGAGGATACAGGACTTTTGTTATGGGGGGGGGTCCCAAACAACGTTAATTATTTTTTTATATTATACAAAAACAAATTGAATAACTTTTTCAAGGGAGTCCGGACCCCAAGACCCTCCCCCCCCGATCCGCCACTGATATGATATGTGACTCTGGTACAACCCAGTAGTGGATTTACTGACTTGTTCTGACACCTAGTCTGAAAACCCGCACAGCCTGTACAATTGCGTGTAACTGGTGGGGTGGGGTACAAGGTGGGGCTTCCCAGTATGCAATTGGACTGATGATGTAAGCTCGGTTGTGATAGCAACTGGGGTCGTGGGGCAGCTCCCTGGGATAATCCACTAGCACTGTCAAAAGAAACCAAACTGGGAGGGCCAGCTGGGAGCAATGAGAGTTAACTTGACATTCCTGGTTGATCGCAATTTCCATAACACGGCATGTATCAGGGGAAAGTGTCCATGTTCTCCCAGTGCATTATCAGTGTGTTCCAACAGAGTGCCGACTCGTGTAGTCTCAGTGACACGAACATTGGCCTCTTTTTGTGTTGGTATGTCGCAAATAGGTCGACCAATGGGTCCGGCCAAATTATGAACAGTAGGTTGGCAATTCTCTGAGGTATTTGCCATTCGGTGTCTTTGAAACGCCGTTGCCTTGACAACGCATCCGCTACACTGTTCTGAATCCCCTTTTCCACACACACCACGTCAGTATTTCCACTGCTAACGCATTCAGTGATGACGACCTTGTCCCCCCCCCCTCCTTGTTGACGTAAGTCACTGTGGCCATGTTGTCACATCTGATCATGACCGACTTGCCTCTCACCTTGGGGAGAAAATGCTAACTTGACGGCAGTCATTACTTGCTAATTTATATGCTGACTGGCCTGATTGGATGACCATAGGCCCTGTACAGTCATTTCCATCAGATGAGCACCCACCCTGTTCCCGACGCATCCGTTAGTATTGTCATCGCCAGTTTCATCGCCTCGAACGGAACACCTATTATTAGGTTTTCTTCCAACCCCCACCACGGTAGGGCCGTTCGACACGCAGGGGACATCTTCACTCGGTGGCCGAGTGGTGGCGCTGTCGCGTGAATTCTGTGGTATTTTCGCATTGTGTCCAGCAACAGTCTCTGAATAGGTCTGGATCGCGATGCTGCCTGTGGTACGAGCCTCCTCATTGACGCCATCCTCCCAATCAGTTTCATTAAGTCCCTGACTGAGGTATGTGATTCCCTCAGAACCAATGCTATCAACTTTACCATAGCTTTGCACCGTCTAGGTAGGGGCTCAGATCCACTGTCCTCCGGTGTAATACTGACACTACTGTTCCTAGGATTTTTGTGAATACATATAGAGCCGATTTGAGACCGAATGGGAGAGATCTGCACTGATAAGTTGTCCCTCGATCCTATTGTGAACCTTAACAGGTTCTGACTCTGTGAGGATGTATCCGTATATGGTGATATGCATTTCTCAGGTCCAACGAAGTTAGCCATTCGCCCATGCGTTGCCTCACTCGTATGTAGCTGGTGTATCATTCTTAACTTGTCTGCTATCACAAATCTGTTGAGTGGTTTTAAGTTCATCACCAACCGATAACCACCAACCGATAGATTTCTCGACTAGAAATACTCTGGAGTGGAAACCGGGCACCGATAGCTTCTTTACCGGAAACACCGTGCGCCTATCAACACAAGCTCGTTTACCAACTGTAACAGAGCCTCCCGTTTGACCTTGACCCTGTGGAGAGGGGTACACAAGCCATGACTAGGAATTAAATTGGGTTACCTGGTCAATGGTATTTTGTAACCGAAATCAATGACTACAGCTTGCCTTACTGTTCCTTGTGACGTAGTTTGTCCGACTTTTCTTTTAGGGCTAAATATGTCTTACCTTTCCTCTGTGCCAAATACTTCTCTGATCATTTAATGCCAGGCATGAATGTTCTTGTAAATAACACACCCAACCATTGAATGACAGTTATATCAGGGAAGTTAAAAGTACAAGAGTATAAAAAAACGACTGACACCATGGTATACATGACGTAATGCCAGGAGTAAGCATGCACTGTTTCTGTGTTTATGACAATTGTTCATGCAAATGTTTTTCAGCAGTAAGTGGTGTTGCGTTCACTGATGTTGGGACAAGATAATATGTGAATATAACCTGGTACAAGTAATGTAAAATCAGGCCTATGATAGCCTAAATGCACATGGAATGAAACTTTCTTTTTTACGTTGGCAAATAATAAATACAATGACAATGCAACCCCATAGATTATTGTTCACAGAACCACCCTCTCAATCCCAAACCTTGAAGGTTTAACATTGACCATTTTAGAATGATTGAATAATTTGGTCAAAATAGTACATAATTTGCGTTTAAACTATTTTTTTTTTTAATTGAAATACTGTTATAAAGGTTCCGAGTCATAAACAAAAATCAATGTATGATATTTTGTGCCAAAAATGTGAATTCGAATAAAAAAAATGCAAAAATGCAAAAGCAATTTGGAATTGCACATCAAAAAGTAAAAGAGAAACGCAATTATAAACTTAAATAGCATATCAAAAGACAAAGTGGAAATGCAAATTCATATTGGAAAAAAAAAGCATTTAGGAATGCAATTATGAATGTATTTCAAACTGTAATGGGTAATTTAAAATTTAAATAGATTACATATGAAAATATAAATCGTACGTACTAGTACAAACAAAAGTGATTACGAAATCAATTAAAATATGGATAAAATGGCAACAGTGAAAATACGAAAGTGTCGGCCTTCTCGGTTCTGTACAGGGGCCATACATACTACACACTAGTATGTAAAGTGTAAGACCTACATTTGCATAAATACTATTTGGCATGGGATATATATTCTAGTAAGATTAACGCCATGATAAAATAAACTCATAATACACATAATTTTTGCATAAAAATGACTGGTACATGAATGAGTTATATTATTTGTATCTAAGCACGCATATAACAAATAATTTCCTACCAAATATGTCCAAATTAAATTTGACTTTTCTAATAAGCCTCCAACTCGACCTGGGGTGTGAATATCAGGATCGTTGTCTTCCGGACCGGCTTCAATGAGCAATACAGTAGACAGTGTATCTTCAGACAACCTACTAGCAACCACACATCCTGCACTCCCCGCCCCAACAATGATGTAGTCAAAACACTCAGTAGCCATGATGATATATATGTATATATTATATGTAACTCCAAAGAGTGCATTATGGGTATTTTCTGGATGAATAAACACCAAGCCTGAACTACACTTTGTAACACGACTCGTCTAAACAGTTTTCAACAATGTGACTGATTTTGACAATATTTAATGTGCTAAGTAAATTAAATGAGGGCACAGCCCATAAGCACACGGCATGAAATGTGCAAGTTAAGTTGTAGTCAGGTCTAATAAAAAACGTTCATGAATAAAACAAAAAATGCATGTATCGGTACCTAATTTACATGCATAATGAGCTGTTTATTATCGAGGTCACGAGTTCTGTATCAGAATGACGGTTGTTTATTCCAGTGACTAAAACAAAACAACAAATTTCCACTGAACGGTGAGTTGTGATTTAATATTTCTAACATGTCATGGTAGAATGTCATAAAATAGGTATTTTGCTGGCGTCATATTTATAAAACTGTCAAAGTTGTGTTTCAGCCACATGATTCTATGTAGTTTCATAATATTGCGTCGTGTACATTAACATTTTTTAAAGATCTTTAACGTGGAAGAATTGTATACTATAAGCCATCATACTTTTCATATCATATATTTTAGGTGTTCTAATAGGCGTCGCACCACGCATGCGGGAGATATGTTCTCATTTGAACACAAATTTAAATCAAATGATTATTTCTCAGTTCATTTTTTAACTTTCAGTTCAGCTGCTACATAGTTGACAGGTTATTGATGCATGTGCGTCAGTTTTGATGATATTCCATCTATATTGTCTTTAGAATTCACTTTATTGAAACAGGAATTTGTTTTAGGCGTTTGTTGAACTTCTTAAAATGTTTGAACAAAGTTTGGCGTTCTCGAGTAAGTCATCCAAAGTCACATTAGACTGTGAAGATGGCTCTCATGAATTCTTCCATCCAAAGCAAAATGGAAATGTCTAATCCATGGAGTAGACTCCATGTCAAGGGTCTTAAACTTGAATTGAGAAATGTAACAGTGTTGAAAAAGAAATTGCTAGAAGTTACAAAACAGAGAATACATCTTTTGTTTGTGTACTGTCAGTCAGGCTAATCTTGTGTTGTGTGACAATGCTCTTCGTCTAAAAAAATGACCGCCTATACAATTAAAACAAAATGTCACATTCACAGTATCTATCCTAGCGCATCTTAAACAACGTATAGAGGTTGAAACTGGTGCGATGAACCAGTATTTTAAGTCGATGAGTGCTTGTCAAACCATCATAAAAAAATTGACTTGTAAATAAACTGAAATTAATTTATGCTCACGCTAGAATTAGAATGGAATGTGGTGCCTGTGGCACATACAACCGTTCAGGTGCTAATAGATGCTACCATATTGTCAATAAACCAGACCAAATGGATTTGTTGAAAAATGTGAAATGCTTATCAAGTTACTGTAATTGTGTAATCCATGGAACTTAAACAATAAACGCTCAAATAAGGCTGGTAACGAACGATTCTTGTGTCAATCAGAAAATACACATTGCCCTCAGATTGCAGGTAAAAAATAATTATTGTCAGTTTTTAACTCACACAATACAAAAACAACAAATACATTATTAAGTAGAGTGAGTCTCTGTGTAATACGTTATCAAAAATAGATTTTCAGAAATAGTCCAAAATGCATCATACCAGAATGCTGTCGGACCATTAGATCCAAAATTTGCCACTGCTGAAAGTTTTTCTTGAAGGAGAGGGAGAGTATGTTGACATCAATTTGACTCAAAATAACCTTTTATGTCCCGTTTTTTGTTGTTGCTAAGTTGCAATCACTTACCAAGACAGATAATAGATTATTGTGTTTCAAAAATGATATTTTTTGTTTGTGGAAAACAGTTGGGAAATGAACCTTGTAAAAATAAATAATATATAATAATAATAAAGAATAATTTTGTTATACAGTTTAAAATCAAATCAAAATACACCGATACAAAAGCCACTTAATTTCTTCAAATAATAAATACAGCAAGCTAGCGAGCGAGCGTATTGGATTTTCATATTCAGTAACACAGCATAGTAAAACATGGGAATAATAAACGCAATTGTTTCATATATTTTACTACAATAACAATAACAGATGATACTTGTACCAAATTGCAGGAACAAATGTCGGATCTAACTAAAAAAACAAATAAACTCATTCCAATTCAATGTTGTTAACTGTGGCTGGGGAGTTTAATATTAGATTACTGGAACTATCTGTTACATTTTGTGAAAAAATACCTAAATGCCATTTCTAATATTGTTGATGCTTTTGAATTTATTATATCACGAAGTAAACCTGAAAAAGCAAAAATTTTCAGAATTGTTTTCCTTTGGAATAATCTAATGTTACTAAATCTACTAATCTTTGATTTTACTAGCCTGAATACCTTAACAAACATAAAAGAATGTTACAGTTGTTCTACAATGTATATCATTTACTGTTTATAGCAGACTATGTTGATTCACACAGTGGGTCAGTATTACTTGGAATGCATTTAGGATTACCTCATCTAAATCTTTCTTACAATTTTGCATGCTCCTTTGCAAGACAGTTTTGCTGTTGCCAGTTTAAATAATATTAGTATTTGGCAGCCAAATACAAACATACAGACACATGGGCATCCATGCAACAGCATACCAAACAGTAGAGCCCAAACCGTCCACACTAAAAAGAAAAATTATAGAATTAGATCTGATTCTAAAGTCTTATTAAGGTGGTCATGGAAAGTTCATTTTTAGGTGTGTCTAAGGAAATTCCGTCTTGCCCGGATTTCTCCAACACGTGTCAGGGGGGGAAATTTTGTCTGTCTCTATATCTCGTCTGCAAACACCAACGTGTCAGAAATAGCGGTCCGGATGGCGACGGTTATATCGTAATTAGTTCCAAATCACTGAGTCAAGTTCTGTCCAGGACCTCGTATGAGCCTAAATGATGACAGATATAACACAGCCATTCACTAGTAACCAGCTAAATAAGTCGGTCAACAGATACGCGAAAACTAATTCATGACAGGTGTATAGTTGTTTCTCCTTTCTAGCATTGATCACTCTTGAAAGAAGCGGCCTGGGGTACCAATCAATATAAATATGCATGAATTAGAAAATATTTTACCTTACCAGGTAAGGCAATACATTTGCTTTAAGACAATTTATCAAGAAGACATGTTAGATTTCTTCGAGGTGCTGCTAGTGAGTGAACAAGAATTTATCCACAAAATTGATGTGAAGGATGCATGCACATGCATGCACAAGCTGATTATATAGAATTGATTTCTTGTTCATATTTTATAAAACAACTTGATTCTGATAAAATGTTATTGAACACATTTGGTATGTGAACGTGGAAGCATTACATGTAATCAGAAACGTGGTCTGGTTATTGCAATTCTCTTGATTAGCCATGAACAGTTTGACATTTATCTCTTCAAAAGGGATCGGTTTTTGGAACACTGTTTCCTTCTGCAGCAAATGAGTATGACCTTTCTAAACACAAACAAACAACCAACCAACCAATCTGGCGTCTTGAGTTGGACGACCACGACGATGACTTTGCCCGATTTCACGTCCCATCAACTGAGGCATACATTGTCAGCACACAATAGATTTATATTTATAAATATGGAAATTACACAATGAAACGAACTTTTTATTCCAATCAATCACCAAAGTATATATCACTAGTAGTAAATGAGAGTTTAAATAACAAATGTACAGTATCCAGTTAAAGGAATGTTGCATTAGTTTCCAATTGAACCGGATTTCCGTACAGCAGCCTGCATTGTGTGTGTTTTTCAAATTTCAAAACGAGGCTAGTTGCATACCATGGAATTATGCCCACCAATGAGTGTGTCTTATTCCCCTTCCCGTATGAATCAAAAATATAGTAAACAGTCATTACATA
This sequence comes from Saccoglossus kowalevskii, assembly GCF_978046115.1. Taxonomy (NCBI): domain Eukaryota; kingdom Metazoa; phylum Hemichordata; class Enteropneusta; family Harrimaniidae; genus Saccoglossus; species Saccoglossus kowalevskii. Next base: position 28,532,117 of record NC_140642.1, on the reverse strand, counting down.
ATATCATTATTTTTAATATTTAAAATATTCTTACATGTAGTTTTGTCAGTTGATTAATAAGCCAACTAAAGTAATATTTGCCTTTTCAATGCACAATACATCCATGCAGCGTGTTGGCTGAACGCATTTTAATTTGTATTTAAGATTACAACAGCGATTGGCATAATATACAAAGCTATGGATATCTGAGCATGGTCTTCGAATAAGCATTACAGTTTTCGTCAGCTAATTTAAGCAGGTAGCACAAGTTACAAGTATTGGTTACAGTAAAATGTCGTAGTCTGTATTTGCAAATTCGATTACTTAAAGTTGTAAATGTTCTAGGTGGCTAACTGCTTCGGTGATAAGACTATACTTATAGAGCTGGACGAGTGTTGTGATGTTTGATCAAATCAGCACCTTTCTCAGCAATCATTACCACAGGGGCATTTATATTACCAGATGTCACGTAAGGCATGATTGACGAATCCATAACGCGAATGCCCTGCAAACCACGAACCCTATAAATAAACAAAATACATCACAGTATGGTTTATGTTAAAATGGTATCTGAAACCATCAAATATCACATAATGTTCAAAAAGCCATCACAAAGGACAATACACTTCTTGTTATCGGAGATATCAAGCTGAACGTTTCATGGGACCAAGAACAAAATGATCGAGTAAGTCGGTTGTAGGCCTGAATCATCCAATCTGATTATCTCATAAAACAGACATAAAAGCACAAACCTAACACACAGAGTGCGATTTGACAACATTCTTTATACTATGATATTTAACCGTAGTTGTTATTCATACTCGTCTTAAATCTATTTATAGCACAAATCCTCTTCACTGCAACAAAATGATAACAATTTTGGCAAAGCTGCTAGTCCCATTATATAAAACAAAATTCACATTGTGTAATATATAACATAATATGTACAAATTAGTTTTATTTAATTATATCAAACAAGACCACGAAAAAAAAGCCTTACAAGGTAAGGCACACTCAATGAGTAGATATATACAGTGAGTAGATACTATGCACCCAAAACAATGACTCGGATATTGTGGGTGGAGTTGAGTATTTGAGGCTGATTGATATGATGGCTTTGTCACAGTTTTCAAGGTTTCAGAGCATCTGCCTCTAATACTACATCCATTATGTTTTGTTGAAGGTAATATATACAAATAGGTATGAACATAACAAATGAGAAACAGAACATAGTTCCAGTGTTGCGGGAAACACAGTAGTTGTTGTAATATTGATTCCATTGTTGTTCAAACAGTGTTCTTCATTTATCAAAAAGAAAACACTCTAGCAGGTTCAATTTTTAAAAAATGTTGGGAGACATTGATTTTTGTAAAATAATAGTATCAAAAATAAATAGTCGGCTCATAACTAAATGCTTTGACAATTTTCGAACTGTTTCAAGCAAGCGCCATTGTTAGTAGTTGCACTACCACACCAGCCCAAAACATACAGCTCGAAATGGTGTGTAGTGAATACTGTCACATAGTGGTTAGTTTATCGTCACACATGTGAAGTCATGTAAGTGATGATATATTATGAACATACCAAGGGACAAAATGCAACACAACAATATCTAAATTATTGTTTTTTTGCAAGTAAAAGTAATTTGTTTTACATGCGTTACTAATGATTTGCCAAGTGATGACAGACCTAATTCGTGTTTACCATCACAGTTCTTGAGGTAATGTGGAATGAAAGGTAAAGTGTAAAGTATATGCGAAAGGTGACATTGGCCATTCAATTGCACATTATTTTAAAATTGCCCCTGGGCCCTCAAATCATCCATATTCCAAACAGATATTTTCAATTACCCCACTAGACAATGACGCACATCCTCTGCATGGACCAATTAACAATTGATAATATAAAAACAATGTTCTGGCCATGCACAAAACCGAGGTCACTATTCTGGCTGTACAAGTTTAATTTCATCTCAGGTGGAGAATGTGGGTGGTGATTCATTAGATCCCAGATATTACCCACATAGCAAAACGACTCCAAATCATGGACAAATGTGCTGCTCAATGTAATGAAAACCCTTCAAGTCAATGTACAAATATCAACCACAACATGCAAGTCAGTAAGAAGTTCATGTTCATGGCAATACAACATAGAGATAACAGCTGTAAGAGTCCCCATCCAAACTGTCGAAACACCTGGTTCCAGAAGTTGAGCAATGTTGAGAATTTTTTTTACTGTATTGGAAGAACAATTAAACCATAGCCACCTCACCATTCCCTTTGTTTTCCTGACTGTTCAACCACATATAGCAGAACAGAGAGTTATTATCAGCTCATTTTTGCTGCCATTACCAACACGCTTCAGCCCAACAAAGAACTAAATCTTACAAACAGACCCTGTGCCACCCTGTGCTCAGCTACAAGCCTGGCAAACTAATCATTTCATGAATACTGTCACATATCGTTTCCAGTTCGACACAGGGATATGTCGACCTGTAATCCAAAGAACCTGAATGGCTGTCATGGTCATGAGAAATAATAATATGATGTTATTACGAAGATACCTCAAAGTATGCACGAAGATAGTACAGCGAACGCTCAATGGGTTTGTGTTCTACATGGCTTTCCATAGCACACGCACAGAGCAAATCAATGAACCGGGTGCTTAAACTAATTAAAACATTACCCCTTGCCCATTAAACCTTACCTTAATGATGAATCAACTACAGCTGTAGGGTCATTTACTGCTCCCATCTTACATGTACCAACTGTGTGATACACTGAGGTTGATGCGTGTCGTACAACATACTCCCAGTATCCATCAGAATCAAATGGATGACTGCAGTTCGGAAAGTTATAATACTCTGCTTCAGCACCATACCTAGACAACATAAAAAATGACAACCTTGATACGTAATATGCTTATTACGTTCTTCAGGATACAACTTCTGACACAGGATAATTTGAAAACACTTCAAAGTTAAAAAGCACATGCTTATTATGTTCACCGGTTTACAACTTCTGACACAGGATAATTTTAAAACACTTCAAAGTTAAAAAGCATTAGTCAGGTCACATAAACTAACTGGTTGAATTCAATATCACTTAAATGGCAATTTAGTGAAACTAGAATAGCCTATGCGAACTAATAAAATATAGGATGTAATGCACATGCATTGCAATACATACTTTTTAAATGCCTTCGTTTCAGTCATTTTCTTAGAAAACCTGCAACCCTTAATGCAAGAATAACATGTAAATAATGTTCATTGATGGATGGAAATGATATAAATACATTTGTATATAATGTGAATAAATGGTATCATAACAGCAGTATCAATTCTCACCTCTATCATTGTTCTGACATCAGAAGGATGTGAAAGATATTGTGGATCAATAATAGGATGATCAAAAGGATTGGTTGTTCGTAATCGGATTTCTCCTACACTCTTAGGGCGACAAATCATCACCATGAGTGCCAGGCCACTCTTTTTTGCACGCTCTTCAAAAGAGATATCATGTTGTAACGGTTTAGCAAACCTGTAATCAATCGCAAGCCATGAAATTTTAAAGATTTAGGTTGCAAGGTTGGTTAAGTTTATAGTGTTCATGTAGAGTTGTTGAGCTGATGTATAAATGTTAAATTAATATGGTAGGCTATGTGGCATGAATGGCCTGATGTATAATATTCAATTAATGTGGTTGACTAAGTAGTATGAATGGCCTGATGTATAATATTAAATTAATATGACTGACTATGTGGCATGAATGGCCTGATGTACAATATTCAATTAATGTGGTTGACTAAGTAGTATGAATGGCCTGATGTATAAATGTTAAATTAATATGGTAGGCTATGTAGCATGAATGGCCTGATGTACAATATTCAATTAATGTGGTTGACTATGTAGTATGAATGGCCTGATGTATAATATTAAATTAATGTGGTTGACTATGTAGCATGAATAGCCTGATGTATAATATTCAATTAATATGACTGACTATGTAGCATGAATGGCCTGATGTATAATATTAAATTAATATGACTGACTATGTAGCATGAATGGCCTGATGTATAATATTCAATTAATGTGGTTGACTATGTAGCATGAATGGCCTGATGTATAATATTAAATTAATATGACTGACTATGTAGCATGAATGGCCTGATGTATAATATTCAATTAATGTGGTTGACTATGTAGCATGAATGGCCTGATGTATTTTTTTAAATTAATATGACTGACTATGTAGCATGAATGGCCTGATGTATAATATTAAATTAATATGACTGACTATGTGGCATGAATGGCCTGATGTATAATATTCAATTAATGTGGTTGACTATGTAGCATGAATGGCCTGATGTATAATATTAAATTAATATGACTGACTATGTGGCATGAATGGCCTGATGTATAATATTCAATTAATGTGGTTGACTAAGTAGTATGAATGGCCTGATGTATAATATTAAATTAATATGACTGACTATGTGGCATGAATGGCCTGATGTATAGTATTCAATTAATGTGGTTGACTATGTAGCATGAATGGCCTGATGTATAATATTAAATTAATATGACTGACTATGTAGCATGAATGGCCTGATGTATAATATTAAATTAATATGACTGACTATGTAGCATGAATGGCCTGATGTATAATATTCAATTAATGTGGTTGACTATGTAGCATGAATGGCCTGATGTATTTTTTTAAATTAATATGACTGACTATGTAGCATGAATGGCCTGATGTATAATATTAAATTAATATGACTGACTATGTGGCATGAATGGCCTGATGTATAATATTCAATTAATGTGGTTGACTATGTAGCATGAATGGCCTGATGTATAATATTAAATTAATATGACTGACTATGTGGCATGAATGGCCTGATGTATAATATTCAATTAATGTGGTTGACTAAGTAGTATGAATGGCCTGATGTATAATATTAAATTAATATGACTGACTATGTGGCATGAATGGCCTGATGTATAGTATTCAATTAATGTGGTTGACTATGTAGCATGAATGGCCTGATGTATAATATTAAATTAATATGACTGACTATGTGGCATGAATGGCCTGATGTATTTTATTAAATTAATATGACTGACTATGTAGCATGAATGGCCTGATGTATAATATTCAATTAATATGGTAGGCTATGTGGCATGAATGGCCTGATGTATAATATTCAATTAATGTGGTTGACTAAGTAGTATGAATGGCCTGGTGTATAAATGTTAAATTAGTATGGTAGGCTGTGTGGCATGAATGGCCTGATGTATAATATTCAATTAGTATGGTAGGCTATGTGGCATTAATGGCCTGATGTATAATATTCAATTAATGTGGTTGACTAAGTAGTATGAATGGCCTGATGTATAATATTAAATTAATATGACTGACTATGTGGCATGAATGGCCTGATGTACAATATTCAATTAATGTGGTTGACTAAGTAGTATGAATGGCCTGATGTATAAATGTTAAATTAATATGGTAGGCTATGTAGCATGAATGGCCTGATGTACAATATTCAATTAATGTGGTTGACTATGTAGTATGAATGGCCTGATGTATAATATTAAATTAATGTGGTTGACTATGTAGCATGAATAGCCTGATGTATAATATTCAATTAATATGACTGACTATGTAGCATGAATGGCCTGATGTATAATATTAAATTAATATGACTGACTATGTAGCATGAATGGCCTGATGTATAATATTCAATTAATGTGGTTGACTATGTAGCATGAATGGCCTGATGTATAATATTAAATTAATATGACTGACTATGTAGCATGAATGGCCTGATGTATAATATTCAATTAATGTGGTTGACTATGTAGCATGAATGGCCTGATGTATTTTTTTAAATTAATATGACTGACTATGTAGCATGAATGGCCTGATGTATAATATTAAATTAATATGACTGACTATGTGGCATGAATGGCCTGATGTATAATATTCAATTAATGTGGTTGACTATGTAGCATGAATGGCCTGATGTATAATATTAAATTAATATGACTGACTATGTGGCATGAATGGCCTGATGTATAATATTCAATTAATGTGGTTGACTAAGTAGTATGAATGGCCTGATGTATAATATTAAATTAATATGACTGACTATGTAGCATGAATGGCCTGATGTATAATATTAAATTAATATGACTGACTATGTGGCATGAATGGCCTGATGTATAATATTCAATTAATGTGGTTGACTATGTAGCATGAATGGCCTGATGTATAATATTAAATTAATATGACTGACTATGTGGCATGAATGGCCTGATGTATAATATTCAATTAATGTGGTTGACTAAGTAGTATGAATGGCCTGATGTATAATATTAAATTAATATGACTGACTATGTGGCATGAATGGCCTGATGTATAGTATTCAATTAATGTGGTTGACTATGTAGCATGAATGGCCTGATGTATAATATTAAATTAATATGACTGACTATGTGGCATGAATGGCCTGATGTATTTTATTAAATTAATATGACTGACTATGTAGCATGAATGGCCTGATGTATAATATTCAATTAATATGGTAGGCTATGTGGCATGAATGGCCTGATGTATAATATTCAATTAATGTGGTTGACTAAGTAGTATGAATGGCCTGGTGTATAAATGTTAAATTAGTATGGTAGGCTGTGTGGCATGAATGGCCTGATGTATAATATTCAATTAGTATGGTAGGCTATGTGGCATGAATGGCCTGATGTATAATATTCAATTAATGTGGTTGACTAAGTAGTATGAATGGCCTGATGTATAAATGTTAAATTAGTATGGTAGGCTGTGTGGCATGAATGGCCTGATGTACAATATTCAATTAATGTGGTTGACTATGTAGTATGAATGGCCTGATGTATAATATTCAATTAATGTGGTTGACTATGTAGCATGAATGGCCTGATGTATAATATTCAATTAATATGACTGACTATGTAGCATGAATGGCCTGATGTATAATATTAAATTAATATGACTGACTATGTAGTATGAATGGCCTGATGTATAATATTCAATTAATATGGTTCATTATGTAGCATGAATGGCCTGATGTATAATATTCAATTAATATGGTTCATTATGTAGTATGAATGGCCTGATGTATAACATACAATTAATATGGTTGACTATGTAGTATGAATGGCCTGATGTATATTATTCAATTAATATGGTTGACTATGTAGTATGAATGACCTGATGTATATTATTCAATTAATATGACTGACTATGTAGTATGAATGGCCTGATGTATAATGTTAAATTAATATGGTAGGCTATGTTGCATGATTGGACTAATGTATAATACCCATGTAATACTGTAACTGAATGCAATTATCTCAACTAAAAAGCTAAGGCATTACAAATGGAATGACTATCGGCCCAAACCTAATCATAATTTTACCCCTCGGCCATAATAATTTTTGCCTAAACATTAGTTTCGCCTTAATGAATATTAGTTTCTGCAACCACTCCCACGCATCAGAGGCATGATTGCAGGTAATATAATTGTTTTTTCATTCCATATAAAGTAATTATAATAATATCTTACATTTCAGAGAAATTCAGAAATCTATTCTCATTTGGACCTCGATGATAATATCCAATTTGGCAATGCAATTGAATATCCGGCCATTTGGGATCTGGCTGTAGAAAGAAAAACGAGAACATTGGGATGAGGAATGCACATAAATGTGTATATACATGTATATTATTCTAAGCGTGTATTTTAACAGTTATTTAATGATCCTGGTATCAGATTATTTGCAATGTTAGTGTGCAAGTAATAATAATAATGAATATTCCGCTTACATCAGTCCCTGTTTTGATGAATCCAACTGCCTCCACGCCAACAGATGATAGCCATTCCTAAAACAAATCATTTAAACACGGTGATATTGTTTTTCTATTTGGGAGAGCAATTAGGAGACAGTGGCATACATTAGATGTAAATACGATAATTTAATACAATTACGATAATCCTAATTTAGGAGTGAAAGTGATAAATTCACATCAATTACTTATCAATAGCATTTATGTAAATAACAGTGGTAATCCACATAGTCAAATTCATCTGAAGAATAGCGAGTACATATCTTGAATGTAGCTGGCTCCTACTTACTCAATTTTTGTTTGATCGTGCCTGTACATATCTCACTTAGTCATTTTATTTGTGTCGTGCCTGTACATGTCTCACTTAGTAAAATTTGTGTTTCATCGAGCCTGTACATATCTCACTTAGTCAATTATGTTTGATCGTGCCTGTACATATCTCACTTAGTCAATCATGTTCGATCGTGCCTGTATATATCTCACTTAGTCATTTTAATTTGGTCGTGCCTGTACATATCTCACTTAGTAAAATTTGTGTTTGATCGTGCCTGTACATATCTCACTTAGTATTAGTAACATTTTTGTTTGAGCGTGCCTGTACATATCTCACTTAGTAAAATTTATGTCTGATCGTGCCTGTACTTATCTCACTTAGTCAATTATTTTTGATCGTGCCTGTACATATCTCACTTAGTAAAATTTATGTCTGATCGTGCCTGTACTTATCTCACTTAGTCAATTATTTTTGATCGTGCCTGTACATATCTCACTTAGTCAATTTTTGTTTGATCGTGCCTGTACATATCTCACTTAGTAAAGTTGTTGTTTGATCGTGCCTGTACATATCTCACTTAGTCAATTTTTGTTTGATCGTGCCTGTACATATCTCACTTAGTAAAATTTTTGTTTGATCGTGCCTGTACATATCTCACTTAGTCAATTTTTGTTTGATCGTGCCTGTACATATCTCACTTAGTAAAATTTTTGTTTGATCGTGCCTGTACATATCTCACTTAGTAAAATTTTTGTTTGATCGTGCCTGTATATATCTCACTTAGTCAATTTTTGTTTGATCGTGCCTGTACATATCTCACTTAGTAAAGTTGTTGTTTGATCGTGCCTGTACATATCTCACTTAGTAAAATTTTTGTTTGATCGTGCCTGTATATATCTCACTTAGTCAATTTTTGTTTGATCGTGCCTGTACATATCTCACTTAGTAAAGTTGTTGTTTGATCGTGCCTGTACATATCTCACTTAGTAAAATTTATGTCTGATCGTGCCTGCACATATCTCACTTAGTCATTTTATTTTTCATCGTGCCTGTACATATCTCACTTAGTCAATTTTTGTTTGATCGTGCCTGTATATATCTCAATTAGTCAATTTTTGTTTGATCGTGCCTGTACATATCTCACTTAGTAAAGTTGTTGTTTGATCGTGCCTGTACATATCTCACTTAGTAAAATTTTTGTTTGATCGTGCCTGTATATATCTCACTTAGTCAATTTTTGTTTGATCGTACCTGTACATATCTCACTTAGTAAAGTTGTTGTTTGATCGTGCCTGTACATATCTCACTTAGTAAAATTTATGTCTGATCGTGCCTGCACATATCTCACTTAGTCATTTTATTTTTCATCGTGCCTGTACATATCTCACTTAGTCAATTTTTGTTTGATCGTGCCTGTATATATCTCAATTAGTCAATTTTTGTTTGATCGTGCCTGTACATATCTCACTTAGTAAAATTTTTGGTTGGTCTTGCCTGTACATATCTCACTTAGTCAATCATTTTTGATCGTGCCTGTACATATCTCACTTAGTCAATTATTTTTGATCGTCCTGTACATATCTCACTTAGTCAATTTATGTTTGGTCGTGTCTGTATATATCTCACTTAGTAAAATTTATGTTTGGTCGTCCCTTTATATATCTCACTTAGGCATTTTAATTTGGTCGTGCCTGTACATATCTCACTTAGTAAAATTTCTGTTTGGTCGTGCCTGTGCATATCTCACTTAGTCAATTTATGTTTGATCGTGCCTGTATATATCTCACTTAGTGAATTTATGATTGGTCGTATATCTTATGTGTATGCAAATATTTACCGGTGGCAATGTCTCAGGTCCTGAAATTCGCATAGGCACAAGGATCAAGTGATCCTGCAACATCAATAATATTTGAAAGTTAATGATATCCATAGTTAAGAACATTGCATATACGTAAATATATAAAGTAATCGAGACAGATTAATGCAGTACACATCTCAGCGATCACATTTGTGAATAAGAATAAGAAAGAATAAATCTTAAATGTATTAAAATATGTTTGTGTTGTATTACATTAGTTTACATAACAATTGTGAGAATACATGTAATATCAGGGTATAAGAGTTTTAGAAAACCACTTCACGCCCTCGAAGGTTCTAGGCTAGAAACTATTCTTTGTTATGGTGTTCTATTACTTAGTCTACAATAACAATATATGCAACACATGCACGAACGAGGATATAACTTACTTGAAGATTCTTTCCAACAGGCAGATCTGCTATTACAGAAATTCCAAGATTTTCTAAATGATTTCTTGGTCCTACCCCAGATAACATTAGAAGCTAAAAGAAACAGCATTAACATTAACGTTAAGTCAATGTACGAGTTTAGTATGTTTTTAATATAACTACAGGGTAAAATAGACAAGACCGTAAGACATGACAGACGTGTTCCACATTCGACCTGGGTGCATTGCTGGACAAACGCACAAAGGCCATTGTCACAGTATGTGTTTATGTGCGTTCAGTATTGGACTACAGGGGATAATAGTTAGAAACTTCAAACTTCACACAGATTTCCTATTTAAATGAAATGGCATGGACATTTTTGGGAACAAAGGGTCAAAAATCACAGCAAATATGTGTATGTATGTTCACAATATAACTACCAGAGAAAGATCGATATTGTCTTTAAAACTTGTTCCTTTTGTGACCCCAATTCAAAGTCAAAGGTTATAGTATAAGTATATATGACTTGTGTGCATAAGGCCGGAATTGTGCCTCTGAGTATTGATATGAATATCCAGTGAACGTTGGCATCTCCTCTGGGTTGTGAGTGGTATCTAGTTACCTGTGATGAAGCAATAGTGCCAGCACACAGAATGATTTCTTTGTTTGCATATACTTCAGTATCTGTGAATCGGCTCCTGTATTTTACTCCAACAGCACGAAGTCCGTCAAATAAGATCTATTTGATAGGAATTCAAAAGAGAACTGGTATTGACTTCTTATGATGTTAAATAGTCACATCCAATTTATCAGATTCCAGATTGTGATTGAGAGTGATCAGGTGCAGTCAACAAGTAAATTTGCAAAAATGTTTGGAATTTATGTTTGATCAACAGTAATCAAATTTATGAACATTATTAAGGCTTAATTTAGTTTGGAGGGAAGAGGTCAATCTGTTCGCAACTCCCCTCCCTCTCAACCAAAGTAAATTTCACTGTGTTTTGCTCCCACTGCCCTCTCCCACTCAGTTTTTGTTTCCCGCTGCCTTCTCCCTACTCGGGTTTGCTCCCACTGTCTTTTCCCCACTCATTTTTTGTTCCCCGCTGGCTTCTCCCATGCAATTTTGCTACTCACTGCCCTCTCCCCGCTTATTTGTTTTTGTCTGCCCTCTGGACGCGCAGTGTATCTACTCTCCACCAAGTTCATTCTGTCTTAATTCATTGTTAAATTGTGTAGTAGATATAATATTGAATGTTTAATACTTTTAACAAGTTGTTCTGACTATGGAGGTAAAAAAAAGAAGTATTTTTTTTTACCTTCATGTACTGACAAATTCGCGATTAGCGAATATTTCTTATAAGCGAACATTACAAATACCAAATACAATGTTTGTACAGCTTAAAAGCGCTTGGCTGGCAGGACGTTACGTAACTGCATAAAGTTGTAAATACTAGTAGGTAGTTAGAATACATAGCTGGGCTGACTTGGCATCTGTTTATCATCATTTAGCGAGAAATGCGACACAGTTCGAATAATCAGTGAATACTACATATTAACTCATTAAATTTGTGTTTTCGGCGCATTTTAACAGTATATACCAGCTCATTAGTCTGACCGCATCCGGTACAAAGTGTACACCCTCAGACTGTCCGTAGCTGTTACACATTGATATTACTACCAATGCTTGATAAAAATCAATGAGTGTAAATATGTCATTGAGTAGTAGGACATGATTGAAAGTACGCCAGTAACAGTGCTAAAAACTTACTAAAAATGGTATGCATATAGGAAAACCCGGGAAGGGTTAATTTAATCAGATTGCCCTCTCCAAAAAACTAACGTGCACTGGACTGCAAAATACTGGCATTGTTTGCGAAGATTGTCATCGGTGGTGGCGTTCAGTCAAATTGATCACGTGCTAAGTGCCACAAATGGAACGGCAGGTCTCATGCCACTAATTAACCAATGGCTGCTCGTAGCCCGACCAACGTGTGGTCTTTTGTTTACTACTTAGCGGCTGTGTACCTGTGGGTTTATTCTGTGTGTTAATGGATGTTCTAATCTTGGTGTTTTTCCAGTGATTTCTCTTGGTGCAATCCAAATACAGTAGGTGTGTCTTGTTTACCTGAGATTTGCAAGAGTTTGAGCTGGCCAACATGTTATTTTTTTTTCATATGGTTGATTACTGGCATGTTGATTTCCTATTTTTGAGCCACATTTTCAACTTTCTTCGTCATTTTCATATAACAATCTCGTCATATGTTAACATTGTCGTCTATGGAAATTCAATTAGTGGTATGAGCCCGGCACAGTCTGCCTCGGGCGGATATTATCATGCAGTTTGCGCCATTGGACTACTCCCCTTTGGCCAGTCTAAACATTCCTCCCCTTTGGCAATTTGGTTGTTGATGCCCGCGGAAAATTCTGCATTTTGCCCTTACCCGCTCAATCTAAAAGTGGAACTTGCCGGCCCCCTGAATAAAATCTTCTCCTCTGAGAAACCCTATTTTTAATGTCCTCCCACTGAAGATGTTTTATTTTGCCTGCCCGCTAAAAATCCCTTGCGAGCAAATTTTTCCACGAACAGCTCCGTTGACTGCACCTGAGTGATGCTTACCTTGCACGCAACGGAATTTGCACGTATAGTTAGGTTCTTTCTGTTTTCAGCAGGATGTAAAAATGCATTCGCAGTATGGTGACGGCGGCCATCTTGGGAAACTGTTGTCTGCGCTCTCATGAATCCAAGCTGTCAAGAGATGATGAGTACGAAATTCATATGAACTGTGTATAATTACAAATATAAATATAATTAAGTAAAATCTTCTCTCGTCCCATGGTAGCTTTTTATTGACTCTATTATCATCAATTGGTACAAATGGATCGAGTTAAAATATTTTCAATATGTCAAGTTAAATTCCATATGAAAAGTAATGACAAATATTCAATGACAGATTATTATGTTTACAGCAAATAAGCGGGTGTTGTAGATATCTGTTAGGGTAATTCCTTGTGTGTTTCTGAATAGTTCAATTAGGCTCTGAATTTAACACTATTGGACATTTATCATTTCTGAGTGTGCGTAATTCATTCTTGGGTAGAATAACACTATGAATGTGATTGGATTTGATTGTACGTAACACATAAAAGTGGTCCTGACCAATATGTTAAGTATATGTAGTAATGTGCTTAATACAAATAAATAAGTACATAAATAAAAAAACAGCTAAATGAGTAACTAAATAGCTGTAGTTTAGCATATATTGCTGGGAAACAGCAGTTCGCTAAAAAAGAGCCAGTCGAGGCTATTTTCATTTATTACTTAGAATACTTGAGATATTAGTGAGTCTGTAAAATAAATAAATAAACTAAGCAACCAATCAACCAACTAATTAATCAATCAATCAATCAATTAACCAATCAATCAACCAATTTATAATCAGCCTGCTAACAAATTAAACAACCGACCAACTAACCAACCAACCACCCAAGAACCAAACAAGTCTATCAACGAACTAATCAACTTGAACTGTCCAATCGCTCAACCAATCAACTAACCAATCAAATTAACAAATCCATTAACCACTCTAACAACCAATCAGTCATTAAATCTTGGGGGACAACTGTGTCAAATACATTTGTTGTTTCATTTGTTACTGATTTCAAGGAGTAACCTGTTCCACAACATAATTCCCTGGTAATCAAATGAAAATTGTCCAAGTGTTCTTTGGGATAAGAAAATGTGAATTATAATTATCTAAATTACGTGTTAGAGTGTGATAATAAAGATCGTGAATAAAAGTACTGATTTGATATTTAAATTGGTTGTAAATATATAAAATAGCAATTGAATGAAAAAGAAGTTGGCTGCGAGTGAATTTATCTTTGAATGATATGAGACGAAAGGTATTCTTTTGGAGGATATAAATGGGATTAAGAGAAAAATGATAAGTGTCGAATGGTTACATAAAGGCTAACAATAAATGTAGTTCGATGGTGTTGAATGCAGCCTCTCCCAGAAATTCATTATATACATATAACACTAATTACAAGCTTCGAGCGAGCATTACCATTTCTCCGTCATTGATGTCTTTCTCTTTATAACCAAGTTCTCTTACTGCAACGAATAATTATTTAATGGTAATAATAATTTCACTTCCATGATATTACAATCAATAAACCTTTTCATTTAGAACCATGAGTATATATATGTGAATACACAGACACTAGGCTCAGTATGATATAACACTGATCCACAAATGTCAAGTTCTCGTTCTCACCTGCATCCATTACAACCGTCGGAAGTTTGGTTACAGGTGCAGTATCACTAACAGTCATTGGTCCTCCTTGGTGATGGCTACTGGTTGCTGCATACCTGGCACTACGATTTAAAACATTAGTCATGATATTTCAATTTGTTTCTCATAGAACGCTAAAACATTTATATTTTACTTGTAGTTTTTTGATACATTTTGTGACACTTAAATGTTCGAATCACTATAATTCACCTCTGTATGTGTGTAATGTACGATTTGTTTCATATGGGTAACTAACTCACTTAGTATTATTTTCCGACTTCTTGAAGTATGGAAGAACATCATTATATCCCCAACCAGAGGCACCAAGTTTCTCCCACGAATCAAAATCCTGACGACATCCACGAGCATAAACGAGCGAATTTAAACAGCCACTCCCTCCAATAACCTATGAAACACATGTAAATGTACATCCAATGTATACTAGCACATAGGGACAGTCAACTATGTCATATTCGACAATCGTACATACACACATCTAATGTATACCGCTAGTATACCGTAACCAATCAACTACATGTATATGCCAAATTACACAATTGTACATACACACATCTAGTGTATACTAGCACTTAACCAGTCAACTATATGTCAAATTAGACAATTGTACATACACACATCTAATGTATACTAGCACTTAACAAGTCAACTATATGTCAAATTAGGCAACTGTACATACACACATCTAATGTATACAAGCACGTAACCAGTCAACTGTATGTCAAATTAGACAACTGTACATACACACATCTAATGTATACTAGCACGTAACCAGTCAACTATATGTCAAATTAGACAATTGTACATACACACATCTAATGTATACTAGCACTATAACCAGTCAACTATATGTCAAATTAGACAATTGTTCATACACACATCTAATGTATACTAGCACTTAACAAGTCAACTATATGTCAAATTAGACAACTGTACATACACACATCTAATGTATACAAGCACTTAACCAGTCAACTATATGTCAAATTATACAACTGTACATACACACATCTAATGTATACTAGCACTATAACCAGTCAACTATATGTCAAATTAGACAATTGTTCATACACACATCTAATGTATACTAGCACTTAACAAGTCAACTATATGTCAAATTATACAACTGTACATACACACATCTAATGTATACTAGCACTATAACCAGTCAACTATATGTCAAATTAGACAATTGTTCATACACACATCTAATGTATACTAGCACTTAACAAGTCAACTATATGTCAAATTAGACAACTGTACATACACACATCTAATGTATACAAGCACGTAACCAGTCAACTGTATGTCAAATTAGACAACTGTACATACACACATCTAATGTATACTAGCACTTAACCAGTCAACTATATGTCAAATTATACAACTGTACATACACACATCTAATGTATACTAGCACGTAACCAGTCAACTATATGTCAAATTAGACAATTGTACATACACACATCTAATGTATACCAGCACGTAACCAGTCAACTATATGTCAAATTAGGCAACAGTACATACACACATCTAACTTATACTAGCAAATAACCAGTCAACTATATGTCAAATTAGGCAACTGTACATTCACACATCCAATGTATACTAGCACTATAAACAGTCAACTATATGTCAAATTAGGCAACTGTACATTCACACATCTAATGTATACTAGCACTATAACCAGTCAACTATATGTCAAATTAGACAATTGTACATACACACATCTAATGTATACAAGCACGTAACCAGTCAACTATATGTCAAATTAGACAATTGTACATACACACATCTAATGTATACCAACACGTAACCAGTCAACTATATGTCAAATTAGGCAACAGTACATACACACATCTAACTTATACTAGCAAATAACCAGTCAACTATATGTCAAATTAGGCAACTGTACATTCACACATCCAATGTATACTAGCACTATAAACAGTCAACTATATGTCAAATTAGGCAACTGTACATTCACACATCCAATGGATACTAGCACTATAACCAGTCAACTATATGCCAAATTACACAATTGTACATACACACATCCAATGTATACTAGCAAATACCCAGTCAACTATATATCAAATTAGGCAATTGTACATACACACATCTAATGTATACAAGCACGTAACCAGTCAACTGTATGTCAAATTAGACAACTGTACATACACACATCTAATGTATACAAGCACGTAACCAGTCAACTATGTCAAATTAGACAACTGTACATACACACATCTAATGTATACTAGCACTTAACTAGTCAACTATATGTCAAATTAGACAATTGTACATACACACATCTAATGTATACTAGCACTATAACCAGTCAACTATATGTCAAATTAGACAATTGTACATACACACATCTAATGTATACTAGCACTTAACAAGTCAACTATATGTCAAATTAGGCAACTGTACATACACACATCTAATGTATACAAGCACGTAACCAGTCAACTATATGTCAAATTACACAATTGTACATACACACATCCAATGTATACTAGCAAATACCCAGTCAACTATATATCAAATTCGGCAATTGTACATACACACATCTAATGTATACTAGCACTATAACCAGTCAACTATATGTCAAATTAGACAACTGTACATAACACACATATAATGTATACAAGCATGTAACCAGTCAACTATATGTCAAATTCGACAATTGTACATACACACATCTAATGTATACTAGCACTATAACCAGTCAACTATATGTCAAATTAGACAACTGTACATACACACATCTAATTTATACTACCACTATAACCAGTCAACTATATGTCAAATTAAACAACTGTACACACACATCTAATGTATACTAGCACTATAACCAGTCAACTATATGTCAAATTAAACAATTGTACATACACACATCCAATGTATACTAGCACTATAACCAGTCAACTATATGCCAAATTCGACAACTGTACATACACACATCTAATGTATACTAGCATTTGACCAGTCAACCAAATGTTAAATTAGACAACTGTACATACACATATATAATGTATAATAGCATTTAACCAGTCAACTATATGCCAAATTAGACAATTGTACATACACATATTTAATGCATACTAACAAATAACCAGTCAACTATATATACACGTGATATCTAATGTATACTAGCACTTAACCAGTCAACTATATATCAAATTAGACATTTGTACATACACACATTCAATGTATACTAGCACACAATATGTACGTACTTATGTGCATAGATACATTCATTCATCCAATATAGATATTGCATTGCCTGCAAAAAGCATACTGTAGAATATTTGAAATTAATTTTCGCTATTTTCGAAAATAAAATCCAGCGAATATATCTTTTTTCCTATATTTTACATTCAACTTGTCAAAAATCAGTGAAAATAAATTCCATACAAAGCACCAAAAATGTCTTTTCAGCAAAAATTAATTCCAACTAATAAGTATTTTACAGTATATTATAGTTTAATATTCTCAGAATACACGATGACTTACCCTTCCTCTCGGCCAAATAGATCGCCTCTCCTTCAAAGCAAAACAAGCATGTTCTTGGGGTTCTGACTAAATAAATGATAACTTAGATTGTAACTTATAATATATCGATTGTCTGGTCACATGACAAGTTGACTATACAGTGACGTAGTAGGCGTGATATACCGATATTATTCATTTCGGTGATAGACAATAATCAACGGATAAATAGTACAGTAACGGTCATCAAAACAAAATTAAATACATTGTTCAATAAAAGGTATACATATTTGAAAAGGTGTGAAGTTTATATCATGCCATAATTCTTCTTTTGCATGAAAGTCAACAATTTTTATCATTATATATTATTGGATTTAAGACGCGACACAAAACATACGTCCAAGCATTAAAATTATCTTCTTAAAACTAAATCACTAAATCACAACTACAGCAGAGAACTAAGTAATAGTCACAACTACCTCAGAGTTCTCTGAAGATGTTTTCAGTTTGGTAATGCCATAGGATTCTAAACTGAAGAATTTTATACAAAGCCAATAATGTTGTCATGTGCTAGGTTATTAGCATCTTTACGTAACTTTTTAACACTGCATTTGCAGTCTGCAGACGACACAATATGACGAGATCATGGAAACGCTCTCATACATGCCAATTTGCCAACTTCACCCAAAATATGGCATAATTCCAGAAGACGTACCTACACTTTATGCATTTTTTATAAATTATGCTAATTTATTCACGACGTGGCAGTTTCTGTGCTCATGAATATACATTAATTTACGGGTCAATACGTTCTAAAAGGGGCGATTTATTAGTTTGGGGGCAAGAGTTAAAAAGGGGGAATTGGCAATCCTCAGGGAGTCAATACAAAAGGAGAGACCCATTTGGAGAGCAGCTATGATCGAGTTTGTTGGTGTACATGTGACTGTTATTACCCTGCTCGTACTTCGACAACCTCTGTTACTGGCTTCTGTTATAGTTGTATTTAGGAAAAGTGTTCTCAATAGAATTAAAAAAAAAAAACATGAACATGCGATCGCTCATATTGCTGACACTGTACAAATCTACTGAACCATGTGGGTAGTCACGCAAACAAACAATTTGCTGTAATACTTAGACTTATTGCACTAAGTTAGTGTTTGTGAGAAAAGACAGGCAGGGATGAGGGATGGGAATTGAACCCTAGTCCTCCTGATCACTATGTAGACGAGTGACCCACAAGACCACGACGGGCTGGCTGCTTTTCTTTGCAGAGTGTATATAAATAGTTTATAAAGATATACTACATATTTTCATTATTGAGTCGCAATATTTAATAATATTGCCAATTTTGTCCTTGTGTAAATTATATGTATGCCATAACATGTTCGTGTACATCTTGAGTCTCAACCAATTTGGTGTTTGCCATTTGCATTGACCATACCTGACCCGACCCTAATGCCAAGACACGTTCCTGTTAATAATTGTAGCTCTAATGATACTCTATAGTGCACTGTCTGCTCGTAAGTTGGAATGATGTCAAATGATTAAACAAGTCGCGTTTAATTAATTTCCACCATTACAAGTTGTTAAATTGAGAGAACAAATGTCTCAACAAATATTTGAGGCTTATTTTGGTGTAAACCAGTCGCGTTTGATTCATTCCCACCATTATAAGTTGTTGAATGGAGAAAATAAATGTATATATATGGACAAATATTTGATACTGTGAGTCTTATTTTGGTGTAGTCGCGTTTAAATTGCGCGTCGTTCAGACGTATTTTAAAGTTATTTTATTATTTATTCATTCAGTTTTGCATGACCCGGTTTCAACCACATGGCCATTTTGAAACAAGGTGCGTGACATTAGGCGTGACCCCACTGACTATATGATTGTTTTGTTCAACTGTCGTGAATTTAGTGCAGTCGTTTTAAGTTCAAAATGGACCTTACTGGGAATAAATTTGTACCAAGTTGAGTTTGATATCATTGGAAGCGCAATTTTAAGCTGAGTAACATATCTAAAATCCACCGAAATCCACCCATGGGAACATTTTGTTTGTCAATTTTACCAATGGCACTCGTTTTGCCTAAAATTAAATACTGGGTACTGAAACATGGAGTTCCAATGTGATCGATTTAAAGTTCAAGTTGGAAAAATATACAAACATCTGGGTTTTTTTAAATGACTCTGCTGTTATAATTGTCTATAATTTGAATTTTTCAGCTATTATTAATTTTATGCTATTCCGCGCATGCGCAGTTGATGTTCTCACCCTTTAGCTGGATACCATCTTTTACGGAGCTCATAAAACTAATATTATTACAGTAAGTGGGCCCATTGTCGGAAAAAGATGATCCATGGGCCTTTGGATTCGCGCGCATTCGACTTTTGTACACGTTGTGCACGTAATAAGGGACCCACAACGCATGCATAAATTCTCATTTATATACACGTAATTTGAACGCGTGCTGTGGCCGACCGTCGCCGTTTAAAATATGCAACTGTAACCCAATCATGGCATAGGAGCAGTACTGTGTCATTCTGTTTTTTATCGTCTCTCAATTTTTATTCACACGATAATTGTGTTACTTTTTTATTCATATAAAAAGTATTTAGCTTATCCACCTCTATAACTGAAGTTTTTGCAGCTCATTGTGATGGCGTGCAATACTGAAGAAGAGAACTGCGTGATATGCCATGAGGAATTTTATAGCGTAACCGACAAAGTTGAACTTACAAAAAAGGGACTTGCCACCCTCATCGAATATAGTCGAAAACGTAATGATACATCTCTGTATAACAGCCTTACATCTAAAGCTCATGATAATAGTTCTGTGGTCAAAGTACACAAGAACTGCAGACGAGACTATACAAACAAGAGACGAAGCCTTTGTCAGTCTGATGACAGAAAAGACCTCTCAACACCAAAGAGATTGCGCTCACAGGATGCACATTTTCAGTGGAAAACAAAATGCTTCTTTTGTACTGAAACCATTGACGAACGTCATCCAGAGATCCCTTCTCGTAAAGCAAGTATTCTTCCCTTCAAAAATATTATTCTTGGACAGTGCAAAATACGAGGAGATGAATGGGCAACAGATGTGGAAACAAGGTTGAATGGATGTTTCGATTTACCTGCAGCGGATGCTGTCTATCATAAGCTATGTCACACGCAGTTTATGCTAAATAGGCAGCTTCCTTCATCTGGGCAGGTTTTTGAGAGTAGCAGGGGAAGAAAACCAGATGCTACCATGCTACAATACTTCAATATGCTGTGCATTTGGCTTGAAAATGAAGCAGAAGAGGAGCTTTACACATTAAATGAACTTGCTGTGAAGATGTCTGAATTTGCAGATGGCGAAAGCGTATACAGTGCTAAATGGCTAAAGCAAAAACTTATTGATCGATACAAGGATTCGGTGTACTTTGCAGAAAAAGAAGGCCGATCGAACATCGCATGTTTCAGGAGTACAACAATTTCGATTATCAATGAGAAATGGTACAGTGATAGAAAGAACAATGTGCAAGATGAGGCAGAACGTATTGTGGAGACAGCTGCTAAGATTATTTTGTCTGAGATCAGGGCCATGGAGTACAACAATGATCAATACCCTACCGTAGAGGACATATCAAGGCCAGAAAAACAGGAGTCATGCATACCAAACTGTTTGCAGAAGTTTTTGAAAGTTCTTGTAAAATCATCTGTGAAACAAAAGAGCATTGGGCAATGTATTGTGTATTCTGTGCGGCCAAGATCTGTCATACCTTCGATATTGTTTGGTTTGGGTGTTGAAATGGACCATGTCATTGGTTCAAAGTGGGCCATTAATGAAGTAAATAGACTAGGATTTTCCATTTCCTACGATGAAGTAACACGTTTTAAACAAAATGTTGTACAAAACATAAATGTGGAAGACATTTTGAGCTGCCATCCTGCTGGTAGTTTTACTCAATGGATAGCTGACAATGTTGATCACAACATTGTTACAATCGATGGCAAACATACTTTCCATGGAATGGGTATTGTGAGTGCCACATCAGGCACATTTGGGATTGAGCGAATACCTCAACGGCATTCCATACCTAGGCAGAAATTGTTGAAAGAAAATGAAGCTGTTGCCAACAAAGGAGTCAAGATAGTCCAATATATCAATTCCTGTAAGCCTGGCTTGTCAGCAACCATATTTAGGCCCCTTGAAAACCTTGATTTATCATACAGTCATCCAGTTGGTCTTAAGTACAACCTAGTTTGGCATTCTGGAAATTACTTCAGAAATATGAAGGATCTGAGACCAGGTTGGTCTGGATTCATGCAAGATGCAAGCATTGGGACATATCCACCAAAAGCAGATGTCCATCTTCTACCAATAATAGACCTGAATCCATCTGACCAAACATGTCTTTACTCAACACTGTTGTTTGTTGAATCTCAAGCCAAGAAACTAAATATTACTACACCGTGCATCACATTTGATCAACCACTTTGGGTTAAAGCTATGGATGTTATAAAAAACAAATCAATGCACATCGTTTGCCGATTGGGTGGATTTCACACTTTAATGAGTTTCATGGGCAGTATTGGTAAGAAGCATTGGAAACTGTCTATGGAGAAAATGCTGTTCAGCATATGATGTCAGGTAAAGCCGTTTCAAGAGCACTAAGAGGACACTTTCTGGTGGAGGCTGCCCTCACCAATAAGCTTGTATCACATTTCCTACCCCAGCAACTTAAGGACAACCCTGTTCCAGAAGACGATACAGAACACCAAGAAGGTTCTAGTGCCAATATCAGCGATGACGAAGCTGATGAGGAAACAACAAACAGTTTTGCATTGGTTATTGATGATTCTGTAGCTGACAAGAATCAACTTTTCAATGAGGAGGAGACCGAAAATTTAACTCGATTATATGAATTAGTCAGAGCTGGGAAAGCCAAAGATGCTGATATTTTGGGATCTGCAGAACTAAAAAAACTGGAGACAAATTTGAGAGCTCTGAAGAATGACCTAGCTGGGAAGTCGCGTACTGCAACACTCTGGCTTCAGTATATGGAATATGTTCAGTTGTTGAAACTCTTCATTCGAGCTGGGAGGACTGGAAACTGGGAACATCATTTGATTGTAGTCAGGAAGATGATTAACCTATTTGTTGTTGCAGAACACATAAACTATGCCAAAAGTTCCCGGCCTTACCTGCAATTTATGTTAGATCTGCCAAAAGAATACCCATGGCTATACTACAGATTTGCAGAGCTTGGATATCACACGGTTCGGCGAAGTGACAGGTTCTGGGCAGGATTATGGACTGATTTAATCATTGAGCAAGTGATGATGCGGTCAATAAAAAGTAGAGGTGGTTTGACTAGAGGTCGTGGATTTACTGAATCTGTGCGATTGATGTGGGTACACAGTGTTCATGCATGTGGTGAAATTCATAATGCCATGACAATCCTCACAGGTCTCCAACATACAACGAGTGAACAACATATTGAGCTAGGAAAATCACGGATAAAGCTAGACAATAGTGATTTATTGAAGATCCAGAACTGGTTTGATAAGTTTGAACATTTTGATCCCAATGAACCAAATCTGAGAAGTATATCATCAGGAATTGTTGCCCCGATTGAAAGTGGGGTTAATTGTGATAACATTGAGGAAATAGGAGAGGCCATTCAAAAATCACTTGACAACATGGTTTTGCATGATGCAACAATAAAAAGAAATAAACTTGCCAAAACACTAGAAGGTCTTAAAGTCAGTATTACAATTGACAACGAAACAGTGCACATCGATCCCATGGTTCTCTTCGCTAGACTGATGCTTATACTTCAAAGGGAGGCTGATCCTTCCCCGTACTTTGCTTATGAACTAACATATGTTCCTACAGCTCTGTTCAAAGACAACATGATGAGAAAAGCCAACAAAGCACTCCTGACAAAAGCTTTGATAAGTAACACACTACCCGAAAATGCAAATACAGTGACTGAATATGTTCTCGATGGTGGAGCCTTACTGCATAGGGTTCGTTGGCTACCAAACTTGATCTATAATGATATAGTTCAACAGTACCAAGCATATATTGACATGAAATTTTGCCACTGTTACATTGTATTTGATGGTTATGAAAGTGGAGCCAACACTAAAGACCATGAGCACCTGCGCAGAGCAGGAAAAACATCTGCAGATATCCAAGTACGCAGTGACTTACCAGCTTTCAATAGTCTGGGGACAATTTCTGTCTAACACTAATAACAAGGTGCAGTTTATTAAATTACTTGGTCAAGCCCTAGAAAATGACGGCCATCAAGTGGAATACAGTAAAGGTGATGCTGACACCTTAATTGCATCAACAGCATTACAATTAGCTGCTTCTAGTAAAAGAACTACTGTGGTGGTAGATGATGCCGATGTCTTAGTCTTGCTCTTGTACCACTGGAATAAAGAAATGGCCAATATCTATTTCCGTTCAGAAGCTAAGAAAGACAAAAATAACATTGTTCCAATTTTCTCCATCGAAACCATGTCAGATTCTCTTGGCAACAAGTCTTTCATTCTTTTTGTTCATGCTTGGTCTGGGTGTGACACGACATCTTCAATTTTCGGTCAGGGAAAAACCAGTATGTTAAAAAGGCTAAAGAAATCAAAGCAAATACAGGAGACATGCTCTATATTTGGCAGTGATGTTGCTACACAAGGACAAGTTTCTGAAGCAGGACTGGCACTGTTTGCGCTTAGCTATGGTGGAATTGCTGGAGACTGGTGGAATTGCTGGAGACTCCCTGGATCATCTGCGGTATAAGAAGTATATTGATATGGTTGCTTCAAGTAAATCAAAAATTGAGCCACAGAGGTTGCCGCCAACAGAGAGAGCGGCATATTTCCACTGCCTGCGGGTTCATTATCAAGTTCGAGTGTGGAAGACATTTGACAGTTGTCATGAAAACCCATTGGAGTGGGGCTGGAGACAAATTAACAATCGGTTGATGCCAATAATGACAGATAAAGATGTAGCACCGGAGAATCTGCTGATAATTATCAGATGCAAGTGCAAAATTAACTCGAAAAATGTGTGTGGTACAAACTTGTGCTCTTGTCGCAAAAGTGGGCTAAACTGTGTTGCAGCATGTGAAGGGTGCAGAGGTGATAATTGTCATAATGTTGAAGAGCCACTTGTTGAAGAAAATGACATTCAATAAACTATTGTATGATCAAATATTTTAGACATATTTGTATTAGAAGAATTGGTTAAGCTAAGGCTTCTATTTCTCAAGCATGTTGTTATTATCACTATACATCTTAAATAATTTTGTTTTTTCATACACTATGATGTCGTGAATTCGGATCTCTAAAATATCATATGTCACATGATTCCTGGTTTAATTGTATTAGCTTCCAGTGATAACAACTTGTAGAAATGACATAAGCATGTTTCATCATTGTATATCTGTAACAAAACTTACATTCAGAGCTTTTACATGGATGACATGAAAATCAATCTCGCCACGACATATATCTCGGTTCTAAACTTTGAGTAAAACGGATGCCTTCAGTAAAATAGCCGTCATTTTTTTTCCCGTGGGTGTATTCCGGTGGATTTTGGATATGTTACTCGCCTTAAAATTACGCTTCCAATGATACCAAATTTAACTTGGTACAAATTTATTCCCGGTTCCACCCTAAAACGACTACACTAATTGTTAAGTTAGGATTGTCACGTTATTTGTTCCAACTTATTTGTAATGTCTTAAATACCAAATCGTATATATCCAGAGTTAGCGGGACCAGCGCAATACAAACGTGACCTTGATAATAGGATTGTGTTCAAATAACAGAAGCTGACATTTTTGGACTAACATTATGTAATTGAAACACAAAATATAAGTATTAGAGGGATTACAAAAGAGGATATAGTTAATATGGGCAGATGATTTGCTGGAGCTGTTGGTAAATTTATGTAATTGATTTTGCTGTGATAATGTATACATGTATGAACAATTATGTGAATATGGTGTTGTGTGTTATAGGAAGTAGGTGATGTCTTAAGTCTTTTGGTTATGTCATTTGAATCAAGGGGGGGAGGTTAAAGTAGTTGATCGGAAAGAATGATTATATTTGTTCTTTGGCAGTGAACGGCTTATTTGTACTTGACTGTAACCCACCCACCACTCGATTGTAATTTGGCCAGCTGCTATTAGACATCACTCAGCATGACTAGTTGGAAGACAACCATGTAAAAATAGTGTGAATAGAATAAACGTCTGTAATGAACAAGGAAAAAATAAAGTTTTTATTTTTTATCTTAACCATCAATATACAACAATTTACAAACAAATTCGAGTAAGAATAAAGTAAAAAGTTGAACCAATAGGAGATACAGGTGGTGGTTGAATTATCTCGCCTGGAAGAAAATAAAAAAACAAGTGGTAAGGATTATATATTGTAATGAATGATTTGAGTAAGGTGTTGAGTAGAGGAATGTTCAATAGGAAGAACATTGTTGAAATGCTTTGGAAATGATTGGACTTTCCATAAATTAAATCTTGAGGCACATTGTAAATAACTAGTGAGAGGATGCTGAAAGCACTACCGTGCATTCAAGCATCCTCTCAATGAAAACACAGGTTATGCACATTTACATTATAATGAGATAAATTAGTGTTGTAAACGGAGTGTCATGATTAAATCTGGTATGATGTGCATGGAACGACTCATGGTGAAAAAGCAGGTAAGTGTCGACGGAAGACCCAAATGATAGGTATCACCACCGACCAATTTGGTATTAGTCATAATGCCGAAAATACTATATCTTGTTGTTTTCAATAAGTATATGTGCAGCAACAATAAACTGTACAAAACCAGTAGTTAACTGTTTACAACATTGTACAAGACAGTATTATAGACCCATATCATGCAAAGTTACAGGGTGTTGTACAAATATACCCCCTTACTTTTAGGCTATTGTATGTTCATCCAACTGTTCATTCAGAATGAATAAGAAATAAAGTAGGTGCAAAGAGACTGTATGGAATGTAATTGTACTTCATAGAGTTATCAATGATGATATCAATTCCATCAGACTGATAGAACCGGTAAAAGTAATGAATTTATCGCATGGCAATGGTAATGTGTCATCTGACATATAACCGGAGTGAATTGACCATGTGCAAAAACAGCATTGTTGGTTTGCATAAGACAGCCCACACACATGCTATAAGGAGTAAACTGACAGGGCTGTAAATGAGTCAACATCAAACCAGAAACATAGAATGTAAATGCATGGACCTGTTTGTACAGAATCCCAGTTCATCCCTCATTATTTATGTGGATCATGTTAAAAAGATCTCAAACCATTATGAGGCCAATGAAAAACAAATTTGGTGTTTCCAGTATTAGAGTAAAAAATATTGGGTAGTTAGGCAGGGATTTTATTATTTTAGATTTATTTTTCCCCAACATGTTCAGTCTATATCAAATACAATCATTTTAAACAATTTTTTTTTACATGATGATATTACTATCAAATTTTGTTCATTTTAGAAAAAGGGAACTCATTTCCATAAAAATAAAATTAATAACAAATGACAACACATGTCATTGTTTATGGTTGAGGTGAGTGGCATGAACTGTTGATCGGTGGCACCATTTCAAAAATGGCAGCTGGCAACAGAAAAACCTTCACTGATGTACATGTGTATGTAGTGAGCACAAGGAATTGGCCCCTATCAGTTTCTGCCTAATAAATGACAGTTATGTACATTCCTGCTGTGGCCATTTACCTACAATAGCAACATCACAAGCATGATAAAAGCCCCCTGATTTACACATTGCAGCTCTTGCTGTTTCTTGCATGTGACAAAAATCCGCCTAAATCACAAGAAACTTGTAGTGAGCCAAACAATGATCATGAAAAAGTAAGAATGAATACAGCCAGCCATGCCAATGTGGTGAATCAAATGCAATTTCTTGCAAGACTTTCTGCTCAATATTATACAGTGTGTGGCAGCCTATGCGGAATAATCAATGGTGTGGTCACAAATGATCATGAAGATTAATCATGATCACATACTTCATATACATTATAACATTACATTAATGGGCAAAGACTATAAATCATATCCACGCCCCTAGACATGGCTACATCCGAGGTCATCATTTTGCCAATGCCATTCTTGCATATCATTATTGCTGGTTGCATAGACTAGACTATTAATGTACAAGTATTTACACATATCGGCCTTAATTGGTTTTAGATGCTATTTTATTGAGATGCATCGCGACAACTGTGGCCGTGAAGGTTAGGTAATTGTTACTAGTCGTACCGTGCACACACATCATATGAGTTCACAGGCCATAGGCCTAGTAAATCGCTGTCATCATTTATATACGATGCAATATTTATTTTTGGTCATTAGTTTCTCTGATTCATGACATCATGTGCCAATAAATCCTGAAAATTAGCTTTGCTATGCGATGAGTCGTTTAGTACAAAACACTGAATGATAGCATGGTGTGAGTTTTAGAGGTAAAGCAATTGTTAAGAATATATTAAAATTTGTGGAAAAGGGCAAAGGCTCTTACCTTAGTACATACAATGTCTGTACGGCGTCCTGGGCTGGCTGGCAAAATAACACGTCATCGAAAGATGCGTGTACGTGTACTGTAGACAATTTCCATGACGCTGCATTGCATGCGTAGAGTCAACGTCACGATTTCTGCGTATCAATTTTTCTCCGCTTTTTTCAACAAATAATTCACTTTTTTCTCTTGGGAAAACGTCGTCAATCTTATTTTATTAGCCTGAACTTTGTCTTGACAGCGCAAATTATACCCAAATAAACGTCTTTGGATGATTTCTGGCACCCAAAATTGATTCTCGACTCAGTCCTAATTACGCGTTTAGGAATGACCTGGTGATCCAAAATTGACCTCGAATGAAAATACTGCCGCCTACGGCGGGTCCCGGGATCATTGCGTCGAGCAAACGACCCCTATTGAAGGTCATGTATTTTGTGACGTGGCCAATTCGTGTATAATTACGGCTTCTGGAATTGTGTCCAAACATTGATTTAGACGGGGGCCGCGGTCCCCCTATTTTTAATAAACAACAGGGCTTCGCCCCATCGGTGCTCGCGAACTTGGCCTTAGGCCAACTTATCGGCCCCCCTATTCCAGAATCCTAGAGACGCCCCTGCCAAATGTTGCTGACACAAAAAGTTTCAGCTTGATTTTGGAGGGCCGATGCTTGGTCTAAAATGGAGGTTGCGTTGATTAATGATAGTGGTTATACCTACCATATAACTCCATATTATGTTCGCATCGTCCTGCAATTCAGTGCATAGACGTGGAATGTGAATATCTGGGTTGGTGTCTTCTGGACCGGCTTCAATGAGCAATACAGTAGACCGTGTATCTTCAGACAACCTACTAGCAACCACACATCCTGCACTTCCGGCCCCAACGATGATGTAGTCAAACAACTCCGCCATTAACCTGTTCTACCCAGACAGGATGTCACAGTAAATATAGTGGCAAATATGGTAAAATGCTAAATTAACAGATAAATAGACAAATAAGAGCTCCGAACTTGTTCTGCTCACCTATCACAATAATCGACCCTCGAATCTGGCCGTAATACAAATAATGGACTAAAGTCTACTCTACTGATGTATGCGATACTATCCTAAACTGATTGCCGGAAAAAAGGTAAATTCTGCGCAATGCGTAAATCCCGAAGAAAACATACAAAATATTTTGGGCATGAACTGACGAGATAGATAGCCAATCGTATTTCCAATTACATCATTGTCGCACTGAAATCACATAGTGAGTCTAATACAAGGTTACATCTTGTCTGTGATTATGGTATGGGAAATTGAATAAAACATCATATATCCCAACTATACATAATATATCTCAGCTATACATAATATATCTCAGCTATACATAATCCCAACTATACCTGAAATATAGTAATTATAGCTGAGACATATTAAGTATAGCTGAGATACATTAAAGCATAATTGAAATAGATTAGGTATAGCTGAGATATATTAAGCATAGCTGTGATATATTAGGCATAGATGTGATATATTGGGTATAGCTGAGGTATATTAAGTATAGCTGAAATATATTAGGTATAGCTGAGATATATTAGGTATAGCTGAGATATATTAAGCATAGCTGAAATGTATTAGGTATAACTGGCATATGTTAGGCATAGCTGGGATATTTTAGGTATAGTTGAGATCTGTTAAATATAGTTGAGATATAATATGTATAGCTGAGGTATATTGAGTATAGCCAATATATATTACGTATAATTGAGATATAATACGTATAGCTGAGGTATATTGAGTATAGCCAAGATATATTGAGTATAGCCAAGATATATTACGTATAGCTGAGATATAATACGTATAGCTGAGATATATTACGTAAAGCTGAGGTATATTACGTATAGCTGAGATATATTAAATATAGTTGAAATATATTAGGTATAGCAGAGATATATTAAGTATATCTAAGATATATTAGGTATAGCTGAGATACATTAATTATAACAGATATTTTAGGTATAGTTGAGATTTATTAGGTATAGCTGAGATATATTAGGTATAGCTGAGATACATTGAGCATAATTGAGATATATTAAGTATAGCTGAAATATATTAGGTATAGCAGAGATATATTAGGTATAGCTAAGATATATTAGGTATAGCTGAGATATATTATGTATAGCTGAGACATATTAGATATAGCTAAGACATATTAGGTATAGCTAAGATATATTAGGTATAGCTGAGATGCATTAATTATAACTGAGATATTTTAGGTATAGTTTAGAGTTATTAGGTACAGTTGAGATTTATTAGGTATATCAACGATATATTAGGTACAGCTAAGATATATTAGGTATAGCTGAGATATATTATGTATAGCTGAGATACATTGAGTATAGCTAAGATATATTAGGTATAGCTGAGATATATTAGGTATAGCTGAGATATATTAGGTATAGCTGAGATACATTAAGTATAGCTAAGATATATTAGGTATAGCTGAGATATATTATGTATAGCTGAGATACATTGAGTATAGCTAAGATATATTAGGTATAGCTGAGATATATTAGGTATAGCTGAGATATATTAAGTATAATTGCGATATATTAAATGTAGCTGAGATATATATTGATATAGCAGAGATACATTAAGTATAGCTAAGATATATTAGGTATAGCTGAGATACATTAATTATAACTGGGATATTTTAGGTATAGTTGAGATTTATTAGGTATAGCTGAGATTTATTAGGTATAGCTGAGATATATTAGGTATAGCTGAGATACATTAAGCATAATTGAGATATATTTGGTGTAGCCTAGATATATTGGATATAGCTGAAGTATATTGAGTATAGCCAATATATATTACGTATAATTGAGATATAATACGTATAGCTGAGGTATATTGAGTATAGCCAAGATATATTGAGTATAGCCAAGATATATTACGTATAGCTGAGATATAATACGTATAGCTGAGATATATTACGTAAAGCTGAGGTATATTACGTATAGCTGAGATATATTAAATATAGTTGAAATATATTAGGTATAGCAGAGATATATTAAGTATATCTAAGATATATTAGGTATAGCTGAGATACATTAATTATAACAGATATTTTAGGTATAGTTGAGATTTATTAGGTATAGCTGAAATTTATTAGGTATAGCTGAGATATATTAGGTATAGCTGAGATACATTGAGCATAATTGAGATATATTAAGTATAGCTGAAATATATTAGGTATAGCAGAGATATATTAGGTATAGCTAAGATATATTAGGTATAGCTGAGATATATTATGTATAGCTGAGACATATTAGATATAGCTAAGACATATTAGGTATAGCTAAGATATATTAGGTATAGCTGAGATGCATTAATTATAACTGAGATATTTTAGGTATAGTTTAGAGTTATTAGGTACAGTTGAGATTTATTAGGTATATCAACGATATATTAGGTACAGCTAAGATATATTAGGTATAGCTGAGATATATTATGTATAGCTGAGATACATTGAGTATAGCTAAGATATATTAGGTATAGCTGAGATATATTAGGTATAGCTGAGATATATTAGGTATAATTGCGATATATTAAATGTAGCTGAGATATATATTGATATAGCAGAGATACATTAAGTATAGCTAAGATATATTAGGTATAGCTGAGATACATTAATTATAACTGGGATATTTTAGGTATAGTTGAGATTTATTAGGTATAGCTGAGATTTATTAGGTATAGTTGAGATATATTAGGTATAGCTGAGATACATTAAGCATAATTGAGATATATTTGGTGTAGCCTAGATATATTGGATATAGCTGAAGTATATTAAGTATAGCTGAAATATATTAGGTATAGCTGAGATAAATTAGGTACAGCCGAGATATATTAGGTATAGCTAAGATATATTAAGTATAGCTAAGATATATTAGGTATAGCCGAGATATATTAAGTATAGCTGAGATATATTAGGTATAGCTGAGATATATTAGGTATAGCTGAAATATATTAGGTATAGCTGAGATATATTAGGTATAGCTGAGATATATTAGGTATAGCCGAGATATATTAAGTATAGCCGAGATATATTAAGTATAGCTGAAATATATTAGGTATAGCTGAGATATATTAGGTATAGTTGAAATATATCAGGTATAGCTGAGATATATTAGGTATAGCTGAGATATATTAGGTATAGCCGGGATATATTAGGTATAGCCGAAATATATTAAGTATAGCTGAAATATATTAGGTATAGCAAAGATATATTAAGTATGGCTGAAATGTATTAGGTATAACTGAGATATGTTAGGCATAGCTGGGATATTTTAGGTATAGTTGAGATCTGTTAAATATAGTTGAGATATAATATGTATAGCTGAGGTATATTGAGTATAGCCAAGATATATTACGTATAACTGAGATATAATATGTATAGCTGAGGTATATTGAGTATAGCCAAGATATATTACGTATATCCAAGATATATTACGTATAGCTGAGATATATTACGTATAGCTGAGATATATTACGTATAGCTGAAGTATATCGAGTATAGACAAGATATGTTACGTATAGCTGAGATATATTACGTAAAGCTGAGGTATATTACGTATAGCTGAAATATATTAGGTATAGCAGAGATATATTAAGTATAGCTAAGATATATTAGGTATAGCTGAGATACATTAATTATAACAGATATATTAGGTATAGCTGAGATTTATTATGTATAGCTGAGATATATTACGTATAGCTGAGATATATCGAGTATAGACAAGATATGTTACGTATAGCTGAGATATATTACGTAAAGCTGAGGTATATTACGTATAGCTGAAATATATTAGGTATAGCAGAGATATATTAAGTATAGCTAAGATATATTAGGTATAGCTGAGATACATTAATTATAACAGATATATTAGGTATAGCTGAGATTTATTATGTATAGCTGAGATACATTGAGCATACTCGAGATATATTAAGTATAGCTAAAATATATTAGGTGTAGCTGAGATGCATTAATTATAACTGAGATATTTTAGGTATAGTTTAAAGTTATTAGGTATAGCAGAGATTTATTAGGTATAGCAGAGATTTATTAGGTATAGCTGAAATATATTAGGTATAGCTGAGATATATTAGGTATAGCTGAAATATATTAGGTATAGCTGAGATATATTAGGTATAGCCGAGATATATTAGATATAGCCGAGATATATTAAGTATAGCTGAAATATATTAGGTATAGCTGAGATATATTAGGTATAGCTGAAATATATTAGGTATAGCTGAGATATATTAGGTATAGCTGAAATATATTAGGTATAGCCGAGATATATTAGGTATAGCCGAGATATATTAGGTATAGCCGAGATATATTAAGTATAGCTGAAATATATTAGGTATAGCTGAGATACATTAATTATAACTGAGATATTTTAGGTATTGTTGAGATATTTTAGGTATAGTTGAGATTTATTAGGTATAGCTGAGATATATTAGGTATAGCCTAGATATATTAGGTATAACCGAGATATGTTAGGTATAGCTGGGATATTTTGGTATAGTTCAGATATAATATGTATAGCTGAGATTTATAACGCAGAGATGACGGTACTCTGACATTTTTATCTGAAAAATTCTTTATACATTTCAAAAATGTAATACTCAATATAAATTTAGTGATTCGCACTGCTGAAACACGCTTATTAAATGTATGTGTTCTATTGAG
Organism: Saccoglossus kowalevskii; assembly: GCF_978046115.1. Classification (NCBI taxonomy): domain Eukaryota; kingdom Metazoa; phylum Hemichordata; class Enteropneusta; family Harrimaniidae; genus Saccoglossus; species Saccoglossus kowalevskii. Next base: position 28,497,619 of record NC_140642.1, on the reverse strand, counting down.
TAATGTGAAACTTATAATACATAAAATAAAATATTGTATACTTATAAATAAATTATAAGTGTTGTTATTTAGTGGGAGAGCGGGTGTGAGTGATGTGTTGTGATAAAATAACTAACACATTCGGGCAATATCACGATTTGTTGTCTGTCCTCGGGATGTTGGTCGAGACCATAATATTGATGATGCCCTCGCCTTCACCTCTCGCATAATCAATATTATGGTCATGGCCACCATCCCTTGTGCGGGCAATAAATCGTGATATTGCCCTCACAAACATGTGTCATTATTTAACTCAAAGTCATTAATGGTTGCTCATGAAATTTTCAGGAGAGTTTGCAATTTAAACAGAGCAATCGGTTCAATTTTAGTAGTGAACTGGTTTCTATTGAAACAATACTTTTGGGAATGATTTTTCATTCAACTCAAAAAATGATCACGATGGATTGATTCTTATAATAAGTAGCAATCGAAGTGCTTTCTAGTTAATGAGTGTATCAATGGGATTTACTTTCTATACGTCCGACAAGTTAGCCTAACATGCATTGTTTCCTGAGGATCTGTTTGTGTCTTTGTGGTTTACAAAAATATTCATAGCAGACTTGCCATAAGTTTCATTATCAGGTTGAATGTTCTACATTCTATATATTATGATTCCGATAATTTCATTGATGCAACGCAAATAAAAATAAATGTCAAAAGTGTAAATGTTTTGTTTTTCGTTAATAATTAAAACCACTATATAATGGTTTCATATATTGGTTTAATTCCAACCCATTGTCAAAATTGAAATTCGATATTCATGGTAGATAGGTAGTATAGTGCAAGTTTATTCGGGAGATGGCAGATACATGGAATAGAATACGTACACACTTTCACTCTGGGATTGCCCAGAATGACCAAGAACTAAAAACATGACAAAGTGCGTATCCAGACCATGTACATTAGTTGTGTATATTTCAGTATTCAAGTACAAGTTATCATATAAGGTGACACACAACGAATGACCTAATCGGACAATATTTAGACATCTACCCGCATGGATGGTGAACAATGAATTAAATAAAAGTACAGCGATGAATTTAACACCTTCACCGGCCTTCAATGACCAGACCACGTGTGACACAATGTCAGGTGTCAACAGATGACACCTTATCATCCGGGTACATTCTATGATAATTTAGTCCAGTTTCGGAACATGGTGCAGTCCTTAAAATTAAACAAAGCGACTTTTTCTCAAATTAAAAATTACAATTTCTACAATTAAATAACATCTTTCAAAATACAAAAAAAAAATCATGGAAGATTATAATACTCATTACGAAAATGTGCATCGATGTATAGGTGCGGCACTCTGTCTGTGGAAAGGTATGTTACACATTCTGACTAATAATAAAAACAAATAAAATAAAATGACGCGTTATCTTTTATATTATTATACATCTGTCACTGTAACGCCATAAGTTTCAGCATGCCGTAATTTTACGGTAGTTTACGGGGTATTTTCGTCCTACCATAAATGGAAATGCGAATTCCAAATATTGAATGATTACGCGCGTAAACGTTCTCTAATAATAAAAACAAACATGGCTGTCATTGGGGTTTGACCGGACTCCACACAAAGAAGTTCGCTGATTCTGTTCCAAACTTTTTGGATTTCGGCATTCCCATGATGTATCATTGGAAGGAAAAGATGTACAATAATAATAATAAGGTTATTACAGACAATACAGCTGTACAGCGGAGGTCGATGGGCGGCGTACTGTCTGGGTGCATACTTTGAGGTATTCTCCTAATAACCTCATATTCATACTCATAGATCCAAACATCGTCAAAAATAGCAACTGCCTTTTCTCTCACATTGCGGAACGGTAAATACAATATTATAACAGCATCACTCTTAACACATCCACCATGACACTCGTCCTATATGACTGATATTTATGAAATAGATAATCCCATCGAACATGATGAAATGATTGTGACATGAAGTAATACGTACTTGGCCGCCCTAATTCTATTTCCGACAAGTTGAAAACGTTATTAATTTGCCTTTCCAATCAATATATTTAAACTCGAAAAAAAGAAGAATTGATAACTGAAAATATCTTAGAATACTCTGTACTTATAAAACTTCTTAAAAACCAAACCTTAAAACGCTGTGTCGCAAATACTGCGTCTATTGCGAAATGTTTACTAATTTACCAGCATAAAGGACCTCACAAACTTATCAAATAGTATTCCAAAATGTAGAATAAGTAGAAATGACGCAAAAATATAACTCAACATCATAAAAAAATCATTCATAAATTCGACAATTTCAATCATGCATAGTGTTTAACGAAACTGAACAATCATACTGCGAATTTGAAAATGTCCACCATCATTTCCGTGTTTTCCTTAGAGCAAGCCTTTGTTATACTGTTTACCTCTGTGATGCACGCCGGCCATTATATAAAAATATAGTTTCTTGTCCTCATGGTGTTTGCGTCTCAATGACAACATATATTGATGTTGTTACCATTGTAAACTCAAGTGAAATAATAAATAAGAAAAAAATTAGACTTTATTCGTAAACAAATCATTTGAGAACCAATGGATTTTAGACATGCATTATGAATATAGAAAACAAACCTTGGCTAAAAACAAACTAAGAACATACAGACTTTTTAAACAAGATTTAAAAATTAAAAATTACTGCATTAATGTGCAAAACCATGGTTCTAGAAGGTTAATGGCAAAATTCAGGACAAGCAACCATGACCTTAAAATTGAGGAAGGCAGACATAGTAATGTGCCTCTGGATAAAAGAACATGTGACATGTGCAGCCAAAATATAATTGGGGATGAGCAACATTTTGTAATGAAATGTCCAGCTAACAGTCATCATAGGGACAAATTATTCCTAAACGCAGAAAATAAAGTTCCAAATTTTGAAAAGGAAAACAGTCAGAATAAATTCATATTAATATTGGAAAACCATACACTGGCACCAGCCTTAGCTGTCGTCTTAAAAAACAGCTATGAAACAAAACACAACAACTATCAGTGTATTAGGTTACAATTTGTGTCCATTCTATATTCTGTATTCACCATTGGTTGCAAAGTGTCTTTATTTTTTTATTCATATTCTTTTTTTAAAAGTATAATTTTTTTTAGCTTATAGTTAGTTAGCTTGTAGTTATTATTATTAAATTATTATTATCTAAACTGTTCAGTTGTAAGTCAGTTTATTCTTTGTGTAACTTTGGAGTTAGGTTGTATATTATACTATCTATTTTGAGTTAACGAGACAATTTCCTGGTGTACACGTCATGACAGTCATTGCTGTCACGTTATCATTGATTAGTACACGCCACACTGATGGTACGTCACTGAAACAAGATAGCTGTCTTGTCAATGCGGTGCGACAGCAGGTTGGTTTGTAAAATGGACCACCAGAGTAAACTTTTACTTTACTTTAGTACTTGGGCAGCACTTTCTGTCGTTGCGTTGATCCTAAATATATTAAACGTGGACTGGGAAAGGACATCGCTACCTGATGGAATCATACTTTGTATTCTACTTGGAATTGTGCAGGGAAGTGTACTTGAATTGGTGGTGCAGACTGTAGTTGCAATATTCTATCGGGGTAGCGACCAACGCGACAAAGTCGCCAATTTCTCAAATTTGACACTTCTTATGGCATACAACCTTCTGGCTGTCAGTAAATCCGATATCAATGAAACATTTCATCAAATGTACAAGGCATACATGGGCAACCTCAGTGAAAACATTTCCATCGTTCTTATTAGTGCTACGTCCGACCCAAAGCTCATACGTCATGAAAAGAATCTTCTGAAACATTACAGACTAAAGATACGAAAACAGTTACTCCGAGAACACATCAGGTACCTCCAGGGAGCTGAAAATCGCATTGACATGTTTCGGTTGCATTTTTATTGGAAGCGGTTTTCTAAAGAGTATTTGCAGAGGAACATATATCAAATTTGTCTGCATCTAATAAGAGAGTTTATGTTGCTACATCGAGTTAGCAAAGTTCTTCGCAAGTGTGGACAATACCAGGATTTGATTATCTTGAGTAGCGGAATTAAAACGGCCTACTCGTACACTGATAATGAATATTATGGTAAGTTGGCTCGTTGTCCCGGTGAACCGCTCTTCCATAGCTCAGATGATGTAAACAATATCTGTGGCAGGAATTTTAATTATACACTCGTTTTGGACGGCGATACGGAGGTCCCTCCTACAACGGCGTACGAATTGATGGCGATAGCAGCGGGCAATCCAGACCGCGGAATTATTCAACCATCAATAACAATGCACGTCAAAGAGGACGACACGTTATTTATGCATATAGAAAGTTTACGTCAACGCCTGGCAACACCGTTTTCTGAGGCAGTTGGTTCTCTTTTGGGACAATGTGGCTTTTTCGGAAAAGCGCTGATTAAGAATGATATTTATCTGAATCATGTCATTGGAACCCCTGATGACTTAAAGGAACTTGTACCTATTGATGTACTCAGTCATGATACGTTTGAAGCCGCAATTCTGAAACCATACTACGCTCTTTCAGTTACGCTGCTAGAAGCTCCTTGCTTTAACTACATCACATGGGACATTCGGGAACGACGTTGGAACAAGGGCGAGATTATACTGGCCATGTATTTCTGGAAAAATATATTCGGAAAACCAATGAGGTTCCTTCAAAGGATTCTTAAAGGGAAGAGTTTTGTTGAAACTAAAATGAGAACACCTAGTAAATTTGACGTTGCCAGTGCTTATATCGCCCATTCTGCTCTCCGAATGATGTTTATGAAACCTCTTTTACTGCTGTACGCTATTTTACATTGTTGGGCCAATCTATATTATCCAAGCCTCTCATTATCAATTATCTTATTTATCGTCATGATTTTCCCTAAATTTGCAATCATAAATCGGCGAAACGTGCATCTAGTATTTATTGAAGTATTGGCTTCATTCTTGCAATTCACGCCAGAATGTGTGGTGGGGTGCGTTAGAATCGCGAGGGCGTTTTACTCCCTCATATCGAATAACACAAAATGGGTACCACAACGCGCGGTCGAGGAGACATTTCGTATTTCAAATCCGTTCGTTTCCAGTTTTAAACATTTATGGGGATACTCATTGTCAAGTGCAGTGTTGGCAGTCGTTGTTCAGGTACTCACTAGAAGATTTCTTATAGTTGACATTTTGTTGTTGACAATGTTTCTTCTTCCGTTCTGCACCGGATGTACGTCAATATCCTTAGCTGCAGTCAAAAGTAAGATACGCGTAGTACGTAAAAAGCTCGCTGTTCTGAAATAATTACATTACAACTTCGCAGAAATATATACTTTATTTACAGAATTAATAATTTAAACACAAAGCATTTTTAAAACGAACCATCAATCAATTATATGATTGCAATGGTGTTTGTGTTTCAATAGTAGTTCGAATCTGAAATATTGCCTTTAAACATGAGATGTATGGATGGATAACCGGGTACGTTACATGACTAATTTAGAAAGCATGTGCGTTTCAATGACAACTCGTGTGAAAACTAATTTATTAATGTTTTAAGCAGACATGCAAGGGTGCGTGTGTCCCATGGGTTGATGCGGTTAAAATAAAGAGCTGGTCACGTGACATCTACCATTATCTCCGTAATGAGGACAGCATAACTACTGTATTTAATGTAAATACATACAATATATTATTTACAACACCAAAGTCATTATGTGCTGGATAAATACAGTTTATTTATTTTACTATGTGTTTGCTTTGTTTATGTATGTGGAATTTCGTTCAACTCTACAACTGATCGCTCGCAAATGGAAACAGTATAAATATATCTCCAGATACAGAATTAAAAGATAATATCAATCCATAATGAGAAATTGTGGGAGAAAAACTGAGTGAGCGCAGTTATGTAAGTTGTCATTTTCTGTGAAACATTTGTCCATTTTTGAAATAAAATAAACTATTATGTTATATTTCCACTTATTTATTTCATGTGATATTTACAATAAAAGTTAAAATCTCGTTGACGATCAATGTCATAAAATGCAAAAACAGCGTTATGTTACAAAGCAAAAACACGCAAAGAAATCATTTGTGTGTTCTCATACATAAAAATGATGCTATATTTCCCTATTTCGGTTATTTGTTATATTTCGGCTATATCTCTGTTCACGTACAGTGGTTGTCAAAAACATTGTCACCCTTTTGTTATTTCTGATCTGCCGTGACTAGAATGTACATGTCCCTGTTTTCAATTAGCTGTCTTTGTTTTGTTTTCCATTAGCTATAATTATTCATGACATTTGGACTCTAAAATGGCCCCTTTGTTCTACCCTGAATACATGTTGGAGAGTTCCAATTATTCATAACTCTCTGACTCTAAAACAATTTCTTTGTCCTATCCTGACATGTTGAAGTGGTCCTAAAGCTCTCCGTATAATAATGATTTATAAGACTTCAGAGTTTCATTATACATTATTTATTCTAGTTGAATGAAAAATGGAAAACGAAAATCAAATCAACTGGAAATTAATTAATATTATGTGAATATATATATTACAATTTCTGACAGTTTCAACGCTGGAGAGAATACCATGGAAGCGCATATCGCAGGGTAGATAGATATTTACCCTATATTTCAAAACACGTATAGATGTCACATTGAACGGTGACCTACTAGATGGTTTATGCATAATATAAGCAATTTGTGACACCAGCTTGAAAGATCCCGTGTACGCTTGACTGTGTTGGATAAATATAGTTAAATCCACAAGGTATCCTGTGTCATTGCGGTGCGTGAAGTGGGTGACATTCAGTCCCTATATATCGCGTGCACACAATTATAAATATGAACTAAGTTTATATGGAAAAACACTACCTGCATTTGTGCCATCCGTGTGTTTACAATAAATGTGCCGTACGCGATGTTTAGAGGCTACGTTATAGTCAGAAAGGACTCGGAAACTAAAAATTAGTTACACCCGGCAATAAGCGACCTTATAACCTAGATCATCTCAGCAGCAACATTTAAGGGGTGGATCGTTTACAAATATGAGGGATGAAACATTGTGTGATTCCGGTACATCATACAACTGACTAGATCGGTATCTTGTTTTTTTCAATAGTCGCGATAGTCAAAACAAAATTCCGTCAAATGCACACCTGGACTGTCACCAAAGAAGCGACAAAACTGAACAATTTCATTGAGAGTGAATGTTAAAGGGCGGTAGTCGTCGTCGTCGGTAGTTGTCTTTTGGATTTTGGCTGCGATATATTTGTGACTTTTAAGGTAGGGAAATGGGAAACATATTTTTTTTTTACAAACGAACGGAACAATTTAGATAAATAACTAAAGCTAATTAAAAAAATGTCGCGGGTTTAGACATTTTTGACAAGGTCCGGCTATTAGCTTGTCACGTGACGTGCATTCAAATGTGTTCTTCTCTATCTAGGATTTTTATCAGTATATAATAAATAAAGGTTATGAATGAAATAACAGATGTCAGAAATGTTATGACACCGTTCCCGCTACAATAATGTTTTTTTTTCTTTCTTGGCATGCTGGGTATTTTTGCTGAGTGTTATCCAAGTGCCAGTTGGCAACTTTGCACAATAAACAGTTGACCTTATTAATCGGCCAAGTCTGACAGCCCAACAACGCGACCACAAGCGACTGGCGGGAGAAATCAAAATGGCGGATACTGGTCTTCAGACGGAAAGTAACAAGAAAAGACAGCGGAGATCTCCACGGCTTGCCAACTTAGAAGCTGCATGTGTATCGTCACCGGACAGAAAGAAAAGAAGAGTTAGTGATGGAGTATCAGATAAGAAAAAGAAAAAGCAGCGAAGATCGAGTTTTGTAAGGGGAAAAAATCGAAGATCGCTTCCGGCTGCCGATGTTGACATTTACAAACGTATTCCGAATGATCTCCCAGCAGAAGATCGACTTTTGGCTTTACATAATATCGCAGCTTGTGACATATTCGTAAAATTGGAGCAGGAATTGCCCGTGGTAGATCTGACTGCTTTAAAGAAGGAGGCTCCCACCGAATTGGCTAAAACTATTGAAAGATTCCGAGAAGACGGGACCGTGCAAAAGGTATGTGGTCATTCCAGGTCAACACCCAACCCGTCCAACACGCAAATGAAAAGTGATATATCTACTTGTACGGAATATATGCAACAGCTGAACAGTGAAAGCGAAAAATGGGAAGATTTATTGACAATATATACAGAAATATCGGATAGGACAAAGAGTCAAATGTCGGAAGTGACGGCAACTGCGCCAGCAATGAAATCTCTCCCTGGAGAACACAGTACACTACTGAATGGTATACCAGATCTGAACAGAATGGCATTGTGGGTAGACAATGCCACTCACAAATTGCCATTTCAAGTTGATACAATACACAAGACCATGAAACAAGTTGATAAATGTGTATCTTATGCTGAACTTGTTATAGAAAATCAAACTAATATGTTAGCCACGTTGACATCACAACCCGTAGAAGCGAAGGACATCATAAAGAGTATGTTTACCACTGATAAAAAATAAGTTTGATATAATAAACAGTTTTCAATGTGTTGCTTCCTTACTGTGCTCTCAATAAAGCTATGAACTTTTGTGAAATTTATAAAATATTTTTTCTGGAAGACCCTTAAAATCAGAAGAAGCAGTTTTTATTATGCTCCAGTCAATGTCTACCCCGACCCCTCCCACCTCGAGCAATACGGGACAAATGTGGGGCATTAGACTGGGTTTACCGCCAAACTGTGCCCGTGGAGGTGGGGTAATAGCTGTGTTTCGTGTCCCGTCATCGCTAGCTGCGCATGCGTATACGTTCATTGAGTACTCTGCTGATAGCATGCATGGCAATCAGTGGGGGAAATGTAAGGGGTTTGTTTTGGGTGGGGATTTGCTTATCCTTCTTGCCCCAGGAGGTGGGGAATTTGGCAAATTTTACAACAAAAATTTCCAATTCCACCCACTGAACCCCGAGGTAGGGTGCGGTTTGACATTGACTGGAGCATTAGTTACATGTATGAGTCTGCGTCTTTCGAGGTAATCATTGGTGATTGATATGAATATAGTTTAAAATGTTTTGAATTAATCATTGACAGATAATACATTGAGTATGGTCAGTACAGCTTCAAACAAAATGCACTGCCTGTAATTATCCACACATTCATATGTGCTTTGTTCTAGCATAATTGGTTTGTAAAACTTTGGTAAATGTCACCAATGCATGGAGATGTTTTGTCTCTTCTGAAAATGAATATTTTAAAGAAATGTATTTTCTACAAATTGAATAATTTGATGTTTTGCTTTAGTAGTGATTTCTTTGAACTGTATTTCAAACTTCAAAGGGGAAGTCTTCACAATTGTTTACAAATCAGCCTTTGCATTTTTAGCATGTGTTGTTATCATCGCATAGAACTCAATTCCTGCCTGTGCACAGGTGACGTAATTTCACTAAACAATTCTTAGGTAGCTAAGGCAATTCCCATCACCTGGCCTTGTCTTTCATAAACTAAAGAAATTTGTATGTTACCTATAAGGATAATTACTTATGTTTGTGATAACATTTCTCAAACTGTGAACTCACTGGATTATTTGAGTGTTATTACATACCGATATATAGTCATACATGTGTATAGCGACCACCTAAAAGACTTCATTAAAATATGCTTATACACATGTGGTCTTCATGATGGTTAGATTATGCCAAAACAGACATTTAACATATTTGCCCAGAATGAGATGGCACCTTTGCAACACATTGGTTTGAATAATTTAAATTAGTAAAATTGTTTATAAACAGAATGCTAATTATTATTTTGTTACTACACAGGCATAGCTGCAAAAATATCGCTTAGAGGGTTGTGGTCACATCAGATAAGGTGGTCTGTATACACAGGTTGCTCATACGTGTTATGCCTTGGGACTGCTTAAAAGTGTTCACTATAGGCAGAGGTGGTCTTTATGGGTGATGGCTAACAGTGGTTTGACCTTACCTCATAATGTAATTTTTACTTGTTGATCTTCACAGGGAGAGCATAGTCAAAGATTGAATGACTGAATGTTAGTACCTCTTTAAATTATCTAAACAGTTGCACAAGATTTTGAGCTAATTTTAGCATTCTGATCTAGTATTGAAAAAGATGCATGTACCTTTGAAAACTAAATACAACACTGAACAGACTCCTTAGGAATTTAATAGCATCTAAAATATTGTGTCAATAAAATTATTGTTGAAAGAAATCAATGTACAAATCCTAGAGAATTGTTTTTAATTTGTAGAAATTTTAAAACATACAGTATTTTCTTTATTACACATGCACATAAACCAAAAAAATACATTTATTGTATGCTTAATCATTAGACTTATTTTGACACAACACTGGAGCACTACTAATAGTACTAACAGCAAATATAGTACTAGTATACATTTTCAGGAAAATTGCTGTTATTATCTCTTGCTGAAATTTATGAACGTTAATAAACCTTTTTTGTGAAAAACATTCGTTGTCTTCTGAAATGGTTATCAAGTTTAGATTTAGATCCAATTTGCTGGTTGCCCGTTTGAATTGTGATCCAATTTTACATAATGCTACTGCTCATTTTAAAGTATGATAAATTAATTTTAATACAATCTATCAAATAAATCTTTAGGGTATTTTAGTGTTTGTCTCGTCTAGGATGTGTGATTCATGTCAGTTTCTGGGGATTACCCCACTATTCTCGACCACAGGGCTACCAGGTACTGGATATTGTACAGCGAGCAACTAAACAACATGTTATTGTTGATTTCAGACCACAACTTTTCTAAGCGATGTAAACAAATATCAGTGTCCTTATTCTAAAATTTGAATGCACAATGTTACTACAGACTAAACTAAATTACCAGTTTGTGTTTCACCTACAGGTTTCAATACACTGTCCTCAGCATATGCAAAAACGCATAGACTTACACATGAAAGTTAAAAAGTCCATGGTCAAAAATTGCTTTGTGTGGGCTAGATTTTCCCATATTCTTTTCTCCTCTGTAGTAACTTTAAGGAATCGCTAATTACACAGACTTGCTATGCTAGGTCTACTGAGATGCTTTTGAAAACCATTTTGCCACTTGTTGAATATTGTAAAATTCTTTATTTTAGCTGGATTTAATTTTCGCTGAATAGATTTTTTGGTGTTTTGTATGGAATTTATTTTCACTGATTTTTGACAAGTTTAATGTAAAATATATGAAAACAGGTATATTGGCTGGATTTTATTTCCACAGAATCATTCCTTCAGCGAAAATAAAGTATTCCACAGTAATACATTGATGCATTCTCTTATATAATTCTCTTATAAGTATTTTGTTTTTGTCAATAAAACCATGTACTTGGAATGTTTGTTTTGTCAATAAAACCTATGTACTTCAACTACTTGGAATAATTTTTGTTTTTTGTAGTGAAATTGTAAACTTTAATTTTGTAAAAGATCAAGGTATAAATTGTGAAAGGTGACGACCTCCCTCCTAAAATACTGTGGAATACTTTATTTTCGCTGGAATTAATTTTCATTTTCGCTGAAAAGACTTTTTGGGCGTTTTGTATGGAATTTATTTTCACTGATTTTTGATGAGTTTAATGTGAAATATAGGAAAAAAAGTATATTCGCTGGATTTTATTTTCACGGAATCATCCTTTCAGCGAAAATAAATTCCAAGTGAAAATAAAGTATTCTACAGTAGTATAAAATGAAAACAATCAGGAGTCAATGCACTCTGCTAATACCCCCGGTAGAAGAAATGTAGGTAAACCCACGTTCAAATTCTACTTTGAGTTGAACATATAAAAGGGGTTGACCACTACCCTGAGTGAGTGTGCCTCAAACTCATTGGAAGGCTACTTTTATCTACTGGCCATGATTCACTTACTAACAGATGTGACTTTAGGGGTCAGATTGGTCTGCAGGTGCTTGCATTTGACCTGGCCTGCGGGATGCCAGGGTAGTGCATAAATTGTCATTATGATAGGAAGATGATCATCACAGCCCTGTCATGTAGTCCCAAACATGGAATATTGTTTTCCGTGGCAAATTGAACTATACAGATATGTGACTTTCAATTTGCACACACACAAAAAATAAAATAAAGTCAGGAGCGACAACAGTGACATTAACAAATCTGAACTGTCACCTGGCACAACAATTTAAAAAGAATAACAAAATGTTCATGGTTCAAACATTCAGTAAGTTTATCTTTCTGTTCAATCACTTTTCCAAAAGTGTATATAAATATACAAAAAGTGTACATAAGTTCTGTGACATAAAATACACATTTTTATCAAATGAATGATGAAATATTCAAATGGAAATCACAAAAGGACTACAAATACCCAGTACTTCTTTATTTTCAAATTGTGTAGATAAACCCACAAAAATTCTATAGAAATGCTAACACTGTCTATTCTATAAAATTCCATAAAAATCATATAGAACATTTTTATAACATCCCCATGTTTATGCCATTGACTGTATTAAAGCAGAAATCTTTGAAATACCGCAAATCAGCCGCCACTCCTATGATTTATAAGGCTGACTTCACGCTGCAATCCATCTGGCTGCAATCTTAACCCATTTCAGGGAGCTCTCGGGGACTACGAGAACTCTGAGCCTGCGCGACTTCATTAAAGATGGCGGAAGCAGATGAGTCGCCAGCGATTAAAGATACAGGTTTGGATGATTTCGGGAATTTGCAAGGTATTGTGCTATGAAGTATACTGTTCATGTGACCATGTTATCTCCTGGAAGGTTATGCATTGTGACTTTTGGAGATGTGTCTATTATATTAACGAGGGAAAAGACGGTCGTATTTAGAATTGTAAAATCAAAACATTGCCTGGCAATATTCCAAACCGATCCGCTGTATTTAGTCTATTTTACCTCCATGGTTTCATCAACATCGGTAAATACTCATCTTCAAGCCTCAACTTGCGTGCACATCTTGGTTTCTTGTACCGTAGGTAGTGTATTTTTTGGTCTTGGCCTTGACGGTGTAACACTGGGCGTTTGATACGCGGCTCAATAGCGAAATAATATTGTGAAATAGAATACCTGATTTTTAAATCCCGTTTGGTTACAATAGTGGCCCGGGAGTAGAGAACGGCAGAAGCTTGTATCGCTCGGACTCGCACAGTGGTTATTACGCGCGAAATGCGTTTAAAGTTTGCATCTAGATCGGGGTTTAGTGGGGGATTTGGAAATTATTGTTGTAAAATTTGCGAAATGCCCCACCTCCTGGGGCAAGATGGATAGGCAAATCCCCAACCAAAACAAACCCCCACATTTCTTCCACAAATCGCCACTGTCCGCCATGCTTGCTATCAGCAGAGTACTAGCGATGCTAGTGATGACGGGACACGAAACACGGCTATTACCCCACCTCCACGGGCACAGTTTGGCGATAAACCCTGTCTAATGCCCCACATTTGTCCCGTATCGCCCGAGGTGGGAGGGGTCGGGGTTGACATTGACTGGAGCATTATATGAATCTAGCGAACACTGTGAATGTAAGTCTGGCAAATAATTGAGAAACACTATATCAAGTAGTTGGAAAACACTATATCAAAACCGACATAACTTTCTTAAATTTAATTTCTATATTTGAAGAAAAGATATGACAATAATAAATAGATCATGACAACGTTTAAACATATAATCACAGAAATATTTTTATGTGTTTTTTGGGGGGGGGCATTATGTCAAACAAAATGTACACACAAAGAGAACCTTGAAAAGAGAAAATTTAGGAATGTTTTAGTCAAAATATTATTGAAATATAAAAACAGCAGCACGCTGGTTTCGTAAACTGTACGTTATTTATGACTAGAAACTTTGTTCAAAGTCTCCTGTGTGGTTATTCGTGACAAGTTGCAGAATGGATTCCAAAAGTTCGGAGTGCAGTGAGCGAAAACCTGGCGTAAAAAGTTCATCGGAAGTTTTGAGCCCATTGGAAGCCGACAGGTGTAAAGCAAGGCGAGTTGAGTCTGAAACTGAAATGGATGGTGGTATGTTACTTAGTGTTTCTGATAAACTTGATTTGATATTAACAAGATTGGATAAAATGGATGTGAAACTATCGAGAATTGAAGAATTAGAAAAAGTAGTGTTGTGTATAAAACAAAAACAAGCAGAACTTGGCGAATCTATTGTTATGACTGACAATGAAGTTAGGAATCTTCGGGAAAGCATTGAAAAAAAAAGCAGATGTGTCCACCACTGAAGCAATTACCGCACGGCAAGTACAAAATGAGGTTAGAAGCCGTAGAAATAATTTGATTTTCTATAATATTCCTGAAAGATCGGAACGTGGTGATTGCCATAAGTTTATTACAAGTTTTATTAAACAACACATGAAGCTTGACGTCCCAGTTGAAATTGAGCATGCTCACAGAAATCCACCATATTTGCCCTCCAATAACAAGAAGCCACGTCCCATATACATTGCATTTCTCCGGTACAAGATGAAAGAAATGGTTTGTAGAAATGCTGCACTGCATGCCTGAAGGGGAAACCATTTGAAGGCAACGATATTTACATTTCTCAGGATTTTTCAGAGGAAACCCGGAAGGCTAGACAGAAGCTAATACCGAAAATGCAACAGTTAAAGTTGGAGAAACCCGGCTGTTGTCCGTTCATCGCATACCCGGCAGTGCTGAAGTACCGAGATTCTTCAGGCAAAGTAAGAGTGGTTTGAATAGACAAATCTGCTGATAAATAAACTTAATGGTATAAACTTTTCTATTAAACTTCCCAGGTTATAATAATTCGATGGTGATCACTTCACTTTCTTTGGAGTGTTTTCCTTTTAATTTTATACTAGGCATGATTAGAATTAATCATAGCAATATGCGTATAAACTATTATAATATTTGTTCATTAGAATATTTCTGTCGACTTTGTTGAGCGGAGCTTATCATATGAGTGATTGTCCGTCGTCGTCTGGTGTCCGTCGTCTGTGTCAATGCTTTACATTGTCGACTTCTTCTTGAAAACTACAAGTCTGAATGCTTTGATACTTGGTGTATATGTACCTTGGGTAGACCTCTCTCAGATTTGTTCATTTCATGATCATATCTTCAATTCTCTAATTTTGGTGAATATTTTTGTCATTTGTGGTAAAAAGTGATATTTTCGACTTCTTGTTAAAAACGACAAGTCCAATTGCTTTGATATTACATATATATAGATACTACATATGGACCACTCTCAAATTTGTTCATTTCATGATGATATCTTCAATTCTCTAATTTTGATGAATATTTTTGTCATTTTTGGTAAAAAGTGATATTTTTTTCTTGTTAAAAACCACAATCATTTATGGTCAAAAATGATATTTTTGAATTCTTTTTGAAAACAGCAAGTCCCATTGCATTGATACTATGCATATTGTTCATTTTCTAATGATATCTTCTGTTCTTTAATCAAAATGTGCATTGCTAACAGCGGAGCTATCCCAGCCGAGAGGCTGCTTGTTTTTATGTATTGTGTGTTTCTTTTGTTTTCCTTTCTCTTTTTTTAGTTTACTTTCACTTTTTTGTTCTCATGTGGCAGTGGGGTATATTTGTCACAAACTTTCCAACATGATTAACAATTTTAATTTTCTGTCGTTAAATGTTCGAGGTTGTGCAGGAAATGAGAAGAGACATGATATATTTAGATGGTTAAAAAAAAAAGAATGTTCAATTGTATGTTTACAAGATATTCATTGTCAGGTGAGCAAGGAAGAAAAATGGGAAAGTGAATGGGGTTATAAATGTTTTATTAGTCCCTATAAGGGCGACTCTCGGGGTGTTGGGATTTTTTTGAAAAATAATTTTGAACATACAATCCATGGTTTTAAAGGGGATAGCAATGGGAACTATATGTTTCTTGATTTGACAGTCCAAAACCAGCGTTTTACGTTGGGTACTATTTATGGCCCAAATACAGATAAACCAGCTTTTTTTAATAACATTGGTGACATTTTAGAGGATTTTGAAAATCTAAGTGCTGGGCTCTCTCTGGAATTTGCTAGGTAAATAGTAAATTTACTAATCAAGAAAAAAAAAGTATTAGTAAACTTTGTCTGGAAACTGCGGAGCATTTTTCCGCGACCGAGCACAACGGGGAAGAGAGAAGGAGAGGGAGGTGTCCCCTCTGTCGTCCGCCGAAAACAAGAACAGCATGCTGAAAGTGCTTGGCGGTGCAACCTGAGCTCCAATTTTGTGTGTAATTTCATGACATCAAATTAGGCAGTCTGCTCCACAAAATGTACCATTTATGATGGTACAACAAAACATCACAACAAAATATGCAATGTAGACACCAGAACCTTTATTTGAATAACTCAGTATTAATTAAACATATTCATGATAAGCTCACATTGTTAACAGTGGGGAAAATAGTCATCATTCAAAAGTTCACTGCCTAGAACACAAGTCATGCTGTGAATAAATTTTCACGGGAAATTTCTCAGAAAAAAAACTCAATCAATATTATTATGAAGTAATCTCCCATGCTCATCATGCAAACCCGCATGTTGATGTTTATGACGACACAAAATGACTATTTATTTTCATCGAAATTTCTGAATTAAAGTGAAAAAGTAACTAAAGTAACTTTCGGTCTTGTAACTCGATCTCAATGCTAAGAATGCCCGGTAAGAATGGTACACAAATTATAGTATTTTTCGATCGATTCGCTAACATTGTCTCACCTTCCATTAGCTGTGGAATCATAGCCCTATGTTGCCGACCGCATTATTTACGTGACAGACACTGGCCGGCCCATGTTCGACATACAACAACAAAAATAAAAACAAGACGTCCGAATGAAATTGGTAGGGCAAAATTAGATTGTATGTCGCACCAAAGAGCTACGGAACCGCAGCTAACCTTACATTATTTATGAAATCGTGCTGCAGTACGATCAACTTTCCGTTTCTTGGTGCTGTCAGGGTTAGGACACCCATGGGTTTTTGGTTCTGAACACGATTTAGCGGTTTTTCCATCTCGTCGTGAAAAATACTCGTCGAGCAGTTGTATTTTGTACAAAATGTGTTCGTAAATCCTACTAATAGATATTTATTTTGTTCGTAAATCTTGTCCAAATTTCGTAATTTACGACATTTGCGAGCGACAGCGAGAGCACAGAAGTGTTATTTTGTGTGGAGACTGGAATATTTTTCCTAATATTAATTTTGATTCAAAAAAATATAAAGTACAAAATAATCCTAAGGCGAAATTAGTAGTCGAAAAATTAAAAGATATTTATAGTTTGAGTGACATTTGGAGAGATAAAAATGCCAAGACAATTCGTTATACCTGGCACAAACCAAATTCATTACAACAGAGTCGCCTTGATTTCTTCCTCGTATCTCCTGATATTACTACATTTGTGACTAAAGCAGGTATCTCATATGGGTATAGGTCAGACCACAGTTTAATAACGTTGTCATGTAATTTTACCTTACAAGGTCGTGGTCGAGGTTTTTGGAAGTTGAATACTTCATTGTTAAATGATAAAAAAATATGTTAAAAAAGTAAAAGATTTTATTAATGAAATAACCAAACAGTATGTTAATACAGAAAATAGTGATCTTGATGAATTCAATTGGCCTTTTACCATTGACCCACAGCTCTTTTTTTGATGTATTAAAAATGAATATTAGGGGTATGACAATTGCTTATAGTTCTCAAAAGAAAAAAGAAAGAGATAAATATCAATTAAATTTGGAATCTCAAATTAATGACTTAGAGGAAAATATTGCTGTGAATAGTTCTTTTCGTTTGGTTTCAGATTTAGAGAAGAAAAAACAAGAATTTGAAGTTTTTCATAAAGAGAAATCAAGGGGGGTAATGCTTCGCTCAAAAGCCCGGAAAATTGAATTAGGAGAAAAATGCACTAAATATTTTTTAAATTTAGAAAAGAGAAATTATATTGAAAAAACAATCACCGCCCTCAAAATTGATGACACAATTGTTACAGGCCCCCAAAGAAATTCTAGCTGAAGAAAGGCGATTTTATGAAAAGCTTTACAAAAGTTCTGCTACTGAGCAGATTAATAATTACGGGGAGTTTGGTGTGCTCTTACCGCAATTGTCAGCTGAGCAGCAGGCATCTGCTGAGGGCGCTATAACACTATCTGAATGCCTCCATGTTCTTAAACATAATGGAAAACAGTAAAAGCCCTGGTAATGATGGCTTCCCCTCAGAATTTTTTAAGTCTGGTGGTACCACAATTAGTTCATCTTTTTACATCATTGCCAAACTCGTCAAATGGTTATTTCAATCAACTTAACAATCTAATTTTTGATTTCATTTGGAATGGAAAAAAAACAAAAATGTGGTGGATAAGTTTATATTGCAAAACTAGGCGTTGGGGTGTTCTTTTCGTCACATAAAACGAACTGATTAAACATGCGGAATTGTTATTGAAACGGACATCGATTGCGTTGTGTTTTCTTGAGTTGAACAGATGTAAGGTATAATTCAAACTTGTTTATTTGTACTCAACATGAACATCAATACGTTGTACAGCAAATACTTCTTGGTATAAAATATAAATCGCTAAATAATAGCTTCATGAGGAGTTGACATCGTAGAGAGCATAGAAAGGAGGGTGTGCATAACGAGCATCATGTTGCGAAGCTACCATAGAAGGAATTACAGCGACGGCCTGAATCGGACTTCTCACAACAGCGCTTTGCCTGGTTAATGTAATTGTCAACGTTAGAGCGGCATTTGTCTCGGTGACAGCTAATCGGAGAAGTGCCAAACACGTGTTTGTGTTTGAATATATCATGCCAAAACGTTCCGAAAATAAAACAACGCTAATGATTGGCGCATACAAACGAAACATAACGCTATCATTCCATATTAGGAGTGACACGCGACTAACACGAGGCAGAACTTTGGTGGGAAATTTGGGCGGTAAACAGACAAGTACCGCGAGAACACAATGGGAAACAATGTAGCGAACGTTTGGATATAGCGTCACGGTTGCTACAGAAACCGATCTAGTCTCTCAGGACTCAACTCGTGGTTATCAAAACAATGTCTGAAATTACAAACTAGCTTGGAGAACATCATACAGAAAGTAACATTTTTTCATGTTAGATAACTGCGCGCGACATACTCCGGGGCGCATAAATCACGAGAAGATCTCGGGATAACCTAAATCGAACATGATAAATTTTAAAATTAACTTGAATAAATCTCTGAAATTTAAATGACAGACTCTCAACAATAAACACATGTCAATCACATTGAACATCAGATATGAATTGTGAGTTTCAATCTTAGCTAAAACAGCAAATAACACGGTATATCAAAAACAATACAGTATATCATGAACACATTGCAGATTTTGCTTTACTGCACGAAACAAATGATTCTCATTGAAAACTTGAAATAAAGTTACAGTGCAGTACAAAGTTCAAAATTCTACAAAGTTATACAACACCATCACGGCACATTTGCCGTATACTTTCGCTCGCTTTGAGCGCTGAAGCCCTTGGTTCGGGTTGACTAGAAAAGTCGTGGATTTGACTAGAAAATTCATTTTCAACGGACGGACTACCAATAACTTCCTCGGGAATTGAGTGTATTCTCTGGTGTTTCTGCATTAAGTTCGAGTGGATAAAGATGGTGTATAGAACGATTTGTTGAGCCGTTTTTGGTCTGTATTTCTACTACTCGGACGATACCGTCCTTGCCTGGAAGCAATTTAGTTACACGACCTAGTAACCAATGACATCGTTTTTTGATGTCCTGGTGTAATTGGACAATATCCCCCACCTTTATACAATAAGAATTATTGGTTGTCCCTTTGATTTGATTCAAGTGACGCTCAGTAAGTGACGTCAAATATTCTCTTTGCCATCTCTTACTAAAAGCATTGTGAAGGGAGGATAAATACATAGCTCTTTTATTTGCAGTAATATTATCAATCTCAAAATTGGGTTCAGAAACACTAGGAATAGCTGGGGGTAACATTCTAATCTGACGTCCATTTAACAAATGGGATGGAGTCAGTGGAGCTAAATCTTCGACACTTGCGGAGAGATGAGTTAATGGGTGGTCATTTATTGACGACTCGACTTCGACTAAAATTGTGGATAGTTCGGTAAAAGTCACGTTGGCACGACCTAGAATTTTCTTCAAGCAATTTTTTGTTATGGCTATCATTCTCTCGAATAGGCCTCCGGCCCACGCCATTCGTTTAGGATTAAAACGCCACGATATACGATTTTTGGTAAGATAGTTTTGTACCTCAGGAATGGACTCGAGTGCTTTCAAAATCTTAGCAGCGGCTATAAATGTGGAACCGTTATCTGAGATCATTTTCCGGGGCGTTGACCATTGAGCAGTGAAATGTCGCCCACCTTGGTTTAATAAATGATGAGCATCAAGAATTATGAGCGTAGTAAACCGATGTTTACCAGGAAGGAGTATTGGATGCATGGTTTCGAAAGGAAAGTCGGTATTCTGAAGCCCACCACCAATTTGCAGTATCGACTTATCGTCAATAAATAGTTTAAGTTGTTTTTGAAGTACGCCATGTTTAAATTGTTGTTTCCGAATAGAACTGACAACGTCTCCGAAATGTGTTGACTGAATCGATGTCAACCAAGCGTGTTCCGCGTCGTTTATCTCCTGTGTTGAGAGAGCAAGTCTACTTGACAAATTACTCGGAGTGTGGTTTAATTTGGATTTGAGTTTCGAAATGAAACGAAATATATAAGCAGTTGCTTTCAACAGACGATGTAGATCGTTGAAACGGCGAATATCGATAATCTTTTCAAGACTAGGTTCTGAGTTTGAATCAGTTGCGTGAAAAATCTCTTTCGGCGCGATGTTTGGCTCATTGTGAAGTTCAAAATGGTGGCCGAGTAAATTGTCAGATTCACAGGCGACATGTAACGAAACGATCTGATCATTAATTTTGGAGTTTTGTAGCTCAGGAGGTTCGCGGTTAGTATCGATGATATCTCCTGACACTGTTTCAGCAGTTTTTATGAAATCTTCTGCTGATTCGAAATTTGTGGGTAAAATTGGGTGATTTACTTTCCACGGCAATTTTGCAACAAACTGATTATTTTCCACCGTTAAACATTTGTCGGTATATTCTTTGTATTGTTGTTGATGTGTAATGTTGAGTGCCTGTTGTCTTGTAATCGTATCTTTAACACCCACTGACTCCAGGTCCCAGTAACTAGCAATCATTTTATCCATTACACTGTCATGTGCTCGGATAGAAGCAATGGTGAATAAATTTGTTTTGTTTGTCCTGTTGTATGTAGTGAAAGGCCCTGACAGTAAGTACCCAAAGACAGTCGGTATAGCGTTTGGTTTGCCCCTAACTATGCGCGAGTTGTGTATAACAAAATCCCAATAGT
This sequence comes from Saccoglossus kowalevskii, assembly GCF_978046115.1. Lineage (NCBI taxonomy): Eukaryota > Metazoa > Hemichordata > Enteropneusta > Harrimaniidae > Saccoglossus > Saccoglossus kowalevskii. The sequence goes on along the minus strand of NC_140642.1, from coordinate 28,476,169 downwards.
GATCGGTGCCTATCAGAATATCGATGTTTAATGTGGATTGATTTGACGGCGGATAGGCCAACGATAGACCTCTCAAATGTGGCAAACGTGCAATATCGTAAGTTACAGTGTTCTCCAATCCCTCGGAAATACAGTCGACCATCAGTACATCGATCGGAGATTTAATGCCATCTTTGCTTTGTAGTGACAGCGTGGTTCTCGGTATGGACTGCACACCGGAACGCGGATTGGAGAACGAATTCAGACTCAATAATTCGTTGTAATTTGGGATTACACCTAGTTTACGTGCGAAAGAGTTTGTGACAAAGCTTCTATCACTACCATTGTCAAATAGGAGGGTAGCAACACATTTAGTACCTCGAAAATGCGTACTAACTCGTGCGGTTTGAAGCATTGCGCGTCGCGGACTGTCAGAGTTAATTTTTGAGTCACTCCCAGTAAAACGCAATTGTTCACCAGTATTTGCTGAATGTGAAAAATGCGAGTTTGCCGTACTAGAATTCGTTGAATTTGTTTGCGCAGTTCCAGATTTATCAAAATGAATCGACGTATGATGTTTACTCTTACAAACACGGTAAGTGAAATGAGACTTACATTGAGACAACATGTGCTTTCCCAAACAATTAAAGCATCGTTTATTTTGGTTAATAAATTCGACTCGATCCTTCCTAGTTGAAATATTTGTACAATTTGTGGTGTAATGCTTGCCTTTGCAATATATGCAATGTGGGGTTCTGTCACCAATTTGTGTTCTACCATGAGTATGATCAGTTTGTGTGACATGGTTTTGTTTCTGTTGATCAGAATATGTGGTACCACTGTAAGATTTGTCAGTATTATTGTAATTACGACGCCCATATCGTTTGGACTTGAACTGTGTTGAGTCATGTGTACTCTGGGTGAAAGCATGTATTGCTGAAGGGTTTGTGTCGTAATCTACCTGACCTATGGCGAGGATTTTAACCTCGTGTAACATGTGCTGACTGAGTGTGACTAATATCCATTCCCCGCTTGGGTTGGATTGCGCTAAACTTTGTTGAAATTGAACTGGGAATGTATCCAGTATCATGGGTATAAGGAGTTTCTCATAGCCCGCCTCTGGTACACCTAATAAACGAAGTGCCCTGATGTGCTTTTCCAGGGTATCATGATATTTCCGTAAAGAATTGGTATCATGATTGGGTGCGTCTGCTGTGCGTAATGCACGCATGTGAGCAGCGATAATTTGATGTGGCTGGCCGAATCGTTCGGTCAAAAGCTGGAGTGCCAAACTGTAATTTACTATAGTAAGATCTAAGCCGGTTATTACTTCTAGAGCCTCCCCCTCTAACGACCTTTTCAAAAAAGTTGTGGATTTAAATCTACAGCAGCATTGAACATATCCCAAAATTCAGCCCATCCCGTATACTCGCCTGAATAGACGGGCAAATCAATACATGGAAATTGAACAAAATTAAATTGAGTGTATTGTGGATTCATACCTGAAATATGAGCTGTTGGAATTGAATTGTTCAAAAAGTTATTTTGTGTAACTTCTACTTGAGACACTGGTGCATTAGCGGGTTGATCGAACTGTTGTACAGGTGGTTGAAACGCGACTTGAAACGTCGGTACTGGTGGCGCGACTTGAGGTGTCGACTGCGGTACGACTTGAGGTGTTGGCGGTGGTACGACTTGAGGTGTCGGCGGTGGTACGACTTGAGGTGTTGGCGGTAGCACAATTTGAGGTGTCGGCGGCAGTGCGACTTGAGGTGTCGGCGGCGATACAAGCTGTTGGACCGGTGCTTGTTGATCATCTGGAGGGATTGGTTGTTGATTTACTTTGTGTTGACCAAGTTGTGGGACTGGAATGTATTTCTTGCTTCGCTGGCTTGTTTTCTGTCAGGAATAAATTGATCGAACTAAACCTCTCGAGTAATTTGAGTTCGATTTCTTCAGTTTCCGTAAACTCTGCGTCCAGAACAACGGCGTAATTTCTGACTTCGTCGCAGGCCTTTTGTAAGGTTGAGATACGATTGTCAAGTGCTAGTATGCTTACTTTGATCTGCCGATATACTTCAGATTTGTTGTCAGTGACTTCAAAGTCTTGGATTCTATCCTCAGCAAGTGTCAACGTGATATTTAATTGAGTCACAACTTTGTTCAGTCTATCTATTGCTTTGTTCAGGATTCTTCGAGGCATGATGAATCAGTATTGGATATCCTGGTCTCGGCACCAAATTTATGTGGTGGATAAGTTTGTATCGCAAAACTAGGCGTTGGGGTGTTCTTTTCATCACATAAAACGAACTGATTAAACATGCGGAATTGTTATTGAAACGGACATCGATTGCATTGTGTTTTCTTGAGTTGAACAGACATAAGGTATAATTCAAACTTGTTTATTTGTACTCAACATGAACATCAATACGTTGTACAGCAAATACTTCTTGGTATAAAATATAGATCGCTAAATAATAGCTTCATGAGGAGTTGACATCGTATAGAGCATAGAAAGGAGGGTGTGCATAACGAGCATCAAGTTGCGAAGCTACCATAGAAGGAATTACAGCGACGGCCTGAATCGGACTTCTCACAACAGTGCTTTGCCTGGTTAATGTAATTGTCAATGTTAGAGCGGCATTTGTCTCGGTGACAGCTAATCGGAGAAGTGCGAAACACGTGTTTGTACTCTAGAATATATCATGCCAAAACGTTCCGAAAATAAAACAACGCTAATGATTGGCGCATACAAACAAAACATAACGCTGTCATTCCATATTAGGAGTGACACGCGACTAACACGAGGCAGAACTTTGGTGGGAATTTTGGGCGGTAAACAGACAAGTACCGCGAGAACGCAATGGGAAACAATGTAGCGAACGTTTGGATATAGCGTCACGGTTGCTACAGAAACCGATCTAGTCTCTCAGGACTCAACTCGTGGTTATCAAAACAATGTCTGAAATTACAAACTAGCTTGGAGAACATCATACAGAAAGTAAAATTTTTTCATGTTAGATAACTGTGCGCGACAAAAGATCAGCAGAGAGACGCTTAGTCTTTCGCGGGAACAAGGGGGATTGAATTTAATGAACGTGGCAAGGTTTGCAAGCTCGTTAAAAACGGCTTGGGTTCAAAGGTCATTGTTAAACTGCTCACACCCGTGGAAAGCACTTTTCTCTGCTATTTTTGAGCAATCTGATACACCCAGGATTTGGGAAGCAGATTCTATGTTTATAAGAAATCTAAGACATAACATATCGAACGATTTTTGAAAAAATATTTTAGAAACGTGGGAATTTTGTATCTCTAGGAAAGGTAAATGCGGTATAATTCAAAATCAGACACTTTGGTACAACTCTCAAATATGTATTGATAACTCCTATATTAAAAAGGAGGTTTGGCAGAGTATGTGAATGACTTGCTTACTGATGAGGGGAATTTGATGAATGTAACAGAGTTTATATATAAATATAATTTTAAGGTTAGTTTTATAGAATACCAGATGCTTATTACTGCAATACCAAAATCCTGGAAATCAACTTTAAAAGAAACGCCAAAGAAATTGTCGAAAATTGAAAATTTTGTTGCTTTTTTTTTTAAATAAAAAAAAGCCACATAGAACAGTCTACGACATACTCATGGACACAAATCATAACACATTATTGAAAGCTCATAATAAATGGGAAGATAAACTTGAAGTGCGGATAGAATCTGAACAATGGTCTTGTATACATGATTTACCTTTCCGCTGTACAAGTGATACTAAGTTACAAGCTTTTCAGTTTAAATTTTTACATCGGGTCATTCCGACTAACAAACAACTTTGTCAGTGGGGTCTGGTAGACTGTTCATTGTGTATCTTCTGCAATTATCATGTTGAATCTTTAGAACATATTTTCCTTACATGTACTTTCACTAGACAGTTTTGGGGGGAATGTTTGTTCATGTGGAAGAATTGGACAAAAACAGCTATTAATTTATCAAATGTAGAAATTATGCTTGGTGTGGGTAACGAAAATACACTTGTATTAAACCATTTTATACTTTGCTGTAAATATCATATCTATTTATCACATAAGAACAGCTGTAAACCAGATGCCACTCAGGTTGAACTTTCTTTCCAAAAATACTTCGAAATAGAGCGCTATATTGCAGCGCGAAACCTGAAAACAGACATTTTTAATAGAAAATGGAATATTGTTGATTTTTAAAATTTTGTGAAATTAAGTTGAACTCAATGTAACACTGTCACTTTTCTGCTTTTTTCTGTCATTTCTTTATTGTTATTTGTCCTTTTTTTTAATGTATTAATTTCTGTTTTTTCCATTCGTTCCAGCTTCTTTGTTCTCTTTTCTTGTATTCGCAAATAAAGAAAACTATTTATTATAAAAAAAGAAATATAAAACTACTTTGTTATAATGAGACACATGTACTACTTAATAATAGCAAGATATGGATTTTCATGTCATGTAAAAATTAAATTAAAAATGCATTTACCAGGATTGTCTTTGGTATGTGGCCGAATACTGAGCAAAAACTACAGTTGGTTGAACTATTGAACAATTCCTTCAACGCACCGCATGGAGACCTGCACGGAGCCTCCGCTTCAAGTATGGGTCGGTCTGTGCAAAATATTGAAATCATCTCCAAAGTCTTATCAGTTCACAGTTCTTACTTTAGAAACATATAGTTGCTATGTTTTTAAACGTGTGACGGTTGAAAATCTATGTACACATTATACTGAGAGCATATAGTTTGCATCATGCATACAAATAATACCGTGCACTTCAAGGTGGCTGTATGTCATGTCATATCTGTGTTTCTTTAGTATAGTAAAAAATGGGGAAACAAATTTATAAAATGAATTGCTCTAGTCAGTTGGATTTTTAGCCCACATGTAATAGATAATAAAATGTCAACCTAAGCTCTGGCTGAGAAGAAAACTTCTATTGTACAATTTTCCCAGTGATGCAGTTATAACAAGCTATTTGACGAAAACATCTCAAGTATTACCAGAGAGGGCGCACTTAAATGCGCGTTGGCTATATACCATCTGCCAAGGTGTAGTGTTGAGGCCATGGCCAAATAAATAAACCTTGGCTAGTGAAGATGACTGTTCCCTTGATCTGTGTAACTATATAGTGTGCACAATCATGGGAAAGAATTTAAATTGGAACTTTGTTTAAGGAGCTTATATGTGTTACATGATTCTTTCAATAAGATCTTGGTGGCCTGGAAACAACTAATCCGTTAATGTGTTAATAACGGTACCTCTAATTATGTCATTTTTCCAGGTATTGCTTATGATGAAGCTATAATGGCACAGCAAGATAGAATAGAAAAAGAGGTATGTTTATAGGTATTATATGGTCAGGTACAAACTAATATTTACTCTCCTTTGTGTGTTTTGTACTGTAAAAGACTTTTTAGCTGGAATTAATTTTTGCTGAAAAGAGAATTTGGGTGTTTCATATGGATTTTATTTTCACTGATTTTTGACAAGTTGAGTCTAAAATATAGGAAAAACAGTACATTTATATTCATTGGATTTTATTTTCACTGAATTATTCCTTCAGCAAAAATTAATTCCAAGCGAAAATAAAGTATTTTACAGTATATGATTTCTAGTACCAGATTCTGGTGACTGGAATAGGCAGTTTGCTAGTGCCAGATGCTAGCAACTAGGATGGCAGATTGCTAGTGTCAGATTCTAGTGACTTATATTAGCAGATCCTAATTGCCTGATTCCAGTGACTTGCTTTGGCAGATACTTAGTGCTGGAGGCTAGACACTTGCATAGATAGATCTCTAGTACCGGATGCTGGTGACTAGAATGGGCAGATCCCTAATGCAGGAGACTAGTGACTTGCATAGGCATATTGCTAGTGGCGTATTCTAGGGACTTGCATAGGCAGATCATTAGTGCCAGATTCTAGTGATTAGGATGAGCTGCCAGCTTCTACCTTAGTGTAAATATGGATTTTGATATAGTATTTCGTTTTAGATTGCTGAAAATAGTTCTTTAATTGGTGCAAAAGAAGACTTGTGTCTACTTAAAAATGATTATGCAGAAGATGATGACATTTACCAACAGAAACTTAGAGTAAGTGATATTGATACCTCTCATACTACTACATGACCATTGGAATCTGTCTACTGAGTACTGATACATTTCATACTACCACATGACCATTAGAATCTGTCTACTGAGTACTGATACCTCTCATACTACCACATGACCATTAGAATCTGTCTACTGCGTACTGATACCTCTCATATTACCACATGACCATTAGAATCTGTCTACTGCGTACTGATACCTCTCATATTACCACATGACCATTAGAATCTGTCTACTGTGTACTGATACCTCTCATTACCACATGACCATTAGAATCTGTCTACTGAGTACTGATACCTCTCATACTACCACATGACCATTAGAATCTGTCTACTGCGTACTGATACCTCATATTACCACATGACCATTAGAATCTGTCTACTGCGTACTGATACCTCTCATATTACCACATGACCATTAGAATCTGTCTACTGCGTACTGATACCTCTCATATTACCACATGACCATTAGAATCTGTCTACTGCGTACTGATACCTCTCATATTACCACATGACCATTAGAATCTGTCTACTGTGTACTGATACCTCTCATATTACCACATGACCATTAGAATCTGTCTACTGAGTACTGATACCTCTCATATTACCACATGACCATTAGAATCTGTCTACTGCATACTGATACCTCTCATATTACCACATGATCATTAGAATCTGCCTACTGTGTACTGATACCTCTCATATTACCACATGACCATTAGAATCTGTCTACTGAGTACTGATACCTCTCATATTACCACATGATCATTAGAATCTGTCTACTGCGTACTGATACCTCTCATACTACCACATGACCATTAGAATCTGTCTACTGAGTACTGATACCTCTCATATTACCACATGATCATTAGAATCTGCCTACTGTGTACTGATACCTCTCGTATTACCACATGACCATTAGAATCTGTCTACTGAGTACTGATACCTCTCATATTACCACATGATCATTAGAATCTGTCTACTGCGTACTGATACCTCTCATACTACCACATGACCATTAGAATCTGTCTACTGAGTACTGATACCTCTCATATTACCACATGATCATTAGAATCTGCCTACTGTGTACTGATACCTCTCATACTAACACATGACCATTATAATCTGTCTACTGTGTACTGATACCTCTCATATTACCGCATGATCATTAGAATCTGCCTACTGTGTACTGATACCTCTCATATTACCACATGACCATTAGAATCTGTCTACTGTGTACTGATACCTCTTATATTACCACATGACCATTATAATCTGTCTGTGTACTGATACCTCTCATATTACCACATGATCATTAGAATCTGCCTACTGTGTACTGATACCTCTCATATTACCACATGACCATTAGAATCTGTCTACTGTGTACTGATACCTCTCATATTACCACATGACCATTAGAATCTGTCTACTGTGTACTGATACCTCTCATATTACCACATGACCATTAGAATCTGTCTACTGAGTACTGATACCTCTCATATTACCACATGACCATTAGAATCTGCCTACTGTGTACTGATACCTCTCATATTACCACATGACCATTAGAATCTGTCTACTGAGTACTGATACCTCTCATATTACCACATGACCATTAGAATCTGCCTACTGTGTACTGATACCTCTCATATTACCACATGACCATTAGAATCTGTCCACTGTGTACTGATACCTCTCATATTACCACATGACCATTAGAATCTGTCTACTGCGTACTGATACCTCTCATATTACCACATGACCATTAGAATCTGTCTACTGCATACTGATACCTCTCATACTAACACATGACCATTAGAATCTGCCTACTGTGTACTGATACCTCTCATACTACCACATGACCATTAGAATCTGCCTATTGAGTACTGATACCTCTCATATTACCACATGACCATTATAATCTGTCTATTGAGTACTGATACCTCTCATACTACCACATGACTATTAGAATCTGTCTATTGAGTACTGATACCTCTCATACTACCACATGACTATTAGAATCTGCCTAAAGAGTACTGATACCTCTCATACTACCACATGACTATTAGAATCTGTCTACTGAGGACTGATACCTCTCATACTACCACATGACTATTAGAATCTGCCTACTGTGTACTGATACCTCTCATACTACCACATGACCATTAGAATCTGCCTATTGAGTACTGATACCTCTCATATTACCACATGACCATTATAATCTGTCTATTGAGTACTGATACCTCTCATACTACCACATGACTATTAGAATCTGTCTATTGAGTACTGATACCTCTCATACTACCACATGACTATTAGAATCTGCCTAAAGAGTACTGATACCTCTCATACTACCACATGACTATTAGAATCTGTCTACTGAGTACTGATACCTCTCATACTACCACATGACCATTAGAATCTGCCTACTGTGTACTGATACCTCTCATACTAACACATGACCATTAGAATCTGCCTACTGTGTACTGATACCTCTCATATTACCACATGACCATTAGAATCTGTCTACTGTGTACTGATACCTCTCATATTACCACATGACCATTAGAATCTGTCTACTGCGTACTGACACCTCTCATATTACCACATGACCATTAGAATCTGTCTACTGCATACTGATACCTCTCATACTAACACATGACCATTAGAATCTGCCTACTGTGTACTGATACCTCTCATACTACCACATGACCATTAGAATCTGCCTATTGAGTACTGATACCTCTCATATTACCACATGACCATTATAATCTGTCTATTGAGTACTGATACCTCTCATACTACCACATGACTATTAGAATCTGTCTATTGAGTACTGATACCTCTCATACTACCACATGACTATTAGAATCTGGCTAAAGAGTACTGATACCTCTCATACTACCACATGACTATTAGAATCTGTCTACTGAGTACTGATACCTCTCATACTACCACATGACCATTAGAATCTGCCTATTGAGTACTGATACCTCTCATATTACCACATGACCATTATAATCTGTCTATTGAGTACTGATACCTCTCATACTACCACATGACTATTAGAATCTGTCTATTGAGTACTGATACCTCTCATACTACCACATGACTATTAGAATCTGCCTAAAGAGTACTGATACCTCTCATACTACCACATGACTATTAGAATCTGTCTACTGAGTACTGATACCTCTCATACTACCACATGACTATTAGAATCTGCCTACTGTGTACTGATACCTCTCATACTACCACATGACCATTAGAATCTGCCTATTGAGTACTGATACCTCTCATACTACCACATGGCTATTAGAATCTGCCTACTGTGTACTGATACCTCTCATACTACCACATGACCATTAGAATCTGCCTACTGTGTACTGATACCTCTCATACTACCACATGACCATTAGAATCTGCCTACTGTGTACTGATACCTCTCATACTACCACATGACCATTAGAATCTGCCTACTGTGTACTGATACCTCTCATATTACCACATGACCATTATAATCTGTCTACTGAGTACTGATACCTCTCATACTACCACATGACTATTAGAATCTGCCTAAAGATCACTGATTCCCTTCATACTATCACATAGAGGCAGTTGAAATTTGTACTGATTACATTGCGTATTTCTATTTACAGGATTTAATGTGTAGATATTCACATGTTAGAAAAACAAGAGGAGATGGCAATTGCTTTTTCAGGGGCTTTGGATTTTCTTATTTAGAAAAATTACTTGATGACAAGGTTGAACTTGCAAGGTAAGATGTGTTATGACTGTTGTATCCATATAAGGACCTCTTTCCGTTCTGTGATCCTGTCAAGGAGTCCCATAAGATTGTCTATTCCTATAACTAGTTCAATCAAGGTTTTCCACATAAATCTGTGAGCATGTGAAGAAGTTCAATGTGAAGGAGCTCAATCAAGGTTTGCCACACAAAAGCACTTTATTTTACCCGTGGATCACCCAACCTACAAATGTCATCAGTCAAACACATGAAAACTGATGATCAAAAAGGCATATCAGGGGTACAGTATTTGCAGATAGATTTAAAAGGTTAACTGACAAAGCAACAAGCCTTTACCATATTTACATGGCACAAGTAAAGGCTGTGAAGCCCTATCATCTGAAACATATTCTCATCATGAAAATATTGAAGTTGATACTTTGCTTGAGGAAATGTCAATCACCATTTGTCACAATTCAGTTCAGAAGCAGATATTATTTTTGAAGTTTAGCGATTATAGAAAACCAAGAACCATGTTTATCAGTAACTACACAGTCACCAGCGGAAATTGTAACAAAATATCACTGTGAGCATAAAAATAATGTCACTGTGCTGCGCATAGATTGGCTTTAGTTGTAACAGACGCCAGTTATGGAGTTGAAAAGTATCAAACAATATACAAGTACTTTAAAAAATATTAGTAATTCAGCAATGTGATATGAACATCAGATTTTCGTAATTTGGGGTAAAAAAAGTCTTATTTTTGACTCCTGCTTGAAAACTGCCAGCCCAGTTGCTTCAACATTTTTATGTAGGTACCCTGTGTGGATCTCTATTTCATTTTGATAAAATAAATGTTCTCTGTAAATATTTGTGTCGTTTATAGCATCCCTATTAAATGTGTAATGCAGTGAATTATTTATCCTATATTTAACTAATTTGAAAATCACTTCACTAAGTGTTTTTTCTGCTATTCACAGGTTTAAAGATATAGTCAGCAAGAGTAAAGATGACCTTGTATCTTTAGGGTTTCCTGCTTTCACTATAGAAGACTTCTATGACACGGTATGTTTACATGCTTTTAAAGAATATTTGCTCCACTATTCACATTGACAAGGTGTATTACTACACTACTCACATTGACAAGGTTTATGACTCCACTACTCACATTGACAAGGTGTATCACTACACAACTCACATTGACAAGGTGTATCACTCCACTACTTACATTGACAAGGTGTATCACTACACTACTCACATTGACATGGTGTATCACTACACTACTTATATTGACAAGGTGTATCACTCCACTACTCACATTGACAAGGTGTATTACTACACTACTCACATTGACAAGGTGTTTTACTACACTACTCACATTGACAAGGTGTATTGCTCCACTACTCACATTGACAAGGTATATTGCTCCACTACTCACATTGACAAGGGTATCACTCCACTGCTCACATTGACAAGGGGTATCACTCCACTGCTCACATTGACAAGGGGTATCACTCCACTACTCACATTGACAAGGTGTATGACTCCACTACTCACATTGACAAGGTGTATCACTACACAACACACATTGACAAGGTGTATCACTCCACTACTTACATTGACAAGGTGTATTGCTCCACTACTCACATTGACAAGGTATATTGCTCCACTACTCACATTGACAAGGTATATTGCTCCACTACTCACATTGACAAGGGTATCACTCCACTGCTCACATTGACAAGGGGTATCACTCCACTGCTCACATTGACAAGGGGTATCACTCCACTGCTCACATTGACAAGGGGTATCACTCCACTGCTCACATTGACAAGGTGTATCACTACACTACTCACATTGACAAGGTGTATCACTACACTACTCACATTGACAAGGTGTGTCACTACACTACTCACATTGACAAGGTGTATCACTACACTACTCACATTGACAAGATGTATCACTACACTACTCACATTGACAAGGTGTATCACTACACTACTCACATTGACAAGGTGTTTCACTACACTACTCACATTGACAAGGTGTATCACTACACTACTCACATTGACAAGGTGTATCACTACACTACTCACATTGACAAGGTGTATCACTCCACTACTCACATTGACAAGGTGTATTACTACACTACTCACATTGACAAGGTGTATTGCTCCACTACTCACATTGACAAGGGTATCACTCCACTGCTCACATTGACAAGGGGTATCACTCCACTGCTCACATTGACAAGGGGTATCCCTCCACTGCTCACATTGACAAGGGGTATCACTACACTACTCACATTGACAAGGGGTATCACTCCACTGCTCACATTGACAAGGTGTATCACTACACTACTCACATTGACAAGGTGTATCACTACACTACTCGCATTGACAAGGTGTATCACTACACTACTTACATTGACAAGGTGTATTACTACACTACTCACATTGACAAGGTGTATTGCTCCACTACTCACATTGACAAGGGTATCACTCCACTGCTCACATTGACAAGGGGTATCACTCCACTGCTCACATTGACAATGGGTATCACTCCACTGCTCACATTGACAAGGTGTATCACTACACTACTCACATTGACAAGGTGTATCACGACACTACTCACATTGACAAGGTGTATCACGACACTACTTACATTGACAAGGTGTGTCACTACACTACTCACATTGACAAAGTGTATTGCTCCACTACTCACATTGACAAGGGTATCACTCCACTACTCGCATTGACAAGGTGTATCACTACACTACTCACATTGACAAGGTGTATCACTACACTACTTACATTGACAAGGTGTATCACTACACTACTCACATTGGCAAGGTGTATCACTACACTACTCACATTGACAAGGGGTATCACTCCACTGCTCACATTGACAAGGTGTATCACTACACTACTCACATTGACAAGGTGTATCACTACACTACTTACATTGACAAGGTGTATTACTACACTACTCACATTGACAAGGTGTATTGCTCCACTACTCACATTGACAAGGGTATCACTCCACTGCTCACATTGACAAGGGGTATCACTCCACTGCTCACATTGACAATGGGTATCACTCCACTGCTCACATTGACAAGGTGTATCACTACACTACTCACATTGACAAGGTGTATCACGACACTACTTACATTGACAAGGTGTGTCACTACACTACTCACATTGACAAAGTGTATTGCTCCACTACTCACATTGACAAGGGTATCACTCCACTACTCACATTGACAAGTGTATCACTCCACTACTCACATTGACAAGGGTATCACTCCACTACTCACATTGACAAAGTGTATTGCTCCACTACTCACATTGACAAGGGTATCACTCCACTACTCGCATTGACAAGTGTATCACTCCACTACTCACATTGACAAGGGTATCACTCCACTACTCGCATTGACAAGTGTATCACTCCACTACTCACATTGACAAGGGTATCACTCCACTACTCACATTGACAAGGTGTATCACTACACTACTCACATTGACAAGGTGTATCACTACACTACTCACATTGACAAGGTGTATCACTACACTACTCACATTGACAAGGTGTATCACTACACTACTCACATTGACAAGGTGTATCACTACACTACTTACATTGACAAGGTGTATCACTACACTACTTACATTGACAAGGTGTATCACTACACTACTTACATTGACAAGGTGTATCACTACACTACTCACATTGACAAGGTGTATCACTACAATACTCACATTGACAAGGTGTATCACTACACTGCTCACATTGACAAGGGATATCACTCCACTGCTCACATTGACAAGGTGTATCACTACACTACTCACATTGACAAGGTGTATCACTACACTACTCACATTGACAAGGTGTATCACTACACTACTCACATTGACAAGGTGTATCACTACACTACTTACATTGACAAGGTGTATTACTACACTACTCACATTGACAAGGTGTATTGCTCCACTACTCACATTGACAAGGGTATCACTCCACTGCTCACATTGACAAGGGGTATCACTCCACTGCTCACATTGACAAGGGGTATCACTCCACTGCTCACATTGACAAGGTGTGTCACTACACTACTCACATTGACAAGGTGTATTACTACACTACTCACATTGACAAGGTGTATTACTACACTACTCACATTGACAAAGTGTATTGCTCCACTACTCGCATTGACAAGTGTATCACTCCACTACTCACATTGACAAGGGTATCACTCCACTACTCACATTGACAAGGTGTATCACTCCACTGCTCACATTGACAAGGGGTATCATTCCACTGCTCACATTGACAAGGTGTATCACTCCACTACTCACATTGACAAGGTGTATTTATTCACTGCTCACATTGACAAGGGGTATCACTCCACTGCTCACCTTGACAAGGTGTATCACTCCACTGCTCACATTGACAAGGTACATTGCTCCACTATTCACATTGACAAAGGGTATCACTACACTACTCACATTGACAAGCCTGTACAATATACTTTAATTTTAATTCTGAACCATATTCTCTGTTTGTAGTTCATGGATGTTGTTGAACAAGTAGAAAAGCCAGTCACATTAGAGGAGTTATTAGGTTTATTCAGAGACCAAGGCTTATCAGACTATTTAGTAGTTTATCTCAGATTACTCACCTCTGGTCAATTACAAAAAGATAGTGACTTCTTTGAAAACTTCATTGAGGGTGGTCTAAGTGTTAAAGACTTTTGCAACAGGGTAAGTTCTGTAATGGGATAATTTAATTCTCAGATGATGCATTTCATTTTGTAATTCTATCTAAACAAGTTGTGAATGTTAGTTTTCTCGTTCCCACCCCCCAAAAGATTCATAATGTACAAAGTCATGCAATTTTTATTTGAACAAGAATATGTCAGCTGTGTATGCAAATTAGCTAAAATAGTATGCATACATTATATGTGGTCATTAGACTACATAAGCAGCTACATGTAACAAGTTTAATTTATTTGAACAAACTGTTATTTATGTGTTTTTGTGCCAGGTGACAGTTCCAGACATTGAATGTCACTGCTGTCTCTCCTGAATTTTTTTTTGTATGTGCAAGTTACAAGTAGTAGTGAAACACAGTGCATTTTGCCACAGAAGCCATATTCATGTTTTCGACTACATGACAGGGCTGTGCGGCCATCTCCTGATCAAATGGCAATTTATTGCGCTATCCTGGCGTCAACCAGGCTCGATCAAACACAAGCACTTGCAGACCTTAACAAAGGTTCCCCCAAAGTTTCATTCGTTAGTGAATGAATCTCAGCCAGTGGAATTGGCCTTCCCATTGAGTCTGTGGCACACTCTCCCAGGGTAGGCTTGACCCTTTATGAGGTTCAGCCTCAGGTAGGATTTGAACTTGGGTCTACCGATCACGAGTCTGATGCGACAACCACTATGCTACCAGTGACCGATTGAAAAATCTGCTTTGATAAAAACAAAACATGTTTAAAAATAGTTTGTGTGTTCATTTTAACATGAATTTTTTTTTTTATGTTTTCCAGGAAGTAGAACCAATGGGGAAAGAGAGTGACCATATTCACATAATAGCCATAACAAATGCTCTTGGTGTTGGAGTACGAGTTGAATATATGGATCGTGTTAGTGGGAACGAAGTGAACCACCATGATTTCCCAGAAGGATGTCAACCTAATGTAACTTTCTTGTATAGACCTGGACATTATGACATATTGTATCCTCATTGATTGCTGTATAGACCTGGACTTTATCATGACATGTTATAAATTCTGACACTTTCTCTGATCGCTGTATAGAACAGGACATTTTGACATCCTTGCAAATTGATATAGACCCACTGAACATTTCAACATCCATGCTGATCATGGTAGACCTGCTGGACATTTTGACATCCTTGCGAATTGATGTAGACCCACTGAACATTTCAACATCCATGCTGATCATGGTAGACCTGCTGGACATTTTGACATCCATGCTGATTGTTGTAGACCTACTGGACATTTTGACATCCTTGCGAATTGATGTAGACCCACTGAACATTTCAACATCCATGCTGATCATGGTAGACCTGCTGGACATTTTGACATCCATGCTGATTGTTGTACCCCTACTGGACATTTTGACATCCATGCTGATTGTTGTAGACCTGCTAGACATTTTGACATCCATGCTGATTGTTGTAGACCTGCTAGACATTTTGACATCCATGCTGATTGTTGTACCCCTACTGGACATTTTGACATCCATGCTGATTTTTGTAGACCTGCTGGACTTTTTGACATCCATGCTGATTGTTGTAGACCTACTGGACATTTTGACATCCATGCTGATTGTTGTAGACCTACTGGACATTTTGACATCCATGCTGATTGTTGTAGACCTACTGGACATTTTGACATCCATGCTGATTGTTGTAGACCTACTGGACATTTTGACATCCATGCTGATTGTTGTAGACCTACTGGACATTTTGACATCCATGCTGATTGTTGTAGACCTACTGGACATTTTGACATCCATGCTGATTGTTGTAGACCTACTGGACATTTTGACATCCATGCTGATTGTTGTAGACCTACTGGACATTTTGACATCCATGCTGATTGTTGTAGACCTACTGGACATTTTGACATCCATGCTGATTGTTGTAGACCTACTGGACATTTTGACATCCATGCTGATTGTTCCATGCTGATTGTTGTAGACCTACTGGACATTATGACATCCATGCTGATTGTTGTGGACCAACTGGACATTTTGACATCCTGCTAGACATTTTGACATCCATGCTGATTGTTGTAGACCTACTGGACATTTTGACATCCATGCTGATTGTTGTACCCCTACTGGACATTTTGACATCCATGCTGATTGTTGTAGACCTACTGGACATTTTGACATCCATGCTGATTGTTGTAGACCTACTGGACATTTTGACATCCATGCTGATTTTTGTAGACCTGCTGGACTTTTTGACATCCATGCTGATTGTTGTAGACCTACTAGACATTTTGACATCCATGCTGATTGTTGTAGACCTACTAGACATTTTGACATCCATGCTGATTGTTCCATGCAGATTGTTGTAGACCTACTGGACATTATGACATCCATGCTGATTGTTGTGGACCAACTGGACATTTTGACATCCTGCTAGACATTTTGACATCCATGCTGATTGTTGTAGACCTACTGGACATTTTGACATCCATGCTGATTGTTGTAGACCTACTGGACATCCATGCTGATTGTTGTAGACCTACTGGACATTTTGACATCCATGCTGATTGTTGTAGACCTACTGTACATTTTGACATCCATGCTGATTGTTGTAGACCTGCTAGACATTTTGACATCCATGCTGATTGTTGTAGACCTACTGGACATTTTGACATCATGCTGATTTTTGTAAACCTGCTAGACATTTTGACATCTATGCTGATTGTTGTAGACCTGTTTTGCCACTGATCGTTTTAATCATCAGTGATTAGATACTGTTATACAGTTTTCTCAAAAGATTTCTGTTTTTGTACTGCTCCATCTGAATAAGATTTTCATACACTTTATTTATTCGGTAGTACATGTACAATAGTAAATTAGCTGTGCTGTTGAATTCTACTAAATGTTTTATTTTCTCTTTTTAATTCATATTAAGTACAGCTACTTTTATTCCTACATTGTGACCAAACTAGAAATGTATATTTAATTGCATCAAACTTGGGCACTTGTGGAGTTTGCTCTCTTATATACTGGTATGTTCGGTTTTCACATTCTTAAAATAGAATTGTGCTGAAATTGCCTTATTATATATTTAGTGTTTTTTTTTTTTATTTTTGTTTGTAGAGAACACAATGTTCTACTGATATTTGAAGAACCACTCAAAAATTTTCAGCTTTTTACTTTTTTGATTTCAATAAAAATTGTTACATATGTGGTCTAGAATAACAGACCCAGACAGTTCTTTGGTCTAAAGTCACGAATATTAAATATGCATAATAATTACCCAATTTTTAGATACTTAACAAATATTTCCAGTACCATTCATCAAATTTAAATGGTAGTTACGTATCCACATCTGTTAAGGAACCCAAAGTTTTAGCCTTTCACAGATATCTCAATATCTACTCATCAGATTTCAATGAAACTTGGTACCGTACGTATATTGTTTTGGGGATCTCCATGTAAGCAAATTGAGTGCTCTCATATTTATTTTTAGCTGTTCAACAGATTTCAATGAAACTTGCAAAACTACAGACCTGATCAATGATTAAAATCCATTGATAAATTAGATATCTCAATAACCACTTACCTGGAATAAGATTTTAAATCAATCTTGATACATAGGTGCTCTAAAATGAACAATACAATTTATTCATTCATCATAGCTTTCTGTTTTATAAACTTCAATACAGTGTCACACTGTGCATCTCAAAGAGCAGAGGTATATCAGCCAACCAGGGCTGATTTTAAATATTATCTATTTGTACTTGATGCCTCAACTAGCTTAAGCACACAGGAGTTCTTTCTAAGTTTTTGATTTTAATAGCCACTTATAAAATGTATTAACCAAGAAATAAATAAATCAAAACAAATTTATACAAGTTTGCAATGTGAATAAGGAAAATGAACAAATTATTTGGTAGGGTATCCAATACAGGTCTAACTTGTGTTTTGGGAACGTGCATTCATCTAATGTCATTTCTTGGACATGCCTGGACATTTTTTTTTTTAGTGACAAGGCATAATTCAAGACGCATACATGTCATTTTTTTTTCTTCTTTTGACCCTCAACTGATTCAAAATGGCAGAGTAGTTTGTTCTCTACCCATTTTTCCCTGGTATACATATCAATTTGTTTTTCAACCCAAAAAAAACTGCAATTGCACCATGTCATTAGTTCCTGTGCAACAAAAATGGGAACTTGCATGTTGAACATGCCAGGACTGCAGAATTCTTAATGATTTGATCATTGATTCAACTAAAACTTTTGCAATGTGTGATCAGAATGTCAAATTTACCCAAAGGTCTGATAGAGGTATTGTAGGTAATATGCACATTTTCAATTGACCAAACTCGCCAACAAATATATTTTAGTACAAACCACAGGCACTGAAGACCAATCACTTTCAAACTCCACACATACATTGTGTATCTCCATTTGTTTTTTTGAATTTCAACTGAATGACGGCCATTGTTATTGCTGCACATCATTTTGTATTTTAAGATCAAGTTTCAAGGAATATGGTCCCATGGCTATATCTTCAAACTCTATAAATAAGCAATGTTAAACATATTCACATTTGTTAGGTGATCAAATGGCTCAAACTACAGCTCATTTGTAGACTATCTGAGAATACCATGTTACAAATAATGTTTGATTATTCAGTCACTGTGAATCTTGATCAATATATTTACATAACAATGGATGATACCAATGATATTGTATGTCATGAAATTCATTATAAGGCCCAAAAAAATTGTTTTGTTGCCCTCAGCAACTGACCGAAAATTATGAAATATCGGGTCGCGTTTTTTTAATAAAAAAGCTCACTATTTTAAGCAGTAAAAAAATGTTTCTTCTAAAAATTAACGATCCCGGACCGTTTTTTAATCCCAGGGGTTGATCTGTATTTCTCTGACATATTCCAAATACTATGAAGTCCATATACCTCGGCTATTTACAATGCCCTTAGTTTTCACGAGTTTAAGAAAGAAAAAAAAATTCCAGCCGATCCAACTTGAGGGCAACATAAGTTTGTTTGTTTTTTGGCCTAATGAGAATACAAGTGTACGTTAGTGCCACACATTTCAAATTATTGTATTGGCCGAAGGAGTTCTTGTGTATGAAAGGTACTCTAAGTTACTATTCATAATTCTTAAGTGGATCATCTGACGCACCACAAAAATATGATTAAGTGTTAAAATTTACATCTTTCCAAGTAGGAAAATCTTTTAATTTCCTATAATTTGGGTCAGGTGAAATAGAAAATTGACACTCCCTCCACTGAACATCTATCATGTGCTAAGCAAAATGCAGTGCCTGTGCTGATTTCTTTCAAACATCACTCATGGTGGGTTGGTATTATTTTTTGTGTGCCTTTTGTTCATGCACAAAATGTCCAAATACGATATGAAAATGTTCCTAGCAGGTGTCGCATTGAACAAAACCTGCGTAAGTTGACATATTTTTCACATGCTGAATACTCTCAACTCATTTAAACATAATAAATTGTCAGTCACTATGTCATTGACAATGTCTTGTTTATTTATACTTCAGATGGGACATTTGTAAACTACAATACAAAGTTATTGTGAAAATGTAAATGTAGACAATGCCACAGGGCAAGGTTTTATTTGTCATCATATTCTTGAAAACAACTATCTATTGTAGTTGACGATCTCAATCCTGTTTTTAAAATTACGATGATATTCATGCACACTTCATCTTCTCGTACATTTTCTTATCCTGTTCAAAAAACAAATTACAATTTGAACTGTCAGTATGAATGGGAAAGAGTGGTGTATATTCAGTAGTGTGATCTGTTAGAATTTGAACTGTCAGTATGAATGGGAAAGAGTGGTGTATATTCAGTAGTGTGATCTGTTAGAATTTGAACTGTCAGTATGAATGGGAAAGAGTGGTGTATATTCAGTAGTGTGATCTGTTACAATTTGAACTGTCAGTATGAATGGGAAAGAGTGGTGTATATTCAGTAGTGTGATCTGTTACAATTTGAACTGTCAGTATGAATGGGAAAGAGTGGTGTATATTCAGTAGTGTGATATGTCATTTAATATGTGTGGGCAGGCCAAAGGTGGGAGGCAAAAGTGCTTATGGGTCACAGTACAAGACATACTGCTTCCTTGGCTTCAAAAATTGTATTAGTAACATTGCAGCCAGAAATGAAAAAGCAGATCTACACACAGTGATGAGACATGTATTGGTTGGTCTGAGTTTTTGAATATGTATGTATATCCATGACCGAGCACTTTTTTGAAAACGCTCAAATGTGGGATGCTTTTAACCTGCTCTTCATGATAAATAGACTGAGTAGGACAAGTTTCTAGCTGACCAATAGGTGTTTGCCATATAGAACATGTGACCAGCGATTTTCTGTTCACGTATACCAAGCACTTTTTCTCATTATAGTGCACGCTTGCAACCAAAAAACAAGATACACAACATGTTAAATTATTTAAAACCATTCCAGAAACTTTAATCATCACAGCTGTGCGATTATTTTTCATGATACATTGTTAGTCCTCGTTCGAAGGGACTTATAATTCGGTGTCCGTCCATCCGTCCAGAATCATGTGGACCGATTCCGTTCATTCTTTGCATGTGTCTAGTACCTTATGTGGATTCGATTCAAAATGGCCGACTGGCAGCCATCTTGAAAATGTTGTATTTTGGACATGCTTTTTCAGTTTTCATTCAAATTTAGTACATAGATCATACATGTTAGGATACATGTCCCCGACCGTCCGTGAGTCAGTCTGTCCAGAGTCATATTTCAGAATCCTGTTGACCAATTCCGTTCATTCTTTGCATGTGCCTAGTACCTTATGTGGGACATATGCACATGCAGTGGTTTGGCGATTTGATTCAAAATGGCCGACTAGCAGCCATCTTGTTTTTTGAAAATGTTGTATTTTGGACATGCTTTGTCAGTTGTCATTGGTACATAGATTATACATGTCCATGACGATTTATTTCGTAATTATATCAAAGATGGTCAACTGGCAGGCATCTTGTTTTTTTTATATGGGGTATCTTGGACGTGCTCTGTCAGTTTTCATTCAAATTTGGCACATACATGTACTTTATACATGTTAGGATGCATGTCCATGACAATTTGTTTCAAAATCTGGTCAAGGATGGCTGATTGACAGCCATCTGACTTTTTGGCATTACTACTATATTTCCACAATTTATGTACCATTTTCACTCGTATTTGGCACATACATCATACATATGAGTGTGTTTCGTAATCAGATCAAAGATGGCCGAATAACGGCTGTTTTTATATTTGGCCATATTACTACTACACAGAACACGTGTTTTGATGTAAATAAACAATCTGTTGTATACGCCACTTGGAACTCAAGTTTCAAGAACACGCTCGCGACGATCCCTCCACTTGAATATGACGAGCACAAAGAGAACTTTCAAAAATTTAACGGGGACTGTGTCATTTTCAATGACTTGTTATTACTAGATGCATAGCTGTACCTATTCAAGGTTAGTCCCTTGACAGATCAAATAATCTTACCGGAGATAGAAATGATATACCATTACAGTACTGTAACCAACTCAAAAAAATAAGTTATTTTTTACTGCCAATGCCAGGGTGTAAACACTTGAAGAATAGTCTTGATCAAGCAAAGTTTTCAGTATGTACATGGGAAATTTATTATTTATTTGGCATTAAACTGTCCCTGATAAATAACATGCACTGTCATACCCTGCCTATTTTATAGTACTTTCTCCTGCATGCAATCATGATAATCTCATGCGTCAAATCGATAAAGAAATGAAAGGGTAAATAAAATTCATTCTACCTTTTTTAGTTACCCATGGCAACCTTTGTACACTTACTTTACTATTACGGTACTCAACAAACCTTACAAAGTAGAGCGGATCATTGATCTAACGCTTTTGCCTTGGGCATATACAGTATAATCTGTTAGTATACATGTATGTAAGCAGGCATAGTGTATATTTAGTGACCATATCATTTATCTCTCACAACCTATGATGTCGTAGACATTCATTCTGATTATGTATCACATACCGTAACAGAAACTGAGGGTTTCACTTTCGTAAATGCAATATCAAAATCGGTGTTATCAACCTCTATTAATGTGGATGCTGGATTACTGGGTGTGTCGGTGGTTACTGTAGATAGTATTTTCTTCAATGCAGACATAGATGCCTCCCTGACGAGGGCTGCCAAGTCAGCTCCACTGTAGAGATATTGACACAAATAGAAGTGAGTGTATGTGCAAAATATGAAATACACTTGTATCAATAAAGTCATAGATCATACGTCATCGTATAAAATATGCTACCCCATAGATAAATTACTGAAAAGGTCTGTAGGTAAGGCACAACAGTTTTGACCTCTGTTTTTGAGATCCAGCTGCTCATTTTTAATGGCTTGTTTTGACAGTTATAACCAATTTAACATAAAATGGGGCATTTTGAGGTTAAAAAAAAGTTTTTTGGGCATTTCAGCCAAAAGCACATCCAGTATTGAATGTTTTGGGTTAGTTTTCAAATGGCTGTAGAGTATCCCCCCAACAATACAGGCGAGTACCCTCAGGATAAAATAATCATGGTTAACCTTATAATTTCACCAAAAGGATTTTTAATTCACTTACGTAAATCCTTCACATCGAGAATCTTCTGCTATATTCACAATATGAACATTAGCAGCTAAGCATGGTTTGGTTCCATTCTGTAATACATTATAAGCAATGTTTAGAAAAATCTTACATGAGTTGGGCTATACATGTATTATCAGAGATATCTTACACACATTCACTATATTATCAGAGATATCTTACATGAGTTTGCTATACATGTATTATCAGAGATATCTTACACACATTCACTATATTATCAGAGATATCTTACATGAGTTTACTATACATGTATTATCACAGATATCTTACACACATTCACTATATTATCAGAGATATCTTACATGAGTTTGCTATACGTGTATTATCAGAGATATCTTACACACATTCACTATATTATCAGAGATATCTTACATGAGTTTACTATACATGTATTATCAGAGATATCTTACATGAGTTTGCTATACATGTATTATCAGAGATATCTTACACACATTCACTATATTATCAGAGATATCTTACATGAGTTTACTATACATGTATTATCAGAGATATCTTACACACATTCACTATATTATCAGAGATATCTTACACACATTCACTATATTATCAGAGATATCTTACATGAGTTTGCTATACATGTATTATCAGAGATATCTTACACACATTCACTATATTATCAGAGATATCTTACATGAGTTTACTATACATGTATTATCAGAGATATCTTACACACATTCACTATATTATCAGAGATATCTTACATGAGTTTACTATACATGTATTATCAGAGATATCTTACACACATTCACTATATTATCAGAGATATCTTACACACATTCACTATATTATCAGAGATATCTTACACACATTCACTACATTATCAGAGATATCTTACACACATTCACTACATTATCAGAGATATCTTGCTATATTTCAAGGATATCTGGTTTTACAGAAAACAAACTAAATTCTTACCTTAGTAATAGTTGTCAATATTTTAATCCTATCCTCCTGACTTGGTATACCCACATAAAGTATCTTGTCAAGTCGTCCAGGTCTGAGTACAGCTGGGTCTATTATATCTGGCCTATTAGTCGCACCCATTATAAAAACTTGTTTTCTGCTTTCTAGTCCATCCATTTCAGTTAATAATTGATTAACTACACGGGCACTGGAGCCAGACTGAAAAATGAACCATTGTAGCAGTCAGTCCTGGTATGATAAGTATGCAAGTATATACCACATCTTGGTGGACAGTTCTAAATTTCACTTACACAATAATGTAGCATATCCAGTTTTGCATTGCCATGACTTTACAACCTTGTACCATACCAAATCATAGAAATATAGACAACAATCCCACATTTCCGTTTACAACTCATGTCAATTCAGTGAGTCAGAATGCTATGCCCTGCTGCATGTACTTACCTCAGAAACATTAGCTCTTCTGGGACATAGAGCATCTAATTCATCAAAGAATATAACACATGGTGCTGAATTCCTTGCTCTTTGGAAACACTGTCTAACAGCTCTTTCACTCTCACCCACGTACTAGAAAATAACATTCTTTTTTTAAAACATAGAGAAACTACCTAAGCCTTGCCTACATGTATCAATTGCATTTTAGTGCATATACAGTGTTTAGTATCAAAATTTAAATAGTCAATAATAAGTAGATCTCAGCTAAGTAATTGTAATATACATAAACTGACAATTTGACAGTAAGTGTGCTTCCTACACCTTCTACAAGATATGTCATTTTAATTTTTTTTTTTTTTGGATGAAAATTGCCACCATCAATTTCATCAAAACCTGCAAATAACTATGCAGGGCATTCAGTGTCGTATGTATGTATGTATGTAAGCATGTCTGAATTATAACTCAAAGGGAAAAATAGTTATATAACTACAGGAGAAAAATTGCAAGGGCCTTCGTACACTGAAAACATGTTCCTGTGTGCCTCACAGCACCTGGGCACATTTTCGGAACAAAAGCTCAAAGGTCAACAAAAACAATGAAAATTGTGTTTGCAAAAGTGAAATTGCACAAAGTAGGAAATACAACCCCAAGTTGAAAGTTTGAAATGAAATTTATACTGTGTTCAGTTATAGACTTGGGTTTGTAGGTCCATAGTGTGTGTATGTGGTGATACAGTGTACTTTGAAAATAACGCAATGTACAAAATGTATATGGAATGGAAATGGGACTCTAGTACGTCTATGATCACTGGGGTTAACAATAACAGCGGGTTTTGTCACATGTGGTTTTGTACGAATTCAAATTTTGCAATATACATTACATTCATTATTTAAGTTATAGTGAAACAAATAAAGACGTCCCATTATTACCAAAGCTACATCAGGATTACATTCATCAACAGTTTTTCAATACGAAAAAAAGTAACTTCTAAATTTTGCATTTATAATTGTGTAACTATGTTCCAAATTTCAAGAAACTCTGCTTTTTGTTTATTTATAGTAAAATAGAACTAATCAACTCAACCAGCTGATATCGATCACATCATGCGTTAGTGTCACTGTGTGTACTGAAAGAGGTAGCATAACCACACCTTCTATAGACCAATAGCGATTTGAATCTGTGATAAACCTTCATTCAAGGTAAACCTTTCACAAAATACGGTTTGTACTGAGAGTGAAAGTTATAAACAATAAACATGTTAAATAAAATTAATATTAGCCTGGTATAAAAAAACTTAAACTTCACAATATATTAAAAATGTTCAGAAATGAGGTAATATCTTGCCAAATATTGCACTCAAAAACAAAGCATCTACATGTATGGCCCAAACTCCATTGAAATGTTCTTGTGATACCTAGAATAGGTAAAAATTACTTAATCAAAGGCAAATTATATCATTAATATGTATAAATTTTAATGAAAATCTAATCAGGTCTGTTGACATACCTATTTTTGGACTACTGTTTGGGAACTACAATTGGGTCCAGTGTTTAAATTGCAATGTGTCTTGAAAGATAAAGAAACAAAATAATGACTCACCATATTCAAAAGTTCTGGCCCTTTGACAGATATAAAATTGATCCCTGATTCATTAGCTATAGCTTTAGCTAGAAGTGTTTTACCACAACCAGGTGGTCCTGCTAAGAGTATCCCAGGAGGGTTGTTTAAACCAAGTGCCTTGAATGCAACAGGATTTCTAACAGGAGCCTGTAACCATAACAACTCTATTTTCAAAATGATTCCTATAGTAGTTGTACAGGCTATTCTTCATACATGATACAATGGTATTACATATAGCAGCTCAATACTATTTCTATGGGATTTCAATAATAATCCTATAGGATTTTCTGGTAATTGTATGAAAATAATTTTTGGGGGATTCCATTTTCAGTTTTTACGATAGTTTTTAAACATTATTTCCAAGAGAATTTCAATATTATGACAGATGTCTTAATAATATCTTACAAGAAGGTTCTCACTGGAGTAATTCAGGACATTAATAGTTATTTAGATATACATACAAGTATAGCCATGGAGAGTTCATCTCTAACTGCTTCCAATGCTCCAATGTCATTCCAAGTAACATCAGGTATTGTCACAAATCCTTCACGTTTTGCAGATGGCTGAACAAGTGGTAAAGCTTCCTACAAGATGAAATTTTTAGTCAATCCTTACATTAATGACTAATAGTATACAGTCTTTTGAAGTGCAAATTATTAGCGGTATAAACATAGCATCACTGGTATGCAAATGTAGGAATTGTGGTGCATCAAAGCATGCCATGAAGTGGTGCAGTTCAAAATGTATACAGTAGTTAGAATACGAGGGGCGTGCCCCTGACCCACTTCCAGTTGTCGGATCTAGAAGAAATGATTTACATCTCTATGGGTTATGTTGCAAAAAACAGATCTGAACTAATTGTGGTTTCTGATTTACAGGTGTTTGAACTGAGTCAGGTGTAAAATGGAGCCAGTTGAATTGCACAGTGATCCGTTTTTTTGAATTTGAAAGGAAGCACACCAAAGGAGACTTTTGATGAAAGGAAAGAAATTTATGGTGATGATGCTCCATCATATGACCTTGTACAACACTGGCATCGTGAATTCAAACATGGCCAAAAGACCTGGTCGTCTCTATTCTGCCATTGATGAGGCATCTGTCCATCAAGTTGAGGCAGCCATTTTGGGAGATCAATGCATTACTGTTCGCCAAATGGCCCAAAAAGTCAAGATTAGTACAGGGTCTGTGGAAACTATCATTCATGACCATTTGCATATGCATAAGGTGTCTGCCAGAAGGATTCCAAGGTTGCTCTCACCTTTCCAGAAGCAACAACGCGTCAAGTGCTTGAGGATGAATTTGGAAATGTGCCAAGAAGATGAGTCAAAGTTTTTCAAAAGACTGATTACACAGGATGAAACTTAGGTCCATCACTATGATCCAGAGACCAAAGCCCAGTCAATGCAATGGAAGCACTTGGACTCACCACTTCTAAAGAAGGCAAGGGTGCAGCCCTCCGCTGACAAGGTCATGCTCACAGTCTTCTGGGAACAGGACGAAGTAGTGATGACAGATTTCCTGGCAAAGGGGACCACAATTACAGGAGCTTATTACGCTTCACTTTTGATGAAATTAAGAGAAGCTATCAAAATCAAGAGGCGAGGCAAGATCAGCAAAGGCATCCTCCTCCTGCAGGACAATACTCTGGTCCACAACTCGCATGTCGCCAAATCAGAAGCATGGCTATGAAATTCTCCCCCATCCCCCTTACTCTCCTGACCTTGCACCATGTGACTTTAATCTCTTCCCAGCCATGAAGTTGTTTTTGAAAGGAAAGCGTTTCCCAGATAAGGCAGCCTTAATTTCTGAAGTTACGACTGGGTTGGAGGACCAGCCTAGGGTGTTCTACAAAAAACGGTGTCCAGAGCTGCATCAAACGATGGGAGAAATGCATAACTCTGGGTGGTTCCTATGTAGAGAATGACTAATAACTGTGCCAAGTTTCATTAATCTCCTGCTATGGGAAATAGATCAGTGGCATTACTTATTGAACGCCCCTCATAAATGTTTGCCTTGCTATTCAGGGATGGTTTTTTTTTTTATCTCGTCAGATCTTTCTGAAATGTGTGTAAAAAAGGCTAAATTACGAAATATCATATCGATGTCATATAACATTTTTAGTGATTTTTGACTTATTGCTG
This sequence comes from Saccoglossus kowalevskii, assembly GCF_978046115.1. Taxonomy (NCBI): domain Eukaryota; kingdom Metazoa; phylum Hemichordata; class Enteropneusta; family Harrimaniidae; genus Saccoglossus; species Saccoglossus kowalevskii. Next base: position 28,447,739 of record NC_140642.1, on the reverse strand, counting down.
AAATTAAGCTAAAGTAACAACTTACAATTACATTGTAAGGATAAACATTCTTTTAAAATTAGCTACATTACATGTTAGCTACAGTATACAGCTAATATCAGAGCTATAGCTAGACCTGATAATGCAAATATCAGATTCACTTACTTTAAAGTCATCTATATTAATATAAAGATCCTGCAGTTGCTCCTCAGTCAATGGAGGTTGGCCCCTTAACCAAGAAAGAACTGAAACAAAATCAAATTTAGATTAAGCTGAATATGTGTTCGCTGATTTTACGATAGGATTGTGATTGTATCCTAGAGATTGAATAGGATCAGTGTGACATACCTGATTTAACATCCTTATCACTGGCGTTTTCATCAACAACACTGACCGATGAATCTTGTTTACTTTCTAGCTTATCAAATGCCCTAAATGAATATGAAGAGAAATTATCGGTAATCTCAAGTCTCAATTCAATCAATTCTACAGCATGTTTTTATTATGTATTACTGTAAAATACTTTACTTTTGCTTGGAATTAATTTTCGCTATTTTCGCTGAAGAAATGATTCAGTGAAAATAAAATCCAGCGAATATACTTTTTTCCTATATTTTACATTAAACTCATCAAAAATCAGTGAAAATAAATTCCATACAAAACACCCAAAACGTCTTTTCAGCAAAAAATAATTTCAACGAAAATAAAGTATTTCACAGTATTTAAAGTTATATTCTCTTCAACACTTTGATGAAACATACTGAATTTAAAAGTTGCAACATTCATAAATTATCACAGTGTAAGATCCTGATGAATTTTTACAGATGACAGCTCATCTATGACGATGTCAACAGGACGGCTGAACACATTATATGGGCAGCACTGTTCTGACGATAACAGAAAAAATAACTACATGAGAAAAGACTTGAAGAAGAGCTTCTGAGTGCCATACAATAATCATTGAAAATATAAACACAGTGACTTGCATATGTCTAGTTTTTGAACTACCGTTACCATGGTTATAAGCATGCACATCAGATTGAATGTTGGTATTAATAATGCATTATGTTTTTATGAAACAAAATTAATTTCTTCACAACTTTTCAGTTTTGTCTGAAGATAAAAAAAATTTAATTCAGTTGTAATGCTTCACTTGACTTATAAAACATCACTGATTGAATCATGGCAGGGATAGGGCAGGGCTTAAATTTAGTTATATTCATTTATTATGGATGGTTCAGTGAATAGCACTTTGAAAAATTAACATGGATTTTACCTGTTAACTGCACACATAGCAGCTTCTCTGCAAAGCGACATGAGATCTGCTCCTACATAACCAGGTGTTTGTGATGCCAGAAAACTAAAATCAAAATCCTCTGACAATTTTAAACTTTTACATAATACTTGCATAATTCTGAAAAACAAAACATACGGTAAACATGATAAACACCTCTTAGAGACACATGTGGCAAAGCATAAACTGCCCATGGATGTAGTAGAGTTTTTAGACATATTATTGTTGTATACCAACAATTTCATGCACTCACGAATGGCATTGCTGTATGCAAATTAATAGAATACGCTAAGACATTTAAGACATGCGCACTCAAATGACAATGATAAATAGGGTATAAAAACTTGTGATCGTGTAAAAATCATATTTATCAAATCATTCAAGTAGCCAAATCTTCAAAATGTTCAAATTTAACAAAAGAACATGACTTATGATCATATTACATCAATTAATAATCTCTGAAAAAGGGAATCTAATGAGTCATACTCATTTGATTAATCATTTTGATGAATTGAAACAAAGATAAACACTAATTTGCATATGAATGAATGAAGTTTTTTTATTTCACTATTAAACATATATACAAATTAATGTGATATATATTGATTGATGAATGGTGGAGTTGCTCAATAATAATAATTTCATATCAAAATTATATGTTTTCATTATTCTTTTACCTTTTTCTTGATTCTTCATCAGGTATACCCAAGGATATTTCCCTGTCAAATCTTCCAGCTCTTCGTAGTGCTGGCTCCAATGAATCAGCTCTATTAGTTGCTCCTATAACTAACACTTGAGCTGCACTTGTACTCAACTCTACAATGCAATTATATCAAACATTGTGTTAAAAATGTCATGAAAGAGGAAAGCTTTACAGTGAACAAATTGTACCCTGTGTACCAAAGTACTTACCATCCATACATGTAAGAAGTTGAGCAACTATTCTCCGTTCCATTTCTCTTTGTGCAGTTTCTCTTTTCGGTGTAATTGCATCAATTTCATCAATAAATACAATACATGGCGCACTGAGCTACATTTGAAAAACAACAAACATTTTCAAATTGATAGCTGACCCTAATAAATGATATTCACATCAAGCATTCATGATATCAGAAACTAGATTTAAATATAAAGTTATATTCTCCTGTTATTTTGACAACAAAATCATGGGAAAATATCTTTTAAACAATATATGACATTTGTGACGGGAGCAGAGATTGTGTTAACCCTATATCCTGCATTGTGGGCTCTAATATTAGAGATATATGGAACTCTACTTTAGTATAAAAAGAGGTCCCATTTGTACACAGAATATGTTGCAAGTTCCTGTTCATTTCTCCTCGGGACTCGCTACATGAAAATGCTAACACAATCACTGATGGCAATGTAACAATTTGTAGCCTATCTGAATGATCACAATAAATGAGACATAAATGTTACAATCCCTGTATATGAAATAACTAATTCAAATAATGAAATAATTTACATACAATTATCTACATTCATATGTATTTAACACAGACATCCTGTGTATCAACTAAAGCTAGTCTGCAACACTTTTGGATTTCTGTTTTTATCGAAAATAAGAATTGTTGAAGATATCAAGATGAAATGAACAAAACTAACAGACGTCCATCTGAGATATCTACATTTATACAATATCACAGAAACCAGACTTGCAATTTTCAAGAAGAAATTGAAAATATAACTTTTTACCCAAAATGCTGTGATTGCACAAACTGTATAACTTAACACTGTGATTTGAAACACGGCATTTAAAAGCATGTTGTCATTACCAAAACACAATTTAGAGGAACACACACTGATGTCTATTAGTCTATTGACACAAGGCAGTTTCATCGTTTACAGATATTTACAGATACAAAACAAGTACAAATTTGAAAGTGTATGCTTTGCACAAAAAAATTGGGAGTTAACTTCACTTCAGTTGACCCCCTGCCCCATGTGTTGAATGGACAGCCCAATTCATGTTTTGAAGGGTATTGGATTGAGGGTTATGAAAGGTGATTTCATTGAAAATCATCAGAAAGACCAACTTAGCAAATACATTTTTGTACAGATTTAAAAAAGCAACATCAGAACATTAACATGAAAATGAAAACATCTAATGTAGGATTGTTAAGAAGGAAAGATACTGGTCGAAATAAAGATCCCAGTTTCAGGTGCGAGGACATGTGATGATTTCAAAGCCTAAATATAGTCAACAACTTGCAACATTGCCAGAATGATCATTTGATATTCATTTACCACCGAACACACAGTTTATGTGTATATTTCTCTTGTGAGAAACCTACACTGTATCAAAGTGTTGTCTGCCTGGATGTAACTAACAATAAGTTTATGTGACTGTAACTTACCACTGCTTTTTCAAAAAGGTCTCTGATATTCTCTTCTGATTCACCTGACACTCCTGATACTATCTCAGGAGCCGCTATTTTTAAAAATGGCAGATCTAACTCCTATAAAATGTGAGAAGGTAACATTAAGTTTCATTAATTTGAGCAATGAGCTAACAATATCTTTTCACATCTAGATTGTCAATGTAACAATATACCCCTAGGTGGAGTCACTCACCCCAGCTATAGCATGAGCTAACAGTGTTTTTCCACATCCTGGTGGACCATGTAACAATATACCCCTAGGTGGAGTCACTCACCCCAGCTATAGCATGAGCTAACAGTGTTTTTCCACATCCTGGTGGACCATGTAACAATATACCCCTAGGTGGAGTCACTCACCCCAGCTATAGCATGAGCTAACAGTGTTTTTCCACATCCTGGTGGACCATGTAACAATATACCCTTAGGTGGAGTCACTCACCCCAGCTATAGCATGAGCTAACAGTGTTTTTCCATATCTTGGTGGACCATGTAACAATATACCTCTAGGTGGAGTCACTCACCCCAGCTATAGCATGAGCTAACAGTGTTTTTCCACATCCTGGTGGACCATGTAACAATATACCCCTAGGTGGAGTCACTCACCCCAGCTATAGCATGAGCTAACAGTGTTTGTCCACATCCTGGTGGACCATGTAACAATATACCCCTAGGTGGAGTCACTCACCCCAGCTATAGCATGAGCTAACAGTGTTTTTCCATATTCTGGTGGACCATGTAACAATATACCCCTAGGTGGAATCACTCACCCCAGCTATAGCATGAGCTAACAGTGTTTTTCCATATTCTGGTGGACCATGTAACAATATACCCCTAGGTGGAGTCACTCACCTCAGCTATAGCATGAGCTAACAATGTTTTTCCACATCCTGGTGGACCATGTAACAATATACCCCTAGGTGGAGTCACTCACCCCAGCTATAGCATGAGCTAACAGTGTTTTTCCACATCCTGCCTGGTGGACCATGTAACAATATACCCCTAGGTGGAGTCACTCACCCCAGCTATAGCATGAGCTAACAGTGTTTTTCCACATCCTAGTAGACCATGTAACAATATACCCCTAGGTGGAGTCACTCACCCCAGCTATAGCATGAGCTAACAGTGTTTGTCCACATCCTGGTGGACCATGTAACAATATACCCCTAGGTGGAATCACTCACCCCAGCTATAGCACGAGCTAACAGTGTTTGTCCACATCCTGGTGGACCATGTAACAATATACCCCTAGGTGGAATCACTCACACCAGCTATAGCACGAGCTAACAGTGTTTTTCCACATCCTGGTGGACCATGTAACAATATACCCCTAGGTGGAGTCACTCACCCCAGCTATAGCATGAGCTAACAGTGTTTTTCCACATCCTGGTGGACCATGTAACAATATACCCCTAGGTAGAGTCACTCACCCCAGCTATAGCATGAGCTAACAGTGTTTGTCCACATCCTGGTGGACTATGTAACAATATACCCCTAGGTAGAGTCACTCACCCCAGCTATAGCATGAGCTAACAGTGTTTTTCCACATCCTGGTGGACCATGTAACAATATACCCCTAGGTGGAGTCACTCACCCCAGCTATAGCATGAGCTAACAGTGTTTTTCCATATTCTGGTGGACCATGTAACAATATACCCCTAGGTGGAATCACTCACCCCAGCTATAGCATGAGCTAACAGTGTTTTTCCACATCCTGGTGGACCATGTAACAATATACCCCTAGGTGGAGTCACTCACCCCAGCTATAGCATGAGCTAACAGTGTTTTTCCACATCCTGGTGAACCATGTAACAATATACCCCTAGGTAGAGTCACTCACCCCAGCTATAGCATGAGCTAACAGTGTTTTTCCACATCCTGGTGAACCATGTAACAATATACCCCTAGGTAGAGTCACTCACCCCAGCTATAGCATGAGCTAACAGTGTTTTTCCACATCCTGGTGGACTATGTAACAATATACCCCTAGGTGGAGTCACTCACCCCAGCTATAGCATGAGCTAACAGTGTTTTTCCACATCCTGGTGAACCATGTAACAATATACCCCTAGGTAGAGTCACTCACCCCAGCTATAGCATGAGCTAACAGTGTTTTTCCACATCCTGGTAGACCATGTAACAATATACCCCTAGGTGGAGTCACTCACCCCAGCTATAGCATGAGCTAACAGTGTTTTTCCACATCCTGGTGAACCATGTAACAATATACCCCTAGGTAGAGTCACTCACCCCAGCTATAGCATGAGCTAACAGTGTTTTTCCACATCCTGGTGGACTATGTAACAATATACCCCTAGGTGGAGTCACTCACCCCAGCTATAGCATGAGCTAACAGTGTTTTTCCACATCCTGATGAACCATGTAACAATATACCCATAGGTAGAGTCACTCACCCCAGCTATAGCATGAGCTAACAGTGTTTTTCCACATCCTGGTGGACCATGTAACAATATACCCCTAGGTGGAGTCACTCACCCCAGCTATAGCATGAGCTAACAGTGTTTTTCCACATCCTGGTGGACCATGTAACAATATACCCCTAGGTGGAGTCACTCCCAATTGTTGATACACTTCAGGATGTCTCATATGTACCAATAATTTACAAATTTCCTGTAACAAATACAAATAATATCAAAGAAAGCTTAGAAAAACTCCTGTGTGCTAAGGGTATTATAGGCATGAAGTACAAATAAGGAATACTGTATTTATTATATTAGAAGTGCATCTTCAATACACATAAAATACCTATTGTGTGAATTATTATGTGGAATACCTATAAAATGATTAATTTATGCAAATTGTGTGCTAAAACTAAATATGTATATGGCTTATCCCAACACACCTATGTACCAAATTTCAATTTATTGACAAAAGTCTGAAGTTAAAACAAAACGCATTACAATAATGTAGCATGCAACAAAAATGTTCAATTCTATTGGAGATGTGCTTTTAATAAAGCAAATATGATAGTGATTATTATTGGCAAGACCCTGAAGTGATATTATGTTATTCTAGTACATGTCTAATTAAACAATGTAAGATCTACTCAACAATAGGAACATACATATTTTTGGAAAGCTTGGATACAGAACATTTTGTCTCATTGTTTGATTAAGTCATTAAGGTCCACAACTTCAAACTGGAAAACAGATAAAAAAACAAAATCTGAGCCTAATGTTTAGTCATGCCATACTTTTAATAATGTTGACAGTTTGTTTGCAAGATAATAAGTGAGAAATAAAGATGTCTCTGAATTATTGTTGATATATCCAATGTATTCATAATTTATTTAAATGAACTCATAATCAAAGTGCAATAAAAAAGACATATTGGTTGGGTTGCAAAACAACTGTGACTATTCCAGTGCTCAGTAATTGAAACAAATATTTGGTTTTCATCAATTACAAGACATTCTACCGTATTACCAAGCAAATAAAGTCACAAAAACATCTGCACAGCAGTATTCAACTCAATCACAGCTTCCTAAAAATACAAACATTGCTATCTTACATAGTTTAGGTAGCAATATGTCTTTATTACAAACTATTGCTGCTACCTTGAATGCTTAGTGAGCGAAACTGTAACCAACCTGTATATTGTGTTCATTGCCACCAATATCTTCAAAACTAACAGTAGAGTTTTGTAGTTCCACTCCTACAAATAAGAAATCATGTATGTATATTTATTAACATTTACAGTGATGGAAACAAACATATGATAACTAAAGAGTGAAAGAAACAAACAAACATGTGATGACTCAACAATAAAAGAAATAAACATGCAACAGTGAAAGAAACAAACATGAGGTGACTCAACAGTGGAAGAAACAAACATGAGGTGACTCAACAGTGGAAGAAACAAACATGCAACAGTGAAAGAAACAAACATGAGGTGACTCAACAGTGGAAGAAACAAACATGAGGTGACTCAACAGTGGAAGAAACAAACATGAGGTGACTCAACAATAAAAGAAATAAACATGCAACAGTGAAAGAAACAAACATGAGGTGACTCAACAGTGAAAAAAATAAACATGTTATGACTCAACATTAAAAAAATAAACATGTGATGACTAGAGTGAAGGAATAAAACATGTTATGACTCAACATTAAAAAAATAAACATGTGATGACTAGAGTGAAGGAATAAAACATATTATGACTCAACATAAAAAAATAAACATGTCATGACTAGAGTGAAAGAATAAAACATGACTCAACATTAAAAAAAATAAACATGTGATGACTAGAGTGAAAGAATAAAACATGACTCAACATTAAAAAAAATAAACGTGATGACTAGAGTGAAAAAATAAAACATGTTATGACTCAACATTAAAAAAAATAAACATGTGATGACTAGAGTGAAAGAATAAAACATGTTATGACTCAACATTAAAAAAATAAACAAGTTGACGAGAGTGAAAGAATAAAACATGACTCAACATTAAAAAAAATAAACATGTGATGACTAGAGTGAAAGAATAAAACATGTTATGCCTCAACATTAAAAAAATAAACATAAGTTGACGAGAGTGAAAGAATAAAACATGACTCAACATTAAAAAAAATAAACATGTGATGACTAGAGTGAAAGAATAAAACATGTTATGACTCAACATTAAAAAAATAAACATAAGTTGACGAGAGTGAAAGAATAAAACATGACTCAACATTAAAAAAAATAAACATGTGATGACTAGAGTGAAAGAATAAAACATGTTATGACTCAACATTAAAAAAAATAAACATGCGATGACTAGAGTGAAAGAATAAAACATGTTATGACTCAACATTAAAAAAAATAAACATGTGATGACTAGAGTGAAAGAATAAAACATGTTATGACTCAACATTAAAAAAAATAAACATGTGATGACTAGAGTGAAAGAATAAAACATGTTATGACTCAACAGTGAAAGAAAATACATGTACTTGATGCCTCAACAGTGAAAGGAAGGGGAAAGGAATAAATAAACATGTGATAACTTTAAAAAATCCTGAAAAAGGAATTTAAAATTCTTTCTATCACTCCTTACCCACCTTTCTTCTTGGATTTTCTACCTTCTGTCAGTAACCTTTGTTTTTTCTCATTCTTGTCACGCTCTACAGAAAGAGATTTGCGTTTTCTTTTCCCTGACTTTTCTTTTTCAACATTCATGTCACTCATTTTAGTTTCCTACATTAGAGACATTTGAATTTCAGTAACATTTTACAGTAATTCAGTGTATCATAGAATTCTTAGAAGCCATTTTCCATATTCAACAAAAACTTTTAGGAAACAATTAAAATACAAATCCAGAGTAAACAAGGATTACCAATACCTTCTGATTACATTTACCGGTAGTAATTCAGTAATTTATTGTTAAACTATCAACTATCAACTTTGTTTATCATTCACTAATAATATAAAACATGAATATAAGTCTTGTTTATTGATATGCATAAATTGGAACACAGTTCCTATATAAGATCAAATAAGATAAGATAATTCTTTATTACAACCATATTGATAGAAATTCAATTTAGGTGAATACAAATGTAATAAAGGTATAACAAATTATTCTAAAAACTAAAACAATACTTATCATAAAGATACAGTAAAGAAATATTACTGGTACTTGAAGATAAAAATTAAAATATTACATTTCCATGAGTTTTTGTTTAACATTGATAATATTGTTTTTTTGTCGTATATGATGTTTTTATGTATTTAATTAATTCTTTTATCAATTGTCTGTTCTCAGCATTTAAAATGTAAACAAGTTTTTCTGTATTTTTTGTGTAGTATAAAGACTACATGATGTGAAAAAGTGTAGCTCATCTTCAGTAATATTACATTTTGCACATTTTCTATCTTCAATTTTTATTTTTATTTTTGGTTATTGGTGTCTTTCAGATTCAATGATTAGTTTATGTTCACTTAGTCTTAGTCTATTTGGAATTTGGATCACTATTACTCAAGTTCCATTTTGTTTCATAGTATTCTTCAGTTTTCTGTTTAAATTCATGTTTGTTGATGTTTTTTATGTCATGTATATGGTAAATTTATTGTAATTTCTGAAGATTTGTAAACCAAGAATCTTTGTATTGATTCTGTTGCTGGTCTATTAATGCATCGTATGCCAAGCTTATTGGACCATTCCTCGAAATATTGAGATAATATTTTATGGCTTGGTATTGTATTTTTGCAATTAAAGGGAGCCGCCCAATCTTCATTCTAGTGCCAATGTTGCTGGTCTTGTTATAGACATTTAGTAGGTGTCTACATTACCCGAGATGGTGTTTTTCTGTTTTTGTTTTGTCCCAGTGTTCCTGATTTATAATGATACCCCAAATTTCTGATGCATATGTTAAGATAGGCATTTGAATACTCTCAAATAATTGTACATTGTAGTTGTAGATTAATGTTTGTTGATCCTGATAATAATGTTTTTGTCATTGCTTCTGATTTCCTAGCTTTATCAGTCAGTCTGTCAATTGTACAGTTCAATGACCCATGTTTATTAAATGTAACATCTAAATAAGTAAATGTATTACTTATCTCTATCGAATTATTGCCAAATGTAAATTGTGTGTTTCTCGGTTTTTGCCCAATTTTTTTGAAAATCATTATTTTTGTATTTTTGGTATTTAATTGCAGACCCCATTTATTTGTATATTGATGCAATGTGACAAGTGCTTTTTGTTAATCATTTTCTGTTAATGCTGTCAATACAATGTCATCAGCAAATAACAGTGAGGTAATAGCCTGACCACTTAATACAGGAGCACTGTTTGTGCATTTATTTATCTCCCCCACTAAGTTCATTGATAAATAAATTAAATAGTGTTGGACTTAGTATATATATTCAACCCAAATCCAATCAGGTATGTGCATTGTCCTAGATCATTGTACCAAGTTTCATTGAAAAGTGGTGGTTGAAGAAATGTCAGTGGAAATTGATTATTATTAACGTAATATCATATTTATTTCATTACGGTAAATGCAGTTTTCTTAAATGCAAGTGTATGTACAAACCTTGGGTTGGCTTTCTTCTTGTGCCATGATGTTATCATTTACATTTCTACTATGATCTGATTCCTTTTCTTCATCATCACTTTTCCGTCCTTCCTCAGTTCTGATTGCTGGTACTTCAGAGGGACAATGATCTCCCTTAGTGTCCAAAAAATACAACCTATCTTTGGGGTTATTTGTGCTGTCAGTACCATGTGGGGGAATGAAGGTGCTATGGCAATCAGGAGTCTGTGTCTTCTGTTGATACAGATTTGTCAGGGAGATATTCACCATATTTGTGTCCTTTAGAGATAAAACATAAGTGTCACAATCCCCGTCTATGAAAAAGAAATCTGATCACAAGAAATATTGACACCATTCTGTCTTACCTTCTAACAAATAAGACAAAACAAGTAATTTGTTTACATAATTCCTATGAGTAATCAAGTTTAATAAATATATAATGTTTGAGCATAAATGGTCTGAGCATGTCAGAGATATGGCTTCGGAAGAGCATTCATTGAAACAAAATGGCCACCAGTCAGCCATTGTGAATCTGATCAAGAAAACCATAATATTTAATGTACATACCAAGTTAGAACAAAATCTGCAGGACCAGGAAATTGCAGAAATGCGTTTGATATATTGATGAATTTTTAACATTAAAATGGCTATATAACATTCGGCCATATTGAATCATCAAGTAAATACATGCGACATGATGTGAGAGGTTTGAAAATGATTTTAAAACAAAATGGTCACCAGTTGGTATTTTTGAATCCAGTCTAAAAATATAAACAGATAGGCATCAAAGAACCATAGTTTTCAATGTATGTACCTAGTTTGAACAAAATCCATCCATAGAAGACCAGTTTTCAACAATAAACATTCTAATTTTTAACATTAAAATTTCTGCCATTCTGCCATCAGACTATCATAAAAGGAATAGATGTGAAAATGTATCCCAAGATTTATGATGTGTGTGTGAAGTTTAAAAAAGATCAGCCAAGAAATGTCCAAGATGCGGGTCGGGAAGGATAATCAGACAACCCACGAGTCCTCGTTTTAGGACTGCGTCCGATCATGGACTGAAAATGTGGCTTTGATGTATGTACATGTATGCAAAACATGTAATTAACAACAGATATTTCAGCAATACACATGCAAGTGCAGATGGATAGATGTAGGTGAATTTATCCCTGCTTATGACATTTTACCTAAAAGTGAAATACAATACAACCTGTGTTTCAACATATTCCTGGTTGTCTGGAGAGAACTCAATGTCACTTTCTTCACCACTATCATCACTACTGAAATATAAATACAATGGAGATTATAATAAGCTATTTACCAGCCTATAGTAGATAACAACAGTATATACGTACATGTATAATAATATGTCATTTGAATTCATCCAGTTTTAGTCATTACCTATCATCCTTCTTGAGTCGTTTTGATATGTGTTCATCTTCCAACTCATCAATATCAATAGACTCTTTTCTCTGTGCCTCACTTTTCAACCAATCGTACACTATAAAAGTAATAGAGAAAATAAGTAATAGATGTAATAACTGAATGACAAGTCAACAGACCTACATTGCTTAATGCCCTGTAAAGACTTTCACCTTAAGCCAATGATTCTTAATGCCCTGTAATGGCTTTACACCTTAAGCCAATGATTCTTAATGCCCTGTAATGACTTTACACCTTAAGCCAATGATTCTTAATGCCCTGTAATGACTTTACACCTTAAGCCAATGATTCTTAATGCCCTGTAATGACTTTACACCTTAAGCCAATGATTCTTAATGCCCTGTAATGACTTTACACCTTAAGCCAATGATCTTAATGCCCTGTAATGACTTTACACCTTAAGCCAATGATTCTTAATGCCCTGTAATGATTTTACACCTTAAGCCAATGATTCTTAATGCCCTGTAATAACTTTACACCTTAAGCCAATGATTCTTAATGCCCTGTAATGACTTTACACCTTAAGCCAATGATTCTTAATGCCCTGTAATGACTTTACACCTTAAGCCAATGATTCTTAATGCCCTGTAATGACTTTACACCTTAAGCCGATGATTCTTAATGCCCTGTAATGACTTTACACCTTAAGCCGATGATTCGTAATGCCCTGTAATGACTTTACACCTTAAGGCGATGATTCGTAATGCCCTGTAATGACTTTACACCTTAAGCCAATGATTCGTAATGCCCTGTAATGACTTTACACCTTACGCCAATGATTCGTAATGCCCTGTAATGACTTTACACCTTAAGCCAATGATTCTTAATGCCCTGTAATGACTTTACACCTTAAGCCAATGATTCTTAATGCCCTGTAATGACTTTACACCTTAAGCCAATGATTCTTAATGCCCTGTAATGACTTTACACCTTAAGCCAATGATTCTTAATGCCCTGTAATGACTTTACACCTTAAGCCAGTGATTCTTAATGCCCTGTAATGACTTTACACCTCAAGCCGATGATTCTTAACTCGCTGCACTAACCTCATTGTTTTAATTTAAGAACAGAGTATATATCTGTCATGACACTTACCTCGCTGTACTGACCTTCGAAAAACGTTCTTCTTCCTTCTCATATATTCACTGTAAAATGAAACGATAACTATATTGACTGGTTCTTGTAATGATTCTAACATTTGATACTTGATTTTGTTTCTGTCATTGCTTATTTGGAAATTACACCCATTTAGTTACTAAAGTATTTTTCATTAATTGGACATTTCAATAGTTTCAGATTCTGAGAAAACTTATTTAGTCGACAATGTACAATGTTTACAACACTTGTGACGCAAAGTGTGCCCAAACGTAGTGATTATTTATTTCAGAAGTAAGACGACAATATACTGCAGCAAAAATTTAGTGCAATCATGAATTACATGGTCTGTCATAGCTCATAGTTCTAAAACTGGTAATCAGAATGTTGTAAAAAAAGATGCCTGTTTTTTAATGATGCTCTGAAAAATTCAATAATGATCACTGGATTAAATTATCTGGAACTAGATATATATCACATAAACTTAACAATACATCTAATCATAAATGTAAACTTACCAGTATGTTCTTTGTAAATCTTGCACCATACAGTCAATATCAATCATGTGACTTTGAGAACTCAAATACTAAAAAAAAAACAGTAATTACAAGTTGCTGCTTCCAATAATTTAGTTCAGTAAGATGTTCATGACAATTGTTCACAACAAATCAAGAGAATCATGGCTGCTATTCTGAATATTTGATTTATCTTTCTATCTGTCAACAACCAATCTAAACATGGACCATACACACCTAAAGCAACGATTGTAACTTAATACACTTCCTAATAACATGGTGAATTACCACAAGATGTTGACAGTTTGGTTCACACAGTAGTTATTATTTTAAAGGAGAAGTCAAGACTAAGAAAAACTAAGAAATTTATGGTGGCCAAAAAGACAATTGCCTTGAAGACCGCCTAACTGCCTTGGTGCTCTTAAAGTTCACAGTTTCAATGAGACCAAGGAATTTTCACATAGAGGAATGAAATTTACATGTACATTTTGTCTATATCACTTCATGTTAGTATACATTGACAATCATTTTGATTTTCCAGAAAGAAATTATGGATAAAATATTACATCACAACCACTCTATACAGAAAATGAAGAAAACTATTTCATCCAGAACATAAGAAATACTGATGCGAATTGGTTAAAATTTTCAAGGGGCTCATTACTTGTGTATATAATTATAATAACAGAAAATACTAGTAGAATGTTGCAAAGATGCAAAAAGTAAAGTCATTACCAAAAGGGTAAAAAAAAATAAAGATGATTACCGGTACATTGTATTTTGATCGTTGCAAATAGAATGACACTTTTTTGTCCCTTTTTTGCAATCAACAGGCTACATATAATCTGTATGAGCTACTCTCATTGATAAATTGTATAAAAAATACGAATAATTAAGCATTTGATAGAAAAATTGTAAAAATCCAAAAATTTTAACCATGACAACCATATGTATGGTTAGCACCAGTATGCTACCCATGTTTTAATCTTTAACTTTCGAAGTTATTATTTTTTCAATTTTCGCAACAGTGGCTATGATGTCATACTTGACCCATAATCCTTTGTCGGAGAATGAAATAAAATAATAGTTTGAGTATCTAGAGAGTGAAAAGTGATATAAAAACTGTGAATTGCATTTTCCTGCATTTGTGGATCTCTTTCATCTGGAAGCATTAACATTTACTACAACGTTTTTTTTTTTAAATTGCAACAGTATAATGAACATGAAATACCCATGAAAAGAAATAAAACATTTCAGGGCCAAGAACTTACTAATTCGACCCTTTTCAGTAGTTGTCTGTCACCAATATATACTTGCTGTTTTGATGGAGTCGATGAGGTAGACCTGGATTTCTTTCCCATGGTGATTGACAGAGCTGTGCTTAAGACTATAATTCTCAGATCGGGTGCAAAGTCTGGTTTATATTGATCCCAAATAATACTTAAAGACGTCTACATTCGTTTAAATTGAATAACTAATTGGAAAGTTACTTTATTTTCATACGCACAGAGTGGCAGTGTTAAATGAACGACCACAATCACGTTTCGGCGATGGAAGTCGCCATTTTACCGGAAGTGCCTTTTTTGAGAAAATGAAGTTGGCTTCAGATTTAGATTCGAAATGATTTTTCTATTAGATTCACAGAAAGTTAGGGGAAGACCGAGCAGACAAAATGATGCCTTCAGAATAAAGAGCTCCACCAATGTAGGAGAATACAATTTAGTATTATGTAGTCATTATTTTGATTCTTCGGCAAAGATATTTAATATATCATAGACACAATTGTGAAAAATGATTTCATCTATCTGGTAAAAAGTTGAATATCTAGGGAATGACAAAAACAAAACTGCCGATTGCATTCTGCTAAAATTGTGGAGCTTTTCATCTGAGAACATTAGGTTGTTTGCCCAGTCTTCCCCTTACAGTATCACAGTGAACTTCGTAAAGGCAATCTGATTTAAATCTGATGTATTGCACGACTTAAATTTAATTTAATTTTTTTATATTTTATGTATATTTTTATTATATATGGGCTTTTATGATTACCAAAAATTTCAAAAACTAAAATAAGCAACAAGCAAATAAATAATAAATTCAAGTAAAAGAAAGTGTATGAAAGTGTAAGAAAAAATAATTAATTAATAAAGCCCAAACTAGGATCTTATTTTAATAAGTTTGGGCATAGATTTCTTTTATGGAAGTTTATAAAATATTATTAAACTTTACCCTGGTAGATCTTTACTACAATCTGAACCGTAACTCCCATAAGTCTTTGCGGAATTTCTTCAGTCATAGGTCAATTTCAGTGGCCCCCGCAAAAATAAATGTCCAAAATCAAGCTGAAACCCTGCATGCCAGCAAGATTTGGATTTTAAAACAAAAGACAAAATTATGTTAATTAATTTAGGCAAATTTGTATACCAAGGCTTCTTTAATGAGAAAACTTCATTAACTCTAAATTACCAGCTGCCTCATAATTTTTTGTTTTTTTCTCTTATTTTTTCTTTTCATTTCATTTTAACTGTTAACATTTAACTTTATTGTATTACGAACAATATCTCAATTAAGGCTACGTTTATCAATAAAGATTATTATTATTACTGTCATGTATCCGTAAACCTGCGTCGATAACAACCGTGTTACTTTAACCAGTGTGCGAATCATAGGCAGAATCCGAATTTTTCGCTAACTTTAGCTTCGCGGACAGAGGGCGCACATTTGACCAAGAAGGAGTGAAACATGGCGACATTAATGAGAATGCCTCTTGGCACTGCAACTTTCAGGCGATTGACAAGTGGGTTAACTCGTTTAAGAAGACATGTATCTTCAACGAGTAGTCTCAGCAATGAGGTGGGTAACGATCAGCTATTATTTTATTACAGCACACTTTTTCAAACACGTGGTTTATTAGATCATGGAACTATCATTAGATTGCGTTACAGACCCGGTGTTTTACTAGTACGTTTCCTTGGCTGTACCACGTTGCAATTTAACATTCGTCCCACAAGTCGATTCGTTCCAATTCACTTTCTCTCCAAAACCCTTTCGTCCCATTGCCTATTGTGGTATTCTGGGTGGACCCGTAGCAAAATCACGCACATACACCTGTGGTTATTCTTATGATCTAGTGCATGGCGTCTTCTAATATATATTGGTAACGAGACAATCATGCTTTAATAATACATACATGTATAACATACATACAAGTGAAAAGCGCAGTACAGTATCTCCTTATTGTCCGATATTCAGAAATAAACAACTGACCATTACAAGTCTTCTTATATTATAACAACTTCATTTATTCAAACTCTATCTAGGCACAGATCTAGAAGCAGTACCTACACACGAATTGGTGACGTCATAAAATACATGACCTTCAATCGGGGTCGTTTCCTCGGTATATACGAATTGGTATATACAAATTACAATAAAGATACTTAAGACATTACACATAAGGTAAAACAAATCACGTGACAATATAATGATAATAACGGTAATAAATCCTAGCTTAACAGTTGAACAGAACGCTCATATAGTCAGTCGGGTGACGCCGAGGGTCACGAACTGTGTTGCAAAATGGCCGTGTGGTTGAAACTGGGTCATGGCGTGACGGGTGAGGAAGACATCATTAAACACTCAAAATCACAATAAAACGGGGAAGTGGTTGCATATTACGGCGTAGCTAACATGGAAAATAAAAAAACGCCCAATACAAACGACATGGGTTCGAATCACACTAGATACACACTCACCAGAACCGAAGCAATCAGAAACCAGCAATCGTTTTGGCTTTTCCGTTCAACTCATCGGAACACTGGAGTAGTTAGAAAAATGAACACCACTTAACGACCAACGTCGTGGCGTGGTACACAAGCGTGCCATCAAAATAAAACAAAATTAGCTTGAAAAGACAGTGGGTTCGAGTTCCGCTCAGAGCTACCGTAAAAACGTAAATCAAATAAACTGAAATCTCTCAAACCGTAAACAAGTAAACAAAGAACGTCGCAAAAAAATAATAAACCTCACAAAACTCCACCATACAAAACTGAATGAATAAATAATAAAATAACTAACGTCTTAAACTGGACGACGCGCAATTTGTTCAACAGTTTCCAGATTGTGACAAGAGATAAACAAGACCCAAGTCAAGGTAAGTTTTGTTAAAGTGTCGATGGCGTACCCTATATTACGAAAACAATTCAGGCAACAGACGAATATCTTCTGTGGTGTTGTGGAATTTATACCGTGTCTGCGGAATTGTTGATTGAGGGTTCGAAGCCAGCAGTTAACATTTTGTTAGAAAGTTTCACAATTAAATCAAATATCCAATGATACCAGTATATTTATTTCATTATTTTAACAACTTGCAATGGTGGAAGTTGGTCAAACACGAGTTCTTACACCTAAATAAGTATCAAATATTTGTCGACACATTTATTCTCTCAACCTTGTAGAGGTGGAAATTAATTAAACAACAGGTATTTACTCACAAATAATGGTCAATATTTGTCCATACATTCATTCTGTCAATTTAAGAACTTGTAATTGTTGGAATTAATCAAATGAGAGTTGTCTACACCAAAATAAGTTTCAAATACTTGTCCATACATTTATTCTCTCAATTTAACAACTTGTAATGGTGTAAAATAATTAAACGAGAGTTGTCTACACCAAAATAAGTCTAAAATATTTGTCCGCACATTTATTCTCTCAATTTAACAACTTGTAATGGTGTAAAATAATTAAACGAGAGCTGTCTACACCAAAATAAGTCTAAAATATTTGTCCGCACATTTATTCTCTCAATTTAACAACTTGTAATGGTGTAAAATAATTAAACGAGAGCTATCTACACCAAAATAAGTCTAAAATATTTGTCCATACATTTATTCTCTCACGTTAACAACTTGTAATGGTGTAAAATAATTAAACGAGAGTTGTCTACACCAAAATAAGTCTAAAATATTTGTCCGCACATTTATTCTCTCAATTTAACAACTTGTAATGGTGTAAAATAATTAAACGATAGCTGTCTACACCAAAATAAGTCTAAAATATTTGTCCGTACATTTATTCTCTCAATTTAACAACTTGTAATTGTGGGAATTAATCAAACGAGAGCTGTCTACACCAAAATAAGTCTAAAATATTTGTCCGCACACTTATTCTCTCAATTTAACAACTTGTAATGGTGTAAAATAATTAAACGAGAGCTGTCTACACCAAAATAAGTCTAAAATATTTGTCCATACATTTATTCTCTCAATTTAACAACTTGGAATTGTGTAAAATAATTAAACGAGAGCTGTCTACACCAAAATAAGTCTAAAATATTTGTCCGCACATTTATTCTTTCAATTTAACTACCTGTAATTGTGGGAATTAATCAAACGTGAGTTGTTTACATCAAACTAAGTATTTAATATTTGTTGAGACATTTATTCTCTCAATTTAACAACTTGTAATGGTGTAAAATAATTAAACGAGAGTTGTCTACACCAAAATTAATCTCAAATATTTGTCCACACATTTATTGTCACAATTTAACCACTTGTTAATAGTGGAAATTACTTAAATGCGACTTGTTTAATCAGTTGACATCAATGCAACTTACTGTAAATGGGGTAATTATTCACTGGGTTTTAATTTAGCTTATTTCGCTGACTGGAAAATGCGCTAAATTAAAACACAGTGAATATGTACAATTTAGCATAGAACACATTATCTAAATGACGAAACCGTGAATTTAAAACCCACTTAATATGCCTGAAATGGTAAATCAGTGAAAATTAAACCCAATGAAAATTAGTCATTTTACAGTACCCGCAGACAGTGCACAACAGAGTATCATTATTGAGCAATTATAAACAGGAACGTGTCTTGGCATTAGGGTTAGGGTCGGGTCAGGTATGGGCAACGGAATTATTAACAGGAACGTGTCTTGACATTAGGGTTAGGGTCGGGTCAGGTATGGGCAACGCAAATGGCAAACACCCAATTGGCAAGATGTACACTAACGGGTTATGGCATGCATATAGTTTACACAAGTAAAAACACAAAATTGGCAATTTTTTGGACAATTGTAACTCAATAATAGAAATATGTTGTATTTCTATATATATACACACTATATAGTCTTATCAAATGCAAACACATCCAGTTAATCCATTTTGGTCTTGTGGGTCAGTTCTTTACATAGTGATCAGGAGGACCTGGGTTCAATTCCCTTGCCTGCCCATCTTTTTCTCGCAAACACCATTTGGCAATAAAGCTAAATATGACAACAAATTATTTAATTTGCATGACTACCCACATAGCTCAGTTGATTTGTACTATGTCAGCAATGTGAGCGATCGCTGGTTCGAATCCAGTATGTTTAGTTAGATTTTTGAATGTTAGTGAAGACAGTGCTCCTATGAATAGGACTTAAATCCTAACTCCTGTGTGAAGACACTCGTGGTACAGTGGACAAGACAGTGCGCTGGGAACTCAAAGATCGCAAGTTCGAATCACGGATTGGACACTCCTACAAAAGACATGAAAGACGTTAAAAACATAAACAGCGGATTCAAAAACTCAAGTCAGGAAAACAGAACACAAGAATACTACCCCACATGGAAGCCAGTCGAAGTCGTCGAAGAACGAACACAGTCGAAGAACGAACACTGTTGACAGCTGTAGGTCACGTGCAACAACAGACACGAGGAGCATGGCTGCTCTCCAAATGGGTCCCTTCTTTTGTATTGACCCCCTAAGGATTACTGATCCCCCTTTCTAACTCTTCCCCCAAAAATAATATATCGCCCCTTTTAAAATGTATTGAGCCACAAATTAATGAATATTCATGAGCACAGAAACTGCTACGTCATGAATAAATTAGCATAATTTTAAAAAATTTGCATAAAGTGTAGGTACTCCTTCTGGAGCTCTGCCTCTATCTATACTTTGTTTTTGTTTTAAATCAAGTAAAAGTAAAATATCATGTCAAGTATTTATAAGATTAGGGTATGCAAATGTGTGATGTGCAGTGAAGATCCCAGGAGAATCCTACATTTCTAGAAATGCTTATGCAAATTAGTGAATCCTAGAACTGATTTTTTGACAGTGCCCATGGTTATACCATGGAGGTATAATTATTACCTCCATGGTTATACACAAAGTGTGTTATATATGCATTTTTGAATGCAGCGATAATCTCACTCATTTCTGTTTATATGCTGTGATGCTATTGGTTAGAAACTACCAGTATGATCGATTGACATGCACTGAATGGGATCCCTGGCTTGTAAATGTTCGCAAATCGCAAGTTTCTGCTTTTTGTGAGATCTTATTCAATTCATGTGTTATTCTCATCACGTATCACATCCATGATGTAACATGTAACCGTCATTTCTGTGTTGCCTATGAACTTGCAGTCGCAAGCTTTGTGTTGCCTACAAACTCACATTCATCATTTCTGTGTTGCCTATGAACTTGCAGTCACAGGCTTTGTGTTGCCTACAAACTCACATTCATCATTTCTGTGTTGCCTATGAACTTGCAGTCACAAGCTTTGTGTTGCCTACAAACTCACATTCATCATTTCTGTGTCATTGCAATAGTCATTTCCTGGCTGATTATGTCTTCCCTCACATGTACTGGATATTGCAACATATACATTCCTCATCATATTTTAACCATAACCATTTTATATGTAATAAAATTGATGGTAATGTACATGTAATCAATAATTAGAGGTTATTCATAATTAAAACCAAAGGTAACTTTGTATTGCGAGATGTGTTGACTCGCATGATTAGAGGTACTACGCATACATTGTATGATGGAAATATCTACAGAAAAATGAATTTAGTATTTAGTCGTATTTAATTTAAAGTGCCTGTGAAATGGCTGCTATTTTCACGCCTAAAATTATCAATTGATACATAAATATTTTTTATTTTTATGTTTCTAAGCATTAATTATTTTTTTTAAGTGAAAAAATGTGTTTTAAACCCAGTCTACGGCAACTTTATTTTTGTATATTTTAAAACGAGGCTCCTCATTAGCTTCTGATTTGCATACAGAAATTTCCCTTGTGACGTCAGAAGGGGAAGTCGCATGGCAGCTTGCATTGCCGATACGTGTAAATAAGGCAAATTTCTTGTGCAGTTTTCTCGTCTTTGACTATATTGTCACTTATGTACTTGTTCGTCGAGGAAGAATGGATCATAATGAACACATAGTATCAATTTTTGTTGCATGGGGTTAAGTTAGATGCGAAATATGTCCGTTCTGGTGTAGCTGGTCACCGTGATCGTCACCGACACCGGCGCACGTTTGTACACTGTTGCTGGACAAAATAGAATTTGACGTCGGAATTATCTCGTTATTTAGCAGGTTACTAGGCATGTTACTACACTGTTTTATTTCATCGATCATCTGAGTAAAACTTTCAAATTAACATATTTTGACATTCTAAACAATAGACTATAGTGATCACTATAAAATAATTAAAAAAAACACAAATCACAGTTACTAAATAAATGACAGCTGCGTGGAAATAAATTGACATTTTGTTGAAATAGGTGAACGCGTCGGGTCACGGCGAGGGCAAGTGCGTTAAAAGCTGCGTTTAATTGGATGACAAAAATAATCGAGATCGACACACATACAGATAAATTCAGAGTGGATTCGAGTTAGCTTGATCCATGGCGTGATTGTCATAATTATAACATCGTATTAAAACTTTATTTGGTGGAAAGACATTGACCAAGCCCGGATTCTTATTTCATAAATTATTACGCAGATCAAGCTGCAAGCATGGAGGTAAAAAAGAACAGAGGTGTGAATTCGACATTCAACACCAATCACCAAACAATTTAGAAACTTTTAGCCTTCGAAAATGAAAACAGTTAGCAGTGTGTAAGGGCTGTGTAATTTCCTGTTTGTCCGACGCTTCGTTTTCGTGTCACTGTCAAAATTATTGCTACCTTTTACTTAACAGGGACTAAATGGTCTTTATAAAACGATAATCAGGATCGCAAAAAAAGTCAACTGATTTGAAACACTTGCCGGACGTCTCTCTCTCTTCTGAAATCCGCCTCGGTGATCATGGGCTGGTCCGGAATCTATTTCTTTCAAAAGTGTTGCGCCAGGTTTACGTTGTCGGCGTTTCTCTTTAAACCTAGTCGTTTTTTTTATGAACGAGGACAGTTGAATGAATCTAAGGTTAAGTGATGTCGCACCTTCGGATCGATTAGAAACGTGTGAATACATACACTATGGCTATACGTTTCACTGCAACTGCCCACAACACAACATCTAAAAACTCTCTCTCAAAAAAATAAAATAAAATAGACAAAAAAAAAGAAAAAACGCCGACCGAAAAATGTATATCGTTTATAAGTATACTGAACGACCAGTGTTATTACGGCTCAGACGTATGACTTTCTCTCACATTTTGTCATTTGGTGGCACACTTTCGGCGAGAATCGGAAATCCGGAAACAGTCGACCGTTTCACGATAGGTGGGCGTGGCTACAACACGAGAAATATCCCAAATTTACTTGGATACGAGTAATCATTTTCAGCAAAAAATCAATAACCACCCTTTTCAGTGGGACACAGATCTAAAATGGGAAACGCGAGGGTGGGCATTGCACAGGCACTTTAATACCTTATAAACTTCAAAGATTTGATTATTTTTATAGATTACATATGCTTATTTATATAATCAATTAAGGATATTTTACATATTTTTGTTAGACCTTACAAGTTTAATAAGGTGTCAATCATTGTTGATACAAAGTAGCTGCTTCAGCTCCCAAAATGTTTGACATATTTGTTTCACTTTTATCATAGATGTCACAATCTGCATTGGTATCTGAAGAAGAAGTAATTATACCAAGAAGAAAAAAGAAGGACCATTTGGCGGTTTTGAGGGCATTGGCTTCAACTGTTGGTAAGGACCCAACGTCCAAGCCGTATGTATTTCACGATGACCCCTATCTTTTGCCAAGAACAGCCGGACAACAACAGATGTATTCACTATCAGCAGAGGCTGGCAAAAAAGCAGCTCGATATGTCTTGAGTAAATATCCAGAAAATTTCCAGGCAATAACACACGATGAACCAAAAATTGAATGCTTGTACCCTAAGATTGATGGTTATGTAATCGAAAATGCCTGCGAGGAGGGTATTTTAGAAAGAGTTAACAACAGGGATGTGAAAGCTGCAATGGAAATGCACTGTAACATGATGGAACAAGGGATGGAAGTGAATTCAGAAACAAACAACTTGCTACTTGATTTGTTGTGTTTTTATGGTGGAAAAGAGGCTCCAAAAGAGTTTGAAGACACAGCACAAGTCATTCCTGAAGAAGTAGACGATGACAACGTTGTAGAACCCGAAATAAAACCACAGAGAAGGAGAGGTGGAAGAATGTCAAAGTTTGTAAAGGAAGTGATGTGGGAAGATGGTAACTATGCCGATAAGTTATTCAGTGTGATGCAGCAAAGGGACTCAAACAGTTACTGTAGTATGGTGCGGGGAATGGTGAAGCACAGAGCGCAAGCCAAAGCTTTTGAGTTGTATAACGAAATGCAAGATAAAGGCATCAAAGTTGATATTGATACATATCATGCCCTTATCCAAGGTTCTGTAGCTATCAGAGAATCGTACTGGGATCGATGGCAAATCGTACTACAACTCTTAAAACAAATGAAAGTGGAAGGCATTAAACCTACTTTAGCTACTTTTAATTCTGTCCTGATAGCGCAAGGCAAGATGGGTGCCATTGGTCGCACCATGTCTCTGCAAACACTGAGCGAGATGAAAGCACTTGACATTGAGCCGAATCTAGCCATCTATTCGCAGCTCTTGTCTATATTCTATAAGCCAAACCTGCCATTAACAGACATGCTGTATGACATTCTGGATGAAATTGAAGATAAATGCTTTGTAATTCATTATCCGAATGATACCAGATTCTTTCTTGATGCCATGAGTGTTTGTCAGACATTACGTGATGTACAACTTGCCCATAAAGTCAATAGATTAGTTAATATTGGTGAAAATTACAAGTTACTTGGTAACAATAGTATGAGATATACATACTATACTAAATTATTCAATCTTGTATGCCAACTTGATACTCCTGATAATATACTGGATTTTTATCAAACACATGTGCCATCTTACGTTGTTCCAAATATCGGAGGA
Organism: Saccoglossus kowalevskii; assembly: GCF_978046115.1. NCBI lineage: Eukaryota > Metazoa > Hemichordata > Enteropneusta > Harrimaniidae > Saccoglossus > Saccoglossus kowalevskii. Next base: position 28,422,766 of record NC_140642.1, on the reverse strand, counting down.
ATGCAAAATTTATTACAAGCGGTGGAGACATATGATATGATAGATAAACTCGCTGATATTTGGGAAGATATTAAAAACTTTGAACTAATGAACAGACAACAGGTGATAGATCAGGTGTTGTATTTAATGGCAAAAGACACGCATAAAGAGGAACATCAGCAGGCATTTTCCGACATCACGATGGAAATAAGCAAGATTATAGCTGATTCCAGCAAACGAAGAGATCGTCTTGTTTGGAGTACCACTTCAATTGGTTACGCTGTACATGTGAATCTTAAAGCTAAACAGCTTGATAGAGCTTGGGAAACTATGAGATTGTATCCAATACATCAAAGAGTTCCGAGTTCTACTGTTGCTGATGAATTTCTCGCCGCATGTATTGAGATGAAAGATACACAGAAAGTATTGGGACTGGTGGGAATCATAGCAGATAGTGGAATGGTAACCATAGCAACTTATGTGGAAAAGATCAAACAGAATCTTCGCCTCTCAGAAGATGAGGAGAAAAAGTTAGATGACATTGTCAAAGATGAACTCTAAGTAGTGCATGCATTGTTTCAAGTTTGTTAGAATATTGCATCAAAATATTTGCCTGAACAATTGTCCTTTAACTGAAATGGTTAAATATTGACATCTCCAGACTTGAAATATTTGATGAATTGTATAATGTATTTCTCCAGCATACAATTCATGATACTGTTTGTACTAACAATGTGTCAGTATACTAGTAAGTAGTGGCTTAAGCGAACAATGACCTTTACCCTTTGAGAGCCATACATTTCCCCCCAGAATTTTTTGCTGCAAACAAGTCTGAATGCCAAAATCTCAATTTTTGTTATCAAAAGGGTTAACACACATCTGACCAATCAAACACTTTTTATCTGACTGGATTTGTCAACCAATTACAGCGAGCATTCCTTACTAGAAACTGAACTTGCATCAAAATTTGTCAGATATAGTTGGGGGCACACTGATTAACTGTATATTAAAGAATGCAAATTTTGTTTTTAATTGTTGAAATAAATACATAGCACCCACAATGAGTTTTTATTTCCTTATTCAGAAAGACTCCATAATAAATACTGTACAAGAAAATTTTGGATCTTAAAAAAAAAACTACAACTAAATTACTGTCATAATTCGAGAAACCTTCCTTTGTTGCGAAAAGTCAAACAAATTATATAAACTTCTTGTTTAGTAATTGGTAAAAAAAATACTAATTTGAATATTTTGTACGCAGCCCTCGTGCACAAAGCTTGATTCAACCGTTACCATGCATACAGCAAACTATGAAAAGGAACACTGTATTTGCTCTATTTAGAAGCACAGTTAAAAATTGTATTCTGGATCAAAAACCCAACTCATTTACCTAAGTGAATATGATATTAATATTTGTCTTCTTTCCCAGGAAACTTAATTATTTTCAAATACGACTTTTTTTTTAACACCATTTCACAATGTTTAATTTATATCAAAATTAGGAAATATTTCATTATATACAAAACTTGTCAATAGAAAGATATCATTTGCATAACAATAAGATCAACTGAAAAAACTTATAATAAATAAAGGTTGTGAATCTAAATTGTGACAAAGTTGATATACGAGGCGAGTGAAATTACAAAACCAGTTGTAATTATAGTGTAGGTGTTATGCGGTTATATCAATCTCGTCATCCACAACAGCATCACCGCCTTCAACTTGACTCAACTTTGCTATTATATTCCCTTGTTCTTCTTCCCAATCCCTTTTTGCCTGCTCTGCTTCCTCTTTTTCCTAATAAAACAATCAATGGTCATTAAAACTAAAAATCTATTTCAGATGTGTAATAACAGTTGATGTCAAATATTATCGGAGGTTTCACCAAGTTCTGGAATAGGCGACCAAAATCTAATGCGTTTCCATAGGTTGAGAGTCCCAAAAATAAAAAGTAACCTGCTGAACAATATAAGAGGAGCAGCTGCTTAGTCAGCATCTGTTCCAAGATGACAGACATGATTGAAAATGAAGTTCATTTGCAAGACAGTTTGATTATAATTTTCATTTCTTACTCAGTTCTAGGCTTCACGTACCAAACGGTTAGGTAGGAAAGATGTTCAAATATGAGGATGCCGCAAAGTATGCAGTGCAACTAGAGTTACAATGCAACTGTATGCATAATTTAAAGCATCTTTGTATTAACCTAATTATTAATACATTTTCCCAATTCAACTGCTTGGTGTATGATGAGTAAAACTGAGTAAAATGGTTACAATTAGTGGAACTCTCTCACTATGAACTTTTTCACATGACCAAGGCTGGTACAAGAATGAAAAAAAACATTCAAAGTTACATTCTTACACAAATAATAGAATCCTGAGCCATGAAGTAACTATGCAAATCATGTGTTCACAAACAAATATTTGGTAAATGAGTTGCCTACACAGCTTGTCCGGAGCCGTACAGCACAAAGTAACAACTATATCAACACCAGAGTAATGTGCCACTGCTAAGCTGGATCTTTGTTGCATCAGAAATTAAGCAACAATCACAGTAGCATTTCTATACAGAATACTGTACTTTAAAAAGAATCAAAAACCTGGATCGATAGCAAATTTTCTCAAGTCAGGTGCCCAAGTTTCATAAAATTTGACAGTCTGTGTTGATTTTGCTTTGGGGGAACACTGGTCATTAAAAATAACATCCACTCTTTGATACTGATGTCACAAGAAATGAATTTTGGTCAGTTTGCAGCATTTGCTGATTGGTCTATTCATCACTGACACAGCGACACACAACAGAGAGTGCAAAATAGATCACTGCTCTTTGTGTGCACTCGTACGACCATCCAAGATAAAGTCATAATTTTCATAAAGTCTGGAAACTAAAATAATAATAACGGAGTGTCATGGCCTTGCCCTGAAATTTGTCGGTATGGAGTGATATCAGTGCAGGATACAACGCAACACTTAATAACTTCCACATGAAACATCTAGACCAGGCCAAGACATTCTGATACTAATGTGACCAGCTTACCTCTCTAAGATTCCTATAGTATTCATCAATCGCGTACTGGTATTTTGGTGATGTGATGCCAAAAAACCAAGCTAACTTTTCACCCAAATACTCACATGCTGAAAGCAAAAGAAAATATACTTATCACGATTGATAAATGATTCTTAAATACATTCGACTATGGACTAGGATTTTCATACACTACACGAAAGCAAAAAACCAATATTTCAAGACGAGCCTTGGCCGTTTTCATCCTACAAGCTTAAAACATGCTTTAAACATGACTTGGCTGACATGTTTAGGCTGATTTCATTGGACATGCCTAAAACATGACTTGGCTGACATGTTTGGGCTGATTTCATTGGACATGCCTAAAACATGACTTGGCTGACATGTTTAGGCTGATTTCATTGGACATGCCTAAAACATGACTTGGCTGACATGTTTAGGCTGATTTCATTGGACATGCCTAAAACATGACTTGGCTGACATGTTTGGGCTGATTTCATTGGACATGCCTAAAACATGACTTGGCTGACATGTTTAGGCTGATTTCATTGGACATGCCTAAAACATGACTTGGCTGACATGTTTAGGCTGATTTCATTGGACATGCCTAAAACATGACTTGGCTGACATGTTTGGGCTGATTTCATTGGACATGCCTAAAACATGACTTGGCTGACATGTTTAGGCTGATTTCATTGGACATGCCTAAAACATGACTTGGCTGACATGTTTAGGCTGATTTCATTGGACATGCCTAAAACATGACTTGGCTGACATGTTTAGGCTGATTTTATTGGACATGCCTAAAACATGACTTGGCTGATTTCATTGGACATGCCTAAAACATGACTTGGCTGACATGTTTAAGCTGATTTCATTGGACATGCCTAAAACATGACTTGGCTGACATGTTTGGGCTGATTTCATTGGACATGCCTAAAACATGCTTTAAACATGACTTGGCTGACATGTTTAGGCTGATTTCATTGGACATGCCTAAAACATGCTTTAAACATGACTTGGCTGACATGTTTAGGCTGATTTCATTGGACATGCCTAAAACATGACTTGGCTGACATGTTTGGGCTGATTTCATTGGACATGCCTAAAACATGACTTGGCTGACATGTTTGGGCTGATTTCATTGGACATGCCTAAAACATGTTTGAGCTGAAATGCTCCGTAAGATTCAATTCAAAATGGCTGACTAATAATTTGAAATGTTTGATTTCATATGAATATGCAAATCATAAATTGTTTTACCTCCTAGTGCTCCAAATGATGCTGCTACTGTATAATACCATAAGTAAGGTCCCCATGTAAGAGTTGACTGTGGAGAAAAAACATATTTGATCAAATCAGATTTGCAACATTTACTCTAAACATACCAAGTCTCAACAGCTGTGAACTATTGAATCTTTTTCATCTTTAATAAAACATTTCAGATAAAACATACAGATGTTGTACATTTAATCACTTGCAAGGGAAGAAAGATGGCCACAGGGTTGCATTTAAATTCTTCGAAGTTTGCCGGAGAGACATTCAGTACATGTATTTCTATCTGTATTCTCCTGTATCCTGCTCAAGGAACTGCTATCCAACAGCCATATAGCTTGCTCTAGTCAGATTCAGAATTAAACAAGCCATGCATGACACAGTCCCTGTTAGTTATCGAATTTAAGATATATAGTTTTGTTTATAGTAATACAGCTGGAATATAAACATGTCAGGAATATGATTATGATGATTGTTTAACATTTAAATGATTGACATTTGTATCTGATCATCAAACGAGTATTGAGAGATATTGCTCTAGAACAGCATCAATTAAAACAAAATTAGCCATTTTGAATACATGTATAATGAATATATAAAATTTGAACATAGTCAGTCAAAGCATGTCAGAGATATGGCTCTAGAAACCCATTCATTAAAACAAAATGGCCACTAGTCAGCTATTCTGAATCCGATCTAAAAAATAAAATAACGTGCATCAGGAACCCGTAATGTCTAACGTATGTACCAAGTTTGAACGAAATCCATCCATAAAATTCCAGAAATGCATGATATTTGATGATTTGTTAGCACAAAAATGGCCACCATTCAGCCATTTTTAATATATATGTATATCTATGACATGATGTATAATGAATATTTAAAATTTGAACATAATCAGTCGAAGCAAGTCAACGATATGGCATTAAAACCACATTTATTAAAACAAAATGGCCATTTTGAATCTTATCTGAAAACAAAATGATGTGCATATGTATAATATCATGTATGATGTATGTGTGAAGTTTGATTGTGCATCAAAGTCCTATAATGTCCAACATATATACCAAGTTTGAACAAAATCCATGTGTAAACAGCCGAGAAATGCTCGATTTTGATGATTTCCAGAACAAAAATGGCCGTCATTCGGCCATCTTGAATCAGATCGTGAAACAAATTGATGTGCATATGTATAATATCATTTATGATGTATGTGTGAAGTTTGATTGTGATTGGTCCAGGCATTTCTAAGATACAGGTCCGGACGCACGCATGGACGCACAGAGGTCAAAACATAAGTCCCTGTTTTCGGACTGCGTCCGAATGTGTACTTAACAGAGTCTCTAATAAACATTCATGCATTTAAAATGATAACATAATCATAAAATAAGTAAAATGTGTTATAATGATTTGAATACATATTCACAAAACTTTTCAGGTAGACAATAGTATCTGATAGTTATCTTACTGGATCAATGAGTGGTTTTTCTTCCCATAGACAATAATATCTGATACATGTAGTTATCTTACTGGATCTATGAGTGGTTTTTCATCCCATAGACAATAATATCTTATAAATATCTTACAGGATCTATGAGTGGTTTATCTTCTTTTTCTTCTTCTTCTTCTTCATCTGTACTGTATTCTTCTATCACACCATCACTGAAGTGTATCACTCTTCTTGGCACTTTCTTCTTTCTACCTTCTTCTAAATGAATGGTTTCAAACCCTTCATCTTTTCTCTATTAGAGAATGCACGAATTTAATATCATAGCAAGAACAGTGAACAGTAAATAGCTTATTGGCATCACTAAATAACAACACAGCAAGCTGTAGTAAAGTGTGAAGCAGTTGGAATCCAAACAACATCCTCTACTCAACTTCTCCACATCAATCTGTCAAGAATCAACTAAATTTAATCGTTTTCTCATTGAATATATTTATCATTTTCCTAACGTTACATTTTTTCACTACTCAAGTATAGTATAAACAGATTTCTAGACACTTCGACCCAAATTGGACAAATTGACCCAGACACCCTGGACATCTTGACCCACCGCATCGACACGACCATATCTTAATGTGGTGGTGTTAACCTCTATCTCGTTAAATGTTAATAGTGAGGCCCTTGATAACTTAATATTCTTGTGATCTTGTAAATCACCAAGACAATAATCACGGTATCATGGTTACAGTATTAATAACTGTGCTGTATTTGAATGACCGACATGCATTGATCCAAAAACGCAAATTGACTGCCATATTGGTGTGGTTGGGTTCGGTCGGCCACATTCCAATTTGAGTTAGGATTTCAGCGGAACTTGAACTCTCACTTGTTAGCATAAACTGCATTTATTAGCGAACAAAACACTTCAAATGAAAGTGTAAACTTCTGATAATTACATAAACTTGTAGAATGCCATACAACATGATGAAAGAACAAGCAGCCTATCGGCTGAGATAGCTCCGCTGTTAGCAATGCACATTTCAATTAAAGAACTGAAGACATCATTAGAAAATGAACAATATGTATAGTATCAAAGCAATCGGACTTACAGTTTTTAACAAGTCGAAAATATCACTTTCTACCAAAAATGACCAAAATATTCACCAAAATTAGAGAATTGAAGATATCATCACGAAATGAACAAATCTAAGAAAGGTCTACATGTAGTATCTATATAGTAATATCAAAGCAATTGAACTTTTGGTTTTTAACAAGTCGAAAATATCACTTTTTACCAAAAATTACAAAAATATTCACCAAAATTAGAGAATTGAAGATACCATCACAAAATGAACAAATCTGAGAGAGGTCCACATGTAGTACCTATATATGTAATATCAAAGCAATCAGACTATTGGTTTTTTACAAGAAGTCAAAAATATCACTTTTTACCAAAAATGACAAAAATATTCACCAAAATTATAGAATCAAAGATACCATCACGAAATGAACAAATCTGAGAAAGGTCTACATGTAGTATCTAAATATGTAATATCAAAGCAATTGAACTATTGGTTTTTAACAAGAAGTCGAAAGTATCACTTTTTACCAAAAATTACAAAAATATTCACCAAAATTAGAGAATTGAAGACATCATCACAAAATGAACAAATCTGAGAGAGGTCACATGTAGTACCTATATATGTAATATCAAAGCAATCGGACTTGTGGTTTTTAACAAGAAATCGAAAATATCACTTTTTACCAAAAATTACAAAAATATTCACCAAAATTAGAGAATTGAAGATATCATCACGAAATGAACAAATCTGAGAGAGGTTCACATGTATTACCTATATATGTAGTATCAAAGCAATTGGACTTGCGGTTTTTAACAAGAAGTCGAAAATATCACTTTTTACCAAAAATGATAAAAATATTCACCAAAATTAGAGAATTAAAGATATCATTACAAAATGAACAAATCTGAGAGAGGTCCACATGTAGTACCTATATATGTAATATCAAAGCAATTGCACTTGCGGTTTTTAACAAGAAGTCGAAAATATCACTTTTTACCAAAAATGACAAAAATATTCACCAAAATTAGAGAATTGAAGATATCAACATGAAATGAACAAACCTAAGGGAGGTCTACCCAAGGTACATATACACCAAGTATCAAAGCATTCAGGCTTGTAGTTTTCAAGAAGAAGTCGAAAAAGTAAAACATTGACACGGGCGACGGAGACGGATGAAGACGACGACGACGGACAATCACTCATATGATAAGCTCCACTCGACAAAGTTGACAGCGGAGCTAAAAATGGAACATTACGGCGTTTTCCATGTAGATGGGGGGCCAACCAATCAGTGACTGCGTACTAAATTTATATTGGAATATCAGTCAACACCTACGATATACTGGGTGCTACCATTTAACGTAGTGGATTTATATAAGGATTCAGTGATGTGGCACATGACAAAAATGTATTTCCCCAGTATGTCATGTCTCTTTACATAGTACAGCCGAGTACATTTACACACTGTGCTCTTTGCTGATGTTCATATTACACGTACAATGTACATAAGAGGTGATACCGATACACACTGTTCTCCTAAAAGCATGATCGTTACAATAATATAAATATTTTTCGTTTTATTATTTAAGGTACACAGTGTAATATTTGTCATAAATGCCTCAAAATAAGTATTCTTTTAAAGTAATAAAAAATGTTTGTGATGTGATGTAATAGTGCTAAGTACGCCTGATCATTTTTATGACATTATAACAAAGTATATTATGTTTGATTATTTCATAGTCAAGATGGTTCAATTCATAAGTTTTGGCTTCTAGTTGTTTGTTTGTTTGTTTTCATATATTTTCTCGGCATTGTTAATCACATGCCAACACTTAGGTACTTTTTCAAAACAGGATGCTGACCAAAGATCGCAATTGCACGTAAAGTTCTGTGAGTTCAGTGTTTCAACCGGCTCAAGCTAATCTCAATACATTCCTGAGTTCCAAGTTCAATCTGCTGTGCCTGTGTACCATGCATTGTATGTTCAATCTGCTGTGCCTGTGTACCTACCATGCATTGTATGTTCAATCTGCTGTGCCTGTGTACCATGCATTGTATGTTCAATCTGCTGTGCCTGTGTACCATGCATTGTATGTTCAATCTGCTGTGCCTGTGTACCATGCATTGTATGTTCTATAGAAGTTTGTCCTTGCCAAGAAGCTCTTGAGTGTGGCAGGTGCAGCATTGCAAGCGCAATACCGATGTTTTGAGAGATGTTTATCGTCAACTTATTCGGGATGATATAAAATCTATTACATGGTATTGTAGTGATCGTCCATCGCCCAGTGTTGAATTGTAGGAGACTGATGCAGCTGTTGTAATTGACAAACCGTTTGATGCAGATATGGGTGTCCATCGCCCAGTGTTGAATTGTAGGAGACTGATGCAGCTGTTGTAATTGACAAACCGTTTGATGCAGATATGGGTGTCCAGCCATTGCCATCAGACTGACAACTCTTTTACGGCACTTTCGGAAGAAGATCTGCCAAAGACCCATTCCTCGTTTTGAACAAGAAAATGACGTTACATATTATCGAAGAAGTGTCCATTTGAGGAAACTTCATGTTAGTGGATAACTAAGGTTATTTCTATCAAGCTAAGACCATCAAAAACTCAAGGTAAACAATGTTACAATGCTAGGACAATCATAGATAAAAAGTGCCTTGCATCTGTTGTGCAGACTGGAACCAGTTTTGATCGTGGGGTGCATAACCACAATCATCCAGACCAGTCAGGTATTGCCACAAAATTAAAAAGCATGGTTAAAGTTAAGAAGACTACCAAGGGCACTATACAACAGGCAATGAAGACATATTAGACAAACCATCATACAACCTCCCCGTGGAAGCTAATTTAATTCTCACTACTAACAGAATGAGACCTAAAGAACCAAGCGGAATAGATTTCAATCTTGAAACAGATTTTCTGCCTCCAGATTTTGTTAAAAAAGACCTCAGAATGTATGGTGCTGTTCACCTTATATTTTACACGCAAGACCAGTGACATCACCTAGGCACATTCAAAGACATGGTACATGGACACAACATCTAAGATTGTTAGCCAACCATTCTTTCATTCATGAAAGGATTGTGGAAATATCCAACAGTTGCCACTGGTGTATGTTCTGATGTCGAAGAGAACAACATGACTACAAGGAAGTTTTGAAGACTATCACATTAGTTTTGCAAGAACTAAGCATGCAGAAATTTGTGATGGATTTTGAGGCAGGTATGTGGGCTGCAGAGTGGAGCATTTTCCCTGGCACCTGCATCAAGGGCTACTGCTTTCACTGGACACAAGGTGTGTCCAGGACAGTTGGGTTGCAAGTTGCATACAGTGAGAACAGCCCAACTCATCACTTTATTCGCCAACTAATGACATTACATGTATCATTCCTAAGATGAAATAGATGACACATTTAAAGCACCAAAGAACCACGAATAACAATGTTGAGGGCTGGCATCTTCTTTCAAATTCAAGAGAAGGGAAAAACAAACTTCAGTTATACGTGATCATACCTCTACTGCACAGAGAGGCAATGTACACCAAAATACATAATTAAAGAAGACACATTTCAAATTATGACACAAAATAAAAATCGTACAAATGCCTGATGCCTCAACCAACCACGGAACCACCACATAATTATTTTTTTTTTTTTATATTCAAATGTTTGTGATTGTTATTTTTTTTTTTTTACTTTATTGTATTTCTAACCACTCTTGGATACGGTTTCAATAAAGATTATTATTATTATTATTTATTACAAACATACCAAAGATCAATATACAGTCAAGTACAGGGCAATATATTTAGTGGTGGGATCAACATGTCCCTGGCGGCATTACAGCAACTCATCTCCAACTCTGTTGCAATAAAATATACGGTCCTACCGAACACTAAATTAGTGTTTATAATGTACACAAGCAAAAGGGCTTATTTAGTGCCACCACATCCTCCAAAAATATATTTACCAAAACATACAATGTAAAACTAATAGTACATGCATGGAGGTATATTATATATATAAAACAACCAAACTGAAAACGTTTAGATCGACCAGGTCAGGTCGAGGCAGCGGGTCGTCTGAGATAGGTGGGTCGAAATGTCTAGGGGTAAGGGGTCGAGTTTAGCAATGAAAATCGGATCGAGGTTTTTTTTGGGTAGAGATGTCCAACACCCATATAAACAAACACTACATCGCTGTATCTTAAAATCAGTTAGCGTCTGAATGGGAAAGCAATCCGTCCTTCATCCCGGACAGTGAAACAATAGTTAATACTGTTATTTTAAACTGAATAACGAACCTGATTAGAAGACTCTTCTAAGACAATATTTTCCGCCGCAACGTCTTTCATTTCCGTACCCTCCATCTCTGTTTTGTCTGCCATGTTGAAATTTCCAAAAATGACGTCATTCTCGTCAATGGAACAATCGATTTTGAATCGAAGGGGTGATATATTTATTCACAGTTTATAAGATTTCCTAAGCATGACAGAAGCTCGCAAAGTAGTAATGTGCCATTTAAAAAAAAAAAATTAATATGAGTTAAATTGCACTCTTCTTAGTTTTCAAGACGACAAGACTTACAGTGATAGTTTGCATTTGCACACTGTTACCTATAACCCAATATGCGTTTGAGTCGTCCAGGGTCAGAAAACTGCCGTAGAGGGCGTAGGGTAGGTTAAAATCAAAACAATTTGAAATGTTATATGCATGTTCAGAAATTGTAGTACATAGATGACATAATGTTGCATTATGATCGACGACATACATGTATGCATGGAGCTTGTAGCTATCATCACCAATGTGGCATCTACGTCCGATCATCTCGGTGATTTCTAAAACTGATTTATAGGTGAGTATTTTATGATTTGTAATAACATCGTCTGAGACATCCATGTTGAAACACAGGGAACCCAGGAACTATAATCAACTGTAATACGCAGTCTCTATGAGCGGGAGGGGGGGGGGGGTATCGGCTGGTATCTAGTGTAAGAAATAGACTATATAAAATAGTCTATAGTAAATGTCAGAATGTGTTGGACATGACAGTGTATCCTTGCTGCATTGTGATGTAGGCCATAAAAATTAAAATTAAAATCATGTATTGCAAAATGAACATACCGGTAACACCAAAAAAGTTATGAATTTGATTCATCTATTTACCTAACTGTTTTGTTGGAAAAATGTGTTGTTAAATTAATATAATTGTAAAATGAGTTTAAACTTAGAATACAATCATTCTATACATGTACTTTAATTTTATTGTTAATTAATTTTGCGAGGCCCAAAACACTGAATTGCATCAAATTTGTGTCATATGGGCTGAGGCACTGATTACTGAATTGCATCACATTTGTATTATAGGGAATCCAACACATGTTGCATTCAAACTCCAATTCCACTCACTATTACTATAGATACAGATAATTTGATGGATATCTCATATATGAAATTTGACCGTTAATTACGTTAGATATGCTTGGACCAGTTACATTAAAAGTTTAGACTTACACCAAAAATCTGATTCATATCAACATACTCCTTAGTGCTGGTAATTAATTTACTGTCATATATTTATATCACCTGTTAATTAATTAAGAGGCATTGTCCATATCACCGGTTTATTATTTTACAGCCTTTTTTATTATTAGAATAGAATAAAGCTCTCATACATGGACGTTTCTGAGATATAAAGTCATACCCAAAATAAAAGGCGCAGAGGAGACACTTTATCATTGGGAGGACTTTATATCCACAAGATTGCGTGTTGCATTTATAGTGAGTCCTTTAAACAATTCTTCATGAAATTGTAATTGAGCAGAGGAATCAAGGCCTTATTTTTAAATGGATTATGCTTTGAAACTTTTACAACATTTATTACACAATTCAAATTTTGTAGTCATTGTTGTCATAAAATTCTTGTACTGAAATTGTGGCAGAAGGACATCAAAACATCGAATAAAATCATGTTCCAGATAGCTCAATGGGAAGCATGTCTGTCACTTCACTCATTGTATGAGCTCTAGCTAAGTTTGAACCCAGCCTTTGTGGTTTCTTCATCTTTACAAGTGTTATTCAGAAATAAGAAAGTATAATTGACAATTCATTAATGTCAGTGAAACCTGTTTTCATATTAATTAAATATTTAATACTAAGCCATTTTATAACGGACAAACTGATCACATTTATAATCTTCACTATATAATATGGGAACAAAATTTGTCTTGTCGCTCTGTCTCAAGTTTCATAGATCGGTGATTGTCCCATACTTTTTAAACTGATAGAACACTGTCCTTCATAGATGTATTTTATTTCTGATGAGGTAATAGTGTTTACATTACACTTACCATTTCTATCCTTATTACGTCAATTTCATGATGGCAGATATTGATATCAGCTGTATCTATCATTGTCATTGCAAGAACATTGTAATCCTAAAATATAACACTTTAATATTTGTATTTCTTCCATTGAACTCATGAAAGAAAAGAACTTGACCAATCACAAAGCTTTGAACAACTTGACCAATCACAAAGCTTTGAACAACTTGACCAATCACAAAGCTTTGAACAACTTGACCAATCACAAAGCTTTGAAAAACTTGACCAATCACAGAGCTTTGAACAACTTGACCAATCACAAAGCTTTGAACAACTTGACTAATCACAAAGCTTTGAACAACTTGGCCAATCACAAAGCTTTGAACAACTTGACCAATCACAAAGCTTTGAACAACTTGACCAATCACAAAGCTTTGAACAACTTGACCAATCACAAAGCTTTGAACAACTTGACCAATCACAAAGCTTTGAACAACTTGACCAATCACGAAGCTTTGAACAACTTGACCAATCACAGCGCTTTGAAAGTTGGTAAATATCACCTGTATCTAATATTTTTTTGATTAATGATTAAAAGAAACCCGCAATGACTCATGGGTAATAGGTGTTTAGGGGTATTGTTAAGAGACGACTGTCACATAAATAACTGTCTCAGCTGGCTACTATACTGTATTTTTAAGACTATCAATCTATAGAAAAGTTTTATATATTAGCCTTCCACTTTCTAAATTCAGTTGCCTACTCCAAAACTTTTGTGAAACCCCTTGGTGTTACCAGATGTCTTCTATAGCCATAACCAATGACACGGTCATGTGAGGTGTGCCCTCAGCGGTGTGCCCTCAGCGGTGTTCCAAACCCAATAGTGAGGTCTGATGCCGTTCGACCAGCGAGGACGCTATTCACGCCTACATGTCAGGCTACTATAGCCAATAAAATCATTTTTGAATTTAAAAAAAAAGATGTGGTTTTTCTGGTGTGCAATCTCTGTATTGAGGGATGAATGTTTTTCAAATAGTTTATAATTTTTAATTACAAAATGTTCACACCATCTTGAATTTTACTGTATTTAAGCTTATTTGGTAAATACAGTGAATGTGCATTTATTTTTAGTACATGGAATATAGCTTGGATAGTGACGTTAATTATGGCTAGACTCTGGAAGAAATTGGTGATTTTCGCATTGGCAGCTTTTGTTGTAACAGTTTATATTGTGGTTAGTATCTGGAATTATTTAACAGTGCCTGTCAACGTCGGTATCCACAGGAATGACCATCAACCGCCATTTCCTGGAAACACTGCAGATAACATTTGGTGGTTTGTACAGGTATGTTTTACTTTAAACTAAGTTTGTTATTACCGGTATATAAAAAAAAAATTAAATATAATTTTTTTTAAATGTTAAGTATACATATTTAAACTCAGGAAACCTTACAGTGCACCCAGAGCATTGAGCATTACCCATACTATTTTACATGTACATTTAGCTCTCTTGACATCCATTACCAAGGAAAGCCCCCCCCCCACCACCACCACCACCACCACCACCACCTCACAGTGCACATATATACGACACAACACCCATACAACTTCACCAGAGAACACATACCACACCCATACCACATTTTAGGAGGTATACCAACATGATGATATATATTACATGAGTGTGTGTGTTTTTATCAAGATTTCTGACATACATCTAAATGAGATGGAGAGCAGTTCAAGATATCATCATCTACAACATTTCTGTATGAAATACATAGACATTATTCAACCCAAGTTAGTATTGGTTACTGGTAAGTCAAGTTTTTTGTACATGGTATTTTTAGAATGTGTATAAAGGTATGCTAGTGTAGATCTGTTTAATAATTTGCATGTTTTTTTTATTTATATTACTTACAATAAATTAATAATATATTAAATCATGTGAAAATCACTACAAATTGTACTGTAGATCAGTGTTAGAAATGTTAGTACAGAAACTAGTTGTTGCAATTCGCTTATTTGTTCAACTAAATGAATCTTGATACCACTCCTATCATTAATTAAGTTTTCCCCAAAAATAAATAGCACTGAAACAATGTTTAATTTTAACTTCTGTCATTAAATTGCATGGTCTACAATGTGTTAAATCTGGTAGTATCAGTGTCATAGGACATTCTGATTGTCACTTATGCTGACAGGAATGGAAAAAAAATTAAATTGTAGTACAATTTTACCAGTGACAATTATAACTTTTTCAACGCATATACTTTGGTTGTCTAATAAAGTGTTGTTTCATCTAGTGTTTTGATAATTGATATTTTGTGTTATTCTTTCAGGAGATTTGACTGATTCTATGTATAAAGGTCACGTCAGACAAAGAAAAATAGATTGGCAAAAGTATAGACAAATTCTAGAAGACACTGGAGTGGTGAACAAAACAGTTTGGTTGGATGTGAGAGGAAATCATGGTGAGTTGATGTCACTGAGTGGCAGTGTTAATAATTTTATTAATATAACATGTACCTGACAGAGAAAACAATTCTAGTATTTAGCTTTCAGTAAAACCTATACAGATGTTTTTGAAAGTTTTATGAATGCAGTCTTCTTCATTTAATAGTATATAATATTTTGGATGTCACACTTGATGGCGATCAATCACACAGGAAAAAATTTCATGTTTTTGCTGTCATTTTGGGACGTTATATTACTTAGTTATGACTGAAGCAGAAAAAGATGTATAATTAGAAGTTATTCATGGCTAATACTGAAGATAACACATACTATTGATATTTTTTTAGCACCGCTGTCGATGCTGATTAATTTTCTCGACTTCTTGTTGAAAACCACAAGTTTGATTGCTTCAATATTATACATATATGTACTACAGGTGGTCCTCTTATAGAATGGTTCATTTCATGATGATATCTTCAATTTTCTAATTTTGATGAATATTTTTGGTAAAAAGTGATATTTTCGACTTCTTGTTGAAAATAGCAAGTCTGATTGTTTTGATACTATACATATAAGGACCTCTCTCAGATTTGTTCATTTTCTAATGATATCTTCAGTTCTTTAATTGAAATGTGCATTGCTAACAGCGGAGCTATCTCAGCCGAGAAGCTGCTTGTTTAGACAATAGCACAAGGAAAAATATTTTAATATTTCTTCAGCAATATCACACATTATTTCTGCTATTAGCTATGCATGTTTATTATTGTTGTAGGATACACTAATATTTGATATTGAGTGCTATACATAGGTGGATCCCAAGCCTGAAATAATGACATTTACAATTCAGGAGAATTGTTTTTAGTACTGTACGTTTGCTGAAATTCTTACCATTATTTGGTGCTTGTAAATCTGACTACCGCATGGGTATATATAATTATATTTTATTTCAGGATGAGTGTGAAAATAACCCATAATAATATAAACATATATATTAGAACAAACAAAACAAAAATAGAACATTGATAATATAACAAGTATCTATACGATAAACGTATCTTTGTAACGGTATGTACGTCAGAGCATAACATTGTTTTAATCAATGCATTCTAATTGGTGAGCAGATGGTTAGAATACAATAAGTTTCACCACAGAGTACCGTTACCAAAAGTAAGAATAGTTCGTAAAACAAACATATCACTACAATGTTTAATGATAAGCTAGTCTGAAGGAATTTAATGATTTACAATTGTGCTATGACTATAACTGGGAGCAATACAAATTTGTGCAAAAAGAGCTAAATAATGATACTTTCACATGACTAGTGCAATTACTAAATTTTCTGATTAAAGAGTTTGCCCTGGCATGAAGACTTTTCGTTTGACTTTTAATATTTAGGTTATCGTCGTAAAAAGAATCAGATCAAACATAACCCAATTGTGTGTTACTATAGAGACCATCAAGATACACAATTGTCTTCTTGAAGGCAGAATGTTCATTTTTTCTTTTGGTAATAAATAATATCATTGAATGTATTTCTTTAATAGAACTTTATCATCAGCATACATGCAATGGTTCATGTTAAGTCCGCCAAGGTTACTAAGCTGTAAGTACTAAGTACTAAGCTGGACTATATATACATTAAAAAGTAAAGGTGCCTGACACCATTATTCATGGTAAAAGGTGTAGAAATTGCAGAATCCCATTTACGATACCAGATCGTTAAAATATACAATGTAAACCTGGTAGATGAGCTTAAAACATGATCAGTGATTGACTTTGTCAAATACCTAATAGATGCATCCAAAAAGCACACATTTCTGTTCATACTATCTTTGTGATTACATTGATCTCTGGTTAGTTAATCACTGGGCAGCCTTTGCTGTTAATTTTTGTTAATTGTCTCAAATTAAAAAAGTTATATAGAATTATTGATTATTCAAGCATCGAAACAGGGCACCCTGTAGTGTTTTGTTTGATGTCCAAAGTTCTAGTGTTGAATCAGGTTCATTACAGTTTTTATGTGTGCCGGTATTTAATATTGTCTAAAATTGGATTTAGATGGCTACATGTTGTTTGTTATACTTTGTTTTTTGTGTGTGTTTTTTTCTAGATGTGTATGATGTGATCTCTGCTGACAGTAACCAACACTTTTACAGGTGAGTACACCTCTTAATATTGAGACAAACATTAAACAGATATATACCGGATTTGGCTGATACCCCGCCCATCCTAAACCCCGCCCATGGGCGATGTTTCAAATAGTGAGCGATGTTTTGGTCCACACATTGCCTGACTGAACCAACAAACATTTTTACAGACCCCAATTTTCCCGTCCGACATCTTGTATCGAGCGTGCTATTTCAAATATGACGCTAAAATAATTCACTGTGAAGCCGAAAAGCATTAAAAACTTCAATAAAGCCAATGCTGTATACGAATTGTTGTTGCGTATTATTACACTCAAATAAAGTCTACGCTTGAAAAGAATGTTATTTCTGAAGTTTAAAATATCCAAGCCTTCCTGGTTCAAGCCTCTTGGTTGTTATCAGTAATGTTTAATCTTTGTCTGTATCGCATTCCAGACGAAAAGTCGGTAAACAAGAAATGGGCGAACTAAAATGTCTCCTGCGTGTCACATGCGACATGATTATTAAAAAACACAGAGTTAAGTGGTCATGTACATTCTATAAAGCTAACCTTGTACACATAATCTTGTACTGACGTGTTTTTTCTCCAAAAAAGACGCTCTCTTTCAGTTAACCCCCAGTTAGCTCTTCGCGTTCATGGTATTTGTGAGAGTTGAAAGATTTTTTGAACACATAACAAGTAACTATATTGATTTGCGTCAAGCTGGATGGCCCGAAATTAAATATCAGTGCGTGAACTATGGAGGTGATTGCCCAATGCCGCACGTAATTCAAATGCGAGTTCAGTCGAAATGTACGTGAATATTGCGATCGGAGTGCGCTGTCCAGAGTTTATTATATTATGGTAAAATTTAACTTGACGCATGGTATGGTTTATATTACATGTTCACTTCATTTCGAATAAAAAAATTACCATTGGAACATCGATGAATCAAAAGTATTTAAAATATTTTCTCGACTTTCCGTAGATACCCGACTACTATCATTTTTAATGATTTAAATGCGCCAATGTTTATGTTTGCGTAATTATTATGAATGCAATGCATTATCAAGTCGGTAATATTGAAATATTCACAGACCCAATACCCCGGGTCAGCATCCTAACAATAGAAAAAATTAACTTGAGTTTGCGTAATTATCATGAAAGCAATACATTACAAAGTTGAAATATTCAGAGCTGGTACAATATTGTAAACAATTTTGCGTAATTAGAAACGCAGTGCACTAAGTAAACGACGTTGATATATTCAAAGCCAGTACAGAGTTGCATACAAGTTGCGTAATTACAGTACCGTCGGATATAATAACAATTTTACTAGATCGACGCGCAGGCCGCAAAAAAAAAAGGTTGCTAAGGTAACGCGCCAGTTCAGCGCGTGACTTGGGGTCAAACTTCGGTCAACACACACTTGATGCCAGCATAACCGCGCAGCAAGTTTCGCAAAGAAGTACTTCAAGTTCAATTGCGTCCCAAAATTATGTCGCTAATCACTCAGTTGTCGCAGCGTGTGTTGTGTCATATCCATGATGCACTCCGTTTCGACTTTGACTTGCTTTTCCTTCTTAGTGCATGTTCTTGTTCACGTAAAATGCGACATCTCACCAATGTATTAAAACACTTTGAATTTATACTTTGCATGATTATATTTGGTCAACGCAAAACATTATTTTTTCTAGACCACTTCTATCAACGCAGGGTTATTTTTTCAGACAAGATGGGCCTCATAATATCTGCCAAAAGATCGCCCAGGCGATCTTTTGGTCCACATTTTTCTAAAAAAAAATCGAATCCTCCATAAGATCGCCCAGGGCGGGGTATCAGCCGAATCCGGTAGATGTATATATATCTAAATATACAATGATATACCCTTGAGCAATTGAAAAAATCCTTCTCTAAGAAACTAAATCAATTTATCTTCTAGAAATTTCTCTCATCGTGGACGGCAAGGTGAATCCCATTTCCTGTATCAAGTCAAGTCATCTTTTGGAATATATTCTTTCATCTATATTAATGCTGTAAGATTACCTGCATCAAAAATACCATTTAATTTCTTTGGTTATCTCAATAAAGTAAGTTTAACAAGGTGATGGTCAAATTTGCAAAAAATGTGTTCATAAAGATTGATTTTCTCACAATCCAATGCATTCTCTCAATGGCAAGCACGGATGTGAGTTTTGATATTGACGCTATCTGCACTACATAGCAACTTTGATTTGTGGAATTTCCAATGATATTTTCCATTCATTCTAGGAATTACCTAGTTAAACTTTGATCAGCATGTCTTTGTTTTTACTCATTAATCTGTAAACGATCATTAAACAATCAAAGTCATCATTTTTTTTTTGTATTTTTTCTATATCTATTTGAAACATGGAATAGTGTGATTCATTAAACCTTCTGAATGCAAAATTTATTGTTTCCATAGAAATTTAGTGCAACAGATTTTCACTTTTCTAATTAAATTTCTGCCATTTCAGTTTATTTTGGAGCAAATAGACATAATTTCCCAATGGCTACAGGTCTTGATGAAACTAGTGAAAAAATGTTGTTTGTATACCACTGCAGTCATTGTCTATTATTATAAAAATATTGAATACTTAAAAACGCATTATTTTATTCAAAAAAGTGTATTCAAAAGTATGTGATGATTAGAAATTTACAAATATCATTCTTACATATATTCTTGCAACACATATTTCTAGATCAACTTCTTCAGATTTTATATTCACAATTAAAAAATGCAGTTTTTGCATCTGGTCATTATTAATAAATTTTTTTCATTCCATGGATTGGTCTGTCAATTGTTGTTAAACTTCTGGACACTGTGGGTTATTTACCAACGCTTCACTTTGGAAATTATATCAATATGTTGATAATTATATCTACTGGTATTCTAGGATGATGTTACTGTACTACAAGAAATGAAAAGTCAGACAAAAGACAGTAATGCAGTTATTTACTATGGTCACTTTCCTTCATCATTTATTGTCAGTGATGATCCAGGACTGTCCACAATAATGAGGTAATCCAATCTACACTGATCTTTCTATAGCTTTTTTGTACCAGTATGTTCAATACATATAGGTTTGATATATTACAGTGATGGTATTGCTTTCTTATACCAGTATGTTCAATACATATAGGTTTGATATATTACAGTGATGGTATTGCTTTCTTGTACCAGTATGTTCAATACATATAGGTTTGTTATATTACAGTGATGGTATTGCTTTCTTGTACCAGTATGTTCAATACATATAGGTTTGTTATATTACAATGATGGTATTGCTTTCTTGTACCAGTATGTTCAATACATATAGGTTTGTTATATTACAGTGATGGTATTGCTTTCTTGTACCAGTATGTTCAATACATATAGGTTTGTTATATTACAGTGATGGTATTGCTTTCTTATACCAGTATGTTCAATACATATAGGTTTGTTATATTACAGTGATGGTATTGCTTTCTTATACCAGTATGTTCAATACATATAGGTTTGTTATATTACAGTGATGGTATTGCTTTCTTATACCAGTATGTTAAATACATATAGGTTTGTTATATTACAGTGATGGTATTGCTTTCTTATACCAGTATGTTCAATACATATAGGTTTGTTATATTACAGTGATGGTATTGCTTTCTTGTACCAGTCTGTTCAATACATATAGGTTTGTTATATTACAGTGATGGTATTGCTTTCTTGTACCAGTATGTTCAATACATATAGGTTTGTTATATTACAGTGATGGTATTGCTTTCTTATACCAGTATGTTCAATACATATAGGTTTGTTATATTACAGTGATGGTATTGCTTTCTTGTACCAGTATGTTCAATACATATAGGTTTGTTATATTACAGTGATGGTATTGCTTTCTTGTACCAGTATGTTCAATACATATAGGTTTGTTATATTACAGTGATGGTATTGCTTTCTTGTACCAGTATGTTAAATACATATAGGTTTGTTATATTACAGTGATGGTATTGCTTTCTTATACCAGTATGTTCAATACATATAGGTTTGTTATATTACAGTGATGGTATTGCTTTCTTATACCAGTATGTTCAATACATATAGGTTTGTTATATTACAGTGATGGT
The DNA here is from genome assembly GCF_978046115.1 of Saccoglossus kowalevskii. Taxonomy (NCBI): domain Eukaryota; kingdom Metazoa; phylum Hemichordata; class Enteropneusta; family Harrimaniidae; genus Saccoglossus; species Saccoglossus kowalevskii. Next base: position 28,400,921 of record NC_140642.1, on the reverse strand, counting down.
ATTGCTTTCTTATACCAGTATGTTCAATACATATAGGTTTGTTATATTACAGTGATGGTATTGCTTTCTTGTAACAGTATGTTCAATACATATAGGTTTGTTATATTACAGTGATGGTATTGCTTTCTTGTACCAGTATGTTCAATACATATAGGTTTGTTATATTACAGTGATGGTATTGCTTTCTTGTACCAGTATGTTCAATACATATAGGTTTGTTATATTACAGTGATGGTATTGCTTTCTTATACCAGTATGTTCAATACATATAGGTTTGTTATATTACAGTGATGGTATTGCTTTCTTATACCAGTATGTTCAATACATATAGGTTTGTTATATTACAGTGATGGTATTGCTTTCTTGTAACAGTATGTTCAATACATATAGATTTGATATATTACAGAGATGGTATTGCTTTCTTGTACCAGTATGTTCATTACATATAGATTTGATATATTACAGTGATGGTATTGCTTTCTTGTACCAGTATGTTCAATACATATAGGTTTGTTATATTACAGTGATGGTATTGCTTTCTTGTACCAGTATGTTCAATACATATAGGTTTGTTATATTACAGTGATGGTATTGCTTTCTTATACCAGTATGTTCAATACATATAGGTTTGTTATATTACAGTGATGGTATTGCTTTCTTGTACCAGTATGTTCAATACATATAGGTTTGTTATATTGCAGTGATGGTATTGCTTTCTTATACCAGTATGTTCAATACATATAGGTTTGTTATATTACAGTGATGGTATTGCTTTCTTATACCAGTATGTTCAATACATATAGGTTTGTTATATTACAGTGATGGTATTGCTTTCTTGTACCAGTATGTTCAATACATATAGGTTTGTTATATTACAGTGATGGTATTGCTTTCTTGTACCAGTATGTTCAATACATATAGGTTTGTTATATTACAGTGATGGTATTGCTTTCTTATACCAGTATGTTCAATACATATAGGTTTGTTATATTACAGTGATGGTATTGCTTTCTTGTACCAGTATGTTCAATACATATAGGTTTGTTATTTACAGTGATGGTATTGCTTTCTTGTACCAGTATGTTCAATACATATATGTTTGTTATATTACAGTGATGGTATTGCTTTCTTATACCAGTATGTTCAATACATATAGGTTTGTTATATTACAGTGATGGTATTGCTTTCTTGTACAAGTATGTTCAATACATATAGGTTTGTTATATTACAGTGATGGTATTGCTTTCTTGTACCAGTATGTTCAATACATATATGTTTGTTATATTACAGTGATGGTATTGCTTTCTTATACCAGTATGTTCAATACATATAGGTTTGTTTTATTACAGTGATGGTATTGCTTTCTTGAGTGGTCATTTGCATGATGTGTATGGCTATGTAAAAGATTTGAAATGTTTGCAAAGAAGTGGAACTCTGGAATTAGAGTTAGCAGATTGGAGAGAGTCTAGAAAGTAAGTTCACTATTGCCTGGGTACAAAGCATTAAATGAAAGGAAATTGAGTTCACCATGTCTGTTTGTCTGTCTGCTCAGCTGAGATGTCATCATTTCATGCATTTTTCAACGCAAACAGAGAGAACATCTACAACACTGCATGCATTATGGGGCTTTATGTCATTGTAAGAAACTCCTTGTACATTTTATGCAAATTACTATCATCACGACATCTGTTGGGTCATTAACTTTCTTTTGTTACAAATGTTTACCAAACAAAAATTCTAACAAAAGTTTTGATATGACCTCCTAACTGCTCTTCTAGCAACTTTGGTATAAATTTTTGTTGTCAACAAACATTGCCAAATACTTTTCCGGACACAACATTGGCCATTTTTTTTTCAGAAGTCAACTATAGGATTGGGAGAGGAGGGTATGAATTTATAAGATTTAAACCTTAATATCTTATTGATGTTGACATGGTGATGGTGTTTTTTCAAAACTAAAAGCATATTAAGTATTGTAACCAATTAACAATGTTAAATAATATATTTTTAATTAACTAATCAGTTTTATTGTACAGTTTATCAAATTTTTAACAAAGAATTTAACTGCACATTATTTTAATTAGCATGCAATTTATTCTCAACCCTGAGACAGTTTTCTGGGGAGAGCACCGGAATCTATATTTACTTATCAATTTTTATTTTCAGATATCGTATTATAGCATTTGATCATGATCTTTTATCTTTTGTGGATGTGTCATATTATGATGAATTTCCAGTTATTTTAATAACCAACCCCAAAGATGCACACTTCATGGCACACAAACATGAACCGCTTGGACGGATCAACAAATCAACACATATAAGGTATTTAAAAATAGTTTGTAATAATTTATATATAATAAATATTAAGCATTTTTTGAATCATTATCACAAGTTATTCCCAGCATGCATTGTTGTCAAACTAATATTGATAGAAATATTTCCTTTTATAAACTTGACAGATTTTTGGTGTTTTCACCTCATAAAATTCAATTTGCCAGAGTAGAGATAGATGGTGTTTTGATTGGCAATGCTGAACATGTGAATGGTCCTTTATATGTTATGAAATGGAATACATCACTGTATCAGAATGGCATTCATACAATTACAATCATGACAATGGTAAAATTGCATTCTTATTATTATTAATATTAAATTGTTATGCACATCTACAACCATTGGTAGGTACCCACTTCAACCTGGTCAACTGTGTTTGAAGTTCTGTGCAAGGACCCAAGTAGTTGGGTAGATGTGTTCATAGTTATTGTCACAAAAGTTGTTTTTCTGATTCGTTTTTTGTAATTGAAAATTGAATTTGTAAGTTTCGAAAAACCCAACCTACTTCTGAAGTAAAATATGCATTTTGTCACATGAACACTGGAACATGCATTATGTTGCATGAACACTGGAACATGCATTATATCGCATGAACACTAAAACATGCATTATGTTGCATGAACACTAAAACATGCATTATGTCGCATTAACACTGGAACATGTATTATTTCGCATGAACACTGGAACATGCATTATGTTGCATGAACACTAAAACATGCATTATGTCGCATGAACACTGAAACATGCATTATATCGCATGAACACTGGAACATGCATTATGTCGCATGAACACTCAACATGCATTATGTTGCATGAACACTGGAACATGCATTATGTTGCATGGACACTGGGACATGCACTATGTTGCATGAACACTAGAACATGCATTATATCGCATGAACACGGGAACATACATTATGTCACATGAACACTGGAACATGCATTATGTCGCATGAACACTGGAACATGCATTATGTCGCATGAACACTGGAACATGCATTATGTCACATGAACACTAAAACATGCATTTGGTCACATGAACATTATAACATGCATTATGTCACATGAACACTGGAACATGTATTATGTTGCATGAACACTAAAACATGCATTATATCGCATGAACACTGGAACATGCATTATGTCGCATGAATACTGGAACATGCATTATGTCGCATGAACACTGGAACATGTATTATGTTGCATGAACACTAAACATGCATTATATCGCATGAACACGAACATGCATTATGTTGCACGAACACTGGAACATGCATTATGTTGCATGAACACTAAACATGCATTATATTGCATGAACACTGGCACATGCATTATGTTGCATGAACACTGGAACATGCATTATGTCGCATAAATGCTGGAACATGCATTATGTCGCATGAACACTGGAACATGCATTATGTCGCATGAACACTGGAACATGCATTATGTCACATGAACACTGGAACATGCATTATGTCGCATTAACACTGGAACATGCATTATGTCGCATGAACACTGAAACATGCATTATATCGCATGAACACTGGAACATGCATTATGTCGCATGAACACTCAACATGCATTATGTTGCATGAACACTGGAACATGTATTATGTTGCATGGACACTGGGACATGCACTATGTTGCATGAACACTAGAACATGCATTATATCGCATGAACACGGGAACATACATTATGTCACATGAACACTGGAACATGCATTATGTCGCATGAACACTGGAACATGCATTATGTCGCATGAACACTGGAACATGCATTATGTCACATGAACACTAAAACATGCATTTGGTCACATGAACATTATAACATGCATTATGTCACATGAACACTGGAACATGTATTATGTTGCATGAACACTAAAACATGCATTATATCGCATGAACACTGGAACATACATTATGTTGCATGAATACTGGAACATGCATTATGTCGCATGAACACTGGAACATGTATTATGTTGCATGAACACTAAACATGCATTATATCGCATGAACACGAACATGCATTATGTTGCACGAACACTGGAACATGCATTATGTTGCATGAACACTAAACATGCATTATATCGCATGAACACTGGCACATGCATTATGTTGCATGAACACTGGAACATGCATTATGTCGCATAAATGCTGGAACATGCATTATGTCGCATGAACACTCAACATGCATTATGTTGCATGAACACTGGAACATGCATTATGTTGCATGGACACTGGGACATGCACTATGTTGCATGAACACTAGAACATGCATTATATCGCATGAACACGGGAACATACATTATGTCACATGAACACTGGAACATGCATTATGTCGCATGAACACTGGAACATGCATTATGTCGCATGAACACTGGAACATGCATTATGTCACATGAACACTAAAACATGCATTTGGTCACATGAACATTATAACATGCATTATGTCACATGAACACTGGAACATGTATTATGTTGCATGAACACTAAAACATGCATTATATCGCATGAACACTGGAACATACATTATGTTGCATGAATACTGGAACATGCATTATGTCGCATGAACACTGGAACATGTATTATGTTGCATGAACACTAAACATGCATTATATCGCATGAACACGAACATGCATTATGTTGCACGAACACTGGAACATGCATTATGTTGCATGAACACTAAACATGCATTATATCGCATGAACACTGGCACATGCATTATGTTGCATGAACACTGGAACATGCATTATGTCGCATAAATGCTGGAACATGCATTATGTCACATGAACACTGGAACATGCATTATGTCGCATGAACACTGGAACATGCATTATGTCACATGAACACTGGAACATGCATTATGTCTCATTAACACTGGAACATGCATTATGTCGCATGAACACTGGAACATGCATTATGTTGCATGAACACTAAAACATGCATTATATCTCATGAACACTGGAACATGCATTATGTTGCATGAACACTGGAACATGCATTATGTCGCATGAACACTGGAACATGCATTATGTTGCATGAACACTGGAACATGCATTATGTTGCATGAACACTAAACATGCATTATATCGCATGAACACTGGCACATGCATTATGTTGCATGGACACTGGAACATGCATTATGTCACATGAACACTAAACATGCATTTGGTTGCAGAATGTGAATCATCATTTGTAATTGTTATCCTTGTATTCAGGACACTGCTGGTAGAATTACAAAAGTTAATCAACTTTTTTCTTTGGATGGTCACCGCCCATTACAAAACATCATATCTTCATTTTTACTGATGACAGATATTGGTTTTCTGGTAAGTTTTTGTTGTGGTAGTTGCTTTTTGCTCAAGGTGTCTATCTTGTCATATTCAGTACACAGTCAGTGTAGAAAATTGTCATGACGACAAAAACAAAACCACAAAATGTCATCATTTCAATTCTAGAATATATTTCCAGTAAGTCACATGTGTTTATTAAGGAATTTGTAATGAATTGTTATTATAGATTAAGATGAATGAATTACATCACATTCTGTTTGTGCTACAGAACTCATCAGCTTAAGTGTTTCAATTTTACAGCTGAAAATGTGTTTTATAATCGGGATAACATTAACTCTAGTTCCACTTATACTGTTAAGAAAGTACACAACACCATCTCTATCAAGTAAGTGGGATAAGAACTGTTTTTATGTACAGTGGTGTTGTAATTGCATGTATAGTGCTTATAAATTTATAGACAATGGCACTTGTATTGATCATAATCTCCTGAACTGCAGAGAAGATAATTGTTCCATGTGTGAAAGTTCAATTGAGGTTTAAATTCAGTATTCTTTTTCTTATTTGATTCACATCAGTTGAGCTAAATCTGTACTTTGGAATGAACAAAGGAAGCCTGGACATTTGCACCTCTTTCTGCTCCACTGGTATAGGCAGAGGGGCATAAGGCTGAAAAGAGGTTGAGAGCCTTGTACATAACTTCATGCAAGCAGTGCCTGTGAATTGATCACAGTAAATTCCATCACACTTACTTAGTAATTCGGGTTTTAACAAACTCATGTTAATTAACCATGTACATAATATTAAATTTCTCTGTTTGTTAGATTTTCTATGGATTCCATTGGATAAATTCCCATTGCTGAGGGGACTATTCTTATTGGTCCATATTGATTGGCTTTATTACCTCATCATAGTTTTAGCATGTTGGAATTTTATGGGTGAGTATTATTATTATTGTGTCACCATACAACTCACCTGAGTTACCACACAACCCTCACCTATGTTACCACACAACCCTCACCTATGTTACCACACAACCCTCACCTATGTTACCACACAACTATCACCTATGTTACCACACATCCCTCTACTATGTTACCACACATCCCTCTACTATGTTACCACACAACCCTCACCTATGTTACCACACAACTATCACCTATGTTACCACACATCCCTCTACTATGTTACCACACATCCCTCTACTATGTTACCACACATCCCTCTACTATGTTACCACACAACTCTCACCTATGTTACCACACAACCCTCACCTATGTTACCACACAACTATCACCTATGTTACCACACATCCCTCTACTATGTTACCACACAACTATCACCTATGTTACCACACATCCCTCTACTATGTTACCACACAACTCTCACCTATGTTACCACACCACCCTCACCTATGTTACCACACAACTCTCACCTATGTTACCACACAACTCTCACCTATGTTACCACACATCCCTCACCTTTGTTACCACGGATCCCTCGCCAATGTTACCACACATCCCTCACCTATGTTACCACGCATCCCTCACCTATGTTACCACACATCCCTCACCTATGTTACCACGCATCCCTCACCTATGTTACCACACAGATTCTGATCTTTTGAGCTTTCGTACCTGTGTCATCACACAGCCCTTCGCCTATGTCACTAAATAACATTATATATTTGGTAATTTTTAGGACCATGGTTCATTGGTGAGATAGTAGAAGGTCATATAGGTTTTACTTGTCTCTATGGTTTTTATATCAACAGTGGATTATATTCTGATCCAATACAATATAGAGAATCTACCTACAGTGTAAGTTGACTCCTGTTTTACTGATATGTATATATATGTTAAGCCTGGCTAAGTTTATCTAATGAATATTTTTTTATCAAATTCTATTTCAGATGTTATACAGTTTGGTACCATTTATCTTTCATACAGCTCTACACCTGGAACTAATTTTTCCAGCTCGCCGCTCTGTGCTCATCTGCGGAAATCATCTCATTTCCTGGCTTGCATGGGGGATTAAGTTTGCTATTACACACATCTTGTTCCTCTATGCAACAGAATGGCTGCTCAATTACAGCAAGGCAATTATATTACAAAAGTTTGGTCTAATGGCTTTTATACTTTCTCCAAAATATCTCTGGGTAGTAGTCACAATGATTATTGTATATGTCATACTTTTAATACAATATGCGATAACAAAATTAAGTTTATTGAAAAAAATAGACCTACATATAAGGCAATTCATAAAAGTTCTGTGAAATTTGTTTGTATATTATATTTTATACAAACTAGCTCTTATCAAAGACATTTTAAGAGGCACTGTGTTTAATCAGCTCGATATCATTTATATATTCACAAAGTATCTGGAAAGAAGACAAACCTATCTATTTATCGACTTTAAAATAAGCTGACCCCTTCCTAAATGTACAACATATTAATTGTTATGTAGTTTGTGCTATTTTATGTACAACATATTCAAATGTGGTATTTTATTCTGAAGACTCATCTTGAAAATCATCTTAGACTTCATGAACATTCTCCAAAGAATAAATATTTTGTTTAATTGTTATTATGTGTCACATTTATATTACATCAAAATCATTGAGGGAAAAAAAAGTCATCAGGGAATGTGTTAAGTAAATTTTATTGATTAATAGTCAAACATGAGATAATCAAACCGGTGATTAAACTGCTGAGAATTTACATATACTCCACTCTTCTTGAACCATTATACCATATGGTGCCAATTGAAAGAAATTGTGAGTAGTCTAATATCTATTCAGTTATTGACATATTATCCCTAACAGAATCAAACTTTTTCACAAGTTTCCTATTTGAACCACTCAAAAGCACCTTTAGGCAGTAGCTGTTATATTCTTTATATCATATTCTTTCCATAAAGTTTGTTGGTATCTTAAGAAATAATATGCGTGTAATCATACCAGTGACCATGTGGGCTTTTAACTCTATATTATTTAGACATTCCACCCTGAAGGTCTTTCTCAATGAAGAGGTGCACATCATCATTTGCATTTGCGTGACAGACTAGGATTGTGTAAAGGTCTTTAAAACATCAGCCAAAAGATGTACATATAAATACCTTGGTAGTCCTCATGTGTTAACATGTGAATAAAGAGTCTGATGTTCTGATCATACTGATAACTTGCTGAGATAGGAGTTTATTTAAATATTTGCTATGATATGAAACAAGGAGAAGCTTCACACTATCAATGAACTTCAATTGGAGTAGCGAGAATGAGATCAGCTATGGCCGTGGAAGACTATACAGGTATAGGGATATTTGATAGTTCTATCATAGTTTCTGTTATTTGTTATGTGCTTCCCCTCTGTATTTACCTGTAATGTACCTGTACGTTCTAAGACAAAGTCTGTCTCGTTTTATCTTCGATCCAACTTGTATTGGCTTGTAGCAAACATGGTTACACTTCTCAATCAACTATCCATCTAGGCAGTCTTGGGTGTAAGGAAAATCCATACCATCAGGGCTGTTCATTTCGTTTGAAGCTGCTTTTTATGAAGCAGCCAGAACATCAAAGCCTTTTGTTTGCTTTAGTTGAATCACATCTTTCAAGAAGACTTTAGGATAAGCTCCAGGTTTATGTTGCCCATAACCTACAGGGTTTGTTACACAAGATCATTCTTGGAAGACAGTAGTAAGTATGGAATCAAACTGGCTTCCTGTTTCTCTCTTTGCTCTTTTAAAGTGAAACATAAGGTTGGTATGTTTTGGGGACCAGTGACCTAAGAATACATTTTTACTGCTTCCAACCTGTGAAGTTTTGCATATCTGAGCAACTTCTGATGAAGGAATACCGAATTCCTCAATCTTTTACCGCAAGAGCTTAGTAACAAAATGAGGTTGGTCGGTTGAATGGTTAGGGTTTAATTGTGTGTAGTACAAGAAACTTAATCATTGGACCAACACAAATGTGCAGATGAAAGAGATATACATTAAAGAAAAAGGGTGTGATTATCAGCGATTTGCAAGGGCTGTGTATATGTGCGTTCTGAAAAATTTTTTAGCACAAAATGTGATATAATCACATTATCTGATAAGTATAGGTTTGTGTGTGTTTCTTGTTTACAAACTTACTGGTAATCGATATGGACGACATTAAAGCGCGGTAGTCGTCGTGCTGCGCATATGGGTCTCGTATAAACACAGATGGCAACTTTGACTGTTGCACAGATCAACGAGTAGGAACTGAGACGTTTCCAAGCTTTAATTAGGCAATTTTCATGTGATTGGAAGGTATCGAAGGAGTCACCGTCGGTAATCAGTGCAAGTCGCGCCCAGGTCAAACCTCATACTTGTGATTTTCATTTGAATAACGCATTGGATTGTGGAGAAAATCAATGTTTATCAACACAAATGTCGCACATGCGCAGCACGACGACTACCGCGCTTTAAATATGTTACTAGTTCAGTTTGTAGTCACAGCGACACAAGAAATAATTTGGCAGACAAAGCCACAAGAGCTTTATATGCAATGATGACTTCTGTGCCAAAAGAAACTGACTGCAAAACAATGTTACACCTATTCAAAACATGTATAAGACCAATACTATTATATGGATCAGATGTATGGGGCTTCGAAATTCAAGAAAATAATAAATGGGACATTACACCAATCGAGAAAACCCATCTGAAATTTAGTAAAAGAATGCTTGGATTGAATAAATTTTCATCAAATCTAGCTTGTAGAGCAGAAATAGGTGAACTACCATTACTAGTAGACATCAAAATAAATCTTATAAAGTATTTGGCACGGATCAAAGAACTTCCAGAATGTAATTTAACAAAACAGGCATACCATGAACAGATAAACTGCAAACTCCCATGGATTATGTCAATTTACAAAGAGTTAAATAAGGAAGATAACACATTAGATATAAAGAATATCAATGACAAATTGAATGCAACAAAACAAAATATAAAGAGAATAGGAAACAATATTAAACAAAAATATATTGAATTCTGGAAGGAGACAATTATGGATAAACCTAAGTTGAGAACATATACTCAATTCAAAACAAACTACAACTTTGAAAGTTACTTAATTATACTGAATCTAAAACATAGAATTTCTGTCTCTAGATTCCGAACAAGTAATCACAGCCTAGCAATAGAAAAGGGTAGACATACCCAACCTAAAATTTCTTTGGAAAACAGGATTTGTAAACAATGTACTTTAGCAGACATAGAAGATGAAATGCATCTCCTCATCAAATGCCCAAAATATCACACACTGCGAATGGATATATTCTCAAATATACAGTTTCCTGATGAAACAAAAACTGACCAACAGAAATTTACATACTTAATGAAAAATTCTAACACAAATGTAATCAAACTTGTTGGAGAATTTATACACAGCTCGTTCTTAATGAGAAACGAGAAAGATACTTAACAAAAACACTAAAATCTATCATTTATTATTTGCTATAGTTATTTTGTTATTTTGTTTTTTAATATCTTACTTTTGTTGCTATAAACTGATGGAAACACTGTATTTCTAAGGATGCAATAAATTATCTTTATTATTATTATAGTACATTAGCCCCTAGCATATCATCTTCATAATCGAGGTCGAGTTAGGGTGACAATAAACCATAAAGATGTTGAAGAGATAACTTCACTAATACTAGAAAGTTTTTTTGGCTGTACAGAACAACAGTATGAATGTCCGATTTCAACTAACCTTTATCAGGATGGTGTGAATAAAGCGAAATGTTATCAGGCTAAGAAAAGTCAACTGTAAAACTACACAATAATTTGATGTAATTGTAAAACACGTTCTTCGGGCATAATAAACAGAAATACAGGAATAGTGTTCTACCTACATTCTCTCTATCATCATAGGTGTACTTAAAATCGGGCTTACATACTTTGCCTGTATGAGTATTATAGGATTGTTTCACAACACTAGCATAAGACAGTTACACTATGTGATTTCACTGGCGTGTAGATGCTAAATTGTTGTTTTCATGCAAACAATAGGAAGCTTATTCAGTTGAACACAATTTCAACAGAAGCCACCAGGTGTAGGTGAATTTTACCAAGTATGATCTATCATGTAATAGTCAACAACATGTAAAAATTTAATTTAATTTTTTTGTAGTAAACAAGGTCGATTTAGTGTGGTTTCTCTTTTAAAAAACGACTGTGTTACCAGCCTGGTTCTGTCCAACAAAGCTTTACGCGAGTCAGGATAATTGTCACACTGGTCCAGGGATCGTATCGACTGTATCGTGCAGGGATCGTATTCTGCAAATAAATGTCTCAAATTCTGTTGTTTATTGAGGTATGTTGTGACGATCAGATTTACTGTTGAACAATAACTGGTCGTAGTTATTTTTATACAGTTACAGTCATCTTTATTGGCTTCATGTCGTGTCAGAATATTGATGTTAATAATATCGACACAACAAACCTATTACCATTTTATATATATTTATAAATTACAATTACAATTCAAACAGAATCGAGAGGACTCTAATGGCCGATGAAATAACAGTGAAATGATGTAACTGCGCTTGTTGAATATGATTGGATTGAATTCAACTGCCATTCAAATAATACATATTTATAAAAACAAATGAAATGTGTTTGTTGTGTCAATAATACTATAAAGTTTATAACATAAAAAAGGTATAAATAGTAATATGAAAAAATGTCAACCCTCTCGCTTCATTCAAACCCAAGAACTTGCTTTCATTAACGATAGCTATTTCGTCTATTTCTCGTAAATTGTTTTGGCTTTTCTTTAGACAGTGGCCGATTCCGCTAATGAGTTGTGATTGGTTTTCAATTGCTATTTGAAATTAATAAAAACATTCATAAATACATAAACAAAAACATTTATGCATTCAACTTTATTGCACAGTAACACACAATGGCAAGTGCAGTATAGCAAAAATGCGAAACAAAAATAGTTGCTGGGTCTGAATATACAAAATACACAAACCCTGAATCTCTTTGTTTTCTAATACAAACATGTCAATGACACCGATTTGCATTTTGTTCTTAGCATTATAAAATAATATATTCATATTATTTTACACAGTTCGTCAGTGGGTTTAATTCAAACTATTGTAATGCAGAGAAGCTGAATGGTAAATTTCTTCTCGTACTATTTTTTTTATTAAACTGTATTCTCTAATAAGTAAAACATCAATCTCTAATTCTTATAAAAATAGTTTGTCAAATTTATTTCATTCATTCGTTTTTACGTGGTCGGAATATTGTAAAACTTGATAAGAGCAATAGTTTGGATGTTCGAGCACGGTGGGACTGGGCACTGCTTTCGTTTATTTACCCAGAGTACATTTCGATGACGACTGGGATGAGTTTTTCGGTCAATCGATTTGGACACTCTTCGCACAGAGGGCGCATGCTGGGAGCAAATTTTAACTGTGTGAGGAGTGAGATTCGGGTTCAGATCCGTCGGTAGGGGATAGTGTTAGTGGCTGTACGGCAGAAGTAGTTTAAATACGAATAACACACTAACTATAAGTGGCAGTGATACCCAGGCTATCTTTGGTTTAGAGGTAGGTGTAATTTCGAACACGCTACATTTTGATGGATCCATCCCGGGGGATCCCTGCAATCGTGGTTAAACAGATTCATCCCTAGTCAAGGTCATATTTCGACGATCAGTGTCATTATGACATTATTGTTCCGAAGCCGTGGACCCACGCTTGACTCCCTGTCATTATATATGATGGGCTCATGATAGCGCTTGATGAGTCACTTTGATCTCTGCTCTCGCACGCTTCCTTTAACGTGAATCGATGATTATGCGTCTGGAATTGCCTACGTTATCATTATTATCATCAGTTCAATCATAGTGGTTTAATTGTTAATTGTATCACGTGAATGTACTACAGTTATGTGGCATGGAGGCAAGAATGGATGTATCCAATATTTCTACGACACGGCCTATGACTGCATTGTACGTGATTAAATTATATTATATTATACCGGCGCTTTAATTGCCTGGATGCTTCCTTCTGATTGGACGAGAGTGTGTTTTTAATTATATAAGCCATGTTTAAATCGTAAACCTAGGGTCTATGGTTAAATAAACGATATACATGTACTACTGTTTTTAATTATAGAATTAGGCTCCAAACGTGAATAAAACACAGTAGGATTAAATTCTCACTGAATTCTGCACATATTGTATACAAATATTATATTGTGCTACTGATACATGCATAGTGAGTAATGATAAACATTGTCATCTGCATTGGCTCGCTCAAATAACCACTCCTTTATTTTTTGGCTCCCATGTGCAGTTAGTATGTGTGTCTGTCTGTTCCACTGATATCTCAAAAATTATATGTTGGTTTTCAATGAAACTTGGTGCATAGATGCTCTGATCTAATACGCAGATTTGGTTAGCTTTGGGTAAAAATCCATGTTAATTATCTAATTTGCATAATGATTAGTCAGTTTTTGGCTAATCATCACATTACAATGAAACTTGGTACCTGCTCTAGGACAATGCAAAGACCTGTTTAGTTTTGGTTTGAATATGTGCATATTAATTAGCTAATTTGCATAATAATTCATAATTTGTCCGGCTTTGCATCAATATTTCAGGTTCTAATCACATTTCAATGAAACTTGGTACATAGATGGTTTGTGACATTGTGATGACCTTAGTAGTTTTACATCAAAATCTGTGCATATTAATTACCTGATTTTCATAATAGTTTTCAGCTTTTCCATCAGAGTACTTATCATCTAATAATGTACCAATGAATCTTGGTACATAAATACATGACAATGCTACAATCTAATTGGTTTTTGGTTTATATACATCCATAATAATTTACTTTTCAACTTTCCATTGATTTTTTTTAAGAATTGATCACATTCTACTGAAACTTGGTATATAAGTGCCTGTGAACAATGCATTAGTTTTGGATTGAAATTTGTGCATACTAATTGCCGAATTTGCACAAGATGCATAATCATAACATTTTATTAAAATTTGGTTTATAGATGCTCTGGGGTAATCCACAGATGTGATTATTTTAATAATGGAAAACACACTTATTGATTGTCTACAGCCGTTCTGAGAATTATTCGGACAGTCAGTTAGCAAAATGACTTGCAACTTTGCAAAACACTTTGGTCTTTGCCTAATCTAGACTTGTCGGCGCCACTTGAGTGACGGGCGCATGGTTTGGGATTACTATTTCATAGGGGTTATCGGCTTGGTGAATTGCAAGTATTATCTAGCGTGCGTTTACAGCAACCCTTCTTTATTTTTTTAAAATTATATTGTAATTATTTTCAGTAATTTTGAAAATCACAAGTTGGATGTTGCTTAAATCTGTCAAAAAATGTCAACCCCTCGCTCATTTTAGTCAGTTGTTCCTGTTCCAAAAATGGACTAGACATAATAACGGTCGTTATACCCCGTCTTTTTCAAACTGCAGTTGAAAAAGTGATTCGCTCAAGGAAGGCACTTTTGATTTGACAAAGTCCATCAAACCATTATAATCAAGTTTTCCATCCATGTACCGGTATCCCTGACGTACTATACTCTCCCACCTCGGTATAAAATTTGAATTTGATATATAATGCACCAGTAATGTAAAAACAACTTTTAGTTTGGCCCAAAACTGTCGTGATACTGCAGCGTGTCCCGCTAAGAATCTTTACTTTGAGCCTTCCCGCCAACGACTAGTTCAGATTAATACTCAACACTCGGGAGTTGTTTTGTAAATTGCGCTATGTCAGGTAGACTCAGATGGTTATAACAATTTAAAATAACACTTTGAATGCACATACAACATATAACCTGTTAATATATGGTAACCAACGCATGTAGTTTTGAAAACAGCGTTTCACTCGCATCTTGCAAGATAATGGAATGATTCAAATTGTGGGCGTGCCAGTACAACGGCGCCATCAAGTCTAGATTGGAAAAGACCCAAGTTCCAAGATATATTGCTAACTGACTGTCCGAATAATTCTCAGAACGGCTGTAGTTATTATTCCCAATTTCTCATATCTCAAAAAATCAGATTTAAATTGAACTTTATTGAGTACCTTGAGTACCTTTTTGCAAGCACATTGTGCTCAATTGTGTGGTGCTCAATTGCATAATTTTTTTATCATTTTTGACTCCCGCGTGCGAAGCACAAAAAGGGAGTCTTTGCAGTTAGTGTGTCTGTATGTGTGTATGTGTGTATGTGTGTATGTGTGTGTGTGTGTATGTGTGTCCGTCTGTTCCACTGATATCTCAAGAACCATACATCAGTTTTTGATGAAACTTGGTGCATAGATGCTCTGGGCCAATGCGCAGATTTGATTAGGTTTTGGTGAAAATCCATGCATATTAATTACCTAATTTGCATGATAATTAGCTGATTTTTGGCTGTTTCATGACTGTTCCACTGATATCTAAAGAACCACTCATTGGATTTTGATGAAACTTGGCACACAGATGCTCCAAACTAATGTGCAGATTTGATTAGTTTTGGGTAAAAATCTGTGCAATATTAATTACCTAATTTGCATAATGATTAATCAATTTTCGGCTTTTCCACTGATATCTCAAGTACTAATCATCACATTTCAATGAAACTTGGTACATAGATGTCATAGGACACTGCACAAACCTGAAAGTTTTTAGGGTAATATCAGTAGATATTAATTACCTAATTAGCATAATTAATTAATTTTCAGCTTTTGATATTTCAAGTAGTAATTGTCACATTTCAATGAAACTTGGTACATAGATGTCATAGGACACTGCACAGACCTGATAGTTTTTAGGGTAATACGAGTACATATTAATTACCTAATTTGCATAATTAATTAATTTTCAGCTTTTGATATTTCAAGTACTAATCATCACATTTCAATGAAATTTGGTACATAGATGTCATAGGACACTGCACAGACCTGATAGTTTTTAGGGTAATACGAGTACATATTAATTACCTAATTAGCATAATTAATTAATTTTCAGCTTTTGATATTTCAAGTAGTAATCATCACATTCAATGAAACTTGGTACATAGATGTCATAGGACACTGCACAGACCTGATAGTTTTTAAGGTAATATGAGTACATATTAATTACCTAATTTGCATAATTAATTAATTTTCAGCTTTTGATATTTCAAGTAGTAATCATCACATTTCAATGACACTTGGTACATAGATGTCATAGGACACTGCACAGACCTGATAGTTTTTAAGGTAATACGAGTACATATTAATTACCTAATTTGCATAATTAATTAATTTTCAGCTTCTGATATTTCAAGTAGTAATCATCACATTTCAATGAAATTTGGTACATAGACATAGGACACTGCACAGACCTGATAGTTTTAGGCTAATATCAGTATATATTAATTAGCTAATTTGCATAATTAATTAATTTTCAGCTTTTGATATTTCAAGTAGTAATCATCACATTTCAATGACACTTGGTACATAGATGTCATAGGACACTGCACAAACCTGATAGTTTTTAGGGTAATATGAGTACATATTAATTATCTAATTTGCATAATTAATTAATTTCAGCTTTTGATATATCAAGTAGTAATCATCATATTTCAATGAGACTTGCTACATAGATCTTCTAGGATTATGCAGAGACCTAATTAGTTTTAATTGGATATTAATTACCTAATTTGCATAATGTTCCACTGATATATAAAGAACCACAAATTGGATTTTAATGAAACTTTTAAAGAGAACTATGCAGAAACCCAATTAGTTTTTGGTAAATATTTATGCTTATTAATCTCCTAATTAACATAATTAATTAACACTGATATCTCAATTACTGATCATCACATTTGAATAAAATTTGGTACATAAATGCTCTAGAACAATAGACAGGCCTGATTAATTTTGGGTTAAAATTTGTTCATATTAATTCTCTAATTAGCATAATAATTCATAATTTTGTTGTTCTGTTCTGTTCATATTAGTTACCTGATGTACATAATTAGTTTTCAGCTTTTCTATCAATATCTCATGTACAAGTAATTTTGAATTAATTTTTAATGTGTCTTCAATACTCTCAGCACACGGGAGTTCTTTCTAAGCTTTCTTTGATTCTATCTTTGTTGAAGAAGCTGTTTTCAAAATTTTATGGCAAACTATCATGCTCTGTTTTGATCTTGTTAAAGCACAGTTACTAGTCGTGGTTAAAGTTGTAATTATATTAAGATAGTGAATGGTTCATGTCTATTTTTTATATCTTGCAGGCAAATAAATACCAGAGTATGGCTTGGATATCAAGAGTTTTTACATTATTATTTATTGCAATACTTGCATGGTTTTATGGCTTCACAAAAGATTATCTTACGCTGCCTATAGAATACAATGGACCACCACATATACGGGACCAAATAGTGCCATTCCCTGGCGATTCCATAGACAACCTTTGGTGGTTTATACATGTAGGTATTTTTTATTCTCTATGGTGATTAATTTCAAAGCAAGTGTGAGCAAACCCATGGGTCTTCAAGGATGTACACAACATAAAGGATGTTATTGTCGCCTGTTGATTTGTTTTGTGATTTGAATAGAAATGGCTGACTGACAGCCATGTTATTTTTATGTGGTTTTAACCCTTTCATGATCATGCCTTGACAGTATTTTGTTAAAATTTGTCTCAAAGACAGCAATTTTGTGTTCAAGTATCTATTCAGCTAAACACAAATAGAGACTGACTTATTTAGAATAGAGCAAATCTTTCAAAAACAGTATTTTATTTTTTAATTGACTTATAAGCACAGATCAAAACAACTTACATTTCATAGTATATTACACATAAAAAAATTAGTGGCGATACCTTTAGATCAAGTGTAAGAGTAATGTCATTACTTGTAATAACTGTATATATATATATCATTGAAGTTTATTTACATGATTCAAAATGTCTCCTTTAAATTAACATGTTATTATTTTCAGATATCAGATATTCATATAAGTAAATTTAGAGACCCAAAGAGAACACCAGATTTCAATCAATTTTGTGAAGAAAATATTGATATTATCAAACCAGCTCTGGTGCTTGTAACAGGTGAGTGGGAGATATGAAATTATGACAGATGTCCTTTTTCTGAGCTTGCTGTATAAAGACCGGTTTGAAAACTAGGCATCTTTGTTTTTAAGGCCAGAGTTTTTTTATTCCTTGTTTCTCGAGTTTTTATAAGTCAATTTTTTTGAGGAGGGCGAAAAAAAAAAAAAAATAATTCTTTTTTTTCATTAGATTTGTGTGATTGTCAAAGAATTGTAAGTGAGATAATTGATCGGCGAGAAGAAATGAAATAAAATTTTATTCCATGTATAACCTGGTTGGCAGTTTTCAGCATTAATGAGGGATTTCTTGGTTTTTGACTACAGACTTTCAAGGCATATCACCACAAACCACGCCGCCGCCATGTTCGCCTAGTATTAGCAAACGCAACTTGGATTTGTTAGGCAGTGGGCGGAAACAAAATTAAGATAAAAATAATTCTTTTCAGCAAATTTTTGCACTCACAAGTCGGCGGGCGCGAGAAATTACGCTGAAATAAAATGTTATTTTTATTTCATTTTCGGCTCCTGTTCATTCGGCGGGTTCGCGAAACAAGAGATAATAAAAGTCTGACCTAATAGCAACAATTCACATGCCATTTCACAAAGTACATTTTGACTAGGCTTTGTTTTGGTTGTATTTTATCAAACCAAATACATTTTATACTACAAATTATAATGCTATATTTCCTCCATTTTAATATCAGTCAAGTTGTCTTGCTAGTGTTGTTCTAGTGTGTTTGTACACATAAATAAAGCTGTTCATTGATTGATTGATATTTTTTTAAAATTGTTTTTGTGCCAGGCGACAGTTCCGGACTTTGAGTGTCACTGTTATCTCTCCTGACTTTTTTTTTTTATGTGCAAACTGCAAGTGCTGACACATAATGCATTTTTTTGCCACAGAAGTCATATTCATGTTTGAGACTACAAGACAGGGCTGTGCGGCCAACTTCCCATCAAATGGCAATTTAATGCGCTATCTTGGCGTCAACCAGGCTCGGTCGAACACAAGCACCTGCCGACCATAACCAAGGTTCCCCCAAAGTTGCATTCGTTAGTGAATGAATCTCGGCCAGTGGAATTGGCCTTCCGATTGAGTCTGTGGCACACTCACCCAGGTAGGGGTCGACCCTTTTTATGTTCAGCCTAAGGTAGGATTTGAACATGGGTCTACCGGCCATGAGTCTGATGCGACAACCACTAGGCTACCAGTGACTGATATTTCAATTGAGTCTATAATGTTCAGTATTTTTTGCTTACTGTTTTAGGTGATTTAACTGATGCCAAAACTGCTGATAATATGGGATCCATGCAATATATCACTGAATGGCAAACATATTATAATATTTTAAAACGCACAAATGTTTCAGAGAAGACAACATGGATTGATCTCAAGGGAAATCATGGTGAGTGAGGGCGCTCAAACTTGCGAGTTGCAAGTAACTTTGCACTTGAATGGTTTTTAGTCCCTGTTCGGACGCAGTTCAGCCCCCGTTCGGACACAGATATATTGGTTTGACGATCCTATTCAAAATGGCCAAATGGTGGCCTTTTTTGTGCTAAACAATCAAATATCAAGCATTTCTGGCATTTATGGATGGATTTCGTTCAAACTTGGTACATACATGTATATTAGACATTACAGGTTCCTGATGCTCGTCATTTTATTTTTCAGATTGGATTCAAAATGGCTGACTGGCGGCCATTTTGTTTTAATGATTGGGCTTCTAGAGCCATATCTCGTAAATGCTTTGACTTATTATATTTAAATTTTATATATTCGTTATACATCATGTTATATATATATACATGTATTCAAAATGACTGATTTTGAATGCTGTTCCAGAGCAATTTCTCTCAATATGGACAAGTACTTGTTTGATGATCAGATACAAATGTCAATCATTTTAATGTTAAAAAAATCAAATTCATGACTTGGTTATATTTCAGCTATATATTTGATAACTAACGGAGACTGTGCCATGCATGTCTTGTTTTTTTTTGTTTTTTTTGTATTTATAAACTTTTATTGGAATTTGCACTGAAATTAACATCTTACATACCTGGTTTGTACATTACAAATTGCAATTAATCTACACATTGTGAAGTGGATTGGGTAACATTTTTCATAAAATATCCCCATCTCTTGTTATGAGAAGTCAACTTATTCCGTCGGACAGCAATGAAGTACTCTATCTCCAGGAAATATTTTACATATCTTTTGTATGCCATGAATTCTGGCTTTTGATTTTTATGTCTACACAAGTAAATATATTTTTTTGCTACCAGAAAGAGGAAGTTGACTAAACATATAAAGTTATCATCCCCCAAAAAAATTTGTTGTGCATTCGGGAATGCCCTCAGGCCAAGCTTACCCCCCCCCCCAAAGCATGTACAGTATTTCCCAAAAATCTTGAGTGCATTGACATTGGTAAAACAAATGGATAAGAGATTCAGAGCATGATGAACAGAAAGTACACAGATCAGACTCCACAATGGGAGGGTTCATCTTGAATAATGTTTTGTTTGTGGTCAGAATATTATGGATTATTGAAATTCTCTGAGACGAGTATCAATTGTAGTACAAAAGGGATGGCTTGTTTTTTACTAAAATGTCAACATCCTCGGCTTGTACTAATGATGACTCATTATGTAACTGTTACTTTGCTACTTATAGCCATTTAATAATGAATATTATATTGTGTTGATGTCTTAATTATATTCTTTACAATAACAATATGATGTTGAATATATAATATTTCATAAATAATAAAATATATTCTTTTGCTTGATACATTTCAGATGTTTTTAATATTCCATCTTTGAAAAGTGAAGCCAATTATTTTAAGTAAGTACATGACAATGGCTGTAATGTTATTTACAATGACTTTAACCTATATATGTATATTGTAATATTCTTGATATGTGTTCATATTTCAGAGAGTATTCTACTACAGGTAGACAGGGAGAACAAAGTCATTTTTTATATCAGCATAAATTACCATTTGGTACCTACTCTTTTATTGCTTTGGATGCCACTCTAAATCCTGGACCAAAGAGACCTTTTAATTTCTTTGGGTTATTTGATAAGGCAAGTAGATTTATATTTAAGGGCTCAGTAGATTTCATTTTAAAGGCACAGTAGAATTCAGTTCAGAGACGCACACTAGATTTAAGTTTAAAGGCACAGTAGATTAAGTTTAAAAGCACAGTATATTTAAGTTTAAAGGCACAGTAGATTTAAGTTTAAAGGCACAGTAGATTTAAGTTTAAAGGCACAGTAGATTTAAGTTTAAAGGCACAGTAGATTTAAGTTTGAAGGTACAGTAGATTTAAGTTTTAAAGGCACAGTAGATTTATGTCTAAAGCACAGTTTAAATGCATGGTAAATAACACTTTTCACTATTTGTGATATACAGAAGATAACTTGTATTATGCAACTATTATTTAATCTGTCTGAACATTTAATCTGTTTTTTTCTCAAACCCATGTAGATGTCTAAATGTTCTTCTAACTTGATTAACTCATTTTTTTATTTTTTTACATAGACATCATTTACTGCAGTTGAAAAATTAATTCAGCGTTCTGAACACAGTAATACAACAATATTTATGGGACATTACACCACAGGAACAGTATTTGCATCACCACCTGGTTTGGCTCATCTAATGAGGTGAGTTCATTTGCATCACCACCTGGTTTGGCTCATCTTATGAGGTGAGTTCATTTGCATCACCACCTGGTCTAACTCATCTTATGAGGTGAGTTCATTTGGATCACCACCTGGTTTGGCTCATCTAATGAGGTGAGTTCATTTGCATCACCACCTGGTCTAACTCATCTTATGAGGTGAGTTCATATGCATCATCACCTGGTCTGACTCATCTTATGAGGTGAGTTCATTTGGATCACCGCCTGGTCTGACTCATCTTATGAGGTGAGTTCATTTGGATCACCACCTGGTCTGACTCATCCTATGAGGTGAGTTCATTTGCATCACTACCTGGTCTAACTAACTCATTGTAAACTGACTTCTCAAGGTGTAGAGTGAACCAAGTGAGTATTGGTCACCAGATCCGGGAGGAGAATAACACACTGGAGAGGAGCACTTGTAGCCAAGGTGTTTATTGCTCAACTGCTAGGCCTGGAAATGAGTCTAAATACTCACCAGATGTTCCATACAATGTATCAATATCATTATGCAAATAACTAAACTAAACGTCATAGCCTCAAATCATTACACTCATCTTATGAGGTGAGTTCATTTGCATCACCACCTGGTCTAACTCATCTTATGAGGTGAGTTCATTTGCATCACCACCTGGTCTAACTCATCTTATGAGGCAAGTTCATTTGCGTCACTACCTGGTCTAACTCATCTTATGAGGCAAGTTCATTTGCATCACTACCAGGTCTAACTCATCTTATGAGATGAGTTCATATGCATCACTACCTGGTCTAACTCATCTTATGAGGTGAGTTCATTTGCATCACTACCAGGTCTAACTCATCTTATGAGATGAGTTCATTTGCGTCACTACCTGGTCTAACTCATCTTATGAGGCAAGTTCATTTGCATCACTACCAGGTCTAACTCATCTTATGAGATGAGTTCATATGCATCATCACCTGGTCTGACTCATCTAATGAGGTGAGTTCATTTGGATCACCACCTGGTCTAACTCATCTTATGAGGTGAGTTCATTTGCATCACTACCTGGTCTAACTCATCTTATGAGGCAAGTTCATTTGCATCACTACCTGGTCTAACTCATCTTATGAGGTGAGTTCATTTGGATCACTACCTGGTCTAACTCATCTTATGAGGTGAGTTCATATGCATCACTACCTGGTCTAACTCATCTTATGAGGTGAGTTCATTTGGATCACTACCTGGTCTAACTCATCTTATGAGGTGAGTTCATTTGGATCACTACCTGGTCTAACTCATCTTATGAGGTGAGTTCATATGCATCACTACCTGGTCTAACTCATCTTATGAGGTGAGTTCATTTGGATCACTACCTGGTCTAACTCATCTTATGAGGTGAGTTCATTTGGATCACTACCTGGTCTAACTCATCTTATGAGATGAGTTCATATGCATCACTACCTGGTCTAACTCATCTTATGAGGTGAGTTCATTTGGATCACTACCTGGTCTTTTTGCAGACTTGAGGATTATCATTTTCAGCATGTTTTAATATTTATTGCTGTTACAGATCCGGTATTGCATATCTGTGTGGTCATTTACACAGTATAGTTGCTCACATGGAAGTGCAGCAGAAAACAGGTTTATTAGAATTAGAAGTGGCAGACTGGAAAGACAACAGAGTGTAAGTATAACTGCTTTATCAAAGACAACAAATTCATACTACTGCATACTGTTGTGGTCTGAGAAAATAAATAATACCTTTATTGACATTATTCATCATAAATTGAACATATAGTCAAATGCTATTACACACACCCACCAGATTACACCCATATCCACCCAAGAACCCCCCCCCCCACATCCCCCCTCACACTCACACACCACAAGCACAGGCAGCATGTACATTACAATCCACTATCATGAAAAATAAATAGGAATAAAACATAAAAATAAACATTTCAAATAAAAAATATATAACAAGAAATAAAAAAACAATTCACAAGACCATTATCAATATTTTCCAAAAGTTTGTTGAATAATTTGAGCAATGCTGCCTGACAGAAATAGTGTTTTCAAAACAAAAAAGCCAAATTTACAAAAATATGTGTTAAACCCCACTACTGACACATAAACCCAGGCATGCTATTTAACTGACTAGACTAACACATTTTTTCTATTTCCTCCCAGGTATAGAGTCATGGCATTTGACCATGATTTACTTTCTTTTGTGGACACTAAATTTGGACAGTGGCCAATTATTTTAGTGACCAATCCCAAAGATGCTAGGTTTTTATCTGCCCAACATGAACCAATTGGTAGAATGCTGTATTCCACTCATATTCGGTAAGTCTGCATGCTATACTGTACCCAATCAGAGTAATACTTGACCATGTGATATATTGTGACCAATCATAGTGCTTTTTGTGACCATGTGATTTACTATGTCCAATCACAGTGCTTTGTGTGACCATGTGATATACTATGGCCAATTATAATGTTACATTGTGTAACCATGTGATATACTGTGGCCTATCACAGTGCTACTCTGCGTGACCATGTGATATACATTTTACAGTGCTGCTGTGGGTGTGACCAACCACAATACTACTAAAATGCATTTAATTGGCGCTAGTATTTTACACTATTAATGCTATGAAAATAACAACACAGCACAAATTCATTGTTAATTAATTTAGTAAATCAGATTACACAAACTATAGATCAAGATAATTGTTTACTTGGCATATTTATAGATTTTAGCAAAGCATTTGGTTCAATCAACTACAATATTCCATTGTCTAAAGTACAGCATTATAGATTCAGATTTCAGATTATTTATATCAACAATCTCAATTTGTTCACTGTAACAGTTTATCCTTGCCTAAAGCACATATCAGTTTTAGACTCCCCAAGGTTCTGTCCGAGGTCCTAAATGGTTTTCACTATACTTTAACAGTCTTCCCAATTATCTATATTTTTTTTCAATTTTGCTGATACTATTTTGTACTTGAATATTTCAAACTTCTTGACCATTCTCATAATGCGTGACAGCAACAAAGGCAAAACTTGCGCACTACATTCTGAACTGCAGTCAGCCTATACTCAATCTCATACACTGGGTCTAAATTATCGAACAGCATACCATTTGAAGTTAAATCAAATTTCTTCTAACATATAAACAATTATTATTTTCAAAATATTAATATTTGCCTATTTATTCACTTTTTTAATTATTGTCTATTGTTTTGTCACTAATAATTCCATAGTGTTGAATGTTATCTAGAAGTGACATTCCATATATAGCGCCCTCTAATGATAACTCAGAGAGCCAGTATTATCTTGTTTGACATTGTAGAATCCATCTATTTCTCTAGGTTTCTAGTATTTTCTCCAGAACCCATTTTATCAACCCTTGTTGAAATTGATGGGCAACCCTTAGGAGCAGGCACACATGTAGATGGTCCATTGTATGTGTTACCATGGCAACCAATGAAGTATCAATCAGGCCTTCATACAATAAGTGTCACAGCAAAGGTTAGTACTGTTATTTTATGGCCGATTCAGCAAGCAGACATATTTATTATATCATTTTTTTAAATATACCCGGTATATATAATACTTTTAAGTTTGCATACTAAGATCAATTCTCATGCCCTTTTGTGGACTATTTGTGAAATTTTAACGATTTGAATTTGCCGAAACTATAAAAAAAACAGGGACTATGCAATTAAGTTTGAATATATGGCGACCATTTTGTTTGTGTTTACGTCTATAGAAAGTGTGCCATTTCAAATAATAAAGAAAGGCAACTATGTCAACTTGTTCAAAAGCCATATTATGTATCGCTGAATAAATTAAGTGAAATTATTACATTCATAGGATACTGGAGGTCATGAGTCAAATATAAAATACTATTTTTCACTTGATGGCAGTCGTCCACTACAGTGGTTAATTCCGTCTGTCATTTTACTTGGAGACTGGGTGCTAATAGTAAGTAAAGACCACTAATAAAATTGTCTTTGAGAGATACTTTGCATTCATTCAGTAATGTTAGAAAACAACAAAGAATGTGGGACTGTAGTGTTTCTGTATTGACCAATGTAAAGTGGAGCTAATTAAGGCCATACTAGCAGTAGTGTGGCCCTATTGATCAATATACATGTACTTGTGGTCAAGTTAGATATAGCCATGGTGGCCGTAGGGTTGCCTCATAGAGATAGATGAAGCCAAGGTTTGGGTATAATTGCATTGTCATTTATATCTAAACCAATTTTTAAGTCAGACCTTTTAGTCCCAATTTCTAATGTACAAAATTTGTAGCCATTAATTTGAGTTCACAAACCATTTGACCATATATGGCTGACAGACAACCATTTTAATCCTGATATTTGCTAAATTCTGATGCTTAAACAGGTCCGAAATTGTTCCTCAGATATGAGCAGAGCAATTTCATTTCAACTTTGTATGGGTAACAGGTGCATGTCATATTTTTGGGGGGATCTGAACAAAAAAAGGTTATCGGTGGCCAATTAGTTTTTATTCATATATATAGATTCCTCACTATAATCCACTACTTATACTCTTTGATACCATAGGATGTGTTATTTTGAGAAAGATGGCCATTTTTCTGGAATCCTAAAATTGCTGTCTGTAAACATGTCCTAAAGTTTTTCTCGACGCTGAACATTTTATTCAAACCAGGATCATACATATCACGTTTTCAAGATTCAAACAATGGCCGACTATTTTATTCAAACCAGGATCATGCATATCACGTTTTCAAGATTCAAACAATGGCCGACTATTTTATTCAAACCAGGATCATGCATATCACGTTTTCAAGATTCAAACAATGGCCGACTATTTTATTCAAACCAGGATCATGCATATCACGTTTTCAAGATTCAAACAAGGGCCGACTATTTTATTCAAACCAGGATCATGCATATCACGTTTTCAAGATTCAAACAATGGCCAACTATTTTATTCAAACCAGGATCATGCATATCACGTTTTCAAGATTTAAACAATGGCCGACTATTTTATTCAAACCAGGATCATGCATATCACGTTTTCAAGATTCAAACAATGGCCGACTATTTTATTCAAACCAGGATCATGCATATCACGTTTTCAAGATTCAAACAATGGCCGACTATTTTATTCAAACCAGGATCATGCATATCACGTTTTCAAGATTCAAACAATGGCCGACTATTTTATTCATGTTCATGCTTATCCCTCACTAATATATGGCCAGGTTCAGTTGAATGTTGAAGTAGGTTCAGTTGCCAGGTTCAGTTGAAGTAGTATACTCATAGGTAATGCCATGGTTTGTGTGATTTGATTAGAATTGATGGTCATTTTGTCTAAAATCACAGTCTGTAAATGTGCCCGGAATCAGTTAAGATGAACATGTCTGTGTACATACATACTCGGTTACTGGTGCACGTCATATGTTTGTTTTATGATTTGAACAAAAATAGTTGATCATTTTTTATGGTATCCATGTTAGATTCTCTGTCTGTGTGTGTGATTATAGATATAACCAGATTTTGTCAGTCAAGGGCACTTCCAGTCATACTGCATTGATATACACTGTACAAATTATGCATGGAGTCTCTTTTGGTTAAGATATGTACACACAACTTGTACTGAACACATAGTTAAAAACAACACAGGGTCTGTGTGATTGTCATTATTTGTTTTGCATTATTTTCATGAAGAAGATAAAATAGTATCAGTACCAGTATATGAATAGTTTTGGCACACACACATAATATGTACATGGTGTCAATGATCTAGATTGTTATCTTCACTTCTATTATACATAGAACACCACCTTACATTGTCATTCTGTATTTCCAGATGAAACTACTATTTGTTGTTGTTTATTTTATCGGTGTTTTGTCATTACCAATCATCAAAAGATTTACAAAGAATCAAATCAATCAAGGTAAATGAAACTATAATATTTACTATATTAATAATAAATTAAAGCTGTGCAGTAAAATTTAAAGAAATATACATGCTAATACAGTGTTATTAATTTCAGGTCTACCGTATAGAGGATTGACGAGAGATATTATCATGTTAACGCACACCAAAAGTTTATACTATCCATTACTGGTTTCTGGCGTCTACACATCATTAGGCAAGTACCCCATAACTTATTAGTCCCCGTTTGTCCGTGTGTCTGTCCGTGTGTGCGTGCGTGCGGACCTGTATCTTAGAAATGCCTGGACCAATCACAATCAAACTTCACACATACATCATACATATGCACGATCTGATTTAAGATGGCTGAATGGCGGCCATATTTGTGTTAAAAATCATCAAAATCAAGCATTTTTCCACTGTTTACAGATGGCTTTGTTTGAAAATGGTATATACGTTAGACATTATAGGACCTTGATGCACATCATTTTGTTTTTCAGATAAGATTAAAAATGGCCGACTGGCGGCCATTTTGTTTTAATGAATGTGGTTCTAGTGCCATATCTCTGACTTGCTTTGACTGATTATGTTCAAATTTTAAATCTTTATTAAAGATCATGTCGTAGATATACAGATATATTGGTTTGACGATCCTATTCAAAATGGCCGAATGGTGGCCATTTTTGTGCTAAAAAAATCATCAAATATCAAGCATTTCTGGCATTTATAGATGGATTTTGTTCAAACTTGGTACATATATTAGACATTACAGGTTTCTGATGCACATCATTTTATTTTTCAGATCAGATTCAAAATGGCTGTCTGGCGGCCATTTTGTTTTAATGAATGGGCTTCTAGAGCCATATCTCCGACTTGCTTCCACTGATTATGTTCAAATTTTAAATATTCATTATACATCATGTCATAGATAGACAGATATATTGGTTTGACGATCCTATTTAAAATGGCCGAATGGTGGCCATTTTTGTGCTAAAAAAATCATCAAATATCAAGCACTTCTGGCATTTATGGATGGATTTCGTTCAAACTTGGTACATATATTAGACATTACAGGTTTCTGATGCACATCATTTATTTGTCAGATCAGATTCAAAATGGCTATCTGGCAGCCATTTTGTTTTAATGAATGGGTTTCCAGACCCATATGTCTGACTTGTTTTGACTGATTATATTAAAATTTTTAATATTCATTATACATCATGTCCTAGATATACGAATATATTGGTTTGACAATCCTTTTCAAAGTGGCCAAATGGTGGCTATTTTTGTGCAAAAAAAATCCTCAAATATCAAGCATTTCTTGCATATGGATGGATTTTGTTCAAACATATACTATACATTAGACATTACAGGTTCCTGATGCACGTCATTTTATTTTTCAGATTGGATTCAAAATAGCTGACTGGCGGCCATTTTGTTTTAATGATTGGGCTTCTAGAGCCATATCTCTTATATAAGTGCTTTGACTGATTATATTCAAATTTTATATATTCGTTATACATCGTGTTATAGATATATACATGTATTCAAAATGGCTGATTTTGAATGCTGTTCCAGAGCAATATCTCTCAATATGGACAAGTACTTGTTTGACGATCAGATACAAATGTCATTCATTTTAATGTTAAAAAATCATATTCCTGACATGGTTATATTCCAGCTATATTACTATAAACAAAACTATATATCTTAAATTTGATAACTAACGGGCACTGTGCCATGCATGGCTGTTCCAGAGCAATATCTCTCAATACTCACTTGACGATCAGTTACAAATGTTAATCATTTTAATGTTAAACAACCATCATAATCATATTCCTATAAACAAAACTATATACTATAAACTAACAAGGACTGTGCCATGCATTGCTTGTTTCAAGTAATATTTCCAAAGATATATACAAAGCGTGTTTTATGTCTCGCCTGACTGGCACAATGTCTGTATTTGTTATTGTAGGTCCATGGTTTATTGGTGAAATCATTGATGGCTCTATAGGCGTGAGTACATTGTATGGAATGTATGTTATGGGTGTTTATCTACCAGAAGCATTCTCTTATTGTACTGCTGTTCTTGATGTAAGTACTTGACATGTAATTGCTACCAGACTCCTTGAACCGTTATGTAGTCCCAAAGGCATATTTATGCTATATAGTATAATCATGAGTGCCTGCTGAGGCAAGATTAGAAAGAACTCTCATGTGCCGAGAGTATTGGCGACAATGCTTGAAGGCATGAACTTGATATGTGTATAAAAAATATTTGAGAATAAAAATTATCCATTAAAATAATTTACTGAGATGGAGTTTGATAGCATATTATTTGAAGAAATTAAATTATTAGGATTGTACAAACCCGTTTGTTTACCTAATCATAAATACCAGAAAGTCCGTGGAAATAATAAATTTCATTTATTACTTGTTAGGCTTAATTACAGATTAAGCCCTGAACGGAAAGGCCTCTCCTGAGGGATCACCCTCGGGGTGCTCACGCGTGTGAGGCCAGATCCGTTCATTCTCACAAATGTTTCTGCTGCACCAACGGGTTGCCGGGTTCCACGGACTGGTAGGTAAACAAACAGGTTTGTACAACCCTAATAGTTTACTACATCACCTATCAGAAAATCCGTGGAAATAATTAGACAAACAAGTCATTGTCAATGACACGTCCCTGTTCCGTTCATATTTGAGTGACATATACATTCAAAGCAGATCATGACCGAAATGCACCTGCATATGTACAACACATTGTGCTAAATCTGAACAAAATCCGTCCATGCATGACTGAGATCCGGTTCTGGAATTGTGAAAATACGTGATTTTGATGCATTTTCGGCCCTAAAATGGCCATCATTCCACTATTGTTAAGCAGATCATGAAACAAATGCACATATCTATTTGTGACATGATGTACCATGTGTGTGTGAAGTTTGAACTTGATCAATCCAGACATGTCTTGGATACGGATCAAGAACTGAATTCTTTAACAAAATGGCCGCCAGTCGGCCATTTCGAACTTGATCCGAAAAAAAAAAAAGACGTGCATCAAGGTCCTATTATGTTTAATGTATGTACCAAATTTGAACAAAATCCATCCATGCATAACTGAGATACGGGTCCGGAATGGTGAAAATGTGCGATTTCAATGCATTTTCGGCCTTAAAGCGGCCCCCATTTGGCTATCGTTAATGAGATCATGAAACAAATGCACATACATATTTGTGACATGATGTACCTTGTGTGTGTGAAGTTTGAACTTGATCAATCCAGACATGTCTCGGATACGGATCCAGAACTGAATTCTTTAAAACAAAATGGCCGCCAGTCGGCCATTTCGAACTTGATCCGAAAAAAAAAATGACGTGCATCAAGGTCCTATTATGTTTAATGTATGTACCAAATTAGAATGAAATCCGTCCATGCATAACTGAGATCCGGGTCCGGAATGGTGAAAATGTGCGATTTCAATGCATTTTCGGCCTTAAAGCGGCCGCCATTTGGCTATCGTTAATGAGATCATGAAACAAATGCACATACATATTTGTGACATGATGTACCTTGTGTGTGTGAAGTTTGAACTCGATCAATCCAAGCATGTCTCAGATACGGATCCAGAACTGAATTCTTTAAAACAAAATGGCCGCCAGTCGGCCATTTCGAACCCGATCCAAAAAAAAAATGACGTGCATCAAGGTCCTATTATGTTTAATGTATGTACCAAATTTGAACAAAATCCGTCCATGCGTAACTGAGATCCGGGTCCGGAATGGTGAAAATGTGCGATTTTGATGCATTTTCGGCCTTAAAATGGCCGCTATTCGGCTATCGTTAATCAGATCATGAAAAAAATGCATGTGCATATGTGCCATATAATGTGTGATGTATGAGTGAAGTTTGAACTTAATCGGTCCATGCATGTTTGAGATACAGGTGATCACGGACGCACGGACGGACGCACACAGGGCAAAACATAAGTCCCTGTTTTCGGACTGCGTCCGAACGGGGACTAATTAGGCAGAGTAGCACGCTTACCGGAGGTGGGGAAATGTAAATGTAAATTTTTTGACACAAATAAAGGTAAAAAAACTGAGAGATATCTAAAACTACTCACTAACAAGGAGTCTTGTCCCAGGATACAACCACTTGGGCGACTCTTCAGGGGCCGGGTGCCTCGAGAGTAGACCCCCCCCCCAAATATAGGGAGGCTTACTAAAGCCGGCCGACTGAACAATAAAATAGGGCCCCAACAATTCTAATGCATCAAAAACAGTGTATTGCTGGGGTTCGATAGCACGAACACAGTCTGACCCGTCACCACTGAACCCAACCTGTAGAGACCCTCCTGCAGCGCTTGGAGGTCTCTCAGGTAATACTTAATGAAGACATTCTGAGATCTCCAGAACCCTGCTCGAAGCACCTGCTACCTCGTGTGCCTTCATCTGGTGGCGTTCCAAACGAGCCGATGAAGAAGCAGTTAACTTATACGCTTCTATGACCGTATCAACAATCCACTGCGAAATGGTGATATTCGAAGCAGGGTGGCTCTGTTTGCCCCGCCCATAAAAGACAAACATGCGCTTCTCACTGCCCCTCGACACCTTGGTGCGATCGCAGTACGAGCTCAGAGCTCGAACCAGGCATAGAATCCGTTCCTGACGGTCCTTCTTGCCCACAATGTGAGGCGTGGGATGACAGTCGGCTCAGAGTCATGCCCTGGGATTCCTGTCAAGTAAGCCAAGCCGAGTCTTTAAAATAAATAGTGAGTTTATAAAGGAGGCACATCCTTCACGAAAGGATAGTGCTCCTATCTCTGAGCGTCGCATACCTGATGCTAAAGCCAAAAGATAAAACTGTTTACAAAGTGACATACTTCGTGTCTGCCTTATCCATAGACTCGAAGGGGGTGTTGTAACGCCGTTAGACCAACGACAAGTCCCAGTCAAGAGGATTAGCTAGCCCCTTGGCGTGTGGCCTCTTTGAATGGAAAGACTAAAACAGTTGTATCATAATAGAACTCAAAGCCAGTTTCAGTCCAGCAGATTCTGATAAAACTTATCCAGGCACCAAAGGACAATCTCCTCTGCTAGCTTCAACAACGTGGGGAAACGCGTTCCTCCCCTTCTCGTTGATGTACGACACTACTGAGGTGTTCTCTGTCCAAAGCCGGACTCTGTGGTGTTGTGTGACTTCCTGGCGGTAGGACGGTCTGTAACTCCACCAATAGATGTGGCGGTCCAAATATGCGGACGGCCACATCCGCTTGGACTTGAAGGTCCCTCAGATAACCGCACCATACCTGGGGCAATGCATCTGTAGTGAGTCAGTGAGGGAGTCGTCGGAACTAGGGGTGTTCCCGTTTCCAAGTACCATGCATCCTTCCGCCAAAGGATTGCCGTCATCTCTTTGTCCAACGATTGAACCCTGAACGTCAGGTTCCGCATGTGGATCCTGTAGTCCAGTAAGCACCTCTGAATCAGATGTGACCAGAGAGCTGCTAACGGAACCAGAAGTCATTTGCCAATAGGCCGCATTAGTTCACGCATCGACACCAATCCCGTCGACCGGAGTTAGCTGGCGAACTCTACAAGAGAGTCACATTGTTCATGCGTGGACTAACGAGCCCTTGCTCTGTGCCGAAATGCATACCCGGAAAAACCAGGCTGTGGGACGGTTTTGGGTTGGACTTGGCAATATTTATTAAAAAGTCCAACTCGCGGAGGAGAATCTGCACGTGCTCCACTAAAATCTCCCTGTGTCGAGATATGGGTTCAGATAGACCGACGACCAGTGTAGCAGCTGTCTTAGCAAGCTGGTGTTTCTATCAGGAATCGCTTGAGTTCCACAAACCCGTTCAGCCGACTGAGGTCTAGGAACGAAGAAGATGTGGGAATAGAACCTTGGAATAAATGGGGGTTCTCCACTAGGCTCCACTACTTTCTGTCGGATCGTCTCTGCCTTGACCTCATCTCTCGGCAAAGGACCTGAGGGAGGGTGAAGAGTAGGAAACCGAAGAGGAATCCAAAACTCACATGACACTACTGCAAGTGTCCAGCGATTGGAAATTCTCCTGCGCCAAGCTGAAATGTGCTGCATAACTTAAGCGCGACCCCACAGAAAGGAGCGGATGGGGGTTCGGAGCTAGTACTTCCCAAACTTCAGCCTCCAGCATGGAAGGGAAACCTTCAAAGAGACTTCGTGGCCCCCTGGTCACTAGAAGGGTCAGAACGCCCACCACCAAAGCGACGTTTCTTGGTTTTTTTCTGACACTTCCCACTACTAGTCTTCTTCTGCTACTAGTCTTCTCTGCTACCATGTGCGCTTTGATCCTCGCTGGTTGTGGCCCCGAGCGAAGGACTTACTGCCTGAGCCACCTTGTGGTTTTGATTTGAACTGTTGACCAGAAGGACTAGCTACCTTGTTAACAGGGACGATTACTTCAATTGGATACGCTGATCTGCGCCAAACTGTTCAGCGCATACGCTAACCGGCCACGAAATAGCAGGCCACGCCCCCAAGGCCTTCTCTGCAGGCAATCAAACTCGTCTCTCGCTGGAGTAGGATAGGCGCACAGACTCAGAACTGCCTCTCGTTCAACTGAAACTGCTACTGCCAAGAGGGCAGTACGGACCGGCAAAATATCTGACATAGCGACATTCTGCGCAGCCCATCTGCCCGAGGTTCGTTGCTGAGCACTCAGACAGTCAGAACTTAGCAAGGTGAGCTGACGCTCTAACGCCAAAGAAACCCATTCTATAAAATTGATGGGTCCAAGTTCCGTTCATAAAGCCTGATGCACTTGTAGGCTCTGGTGCTGGTCAAATGACCACGCAACATGGCCTTCCCGATCTGCACTACCCGCCTTAATGAAGGTATGGGTAGCGGGGTCGGGACGGGGAACCCGTGGAGTAGGCTGTGTGGTACGATTCACGTAGCCCCAATGGGGTATCGTTTCACTCAACGGAAGGCATGGGACATGACCGCTCTGAAATCAGGTTCAAGCTGTTTGTCCTTTTCTCATGAAGGGTACCAATCACTCCCTCCATCGCTCTCTCTGACAGGAAGTATCTCAGCCCGTGCCCCCCCAGGTCCTCCTGCGTCGTACCCTGAGACTGCAGAAGAGAGTTGACTTTTGAAACCCGATTACGCATCCAGGCCTTCCAAGCCATCTCTTCACCATGGAAAAGCTTTTTACTTGGTCACCTAGATTAGTACCGGTAAGGGAAGGCAACAGAGCCATGTGATTGTGCAAGCAGTGCCCCAGAAGGAATACGCTGTTTACCAACATCGGAAACCGTGGTGACTGGAAACTCCAACCCCCAGCAAAAGCGGTTGAACGGTGTTTCAAACAGGCATTTGTTTAAGGCAGGATGAGCATGTCTTACGTCCCGACTGTTGCGTCAGGACATTCTTAGTCTTTTTTTACGACTTAGGCATTATGCAGTCAGGAAAAAATTACGAAATGAGATCACCAACACTAGATTCTTATGTAATCTCAGTCATAAAACTGTAACCTGTTTACCTGTCATGCGTAGCAGCGGAGCTGAAAAAGATCTGCACCCATTGGTAGCGGAAACAAGAGAGAATGAACGGATCAGACCTCACACGCGTGACCACCCTGAGGGTGACCCCTCAGGAGAGGCCTTTTTTTTCTATAGGGAATGCTACCCTAGGGTGTTCTTTGTGCACCCAGGTAAATTCCCTAATTTCCGTTCGGAGCTGTAATCTGTAATTAAGCCTAATGAGTAATAAATGTAATTTATTATTACCACGGACTTAATGGTAGGCGATGTAGTAAAGATGACTAACTAGTATTCAAATCTATTTATGCAAATTAGATATTTATTATGTACACATTTCAATTATTAAATGTTCAGTGGCTCTTCAACCAAAGTGAAGGGTTTATTTATTCAGCAATTGTCTCACAATTACATATGAAAGGTTATGTTAATTAACATGTATGTCTCCTATCATATTTGTTGGGACTAAAACGAACCAGTGTAGTTATGTCCAAGAAAACAGACAAACCCCAAAACACAAGTCCCCACTTTGGACTATCAAAAGGCATACAACTATGCTCTGATGTAAATGTTGATATTTTTGATGATTTAGTAGTCATGCTAAAAAAATGAAAAAAAACTAAAATATTTATTTCATGTACTATCCACGATTTTTAATTGTTAAGTTTACCGATAATTCTTTAATCAAACACTTGATTTTGCACATTTTTTGCAATCCTAAATATTGTTCAAAACTCATTATTCAGTTAATATGCCTCACCAAATATTCTTTGCTTTCAGGTTATATTATGTCAGATTCCACTAACACTATACTTGGCCGGTAGAGTAGGTCATGTATACCGAAGATATCTCGTCTCAGGAGGAGAATACAAGAATTCAGTTACTTCAGTCTTGTATTTGCATAGTTTATTACTGTGTTCACTGTTATGGCAGGTATATGCAGCATATAACACTCTACGTTGTTATGGTAACATTTCATTCTTGCTATGTCCTAAGTTTACATGGATGGTGCCATTTATACTTGTGTTACATAATAAAGCTTCCAGGCTTGGCATTAATGACATAAGTTGTCAAACAAACTGATGCGCAAGTTATTTGCTACGTTCACACCACAGCACTTTATTGGAGCCCTACGGCCCGAGCCAGCAAAAATGGCCGTGTATATGCAGGGGACTTGAGCCAAGTTCGGCTCCAATAAACCATCAGGGTTGAATTCCGATAGGGTTGAGCCCCGACATGGCCTGACTGTGTATACGCATCAGGGGCCTATTATTTAGATTCTTGCAATTCTTCCTAGTAGTTTAGATATCACTACAGGCGAATAATAGGCTGTTACACATTTTAGCTGCCGTGTTACCTGTTTATTCAAGCAGGGAGGTGTAATGAGCATGGATTTGAGATACTGGTACCTAAATCATAACACCAGTG
This sequence comes from Saccoglossus kowalevskii, assembly GCF_978046115.1. NCBI lineage: Eukaryota > Metazoa > Hemichordata > Enteropneusta > Harrimaniidae > Saccoglossus > Saccoglossus kowalevskii. The sequence continues at coordinate 28,363,629 of NC_140642.1, read as the reverse complement.
CATTGTCCATGCTCAGACTCACAATTGTTTTCTCCCAGCTCAACAGCATTGTGCCATGTAAAGAAATAACACAAGCACAGCACCAAAATCGTTTTCAGTGCATTTTTTTTCATATTATTTGAGGGCACTGTTCGTTTTGGCTCTGATTGAATCAAATCCTGGCAGATCTCAGCTCTCGACCGTATGAACGCATTGGAGATAATCTCCTGTTAATCCGTGGGAGGAGCAGTAGTTCGGCTCTGATAGAATGCTGCCGTGTGAACATAGCAATAGATAGTTGTTGTGTGTACATTTCTCACATCTGTAATTTCTAAAAGTTAGATTGTTCTGTAAATATTCAAAAATTATGTAAAAGCCTTGATTCAAGTTTGTATTTTTAATTTATTGTTACAGATACAGTAAGTCAAATTTTTATATTCTCAGGAATTTTACATTTGTGTTGTTCAATGTGTGACATATTTGATGATATGAATATGTACCCTGATGGCATTCATAATCTTAGGACCAATGTGTAAAATGTTTAAAGCTTTTCAGTGCGTCCGTTCATTTTTGCCTACTCCCACTCCACTTGCTTTCGTTCATGTACTACTATAGAATGTAATTGTCACTTGAAATAAACAATGTACAGGTTCTTAAAACTTCTTTCCACTTTGAGTCTGAGTGTTATTTCACAGCTCAGCTATCCTCTCCGGTTACAAACATGTGTATGCTCTTGTTAGCTGACAACATGTGTGCGCATCGTTGTGTTCCTACTACTCCTGTTAATCTGTGCACGTCATACTTTGAATAGACCACGGTACAACTGTTGTCAATACCAATCCCAACTCTCATCATATTGCATATTTCACTGTACAAGTTAGGATATGTTGGCAATTGATAGAAGACAATATGCTTAATACCACGGATTTTATACCTGTAAATCAACAAAACATGTTATATGATCAGGAATGTTGCCATAAAGGTGAACAAAATTAATGCTTACTGTGGAATACTTCGCTGCAAAGGCTTTTTGGACGTTTTCACTGATTTTTGATGAGTTTAATGTGAAATATAAGAAAAAAAAGTATATTCGCTGGATTTTATTTTCACGGGAATAAATTCCAAGCAAAAATAAAGTGTTCTACAGTATCATGAGACAAAAATACTGTCACATTTACCTTCTAAAAAAGTGGAACCTTTCTGTGTATAACAATAGAGGTCGTTTGCCTTCAAAGAAGTTCACTCTGGCACGGGAAATATTGGATTGCTTTGTGTATCTGGAAAAGACATGAGATGACACATGAGGCAAACTGGTAACCAGTGTGACAGCGATATTTTACCGAGTTTCCAATGTGATATTCGTTAGACTCCTATAATATGAAGTTACTGCATGACTTATTTACATGGGTGTGTTTGTTAGAAGGCAAGCGATCACTGATAAAATGTATGTCATGTTTGGGTTGCTATGGATGTGTCTGGTTGCTAGGAACAAATATATTTGGTTTTGGTTTGGATGTGCTCAATGTAATAATCAGTATTGTACACAGGTTTCATTAAGTTCTGGGAGCCACTATATTTAGAAAGTAGAAGACCAGAATGTGGCACTTCTAAACTTTACGAGTTTCTAAAAAACCATGTAACTAGTTGAATAAGCTATGTAGATAGATATTTTAGGAGGCAGCCATTAAAATGAACTGTTTACTTACTCACAAATCTGTGCAAAATTGATTTCTTCCTTTCTAAAATAGTTCCTTAATCGGACATAATCAAAATAGGAAGGCACGAATATCATTGTACCTGACATTACACGATCACGGAAGTGAGGCAAAACCTGAAAAAAACAAGTCACTGAAAAAATAAAAAAATGCCACCATTTGAAATCAAATGAATAGCATTTCTTATTCATAAAACATTATGATGTTATTATGAAATTGTTGCTAAATATATCAGGCCAATAAATAACAGTAACTTAATATAAAGTTTATACCTTAGTAATAAAGTAATCAAATCTGTTTTGAGGTGATTCTAAATAATTTGAACTTTCTATTCTTTGAAATACCTGGAAAAAGAAAGAAAAATGTACTGTTATTTTTATTCAGCTAATAAAATGAGTATTGTCCTTAAATAGCTGACATGAGCTACGCCTGACAAAGTTGCCATGGTTACCTGTGCCCTCACTGAAATATGCATACTATATCCAATATAGTTCAATGGCATGTTACAGCAATTCCAGGCACTGATTTGACGCTGAAGTAGTGCTAGATGTTGATAACTTACTACAGTAGGTTACACACTTTGTTTTCAAATTTACAGAAGTTGTAACTAGAAATATAAACATTGACTGCAAATCAGAGGAATGATTGACAGATATTGCCCACAATGTTTTCTATTTTGGTTACAAAGTCAGGTACATCTAGACTTTGAGGCGCGTCTGTCTTTCATTCACTTTTGATCGGCCATCGTGTAGTTTGCGTCTACAAATTGGCATTCGTCCAAGTTGTTTAAGCACCACGATGGAGAAGCAAGGAGTCAAAAAACCAGTTGAAGTGAGAACAAGATTTGTCGATTTGTATTTTCGTGGACTGTCATTTGCTGAGATTAGAGATCAAAATGGTGTTTCAAAGCAGACAGCTTATAATATCGTCAAGCGGTTTGTTACCACCGAGAGTATCCTGCCAGGAAACTGACAACGTTATAGACTACGGTATGTCGAATATTATAAAACATTGCGACCGCGCATTTATGGACGGGAAATTCAACAAAATACTGCTTGTGTACGGCGGCAACCCTCCCCGACATGTGATCGTGTGTTGCCAGTGATAAGCTTTTTAAAGCGATTATTTGATGGCACATCAACCTATTGGTTTTCATCGTCGGGAACTAATAATCGAATAACACCCATTCTACTTATGTATTCAATTTCATTATTGATATACTGGATGACGTCTTTATAGGACATTTGTTGCAGGCAGTTTTCCATTATATACATCGACGTGATACGGATATTTCCATAGTAGGAATAATGAATGCACTTTGATCAATAATTCTGTCATGATCAGTCGGTCAGCTGGTTCTGTAAAATAACGTTCTTTACAGTGCCACCACTGTATGCGCCCTCTCACTGAAATAACATGTGATTCAAATTGAAGTACAAAACTAAGTTGAGAGCCTCGATCGCTTATTTGAGGAGAAATTCAAAACTAATGTACTGCCACTTTTATGGGCGGAGCTTTCTTCCGATGCGCTTCAAATTGCAGACATGCTGTCTGCATTATTTGTAACAACTTATGTAAATGTGGAAACAAAGTGTGTAACCTATTGTAGTAAGTTATCAACATCTAGCACTACTTCAGCGTCAAATCAGTGCCTGGAATTGCTGTAAATTTACCTGTGCCCTCCATGATGGTTGCCAACTATGTCCGACACAGTTGGACGCCATGCAAGTATGAAATATTTAATATAGTGTTACCTATGCCCCACTGTGGTAACCATGCTGTAACAAACACATACTACACCATTGGATACAGGAATACACACTGTTATTTTACCATAGTAATGTACACATGTATTAAGGAAGGCAATATATGGATCTTGCCTGTGGTAATGCTGTAACTATCTGACATATACTACCATTGGATACAGGATTACACACTGTTATTTTACCATAGTAATGTACATATGTAAGTAAGGAAGGCAACATATGGATCTTACCTGTGGTAATGCTGTAACTATCTGACATATACTACCATTGGATACAGGATTACATACTGTTATTTTACCATAGTAATGTACATATGTATTAAGGAAGGCAAAATGAATCATTTATGTAAACAATGTGAATAAAAAATTCATATAAAAATAGTAGATATTAGCCCTTGCATAATGATGCAACATATTTGCATAAGCATGCAGACTAAAATGCTTTCCTTTTCAAATAACTCTGATGGGTGCTTGTTTAAATGTAATCTTGAAAATCATCAAACCCACACAGAATGGTGCTGTGAGTCTTCAACAATTCATTTTGAATTGCAATGTTCATCTTTGTATTTAGTCATAATAATAATGAAAATCATGAAATATCCTGGGATAAGGTAATTAAACCAGTTTGAGCAGTTGGAGATTATACAATTAGGTGTCAAGGTATGGGAAAGTATAGTATACAGCCAACACAGAAAAATTTAAATTAAATTGTTAATTTCACCAAACTTTGGTTTAAAGCTCTTGTCTCAATATTTTTTGTTGGTCCCTATTAAATATTATCATATACCTCGTATTGCCCGGCCTCGTAACGCTATGGGAATCCCGATGCGCGAGCCATGCAATAATTTTCCATATCACGCCCGGGCCCCGTTTACCATATTTGGTAAACGCGTCTATTTCCTGGAACTACTTTCTGTTTATAAACAATGCGCGTAATTTGCGTCTGCGCTTCGATAATGGCTGACGATATTATTCTGTGGATGGAAAATATACCAAAAACACAAGTTGGACTCATTATTACCCTGACGAAAGCCGGCATTCCACCACAACCAATCATAAATATAACTGGTCACAAAAACGTGTCAAGTTTACAGCACTACGATACTCACATTCAGCTGGTATCGGTGTCGCGGGATACACCTAGCGACACCGATGCCAGCTGACTGTCTGACGATACTGTATCTCAACAGGAGATCGTCGGCGCATTTCAGATATTCTTGGTTACGCCAGAATCTGGAACTGTAAACCAAACTGCTTCTTGTCAAGCAATTGTTTCTCGTTCACCGACTAAGGTTTTTAACAACTGTGAAATTAACGTGTCTTTACCCCTCTTTACCTGTGGCTACAACATCAGCTCCAAGAAATCGTCCGTTGTTGGACAGTCAGTAAATGACCAACTTAGCTGGACTGTAGTGTCCATTCTTAAGAAAGAAAGTTTATAATGAGTTTGTATTTATTACCGTTAGAATATTGTTATAAATTTATGTTCATTTGCTGTTTCATTAAAGCGTAATTTGTGGATATATTTGGTGTCATTAGTTTGTCTGTAGATCCCTGTCAGTGACGTCATCTATTGTATTGTAAATAACATAACTAAAGACTTTTTTTTTTATATAAGGTATATGATAAAACCTTTATGGACTGGATACGGCTTTTGCTGCCCTCGATCGTACGGCTTACGCGCCCTCGCAAGCTCTGGCGCTTCCGCTGCACGACCTCGGGCCGCAAAAGCCGTATCCAGTCCATAAAGAATAAAATCAATTACCGGTATACAGTGCCAAAGAAATGGGTACTTGCAAAAATGGCTGTCAGTTGTCCATTTTAAATAAAATCACAAAACAACTCATTGATATGACATAGCCCGATCATGCAATAAACTGAAACAAGATGAGAACTTGAAACGAATGGGTGTCAATATGTGTGACATAAAGTCTAATCTATGTGTAACGTTTGTTAGCAATCAGTCAAGGCATGTTATCAGATTTACGTAAATTACTAATTTTTGGAAGATAAACTTAGCATTCAAGTATTTAACACCGTGTTCCACTGTGATAACAGCCATTGTCAAAGCGACAGACAGACCGAGCCCAAGTTAATAGTCCCTGTTTCAGACTACATTTGAACAGAAACTAAAAACGCCCACCAGGTGACTTCAGAAATGGCAGGATATACAATGCACATGAAAGGATATTACGACAGTATTTGCTATAAAGTGCATTCATCTCTGGTGTAGTTACACTGCTGAATAATAATGTCTGACGGTATAACTGAGACCTGTTGGAACACAAAATAGAAAATATATACATCATAACAGTGGCACTATGTCCCTAGTCATCTGTACCAGATACAAAGTCACCAGTCATTCAAATTGGATACAAAGTTACCAGTTACTGATAATGGATACAAAGTTACCAGTCACTGATAATGGATACAAAGTTACCAGTTACTGATAATGGATACAAAGTTACCAGTTACTGATAATGAATACAAAGTTGCCAGTTACTGATAATGGATACAAAGTTACCAGTTACTGATAATGGATACAAAGTTACCTGTTACTCACAATGGATACAAAGTCACTGATTTTCATTATAACCAAATGGAGATGAGAAAACAGTCCATCATTAAACAATCAAAGATACTGTGATGTGATACTTACCATCCATTGACAATCCATGTGTGTACTCTTGAGAAATCCACACCATGTGAATCTTTAGGTTGTAGATGCATATGGTCCATTAAATGCTAATGTCAAACATTGGATACGTTAATAGTAATAGCTACATTGTTATAACAATAGTTCTCATTTCACATACATGTGTCAAATCAACTGTACATGTGTCAAAACAATTATTATTTTTAATTTTACTTAATTCTCAGTTCATATCTTGTCACCATTCAAATCTACTGTTCACATGCATTTGTTTCAAACCAACTTTTCTAGCTCACATATATGTGTCAAATGTGTCAAAACTACTGCTTCCAATTAAGACTCATGAGTCAATGTCTACACCTAGAAAACAACTGAAGTAACTCACCTGAATATGCTCCCAATTTTGCATCAGGAAAACATCAGATTGGTCAAAAAGAAGAATATCAATAGATGACAGAAAGTCAAAGTCTCTTTGCTTTTCCCTGGAAAAGAAAACAGAGTGTTACAATAATAGATGATGTTGATACATGTATACCCATTATCTCCTTCAAGTTACTGTAACTGTGAGTGCAGTTCAGTTTTACGCAGCAAAGACTTTATTAGCAGCTATACAATGAATGGACCCCTGGAATATTAACAGACAAGCAATTGTCTCACATTTTTACCTTGATTAACAGTGTCAACCATATTGATCTCCACAAGTTTTGGTTGTTTAACAAAATCATTGTCATATGAACTGATATTAACAAAAAATTTCGCATTTTCAGACCTAGGGTTAAGAACTGTGAAGTGTCTTCAGGATTCGATTTATGGAAGTACAGAGGTTGCTTCACTAGATCTAGAGTACTATGTCCTCTTTGAAAGAAATGTTCAAGATACAAAGCAGTTTGATTTGGTCAAAATAATAATGTACATTTATATAAAAACACTGAATATTTTATACTCTATATACCAGTCTGCGGAAGGATGTGTATAATAAAAGAATAGATGATTGTATAAGTCTAGTTAATATAAAAGTGGTGGTAAGTTCATGTTCAGGATGAAAGTTGTCATACACACAGAGAACTAAGTTGTATTTTCCAGTCTTCCCTATCTCTACACGTGCCATGATATCTTTTCACTGGATTATTTTCTATTTTTTACACATTTATTTTTTGAGCAAAGTTGGTGATTTGCTGCTGCCGTTGTAATTTCAGATCAACCGTTTGACAATTTTTGCACAAAATTTCAAATGACGTCCCACAGTTCAGAAATGCGGCTTTATTTATTTATTAATTACATATTTATTACATACTTTGCAATACAAAATTATAGGTCAATGTCACATGACAAGCATTATGTAGAATGAGGTGTGGGTAATCAGTGAACTCACCCTTCAACTCCTATCAATGTTCTTAAACCCAATGGAGATGCTATTATGATATCTGAAGAATAGAACTCTGAGTACAATCTGATACCTTTCCTGGTTATAGCAATGCCAATCCTAAAATGATCATCAATATTACCAGCAAATGTAAGCTCCCAGTCCTCTAGAAAAACAACAATATGACTAGATTATAAATACACTGGTATACTGGTCAGTATACATGTATATATTATATAACAGTTCAATAGTAAACGAAACTTAAACGAGTCAGCCATTTTGAATCATAACATGAAACAAATTAAAAACATGATGTAAAATGTAGTTTGAATGTAATCAATATGTATATCAGAGACATGGATCAGACCATTCTCTCTCAGGTCTTTCCTATTGTGATGTAGGCCCCCTATACCCCCTATGTGATCTGCCAGGGCATGTCCAAGATTGAGGTGGGCACACATGAATGAATGGCTGCAAAGTGGTTACTTATCACTATATTCAGTACAACTTACCTGGTCTAGCTAATTTGGATGGATTAAGTCGTTCATCTCCATATTCAGACTGGAATCTATGCCTGTGAGCAACTTGTTGTTTGTCTGCTGGTAACAACATTTTAATAAATGTGTCAACAATCTGTAGAGCTGATTCCCTGAATGGTACAACTATCAAAACTCTGGGTCTGGTCAAGCCTTGGTCTTTAGTTTCACTGTTTAGAAAACACAATCACAGCTAGTAAATATCTGAAAGTGATGACAGTCAGTCTTATTCGTAAATGGCCACTAAGGTCTTGTTGAGACTGATAGAACCACAGAACTTGTTTTTGAAAGACTATTTGGAGGAGAAGGAAAAAATCAGGTGCATGTGCTTTAGTTTCCCTGAGACTGAAATGATACAAGATATGAAATGAAAATTGACGTATTTTGTCATTGACGAAACAGTGTAAGTTAACGATCATTTGACATAAATACATGGTTATATATCTGTTGTAGAATTGTCACAGATTAAACTGACTAATTAGGATGTAGAATAAAATAGCATTTGAATGTGTTGGACCAACCGAGTTAATAAGGTATGTGTTATAAAACATTTAATTGAATACACATGTTGTTTCTAGATGAGCACATGCTTATATTATATTACATGTAGTACTTACTCAGAGTCTGGATCAAGTTCTTTCTGGGATAATAAATTATTGTGTTTCAAAACCAAGGCTCTGCATCTATAAATAAACAATATCCAAATAAGTTTTTTGTTTGCTGGTTGATTTATGCAAAAAAAGAATTCTATGTTCTATTTTTATGTAATTTAATGCAGCAGATGTCAATTACATAGTCCCAGTTTGTTATACATTCGCTAGATATATATATGACCTGTGTGATGTATGTATGAAGTTTAAACTTGATTGGTCCAGGCATGTACGAGATATGGCCCCTTGGATCTGCATTTGTTTAAACAAGCCAGTCTGCCATGTTGGAATTTATGGTGACAGTAATGCATGTGCGTTTGTTTGATATACCGTCTGATGTATGTGTTAATTTGAACTTAATTGGTCCAGGCATGTCAAAGATATCTGTATAAAATCGACTGCCATTTGATCATCCTGAAACTGATAATGAAACAAATGCATGCGCATAAGTCAGATATAATGTCTGATGTATGAGTGAAATTTGAACTGGATCGGTCCAAGCATGTGTGAAAAATGGATGAATACCGATACACACAGGCCAATCCCATACATTCTCGTTTTCCGACTTTGAAAATTTCAACAATATAATAATAAAATAATTATCAGTTATTTTAATTTCAATGTAATGTGTAATGGCTTTGATTTTGTTGGTAATGACAAGTACAAGACAAGTTCCAATAAACACATTGCTTATTAGTAGGTCACAGTAGTGTAATACAAAAAACCTGTAACTTTAGGCACTTATGGTACATAAAGTTTGAAAAAGATTGATCTAGGTTAATCTGAAATACAAATCTTGTGTGTCATTATATATGTGTGTAAAATGTGTATATAAATAGACATCACAGACAGCCAATTCTAGTGGTAATGTTTCCAATTTTAGCATAATGCTTTATTCTGATAAGGCTGAAATGACACTTACTTAACAACGTGATTTAAGACATGTAGACAGTATATGCTTCTCACTTCAGCTTGACTTTTGCAGGATCTCTCTGTGTACATCAAATCCTACATTGAAATAGAGGTGTGACAATAATAAAGACAGTACAGCAGGGGTAATCAACCGAAGCACAGTGGAGGTTGATGTGACCGTGTACTGTCTGAGTGCATATTTTGCAGTATCCTCGTAATAACCTTAATATTATAAATGTACATATTTTCCTCCCAAGGATACATAATGGGAATGCAGAAATCCAAAAAGTTTAGAACATATTTAGCATAGTACCCTGGGAGCTGCCAGGTTTTTTTTATTATTAGAGGACATGTATGCGCATAATCATTCCATAGTTGGAATTACGGCAAGCTATACATGTACTGTGATGGATATACAATAATAATTGTTATATAATAAATTTTTTGCACAACTATGTTATTTACAAGCTTTTGGCCAAAGCCACATTTCATCCAATACAAATTTTTTTTATTTATACTGAAGAGTGTCACTGTGTGTATGGCTGATATGTGAACTATGTGTGTGACTAACAACTGCATTATTTGTATAGTCAACATGTATGGCTGATGTGAACTATGTATGGCTGACATGTGCTTTGTGTGTATGGCTGAAAGTGATCTGTGTGTAGCTGACATGTGAACTTAGTGTGTGGATGACAAGTGGATTGTGTACATGTCTGACAGGTGAACTGTGTTTAGCGGACATGAAATGTGTTTGACTGATATGTGGATTATGTGAATGACTGATAGGTGAACTGTGTGTATGGCTGAACGTAAACTGTGTGTGGCTGACATGAACTTATTGTGTGGCTGACAAGTGAATTGTGTATCTGTGACAGGTGATCTGTGTTTCGCTGACATGTGTATGACTGATAAGTGAATTGTGTGAATGGTTGACGTGTGAACTGTATGTGAACGTGTTCCTGTTTATAATAAACTTGAAAGTTATAGATTTTGTTTATATTTTAAAATGTTGTTTGTTTCAATAATCGACATGCACATTCTGAATCAATGATAAGCCAATACCGAATTGTACATCATTCTTGAAAATGGGGTGAGATTTATGACTGATGAATTAGGAGATGGGTCGAATTAATTCTTCATCTTACACAGTTTAAAAAAATAGAACAAGATATATCATTGGCTGCTAATGAAAGAATTATGTTGTTGCATTGCATGATGGGTACTGAAAACAAAGCTCATACCAAGCACTGCATTGACCATAATTCCTTTACTTTTTATTAAAGAGATGTATGAAGTAATTGTTATTAGTCTGTGTAATTCTGGTATATACCTTGAGAAGCTGATAAAATTCAAAAATGAAATTTATATTGACTGGTGCACACATCAACATTTTGCAGGTTAAAGCGAACCTAAATGCGGCCTTAATTTATAGTTGTGTATATTCTAAACTGTATTCGAAATAATATTGCAGTGGTTTAATTTTGTTTTAATTATAACTGTAGCTTGGATAGGCATTTGAAGTGCTTGCAATTAAACACCATGGAGGCCATTCATGGAGGGGAATAAAAAACGAACGAACATATTTAACATCCGGGTACTTTTCAGAGCTATGAGTATCTGATCGCATTCGTATACGCATTGTACATAGCCGTTCATGCTGCCAAGCATTGTGTACTACTAGTATAAACTCAACTTTTATATGCACAATGTGCTTTTTAGAACTTGGGTTAGAGCATTATGCATTTGAACCACAGTATTCTGAGAGTGGAAGCCGAATTGCGTTAAAGTACCGTACTTCCCCGATCGTAAGCCCCTCCCGAGTATGAAGCAGATTCCTCTATTTTTACTAGGTATTTATCGAGTTGATGGCATTCACGATTATAAGCCCAGAGTGTTTTTACTGGGCGTCGATGATATTCTTTAAAATGTGCATGTAAAAAGTGTGTTTCATTTCATAATAATCGTGATTGGCATGGTAGTTTGTTTCGTGCTTTTATGAGAAAACTCGCATTAATTTCAGAGTGCATGGCGAACATACATAACGTGGTTCGCATCCTTTCTATTTTGTCATTTACTCAGGGCGAACCCCGATGTTGCAATACTGGAGTAATCCATATTTCTTTGAGTAGTAGCTTTCGAAAAGCCAAAAATGTGATCGTTAAGTCGTGTACCTGGTTATTGGGCATGGTTTACTTTGAGACTATCATGAAAAGCCTAGGGTTTGAACGATGAGACATGTTGGCGACCGAGAAAGGTGTTTAAATTCTTCCTCCACACTCAGTTTACCCATGGTTACTATTAACCGTCGTTTACTTTTCGGAAATTGCGAATCGCCAGTTTTTAGGTAAAAAAATCATCGTTTTTTCATTGCAATCAGTGCTACAGATCGCATTTTAACATTGCGGTAATTCACTTCCGCATTGCGTTAAAAAATCATTGTCAATAATCAGAAAATTTCATCATTACGACACATCATTTTGAATGGTTAATAAAAGACATGACCTGTTAGGTCAAAGGAGGTTGTTTCAGATCAAATCGTGCTGAAAAACCTCATGGTAAAAAAATGCTTTGCGTCGAGAGTTTGCGTACGATCAAAAACATACCAAAACGAAGATAATGATAAATGCCTTCGACTGTTTACCCACAGACCCTACCAGATGGTATGTAAATCGTATTGTAATAAAATGTGTGTGTGTGTTTTTATGAACATGTTTATTTCTTCATTGTAAGTGTCGTGGAAATCAATGACGCATTTTTTTTCAAAAATAAGTATTATTTTCCCGAGACCGGCGTGGTGAACGAATAATTTGTTTGGATAATTTTTCGTTGTTGGCAAGATGGTTACAGTGTTAACCCCAAAACAAAATTATCTTTTCTGAGTTGGTCCTTGAGTATAAGCTCATTCTTTACCCTTCCCTTACGTGTTCATGCCTCCGAGCTTATGATCAGGAAAGTACGGTATACTGTCAGGTTTTTGTACTGTTAAGATTCAGATCAGTCCAGTGTGAGTGATGGGAGTATATCGTCGACGATGCCCCTTGTTCAAATGATAGTTTTATTTCAAATTACACGGAAGTCTGCTTGGTGTTCCTGTGACAATTGTCCCATGACAAATGTTTCCACCACCACCCTACAAACTCAAGATTGCATACTCCAGCATCCAGACTTTGAAATAATTTGCACGCACAGTGCAGTACTGGAAACAGCATTTATTAGACAGACAAAAAAAAAATGCCTTTCTTGATCAATCGTACATCCATAATGTTTGTCTGTTGATACACTTGTAAATAACATTAATGTAAAAGTCGAAACAACCTAGACTAGAAGTCAATTCACCATTCCAGCAAACTATGGCTATCATGTGTCACACGCAACGTAATAATACCGTAATTGGTATAGTACAGGTGTGATGGTTCAAATAGCAAAATGGCAACAGTAACAGAAAGACTTCCCTGGCGGCGATGATAAAATACGAACACGGAGCCAACAGATGAGGTTTCAACTGGTACTGGTATTATTATACTCTGCAAACATCAAGTACAATAACGCGGTAAAACTCCACTACTCCAATGACTAGATACTTAAACTCCAATACAATTCAACGAGATCTCCGCTCTGAACTCAGTGCTGAACAACTCCCCTATATATACCCCCACCGTCTATAAATAGACCATTACATCAGCATACATAATGAGTCTGGAACTTACTACAAATTTCTAGAATGTTACATTACCTTCTATTGCCTCCTACAGTGTTCTATTACCTATTCAACCAGTTTCTAAAAATAATCTAGAATATTCCACCCAGACACAGTACGGTTCTAGAACATTCTCAGTGACACGGAAGTGGTAAATACCGTATTACCCCGGGCACGCGCCCCTCCCTGGGCAAGCGCCCACCCCCCTGTTTTCACAAAAGTTACATGTTGGGGACATCCTCGGTTAAACGCCCAGGGTGATTTTTAGCCAAGAACGGGGTCAACAATAAAGTTTTATTTGTCAAAAACGAACGCGTTTGATTTATTTAAATAGTGTGTTTGTTACGGTAGTTCTCTTTTTGGAGTGTGTGGTGGCCCTGAAAAGGACCGCTTTGTTTGTGTTTTTACGTAAAAACTCATTGGAACTTAACGACATAAGATGAACCACGCAGCATGTGGCGCACACGTTCTGCTTTCTCTTCATTCACGATGAATCCAATATTGCAACGATCCATACCTTGGTGAGTGGTTTGAAGCACTTTGGTTTCAAAATGTAGCATTTCGCTGACTGTGAATCCATAACGGGAGCTAGCACTTTTGAGACATCATGTCGTAAACTTGCTACTTCCTTTCCATCCTTCATCACAGCATGTGGATTATTTTTCTGTCGTTGAAGAAAAAACATTTTGCCGATAACCATAATGAGGCATGCCGACGATAGGAACTTGTTGCATCATCGTTATTTTCGTAATTTTGTTACGTGTGTGGGTGCGTGAATAAATCATATTAATGAGGTCGACCAGAGTTTATTTTCAGTCTGTTTTTTATGTATCGCCATTTGGATATGTTTATGTATTCACAATAGTTTGTAAACATTTCCCATCAGTAATAAAAGGTTTATTTGTTTCATAACCCTGTCTGCTATTCTTCAGTAATTACGATGCAATGTATCAATACGTGCGTGAACAAAATTATGCTAATGAGGTCATCGCCATCTTGGATTACAAGCGGTAGTTTTTCCCGGCCGTTTCGACTTGCACTGATCACGGTTACCGGTACTAAAAAAGTAACCGTGCATTGATTACAATACTTACCATACTTTGTAGCCAATTTCAGTGAGTAATACAACTTCATTCGCTGACATAAAACGAGTTTTATTCTTGAAATTCGACTCTGTGTCTTAGTGTTCCCCACAGTTCTTGATCGAGTGCTCACGTTTATTGAAACCTCGCATAAATCATGAAATTAGTTCGTGTACAAAGTGTACGAAAGCATTCCTTTATTTGACCTTATCATACGATCACAAAAACAACTTTTTAAATTCTTTTTTGGGGTGGTCCTCGAGTAAGCGCCCACCCCCAATTTTTCCCGATTTTATATGTTCAGGCCCCTGGGCGCGTGCCCGGGGTAATACGGTAAGTCGTATGCAACATCATGCTTTGTTCCCTTTCCTGTTTATGCCTCAGGAGGGCGTTTTTTATGGCAAGATGGCGCAAACGGAAGTCCTTCGCAGGTTTATGGTTTCTCATATTTAAATCATCATAACTTTGAAGATAATCATTTTTTTTTATTTTTTTTTTCAAATTTATAATCAATATACATAACTTGATAAATACAAACACCAAATTAGGCTCTATTTAGTTCCCCTTTAAGTCATTTTACTATGGAATCATTGTTTTGTTTTATTCAGCTAATTAGTGCTCCCTAGATGTTCAATTCATTGTAAAAACTGTTGCCACTTAGTGCTCTGTTTATCACCTTTTAGTTAAGTAAGAAGTCTCTCAATAAGATGGGTATTTTCTGGAACTTTGTTGAAACAGCTGTCCATCAAAAAATAAATAAGAGTACTGAATTATAGAGGGGCTACCTGTCCCCCTAAAACCCCTCAGGGAGAATCCTTATGGCTAACATGCATGATCTGTTTGAATGGTTGATATATAACAGACATTGTTCTCATGAATGTTGAAAACACAAACTGCATGCACCACAAACCTGATAGTTGTTCATGATAGAAAACAATTCTCTCTGCAATGGAGATAAAATATCACTAGACTTCTCTGTAATGAATGGTTTATTCGCCTTTTGTAAATGATCCAGGATTCTTTTTCTTACCTAGAGTCAAAAGTGAATATGTAAGTACATGTAATAGCAATTTTAGCAAGTTGTTAGCACTACATCAAACACAGTGGTAGTTTATTTAGTCAATTGTAGTATTTTTAGTAAGTTACATTCATTTGTATAAGATCTATCTCAAACCCACTAGTCATCAGATATAGTGAATGTAGTAATATTTATAAATTCTACCTCAACCTCGGTGGAATAGTATAAGTACTCACATGCATATCTTTCACATTCTTTTCTTTGCTGATTTTCACATTGATATCTTGATCACACTGTGACGTTGCTATCATCTGTCCAAGCCTTGGCCACTGAAAAATTACATTAATATTATGGAGCCACCAAACACACAGTAGAGTAATAACCATACTAACAATGATGATGCCCACAGGGACACATGGTGTAAAAGATGTGTTATTTGTGGCACCTATTTTAAATCTGAAGTTTTTGCTTGATAATTTGAGGTTTTAACACATAATATTTATTCCATATGTTCTAGAAAGAGTCAGACTTGACTTTATAACTTACCTTGATTTCATTTCTATGAATTATTTTACCAAGTGTTAACTGTTCAGCAACTTTTTCACTCATATCAAGCCCTAGTCTTGCATAAAATGGATCTGGATAAAAACGCATCAACAAAATGTGATGAAAATTACTTTACTCCGCAACATTAAAATATATAAATAACAAGTCATTGAAAATGACACAGTCCCCGTTAAATTAAGTTCTCTTTGTGCTCGTCATATTAAAGCGGAGGGGTTGTCCCGACCGTGTCCTTGAAACTTGAGTTCCAAGTGGCGTATACAACAGATTGTTTATTTACATCAAAACACGTGTTCTGTGTTGTAGTAATATGGCCAAAAATAAAAACAGCCGTTATTCAGCCATCTTTGATCTGATTATGAAACACACTGATATGTATGATGTATGTGCTAAATATGAATGAAAATGGTACATAAATTGCGGAAATATAGTATTAAGGCCAAAAAGTCAGATGGCTGTCAATCGGCCATCCTTGACCAGATTTTGAAACAAATTTTCATGGACATGCATCCTAATGTGTATAAAGTACATGTATGTGCCAAATTTGAATGAAAACTAACAAAGCACGTCCAAGATACAGCATAAAAAAAAAAAAAGATGCCTGCCGGTCAACCATCTTTGATCCAATCGCGAAATAAATCGTATGGACAACGGAATCGGTCCACAGGATTCTGAAATATAACTCTGGACAGACTGACGCACACACGGACGGACGGACGGACAGACAGATGGACGGACAGACTCAGGAACTCACAGATGGTCGGGGACATGTATCCTAACATGTATGATCTATGTACTAAATTTGAATGAAAACTGACAAAGCATGTTCAAAATACGACATTTTCAAAAAACAAGATGGCTGCCAGTCGACCATCTTTGATCCAATTGTGAAATAAATCGTCATGGACATGTATCCTAACATGTATAATCTATGTACCAAGTTTGAATGAAAACTGACAAAGCATGTCCAAAATACAACATTTTCAAAAAACAAGATGGCTGCCAGTCGGCCATTTTGAATCGAATTGCTAAACCACTGCATGTGCATATGTCTCACATAAGGTACTAGGCACATGCAAAGAATGAACAGAATCGGTCGACAGGATTCTGAAATATAACTCTGGACAGACTGATGCACACACGAACGGACGGACGGACAGACAGATGGACGAACAGACTCAGGAACTCACAGACGGTCGGGGATATGTATCCTAACATGTATGATCTATGTACTAAATTTGAATGAAAACTGACAAAGCATGTTCAAAATACGACATTTTCAAAAAACAAGATGGCTGCCAGTCCGCCATCTTTGATCCAATTGTGAAATAAATCGTCATGGACATGTATTCTAACATGTATAATCTATGTACCAAGTTTGAATGAAAACTGACAAAGCATGTTCAAAATACATCATTTTCAAAAAACAAGATGGCTGCCAGTCAACCATCTTTGATCCAATTGTGAAATAAATCATCATGGACATGTATCCTAACATGTATAATCTATGTACCAAGTTTGAATGAAAACTGACAAAGCATGTCCAAAACACAACATTTTAAAAAAACAAGATGGCTGCCAGTCGGCTATTTTGAATCGGATCCCTAAACCACTGAATGTGCATATGTCCCACATAAAGTACTAGGCACATGCAAATAATGAACGGAATCGGTCACAGGGATTCTGAGATATGACTCCGGACGGACGCACGGACGGAGACCGAAATATAAGTCCCCGTTTTCGGACTTCGTCCGAACGGGGACTAATAAATGATCAGCAAATAACAGGACGTGTGTATGAGACATACAGTGACTTAAATAAGAGATCCATACATTTCTAAAACTGCATGGCTGAATTGACAGAACAATTGAAGCCAATGAATTTTATAATGTGAAAAGTTTAGCAATCGACGGTGGCAGCTAATTTGCTATTGTTGATTTCCTGTTTTACAATACTTGTCTGTCACGTGCCAAAACAAATGCGCAGTTATCACCTCCATAAAAACAAAGAAAAACTGTCAAGTGTAATAAGAAAGTGCCCTCTTGATTTTTACATTCTGGATTACTGTATACAAATCCCCAAGCCTTGACCATTTTGAATTTATAATAAAGTCATTAGCGACATCTTGAATTAGCGAATCAGTTCTCTCGCTAAATTTGCTAAAAAGACATGCACACGAAAAAGACACGTTTTACAGTAGTTTGAAAAATCTATTCAATATACCGGTATAATTTGTACACTTGCTTCACAAATTGCTATAAGCAATTATCACAATAAAAAAAATAATTTATAATGAAAATATCATGGCTTAAATCAGAAAAAACAAATCAAGGTGAAATCATTATAAGTGTTATTTTCAACATTGGAGTCAATGACAGGACATGATTGGTAAGGCACTTTATACAAGTGCATTTATGATGTTTCACTGAAGCCAATTAACAGGCACAATGGGAAATAATGTTGACATTGATTTTATTTATTATAATTTATTTTGGAACAATCATTTATTCTTTCATTTTAAACATATGACAATAGCACACCTGATGAGTAATGTGAATGGACTACAATTTACAACATAGATTCTACGATATTGTAGGGTTATATTCCTACAACAAATACATGCTGACCCAAATAAACATAGCAACTTCCTGATTATTACTATTTATTGTTAAAGCAACAGCAAGGACGAAAGTAGCAGAAATCAAGCTTGGCAGTAATGATTCATACAAGCATGGCGGTCTCTCATAGCAGCATGGCAGCCTCTCATAGCAGCATGGCAGCAGCACCACTCTGTGTGTAACCTTGAGAGAACACTGGTTAGGTAAAACACTAACCTGACATCCTTGTTTGATCTCCGAAGTCCCTTTCTACTTGTTCTTTGTCAGAACTCTCTTCTTCATCATTTTGACTTTCTGCTACAATGTCATTAGTATCATCAGGCTTCACTTCCTCTTCATCTATTTGTTCCTGCTCTTCATGAACAGTGACATCACCATGGATACTATCCTCCAATTTAGGTTCTTCTTTTTCTTCTTCTACTACAACGTCCTCTTCATCGTCATCAAAATCATCTTCATCTAAAAAAAACATTATGACGTTTCATTGTTGATATATATATATGTCAGTATTGTTCACATGGTTTGAATAAGGACACAAAATTGTGTAAATCTAATCATTATGCATTCTGAAGTTGAACAAAAAACATCTGGGAAATTGAGGTGCATTGACTGACGAGATCTGTATCATTTGTATATATGAAAATGGAGACTCATACTGTTACTAACCACTTTCTATTGGTTTTTCTTCTTCAGCGTTTTCAAGGCTGGAAATCAGTTGCTGATACACTTGTACTTCTTCTTCACTAGCGGAACTTTCACTCTGTGAAAAAATTAACATCATCTTTCACTGTAAACCTAAATCAACATCAACTTTCACTCTGTAAACACAAATCAACATCATCTTTCACTCTGTAAACACAAATCAACATCAACTTTCACTCTGTAAACACAAATCAACATCAACTTTCACTCTGTAAACACAAATCAACATCAACTTTCACTCTGTAAACACAAATCAACATCAACTTTCACTCTGTAAACACAAATCAACAGCAACTTTCACTCTGTAAACACAGATCAACATCAACTTTCACTCTGTAAACACAAATCAACATCAACTTTCACTCTGTAAACACACATCAACATCAACTTTCACTCTGTAAACACAAATCAACATCAACTTTCACTCTGTAAACACAAATCAACATCAACTTTCACTCTGTAAACACAAATCAACATCAACTTTCACTCTGTAAACACAAATCAACATCAACTTTCACTCTGTAAACACAAATCAACATCAACTTTCACTCTGTAAACACAAATCAACATCAACTTTCACTCTGTAAACACAAATCAACATCAACTTTCACTCTGTAAACACAAATCAACATCAACTTTCACTCTGTAAACACAAATCAACATCAACTTTCACTCTGTAAACACAAATCAACATCAACTTATGTGAAATACAAAATAATTGTTAAATGAGGTATATTGTTTTTGTAAAACTGACGTTTCAATATAAAGATGCATCATTACTTACATCAGGTGCAGAAGGAGCAGCATATTTTCTTTTCTTCCAAGCTGGTTCTCTAAGTAAATAAAAATATGAATATTTCATTTAGGAAAAACTATTTTTGAAAAAACTACATTATTTGGATAGCATTATTTACATTATTTGGGTAGTGTTGACTAATTGAAACACTACATTATTTGGGTAGTGTTGACTAATTGAAACACTACATTGTTTGGGTAGTGTTGACTAATTGAAACACTACATTATTTGGGTAGTGTTGATTAATTGAAACACTACATTATTTGGGTAGTGTTGATTGATTGAAACACTGCATTATTTGGGTAGTGTTGACTAATTGAAACACTACATTATTTGGGTAGTGTTGACTAATTGAAACACTACATTATTTGGATAGTGTTGACTAATTGAAACACTACATTATTTGGGTAGTGTTGATTGATTGAAACACTACATTATTTGGGTAGTGTTGACTGATTGAAACACTACATTATTTGGGTAGTGTTGACTAATTGAAACACTACATTATTTGGGTAGTGTTGACTAATTGAAACACTACATTATTTGGGTAGTGTTGATTAATTGAAACACTACATTATTTGGGTAGTGTTGACTAATTTAAACACTACATTATTTGGGTAGTGTTGATTGATTGAAACATTACATTATTTGGGTAGTGTTGACTAATTGAAACACTACATTATTTGGGTAGTGTTGACTAATTGAAACGCTGCATTATTTGGGTAGTGTTGACTAATTGGAACACTACATTATTTGGGTAGTGTTGACTAATTGAAACACTACATTAATTGGGTAGTGTTGACTAATTGAAACACTACATTATTTGGGTAGTGTTGACTAATTGGAACACTACATTATTTGGGTAGTGTTGATTAATTGAAACACTACATTATTTGGGCAGTGTTGACTAATTGAAACACTACATTATTTGGGTAGTGTTGATTGATTGAAACATTACATTATTTGGGTAGTGTTGACTAATTGAAACACTACATTATTTGGGTAGTGTTGACTAATTGAAACACTACATTATTTGGGTAGTGTTGACTAATTGAAACACTACATTATTTGGGTAGTGTTGACTAATTGAAACATCACATTATTTGGGTAGTGTTGATTAATTGAAACACTACATTATTTGGGTAGTGTTGACTAATTGAAACACTACATTATTTGGGTAGTGTTGACTAATTGAAACACTACATTATTTGGGTAGTGTTGACTAATTAAAACACTACATTATTTGGGTAGTGTTGACTAATTGAAACATCACATTATTTGGGTAGTGTTGACTAATTGAAACACTACATTATTTGGGTAGTGTTGATTGATTGAAACACTGCATTATTTGGGTAGTGTTGACTAATTAGAACACTACATTATTTGGGTAGTGTTGACTAATTGAAACACTACATTATTTGGGTAGTGTTGACTAATTGAAACACTGCATTATTTGGGTAGTGTTGACTAATTGAAACACTACATTATTTGGGTAGTGTTGACTAATTGAAACGCTGCATTATTTGGGTAGTGTTGACTAATTGGAACACTACATTATTTGGGTAGTGTTGACTAATTGAAACACTACATTATTTGGGTAGTGTTGACTAATTGAAACACTACATTAATTGGGTAGTGTTGACTAATTGAAACACTACATTATTTGGGTAGTGTTGACTAATTGAAACACTACATTTGGGTAGTGTTGACTAATTGAAACACTGCATTATTTGGGTAGTGTTGACTAATTGAAACACTACATTTGGGTAGTGTTGACTAATTGAAACACTGCATTATTTGGGTAGTGTTGACTAATTGAAACACTACATTATTTGGGTAGTGTTGACTAATTGAAACACTACATTATTTGGGTAGTGTTGACTAATTAAAACTACATTATTTGGGTAGTGTTGACTAATTGAAACATCACATTATTTGAGTAGTGTTGACTAATTGAAACACTACATTATTTGGGTAGTGTTGATTAATTGAAACACTACATTATTTGGGTAGTGTTGATTGATTGAAACACTGCATTATTTGGGTAGTGTTGACTAATTGGAACACTACATTATTTGGGCAGTGTTGACTAATTGAAACACTACATTATTTGGGTAGTGTTGACTAATTGAAACGCTACATTATTTGGGTAGTGTTGACTAATTGAAACATTATGTTATTTGGGTAGTGTTTACTAATTGAAACACTGCATTATTTGGGTAGTGTTGACTAATTGAAACACTGCAGTATTTGGTTGATGTTGACTAATTGAAACACTACATTATTTGGGTAGTGTTGACTAATTGAAACAAGTTGATGTTGACTAATTAAAACACTACATTTGTTGGATAGTTTTGACTAATTGGAACATTGCATTATTTGATTGATATTGACTAATTGAAACAATACATTATTTGGTTGATGTTGACTAATTAAAACATTACATTTTTTGGGTAGTGTTGACAAATTGAAACATTGCATTATTTGATTGATGTTGACTAATTGAAACAATACATTATTTGGGTAGGGCTGACTAATTGAAACACTGCAGTATTTGATTGATATTGACTAATTGAAACAATACATTATTTGGTTGATGTTGACTAATTGAAACATTACATTATTTGGTTGGTGTTGATTAATTGAATCACTACATTATTTGGATAGTGTTGACTAATTGAAACATTTGGTTGGTGTTGATTAATTGAATCACTACATTATTTGCGTAGTGTTGATTAATTGAAACACTACATTATTTGGATAGTGTTGACTAATTGAAACACTACGTTATTTGGGTAGTGTTGACTAATTGAATCACTACATTATTTGGTTGATGTTGACTAATTGAAACACTACATTATTTGGGTAGTGTTGATTGATTGAAACACTGCATTATTTGGGTAGTGTTGACTAATTGGAACACTACATTATTTGGGTAGTGTTGACTAATTGAAACACTACATTATTTGGGTAGTGTTGACTAATTGAAACACTACATTATTTGGGTAGTGTTGATTGATTGAAACACTACATTATTTGGGTAGTGTTGACTAATTGAAACACTACATTATTTGGGTAGTGTTCACTAATTGAAACATTATGTTATTTGGGTAGTGTTTACTAATTGAAACACTGCATTATTTGGGTAGTGTTGACTAATTGAAACACTGCATTATTTGGTTGATGTTGACTAATTAAAACACTACATTTGTTGGGTAGTGTTGACTAATTGAAACATTGCATTATTTGATTGATGTTAACTAATTGAAACAATACATTATTTGGGTAGGGCTGACTAATTGAAACACTGCAGTATTTGATTGATATTGACTAATTGAAACAATACATTATTTGGTTGATGTTGACTAATTGAAACATTACATTATTTGGTTGGTGTTGATTAATTGAATCACTACATTATTTGGATAGTGTTGACTAATTGAAACATTACATTATTTGGTTGATGTTGACTAATTGAAATACTACATTATTTGGTTGGTGTTGATTAATTGAATCACTACATTATTTGCGTAGTGTTAATTAATTGAAACACTACATTATTTGGATAGTGTTGACTAATTGAAACACTACATTATTTGGGTAGTGTTGACTAATTGAATCACTATATTATTTGGGTAGTGTTGACAAATTGAAACACTACATTATTTGGTTGATGTTGACTAATTGAAACACTGCATTACTTGGTTGGTGTTGATTAATTGAATCACTACATTATTTGGATAGTGTTGACTAATTGAAACACTACATTATTTGGATAGTGTTGACTAATTGAAACACTATGTTATTTGGGTAGTGTTGACTAATTGAAACAATGCATTATTTGGTTAATGTTGACTAACTGAAACAATACATTATTTGGTTGATGTTGACTAGTTGTAACATTGCATTATTTGGGTAGTGTTTACTAATTGAAACACTGTATTATTTAGGTAGTGTTGACTAATTGAAACACTGCATTATTTGGTTGATGTTGACTAATTGAAACACTACATTATTTGGTTGATGTTGACTAATTGAAACAACATTATTTGGTTGATGTTGACTAATTGAAACATTACATTATTTAGTTGATGTTGATTAATTGAATCACTACATTATTTGGATAGTGTTGACTAATTGAAACAAGTTGATGTTGACTAATTAAAACACTACATTTGTTGGGTAGTTTTGACTAATTGGAACATTGCATTATTTGATTGATATTGACTAATTGAAACAATACATTATTTGGTTGATGTTGACTAATTAAAACATTACATTTTTTGGGTAGTGTTGACAAATTGAAACATTACATTATTTGGCTGGTGTTGACTAATTGAGACACTACATTATTTGGGTAGTGTTGACTAATTGTAATATTACATTATTTGGGTAGTGTTGATTGATTGAAACACTGCATTATTTGGGTAGTGTTGACTAATTGGAACACTACATTATTTGGGCAGTGTTGACTAATTGAAACACTACATTATTTGGGTAGTGTTGACTAATTGAAACGCTACATTATTTGGGTAGTGTTGACTAATTGAAACATTATGTTATTTGGGTAGTGTTTACTAATTGAAACACTGCATTATTTGGGTAGTGTTGACTAATTGAAACACTGCAGTATTTGGTTGATGTTGACTAATTGAAACACTACATTATTTGGGTAGTGTTGACTAATTGAAACAAGTTGATGTTGACTAATTAAAACACTACATTTGTTGGATAGTTTTGACTAATTGGAACATTGCATTATTTGATTGATATTGACTAATTGAAACAATACATTATTTGGTTGATGTTGACTAATTAAAACATTACATTTTTTGGGTAGTGTTGACAAATTGAAACATTGCATTATTTGATTGATGTTGACTAATTGAAACAATACATTATTTGGGTAGGGCTGACTAATTGAAACACTGCAGTATTTGATTGATATTGACTAATTGAAACAATACATTATTTGGTTGATGTTGACTAATTGAAACATTACATTATTTGGTTGGTGTTGATTAATTGAATCACTACATTATTTGGATAGTGTTGACTAATTGAAACATTTGGTTGGTGTTGATTAATTGAATCACTACATTATTTGCGTAGTGTTGATTAATTGAAACACTACATTATTTGGATAGTGTTGACTAATTGAAACACTACGTTATTTGGGTAGTGTTGACTAATTGAATCACTACATTATTTGGTTGATGTTGACTAATTGAAACACTACATTATTTGGGTAGTGTTGATTGATTGAAACACTGCATTATTTGGGTAGTGTTGACTAATTGGAACACTACATTATTTGGGTAGTGTTGACTAATTGAAACACTACATTATTTGGGTAGTGTTGACTAATTGAAACACTACATTATTTGGGTAGTGTTGATTGATTGAAACACTACATTATTTGGGTAGTGTTGACTAATTGAAACACTACATTATTTGGGTAGTGTTCACTAATTGAAACATTATGTTATTTGGGTAGTGTTTACTAATTGAAACACTGCATTATTTGGGTAGTGTTGACTAATTGAAACACTGCATTATTTGGTTGATGTTGACTAATTAAAACACTACATTTGTTGGGTAGTGTTGACTAATTGAAACATTGCATTATTTGATTGATGTTAACTAATTGAAACAATACATTATTTGGGTAGGGCTGACTAATTGAAACACTGCAGTATTTGATTGATATTGACTAATTGAAACAATACATTATTTGGTTGATGTTGACTAATTGAAACATTACATTATTTGGTTGGTGTTGATTAATTGAATCACTACATTATTTGGATAGTGTTGACTAATTGAAACATTACATTATTTGGTTGATGTTGACTAATTGAAATACTACATTATTTGGTTGGTGTTGATTAATTGAATCACTACATTATTTGCGTAGTGTTAATTAATTGAAACACTACATTATTTGGATAGTGTTGACTAATTGAAACACTACATTATTTGGGTAGTGTTGACTAATTGAATCACTATATTATTTGGGTAGTGTTGACAAATTGAAACACTACATTATTTGGTTGATGTTGACTAATTGAAACACTGCATTACTTGGTTGGTGTTGATTAATTGAATCACTACATTATTTGGATAGTGTTGACTAATTGAAACACTACATTATTTGGATAGTGTTGACTAATTGAAACACTATGTTATTTGGGTAGTGTTGACTAATTGAAACAATGCATTATTTGGTTAATGTTGACTAACTGAAACAATACATTATTTGGTTGATGTTGACTAGTTGTAACATTGCATTATTTGGGTAGTGTTTACTAATTGAAACACTGTATTATTTAGGTAGTGTTGACTAATTGAAACACTGCATTATTTGGTTGATGTTGACTAATTGAAACACTACATTATTTGGTTGATGTTGACTAATTGAAACAACATTATTTGGTTGATGTTGACTAATTGAAACATTACATTATTTAGTTGATGTTGATTAATTGAATCACTACATTATTTGGATAGTGTTGACTAATTGAAACAAGTTGATGTTGACTAATTAAAACACTACATTTGTTGGGTAGTTTTGACTAATTGGAACATTGCATTATTTGATTGATATTGACTAATTGAAACAATACATTATTTGGTTGATGTTGACTAATTAAAACATTACATTTTTTGGGTAGTGTTGACAAATTGAAACATTACATTATTTGGCTGGTGTTGACTAATTGAGACACTACATTATTTGGGTAGTGTTGACTAATTGTAAGATTACATTATTTGGGTAGTGCTGACTAATTGAAGCGCTGCATTATTTGGTTGATGTTGACTACTTGAAACACTACATTATTTGGGTAGTGTTGACTAATTGAAACACTACATTACTTGGTTTATGTTGACTAATTGAAACACTACATTATTTGGGTAGTGTGGACTAATTGAAACAACATTATTTGGTTGATGTTGACTAATTGAAACAATACATTATTTGGTTGATGTTGACTAATTGAAACAATACATTATTTGGGTAGTGTTGACTAATTGAAACAACATTATTTGGTTGATGTTGACTAATTGAAACATTACATTATTTGGTTGATGTTGACTAATTGAAACAATACATTATTTGGTTGATGTTGACTAATTGAAACAATACATTATTTGGTTGATGTTGACTAATTGAAACACTGCATTATTTGGTTGATGTTGACTAACTAAAACATTACATTTGGGTAGTGTTGACTAACTGAAACATTACATTATTTGGTTGGTTTTGACTAATTGAAACATTACATTATATGGGTAGTGTTGACTAATTGAAACACTGCATTATTTGGTTGATGTTGACTAATTGAAACACTACATTATTTGGTTGATGTTGACTAATTGAAACAACATTATTTGGTTGATGTTGACTAATTGAAACATTACATTATTTAGTTGATGTTGACTAATTGAAACATTACATTATTTGGGTAGTGTTGACTAACTGAAACATTACATTATTTGGTTGGTGTTGACTAATTGAGACACTACATTATTTGGGTAGTGTTGACTAATTGTAATATTACATTATTTGGTTGATCTTGACTAATTGAAACAATACATTATTTGGGTAGTGTTGACTAATTGAAACAATACATTATTTGGTTGATGTTGACTAATTGAAACACTGCATTATTTGGTTGATGTTGACTAACTAAAACATTACATTTGGGTAGTGTTGACTAACTGAAACATTACATTATTTGGTTGGTTTTGACCAATTGAAACATTACATTATTTGGGTAGTGCTGACTAATTGAAACACTACATTATTTGGGTAGTGTTGACTAATTGAAACATTACATTATTTGGGTAGTGTTGACTAATTGAAACACTGCATTATTTGGGCAGTGCTGACTAATTGAAACATTGAAACACTACATGATTTGGGTGATGTTGACGAATTGAAACATCACATTATTTGGTTGATGTTGACTAATTGAAACACTACATTATTTGGCTGGCGTTGACAATTGAAACAATACACTATTAAGTATTTGGTTGATGTTGACTAATTGAAACATTACATTATTTTGGATTATGTTGACTAATTGAAACATTGCATTATTTAGTCATTTGCACCACTAACCCTAAAAGATGCAACTTAGTAACACCACTTATAATAGAGACTATAAATGTTATTAGAATTATGTACAAGTGGGCAATTGTGGTTTGTTCTATACATCTATAGTTCATGATTTGTGTCAAGAGGGGAGGGAGTATAAAAATAAAATTGTCAGCCAATATATCTTTTCTATAATTAACTTTATTACAGAAACAATTTAGTGTTTTTGTATTACAAGTACAAATCATCCACTCACTGATTTTTGTAAATTGTAATCTTTAAGGAAATGTTCAGATTTACTGCATGACATTCTCACAAGGTTTTGGAATAGAAACATTTAAAGGGTGGTGGTTGCAACATGTCATGTTCAATACAAGTACGTTTGTTTATAAGAAATCTGACCACTCCCCTCTAGCAATTAACACACTGCATGTTGAAATCTTCCATGCATAGCCTGTATCAGCAGGCAATGTGTTGATCGCTTATGTGACATCACAAACAAGTGTAAGTATTTATATTGCTTTGATCTATATTCGTCTATCAATAAAAAATATTTCGAGTTATAACACTATATCCAGATTCTGTGTCATGATTGGCCAATATTTTGTCACACAGGGTTATAAAGAATTACACTGTCTCTCATACATGATATCACTTTGGGAATAGACAACAAACTATGGCCTCATAAAATACTAATTTTTTGGGAGACTTGAAATCCCTTAGGGGTAAATAGACGTATGCTATTGCCCGCATTGCCAGTCAATATTTTATATTTACTAAATTATAAACGATTACACAACCATGCTAGCATTTCTTTCATCAATATTTGTCACTATGCACATTATGGAAAAGGTACAGTATCAAACCAATGACCACTGTTGCACCCATTTGTAAGTTCAAATAGAATAGAGATTGTCTGCCAATACCCCTGCCAAGTCTATATCTTAGGCTTGGAGTTGCAAATGACAATAGTATAATAAAGGAATTTTTTCGGTAAAAATGTTAGTGTTATTTTCAATTTCTCCTAATTCTTCAACATTAAAGAGCAGCAGTCTGAATGACATTAACTCATAGAAAGTACATAATGCATGTAAAATACGTTTACACAAAATTTGAACATGCGCTGCATGACCACAGCCCTTTAATCAGTTGTTTTTTTAATTTTTTTCTCTTCACCAATGATAATTCCAGGGCTTGAACTTTAGGGGGCAGTATTTTATAAAAATGGCCTTAGAATATAGAAATACGTGTAGAAAATATTGAAATGGCACCAAGGCAAACTCATTGGGCATCAAGACAGTGGCCCTCGATTCCTCTGAAGTTCAAGCCCTGGTATTTTTTTTAGACATAATCCTTTATCTCAGCCCCACTTTTCTATTGGGGGAACCCTGATTAATAATCAAACACAAGAACATAGTACCCATACACGGCAAATGTGACATCCCAGAGTTCAATGCGTTTTGTACCATCCAATATACACTTTATCTCCGCACAAGGGCGCAATTTCAAATTGAAAGAAAAACTAGCGTACACGCTATTACCATTCTATGACCTCAATTGACCCACCAGCCTCATTCCCAACTTGATACTGGAATTCTCATTTTTTTGATGTATTTAAAGTTTTTTACCCGGATCGTTTTAACCATTTCAATAAATAGTTACAGACTATAATTGATTATGCGAAATTACTGCATTTTTGGTGGTTTTTGGCCTACTCCTCTCACTGTTATGTTAGAATTACCGCGAGAGTGCCTCCTATGGATTGTCAACATGGCGGCTCACACAGTTACGTTCGGTAAGTTCTTTTTTTTACGTTTTACACACAAAAAAAGCAATTTTTAGAAAATAACGTTCGATTTCTTCAATTGTTGGCGCCTTTTTTGTTGCAATAATGCTGGTCGTGAAAATGAAAAACGTAATTTTGTTGGGAATTTCGAGAGCTTTACAACGATATGTAGATCGACCATATACACGTTATGTCCCTCATAGGAGTAGTGAATAAAGTGTCATAATGTATTTTGTCATTAATTTGCATACCATATATTCACTATTGAGATAATATATACACTATTGAGATACTATGGGTATAGGGATAAAATGAACATTTTCCATGTATCTGTTTTTGATACCAATGCATTTCATTCGTTTCTCTCAATACTATTTTCTGACATATTATTCATAATAAATTATGTAATATTAAAGTGAGAATATACTAAATATAGTTAATAACAAATGATTTTCAAAAAAAAATGTGCCACGCCCCCTCCACTTGCCCCATTTCTCCAGTAAACGTGACACACATTGATGTGTTTGAAGTTGAAGAATTAATACCTAGAAAATAGTGTCATTACAAATTTGACAATTTAGGCTGACTTTAGCATAGTTTTACCAAGTGTAAATAATAATTTATTATTATGACAGATTTTTTATATTAAATATTGAGATTAGTTTAATAACAAATGATTTTCAAAGAAAATGTGCCAGGCCCCCTCCACATGCCCCATTTTTTACAGTCAAAGACTTCATAGAAAATAGTGTCATTACAAATTTGACAATTTAGGCTGACTTTGGAATAGTTTTACCAAGTGTAAATAATAATTTATTATTATGACAGATTTTTGATATTAAATATTGAGATTAGTAATGCATCTTGTGTTTTGTTTCAGATCTTTTGTGCTGAACTTACCATGGACAGTTTGCATGTGACGAGTGATACCTGGCTTGATTTTATATACAACATGGAGATGTGATGCACAGTGTTTTGTATTCCTTGTGTGTGCCAAATAAAATTTCAAAATGTGATTCAGCAGAATCCAACAAATTCACTTCAATGTGTTCAGTGTATTTAATTTCAAATGCTAGTGAAGCTGCTTCAAGTTTCTTATCAAGTTTGTTAAGATCATCCTTTTTAGTAACTTGAAGTAACTTTGCTGAATGATTTGCTTCATTAATTTCAACCTTGGTATCAAATTGGTCGACCAGTTTTGTTTCATATTGCTTCACATCATGTTTTTGATCTTCAGATAACTTTGCAAACTTTTGTATAAATTCCAGTTGTTGGTCGATCTTTTGAGCCTCGTTGAAGAGCTTGTCAATTAGTTTACCCACGTTTCTCAATTTAGCATGAAGGTGATCCATAGTGTATTCATTTATGGGGTCATACTTTATAAGAGGATGATTACTCTGACCATTACTTTTTTCTTCTGCCCATGAATTCATATCCGCAAGAGTGATAGACATATCCCATTCATGATTTGGATTGTGACATTTATGAACTGTAGCCAAACATAAATTGCAGAAAAAACTGGTATTCTTTCTCTGCAAGACCAAACTTTTATACTTTTCATCTCGTTCCAGTTTTCTACAGTATTTCATCCCCTTTATACCATGTTGGGCAAATTGTTCAGTGCATGCCAGAACAGGAAGAATATCAACTTCTATCAGTGCATCACTCTCTGGGGCATTTATAATGGCAAATGGAATGCGGCTTGCATCAGAAGACTGGATTTGGATTTCTCCATACTTCATTACCATTATATTTTATCAGACGTATAGCATCACTGATGGCAAATACTTTGAAATTTTGGGACACTCCCTTGAAATCTTGGAAAGTGTGGCCACCCTCACCTACAACTATTTCTAACTTCTGTCTCTCATTTTCATCATCAAGGTCATAATCCAATTTCTTTTCAGTCAATATGTTGAGGACACTTCTCCAAACCAGGCCTTCAATATCATGAACAAACCAGCCCTTTTTATTTTGAGAGGCAGTTTCTGACACCATTTCAAATTATTTCACAAAGTGGTTAATTTGAGAATTCTTGAAACATTTTCTTGTGTTCTCAGAGATTTCTCTAAACCATCATTGTCAGATTCAGATAGACCGGCCCCTAGATGGATAAATATGTGTTCTGCTTCAGAATCATTCCATAATTTAGTGTCATTTGTAGTCTGATCTAATTTCTGGGAAGATGGTGCTGCTAATAAAGCCAATTTAACAGAAGGAGGCAGAATATCTGATGTAATGGCTTCCTTGAAAAATGATACAGATAATACTGATTTGGCAAATGTTTTATCTTTATTTAATCGTAGGCTCGACTCCCAGTGGCTTTCTTAGAAATTGCTGATCTTTTCGTGCTAAATAGAACTGCAAGAGAGACTTCCAAATATTTCTTTGAATCATCCCATTCGTGACCCTTTAAATTTTCCAGCAAATTTCTCACCACTTGTCTTACTTGAGATGGCCCTTTTTGAATGATCAAATCGGAAAGTTGCCCTATTTCATTAGCAACGAGCGATCTCGCCTTCATCAGCTTAAATCTGTGAAAAGCACGGCTGGCAATAGAGCTTGCCGTCATTCCCATAACGAACAAATCATTCGACGCGATAGCATAAAATCGCCTACAAACCATTCGAAGTGAGCACATCGTTTTAACTTTCTCGAACTGTGATATATAGTCATCACTGTCATTAAAAAAGCAACAAAACCCGAATATTCGAGTCAAAGTCTCGGAAGAAAGAAAGCGAACGACCTTGTGTGCCGACGGACAACATCGGCGATCGAGTGAGCAGTTGAAGCCAATTTCCCACGTAATTTTGCGGCTAAACTTGCCTCCTTGACTCTTTTAGATACTCTTAGCATGATTGTGTAGGAATACGTCCAGAAAATGTGATATTGGTACAATAAATTGCACGATAAGCACATGGAAGGCTAACCCGGAAACAACTCAAGAGCTAAAAACGTTTTTTGCGCAGAACGATGCCAGAATTTCAGTTCTGCGCATAGCAATATGCGTTGGTACAGAACGTGTTGAATTCTGGGTAAAACCTCGTACCGTGCCATACGTTATGTATAAATCATCTCTTTGTAAATTCTGAAATTGCTGTTTTATCAGTGGTGACCTACCCACGAGAACTAGTTTTAAGGGATGTTCTGCTGCTCTGTTGTGGTGGATTTTTCTTCTTTCCTTTCTTTCTTGCTTGACCTCTTCCTCTCTTACTCCCACGAAATCGCCCATGCCGCCCTGCCATTTTGGACCATTAATTATTGTTTGGAACCAGCCTCCTTATTGGTAGAAAGGATTTAGGGAACCCAATGAAAAATGGTCTTTCAAACGCACAAAGAAACGCTGAGCTTTAACTAGAAAATTAGTTGGCATTATTATTAGCTGCCGATTCAATAAATTAATACTAGATATTATCGAAATTAAATATTTGTAATTGATAATTGTGTTGCAAATTACTCATTGTTAATGATTTATTTCCAGGTAGAAACTATGAGTTTTAATTTAATTCGATTATTTTGATTATATTTCTAAATTATACGAATCAGTTGCTATTAAAATAAACATATTGTCCATTAACACTTAGTTCTGTTCCCGCGTCAGAAATCTCCATTTTGTAGTGCTGTACAAGCTGCATGTGGTAAAATGCGTCGAGATTTGTGTAAGTATATTTTGCAATTTCTTTGCTTTACAGTCTTGGCGCCACAGTCTTTATTCCATGATCATTGCGTATTGGATTGTCACAAGATCACAGTGTTGCTATCCTGGGTGGAAAGACTGACGTTTGTTCTGATTATATTTGGCATCGTGACTTCTATTGTTCCCGATCAGTTACGCTGGGTTTTTTTTACCCCTGGCCCCACTTTTATGTACTGAAAATTTTGTTGTGAACCTGTTTTAATGTACAACATCAGCGTTCTTACGGTAATTCGTGAAGGCGATTGCCTTAATGTCCATGCGTGTCTTAGGTGTCCTTCAATATTTTCTTCACTACTTCGTCTGTGTGTCTGTCATTTTTTGAAATTGGATATTGGATGCCCTCAACATACTCGAGACCTGCAACACGAAGGCAGGTCATACGCCCTTTGTTTGATTTGATTAAATTCTATGTAATTTGTATTTCTATCCCACTATATGCAAGATCTGATCTATGCTATACAATTTGAAGACATTCTTTTGTTTTAAATTTCTAATCCAGTCATAATCTCTCTTCAGTAGGTGTACTATATATATATATATGATCTTTTCTTACAGCTAACGCCACAAAGGTATTTGTTGGAAATCTTTCTAAAAGTGTCCAAAGCAGAGACTTGAGAGACTTGTTTGAAAAATATGGAAAAGTGCTTGAATGTGATGTAATCAAGAACTATGGATTTGTGGTATGTTATGTTCTATGATATATCTGACATGATATTTGTGTAGTTTAATCTGACTTGCGGGGCCATTGTCAATTTTTGTTACCAATCTCATTTTTAAATTGTCAAGAAAAGACAGAGAAATGTTATTGGTGTTTACAGTTACTGGTTTATAAATTATTTGGTTAAGACATGTTTTTGTTGATGACTCGCTGTACCATTTCACATGCAATACTCTATTGTTCATTTCTGTGATGCACAGATCTAGAATATACAGACCTGTGTCATAACCAATTGTGAGGTCCAATCACACACAAAAACACACAATACTTTATCAGATCTGATTAACACCTCAACATACCCCATGATAAAAAATCTTTTGTCTTTTTGTCTAGTATTTATCACTTGGTTTTAACCACCAAATGCTTGTTTTCAAATTTTGTATTGACAAAGAAGTAAATAAAAAAACACTGTCAAAGTACTGTCAAACCTATTTTAGTGACAATCTTTTATAAAAAAACTGCCTTATACTGACAACTTTTAGGTAGTCCTAAGGCATAGTGTGTGAGCAAGCTGTGTATTATAGAAATAATTACTGCAAAGGTACCATCGTACCATCTTATTATTTTATGGGCAAATATGTTAATTGACAATGTATACAAAAAATAATCCAACATCCACATAAAAAAAAACATCTATCTATGAAAGCTTTTTAATGAATTCCCGTGGATTTTTATAACCATTTCATGTTTTCTGTTCTTTCAGCATATGGATAAAGAAGATGAAGCAAAAGAGGCTTTAGATGCATTAAATTCAAAAGAGTTCATGGGTACAAATATAAAGGTTGAGGTAAGATGGACTTCATTTAGTACAGCTTCTCAGAATATGAGATTGATCAATTGATATTAACATCCATATTTATGTCTGCTGTGAAAATAATGTGTCTGGCAATAAATTTTAAAAAAAGAGTCCAATCTGTTGTGAGTACATTTCTTTGAACAGTATGTCTGCATTAAGCTCATATCACAATACAATTGGAGAATGCCACAGTTGCAAGTCTTTGCTTAGGATTCGATATAAATTTTTTTTGTGCATCATACAATGTTACTATAAAAGAGACTCGAATTGGCAGTTATTTTGACAAAATAAAATGCTTGGTTGCAACTTGCATACAACAAACAACTACATATGCCTAATTCGCCAGTTCAAATACTTTTTGGGCTTGCTATCATTGCATGTATGTATGCTACCATTTTTCTCAATTTTTCCAGTTTTGTTTTAGTTGTTTTATTAACTAGATTGAATATTATTTCAGTTATCTACAAGCAGAGTACACAAGACACCAGGAATGGGTAGTAAAGGGGAATGTTTCAAATGTGGTCGACAAGGTCATTGGTCTCGTGATTGTGGCCGAGACAGGTCAGTTGAGTGAGTTACAATTACATTTTTTATTTTTTAATCGCAATATTGTTCAGATCCATGAAACAAACTCCTTTCATTTTTTAGAAACAAATTTTTGCTAGCTAACCATGGGCACATCTCAGAATTCAATATATGATTGTTTCTTTTATCAGGGATCGTGGGCGACCAAGAGAAAGAGACAGGTATGGTCCACCACCACGTGATAGATATTATGATTATCCTCCTCCTCCAAGAAGAGACTTTCCACCAGAGTATGAAAGAGAACGCTTATATGACCCATACAGAAGAGATTACCCCCCAGAACCATATTATAGAAGTCGTAGTAGAAGTCCCATTGGTAGACGATTTCCGTCACCACCTCCTTATGCTAGAAGACCAATGGAACCTGGGTAAGTTATAATAATTTATCATCCATGTTCAAGAGTGTATTGTTTTCATTTTAGCAGATGGACAATGACTGATACACTGAATAATACAAAAAAGTGTAATATGTGAAAAACAATGATCGGCAATGTCAGTTGAATGAGAGTAACTGGTAAAGAAAAAGGAAGAGAGAAGTGCGGTGATACAGGGCAGTGTACAAATGTTAGACACTACTTTGATCAAGTATTGGGGGGAAATTAACTTCTTACAGTGCAATATCTATCAAGAACATTGCATTAGGTATATCAGTAGTGCTTCACAGGGCGTAAACGACAGGTCTGGCTAACTGGTAGCTACTGTAGCCCCCTCTTGAAACTTGCCACACAGATTACTTCCTGAACTGACAATTACTAAACATTATACATTTCAGTTTTTATGAGAGGCCGCCAGTGCCACCACGTCCACGAGATCCCTATCTGGATATCCCACCAAGAAGGTAAGATGGTATTTTTCTTAATCTAATGTATGTGGCTTTCAAAACCAGTTGTTTTTTCCTATTGTCTTCTCATGAAATTGATGTTTGATCTCCATTCATAAAACCGCTTTCTACTACACATCCCTTCCAGCTATCCGCCGGGTCGGCTGAGCCCTCCGCCACGTGGCCTCCGCGGACTTCCACCACCGTTGCCGCGTTACTAGATACGTGAACTGATAAGTTACAATCATTCGAGAGGAAAGAAGGAATCGACTGTACAGCGTGACTTGCGAGACTTCGTGGAAGATTCATCTTATAGGATATTGTGACTTCTATTGCTAACAGAACTTTATTATTGAGACATTATTTTGAAGTAGAAAAAAGACGTAGAAATTTAAAAGCCGTTCTTATAACCATTTGAAGAGTTAATAAATAGTTGATGACCTACTATTCTGTTTCCATGTTAGAAAACCTATGTTTCATGCTGCCGAGTGCAAACTTTTTAATATATAAAAAAAATATCATGACTGTAAAACTGATTTCTCATTTTGAAAATTGGATGAATTCATGATTCGTCATTTTCGTATGTAGATTTCTTGGCTCTGTTAACGTGATCTATTTTATGTTCGTGCACTTTTTGAAATAAATAGTTGATACCGTTATTGAACACCTAAAATGAATGTGTCCGCTAAAGTAATTCTGATCCGGCGAATGATTGGAACGTAATATTGCTGTATCGGCGTGCGTAATCTCTTGTTCGAAACAGGAGAGTCCGAGACCTAAAGCAACTATTACAGAAGAGCCCCGTCAGCTCCTGTAACGATAGAAATCGGTAAGTCCGTTTACGCCAGTGGAGTGTCTCCGTATCGTGTGGCAACAGTGGAGCCGCTACTGTGATGGTGTCCAATGTAAAATAATGTTAGCTAGGGAGTCTTGTCACCAGCAGCAAACTGAGATTTGCAAAGGAATACAAAAATTCTTGTCAAGTATTTCAATTTCGTTCGATTCCGGGTCTCATTGTGTGCAGAATCATCTCATTGTCAATAGCAGTTATTAAAAAATCGCAGCAACAACCGTCATTTTCTTAATCGGCATGGTCGGCTTTTATCCTTTAGTTTTAAAAAAAAAAAAACTTGGAAACAATGTGTGATCTGTCTGTGGGATACTTACCTTATTTAGTAATTGTACTATGCTGTTAATTTCAGGCTTGATGTCTCTTCTCATGATGTATTAAGGTTATCAACTGCTCCATTGGTAAGTTTAAAAAAAAATAAAGTGTAGCGTTCTACTTTCCGAAGTATGTGAAAGCAATTAGTGTTCTCCGTAAAGAATATTTGGCCCTTCATTGTAATTACCAACTCAAATACACTTTACAAATACCGTGTCCAAATTGTTTGTGTAAAAACAAACTTTCAATCAAAGTGCAATACTCGCTGTAAAAAAGAAACAAGTTATGCAATTCTGGTCTTGCATTCAATTTCAAGAACTCAATAATTTTAATTCAGTAAAGTTGTAGATATGTATTAAAATATAGTATTTGTTGAAAAACAAAAGCGGGCATACTTCAGTTATGTTAGCTGTTAAACTTGTGTGTTTGACAAAAAGTACTGGTGACCTGAAGATCTGGGCAACTCCTAATTAGACTCTTCAAAGCTTGTAGCTATTTTGAGAATATTGAAGGTAAAATTTGGCATTACCCACTGCTCTATATACTGTTGCATTAAAATCTATCATGCTATTCTGTTGTAGGGAAATCATTTACTTGCCAGAAGCTAAAAAGTTTTCAGAAGAGACAGTGCCCTCGTGGGATAAGAGATTACACTAATATCCATCCATGCAGCTGATTGCTGGCACAATTTGTCACACTGCGGTGCCACCTCTTACATTAAGACATTTACTTGTGTGGCCATGCCATATTGCTGCAATTATGTTTGAAGATAAATCACTTTGTTTTACCACCTTGTTAAATGTTTTTTATTTATATTTTTGTATTTAAAATGTTTTAAATAAAAGTTTATATTATCGCTTTTGGTTTAATTCTTGGGTTGGAAATTATTTGGGAAATGAAAATATTTTGATGATGGTTGACCAATTCAAAAAGATTAGGTGTATTTCATTGCTATCTCAAACTGCAGTGCGGTTAGCACAAAGGTCAGCCAAGTTTTTCTGTTGATTTAGTTATCATGGTTTGTGAAAACAAGAACCACAGGAGGGTCTGCGCATGCGTCACAATCACCAGCTTCAAATCGGACGGCTCCAGGAAAAAAGAAAAAAACAACGTATTTTAACGAAATAATGCCTCAAAAGAAAAAACAACCACAGGAAAAAATGAGACCGATACAACAGAGAAAGGTCGACGAGATGCTAACGACGAACAAAAAACTCGTGGAGTCCCAGGACCGTATTATCCAAGATGGCGACCTAGAAAAAGCAATGGAACTTGCGGAAGATCAGCGGTAGTCCTCAGACTGTTCTCAATTAGGAACGAAGTCTCGAAAATCGACCCACTGAAGGAGCAACTTACAGAAACAACCAAGAAAGTATCGGACATTGAGGTATATTTAAACCAGATGAGTGATCGCATCGACGAAGTTGAGAAAAGTCTAGAACGCGTTACCAAAGCAGCCAATGTCAAAGAACTGGCGGACAAAATAAAGGAGCTAGAAAACAGAATGAAAATAACAGAAATAAAGAATGAAGACTTAGAAAACAGAGGGAGAAGAATAAACCTGAACTTTTTCAACTTTGAAGAAGGGGTAGAAAGAAGAAAAATCCTGTGCCCAGTTCATAGTGAAATTCATCATATCCCACATGGAAGTGAGGGGCGTTGGAGATCGCGTGGCCATCCAACGCGCACATCCAACGCGCACATAGAGTACCAGCGCAGCCACTTTGTTCAGGGAAGCCACGGCCTATAAAGGTGGGATTCGTGGACGCCAGTATTGCTAGAAATATTTTGTTCGCTGCTCCTAAATGTCTTCGGAACAGCCCGTATGCTGGAAAGGAAATATTTGTGACCGACTATGTGAGCAGGAGTGTACTAAACGAAAGAAAAAGACTGGCTCTCTACCAAAAGACATTTCAAAGGGAAAACCCGAAGAAAAAGTGTTAAATAGCGTGGCGTGTACCGGAGACCTGCATGATCGAAGACGACAGAGGAAAAATGAAGGCCGTGATGGTAAAGGACTTGCCAACTATCAGTTAAGACTTTTATTATATGAAGCCCTCATGGCATTTATTAAGTTTATCTTTGACTTCACATTACAGAACTTGTAATTAGGGTCACAAGGAAATATTTACAATTAGACGGGCAACATAAGTATGAAATAATTGAAAACATATTCATATTGAGTACCTGGGAGCCGTCCCATGCTGCAGTACTTTACTGTTTCTTCCAGTTACCGTGTGTCCTTTGGCTTTTGCCAATGTCCTTAATGTTTACTGTTTTTGTTTGTGTTACTTTAAAAAATTGGGCTTATTCAACTTTGAAATTTTCTGTAAAACCAAGTACAAACATGTGCATTCATGGAAGAGCAATTATCTATTGTGACCCTCAATGTTAGAGGCCTCGGGGACTACAACAAGAGAAAGAAAATTTCTAATTGGCTGAAAGAAAAACACTTTGATATAGCATATTTGCAAGGAACACATAGCACCTCGGCAGATGAGATTTTCTGGTCTTCTCAATTTAAGGGGAAATGTAGTTATTCACATGGAACTACCACCAGCAGAGGAGTGATGACTATAATTAGAAATGCTGATAAAGTTAATAAACTAACACAGGATACGGATGGGAGAATCTTAATGATTCAAACTGAAATTGATAACTCTCAATGTATTCTACTAAACATGTATGCACCCAATAGAAAATCACAACATGCTGAATTCTTAACTGATTTTAAAAATTAGGTTAACTAATATGATCCCAGATCCAAACAGTACGATAATCTGGGGGGTGATCTGAATTTTACAGTGGATAACTTGGACAAATCAGGAGGGAACCCCCAAGCCTGGACTAAATCGGTAGACATGTTTGAGGATATCACTGAACAATTTAGCTTAGTTGGCGAATAAGAAATGAGAACAAAAAACAGTTTACTTGGCGTAGAAAACGCCCTACTATTCAACAAAGCAGACTGGACTATCTAATAATCTCAGATGTTTTGCAAACGATTGTTAAAAAAGTTGAAATTATACCAGGTTTAGCTTCGGATCACTTCGCTGTTTGGCTACATTTAAAAAATTCTTGTCAGAAACATGGTCCTGCTCACTGGACATTCAACTCCACTCGAACCAAAGATAAAGAGTATGGAAACTTAATAAAGGAAAAGATTGAAAACTGGCAGGAAGAATTTAAAGATATAGATAGAAGTCAGTTATGGGACTTAAATACCAGATGAAAAAACTTACAATTGATTACACTAAAGAAAAAGCAAGAAACCGTAAACAGGAAATTGAGGACTTGGGAAAAACAGCTTAAAGATACTCAACAGATGTGTAGTGACAGCCCAAATGAGGAAAATTATAGCAATATGGAAGAAATGAAAAGGAAACTAGAAGACCATTATAATTATAAGGTAGAAAGTGCTATAATAAGATCATGGGCAAGGTGGTATGATATTTTCTGAATTTGGAAAAAAACAGAAAGAAATCCTGCATCAAACAATTAAAAGT
Organism: Saccoglossus kowalevskii; assembly: GCF_978046115.1. Taxonomy (NCBI): domain Eukaryota; kingdom Metazoa; phylum Hemichordata; class Enteropneusta; family Harrimaniidae; genus Saccoglossus; species Saccoglossus kowalevskii. The sequence continues at coordinate 28,322,402 of NC_140642.1, read as the reverse complement.
AGAAGGGGATAAAACTATAGAACAACCAAATGAAATTTTAACAGAAATAAAATCCTTTTACTCTAGGCTTTGCTCAAATAAGGATTCGATGGAGGCCACTAAATTTCTTAATAATACTGCAATTCCAGTGCTGGCAGAAAGTTCACAGGCAAAATGTGAGGGACTTCTAACTTCAAGGGAAATTTTTGATACATTAACTTCAATGAAAGAAAATAAAAGCCCAGGAAACGATGGCTTAACGGTTGAGTTTTATAAGGCATATTGGCCACTGGTAAGAATTCTGGTAGTGAACTCATTAAACTTTGCCTTTGAGCAGGGAGAATTTTCGACCTCTCAGAAACAAAGTATCATAGAAAAACCTGGACGAGATAAACGTTTATTGAAAAACTGGAGGCCAATTTCATTAATGAACGTGGATGCAGAATTGGCATCCAAATGTCTTGCTAAGCGATTGGAATCTGTTCTCCCTGAATTAATTGGCGAAGGCAGCTTTTGTTAAAGGCCGCAATATTAGTGATTATGCAAGATTAATTAGTGAGGTGTATCACTACATAGAACAAACTGGTAAGGAGGCTCTGCTAATAGCAGTAGATTTTGAAAAGGCCTTTGATACGGTCAGTTGGAGTATCTTGATAGGGCATTAGAGAAATTTCAATTCGGTCCTCAATTTCAAAGGTGGGTGAAATCATTGTATGTTGCGTGATGAATAACGGATATAGTACGGGATACTTTGAGTTGCAAAGGGGAGTCAGACAAGGAGACCCTCCGTCTCCGATGCTCTTCATTTTAGTTTTAGAAACTCTGCTGGTGGCTATTAGATCAAAACAAGAAATCAAAGGTATTATCATATCGGGAAAAGAAAATAAAGAAGCAGCATTTGCGGATGACATGTCATGCTTCATTTCAAACGAAAAATCTGCTGAGGTGCTATTTAACTTATTGGGGGATTTTGAGAAATGCCCAGAGCTGAGAATTAACATGGACAAAACTGAAGCTGTCTGGCCTGGTAAATGGAAATATAGGCAAGATAAACTGTTCCGGGTTAGATGGCCCACATCTATCAAAATTGTAGGAATTTACTTTTCTCACAACCAAAAGGAAAATAGGAAAATAAATGTTAAAAAGCTATGGACAATATGAAAATTATTTTGAACTCTTGGAAGAGCAGGAAACATTCTCTTTTTGGCAAAGTCCAAATTATTAAAACTTATGGTATATCCCAGTTCACATGTATTGTGAGTACAACTGCAGTTGGAATGAATTTATTCAGGAGGCTCAAAAGACTATGTATAATTTTATATGGGAAGAAAAAGACAGAATTGCTCGTAGAACTATGATAGGGGGGTGTGGGCCAGGGCGGTTTGGGTATCCCAGACATGCATATCCTCAAAAAACAACAGAGGCTACTATGGATTAAAAGATATGTGGATCTAAATAATGAACATCCATATAAACTATTTATTGATAAGCAGCTTAAGAGTATAGGAGGTAATATCATCTTCCAATGTAATTATAAAACAAAACTTTTACCAATTCGCTGTACTGACTTCCTGCCAGAATGTCTTGAAATTTGGGAAGCTGAAACTAAAATGAGTTACACAAACCAAGTAATTTGGAATAACGAAAATATAAAAATAGCCGGAAAACCTATTTTTTATAGAGAATTGGCTGAAAACGGAATTAAGAGATTCAGACCTGTTTAACGAGAATGGTCTTATACCATGGGAAACAATAACCCAAAATGAATGGACTCTACTACATAAACTAAAATGGATTGGCCTTGTTACTGCCATCCCCGAAAATCTAAAATACAAAAACACTGACATAGACGAGATAAGCTTATCGGTGTCTGGAATTCCAACACCGCTTGATGCGATCTCAAAACCCTATATAAAAAAAGAATTAATAGATAGGTAATTCATCCCTCCAGTGAGTCAAAAGAAACTTGAAGAGATGCTGAAACTTGGCCTAATAGAATGGAGTAAAATGTACAAATTAATGATAAAAATGAGTATCGACAGCAAAACACGTGAATTTCAGTTTAAACTTTTACATAACATTCTATATACAAATGACAAACTTCATAAAATAAACCTAGAAAAGTTTCCCACACAGATGTGCACATTTTGTCCGGAGAATCCAGAAACTCTGGAACATATCTTCTATGAATGTGAATATGTTGTTGCACTTTGGAGAGACCTACTTTTTAGTTGGGGAAAGATATTAAAACAAAATTCACCACCAAGCAGAATGTGCTTAATAATATCAGATCCAGGCGAATCGCTGACAATAAATTTTATTAGCCTGTTAGTTAGGAAACATATTTACCATTGTAAAATAAATGATACAAAACCCAACTTCAAGGGTATTCTAACATACATGAAAAGAGTCTACCAGTGTGAAAATTGGATAGCAAACCACAACAATAAAATGATACAGCACTTAAAAAAAGTTGTCCCCTTTAATACCATATATGGACCAAATTGGACTATTTAAATCCTCATTTTTGTTGACTTGCGAAAAACCTATCCCACAAGTCAAAGGAGCCATCTAGAAGGAAATGGACAACATTTTTCTGATCAATTTCAGAGGTTGCTGGGCCTGGATTCCCTCCTACAGCCCCGTTTTTGTCAGATTGCTATGAACTGAACCAGTAAAGGGAGAGTTGTCATGTGGGAAAGATGTTTGCCAGACAAAACTACATGCATTTCCCATCAGTTTTGTGATGCTGATTTCAAAATTGCTAAATAATCAAACAGTTTATGGTGTATGGACCTGCCATATGGCCCAATCTGTTGTAGTTGACCCGGTGGACATTGTTCCAAATGTGACATTGAATTTTACGAGGAAACTAAAGTATGTTATGATTTTAGTAAAGAGTCTACAGGTGTACACCTCGGGTATTTACAGCTATAAGGGTTTACCAATACAGGTGTACGCCTCGGTTATTTACAACTATAAGGGTTTACCAAATTTATTGAAGTCATTCAGTTTATGGTGTCGTAAACATGGTGTGATATGTTACATTACATCGTAGTCAACACATCGGGTACTGATTACAATATGATATTCTGATACAGAAAATATACATTGTCACAGTTCATGTTAGTATCTTTATTCCTCTTTTGAGATGAGAAAATCCTTTTGTATATAAAAATAATTTGAATATTGTCTCAAAAAATAGCATGGTGCAGTCAAAAACAATCTCCAAACTAAAAAATTTAACTCTTCCTTATTACAAACTCAAAACATAGCAATTAATCATGGTGGAATCTGTACAATGGAGTACTGTATTATTGAACTAACAAACATTGTAAAATTAATGTAATCTGACAAAACAGACTGTACGTTTATCTGTCAGCTTTGATAGATTCCATGTTAACACCCAAACACAAGAAGCAAAGGTGTAATTGGTGTCCCATGCAATAACTCTAATTGAGAATGGAATTCCCTTACTGGTATATGTTGCATCCTACTTTAGGAGTAAAGGGTCTTTATGGGGGCATGGTCGGCTCTGGGTAATTGCGTCTTTATGGGGCAAGGATGGTGGGGGCAATTACCGATATATCTTAAGTTAATGGGGCAAGGTTGGTTGGGTAATTGCGTTTATTCGAGAATGGCTGCAGCAATGTGTCATCAAGCATGGGTGGCTAAATTGTGTCCTAGAGCATAGTTGGCTTGGGTAATTGAGTCTTTATCGTGGGGGGTTGTATCTTGTAATTGAGTCATCATGGGGCATGGTTGGCTGGGTTACTTGCGTACATTGAGGAAAGCTATTGATTGCGAGAAAAAAAATATAACAGACTACCAATGTTCACATTTCTTTCACTGTATTCAACTATGTGCAGCATAATACACATCATGGGATTTATTTTAAGATTATAATGTCACAATTCAAGCATCGCAACTACTGCAAAACATTTCAAAATAGCTACTCACCATTTCAAATAATTCAAATCTGGCAAAATGCACGAATTAGGTTATTTTAAGCAACACAACAAAAATTTAATTTTAAAGAGTTTTTGCTGAATCAGCACAGATACAGGTAGCTTAAAATAAGTTTAAAAAGCTGTTTTACAGTATTAACATAACTAATTTGTAATTGAATGCAATAGAAACAAATATATTCAAAAACTGGACATTATCTGATAAGCTCCAAAAAGATTTGGTGTCTGATCACCGTTCCATTGAAATATTGACACGACTACACATGTATAAAAAAAAAGTGTCTTCAAATGTGACACCAATAATTTTGAATATATTTAATGTTAGTGATGAAGTCCCAGTTTTAAGTACCCAATAGTGTCAAGGTAAATAGTAACAAGGGGAAGAGGTCATCTGGTGAGGTAATTTGCCAGACCAGCTTTTTGGTCAATTTGGGTGCTAATTCTGAAAATTCAGACTGGTTTTCGTCAAATTATTTTAAAAACCTCTCGTAGGGTTCAGCTGGTGTGAAAATGTACCAGACCAACATTTTTGAGTCAATTTACAGGGTGCAGTTTCCAAAAATCAATATTGTGCCTGTTCAGCCTCAACTCCAGTTTAAATCCTTGGTTTTGTCAATTTATCAGAAAAAAATAACCAATTCTGGCAAGTCTAAAAGGCTTGATTTTAAGTCGTGTCAAATCATTGTAAAACTGAACATGTAGCCTTTAGTGATAAATAATACTCTGTTGTCCAATTCATTCATTTTAAAAATTGCAATTTGATTTTGTCTCAACTATGACAATATGGATCACTTTTCAGGTCGCAACAATGCGAAAACGAATTAAAATTTTTCTTTCATGTTCTTTTGTTTTCTGGCTATGACCAAATAAACTAGTTTGGCCTGTAGTTTGAAAACTAAAACATAGATGGTAAAAATTAGTTTTTTTGTATATTGTCACGAAAAACTGCCATCTTGCAAAATGAAATTTTCTGACCAGACACACTACCACCAACCCTGCAATATATATACAACATATAACAATAATAAATGATGGAAGCTCTTGGTTATAGAAATACACAATAAAAGCCCTAACTAAAACCATGTGTACCTATCCAAATACATTTATTCACATTGAACATCTCACAAGAATGATAGACTTCTTGGTGACTGTTAAAAACGGTTAGGACCAAGGGGGGACGGGGGGAAAGGCCAAATAATTCTGGACAATTTGTTTTACAAAATCACAAATGCACCATTAACATTGCTTTTTTTTTATATATATTTTAATTGTTAACTGACTTACACAATGACCATAAAAATAAACATTTTTTTTCTTGGTCTTATCATTTAAGAAATTATTTTTTGGAGGGCAATATACGTTATTGGAATGAATTTTTTTCAGTAGAACCAAAAATATGTGCAAAAAATTAGAAAATTACAAATAATTTGCAACAAGATGCCTGGTCTACACACCAGACTAAAATATTACTGCATGACATGAAAGTGGCAAGTAGTTGTGGCAAGTAGTTGTGGCAAGTCTCCATCTAATGTAGTGCCTTTGAAAGTAAGCTTAAAAGTAAATGTTTGATGCAGGAACATTGTGAAAAAATGACTGGCTGCCAGCCAACCAGCTCATCAACAAAAACGTGCATCTGAAATCTAATATATATTGTCATCATTTCATACAGACAACTGCAAAGACTCGCACTGTTTCACACACAGGAGCCAATAAGTTAAGTAGATAACGTTTTAAAGTGTGTTTCGGTATTCTAATGCTTTGTGGCTGCATATTTTAATGTTATTTTTTCAGATTGTTTACCTTTGGATAAAAGTAACACTAGAACAAAACTAGTTGGATGGTTGTGAGTAAGTAGATCTGGATAATGAAATGTTGAGGATGGACATTAAATGTGTAAAATTTGCATGAATTTGTAAATTTCCAAAAAATACCAAATTGAAGAGCAGAATAAGCACAGTCATAAAAGGGCAATGATAGGTATACTTTGATTTTAATTTGTTGTTATTTATTGTTTAACAAGGATAAACAAAAATATTTTGAATCTTCAGTCCTTGGGATTGTGCCTGTAGTTATGTCCTGTTCTAAACTTTGAGTAAAATGAAAAATCATAAATGAACTTTTCAAGGCATCATACAGTCACCAACTTACTTGGGAATTCAACCTTGATTTAAGGGACATAATGATACACAATTCAAAACACATGGGTGATTTGGTGAGAATCACCACTTTAGGCAACATGACTTACAACTACAAATACACTTCAATCAAATATATCACCACCAGTCAGCAAATAGTATCAAATTTTTAAGTTTGTAATGTTCCAATATGCACAATATGTAGAATCTTTCGATGTACCAAATGTCTAAATTTAAACCTCATATTTATAAAATGGCACTCTATAAAAGCATTATCTATTATATCTGCATACAAAGAGCACCACAATAAGATCCTGTGTTGATGTCAACTAATGTTTATAATTGTCATATTATGAACAGAATATTTTAAATTCTATTCAAGACCCATTCCTTGCAATCCACAGGACCTATAGCAATTAATTATTCAGCCTTTGTTCCGTTCCTCGCATTGTGATTAGATTTGCGCTTGATACGTGCATATGGACCAATCTGTGGATCTGTCACAAAGTCATAAAGTACTTTAACCCAAGAGGTGTGGCATGGTAAATCATCATAGTACTCTGGAGCAATTTTCTTGACCTTTAGAAATAAATAAAATTATTATTATTAGAGGTATAAAGTTATAAACAACAAAGACATTATGTCCCTCAGATATTATTTATGGTAACATGTGATCTGACAGTTGAAATAGCTCCACTGTCCTACAAGAACATTGTGGTAGCGAAAAGGTGGTTTGGATGTGGCTGTTGAAAACGTATGAACTTAACTTCATCATATATGTACAGCTCAAATATCAAATCAATCTGGTTGATAGTGTTCAAGAAGAATTCAAAACAATAATCTTTTACCCAAAAATGATGAAAATATTTGCAAAAATAGAGAATAGATAGCTACGTGAAAGTTCACCCAAGGTGACTACATACCAAGTATCAAAACAATTGAGCTGGTAGTTTTCAAGATGAAATCGAAAATGCAATTGTTGACAGACGGACGCTGACAGACAATCACCTATACAATCATCTATCTATGATGACAGCAGAGCTAAAAATAAACTTATTAAGTAGGTGCATGTATGGTTTCAGTTCTCTCAGAATGGTAATAACCCCTGGTAACATAGTACTGGATCTAGAAGTAGGTATGTTTTTAGTTCTGAGCACTGAGAGAATAATGAAATATTTCTTACCAGAGGCAGTTTGCTTCCAGGAATGCTGGGAAAGTCGTGATGTTCTGTATGATATCCAACATTGAAAGTGATCATATTGAGAGGACCATAGTACGAGTATGTTTCATAACCTTTCTTAAACATATAATGCTCTGATATAAAATGCCCTGCAACAGGATGTAAACCCATAGCCAAGAAGGTTCCACCAATGAGGTATACAAGTGATTTTATACCCAAGCAGTAAAGAACAGCGAGGTCGAACAGCAGCTGCACTACAATGTTAAGCACTTCTAGGAAGGTTGCAGGTTTAGGATTCACAAAGAGTGGACGAAAGCCATAGAAGAATGGTTGCAATATCACCCATATTAATTTGGTGAAAGTATGTTTGAAGAGTTTGGCTTCCAGCTGCGATGGAATGTCTACATCTAATAAGTCATCCCCTTGGTAACGATGATGATCCAGATGATACTTTTTGAAAGTAATTGACTCTGGGAATCCAAGGACCAGGTTACCAAATATACCAAGTATACGGTTATACATTGGTTTACTATGTCCAAATGCCAAGTTATGGGCAATTTCATGGATAGCCAAAGACATGGAATGGTTGATCACACCACCAAAACAATAGCCAGCCAGCAGAACAACTGTCCATGATGCATTGCGTACCAGGTAGGCTGCTATCAGTTGTACCATCACCATAGCAATCACGATGTACTTGAGGTTGGGATCATGTCCCATCAATTTCTTGATTTCAGGGTATTTACCTACAAATTAAACAATACAATTATTATCAGAATTGTTGATATTTACTGTACTTATAAATGGCTGAGATAGTTCCGCTGTTTGCAATGCACATTTCAAATTAGAGATTTGAAGACATCATCACCTAGAGGTACCTGTATAATATCAAAGCAATCAGACATGCAGATTTTAACAAGAAGTTAAAAATATCAATTTTTACCCAAAAAATAAGTTTTTTTTTTGCTACTAATAAAAGCCTCTGTTTTTTTAGTTGAAATTTGTTCTATACTTTTATTTCCCAACATTAATTGTGACGTCTTTTTTAGAACCAAAAGAAGGTTTTATTCTTGATATTTCACACTCACTTGCAATTTGTAAATAGGTACAAACCTTTTCTGCTGTACTGACTATTGTATTTAGGCTATAATGCATTGAAATAGTACTAAAGCCAGCCCTCAAAATACTATTCTTTCTCCAAAGGGCCATGTAGAAGACAAATATGGTACACATACAAGGTACAAGCAGCCTTACAAATCAAAGCTCTGCTGCCTTAATTTGTATAAATATAGCAGTTTATATAGTTGTTGCCATGGTGATTACAATCACGGGGTACAAATCTCATACGCATCGAAAAATAGTTCCAACATTTCATGTCACAAAGCATCAATCTGGGGTTTTTTTAATGTAGATTTGTTACATCAGAGGTGTCTGACATGGCATACCCCCGAATAGGCACCGTACTTTTAAATAGTTTGTTTTAAACTGTTGAACCGAAACTCGGTGAGAGTGGCAAGACCTATCTAGACACCGGACATTGGTGGACACATAGTTTTGAGAACATGGGAAAAGTTTCTTTTCCACCCACTAGGATTGTTGTTGTCAACTATCGCTTTATTATCGGCCCTTAGAAATCTTGACTTTCTATTCACTTGTGCTGAAATTCTCTATTACAATATCTCCTAACCAGACTGAACTTTTGTGTTTTTTCAGCAGTCCAATTGACTTCTCTAACAGCCATTGTACCACTGTTTTCACTGTGAACAGATTTTGAGACAGCGCAACAATGGTCACGTACCTAATTTGCACATTTAGTCAAAGATATAGCAATTACATAATCTAGTACTTATTCATACTGTAGTACCGGCCCAAATATTTTGGTTCATGTTCGCACACAAAATTTGATCAAGCCTAAAATTTGGGTAAACCAAACCCTGCCTTACTTTTCAATGTTAAAGCAACCTAGTTAATTTTTATTTGAATGACATGTAATTATTTGTATTTAGACTTTTCAATAAAAATAACTATTTAATTATCACTAGTGCTTAGTACAAACATTTACTGTAGTACTCACTCTGATTACACTCATCAATGTTGTACTCAGGAATCTAAAAATATTTTTTATTTTTTTTCAATGTTATTAAAATTGCAAATTTATTACTATATCAGCAACAGCTGTCACAAAAATAGTGATTGAAAACTGTCAAATATAAATGGTAATATATTTCTATGGAGCATTTCAGTTTACATTGTTATATTGACCAGTATACATTGTTAAACTCATAACATGCTGCTTGGTTCCAATACATTTATATGTACGTTTATTACATTTGTATTATGACATTTTACAGAGGGAATTAAGGGATGTCCACCTATCCCAGACAGACATATTTTAGCTGGGACAGGTAAATGAACAAATTGTCTGACCCTGTGGACAAATTAACAAAGATACTGTACAAATATTTTACTAACTGACTAACTAGGGATAGGCACATCATCAATTAGAACAGGCACTTTCATTCATCAACTTGTCCAATCGACAATCATTTAAATATTAATTTCAACCCGTTTTACAGGGCCCTGAATTGTCCACAACTGTAAAATACTTTATTTTACCTGGAATTAATATTTTGCTGAAGAGAAATTGTGGGTGTTTTTGTATGGGATTTATTGTCACTGATTTGTTGTGATGTGAATGTAAAACATGGGGGGGGGGGGGGTAATAATCGATAGATTTTATTTTCCCCGAATTATTCCTTTAGCAAAAATAGCAAAAGTATTTTGCAGTATTCATTTTGATAAACAAGTGCACATAAGACAGAAATGTATGGTCAACCAAAACTGTACTATGTATGAGTCAGCATCGGTGTGCATATTATCCACCATATTTACGCCTCTAAACTGAGTGCCCCAAAATCAACTGTATTTAGGTTTATCTTATTTTAAAGTTGAATGATTGGCAATATGTGTTAAAGGTGCTTAAGATTATTATTTTGACCGGTATACGTTGTTAAACTTGAAATATACCAATTGTTTCCAACACAGAACTAAAACGAGATTGGCTCCATGTTTCAACAAGTTCATATGTGTGTATCTCATTATGACATTTTATATTGCCCAGAACTATTACCGGATTCGGCTGATACCCCGCCCTGGGCGATCTCATGGAGGATTTGATTTTTTTTAACAAAAATGTGGACCAAAAGATCGCCCGGGCGATCTTTTGGCAGATATTACGAGGCCCATCTTGTCTGGGAAAAATACCCCTGCGTTGATAAAAATGGTCTAGAAAAAATAATGTTTCGCGTTGACCAAATATAATCATGCAAAGTATAAATTCAAAGTGTTTTAATACATTGGTTACTATAATATAATAAACTCTGGACAGCGCACTTCGATCGCAATATTCACGTACATTTCGACTGAACTATAATAACCACGTGCAGCATTGGGCAATGACCTCCAGAGTTCACGCACTGATATTTAAATTCAGGCCATCCAGCTTGACGCAAATCAATATAGTTACTTGTCATGTGTTCAAAAAATCTTCCAACTCTCACAAAAACCATGAACGCGAAGAGTTAACTGAAAGGGAACCTTTTTTGGATAAAAAACACGTCAGTACAAGATTATGTGTACAAGGTTAGCTTTATAGAACGTACACGACCGCTTAACTTAACCGTTTTTTAATAATCATGTCGTATGTAAAACGCGGGAGACATTTTAGTTTGCCTATTTCTTGTTTATCGACTTTTTGTCTGGAATGCGATACAGACAAGGATTAAACATTACTGATAACAACCAAGAGGCTCGAACCAGGAAGGCTTGGATATTTTAAACTTCGTAAATAACATTCTTTTCAAGCGTAGACTTTATTCGAGTGAAATGTATTTTAACGAGTCATAATACGCAACAACAATTCGTATACAGCACTGGTTTTATTGAAGTTTTAATGCTTTTCGACTTCACAGTGAATTATTTTGGCATCATATTTGAAATAGCGCGCTCGATACAAGATGTTGGACGGGAAAATTGGGGTCTGTAAAAATGTTTGTTGGTTCAGTCAGGCAATGTGTGGACCAAAACATCGCCCACTATTTGAAACATCGCCCATGGGCGGGGTTTAGGATGGGCGGGGTATCAGCCGAATCCGGTATTGCTCAAATAAAAAAGTACAAAAAAGAAATACGGTCAAGCGAAACATTGCATATCTACATGTCGGCGCCATTGTAAGAATTATCCAGCGACTGCCATATTTACGTCTCTTGTAGCATTGCTGGTGTAAACGCAAGATAATGAAATCATTATAGTTTAATTATTGGGTGCAACTTACGCCAATGTAACTTTTTCTAGTGAAAACGCAGTAAGAATTGAGTCTTATGAAATAAATTTTAGTACTATAACAATTAAGGATCGATTGAATGGCAAAATTTATAAAAACAACACATACAATATCTACAAAAGCTAACAAAATTGTTTACAGCACTAAGTAATAAAAAATATCCAATGGTCAACCCCTCAACTGTAATTTGATTGTTTAAACAAGTATGTGATTACAAATCATTATAAATATGCTGCCAAATGGTATGTTTTTTATGAGCCAAACTCTCTGCAATCGAGGCTACAATTTAAGCATTTATTATTTGAAGGGGATCAATGTTCAATCACCTAAAAGCATTGTTGTTCAAGTTGCTAAATTTAAATTTTGACAGAAAACTGATATCACCCATACTCTGGGGGGGGGGGGGACAAAAACATATGTGATTGAGTATACATATTGTAAAAGGTGGTATAGATGGCTGTCTGGAACGATGTAGGACTCTGGAGAAAATGAAAAATAAACCCGAACAGCTTTACATGTAAACTCTCCTATGTACGGTATATCCACATATAAAATTTCAAAAACGTTACAGATACGATGGCTAGTATTTACACTGCCAGAAAAATACCCCTTTTGAGTCAAAAGTGTCTGGAAAAAGGTCTACAACTTTAGCTTTATTTATTAAATATAAAAATCAAAAATCACATTAGTTCAAGCAATGAAAATTATTAATTCTGGCTGAAAAATTACTAAACTTAAATTAGAAAATTAACAGTAAAGGATTTTGCATTTTTGGCTGTCTGGAAAGAAAGGTCTGGAGAAGCTGCTGGCACACCCCTATAATTTTCCCATGTACTACTACTAGTATTGTAAAACGATTTATTTTCACTAGCATTTTATTTCACTATGTTGATGTTTTGAGCAATTTCACAAACTTTGCAGAAAAGAACAAGTCTTATTTTATTCTACATGTTCATGTGAATTTAATTTAGTAAATTTACATATCGGTGAAAACAACGAAATTAAAAATCAGTGAACAAAAATAATCTGTTTACAGTAAGTACCCCATTCGCCTCCGTTGCCATTTTGGTTTCAATGAATGTGAATGGTCATGATTGTAAGTGTCATACGACATGCACTTTCTTTAAGAAGCGAGTTGATTGGTTCCACAGACTGATTATTTTCAATTCTCCTTACAGCACCTCTACTAAAATACCTCGGACAGTAATGGTCAAAATTTTAGTGACAGATTTCATTTAATTGCAAATGCAATTATATTAGACAAGAGTAAAAAATAACTTTAATATACATGTTTAAATATGAGGTAAATATCCCTAATTCGCATAAATAATTGTACACGTATGTCACACGGCTTACACAGGGGACGTATCGAAGACAATTTCCTCGACGCACAGCCATAGCCTGCGCCGCGACCTTCAAAAAAAAAACACAGATTTCCTCTATACAATTCTTATACTGAGCAATTTTATAAAATATTGCTTTGAAATTGGGTCCCCTCTCCATCCCGAAGTTCAAGCCCTGGATACCGTGTCTAAATCAGATGTGTCTAGATCGTAGAGTATGCATTTTCAAATTGTTAAATGAAGGCATGAAGGTGAAGCCAGTTTCTGAGTTGTCTACCTATTAATCTCAATGTTACTTTTAAAACTGGGGACGAATGCTTACCGAGAATTTCTTTCCTTCTTGAAGCATGTGGTTCTTCGGTGTAAACCCATTCAAAATCATCTCTGGAAACGCGAGCACCCATTTTGTCGTACACACTGATTATAAAATGGATACGATACGGATGTCACTTTCGATGCCGGTCTCGATCTGATGCACGCCGCATATCCAACCTACAATGTTGGCGGCGCTGTTTATGACAACCGTTTACGTAACATAAATATACAACTACTGGATAAATATCTCAACTTCACACCCACCTTTATTGTATTAAGGTAGCGGAATAGTTTTTTGGGCACTTTTCACATTTTTTTTTGAAAATCACAAGCATAGCTCCATAAGGCATGCCACATACATTAGTGTATTTATTTTATTGAAAAAATAATATCTAAAAGAAAATACAGTTGCAAGTATTTGTAATGGTAGATATAGTATTTACTTCACGGAGTACGCTTATTAGAGTTACCGAATCTACTAACATATCAGTAACGATACAGGAAATTAAAAAATCAACGAGGTACCTTGCATTATCAAATGTAGATCGTCTCACTAGATTTCGTCCTAGTAACCACCAATTCAGAATTCAAAAAGGAGGACATACCAGAAAAAAATATATGTGAAGTATGTTCAAGGAATTAAGTTGGGATAAAAACATTGCATTGGCGTCATATTCACTATAATAAAGTTTACAGTGGAAATCTTACTAGAATAACAAACATGTAGACAATTTTATGGGTTTTTTTTCGCTTATCAACAGTGTTATTTTTTGAATTGTGCGTTTTATTTTATTTCATGTTGTTTAAATCTTTTAATAAATTGAAATTGACTACAGTCAGCTAATGGTTTAAAATTCAATTGTTATATATTTTTTTTTAAAAGACTAGTTACTAGTACCGATACAATGAACTAAATAAGACACATGGTTGTATGTGTTCAACTTGCTGCATAACCAAGGCAATAAGTAACATAATCACAATATATTTGGAAATATTGCCAACAAACGTTCCAATAATCCAAAAATCGAACTAATTATTTTAATTATTTTAAACATTTCGATCAATAATTGAAGAAAACCCAACAGCATTCATGGGTCTTCCAGGATGATTTATGTTTCATAAATTTTTATCATATAATTTGCCATATATATTGACTATAATTTTTTTAATTATATACTATAATTATAATTTTTTTTACTTTTTGTCCTCCAATTTAGGAACTTGTTTTCATGTTACAGTAATAATTAGATAAATTTCTTACTCGGCTCTAGCAGCAATGGTCTTCTTAGCTCCGAGATTTAAAGTGAAGCATGCAACCTGGACTTACGCCTCAAAGATGAAGCCTTGGGCGTTGACGGGTCGTCATGGTGATAACGGTTGATTATTATTCAAAGTACAGGCATTGCTGCACTTCAATGTTGTCGTTCTCTGCTTATCACGTTCAGTGTCAATGTTACATTCAAAATGTAGGCCCTTGAACTGCTAGTGAGTTTTAATTTACGCCAACACATTATTAAAGTAGTTCGCAGGCATTCAGCCTATTAAATTAAAACGAATCAATTACTGTAAAATACTAGTACTTGGAATTAATTTTCGCTGAAGAAATCATTTGGTGAAAATAAAATACAGCGAATTTACCTTTTCCCCTACGTTTTAGATTAAACTCGGCAAAAATCAGTGAAAATAAATTCCATACAGAACACCAAAAAAGTTGTTTTTTCAGCGAAAATTAATTCCAGCTAAAACAAAGTATTTTACAGTATCCGGTTTTTGTCTCAAAAGTGTTACATCATAGTTGTTGATTTAGACACAAATCACCAACTTCTTATTTTTTTTTAATTTGGTACATTCTTTGTGCGAAAAGTAGTTCGATGACCAGACATTTTGATCTGTATTATTAGATAAATAACAATGATAATGAAAAAAAAAACGTTTGGCATTCTAGGAGTTTTAAATTAAGAGTTTTAAATTTGGATTCAACGGCAAAAAAATGAACCGTGCTTAACGAGCAAAGATCAGGCAGGGGTGGATCTATGCATGCACGTTTGACATTTTTGAATTACACTTCGGGCATTTTTGGTCCCGACTTTTTCTTTGGAAGCTTTGCATGTATGTTTGGCAATTGTTATACTTTTGACTTGCACGTTCGATATTCTCACTCGATGACGGTGTCCCTAGCACATCTACAATAAAGACAAAACTGTTTGAGGGTTGGCCGTAAACACACTAATGATGAGAAATATGCAGATTTAAATTTGACTCGTCCATTTTAATTTCACAAATAGCATTATACCAATTTGGATGTGGTGTGACACGCATTCACACTCAGGCTCCACAAACTAGGAAAGTGTTGATGGCTTTTTTGTCTGATACAAAACCTGACGGTTGCAATCAAATCTGTTTGCTTTTGTATGTTTTGTTCTGACGCGATGCTTCTTCGCCTTTCTATTTGTGACAAAGGCACAGAAAGATTGTTTCGTGTAGGTTTTTCAATGAACGTAATATTATTATAAACATAAATACATTATTATTTTGTTTTGCCAGTATAAATAACCGAGTAGTTAAATCAGTGTCTGCCTGTCTATTTAGTTTCATCTCAGACAACTAATTATTAGGTTTCATGATTTTAGTAAAAGTGTTTTTGACGAGCTATGTCATGTTTAAAATCATCATCTGTGTTGAAAAAATAGTGCTTTCTTAAAAAAAAAAAAAAAAAAAACGTTTACAAACTTTACGGTTGATGAACATAAAACATTTATAAATTTGAAAACTGCCATTGACCAATCAGAACGATCGCCAGACGTCAGATTGTATGAATACAAGCTTCTAAAAGGGACGACCCGGTCTACGCGTGTGCGTAGGAGTATCGACCAGAATCTGATTGGCTTTGCGATACATCATGAAACACCACGCAATTATAGTCAATTTGAATGAAACGTTCGGTAACAGCCTGTATGTGTGTAGTTTAAAGTTTTCTCTGTTTTCTCTATCTAGTGTAAGAAATAAGAAATATTTCTTACACTAGATACCAGCCGATACCCCCCCCCCCCCCCGCTCATAGGGAGTCCGTACAGTTGATCATAGTTCCTGGGCTCCCTGTGATGTCACCAGGAATAATTTGTAACAGTTTTGTTTAGTTCCATTATAGTGTCACATGCAAATGTATTTAACAATAAAGAATCAAAAATAGTAGTTAATTGCTCTGAAAGACATGTGGAAATCTTGCACCTTAAATCGTTCCCTTTATACTATATAAAATGATTGGGAGATACAAAGAGTTTTGATGCAGATGTCTTTAATGCCTCTCTCTGCCTTTCTGTTGTTTTCAGTAAGTAGTTCCATTGTGTTCAAGTTTGTCATAGTTCAATTTGAGTTATTCTTAGGTGTGTGAATTGATTGTTATGTTTGTTCTGGTGTGGGTTTATTTTTGGTGAAAATCATAGCTTGTTTTCTCTCTGTTCGCTGTTAATCTCTATTTCTGTGTGTATTGTTGTCGAATATTGATACTATAATAGCAGAACTCAGGCAATATGCGACCTGAACTTCCGTTCCCGGCCTCCGCTGCTCGTCGTTCGATATGATGCCGTTCATACTGTTATATACATTTTGAAATTCTTTCGTTTTTATGCAGAAAAAACAGTATTTTACCAAGTACAATATTATTTATAGATCCAAGTTATTGTTCATACATGAGTTGTAATTTCATTTAGCTTCTTTCAGCCATAATTCACGAAAACTAGCAGCCTGTCGGCTGATATAGCTCCGCTGTTTGTTATGCATGCTCTCAAAGCAATGACTAAGAAGCAATTTAAACTTAATGCTAGCTGCTTTAATATCGCAAGACACCAACTTTCTTGATTTTGTTGCAGTGAATATTTCACTGAAAGTAGAGAATTGAAGATATCTTTACGAAATGAACAAATCTAATAGAGGTCTACCCAAGCTGCATGTGTACAAGTATCAAAGACTATGGACTACTGGTTTTGAAGGTCAAGTCAAAAATATGTTTTTTGATGAAAAATGACGAAAATATTTGCTAAAAATAGAGAATTGAAGATGTTGACAGGAAATGAACAAATCTGATATAGGTACACCCGGGGTACATATACACCAAGAATCATGGCATTCAGGTTAACAATTTTGAAGAAGTCGAAAATATCATTTTTGAGCCAAAAATGACAGACCTATTCGCTGAAAATAGAGAATTCAAGATATGGTTACAAATTGAACAAATCTGATAGAGGTTCACACAAGGTACCTACAAATAAAGTTACAAAGCAATCGGATTATCAGTTTTCAAGAAGAAGTTGAAAATAACGTTTTTGACCAAAAATATTCATCAAAATTAGAGAATGGAAGATATTGTCACAAAATCAACAAATCTGACAGAGGTCCACCTGATACTCCTACATATACAATATCAAAGCAATTGGACAAGCAGTCAAAAATATAAATTTTTTAAAAATATTTCCTATAAATAAGACAATTGAACATATCCACATGAAATGAACAAATCTGAGAGAACCACCCAAGGTACCTTCCTAGAAAGTTTCACAGCTATACAGTTTGTGGTTTTTAAGAAGAAGTCGAAAATCAGTAATAATATAAGCTCCGCTTATAGATAATCAATATGCATGTTTTTCAGTTTTTATCTAATCACCTTTGTGGATCACCCTATAGCATCTATGAACCAAATTTCCCAAGCACTTATATACAAAGTCAATCCAAATGAAATCATATCTGTGTATTGTTTCAAGGCACATATGTATCAAGTGTCATTGAAAATGATTAACACTTGGAATATCGATGGAAAACCCGAAATATTATGAATTATGCAATTAATGTGAAAATATTTTAACTCCAAACTACCCGGACATCAGATCTGTGCATTGTCCTAGAGCATCTATGTACCAAGTTTTGAAATCCAAGTGGTTCTTTAGATATCAGTGGAACAGACACACAAACACACACACATCTTACCATCGCTGTAATAATACACATAGGATTAACTTTTAATGATATGATCTCGATTAAAACGCATTCCCATATAGGACTGAATTTTAATTGGAGTTTTAATTAAACTCAATTACAATGCAATACAACATAAAATTGCATTTTAATTATGTTTAATTAAATAAAAGTTGAATATCCCGTGACTGAACATAGAAATGTTTGCGAAGCTTAGGTTTAGTAAAGGGGAAGGTATGGTACCTTTCCCCCTTTACTAAACCTAAGCTTTGCTAACTTGACTTAAATTCCCATTAAATATTAATATAAATTATGAAAATAGTGAGGGTCGTCACAATGTAGGTCCTGTCCTCACAAGTCGGTGTAAAGTTAAATTGAAGTCATCACAACGTTGTTACCACACACGCACACATACAGACACACTGACTACAAAGACTCTCATTGTGGGATTTGCACACAGGATTAACAAATGTGAGGTAATTTGCATTTTCAGATCAAAGAATACTGTCATCATGGAAGAACGGCCTCAGTCTGAATTTCGGGTCCTTTAGGGTGTTCTAAGTTTAGTTGGTTATTTTCCCTGCAATGCTGATTTTAGCAGCTAAATTTAGAAGACCCTGTCAGTAGACTGAGCTTCAGGTACTACGATACTGTGAAAATTTTTACTAAACAGGTTTCAATTGTAGGATAAATCCTTTATCCAAATTAGTGGTATTTGATGAAATGCAAAAAGAAACTGACCCTGATTACCTTATTGGATGATTTGGACAAGAGAACGCAGTAATCAGTCAGCAAATGAAAAAGAGCTTAAAAACAATGTAATGAAACAGTAGCATGTACACTAGTCAAAACATTGTCAATACATCACAGGTTGTACATATAGCATATATGTTAAAAAAAATCCACATCACAACTTGGTAAACTTACATGGATATTTATTATTGTAGTTACTTCATAGAGAAAAATAAACACAAAGATAACTTTAATTTAATTTTTTGTTCTCAAAAGATAATATTAAGTGGGATAGCTCCAACGATAAAACAAAGAGTAATACAATATGCTAAACTAGTACCCCACTTGATACCCGACATTAAAGTATTCTAGATATACCCAAAGCAGACTCGACAGAATACTACACTACTTCAGATGATGCATGTTGTCATGCAATTTATTTTACAATTGTTTTTCATATAGATATAGAAAAGATGTAGTTTTACACGTCCTAAAATGGCAGATACAAAGATAAAGCTACATTTCATGCCATAATAAAAATTGACATTTATGTAGTTGAATGTTAAAACAAAATAATTAAATAAGAAAAGTGTGTATACAAGGTATGGTATTCGGGTTATTTTCGAGATATTTGACAGGATATTAAATATTATTTTTATGCAAGATATTTCTCTGAACTGCATACTACCCACCCATTAAATAAACATGATAATCTGTTCAACTTCTGTTTATGAAGACTTCTTTAACAGCACACACATTTGATACCCTTCAAAAGCATATACACGTGTATATAACTATCCCAATTAATTTACATGTAGCAATGAGCTGCATAGAGTTCTAAAACACTGTCCAAATGCGCATGTAGCTAAACATGACACCAGCCCATGCAAGCCTGAACTGTTCAGATTTTAAACAATGTAACAAACTACCATGACCACCACTTCCAAGAAAAACCTGCATGAACACAATGGAAGACAGTTAAAAGTTCATATGAAATTGGCCTATTCACTTCCTATAAAAGCCGGAAATGGTCATCAGTTTTTAAAAAACAAAATTGGTTATCGTAGGATTTCAGCAAAAGTTATCAAGGGACCCCCAATATTGGATGTGCAGATGTTCGCGACTGTATAATATCAACCAGTTGGCCATACTGGATCACAACAATTAAATGAAGATGTAAAACATTCAAAAGTTAGCAAGCTGTCAATAGTACATGCAGTTTACAAACCACTATTCAATTTTAAATTGAAATTCAGACCTGCATGCCTGTGCTGTGTTTAGCCATTCAGAAGTTTGATCAGATTTACCACTCGTATCAGTATGTGTCGTGTCACAGAAATTGACATTTTGTGCGATCCATTTGGTAGAATAAAAATAACTAGATCTCGTACAATGATTTTTGTAAATATGTACATTTAATTTGAACCGTTTGAACGAGTGAAATATATGATAAAATGATAATATGCAAATTAAACTAATTAATATGTACACAAAACTTAACAGATTTTGCACTAGTCTTGTATAATTTGTTTTGTACATTACATGAATGAGACAACTAGTTCTTGAGATATCAGTGGAACAATATTTGTGCAGACACTACAATATAGCAGTTTTGTGCTCCATGTGATGCGTACATGAACAAAGGCACACATCTTGCAACAATTCATAGTCCAAAAATATGCAACATTTTAAAGTTATTGAACATCACAACAAATTACATTGATCCAACTTGAATAGAATACTAACTTAGTTTCTGGTCCAAAAATAATATATTTTTTTTGACAAATAAACAAGTGCACTAAAATATTGATATAATAAAAAGTGATCGAGACATTTTAAGTGGAGCTGAATTATTATTGTATGTGGCCCATATTGAAATCAATTACCAGTAAAGTAATACAAACATAAAATCACCACTTTATGTATTTCTAGCACTCTACTGCAAGGCATTTCTGTTTTAAAAACCAGAATTCTCAAACACCCTATGATTGCAAATGTGCAAGGTAAAATATGGAAGTAACTCCTGAATCGGTTCATGCCTCCAAAAAAGTAAATTGTTGTATTATATGATAATAGAAAACTGTAATTAAATAGGGACAATGACTGCTAACAGGTTCCAACAAGAATTGCCTGATTATAGTTATGGATTCAGTACTATGTTAACAGGCACAATGAAAGATATATATATGATCAAGTGTCAAACAATTCACTGTGACTTGTCAACAGACTGCGAAAAAAATCAAAGAATGGCAGTCTATTTAGCTTTCATCTTTATTTACAAGTTTGCAGATTACCTCATTTAATTATCATAAAAGGTGGGTGGTGGCTGAAACTAGTATAATTAGCAGATATGAATTAAGAAGATTTCAAATCTTACATGGAAGGGGGGAGATAATGACTATGAATACTAATTAATTAAAGTAAATGACATTGGCTGAGAATTCACAATATTGGGATTCATATCAATATATCAACACATGAAATTTATTGAAATGAAGTAATACTTTCAGCATGGAAACCAATGCAAAAATAAAAATAACATGAAAATGTTGCCCTTTCCAAGATTTTTTTTTAAAAAAAAGATTGTTTGGTGACCCCTTTCTGTATAATGCTAATGGGCATACCAGTAATCCCATTACCAAAAGTATGAAGTGTGTTTTCAATTCAGTCCAAACCTTCTAAATTGATTTAAACACTAAGTTGATGGAAGAAATGATTTGAAACTTTAAATATTGAATTAATCAACTTTTGAATACCACGGTGTAGTATGCGAGAGGTGTATGTGTGTGCACATTACATTGCCAGGCATCATATCCACTGTTGCAGGGTAAATCCAACGTAATTGCAGTTACTAAGAAAAAAACACAAATTTACTATTCCGATAAAGATCATAGGAACAGTTGTTGAATGACCAAAAATAATCCATAAAATATGAGTAGTGAACATGACATGAAACAGAGCCGATCATGTTCTCCAGTTCTAATATCCCCCATTATTTAAATATACAGGTCTTAGTGACATTCCAACAGCATTAAAAACATTCAGCTGTAAAGCATCGCCTCCACAATTATGGGAGCTAGAATGTGTGTAACAACAAACAGTAACATTACACATTACTGTGGGCTTCAAAAAAGAAGCAATGTAACTTTTTGACAACTGTGGAAAAAGTAAACTATTTGGCTTTGGCGTGAGTGAGTATGTGTGACTTTAGATTAGTAGACTGAGCAAACTTCTTGTTGCAGCCATCAAATGGACACACATAAGGCCTGTCACCAGTGTGGATTCTTACATGAGTACGCAGATTGAAATCCAGTGAGAAACGCTTACCACATCCTTCAAAGGTACACTGTAAATAGAAGATATAATTTGCTTGAGTTATATTAATGAGGCAAGAGTGGCATGTACATTTACTGTTTCAAATAATTCTTACTACCTGGAATACATAGTATCTATTAGAGTCAGCAGTAACGTTTCTTTCAAACTTAAGGGGGGGGGGTCAACATGTTGTCATATACAGTACAAACCACACACGTTTTTCACAGAGTAGCAAAAGAAAATGCAATCATGTCTGCCATTCTGTGTATTGTGTAGTTTCACCGAATAAAGTTATACAAATGCAATTTTTAACATCTTTTGGATGATAAATTTGTCATCTCTTTTCAGACTTGCGTTATCTAATTTTACACGTCACTGGAACATATCAACTATCAAAATGTATGGAATATTATTTGCCTAATATTAATATATTAAACTGCTGATATTAACTTATTTTTTATTCAGCATCCAGTTTTACAACATGTCAGTTAAGATATGGGATCAAGTTTAAACCATGCCACAGTGAAAACCTTTCAAAGACGTGCAAGTTTGTATTCAAGATATTGAAAAATTGATTTTCAAAAATGGTAAGGTTATTACGATAGTAGAACACAAAAAACTTTGAGTGGTTGAATTTTGTGGAAATTAGCGTTTAAAAAAGTGGCTGTTTATAACCATCTTTCAAGTAACAAAACACAAGACATTAAGAAATTTTCAAGAAAGTTCCAAAAAGTGTAAACACTGTCAGAATTTTGGAGACCAAATTACAAAAATCCACCAAATAATTACATGCTTGAATTTTTAGAGGAAGTCAACATTTTTTCTAATATCATTTTAATAATAGTAATTGTTGCTGTCTTACCTGGAATGGTTTTTCACCTGTATGAACCAGCTGATGTCTCTTAAGTTTTGAACTCTCTACAAAAGCTTTTCCACATTCTGCACAGACATGTACTCTGGGGCCATGAGTGTGTAAGTGCTTCCTCATTGCTGAATTATCTCGAAACATCTTCGTACAACCCTGATAGAATGAGACAAACAAATTAGGAAGTACTCTTCTTCTTTTTTCTACATCATAGTGACTGATTAATTCAATGCTTAATAACTTAACATATATTTACAGGAATCAGGTTTAGCTGAAAAGTACAATCATATAATACAAACTTTCTGATTTAAATAACATAAGTGGGCTTTTGTGGACAAGACATACTCAAATTTACAATTTTTTTTATACATGTACCATACTATCCCAGACATGAACCCTTTCCTGGGTATAAGCCCATCCCTGATTTGTTGACATTCAACAACTTGAGGGCATCCCAGGATGTTTTTTACAAAATAAAGAAGTTGGTTATTAACTACCGGGTAATGCATGCAAAAAGTGTGTTTCATAAAAAATCATTATTGATACCAAAATGTATTGTGTTTTGTAGTCATATAGCACTTTAACATGACCTGTTGACAACCGTGAACAGTGTTCTCCCCACATAGAACAAAGCATGGCGGTACCGCCATGCTTGGCGACCCGGCCGCCACGCTTGGGCTTGGACCGCCATGCTTACAACTTTACCGCCATGTTAATGGGATGCATTGTTTACATCCTTTTGACCCGCTCACACGTAGCACTGCATAAATTATCACCGTCTACGCCACGGCGGTTTGAACTTGCCGGGACAAATTAAACAGTCCCATTGTTAAACACGTGTGAAGTACAGACGCTGTCAATGGGGAACAAATTGTCACTCAAGTTGCAAACATCAAGATCTATACGACTAAACATGTAAAGGAAAAATAGGTGATGCCGCCCGGCTAAAACGTACAATCACCGCTAGCACAGCACAGAAACGGAAGCGTGTAGAAACACGGAAACGGCGTGAGGCTGGTTTTGATGAATCGTGGAAAAAGACATTTCCCTGGTTAAGGTCAATTGTTCAGGTAAGATTTCGTAATTTTAGAAATAAAATGCCAGTGTGTATGTTTTGCCGATCGTAAGAACACCAAACATGGTAGGCCTACACCGATTTCAATCAACATCTTAGACACGAGGCTGGTATAGACACGACATGAAAAAAAAAACATCACTAGTTACTGTCAACTTTTTTTAGATTATTTATGGATATCTTCATAGATTAATGGGTACGCACATGTTATAATTTGTCCAAGCAAAAAAAAATCAAATTTTGTAATCTTCCGGTCACATGTTGACCTGTGTAGGTATTTCCAAGATGGCGGCCTGTCAACGTCTTGCGAACGACAGCTGCTATCATCACGCGCTATGATCGATGGAATCCCGATTTGTATACATAATTCTATCGTTACGTTTTAATTTTAATTGAATAGTGACCTCATGTTTTTTTTCCTCGAAATTCCCGAGTCTCCTTGTCGTTGACCTGACAAAACCAACATGTAAACAACATGTTTTTCAGACGAAATGCTATCCATACGGCACTGGGTTCCCGATCGTGGCACAATTCAATCGTTATGTTATTTTTTTTTTTTATTATTTTTCATTTTTTCCCACTAGGAATGTTGTGCAGTTAATGCTCAAAGCACGTCTATGACGAGTTTAACTACAGTAAGGCAGCCAATGTTTGGAGCACAACAAAGTCAGAAGGATTAGTTTAGACTAAGTTTTATGGAACAGTTCACATTAAATGACGATCTTGTCAAATTATGGTATATTATGTAAAGTATTATGTAATTTAAATAAAGTCTCTCATACATTTTAATACTGTCTTGTATGTTTGTTTTTGTGAGTGAATCCTGAAAAATATGCAAATTAGTATGCAAATTAGCATGCAAATTAGACCGCCATGCTTGCCTCTAAGCCTGGGGAGAACACTGGTGAAAGATGTTAAATACCTCTTTCACACTCAGTTTATCTTTCAAATAATGTCAATCACAAGTTTTGTTTTAAAAAATGGTGATGTTTTTTTCATATGTTTTAACGTTACTGGTAAGTTACTTCTAAATTCTGTTTTCTCACCAACCCTAATAATTTTCAATACATTTAATATACCTTCCAACCTCATGATGAACAATAGATAATTTTTCAAGGGACTGACAAGGTTACAGTGTTAAACTATTCTTTATCTTTTTTGTCCTTATTGGCTATCCGCTCAGAAGCTAGGATTGCCCTTAAAATTACTTTCGATTGCGTGTGCGAGTGATTTTTAGTATCTTCACATATTAATTATTCTCTGATTTTGTTGGCTGGGCCAATATCGGCAGGTAGGTTGCACCTTCACTCTAGTTAGGTAGTAAAATCTGACAAAAATTCCTGGTTCATTTGCCATGGCAACATTACCGAGAAATATGACCTCAAAGTTGGGGTAACTTTTCACCAGTAACGGCTTATTAACTTTTCTGTGATTTGTTTGGCTTAGCCGATTTTGTTCATACAGTCACTAATCTGAGAAAATCATGATCCACCTCTGCCATGGCTGACTGATTTTGAATACCTTTGCCCCAAGTGTTCAAATGATCATGCTTTTTATTTTGGCTAAGTTGCGCACTGACAAAAGATCAAGAGCCCAGACATTGTTAAACTGAAATCCTACAATAACCAATTTTGTTTTTTAAAAACGTAATCCTAACACAACTTTGAACTTAGAATGAACAGCAATAGCAGAGTTCAATCAAAGAATCTAAAAAACACAATTGAAAAACGGTCAGAAATAATACTAGTAGTAATTACCCTCTTAGCTTCTGACAGGGGAAGTATCATAAGGGCATATTATGGTAGTTATATTCCATAACAAGTAATTGCATTATATAGTCTCTGTGAGTTATCAAGTTTAAGAAATATAAAAAGTTTGAAAATGAACAAAGGTTAAGGCATGGCAAAGATGTAGTTCTGGAACAGCATTCTTTAAAACAAAATGGTGGAAAGTCAGCCATTTTGAATTAGATCTATGTACCAATATAATCCATCAATATACGACAAGGGTCTGTTTTCAGAAAGGCAGAAATGTTTGATTTTGATGAATTTGTAACATTGAAATGACCACCATTCAGCCATCTTGAATGAGTCGTAAAACAAACAGATGTGCACATGTGCAATATGATGTATTACGTTTTTATAGACCCCTCAAACATGATTTGTCAAGGCATGTCATTGACATGGCTCTCGAACAACATTTGTAAAAAACAAATGGCTGCCAATCATCCATTTTTAATTGATCTGAAAAACAAAAGGACGAGCATCACCAAACGAATAAATATGCATATGTAACAACATGATGCATATAAAGTTTGAACACAACAATGATGGCATGTTGAAGATATACCGGTAGCTCTGGAACCATATTCATTGAAACAAAATGGCCACCAGTTGGCCAATATGAAACTGAGCAGAAAAACAAAATGACATACATCAAGGTCCCATACAGAGTTTGAATAGAAATCATTCCACACAGGACAGTATCCATTACTTTATAATATCTGATAGCACTCTAGCTGAGCATTAAAAGCAAATACCTTATGTGGACATGCTATAGTTCTTGCAATATCTTCATCTTTTGGCTTCTTGGGCCTCATTCTGTAATGAACACAAGTAGTCAATAATTAGAACAATGCAGTTAAGAAGTAAATTTTAAACATTATTTTGGATCACAATAATTTTTCCCACAAACAATTTGTTGCAACTTTTTATTCATGAATATTGATCTAAGCTTAGATATTATTTTCTTTCAACTGTGCTTATTTCCCTGTCAGCCAACTTTGTCTGGAGTTTACATGTACATATCTTCAGATCAGAAACTGACAATACATACTTGCCTCACTTACCTTATAAGACTTGAATATTCAAAAAATAATTAAAATAATCTGAAATTTGGCAGTGGTGCTATTTTGTACAATTACAATTTTAAATGAATTATTTTTAAAATGATATGAAGTGGTCTTCATGAAATGATATGAAAATTAATGAATCTATCACTAATTCAATATCGACTATTAAAAATAGATATCTTAATAGTCAAATGATTGGTCACCACTGGTAGCTGATGCTAACACTATTTTAAACCGTGATCGATTTATCAAGATTTGGAGAAGTAAACACACCAAATCAAGATACATTGTAAAAATCAGACACACATTGAATATCTATCATTTAAAGTTTAGAAGCCAGCAGGAAAATTAGCAAGAATGTTGAAAAGATAGATCGCTTGGTTTTTATGATAATATGCTTAGTATTTCCTGATCTTCAAAAGGTTGCACTACATTGGTAGATATTCATGAGTTATGTCTGATACAAAAACAGTCAGAAAGGTGCATTATACTAGTCATTTCTGTTTAGTTTAACAGTATGTAACAAGTGTTTAAACTGATGGTAAATCAGTCTACAAGTACACAATTTAAGAATAAAAATATAAGAGTAAGTTTGAATGTACCACATAAAATAAAGCTGGCCAGGCAAATATTAAAGGTTAGTATCATAAAGTTTCATGTATTGTATCTAAAGATTGATTTCAAGTTAAGACGTATGATATATAAAGTAAAAGAGGAAGAAAACAGCAGTGCTACAAGGAAAGTTGAAGCAGTTGCTTTGCTCATGAAATAAACTACTTAATTATAGAGAAATACAAAATTTCAATATGTACCACCAAATAATCAGAGTGTAACAAGTTTGAGTGGACAATTATATGACCTAATCATATACAATTATGGAACATGTATTGGGTAACACAACTAGGTTGAAAATTATGCATCTCAAATTACAACCAGCAACACTTCAATGGTGGGTACAAAAAAGTAATGTTACTAAACAATAATAATGATGACCTCTGACCCAAAATGCATATGACCCCCCCCCCCGAGTTTCAAATTGGAAACAGACCATGCATCTATAGTTCAGACAATAAGAGTTTAAAGTGAAACAAGAAATGTATTTCAACAATGGTGCGTTTGTTTGTGTATATTGTACTGTATATAAGGTGGTGTAGGAGTGGTGTGGTTAGAGAAGTAGCATACAGTGTGAAGGTCACTCCCATTGATGTAGAGAAGAGCCAGTAAGTTGCGGGTCAAAACAACCACCTACTAGTTTTTTTTTTGCTTTTTCAGTTTTGTTGGGACCACCTACATTTCCATTTTTCCCCTTACTTGAAAACAAATCTACATCACT
The DNA here is from genome assembly GCF_978046115.1 of Saccoglossus kowalevskii. NCBI lineage: Eukaryota > Metazoa > Hemichordata > Enteropneusta > Harrimaniidae > Saccoglossus > Saccoglossus kowalevskii. The sequence goes on along the minus strand of NC_140642.1, from coordinate 28,294,001 downwards.
GCACCAAATCTGTGAACCAATCACAGAAATCTGAGGTTACCAAAATCCACCAATTTCAAAATAGATGATGAATAATGAAATAAATAAAGAAGTTCAAGCTATGATACAAAAAATAAGTATATTAGCAACTACAATATGAGCAAAGCAACACTATAATCTTGAATTTATAGATCAAGAATTCATTTCCAAAGTAGCAAGAAGATTTTGCTCTGAAGTTGTACTGTCTCAAAAACAATGCCAAAAACAGATATTCAAGTGCTCTGAGAGTGAAATGTTACAATAAAGATTAAGAACATTTTCTACATTAAAATAAAGCAGATTATTGTTATTATGACCAGGGTGCACTTTTAGCACAAAATCACTGAGGATACTTACGAAGTTGGAATATTAGGTGTTGATTTTCCAAGCATAAATTCTGGGACTTGGGGGCTACACATTGAAAAGAGAACAAACTTCAGAATGAAACAGTACAAGACATCATTAACAGAAAAAAATATATTTCCTTTCATTCTCAGTACTTTAGAAAATACTCAGTACTTTATAGGAAAATGAGGATAGAAGGGACAAACTAAACACAACTGAAGTAAGGGGAGCAATCCATCTGTTTTGGGCACATATCTCTGTCTAGGTTGTATCAAGTTGTTGAGCGCTTGCTAATACATTTCAGAGACAGTACAACTTTGCCAGATGCAAAGATATGAAGGATTACTCACGCTGTCTTAGCAAACTCAGCTAGCTGTCTAGGATCACTAAGATCAACTCCCGGCAGACCACCTGGTGGCAGCTTCTTACCAGTCATATATTCTGAATAATCTGGTATGTGACTGGACTGAGAAAGTATTTGTTGTGTAGGTTGTTGAATTTGAATTATTGGCTGTGCTTGCTGTAAGATAACAGTCTGTGTTTCTGGTTCTGCTATCAAGTCACTATCATCTGTTAGTTGTTTTTTCTCTTCTGTAAAAAAAAAATAATATTAAAAGTAATAAAATTAGTTTTCAGTATATTGTTCCGCTAAGTTTTAATTTGGAATCATTGCCAATTTTTTTAATGAATAATTATGCAACTTGCAAAATGTAATTTCTACTGTGCTTTCCAGGTTAGTATGAAATTAAAAAACCTATGAATGGATTAATTTTTATAAAGACCAGATTTTCAGATACAAACTGGGTGATGTGAGTGGTTGAAGCAGTGTCAAATAAATCGTGACAATTTATGTCATACAGACCAGAGATACAAATTCAAGAATGTCCACCAGACACATGCAGGCAGATTTCAGCTGGGACAGGTAAACATACAAATTGCCTTTCTCTGTGGACAGGTGAGAAAGAAAGTTTTTTACTAACTGTCTAAATAGGGTAGTCCAGAAAATTGCTTTCAAAGTTTTTAAGACTTAAGAAATGATGATGAGGCAAGAAAGACAATTTCATTTCAAAGATCAAGTTGTAATTTATTTTGATAGGAACAGTACACATCAATTGGAATAGGTACTATTATATGTCTAAGGAACAGGAAACTTTAATTTAATTTCAACACCTACAGACTCGTGAAAAGTAAATAACAGCCATATCTCCCACAAAAGTATCTGCAGAAACTACAACAAATTATTTTCAATGGGATTGAGTAATCTAAGTAATTGTTTTCACTTGTGTAAATTTGCAGAATAACAGAACACAGTAAAGCATCAGTGTATATTTTTAATACATGTATGACATACGAGTGATGCACTATTTTTATTACAACACACTTCACTTATTTTCAATCGCAATACAGGTATAAGTTTATTAACACTATTTCCTACAGTGTACACATGCAGGTTAGCTTACAGAACAAACTAACTTTGAAAGCATAATAGTAAATAGACTATCAATTGAAAATAATAGAACAAAAACAAATACTAAAAAAAAACAATAGCAAATAATCCAAATATTCTCCAAGGAAACAAGTCAGTTATAGTCATTTTGTGAATGGCTATTCTAAAGACTAACATACGGCCATTAACGCTTTTTTGTTATTGATCATACTTAAATTGACAGTCAGATAGGTTTTCACGGTCCAAACTTGGCGAAATAAATTTAATCAGATTTTTATACACCTCGATATGGATACTACGAACAATAACATCAATAAAAAAACAATCGCACTGTCCGGTGGTCTTACTGCAAAGTCATAAAACGCATTATTAACTCATTTTCAAAAGAACAAGGACTTGTCGGCGCCATGTTGAATCGCCATCTTGTTTTAAAAGGACGAAAAATTCCAGTTCTTTTCATCCGCCCAAACACGCACATATCACACATGATAATTGGCATATGGTACCGCAAATTATTTTAGAATGTCCCGACTAGAGATTGTCGACAAAATAAACCACTTTTATGGCATTTTTTGGTCAAAAATTGACAAATTTGGCCGCCATGTTTGACCGCCATGTTAACATGGCGGCGCCCATGGAACCAAAATGGCCGAAAACCTGAAAAGTCAAAACATTGGGATAAAAACACTGAATTATGAAAGCCACGAAGTGCAAAATATGTTTTCTGAGCCATAAATAATAGCTACGATATAGACAAACATTGCACCATTGTCAAAGACTCGATGCATAGTGCGTCATGTGATCACACAGCATCGAAATATGCCGATGTCGTTCCCAAACATTTTTATGAATCGAAAATGATCGCCTATCACACATTTCTGGAATAAAAAAATGATCCAAACTCAAAAATCAGTTTAAAAACAACAAAACGCTTCCTACCTGAGGCCCACATGGTTACTGAAAATTCTCCCTCGAGAGTTTTTATTTGTACTTGCTTTTGTTCCCATTTTCTCGTATTCTTGTCGATGTCGAATGTGAGCTCGCCTGATGCCGCAGAGTTCTTTTTCGAAGATTTCTTCCCTCGGCGACCTCGTCGCCCCGTCGTAACCTGCATTTCATCAATATAGTCGGGCGCAGGAACTGGAACGCTATCAATAATCGAGTTTGCGGCATGGATGTCTTCTGGGTCCCCGCCGACAATTTCCTCTCTCGTTTGCAATTCTATATCTTCTCGATCAGAGACTGGTAACGGTTGCAGTGCGATCATAGGTTGTGTTTCTTCAATCGTAGTTTCGACAGTTTCTATATTTTCTACCGGTATGGTCTCAACCTCAACTTCTTGCACTGGTAATTCGACTTCTGAACCGATAACATTGATCGTCGCCATCTTGTTTTTAGGCCCGAGCAAAATGGCGCCGTCTTCTTTGCTGGGGGTCTACACGCTATTTATCAACTCTCGTTCATCACGTGCCATGAGTGAGAGGCTTGCGAGAGGATATACTCATTCTCAGTTCGTAATGTTGTTTAGCAACCTATGGCAAAAAGCGTTATAATATGACAAATTGGCCATCATCCACCAAAATAAAACCATCATCCAGGTTTTCTCGAAAATTAGTCAATATTAAATTATTGCAATATTAAATTCAGAGTATTTGCATTTAAGAAGACGATTGACCGTTTTACACATTTTTTGAAATTAAAGCTATGTGTTGGTTATTGCGATAACTTCGATATGAGCCAGGCCATGCAATATATTCTCTCTATTTCAGTTTTCGAACACTTATTGATAATAATTTGTTTCCTATTCAATAGTGGTCATTGACAAATGATCTGGATAGGTTTGTAGATTTTATATGACTTGTCTTTGATTTGGAAATCATACTTCGACTCGGATTACCTTCACAGAAAAAGTGATTTAACTATTCAGTGGTCTAGTTTTTGACCAATGAGTGAGTAGTTTTCCCCCGACTTTTAATAGTTGGATTCACGACAGTTTTTTTTTTTTTTTGCGATAATTTAGAGACATTGGGAACGAATATTTATATGTTGCACAGAAGAATTCTTGGCTCTAGCGCCTAAATACCGACTTGAATGCTTTATTTCACATGTTACGTCATATGCAAATCGAGCGAACTTAGGTAATACTATAAGCGCATTAATTATTCGATGGCTTTTAATTTCGCTATTTTCGTTGATAAGTGAAATTTTCCAAATTAAATTCACGTGAGCATGTAGGATATCAATAAAACTAATGCAATAGCTCACCACGTAAAAATAGTGAAATTAAATGGTTTTACAGTATTGGCACCACGGGAAATTGTAATTGCTGCAAATACTTGTAGTTTTTGACACACGAGAATTAAACAATACTATACTATCGCGACGTTATTAGATTGGTTATCTATTTTTGCCCGAATATTAGACCACCAGATATGCTATGTTTCAACTGAATGAACTCTGTTCACCATTTCTTCTGATTTATAAAAAAAAAACGTGTTATAACCCCACCGTAAACAAATGATGTGTCAGTCTAATTACAATCTGATGTAGATTTAGGCTCGTGCACCAGTGTTGATTCATAAGTTGATTTTTCTAATTAAGGCGATCGAGATACATTATATTATATATGTATGTATAATATAAAAACATAATAAAGGGCGAATAAAACCAACAAATATTAATAAAATAAACAAATATGACAATATATCAAATATGTTTATAGTTATAACTTTTCTAATTTCGTTTGATATTTCGGTTTTGCGCATTCGATGGTTTTATCGGTGTAGGTTGTGTCCGATATCTCATTGGACATCTGTATGAATGTCCTCATACAGTTCTAAATTCATAACTCGTGACAGAACATTAATATACAGAAAGAGATTACAGTCATTCCAAATAGTATATTGCATAATGGTCGTAATTAGGGATTGGTCAGTTACTTCGGCCTGGGGGGGGGGGTCGGCAGATTCCATTTTGCCAGCTGTAAATCTCAGTTGACACACCCCCTATCAAATAAAAAAAGTGGGTGACCCACCCCCAACATTATATTTTAAAACATGCTGACCCCCTCCCCACCCCCATCATGAAAAAAAGAAACATTAACAGTTTTGGCTCTGACATGATTACAAAATGTATTATATGTGCATTGAAAATATCATGGTTTGCCATAATTTTGACATAATCTTTAGTGTTTGCATTTAATAGACCTTAGGAGGGAAGGGAAAGCATAATACCAAAAAATGACTACAGAAAAGGCTGCAGGAAGGAGGGAAATCTATTCTGCTAAAGATAGTAAATAAAAGCAAAGCTGTGGAGTACTCGCTAAATAAACGCCCTTATAAGATAGGAAAAGAGGATTTGAATCTAGCGGTTTGAACTCTTTGAAAACTAATTTGGATTTAAAATATCTTTCATATCTTATAGACCAGGAATGCTTTACACCGGAAGCACAATCTGTGCTTATGAAAACAAAAGAAACTTTAAATTTGTGTTGGATTTTGGTATTTTATATAGCAAAATATGCATATTTAAAATATTTATTTATTTATTCATTATTTATTTTAATTTATATATCAACAATTTCACAAATTTAACTTTTTTGATTTGCTGAACAAAAACTGTCACTGCTTTTTGTAGTAATTGCTGTGTTGTCTTTCCGTCTTCTGTTATAATTGGATAAATTCAGTAAAATATTTTATACAATGGTGATTTCAGACTTTAAATAAAATAATCTGATATCAGCAGCACATGGACTTGGGATGTGCTTAAAATTTAACTGTATAATTGGGGTTCTAGCCGCATTGCATAATCTGTTAGTTATTTGGCAACCTCAACCCCAAAATATTTAGCCTATAACATTTTTTGCATCAACAAATTATAGGTAATAGTTATTATTAAGAACACATTTGTACGATTAACTTTTTTATCTTTTGTTCTGAAATACTTTTTTTTAAATATATGCATAAGCACATGTGTGAATCCAGGAAAACATGGTGACCCCCATTCATGATATCAAAAACAGGGTGACCCCCCCTATTCGCAAAATCAAAAATAGGGTACCCCCTTACTGATCCACCGACCCCCCTAGGCCGAAGTAACTGACCAATCCCTTATGCAATTTAGCAAATATGGCGGTATATTTTTCTGGCTGTCATAGCTTAAACTTCCCTTGTCCGATTATTTTGAAAATTTCAGATAGTCATCAGCTCAGACTGTACATTACAATCGTTCGAAGCTAAGCCAATTAGCTTTCACATTGACGAGATTACAGAACAACTCTATGTTTTTTTTCTGCTTTTACGATTACTTTTGGTCAAAACCGTAAGCCAGTCTGCTTTCATTTAGAAAATCTCTGGTGCATGGTTCTTGCTCATATTGATAAACATATATTTGTGATTTGGACGCTGGGAAATATTATGATGGAGAGGTAGCCTAAGAGTATAGGGGCCATTGCAATATGCATAAATCTTGTTTAGGCGCGTTCTTGGATTACATAGTCTGGTACTTGAACTATGGTAGATAGTTATTTCACAGACATACATTTTTTCCTGATTTTTCCTGAGAACAACCTTCAAGGTAATTTATTTACTACCAACCCATGTAATTGTTGCTGCTAAAACGGGAGTTAACCTTGATTGAAGTTTAAAATCATAAAAGTGACGATTTCTCGGTGTTCGATTTCTGGCAATTACCCGGCCGTTGACCTAATTTTAAATAGCGTTTCAGTGAGTAGCGCTATGATGTCGCCGTTTGGTTTTTCTTACTCTTGAATATGTTGGCTTCATATCCGTATTTTTACATATTTGCGAAATTCTATTGCGTTTTTTTCACAAACCTCGCGCAAACCACCGGTATACACTAACTTTAACACCAAAAACGTGCTAGAAATTTGTGATTTTCAGAAAGTAAAAACAAACTTAATGTACAAAATAGAAATACGGATTTAAACTACATGACCCTTGCTTCAAAACAGTGTAAAGTTTTTGGTTGCATGAATAACCGTAGAGCTGACATTTAAAAATGTATTCACGTTAGTAAATTATCAGCCGCGCCGATTTTCAGAATCACGTGACGCTAAAACAAACACAATGTTCACAAAATATTAATAATAGATAAGTACAAGTCAAGAACTTTCTAAACATATATAGATTGTATAGGTTCTTGTAAAATTTATTCGGATTATAGATGTTTACATTTTTCATGCTAAAAAACTATCCCGCTACCAAATCGTCCACTGTGTTTGGTTGTGTAGTTGTCCGTCGTTTAGCGCGTAGTAAATTTTATCATGATCAAAACATGATCTTCATTGATGAACGAGTACAAACCGAAAAGTTGTGGACGATTTGAATGGCTTTCGTATCACTAACGCTTTGCCACTAGAGGGCGCGATTTATAGGAATGGTGTATTGTGCAAGCAATTTGAGTGCAAAGACATTTCAAAAATACAAAATTTTTATGTCACAAATGTGTTTCAAAGGTGACAATGCAAGTTTCAAAAATGGAAAAATGTGCAAGTTCAAAAATGAAACTATTGTAAACACTTTGTTAACATGTTTGAAATAAATTCATTTTTGACATTTTGCACTTTTGAAAAAGTTACAATTTTTAATTCAATTTAATTTAAATTTACAATATTTAATTGCTAGTTTGTCATTTTTCGTATGTTTGAAACAGTTACCTTTTTACATGCACTTCGAAATGTGAAGGAAGAGATGCATATATACTTTTAATTATGTATGTGCATGTTTTTCGGGGTAAAAGTGCCTATTTTGGTTAAAAAAGGGCTAAAAATATGTGCTGCATCACGAATGCACATCAAATCTGTTTTTGGATCTGTACATGTTAAGTACATTTTTGTGGTCAAAAAGTATAATTTTTTTTATTCAGAAAGACGCCCTTTCGTTGTAAAATTGCGTCTATCAATATATGTTATGTATTGTGTTTTACTAGTATGTGAAGTTTGAATGCAATAGGTAAACAGGTGAATACATAATCTTTACCCTATTTTTTGACCAAATTATTTGACTTAAAAATATTTAGATTGCTAGGATGGTAATTACTTGAATATTGAGCGAGGCTGTTACAGTCCATTTCCAGATTTGTAAAATTTAGTGCCAATATTGATGCCTCTACTCAGCTGTACATCTAATAATGCCTGATTCTGAACCAATTTATCTGGAAAGAATTTTGTGTAAATTGTCTCAAAGTTCTGGTCTGCTTTTGGGCAGACCATAGATAAAGGTCATATCAACCTTGCTGGGGGAGAGAATGAAATTGACATAGGTTTATACATTAATGACTAGTGGGGTATAGGATACAGGTTTCAGCACAAGTCTAAATCATTTGTATTTAGTGAATTATGACATACAAGTAAATATGGAAAAAATTTCCGGTATGTTGTACTGGAATAACAAATCTTTAATCAAGACAAAATAATAGACCAACATGTACATTTAAAGCAAAAAACTAAAGAACACTGCAAAGGCATACAAACCAATACAACAAATACATACTATGACAGGAAAACAAGACATAATTTAAAAATCGTAAACTGAAAATGATATGTAAAATTAACAGTGATGGGAGCGATATACAATCATTCTTTGGAGACTGCTAAAGCAGCACAGTGAATTGAGAAAGGCTGTCATATCATCACCCATCTTTAAGTGTCAGTAAAGAAAACTGACCATACAAATGGAGTTAGTCTGGACACAGACTTATAAAGCTGCAGTCTAAATGGGGGTATTGCTATGGTAACCAAGCAGCTCCTTATATTAAAATTATTACCATTAGACAAGGATAGCCAAATATTGCAATATACATCATTTATATCAGAGTGGAACCACTAATTTAATGAAATATCAATTCAGAGGTTGCTCAGAAGATGGAAGGGAGTGGAACTGCACAATTTTGCCATGGCAACAATTAAAGGCATTGTGGGTAATGACGCCAAATGGTATTGTCATGACAATGTCATTCATGAGTAATAAAGCCAATTGGTATCTATACTAAATACTAAATATAGTGATTACAACTTTCTGCAGCCTGCAGAAGTAATAAATCAGATTCCATCTGTTGAGTGAATTGTATGAAAAATTTACCATATTTGGAGTTACAAAGGAAAAATATTTGAGGCAATTATGTTGACTTTGTCAAAAAAAATTGCTAAGATAATGCAAGTAAAATAAAGATTACCAGTTTTACAGATTGTAAATGTATGAATAAACTTAAAGTGAATTCTGTTTTCTATTGGTTCATATGACAGACTCATTCATGAAGTAAGTATCATCACAAGTACACCTGAGAGAAAAACAATCACATCTATAAAGACTTAACACAATATAATTCACTATATAGCAGTCTTTCATTGAAGACATAATTGTTCCACACCATTGTAAACATGGTTGTGAATTAGGAATTAAATAGCGACTTGGACATAATGTCAAAAATAGAAGAATAAACTTGATATACTCACAGTAAGCTATAAACACGCTTCATTTAAAACTGTACACAGATAAAAACATAAATCATTGCATTGTTTTCATACCATATCATTCATTATTCACTGAGCATGAAATGTAATTGAATCAATGATGATTCACCCAATCAGAGCTCTAGATTTTGTGTCATTGTGTCAAAATATTTACTACAAGCCCTTGAACAGGAACAAATAGATAGATTTGTCAACATTATTTCCTTGTATAATAGAAATTTACATAGTTTGTCAATAACTCTCAATGAAATACAATAAAATATACAAGTCATGTTATGTTACGACACAGTCCCTATTGAATCAGAACTGGAAACATGCGCATGTTAATATGTTTGATATGATGTATCATTTAATTGGACAGTTTGTTTGACGAGGCATGTCAGAGACTCTGCTCTGAAACAGCACCTGTTGAACAAAATGATCACCAGTCGTCCATTTTGAATCCAATCACTATAACAATGACATGCACCAAGCTTTCATAATGTCCATTGTATAGTTGACCAAAATCTGACCTGAGATCTGGTTCTTGGATTTGCGGAAATGCATGATTATGATGAATTTTTAGCACAAAAGGGCATTTGGGCCATCTTGAAATGGACCCTGAAATGAATAGACATTCATACGTCTTCTGAAATGCGTTATGTATGAAGTCTGAATGTGATTGGCCCAAGCACATCTAAAAAACATGAAATGAAAAAGTTTGACAATAAACAGCATTATTATACATCTGTCACCGTAACATCATAAGTTACAGCATGCCATAATTTTACTGTATTTTACAGGGTATTCTACCATATAAGGAAATCCAAATATGGAATGATTACGTGCGAAAGCACTCACCGGACACAAAGAAGTTCACTGATCCTGTTCTTTGAATTCGGCATTCCTATGACATATGCTTGAAAAAGATGTATAATAATAAGGTTATTACGAAGATACCACAAAGTATGCACTGAGACAGTACGCCGTGGCATCAACCTCTGCTGAGCGTCAGTCGATACTTCCGCTGTACCGTTTCTGTGCATACTTTTTGGTATCCTCGTAATAACCTCATAGTATTCATTAGACCAAATAGTGAAAACATCTTGAGCTTGCACTTCACAGTAAATTGAAGACATAAGCGTGATCATCGATACCCTTATTGTGTTTATCAAGAAGCAATATCAAGCAAATATTATTAGTTTTTTAAATTAATATATCATTAATTAATATAATTAATAGTTTAATTCTGAATGCAGAATAGATTAGTAAATAACACTCAATTTATTAAATTATTAAAGACACATTATATTGTGCGTCTTCTGTCATAAGTATGAGCTGTAACACTCGGCACCATGTCATGTATAGCAACTACAAATTGCAAGTATGTTTATGCAAGTACTATTATGTAACAACAAAAAATTACACACTTTATTTAGAAAAATAAATTATAAAACCAAGGGTTGCACAGAACTTGATAGATTATGTTACAAATGCATATAACAATGATATGATGAAATATTAAAAAACACTCATCCCACCTTTGACCTTAATACTTTAACATTTCAATGAAAAAAAAAAATTTACAAACAACACACAAAGCACATGGTGTGATTCATTTGGGTTTCAAAAAATATTCCACAATTAGGATTAAAATACAAATTATATATTTGCATACAAATTATGCATATTAAGAGACATTTTTTGTATTTTGGGTCGTCTGACCTATCAGCAAAACAATTGAGGATAAATCAATAAAGATGAAAATAAGACTTACAAAAAGAGCTATAATTTGAATATCATACGTTTATATGTATTTGCAAACTTCCATGACCACTAGCTAAGCCATTTTTTAAGGAATGAAAAAGTCTGTAAAAAATACATATGCGGGAAAACATTTTCTTGAAGACGCTCATCCATTGCAAACTCAAATTCCCAGACACTAATGTCACTTCTCTTATTTTAGTGATGTTTCAATTAAAGCAGCGACATTCTTATATGTGTAGTAAAATGGTCCACGACACCAACAAAAATTAGTAGTGTGTCAGAACCTAAAGAACCAAAAGTTCCATCATACAAAGAGTTTTGAATCATATTGTGGAACACATTCAACACAACTTACTTAGAAAGTAAGAAGTAAGTTGGTAATCAATGCTTACTTGGCAACAGATTTTACAAGTTGTCAAATAAACTTCAAAGGGAATAGACCAAACAAAACAAAAAACATGTCATAAAGAGCCAACCAATTCCATGAGGAATGCTTCACATCACGAACTGATTAGTTGAAAAGGCAGCATTCAGTCAGTTGCAAAATTCTGTGCCATTTTTGGTACCCATAAGTAAGGATTCAATTTGAGTTTTGCAGCGAGATGAGTGCAATTCGATGACAGTAAATTCAAACTTTATCTACAACAGTAAAGATTCTCCACTAGGCTGTGATGACTTTGGTCTGGCATACCTCAAAAACAAGGTGACAACTGTGAAAGTTGCCGCATTAACAGGAAATGCTCTAAGCAGTGTAGAATTAAGTCCACGAAAAAACACCTTTACCCCTCCACTACCTGGTTCCTTGTAGCTCTTCACAATGCAATCAATAATTCCACTGTATTTGTTGGTATGATGCATTCCATCTGCTTGTAAGCGTGACTTGATCACATCGACAGGATATGTAGACATCCAAGAACACATACCACTAAAACCACCTGCTAACAATAGTTGTACTAATCCCAGATGCTCAGTTGTGCTTCGTTTCTCAAAGTTTGAACAAAAGAACTCATATGCAGCAAAATAGACACCAAAACTCGGAATTTCTCGGAGGAGTGTTGGGACCATCCCTCGGTAGCAGCCTTTTATTCCTTCTTGATGGTAGATCTTCTTAATGCAATCGATGGAACCTTTGTAATCGTGCTGAGTAGACTGAAAGTAACGTCTACTTTCACCTTGGCCTTGTATTTGCATTCTGGTCTTGGCCAACTCCATGGGACAACATATGATGCACTGCAGGCCACCTGCCACTGCACCCGCTATGAAGTTACTGGCAATAGTTGGATGCTCAAAGCGTCTAAGCATATTCCCTTGTACTCCAAACACAATGGCATTGATAAAAGTTAGACCCGCCAAAGGAGATGCCATTCCTTTGTATAAACCAAATACCTACAATGCAAAAACACAATAATAATGATAAAATAATTAAGAACTGAACAGAAATTTCATCATCCTGTTTTACATAATAATTTAACACAAAACATTCTCCCAGCCTTGCCTGTCACAGTTGTATGTTATATAGCATCTGTCCATGCACAACTGAGATCCGGTCGCAGAATGATGATGAAAATGAGCAACTTTGATAGAATTTGGCCTTAAATAGCTGTATTTCGTCTATCTTCATTTGGATCACGAAAGGAAAGCATGTGCATCTCTCTGATATATCATGAAGTTTGAACTCGATAAGTTATTGTGTGACACACTAAAGGCGACGTCTACTTTCACCTTGGTCTTGTATTTGCATTCTTGCCTTGGCCAACACCATGGAACAACATACGATGCACTGCAGGCCACCTGCCACTGCACCCGCTATAAGTTACTGGCAATAGTTGGATGCTCATAGCGTCTAGGCATATTCCCTTGCACAAATGAATGTTAATGTGTGACAGACTGAAAGTAACGTCTACTTTCACCTAGTCTTGGCCAACTCTATGGGACAACATATGATGCACTGCAGGTGACCTGCCACTGAATATATTGAAACAAATGAATGTTAATGTGTGACATGATGTATAATGTCAAGACATGTCAGAGATATGGTTCTGGAACAGCATGCATTTACCGTAAACAAAATAGCTGCCATTTGGCCATTTTGAATAAAAAGTATCAAGTTTCCTAATGTCCAATTTATGTACAAAGTTTGAACAAAATACATCCATTCGCGAAAAAAGGCTTAATTTTGACGGTACAAATATGCTCGTCACTTGGCTAACTTGACTAGATCATGAAATGATTATACATGCATATGTCACCAAAGATGTGTGATGCATGTGTGAAATTTAAATGCTGCGTGCACTTAGGACAATCCATGTCCATGTTTTCAGACTATGCCCAAACATCGTACAAATAAAGAATATGGACTTACCGATTCTTTTTTTATGATCAGAGAAAAACAATGAAACGTTCCTTTATACTTTGCATTACTTGCCCCTTGTATTTGTAAACGCACCTGAAAAGAAGCAATAACAAAACATTTTATAATTATGGAATGTCGCTTGTGTGACTACTGTTTGTAACTGGTCAAAATCTCATGGAATATGCTGTGGGTGGTTTATACCATTATTATTTATTCTGTATTCCACTATTAGTAGTGATCAAGAAGACTGGGTGTAAATTTGGCTGAAGTTATCTTCATCCACAGGAAATGATTCCGGACACAATTACAAAATGACCATCAATTATACAAATCTATGGTATTACTTATGATTATAGTACTTATGTGCAAAGTTTAAACTGAATCAGACGATATAATAGTGAGAAATAAGCAAGAACATGAATAAAAACAAAACTGCCTCTAGGTAATCATTCTGACTGGGTTATACCATTGCTATTCAGGTATGTCCTTGGGTGGTTCTGACCTAACCCCCCCCCCCCCACACACACACACCATTTCATCCCATCCCATTCCATCCTATCACACCCACCCCCCCACTACACAGACTCAGCATACTTACTTTCACAGTGTCAAACGGATGTCCTACAATAACACCAGCACTCCCTAAAAAGATAAAAACATGTTTAACTCACATTATCTAAATACAAACAGAATACAATTTTTAGCTTTTCATGAAAAGTGAATTTGTATAAAACGATCAAAGTAGCAACAGGGGTAAAACATGTTGAAAATTAATCTGCGATTTAGGAAAGTCACCAAGATGCTAAAAGTCTAAGTACGTTACTATAACAACCTATCCATCACCTGACAGCTCAGATATAAGTAAATATGGTAGTGCATACATATACGTTTTGTCTAAGAACAATTTCAATATTATGGTTTTTTACATTTCTGAGTAATGAAAACAGATTTGTTATCACTTTTGATCATAGTGATTGAGCTGTGAGTTGCACAGGATGTTCGTATCATTGTATGCTAGCTAATCTACTTTTGTTTTCTTGCTATGACTAAATAAGTACACGCATTTATTTGATCATTTTGTCCTTGCTAAAAAACAAACAAACAAACAAACGTCATGTGCAATTCACAAGATATTTGCATGACGCAAGACATGTGAAGAGCCAAACATGTCAGAAGCTTGTGTTGTTGGTAATGTTAGTAATGGAAAACTGATTTGAATGCAATGTAATGTAATATACAAAGTTTCAATCCATTTGAGTAAACAGTCATTATGAAATAGAATATATAACTTATGAATCGTATTCAAATTCAGCTAATTACCATGTATAGACTGTAAGATACTCTTATTAAATGCAAATCTACAGAAACGCGCACATCGTCTGATTCCCACAGTTTCACTGAAGCTGATCTTCCATGGCTGTCCGTACAAACCTGTGCATAATTGTGTGAGGAAAAGCTGTACTGGACATTAATTAAATTGAATAATTTCATTGGGGTGCAAAGGAGCTGAATCTATCAATTAGTATCCCTGTAACAACAACTCGCATCAAGTTCAAATCAAAGTAACTGATTCTACCATCTTATATCACGTTATAGTTTAACTGACAAAAAACCCAAGACTTTGCATTCCATTTACCATGGGAATGCACCATAGTGTGTGTCGTTGTTTGGTTTCATCGACAGTGAATACAAGTTTATATTGGTGAGGAATTGGCATAATAAATGCACAATGATTGGCAAAGGTGAACATACAGAGACACAAAGAACATGCTAAAAACAATTAATTGTGCATATTAGCTAATTATATTTAAGAATAATTTTAAAAGAACAGTTGTGCAACTACACAAGCAGTTTGCATGTACCAATTTGCAATTAATTTGATCAAACTGTTGTCATACTAATATTTGTGATTGAATCAAACGCACAGTATGCATGTAACAAGTTTCAGTTCTTTTGAGCAAACAGAATTAGAAACTATCATCATACCAGGTATATTAATTTACACTAACGGCAAACATGTTATATTTTTTCAATGAATTTATGTAAACATACACAAAGAAAATGTTAAAACAGATTATCATGCAAAGTACTATGTGTGGACTAGCACCGAAATTGTTTCCGTGTACTAAACTGCATTCCAATCAAAGTATTGGTGGAATAAGACACACATCAATATGACATATGGTACATCACCACCCATGTGTCACTGCATAATATCAAATATCGTTGAGGGCAGTGTTCCAAATAGGAACGACAACTATACATATGGTTTAAAGAGTTGAATGTTAAATTTACTAAATTTATGAGAGCATTTTGTAGTATCTCACATGTAGAATTAATCCCAAAATGACACAAATATTTGTTAAAAATAGACTGATGCTACAACCTTCTGACATGACACAGGCAGTTTGTAATAAAACATGTATTACCACATTCATAGTGAAAAAATGTACAGAAATATACTAGTAGTTAATCGTAATCCGTCATATCATGAGCAGCTATTTTGATCCACCTGGAAATCCCAGTATCCCAGTTACCTTGGGCATGCACATTCGCATTTTTCTGAGTTGGAACGCTTATGCGAGAGTGAGATTGAAACGGGATCTTGGCATCATGTCACCGTAGTTGCAAACCCCAAGTAATGTGCACCTCTGATACAATGTATAAAATAAAAAGAAAATGTTGCACCGAAAGGTTAGTGGGAAAAATTACAACACTCAAAGGATTAAGCATGCTAGCAATAATTTCATTCAAAACTGGATGACAATGATGTCCAATGTATGTACTAAGTTTCAACAAAATCTATTTGTAACACCCATGATGATGTCATAATTATGATGGTGACATATTTCGCATCTAACTGAAGTTTTACTGAACCTATACGTGATAAACTTGATGTTTTCAGTTCATTCTGGTCCATTCTTCTAAAACAAACAAGTACATGAGTGGAAATTTAGTCAAAGACAAGAAAATTGAATAAGATATGTGCCTTATATAAATGTATCAGCAATGCAAGTTCCCCTACATAAGCCATAGGGATATTTCTGTATGCAAATGAGAAGCTAATGAGGAGCCTCGTTTTAAAATACAAAAAATTAAAGTTGCTGTAAACTGAGTTTCAAGTCCATTTTTTCACTTAAAAAAACACTTTTTGCTTAGAAACATAAAAATTAATAATATTGATAAAAAAAAAATAACCAATTTTAGGCGAGAAGGTAGCAGGCATTTCAAAGGCACTTTAACTAACCTGAAGAAAAAAATAAGTCTTTTAATCAATAAATGTATGTTTAATAATTACAAATATAGCTCAATTCAGGAGAACAATTTACCGTACTTCCCTGATCATAGGTTCATGGGCCTGAACATATAAAATCAGCAAAAGTAAAGGGTGGGCTTATACTCAAGGACCACTTCAGAAAAGTTGAAGTTTTTTTTTTACATTGTAACCGTGTCACTCATGTTATGACACTCATTTATAGGGAAATGGTATTCATTTTTGTTTTCAACCACAAGAAGACGAGTTGAAGTTGGCAACATGTTACAAGAAAACTTGATTAAAATTTCAACACACGTACAGAAAATAGACTGAATGATGGTAGCAAATAAGGATTTATTACTTACGTAAACGTGCTACATAAACTACAATACAAGTTGGAAAAAATTGACAATCCCCGGGAGACAACAAGAACAAGAAAAAAACAAACATGGCGTTGTCTTCATTTGAATAATTTATTCATGTCCCCTATATTCTTATTCTGTCGTTAATTTTTCATCACTCATCACTTCATCTTAACGTTTGATGGTGTATATTTTTTTGGTCAGGGGATGGTACCGCACAGATTTGCAAACTGAGAATGTAACTTAATGTAATGTAATGTTACTGTGGCAGGTTTAGAAACATAACTCATTCTCAGCCCATTCTCATCTATGCCATTGTAGCTGCAATTACAACCTTGCCATTATAAAAATTTGTTTGGCTCATGAACTATCTGTTCAAAGGTTCAAACAAGACATATTGACTCACTTCTTATCAGTATTATGCATGACACAGATAAAGTACAAGACTTGTCATCCACCATACTGAGTTTCTAGTTTTATCTTGTTCTTATTTGTTTCTAAATTTTTTGTTCTGTTTTCTTTTCTTTTGTTTATACAACCATAAAAACAACTTCTGTAGTATGTTTTTCGTGTTGAATAAAATTATTATACTGAATTAATTACAGATGTCATCATAAAAATCCAATCGTTCAATATGTTCAGGATCGGCAGCTAAAATCTCAATAGCGGTTTTCAGAACACACAATTGTTGGCTTAATAATATGTCTTGTGCATGACACAGATAAAGTACAAGACTTGTCATTCACCATACTGAATTAATTACAGATGTCATCATAAAAATCCAATCGTTCAATATGTTCAGGATCGGCAGCTAAAATCTCAATAGCAGTTTTCAGAACACACAATTGTTGGCTTAATAATATGTCTTGTGCATGACACAGATAAAGTACAAGACTTGTCATTCACCATACTGAATTAATTACAGATGTCATCATAAAAATCCAATCGTTCAATATGTTCAGGATCGGCTGCTAAAATCTCGTGTGGTTTTCAGAACACACAGATGTTGGCTTAATAATATGTCTAACATTCTGTGCATCTTGACATTGTGTGTGCTCTTACTATCGATTATAAATTGGATATAGTCTTTGTATGAAGTACAAAAGAATACACAGCGCCCAGAATTATGTTTTTTTTATTTATTAAAATTACGGAATTACGCAAATAAAAATGACCTTTAAGTATATGACCAGACAATGAGGAAGTGCAGTATGAATTTAAGCTGATCCTGCGATTTGTGGATGAATATGACCATACACAGACATCGCATTGACACGAACACATATATGATTAATCGTTCAAAAATCTAGTCTGACATTTGTGCACCTCGCATCACGAGTTTGCCGATGTCACCTGACTGTATGGGCATTACATCTCCAAAATGACTTTTTGGCAAAAAAATTAATAATTTAATTTCCAGAGGGTTGTGTAGCCAAACTAGTTACATAACTGGAGTTCTAAAAATCCCCACAACCTACAAGAGTGCACATTGCATCTCATTAGTTTGCTAACCACATTCGATCTGACAATGACTATTACAACTGTATGTCTGGTGACAAAAACTGTTAATCAAAATAACCAATGACGTACAGGTCATCATACTTATTCTGCACATGTGCGTGTGCACAGTGACTGGTTGGTAAGAACCAGTCATTCAAATTTGAAATTAAAATAACGCTGTTGTTTTCTGCTTTAGTTATTAAATATATATGTATTATCAGAGGTACATTACTTGGGGTTTGCAACGCGCATAGTACTGTTAGTGGGGCAGATAACAACAATTTTGCACAGAAATTGTGCAAAAGGTGATAAAAGCACCAAATGTTGCATGGTGACTCTCAAGCGTAAACCAGCCTCTCTCAGTGACAGTGGCAAACTTCATATGTTTCAGAAGCCACAGCTTGTTGACATACTTCAATCAAAAGTTACCCTACCAGACATAGAACCAGATGGAAGTACTATCATCATTGATGGCTCAGCCCTTGTCAACGCCCGAGGAGCTCAAAGATGTTTGGTGAATGTGCCAGAGAAGATATTGTTCCCAAGCTCAAATTGTACGGCGCCAAATACAAGCGAGTGGACATAGTATTTGATGTATACAAGACATCAAGTCTGAAGTCAGTGACTAGGTTGAAAAGAGGGCAAGGTATTAGGCGAAGAGTGACAGAAACAACCAAGACCCCAACAAACTGGAGAAATTTTCTGCGGGATGATAGCAACAAGACAGAGCTGTTTCATTATCTTGCAGAGAAAATGTGCGAGACTGACACAGAAAACACTGTTATTGTGACAAAAGGAGTTGATGCCATAAGCAACAGAAGGGAGTCCTGGGATGGTGTGGCCCCATGTTCTCATGAAGAAGCTGATACTAGAATGTTTGTGCATGCCAGGAACGCAACCCTTGAAGGTAGCAAGTCTCTTATCATAAAAGCCAATGACACTGATGTGGTCGTAATAGCAGTGTCATCACTGCCATTCCTGCAGGAGCTTGGTCTTGAAAGCATGTGGATTGCTTTTGGTCAAGGCACCAATGCTAGGTGGATTCCAGTCCATGATGTTGTTTCTGCAATAGGGCCCAAGAAATCCAGTGGGATGGTATACTTTCATGCTTTCACTGGGTGTGATGTTGTCTCTGCTTTCCGTGGTAGAGGAAAAAAATCAGCATGGCTGACATTGGATGTCTGCAGGGAAGTGTCTGACACCTTCATGAAACACTGCCTAGGTGAAGTGTCTGATTGTGACCTTCAGAGAGGTATGTGATGGCAATCTTGAGCTTCAACCTGAGCTTGCTCAGAGTCAACCTGAGTTCCACCCTGAGCTTCAACTTGAGCTTGGGAAATTGTTTACAGCAGAAGCTCAAACAAAGTTGGGGCACCTACACTGAGCTCCAACCTGAGCATCTATAAGATTACATCAGCACGGTTGAAGTTGAATATTATGTTTCCAATTCAGCAATTGCCACACACGTACATAAGACCGAATACATTTCTTGAAATATTATGTTGAAAATAAATCTCGCTAAGTGAAAGGGAACCACTTTAAAGATTCACAGTACTGGTAAACGCTGTAGCCATTGTTTACTAATCACTCAAACCCGTAAAATATCTTACTTTTACAAGCTACGTTGACATCAATATCTGTATTATGTGGTGTTTATATTCATGAGCGCCCAGTAGTAAAACAAAATGCATAGAAACGACTGTTTCACCACAAAATAATGGTAAGATGTATAATCTGCATGGTATGCTGAGAAATGTTGTGGTCTCTGTTGTCAATTTTTTTCGGTACATGTTTTTCCAAAAACATTATTGTCTCCCACCCACCTCCTAAATGCCAAACAACACAACAAAATGCATGTATCATCTTTTTTTATTTTGAATGTTTCTAACATGGAATGACAACCATGCTTTATCGTACTTAGATCTATGTCCATTTTTAGGATATGACTTCAATAAAGACTATTATTATTATTATGAAGTACAATATTCCCTTCACCTTTCTGTCAATGTATTACTATGATATTTATAGTTTTGTTGTGCTTTTGAGATGTTTTTGTCTCTAATGTTTTACCTTTTTTGTTTATGTTTAAACAATCTAAGATGACTAATCACTAAATAGTCGGCTTTATCTGTCATTTACTCAACAAATTTTAGGGTACCAGTATAAAGAATTAAAATGCAACAATACAGAATAATTTGCGGCTTGAGTATATTCACAGTCCCCAGCTCTATCTTGTATAGAGGGGCTGTGGTATATTGAATAAAAAAGAAAGAACATGTCAAAAGTCTGTTTTGGGTGTAGAGATACGTGTTAGACCTTGAGTTTATGTTTGGTCTTAATATAGCTTGTAATCAAACAAACCAGGGCATAGTCAAGCCTGGTTTTTACCCATCAAGCTTTGCAAAATTTTAGTTTTTGTTTTGTATAATTTGGGGTAGATAATCAAATTCACTTAAATTACCTGCCTTCAAATATCTATGAATATATCCCTTTGCTTATAGATATGCTAATTTTTGTGTTGGTTTAAAAAGTAAGCTGTTAGAAGGGTTAAAATGGTTGGACAACCGGAAGTGCTCTGCCTGCTGCCAAGCTTTAAATTATGACATCACATATTTAAAAAATGTTTTATCGGTGCTGTCCAGTGGCGGATCCAGAGGGGGGGCATGCCCCCCCCCCCCAATGCATGAAAATGCATCTGGATTATGCATAGCTTCTCTGCGATTTACACTCCGTAAATTTTAAGCGAAGCTTTGACCCCCCTCCCCCCCAATACATTTTGCTGGATCCGCCACTGGTGCCGTCTATCTTTTACAGCTAGACATATCCAGATTGACGTTGTTGATGGGATGGGCAGAAACAAAATAGACTGGCTAAAGGGACCAATCCATGCACTTTCATCAAATACAATACATTTATTTGAAATAGATAATAAATACACATCCATTGACCTTTCCATCGTCGTTGTTTCTGTTAAATAATAAAACTGAAGATCAATTACATAATAATAAATTACATTTCTTCATGAATTGTCATCTCTACAACAATTATCGAGATGAAATGAAGGAAAATATTGAACTCACTAAAGAAATAGATAATAAACAAAAAACATTTATATTTCTGATGAGCAATAATAACCAAGATATAATTAAACAAGTAGGGAAGTATATTTACAGATCTTTTGAAATCATAAATGAAATTTCTTTATAAACTCGTTACTATACGTACTTGTATATAACTTTCATTTACTACGTACCGGTTTTACTTTTATCTTATTATTAACTAACTCAACTTCATTTTATTACTTTATTGCTGTTGACTGATAGAAAAATTGTATTTCTAAGGATGCAATAAAGTTTATTATTATTATTTTTAAAAAAATCAATCAATTTTTGGATAAGTCATTTTTCTTTTCAGAATAAAATAAATTATAACAGCAGAAATAAAGATTAGAATAAAAACAGGAAACATGTTCCATACGTGTGGAACAACTGCTTTAATGTGTGACTTCAACACATTCAAAAGCTGATTTGATTTTAGATTCTCGGCACCCCAACTTTGTTTTGAGCTTCAAACTGCTGTAAACACTATTCCAAGCTCAAGTTAAAGCCCAGGGTGGCATGGCACCCATGTTTTCATGGAAAGGTAGATTTGGCTGGTGGATTTAATTTTTTTTAATTTTTGTCCGCTGGTGAGTATGTTTCTTTCGCTTGCTTTAATGGGTGATTTCAACCCAGCTGATTTGATCTTAGATGCTCAGGTTGGAGCTCAGTGTTGCCGCTCCAACTTCGTTTTGAGTTTTTGCTGTAAAAAATTTCCCAAGCTCAAGTTGAAGCTCAGGGTGGAGCTCAAGTTGGAGCTCAGGGTGGAGCTCAAGTTGGAGCTCAGGGTGGAGCTCAAGTTGGAGCTCAGGTTGACTCTGAGCAAGCTCAGGTTGAAGCTCAAGATTTCCATTACATACCTGCTTCAGAAGCTAAAGAACTTTGTTGTTCTCATGTATGACAGATCCAGTGCTGCTGCCGGTGTGAACAAGGCAAACAGAGGTCATATGACTCAATTCCGCCAACCAGAGCTGCCCTCATGGAACATGCAAAGCATGCTGCCTACCAGGTTGGAATCATCTGGGGTCAGGCAACAATTCAAAACCCTCAAATCAACAGCCCTGATGCCTGGGGATGGACATGGACAGGAGAGACATGGCAAGTCTGTTGGTCAACTCTTCCACCAGTCGCAAAAGTCTGTCAGGAACTGACCAAATGCTCTTGCAAGAAAGGCTGCAACCGGAGATGCAAATGTTTTCGCTCAGGACTCTCCTGCACTGCTCTCTGTAGTTGCATGTGTGAGCAGTAAGGAATAGGACAAAATTCCTAATTATTTAAAGTTTGCATAATGCTATTACATGTAAAGACGCTAGTTTTAAGGTGTTTTACTATTTGAATTGTTGTATTTTGTTATTATTATTGTTACTGTTATTATTGTTAAGGTTGTAAAACTAGGGAAAAGGGAATTGAGCATGTTATAAACCATAGCCATTGACATGTAATGTTCACTTAATTGAAATGTTATTGGCACACTTTAACATAATTTTACATAAATAATATGTAATATGGTCAGTAATTGTTTTTTCTTTTTGGTGTCATTATTTCAGTCGACTGATCCTTTAAAAGTTTACTATGTTATAAAGTAACAAACCTTAAAAATAAAAAAAAATTAAATAAATTGAATATGTGTATTCTGTTATTAATTTGTCATTTTCTGGTACAACTGGTACTCTGAAGATTGTAAAGCTAGAAAAATTTAATTCAGTATATCGAAAACCATATATATTGACACCAAGATCACTCCAATTGACCAAGTACATTCCTGTAAGTACGAAAAACCCTTATCTGGAGTCCCATCTGGCGGCCATCTTGAAAAATGGCCGCCATCTTGGAATTTTGAGTGGCCAATCGGGTGGATTTTTTAAGTATCCCCTTACAAGTCACTATGCCAAATTTGGTACTTTTATCACCATTTGCACAATTTTTCTCTTATCTGCCCACTATGTATGGTGACATCATGTCAAGATCCCATTCAAGTCTCATCTCGTAGATAGGGAGACTGATGCTACGACCTTCAAACATGAAATAGGCGGTTTGTAATAATCAATAAAACATGAATTACCACATTCATAGTGAAAAAATTTAATACATCGAAAATGTACAGAAAATAAGGTTATCGTAATCCGTCATATCGTGAGCAGCTATTTTGATCCACCTGGACATCCCAGTATCCTAATTACCTTGGGCATGCGCATTCGCATTTTTCTGAGTTAGAATGCTTATGTGAGAGCGAGATTGAATCGGAATCTTGGTATCATGTCACCGTAGTTCCAAACCCCAAGTAATGTACTTGGTATTATAAATATGTTGATATTAATGAAACAGATTATAGGCAATGCTATTGCAGCAGATCGCGAGCCTGTATTGATCAGCGAGTGACACTTTCTTATGCTGGTTGGCAAAAATGTAAACATATGACGTAACAGTGCAACTGCCTATAGGTTGTTCAAGTAGCGTACTTTGTAAATTTAGAGAATATCTGAATCACAATTCAAATTTTAACACAATTTACCCCTGTTGCTAACTTGATTATTATTATGACTATATTGATTAAATATTAATAAATAATGATTAATTAAAATATTACTATTAAATATTTTTATCCAAACACATCAATATTAGGTAAAACTCGGATATCAGGGATTTTATGTTTTCCTCATTAGTCATCAAATGTGTAACTTGTTTTCACTTTTTTTTGTTATATCCCATATTGGGCATATTGAGTGTTTTTAATCTATATTTATTAATAATATTTTTTAATAATGTGCATGTGTTTTGGCTTTAAGCAATTTACATCATACAAAAACATAGTTCGATGTTTATTTACCCTTCATCCTGCCAGCTCCAAGTAATTTTACATTGACTTGACCAGATGAGGATTAAATACTGTGGAATACTTTATTTTCGCTGGAATTAATTTTCGCTGAAAGGGCTTTTTTGGCATTCTTTATGGAATTTATTTTCACTGATTTTTGATGAGTTGAATGTGAAATATAGAAAAAAAGGTATATTAGCTGGATTTTATTTTCACGGAATCATCTCTTCAGCGAAAATAGCGAAAATAAATTCCAAGCGAAAATAAAGCATTCTACATGATATATTTCAACCTTTGATCAAATTCAGTGGAGGAAACCATTTTAGTTTATTTTTTGTTTACACTAGTACATTCGCTCGGTAATATTGATAATGTCTGTTGTCCCTGGTAGACTGCTATGGAACATGTGGTGTCGTCACAATTTTTGAATTTTCTTAATTGTTTATATGGTGATTTTTAACTTCATTATTTTTATTATTATAAAAATAAATTATTTTTAAAGTTTACACATTCTTCAAGCTTTATTTAGTAATATTTAATTATGCATTCATTTTTACATTACACCAGGATAAACTGAAGTATTGCATTGACCAATCAGTTGGCCATAGACTAGAATCAGCAGGTTGTCACCTGACATTATAAACCAAAGGTGATTGGATAATACAGCCAATGACTGTACAAGTATCAACAGCTCTACAAACAAGTCATATCAGGTGATGATCTTGTTATTGCATGATTAACTCCAAATGTCGAAATGACAGAGAAATCCTACGTACTACTCCGAAAAATAAATCTAATTATGTGTGACGTTGGTGGACACACATCTGCAGTAATGACTGCTGATGGTTTTAGTATACCAGGGGATTATATAATAATTATCATATAAGCAACAGTGATATTCTGCAGTATCCACACCATGCGATATCTCATTCAGACCTAGTTTTTTTTTTTGACTGGCTTTAATGACTTACCAAATCTAACTTCACCACTACTATAACTACTACATTTAGTAAACATAGGTTGGTTTATCACTATTATTTAATGGCTACTATTAAAACAGATGATTACATTTCCTTGATTTCTACGAAATGGTTTTATTCTACAACTGTCGTTTACACAACCCAGTTACCGGTACACGTATATGGTTTAGGTTACCAGACTACTTTTTCGTGGAAAACACAGGTCAAACATACATGCATTCATTCAGTTAACTATGGTGAATATATCATATGAAGTTATAGGAATACAAGGCAAGTACTTATGCTTGTCTAGAATTATTGGGAAATTCCCATTGAATGCTATTTGTTATAGGAATATAAGGCAAGTACTTATGCTTGTCTAGAATTATTGGGAAATTCCCATTGAATGCTATTTGTTATAGGAATACAAGGCAAGTACTTATGCTTGTCTAGAATTATTGGGAAATTCCCATTGAATGCCATTTGTTTTCTAGGAAATAATGTTTTAATATACACATTACAGGTGAAAGTGTCAAAATCTCAGTACTCGTACTGAAACAAAAATCTTATGATAAGTTATTTTTCCTATTTATTAGGCGAAATGCCTGCGAACGAATTAAAAAAAAATGTACCGCTCATGTAGGCTGAGGGTGTGTAGAGAGGCGTGTTCTCATAGCTATTACGTGATTGGTGGCTCAGATACACGCAATGTTGTCTGTGACGCAGAGTGTTCTACCGGACAGGAAATGCCACCAGCATTGAAAAAAGAAAACATTATGGACACGTCACAATCATCACATGTTCAAGTTGATAATCGAAGCTTTCGATGAAAAAAGTTATAGTAACTACATAGCCCCGAATAATTCAGCACATGTCTGAAACAATGTCCACTAAAACAACTTGCGAACTAACCAAGAAACCAAACTCACCTCCGAGGCAACCACCGATAAAATCCAACGCCATGTCTTTGACTTGATCTTGGCGGCAACGACAATACAGCCTAATCTAAGAAACTGTACTTCATGTAGATAACCCAAATATGATATACCATGTACAGAGGTTACTGATGGTACACTGATATAATTCATAAAACAACCGGTGACGATTTTTCTCAGACGGTCGTAATGTCACGGTGTTCTACCTGGAACGCAGATCGACTATTTTTAAAATTTGGAATGTCCTAGCACCGCCGAAATATATTTAGCGTGAAAACGAAATTGAAATTCGCGGACTGCGGTATTGTCAAAATACGATTAATTTAGACAGCGGATGAATACATCTGTTGACCTCCGTCTGTGTACCACGTTGATCATCTGTACTGTGCGTGCTGTAAACGGATATAATTTATGATAATTAGGTACCACTTGGTGGCGTCCTATTTTGGAATTTGTAAACATGATCAAGTGCGTCATTACCAACATCACGTGAAATCTACGTCGATGCTCGGCTGACTTACAAGACGTCATAATTTGTTGCCAACAATTAAAAGAACTGTCAATCTAAAATCCGTACTTGTCAAAAGTGACAAGGACAAATATTAATCTCATTTTGGCAGAAATAAAATAATAACAGGAATTTACATGTAATATATAGACTCGAGCATAATGCCTGCCTAAAGCGAGGCTCCGCAATGCAATCCCAGGGATTTCACCAGTGCGTCATAGGAAATGTAATTTGCAGGGTCCGCCCAGTTGTTTACTTGGCACATAGTTGCTATAATTTCAACCGTGGTCCATTGATTACTGGATTTGTGTACCCGCAGTTTCTTTATAACACAGGGTTCTGGGACATCTGATACACGAGAAATCAATAATATATAGGCTGTCGCAACACCTTCATTTGAGAGTGTTATATGATGTTGTTGTTTTTTTAAATTTCGCACACAAAGTATGGTCTGTTGTACTATACATCACACGAATATATATAGCGTTCTATGGAGAACAACTTACTGCAAAGGGAATAAAACAGGATGGGGAAAATTGTAATGATGGAAAGGCGGATATCTATCACTTTTTATTTTTTTATTTTTTTATTTTTTTGCAAATCAATTAACCACTTGAGGATCATTGTACGTGCGGTGGATGTTATCGCGGTCAGTGAACCCACTAAACCCACTGCGCTCTCTGTTTGTCCTTCCCAATAATCGAATGACGTAACATTTTTGAAAAAGAAGGAAGTCATTATAATTTTGTCGAATCGGAGCCATGATTTCAACAGAAAAGAGAAAACGGGGTAACAGGGAAAAGATACTGGATACTGGCACATTCAAGGAAAATACAATTTTGTACCAGTCATATTCTTCCCCTCTTCAAATGTCTGACTCCTAAATAACAGCCAATTCTTCTACCCGCCTCATTTATTATATAGTGTGGACCCTTCATCTAAGCACGGTATGGCCATATTGATGGAAAGCTCCATTTATCACATTTATCTGCGTTTCGCATCTATTCAATACGTAAGTTAGTATATAGGTATATCGAGTGAACGATAATTTATAAAAGTACTTAAAATGCTTTTAATTTTTGGGTAATGTAATCACCGACATAAGTAATCGCCTTTATCATCGGGCAGCTAATAATAAAATGAATATTTCTTTGTTTCATCAATTTAAAGACACAACCAGATGCTGAGGATACCCTTAGTTATCTAAGAATTATTAAGTGTTGTTCTAAACTAAGTTGTATTTACTGTTGACAAAACCACTTCTACTGTTCAATAAAACATCAACATTGAAACCTGGCGATATGCCAGCACATTCTATTCATCCACTAATCACGTTTCCTCACAATGTCGTGTATTAACACACTGGTCACGGTATGATAGTTATTTTTGGAAGACTTAGTGCGTTCACTCAAAATATTCGGGTACCCCTTAGAAAATAACACTAGCTGTATTATCCCCGGCGCAATGCTATGTTGGAAAATTTGAGAAACGAAGAGCTATTGGTGAAGTGGACAGACGGAAATTTACACCAACTATAATGGACCTACTTCCTGCGAAAAAAAAAAGTTAACTTTTACGTCTGCCACCTGTAACATCTAAAAGTTTGTTCATTAATTGTCCATTGCTACTGTGAAACAATGTCCTAAATAAGTATAAACTACTTCTACAGTTTTATTACGTGAATAGAAGTATTCTTTGGTAGTTGTTTTATTGTCATACATGTAAGAACTAATACTTGAGAAAATACCAACCAGGAGAATCAGATTACCCATGGAATGGAAAATACCAACCAGGAGAATCAGATTACCCATGGAATGGAAAATACCAACCAGGAGAATCAGATTACCCATGGAATGGAAAATACCAACCAGGAGAATCAGATTACCCATGGAATGGAAAATACCAACCAGGAGAATCAGATTACCCATGGAATGGAAAATACCAACCAGGAGAATCAGATTACCCATGGAATGGAAAATACCAACCAGGAGAATCAGATTACCCATGGAATGGAAAATACCAACCAGGAGAATCAGATTACCCATGGAATGGAAAATACCAACCAGGAGAATCAGATTACCCATGGAATGGAAAATACCAACCAGGAGAATCAGATTACCCATGGAATGGAAAATACCAACCAGGAGAATCAGATTACCCATGGAATGGAAAATACCAACCAGGAGAATCAGATTACCCATGGAATGGAAAATACCAACCAGGAGAATCAGATTACCCATGGAATGGAAAATACCAACCAGGAGAATCAGATTACCCATGGAATGGAAAATACCAACCAGGAGAATCAGATTACCCATGGAATGGAAAATACCAACCAGGAGAATCAGATTACCCATGGAATGGAGAACAGACACTTATTAACATTCTGAATAACAAACTGGAAATGGTTTCCATAGATATACGCATAGAAGACATCAAAATAATGCCTAACAAACACTTAATTGATTGACTACATCTAAACATTCATGAAACAACAACAAATACATGTACTATGGAAGGCACATTCAGTCCACTATAATAAAGAGCTAAGCAAATAACACCGAATAAAAGGCATGTTAAATACTACGTAAAATCACAGAGGGACGGTGGCC
Source organism: Saccoglossus kowalevskii (assembly GCF_978046115.1). Classification (NCBI taxonomy): domain Eukaryota; kingdom Metazoa; phylum Hemichordata; class Enteropneusta; family Harrimaniidae; genus Saccoglossus; species Saccoglossus kowalevskii. The sequence goes on along the minus strand of NC_140642.1, from coordinate 28,264,555 downwards.
AAATCAAAGTAAGCACGTACTGCATGCGTCACTCGAACCGGCGCTCATGTACGGTACCTAATCGCCTAGCTTCACTACTAACGTCACTCAGGTCAGGTCAGTACACGTCTTCCCCTTGGCCACCGGGCATCCCCCAAAACGGATGCTTAATAACCGAGCTTATTACGTGCAAATCCACGCCACGCAGCGTACGCGAGCGCCGGTTTGAGTCACGCATGCAGTACGTGTTTACTTTGATTTGACGTAGTATTTATCATGCCGTTTATTCGGTGGTATTTGCTTACTTTACTGTCTTTGTCAGCAGCAACTATGAGTTTACAATTATTTCACAGTACTTATTCACTCTTAAGAGCTACCTGATACATATTCAACCCACGGCGTTATACCAGCTAGAGGATCAACTAGATCATGGAAGATCCACACGAGATAACAGACTGGCAAAACAAAAAAACACCTGGCATCAGTATCACAAACTCTGATACAACTTATACGAGGATCATATGGAGGATTAGTGAACAGGAAGACAAACAAACTAATAGCATGATTATCGCTTATCACTTTTTTATCAAAGATCATGCACAGTTTCGAAATTAGTAATGTGTTACACAAAATCATCACAAAGTGAAACACAGCCTGCTACGAAAAGAGCATTATCGTTGTCATATTCAAAGTGTTAAAAGGAAACCAGGAAAAGATAACTTTACAAAGAATATAACATGTCATGATATGATATGATATGATATGATATGATATGATATGATATGATATGATATGATATGATATGATATGATATGACACGATATGACATGACATGACATGACATGACATGACATGACATGACATGACATGACATGACATGACATGACATGACATGACATGATATGATATGATATGATATGAAAGTACTGTGTGAAGCAACGGCGACTCCTTGAATGTTACTACAGTTACTCAATGATGAGTAACAATCAACAAGTTGAAGATTTATCGATTCTGATTATACAAAACTTAGTATTTGAAAACAACTACATTTAGGATACCTTTCAAGATTTGTTGAATCTTTAGACAATATGCATATGATAGGAGACCTGGTGATTTTTATGGTATTCTTACTTGCTGCCATTATAATAAACACCTTTGTATCTATGTCTATGTCAATTTGTCAAAAACATTTATGAATTTCAGAAAAAGATACTACATCAATCAGAACATTGGTTGTGTAAATTACCTAGGGATAAGCTTCCAGAAAAATGAATAGAAGCTGTAAATATTTTGGCAGATACCACAATAAAATTATGTATTTCCTGAAGGAGTCTTTACCCAAAGATACATACTGCAAAATATACAGATCAAAATCTGGGGTTTGAAAATAAAAGAAAAAAATCATCTAAACTTCGTTAAAGGATTATTTCGCCTCAACAATTATGCAACAAACGCTGCACAAATAGGTGAATTGAGTGAAATTACCATGGGAATTTTCGATGACATAGTAATTGACTCAGCCACACAATAAAATAAAGCAACAACGTATAAAGAAAACAATTATGAACAAAGATATGTCATTTATGGTGGGAAAAATTGGTGTTTGAAAAATTAAACTAAGGATATATGCTATATTTAAAACAAAATACAAATTTCGGGAATTCTCAGCTATACTGAATCCAAAACAAAGAATTCCAGAACCAAGTTAAAAAACAAGTAACCATAATCAGGAATCTATTGAAAAAAAAGAAGGCATACAACTTCAAAATCATATCCCTCGTACGAACACCATGCGCGTTGTCAGAATTCCCACGAATGACACTTGTATTGAAACAATGTCAAGCTACGCTTGTGTGGCAATGTGGCACATAGGCACCTGACAGTGTATGGCACCACGTGTATTATTATAATTATAATAAACATTATCACCTGTGACAACACAGTCTGTAGTACATTTCATCACGATATGGAAGTGTACTGTACTTTTATTCAATGTATTGCCGGGAAACCTGTTTGGGTGTTTTGAATCACAGTCCTATCATAAAAATATCAATTTGGATCACGTGATTTACCTTATAAAAATACATCTTGCCTTATACTAGGGACACCTGAGTTCACATTTCTAAAACCACCTTTTTACTCAGACTTGATTATCTGTGTACTCCACTTGTTTTCTCTCTTGGCCTGGCCGTTTGGCCAACGCCAATTCACACCACACTACGTCCATTTATTGACAATTATTTTTTAACAGAAGATTGAATATGAATTGGAGATGTTTTTGTGTCACATGGCGGCCCTGACTGATTGGACCCAGGGTTTGAACATCCACTTCATTGCCTGTATTGTTAAAATACATCATTGCAATAAATAACCAAAGAAAAGCACAGAGCCATATATCAACTTGACCCCATTCACTCCAAGGTCACTTTCCCAAAGCACGCAAACAACAGGTCTATATAATGCACACCAACTCCACCATACTTTCCATCAACATTTCACACTGTATTGCAAACTCTAAATATATTCAATGTCACACTTAGACAGCAAATTTAAATTTACTTAGTGACAAATATGTTGAGAAATGTAGACATAACACAACATGAAAGTATTTGAAGCGGGAGAGTCGTCACCTGCGCGTGCGTCAGATGGCCACAGAGTGTCATTGTTTACAAACATGCGTCTACCCATGAGACTTTGCGTTTTTAGCGTGTGATGTTATTGTCGCTTGGAACTCAATTCCTGCGCGTGCGTAGGGGACGACCCTTCCGCTTTAATGTTTACTTAAAGCCTTGTTTTGCATTATGGGCCAGCTATATGGATACTGGATATTCAGTATAATGCTAAACCAGACCACACAACAATAACATCAAATACAATCTCAGAGGTAGTTCATATATTGCAAATGTATAGAAAATAAATACGCTCTGCCCAAATAAACTCCCAGCTAACAAAACAACAAAAAATACCTATTAATATACTAGTGGCTATATGTAATATTTTATGAAAAATAAATAATAAACTTTTTCTAAAGAAATATTTCGAGACACCTTAGTAAGCAATCCGAAAACGCAAGTACTTTCCTTCAAAATTCCTATCTATATCACGACTTAAGATCAAATAACAAATACGTTGCATATGTCTTTGTGATTCTCTCCGGGAAATAAGTTGAGAAACGGTGGAGGAAATCAAATTTTGATCCGTTTTTTGGATATAAATTGCCGACATATTTCTCATTCCAAATTTATATCTAGATCTTCGCCACATCATATTGCTTGTAGATATGTGTTTGTTTTCTCAATTAAAAAAAAGGTTTCTCTAATGCACATGCTTAGAATATCACTATATTTCTTACCTTCAGTTTATTTATAGCACTGAAATCATAAATAAATTGCTAAAACTCATTTCGATGCTTAAATTCAAAATGCTTGTAGCAATAACCAACAAAACATTTATGAACGGTAAATATGGCTGCATTGACTGGAAACGCTCGCAGTAAGTTTGCTGTAATTCCTTTGAGAAACACACGGTAACCTTCTGCTTTAATACTCTTGCGTATACAGTCAATGGTACCACGGTACAATGGGGTTCCTTTGACGCCATCAGCCTGAATACGTGATTTGATTACATCTATTGGGTGCGATACAACCCAAGACAATGTACCAGCGATCCCACCAGATACGATCATTTCAGGCCAATTTAGCTCGTTTTGTGGATGTCGGGATTGGAAATAATTACACACCGACTTATCTAAACCAAAATATACTGCAAATCCTGGAACATCCCTGATGAGTGTAGAATTCATTCCACGATAACATCCTCTTATTCCTTCATCAATATATATCTTGTATATACATCTTATGGAGCCTTTGTATGCATGACTATGTGTTTTATAGTAACGATGGCTTTCCCCTTGTCCTTGTAACTGTACTCGTACTTTAGCCAGTTCCATGGGACTTGCCACAACACATTGCACAGCACCAGCTGCAGCACCAGACATGTAATGACTGAATACAGAATCTATGTTAAACTGTCTCTGAAGATTGGCTTCAACGCCAAATAGGATGGTATTTAAAAATGCCTGTCCAGCCATTGGCGACGCAAGCCCTTTAAACAGACCAAAAAACTAAAAGATAAAACAAATAGCAGTTTTACATTAGTAACATTTTTATATTGTGTTGTAAATTGTTATTAAATTCCAGAATATATGGCGTTAAAACAAACAAACCTCACCCCTTCGCTTTTAACAATGGAGGTCAAACAATGCCAGGTAGATCTATAGGCATGTGTTGGTACCGTTTCAAGCTTCATAGCACGCATCTAGATACCGAAGAATACAATATAAATTATTACTGTATAATAACATACAGCTGAACTTCATTGACCAATAAGTAGTATAAACTGGGTTTATATTTACATACAAGCCTGTACTACGATAATTGTGTGTCCATTATGCGTGTTGGAAACCATAAACCCCAATAAATAAAGGATCTACGTGGTAGCATGAAATGTTATTACAAGACACCTATTTAGCTTTTAAATTCGGCTTTATTCTAATTATTTGTAAAATTATGAAATTGCTAAATCTACTTGAATGAGACTCACTGTCAAATGTGGATAGAAGTTTGATAGATGTGTTTTTCACCTGTGTATGTTTTCTTGTCGAGGTTGCTATCAATTTAAAAAAAAAGAACTTACCCCATTAACGACAGACTGCCGTCCACCTTGAATTTGTAAACGAACCTAGCAATGAGATACAATAGTGTATATATTCAATATAGGGTGAATTTTACCAAATTGGTATTATGCAGGTCAAATTCATTTTAGAGAAAGATTACCTGTATACTTGAGAATAAATAAATATATTACCATGGCAGTCTTGGAAAACAAATGTATGAACTTTCTACCCTTCTCAAGTCACGTAGAGCTGATTTTACTGTATTTCACATTTACTCTTTATTTATTAGGTACTTCATGCTACTATAAACTATAACAATTTAGTTGGGAAACGGTTAGTAGTTTGAAGTCAGATCTTTGAATTTCTATCGTTTAAAAGCACTAGATATAAAATATTAGATTTTGGCGATGTGTTGCTAGTTTTTCTCAAAGATCTACCTTTAGTAAATTTCATTTTTAAATATTGGATTACAATACTATATTCTTCTATGAAAAGATGGGAAATACAGATTATTATATTGACACAAAATACAGTCAAAAGTTGGAAAATCTGCTCCACATGATCATGACCTGCGAAAGCTGAGTAGCTGACATATTTGTTGAGCATGGCTGCTAAGATATAAGCATGTACTGAGGTGTGATTTCTCGCCAATGTTGAACAGATATTATTCACACAAGATAGTACACATGTTTCCATTCATTAGATTGGAAATGTTATATGACTGCTTTGGTGTAAATAGATACCATGACAACTTTCCCCACTTGTTTCAGTATTTGTTATATTGTTTATGGGATATTTGAGACCATTGTTATGAAAGGAATAAATGTCACGTGTTTCAAGTAACTATAGTGTCATGATTGACATGTGCACAATCTTTAGAATCACTGTAGTATATGTGACAGTTAATCCAGGCATTATATTGGACTTGAATTTAAAAGTCGTAATGACGTCACTGCCATCAAATCACGTGATGACATCTGACTCACCTTTATTGTATCGAGAGGGTGACCGACAACAACCCCGGCAATACCTGTAATGAAAATAACGTTAGTTATTACATTATACGGCCCCTATACAGCACTTTGGTAGTTCCATTTCGTCGTTACGTTTCATTCACATGTCGATGTCAGTTAATGACGAGAATTTGCCCAAATTGCGATGATAAACATCGAATATATAAACCATGGAAATTAGAAAAAAATGTTTGTGTAGCTTTATCATATCCTTTTTTTTATTGTCAATAGCTTTATTAATATTACCTACATATTGTTTTTACTGTTGTTGTGCATGCAGTAATGCTTTATGTTTTGGCGAAAACAGGTCGAAAGATACTTATTCTAATCAATTAGTATTGTCAGTGTTATTATTTATTCATTTTATTTTCTGTTGCGCTTTTCTAAGAGTGCCAGATCCCTCCCAGAGTTTCTTGCCGTTAGAAATATAACTCTGTGTGGGATATTGGTGGTTGTAATAACCATGGTAATGAATAAAAGCTCCCCCAGAAAGCCATGTAACTATGCGAACGTAATACGGTGAAGTACATTAACGGCCATGACAAAACGATTTTACATATTTGAAATGCACGTTTGGCATTTTTGGCACGTTTGAAACTGTAACGTTTTTGACTTTCGGCATTTTGACACTCTGAAACCCGACTTTGTCGATGTAATACGTTTGGTGTTTTTGACACGTTAATTGATATGTTGGTCACTTTTTGGTACAGTAACCCGACTCTGCCGTCACAATGCTTGCATGCTGGGCATGTTCGACACGGGAGCATTAATTTTAATATTGTGTTCAACCCATTCATATTTATCTGAAATAATGTATCATATTACTAATGTCAAAACACTCAAAAATAAAATCAATAAAATCACTCCAAAACACGACAAAAACAATTACACCACTTCTCTTATCTATATGACGTGATTTAATGCCGACTTATTCATGAGAAAAAACTTACACAGTGTGATACAAACCATAATAAACACTGCAAATACAAATAGTAAAAATAATATAAAAAAGCCACAATAATTATCCTCTGTGACGTTTGTTAATATCAAGTGGTTGCTGGAAACACACATAATAAATCAATAAAAAACACTGTACTAAATATTGTTGAAAACGAGATACATAATAAAGACAATTACATCGTCGCCATTATTTCTACGGCGTGACTTAATGCTACGTTATTGCCGGGAAATTTATGCGAACAATGCCAAACGTGCAAGTGTTTCTATGACAAAGCCGGGTTTCAAAAATGCCAAACGATTACCCCTTACCGGGCCGTCGTATACGTGTTACAAATTTTACAAAATAGAAATATTTCTCAAGATATTGGTAGAACAGACATGCATAAAACAAAAATTGTAAACCATGAAATGGTGAAAAAATGGATAATTTGTTTTCACTGAGATTAGTATTTCATTTTGCCATTTTTAACACCCTCTTTTTCGAGACTGAAAACCAGTCTTGCAAACAGCGCCCTCACCGAGCTTGTAAAATGGCTGATGATTGATCCACGGTCAAAGTCGATGGTTGGTGCATGAATACTAATGGGGTGTGGTTGATTTTTTTGGGGGGGGGGGATCGTTTAAGTCGTAGTTTGGTTGTTTCTGAATAGTTTGGAGCGTTTGTGGGTCGTTTGAATATATATACGAAGCCGGGTTACACTGTGTCCGAAGTAACCTGTGGAGAGGAGTTGAAATGATTTAAAACTTACCACCGAAGCATCCACCAACGAAATCCAAAGTTTGATACATTGCGATTGTTGATTTGAAGGTTACACCATCGAGGTATTTATTAAATGCTTATATACCACGCTATATACCGTAGGCCGTGGTAGATGGTTGCGTCAGGTCCTTGACATGACCATATGGCTAAATAAATTACTGTGTACACATAGCGCTATGGATAGTGGGTAATAATGAATGTAGGTCAACAATGTACAACCCGTCATACAGCACAGTTGTACGGATTTGAATATATCTCTTGTATGTAAATAATTAAACTCTGGCTGTTTGTTCGGTACGTGTGTGTTTTCTTCGACGGAAATGTGATTAATGACGCTGCACTTTGGATAAACTCTATTAATACAAGTAACCTGTAGAATACTGTGTGGGTAATATTTTTTATATTGATTTTTGTTGCATTTGCAGCAAATAGTTACCAAACAATGAGAAATCTATAGGATTGAATATACCCCACAGCTGGCTTCACATGCATTGTTCATAGTTCATATGGTGCTTACACCAGGATTTAATTACAGCATCGAGGCGGTATGTGGTTACAGCTTAATGTTCGAGTAATCGCAAGAAATTGACATGACAATAGAAATTCATTAAAGACTGCCACTCCCATGCAATTAACAGCGAGTGAAATTCCTGGGATTGAAACATATATTTTGAAGTCACTGGTGTAGGCAACGAATAACTGCAAGTTGACATAAAGACGAGGTAGTTTATTTAATCAGTGGTCAACTAGAGGCTGAAATTATAATTAATTTGTTTATTTCAATTTCTCCTGACGTCAAATAGAATACACTGGTGAAACACGGTAGTAACTGTGGGTGAAAGGATGTTTTGGGGTGTAGTTTACATTGTATATAGAGTGGTAGGGTCGGGTGTAATGTGTTCATTTCCAACTATTATGAAGTCACGTAGAATTTCACTTAATTTATTTTTCTGACATGTTTTCAAGCATTACATGTGAATCCAATTTTCACTGTGCTGTGTCTCAATAGAGTATGAGGGAAATGGCATATTCACTGGAATTTATTTCAGGGGAAAAATGTTTTCAGTGATAATGAAGTATTATGACAGATACCCTCCCCGTGGCTTTCATTGCGTATGGAAGTTATTTTCACGAGTGATGCGGTGTATCCTGCTGCCGTACTTTCACGAGCGAAGCCACGGGGAGGGTGTGGGGTTCTGTTATTATACACATGTCCCATATTTGATTATTTCATATTAAAAAAAGAACGTGCAACAAACCGGGATAGAAATTTAGATCGGGGAACCCAATTGCCCATTAATATGCTCCAAGACAGTGCTGCGACCTAGCAACGCTTGTCAGTGTAGAACGCGTGTCGCTGTACGTGTGAAAATAAAATAATCAGACGTCTAATTTAAGTCATTGTCCGAATAAATAACTCGTGGATGTTTAAGCGCGGTGGTCGTAGCGCAGCTCGTGTTCGAATTTCATGTAAATAAACAATGTATTTTACACGCGTTGTATACGTCGCTGTGAGTCCCATATCGAACAGGACGCGACACGACGACTGTCGCCTTTTAGTTGGGACCACGATAGAACCAGAACTTAAACTGGGCGACTACGATACACGGTTGATGTTGAAGTTAAAAGTTCCTCCACAGATCTGTGCATTGGCAAACATGCAGTGACGGAATGACTTTCGTTGAAATCGGTCGTCGCTGACTCGTGAGCTGCACACTACAACCTCGTTTGTGATGTTGCTTGCTTGTCGTGGATGGACTGAATCTTGGTTACCGGTTAAATTTTGCTAATTTGGCGTTGGTAATCTTTATTTGGAACTGAGTAACGCCGCAACGTCGCCAACAGAAACCTCATGGTATATCGATGTTGATGGTTGCGGCTCCATATTAATCGGAGATTTCACTGCGGGTCCAGGCAGCGGGTGGATCTTCCGAGAGCCCTTCAAGATTTATAAAACTCAGATTCCAGGTGGTCAACAAACATTAAGTTCTCCCAATCCTAGTATTCTATGTGATGTACATCTAAGATGCCAAAAATGCTGGTGAACGATTTGAACCTGACAAAAATACTTGAAATAGATACCAGGAAGGGGAGGGGGTAAAAGAAAAGTTATATAACATTTTATTATTCAATAATTTATTAAAATACATAAGTTTGTCCAACCCCCTGTGATACAACACCTCAGACATAGCTCATTGTACTCGGCTTGAGTGTGGGCAAAAAGTTACTATTTGAATTTTTGATATCTGTTTTCATTAATGAGAAAGTTGACCCCGAAGTTAGAGTAACTGTTCAGCAGGAATGGCTTTTTAACTCTTCTGTGATTTTTTTTGGCTTGGCTGATTTTGTCACGGTTCATACTTGACAGGCAGGTCGTACCATCACTAATTGGAAAAACAATCCTGACCCACCGCTACCATGGCAACAGCCAAAGTCTTGTAATAGCAGTGCCCAAATGATCATGCCTTTTATTGTGGCTACGTTGCGCACTGGTAAGAGATCACCGGCGCCGACATTGTTACCACTGTCAACGGAATCCCAACGCAGCTTTGAACTTTGAATAAAATGTAAATGCTGCCTCCAATCTAGAAAATACTATCGCAAAACGGTTGGAAATAATACATTTAACGGCTGAATACGTCCTAACAATAAAATAAAGTGACTTCTAATGACTGCCATGTTATTTTGCGAACCTCGTATAAGGTGCCCGGTTTTAGTTATAAACAGACGTTCGCTTCACGTTCATGTCCCTTCCATGATAACAGCCGAAAACATATTGCTTGTTTTTTACCGGTTTTCATTGGCAACCGAAGTATTTTTATTTTGTAAACAAATTTTCGTCTGCTATTTTTATTCAGTTCAAATCGTTCAGCAACATTTTTGGCATATTAGGTGTACATCACATGGAATACTACGATTGAGAGAACTTGATGTATGTTGACTGATTTTTATCATAGTACGAAGTACCAGGAAGTTACTCAGTTCCAAATAAAGATTACCAACGTCAAATGAGCAACATTTGACTGGTAATCAAGATTCATGTAATCCATGGCTAACAAGCAACATCACAAGCGAAGTTGTAGCATGCAGTACCAGTAAGTCATCCCGTCAGTGCAGTACTGCAGTAACACGGCATGTTTGCCATCAGCATTGTATTCAAACGAATCACGTGGTGTGCCGTTCTCGTTCAAACCCGGGATTCGATCAATAGGGGAGTCCCATTAAAAAAACACATTGCAAATCATGCAAGTTCAACATTTTCAAACCAATATACTAAAACAGAAATGCTCAGAGATGCAAATGAAGGATAGATATTACTTTTCACTATACACATCTCTGTTGATACTATCCCTCACATATTCTACTCCCAATTACTCCTGCGTAAAATGGACTAGCCTCTTCATGTTGACATTCAGACTAAAATCACGTGACAGGCTGTTAAAATTGGCTGTTGTATACTCTTTCGCCGGTCTGGAAAAGGTGTTTAATTAACTCACATTCAAGCAACAATGCAGATTTCCCAGTGGAAGTGAGACTATTCGACTCTGCCACTAAAAAAATAGGGGTGTTTTCAGCAAAAAACGAATAACCCTGGAATACACACAATATACTGAATTTCGGAACAAATCGTGCATTACTTACAGCAGCAGAATACCACAGAAATATCAGACGAAACATGAAAACACTATATATTGTATTTCAGCTTGAACCCTCTATATTGCAATTCAAGGAATTAACCCCATATGTGCATCCATTTCCCACCTTGGTATCACCCACCCCTGAAAACAAACTCTTAATACCACGCTGAAGCGTTTGGTAATAACAATACACATGATTGTTATGACCAGTAAACACATTTACTTTTAACCGTTAGTTACCATGCCCAATGTTTTATTATACCATTTGGAGTAAGTGATTAGACTGCTCACAGCCCCCTCTACTCGTGGACTTATGTAAACCGCCAACTGGCTTTCCTTTTTTTCTGTCAAATTTTCTGATGATATTACTATAATAATGTGCAGAATTCAAAACTTCTAAATGTTCTTAATTTACAACAACACAAAACTCCCCTTATGTTATTAGTGATCAACCCCCATGTCACGAGGCGTTTGGATCTCACCATAAGGAACTAATTATGTATTGTTAAAAAGACACAATTGTTATATGTTATACCATAGATCTTAGAAAAGGTGTAAGGTCTAGGGTTTTACGCGCAAGATGTAATTATGTATCTATTAATTTATTGTCATAATATAAATTGATAACAGCCCAGAGGTAGGTTTTATAGCCCAGTAGGTAGACGCATTTGAGTTTACACGAACAGAAAGTACGTCCTGTTATGTGACCTCGATGTCACCCTTGGAAAAACCGATCGAGTATCCTTGTGGTGAATGAACAGGCCGATTGACACAATTAGCTGTGTGACGTCATTTAAAATATGAGACAGTGTGTTTCATGGGTTGTCGCTGCTCGAGATCTTGTCAACAAAGAGACTCTACGCTTTGCACGACCCTGAATGCTGTCGAACAGTACTAACATAGTCGAACCCGGCGTTTAACATCAACGTTTAACATCGCCCTGGCGTTGTGGAAGCGAAGGTAGAGCTCGACGCTTCAACTCTTAACTCGTTTGCGACTAGTATCTAAAATTCACCGAGCGACGACGCCGACTGATACTGTTCGACGCACGTCGGGAAAGGTTAGATACCGAACACAAAATAATTAGTCCTGAGTTTTGAATTATTATACTGTTATACTTGAATTATTATACTAGTACGTGATTTCTAGAATTGTTATTTTCCTGACCAGTTTATTTATGTAATATTTTACAAGTGCATGTCAATGATATACGTGACGAGTAGCCGCCCCCGGTCGTAGGATCGTTACCGACCTTGCTGAGGTGTCTACAGTGCGAAATTTCGCAACCCCACCTCTTACCAATTGAATAGTTGCGTTGTTGCATGGTGAGGGTCGGGTTTAGTGCTGAGAACCTTTGCAGGGGCGGGCGACACTGCAGGAAAGAATATATTTTGTGTACCTAATAAACTATGATTTCAAGTAATTTTTGTGTAGCGTCGTATGTGCAGATTGACCGGTATGCATTATTGCTTCTTATTATACGTGCATATATTTATATTGAACTATACTAGTGCCCATCAGTCTAAATTATTCCGATATTACACGAATTGTGTAATTTTATATTGGTTAAGATCCCGCACGTGAGGTGGTAAAAAATTGCACATTATGGTGTTAGGGTAATATTTGGCGTCACCTCGCGACAATTAACGCAGAACTCCTTTATGTAAGATAAAATAAAATTTTAAATAACATGTTAAAGGTAAAATAATGCGTTTGTTTAGTTTTACAGTGTTATTGCGCAACAGCTCACGTGCCATATTGTAAACCCACCATATTGCTGTGACTGAGACTTCAGATCATCGTTCGATACTGAACAGGAATATCCGCAACACTGACTGTTGATGAAGATGGAGAGTTCGCAAGTCGGACGAAATCTTGTTCACTGATTCATATTACAATCTGAACTCTGGTTATTTTGTGAACTGACAGGCAGGGTGTATACAAGTCTTGAACAGGGTCATCTAGTGTATTGTGAATAAACCTTACGTTACATACTGACTATCTATCTGCATCTCTGCATTGTGTACACCCTTGCCGCCTGGCACCTATATCCTACCAACTAGTGAAGCTAATCTACGACTGCCGAGTTATCCAACATAATATAAGCATACATGTACCGAAAAGGCACATTTCATCGTCTGTATCATTGATTTACTCATTTAATTTTCAACCAAAGTATGGGTTGCAGCACTGGTTGGCGCTCATATAATAGCCACTCCAAGCAAAAATGGATTAAACAATATGAAGTAGACAGGACAAATGACGACATACATTAAATGTAGATAAAAGTATGCTATATACTTGTAAAAGAATGTTACACTGAAAGCCTTCACCAGCGATACCGAGGTCATTCCACTCTCGTACTGTTCTATTTGTAAAAGCTCATTTCAGTACATCTGTCTTACATGGTAACAGGTTTAGTTTGTACGAGTGACTATTTTTAGTTTTACTGTATATTTGAAGATCAAAACTGTGAGGGCAACTTTTCCATGAAACATTATATTATAAACATAGTTGTCGGGTTTCTGTTCTACGATCGTGTAAACTTAAATAATTAAATTGCTACCATTGATAAAAATAAATATTGCTATTACAATTACTATATTCGCTGTATATTTGTTAAAAACAATATCAAGTTCAAACTAATTTAGTGGATATGCATTGGTGTGGCGCGTTATCGAAAGCCGAAATCCATTAAAGTTGCATCTTGACTTTTGCCTTTGTCAAGTTAAGCAGACCATTTACGGATCGTAATTAATAAGTTTCACAAGACCTGTGTTCTAAAACCGTGCTGCTGATATGTTGAGGGCGCGTTTCTGTCGTTGAAATGTTGAAGCCTACTCATAAATATAAAAACCCAGAATTTATTCATTTTGCAATAAATTGTACTCCAAGGCAATGTAAGGATATTGACCTGAAAAAGTTGGGGGTCACCAGCCTTTTTTTCGAGAAATTTATGGTTGTATTTTAGTGGAAAGTCGCCATTTTGACACTATTGTCATGAATTTGTTTTCGCGTATCTGTTGGTCGACTTAATTAGTTGATTACGAGCGAATTGCTGTGTTATGTCTGTCATCGTTTAGGTCTATTTGAAGTTTTGGACGGAACTTGGCTCAGTGATTTGGAACTAATTACAAGATACCGTCGCTATTCTGACATCCGTAGTTATTAATGTAGTGAACGATTAATCAAAAGATATGACGTATTCAGTACTTAGTTTGATTGGCTTTATGATTGAAGGTTACGCCCTAGAGTCTTTTTACTGCTTTGTAATTGGTTAGAGTTTTGAAAATGAATAAAGAGAGTTTGAGTTGGTCTTGGCGAATACTCCACGACAGACGCAGTCGAGAGTCCAGTCTTGGGCGAGTCTTGGGTCAGCCTTGCGAGAGTCTTGGGGATTTTTTCCCCAGGGCGCTGTGTCTTATAGAGTGCTCGATTGACCGACTAAGACGAGAGCTGAAACGTATTTCGTTGTGTGTGTCTTATTTGACTGTAAAGTTAAAGTGACTTTCCCGATCCCGTACCTCAAGGGGACGAGATAGAGAGACGAGACGAGATTCCCCCCTGACAAGTGTGGAGACCCCGAGAGAAGAGATTTTACACCTGATACGTGGTGTGAGAACCCTGGGCATTGCGTTTTACGCACAAAATCATCCTGTGAAGAGAAGTGAATGGCGAAGGTGTGTCTGTCTTGCGAACCGAACTAACTGGCTCGATGGCAGAGACAAAACTGCGCTTGACGACTAACGGCTTTACCCGAACGACACCGATGTACAACGCTGAAGAGATGAAGACTTCTGAACCCCTTATGAAGGACGAGTACCGGATAGGACTGTATAATTAAGAATTGTGTGACATTAAAGACAAGAAGAAGAGAAAGAACGACCCGGACTAACGCGACAAGAGAAGAGACGCTTATAGACTTTGACTTTAGCTATCTGTGTATTGCTTAGAGAACTGCTCGCTGGACACTGTAACTGACACTGTGTAACTCAAGGACGTTGAACTCTTTTCCACATTCCTAACCCTATTGCTCAGTAATGTAATGTATTGCTTGCTTTTTCTATTGTTTTTACCGTTTTTTTTTTTTTTGTGATGTCGAATTGTATGTTGTGTAAGCGCCCAGATCTTTGTTTTGAACTGATATTTAGTGACGTGCGAGGTCCTTTATAACGATTTAAGCGCGTTTCAGTGGACGAGTATTTGCAACACAGTGTTTTGAGTTTTGTGATAGTTTATAGTGTTTTAAAGAGTTTATGAGTACGGATTATGATGGGGAGAGTGATGCCCCCACGTGTTTTTTTAAAGAGTTTTGAGATTTGTCGAGTACAGAGATACCGACGTTTTAAGAGTTGTTTTTGTTTATGTGTTGTTTTCCGGAATACTTCTGATGCTTTTTGAGTTGAGAGCGCCTTTGTAACGTTTTTTAATGTCTTTTTGGGATGAGAGTTTGGTGCGCTTATATACGTATTGTTTGATATCGCAAGCTTTTGTTCATGATTGACAGGATTATATGTGACTCAGTAGTTTCTATCGTTTTGCCTTTTTCCGTCTTTATGCCGGAGGACTAATGTGTTATGAAAGCGACATTGTCTTTGCATTCTGTTTCCACGCCGTATGACTTTTGTTTAGATTAACGACTTTTGAGTTCAGTTGAAGTTTATAAGCGTATGTGACAGGAGTTTGATTAATAGCTTTTTATTCATTGTTTATTAGTTACCGCTTTGCAATGCTTTAACCGAGAGACGCATCCCTGGTAATCACGTGATCATGCTGTCGACTGCAGCGATTGGCTGATCGCTTGGTTACACCGCCACGCCTTAGTTTTTTTTGACCTTTTGATATAGAGTTTGTAACCTTAGTAACGGAGAAAGTGAAGCGACGGGTTATCTCAGCGAACCGTTTTGAGAAAAGTGAGTCGTTTGGTAGCCTTTCCCTTGTTTTTGATTTATAACCGTATATTTGTGACTTTATAACCATTGTATTTAGACTTTATAATCATTGTACTTAATTAGTGTGTTTTACTCTTTTTGATTTATTCCTTTTATTAGTATTGTATTTAACCTGTATGACGATGAGTGGCTGACGGTATCTTTGATTTATGAACGTGTTATGCCAAGAGGCATATCTCAGTTTGGGTGAAGGGATGTGTCATGAATTTGTTTTCGCGTATCTGTTGGTCGACTTAATTAGTTGATTACGAGCGAATTGCTGTGTTATGTCTGTCATCGTTTAGGTCTATTTGAAGTTTTGGACGGAACTTGGCTCAGTGATTTGGAACTAATTACAAGATACCGTCGCTATTCTGACATCCGTAGTTATTAATGTAGTGAACGATTAATCAAAAGATATGACGTATTCAGTACTTAGTTTGATTGGCTTTATGATTGAAGGTTACGCCCTAGAGTCTTTTTACTGCTTTGTAATTGGTTAGAGTTTTGAAAATGAATAAAGAGAGTTTGAGTTGGTCTTGGCGAATACTCCACGACAGACGCAGTCGAGAGTCCAGTCTTGGGCGAGTCTTGGGTCAGCCTTGCGAGAGTCTTGGGGATTTTTTCCCCAGGGCGCTGTGTCTTATAGAGTGCTCGATTGACCGACTAAGACGAGAGCTGAAACGTATTTCGTTGTGTGTGTCTTATTTGACTGTAAAGTTAAAGTGACTTTCCCGATCCCGTACCTCAAGGGGACGAGATAGAGAGACGAGACGAGATTCCCCCCTGACAAGTGTGGAGACCCCGAGAGAAGAGATTTTCCCCCTGACACTATTATAACACTTTTACCACAAGTTCCTATGGCAGAGATATTATACAATATCTCAAAATCTAGCCTGGTGACACGTTTCTCAAAAAACAAAACTGTAACACACAAAATAATGCTATTTCATTGTACCATGAGACATTAGCTTCATGATTGTACATAATAAACTAATGAACATAGTCATGCGATTTATAACCAATTTTGTCAAAAATTATGACGAGGCTTATCAGCAACATGGAGGTAAATTACCGTGATTTTATTTGCATATCAGCAAATGGTCCCCTAATATAACCGTCGTTCAACACGTTTTTTTTTAGAAAACCTGCATTTATCCTGCATATGACATTACTCTCGTGTAACTGCACATGCATGATTCCTAAGCGATGGAGTTGACAAAATAGTTCAAATGGAGATTACAACACATTTCACAAATACAAGCTCCCAATCGACTAGTTAATGTACGAATAGAAATAACAAAAATATATATGTTCTCGACAGCTATTGTAGAATAATTCTTGTAAATGTTGTCTTTATTACACAAATACTCGGTTTATTAGTGCATATTAATGAACATGACATACTATTCGGCTAAATATGATCTCTGCATTCTTTTTAAACCAAAATAACTGACAACGCAGTGCAAATCAAACATCTGAACCAATTTTGTATTATTTCAGTCAACTATACTTACTGGCACGTAGTATAGAATAAAGTAGAAAACAAAGATTGTATCTCTATGGGCATGCTGTCGTGGAACGCCAGTGAAAAATAGCTACAAGCCGGTAGGCTGGTTGGCGATCCGCTCCACACAAAAAACAAGCATGTTTTCGGTTGTTCCCATGGTAGGACATGAACGTGAAGCTAACGTCGGGTCATAACTAAAACCGGGCCCGTATACGAAGTTTGCAAAGAGCATTCAGTCTTCAGATGTCACTTTATTATTAGCGCGTATTTTGTTATAAATATCATATTCACGCAAGTTGACCCTTTAACCTAGATTTCGATAAGACGACAAACCTTTTAATTCCGAACGTTTTGCGATTGTATTTTGTAGATTCTTTGATTGAACGCATCATTTACAGTTCATTCAAATGTCAAAGTTGTGTTAAGACAATGTAACAATGTCGGCGCTGGTGGAGGGGGGGGGCAAGGGGGATAGCTGGTACATGCATTTTACGTTTTTAAAGGAAATAAAATTGAACGTTCCATTTACAGTAAAAAAGTATTTTTTTTAACACTTTACAAATAAAGCAAATTCCTAATTATATTTTACATTTTTATAATATACGTGATAATTCGTGTTTGAGAATCAAACTTGGAAATTGCGTACTAATTACGACATTTAATGTTGGAAATGTTTTATACGCTTACAGAAAATAAGATCTTTGTACAAATTACAGACTAATAAATAGATGATTACATTTTACACCTTACCCATGTCTACAAATTTACGTTTTTTTATTTATTTAAATTACATTATTACGAAATTAAAAATTCATTACAGCTTACGAAAATGCCCCTTGCCGACCCTCACTGGTGATCTCTCGTCGGTGTGCAACTTGAGCAAAATAAAAAAATATGATCATTTGAATACTGCTATTACAATACTGGTAGGATACGGGCACCAGTTTTAGTTTTAAACCGACGTTATACAAATGTTTATTTTTGAGTGTAGGCTCCTTAGGCATTCACTTGGTTCAATACATGATGTAGTGCTATTTATGGTTTGGTTTAGTAGAACACAGCCCCTCTGTAACTCTAATACATAATATTTTTCTCATCCTTATAAAGCACCCTTTATTGGTATATTTTTGAAATATGGTGTACTAGTATTTGTAAAAATTATGAATGATAAACGTTCTTCTATATAGGTCACAATTTGTGAAGTCTTTAATTGAGATTAATGGGCGGGTGTAATAAAGACATGCATGTTGTTTGCTACTTATTATAAAAGAGAATGTCTCAGAAAAGGCAGATTATTTGAGATGTGATAAAATAGGAACCTCATATTTTCATATACCGAGCATTTTAAAAATAAGATTACATGAATTGTATAAAAGTTTTTAAAAGATTAACAGAACAGCAACATGCAAAGCAAAATTTGACAAGAAAATGTGCCCCTTGTTTAATACATTTTTGTACTACATACATTGTATTAATCTCAGTGTAGCATTAATAGCATTAATTTGAAGAAATTTCACAAATAATAGTGCAGTAATATATTTAAGCAAAATAAAATACTGATCAGGTTTGAAATAGCTATGAAACATTGTACTTTTTGTATTCATACTCATAACAACATTGCACTTGCTAGTCACATCAAAATTGAACTTGGTTGACATTCCATAGTGATTGATAAGATTCCCAAATTTGAAGATGATCAGAAAATAATTGTTTGAGTTGTAGCCATAAGAAAAAGACAACTAAAATAAGTAAAATTTAATGACTATCTTGAAAAATAAACATAAAACATGTACCATAGTCATACTTGGCTGAGACCCTAAACTGGTTAATTTAATAACCAAGTTTGAAGAAATAAAAACTGTTTTAGTTATTGTAAGCACAACAACAGCGCAGAGGACAGACATATATCTTGCCTTGCATATACGATGATACGGACAAGGTGAAAATAGTTACATAACACATTGCACGTATGGATCAAGGCTAATACGTTAATAATATTAGGTTATTCGTAATGAGCTTAATATTATACATCTTTTTCTTCCAAGGATACATCATGAGAATGCCCATCTTCGCCAGCCAAGGACAATTTATTCGGCCGAAGCCACAACATTAACACTTGGCAGAATTCACTACGATTTACTGTATGTCGCACGCCCTCAAACGATTATAAAATTCCCTTCGGCTTATTTGCATTACCCAATTAGAGCTCACCATAGAAACGACACATACTTTGTAAAATTAAAATAGTGGAATAGAAATGAACGTGTTGCTAGCCTTTTTCTCTGTGAACGATCTTACTGACCATCAAAAAAAGGCGCTATATCTGAAAGTACTGTATCTGAGGAAAATGATGTGTTTGTCCCTGACTGTGTAGCAACGAAGACAGGATCGGGCAAGCCGATATGTTACCAGTTTCGATAGTTTTGTCAATTTACTAAAACACGGTTTGCACAAATATTTAGACATTCCATCGTCTTAATTCACTTGCCCACAAACAATTTTCAACGTTGGAATGGGAAATTTTGGAAACGTGTCAAAGAATATAGACAGTCTGTTCTTGACTGGATGAATCAGCGCAAAGCCTACATGTAATTTTGTAATCTGTGATGAGCTTCCGACCTTCACACGGCCTTCACATTTATGATACAGCAACGCTGATTGGTGACGCCAGCTCCATAGCGCGCTCAATCAAATGACTGGATTTAATTGCAGTGAAATACAGCTTTTCCTATTAAACACGATCACGTACGGGTTCGTGGGCCGGTTATGAATGGGGTATGCCGAAATCGACCTTCTTTGTCCGGTCCGGTCAAACCCTGGTGGCAGCCATGCTTGATTTTATTATTAGAGGACGCTTACGGGCGTAATCATCCCATATTTGGAACTCGCAAAATTACGACACGCTGTAACTTATGGCGTTATGGTGACAGATGTATAATAAGTATTGATTATTCAAACAGAGGGAGTTTTTCTGTTTCTATTATGCATGTAACATAAATTATAGAACCCCCTCCAGTTCATCACAGTCCCTGTTCTGTGTCGTGGGTCCAACTATTGGATTGTCAGAAATGGGTAACTTTTGGAGTGGGAATGAAAATAACATTCAAGAAATTTGTAAACGTTTAGAGACTGACTATGATTCAAATTGGAAAAAAAATATAAAAACAGATGGGACAAAGAAACAGAATAAACTAAGAACGTATAAATTATTCAAAACAGAATTTAAAATGGAGGAGTATATAAATAATGTTAAGGATGGTGGAATAAGAAAATGAATATGCAAACTAAGAATAAGTGACCACCCCTTAATGATTGAGAAAGGCAGGCACTTAAGGCCAAAGGTTAAAGTTGAAAACAGGATCTGTACAAGATGCAACACAAATTCAATTGAGGATGAATTCCATTATGTTATGAAATGCCCACAACATATTACAATTAGGAGCAAATTGTTTGACTCAATTAAAAATAAAACTGTTAATTTCTATTTGATGGATGAAGAGTCAAAATTTAAATACATTATGGGCAACACTTCCACATTAATACAGCTTGGCATTTTTATAAAAGAAAGTATGGTAATGTGACACAGTACGGTAATTATCAATTCCCTGATTTTTCCAAGCCCTTTTGTTAAACTGTTTTAGTATTTTTTTAATGTATTTAGGAATTGTTATCTAGTTATAAATTGGACTATGTTCTATTCAAAATGAATAATGTCAATAAAGTTAAAGATATCTTGGTTAAGTCATAAGTGAGCTTATAGGATAGGACAATGCAAAGCTACATACTATTTGGTGACTTGTATAAACTGAGTGTATATAAATAAAGACAAACAAAAATAAGGACAATCTGGTGAGAAATGCCCGCAGATGGCCAACTAGCAGGGAAAATAATCCATCCCTGATGACTTAGCCAGAATGGAGCCACCATTGTCTTGGTTTACAATATCCTGAGTGTTGCAACTGTCGATGGAAATGACGGTAATGGATGTACATGACGTACATCGGCCACTTGGCGTTCAGTAGTGAATGCTTGGTTCAGGTCGTGTTTTGGCAACCAATGACAAGATCTGGCATTTAATGCAGTTTAATACTGTGTTAGTATGATATATACCCCTGATAAGAGTGCACTAACATTTTTTGCTGTGCACACCAAGTGAGAATACCCACCATAAGAGATCTGAGAAGTATTGACCAGGTACAGGGGTACCTACCTGTGAGAGGTAGGCTGCAGTTACAGCATTATAGCCAAACGTTGCTTGGACTGTTGGAATTGGTGGTATGCTGATCTGCTTTTAGTCCCTTTGTTGAACGTTAAAGTAAACTCCCATTCAGGCTTCGATGTCATTTCATGTAAACATCACCTTCATTGACTGCATTGGATGGTTATCACCTTTCTGTTTACGTTTGCCTTTACCCATAAGTGTAAGCCTGAGAAAGAAAGTGCCTTGTATGCAGTTGCAGTATATATCTCTGTTATAGACGCTCAACTTTAACACACACTGTGTAAATTGATAGACCCTGCAATAGATCTACTGTAGAACCCTTGATGAATTCCACCAGGGATTTACCTACAGATTTCATTTCACTATCAAATAATGTGGGGGTTCAATTCAAGCTGAATTTTCTAATCGATGCTTGCTTGTAAATGTAGTGGAGCAAGTCTAGACAGCACAACAGTATAGAAGTGTAATCAAAGTATGATAAACATTCAATGATTGACAACAATCTATAGAAGATACACTACAAGCTGCAAACTTGACACACGAGTATTTTAGCTCAGGCTCTCAAAATACACCAGGGTTTTAACAAATGGAAACATGATTCAATCTTAATATTGATTATTCTTGAAATAAAAACGGCAAAACACTTGACAAATCCACGTATCTAAATAAACGATTGCCTTAAAATTCACAATTCTGGCACGAGAGCCAGTGAAATACAACCCGTCAAATGTGAATACACAGAGCAAGTGGGTAACAGGTGTGTGATTATACATGACGTACAAAGATTCCCCTAAATAGTCAAGGCTTTTGGACATAATGGCGCCCAATAGTGGGGATTGGCAGACTAAGTATCATTTCTAGCCCCACTTTGCAAATTCCTTAAACAGATGTATATGATCAGTGTCATAAGGACCTCAAGTTTCTCCATCGAGAGTGCATTATATATCAGCGGTGGTATCAAGCAGATGAACAGCTCTGGAAAGTAAAGATTCCACCAACTACTTCCTTCATGCATCGAAATCAGATGATTGATACAGTATTTAAAAATTAGGCAACGTTGCATGCTTTTCATGGTAGGCGTGTACAGATAATGGCTTCATGTTCAGTGTCTTGCATGGCAATGCCATCGCCTCAGGTAAGATTATTGCTGAGCAAATGCTATTGACAACTTTCAGAATACCCTTGGTTGGCTCCCGAACATGGAACACGTCTCTTAATTTTCGTACAGATAGTGTGGAACCAGTATCACCGCAATCACATTTTGGTATGTCAGCCATCTTTGAAAGCTATCCTGGCTAAGTTCAGGTAACAGCCAGTCACATCGGCTATGAGCATACTAGGTAACACCCAGTCACATGGGTTATGAGCATACTAGGTAACATCCAGTCACATGGGTTATGAGCATACTAGGTAACATCCAGTCACATGGGTTATGAGCATACTAGGTAACACCCAGTCACATGGGTTATGAGCATACTAGGTAACAGCCAGTAACATGGGTTATGAGCATACTAGGTAACAGCCAGTAACATGGGTTATGAGCATACTAGGTAACACCCAGGCATTGGTTATGAGCATACTAGGTAACACCCAGTCACATGGGTTATGAGCATACTAGGTAACAGCCAGTAACATGGGTTATGAGCATACTAGGTAACAGCCAGTAACATGGGTTATGAGCATACTAGGTAACACCCAGGCATTGGTTATGAGCATACTAGGTAACAGCCAGTCACATGGGTTATGAGCATACTAGGTAACAGCCAGTCACATGGGTTATGAGCATACTAGGTAACAGCCAGTCACATGGGTTATGAGCATACTAGGTAACACCCAGTCACATGGGTTATGAGCATACTAGGTAACACACAGTCACATGGGTTATGAGCATACTAGGTAACACCAAGTTGCATTGGTTATGAGCATACCAGGTAACACCCAGTCACATGGGTTATGAACATACTAGGTAACACCCAGTCACATGGGTTATGAGCACACAAGGTAACACCCAGTCACATGGGTCATGAGCATACTAGGTAACACCCAGTCACATGGGTTATGAGCATACTAGGTAACACACAGTCACATGGGTTATGAGCATACAAGGTAACACCCAGTCACATGGGTTATGAGCACACAAGGTAACACCCAGTCACATGGGTTATGAGCACACAAGGTAACACCCAGTCACATGGGTTATGAGCACCCAAGGTAACACCCAGTCACATGGGTTATGAGCACACAAGGTAACACCCAGTCACATGGATTATGAGCACACAAGGTAACACCCAGTCACACGGGTTATGAGCATACAAGGTAACACCCAGTCACATGGGTTATGAGCACACAAGGTAATACCCAGTCACATGGGTTATGAGCATACTAGGTAACACCTACTCACATGGGTTATGAGCACACAAAATAACACCCAGTCACATGGGTTATGAGCACACAATGTAACACCCAGTCACATGGATTATGAGCACACAAGGTAACACCCAGTCACATAGGTTATGAGCACACAAGGTAACACCCAGTCACATGGGTTATGAGCACACAAGGTAACACCCAGTCACATGGGTTATGAGCATACTAGGTAACACCCAGGCATTGGTTATGAGCATACTAGGTAACACCCAGTCACATGGGTTATGAGCATACTAGGTAACAGCCAGTAACATGGGTTATGAGCATACTAGGTAACAGCCAGGTATTGGTTATGAGCATACTAGGTAACACCCAGTCACATGGGTTATGAGCATACTAGGTAACACCCAGTCACATGGGTTATGAGCATACTAGGTAACAGCCAGTAACATGGGCTATGAGCATACTAGGTAACACCCAGTCACATGGGTTATGAGCATACTAGGTAACACCCAGTCGCATTGGTTATGAGCATACCAGGTAACACCCAGTCACATAGGTTATGAACATACTAGGTAACACCCAGTCACATGGGTTATGAGCACACAAGGTAACACCCAGTCACATGGGTTATGAGCACACAAGGTAACACCCAGTCACATGGGTTATGAGCACACAAGGTAACACCCAGTCACATGGGTTATGAGCACACACGGTAACACCCAGTCACATGGATTATGAGCACACAAGGTAACACCCAGTCACATGGGTTATGAGCACACAAGGTAACACCCAGTCACATAGGTTATGAGCACACAAGGTAACACCCAGTCACATGGGTTATGAGCACACAAGGTAACACCCAGTCACATGGGTTATGAGCATACTAGGTAACACCTAGTCACCTGGGTTATGAGCACATAAGGTAACACCCAGTCACATGGGTTATGAGAATACTAGGTAACACCCAGTCACATGGGTTATGAGCACACAAGGTAACATCCAGTCACATGGGTTATGAGCATACTAAGTAACACCCAGTCACACGGGTTATGAGCACACAAGGTAACACCCAGTCACAAAGGTTATGAACATACTAGGTAACACCCAGTCACATGGGTTATGGGCACACAAGGTAACACCCAGTCACATGGGTTATGAGCATACAAGGTAACACCCAGTCACATGGGTTATGAGCACACAAGGTAACACCCAGTCACATGGGTTATGAGCATACTAGGTAACACCCAGTTGCATTGGTTATGAGCATACTAGGCAACACCCAGTCACATGGGTTATGAACATACTAGGTAACACCCAGTCACATGGGTTATGAGCACACAAGGTAAAACCCAGTCACATGGGTTATGAGCATACTAGGTAACACCCAGTCACATGTGTTATGAGCACACAATGTAACACCCAGTAGCATGGGTTATAAGCACACAAGGTAACACCCAGTCACATGGGTTATGAGCATACAAGGTAACACCCAGTCACATGGGTTATGAGCACACAAGGTAACACCCAATCACATGGGTTATGAGCATACTAGGTAACACCCAGTCACATGGGTTATGATCACACAAGGTAACACCCAGTCACATGGGTTATGAGCATACTCGGTAACACCCAGTCACATGGGTTATGAGCACACAAGGTAACACCCAGTCAGATGGGTTATGAGCACACAAGGTAACACCTAGTCACATGGGTTATGAGCATACCAGGTAATACCCAGTCACATGGGTTATGAGCACACAAGGTAACACCCAGTCACATGGGTTATGAGCATACTAAGTAACACCCAGTCACACGGGTTATGAGCACACAAGGTAACACCCAGTCACAAAGGTTATGAACATACTAGGTAACACCCAGTCACATGGGTTATGAGCACACAAGGTAACACCCAGTCACATGGGTTATGAGCATACAAGGTAACACCCAGTCACATGGGTTATGAGCACACAAGGTAACACCCAGTCACATGGGTTATGAGCATACTAGGTAACACCCAGTTGCATTGGTTATGAGCATACTAGGCAACACCCAGTCACATGGGTTATGAACATACTAGGTAACACCCAGTCACATGGGTTATGAGCACACAAGGTAAAACCCAGTCACATGGGTTATGAGCATACTAGGTAACACCCAGTCACATGTGTTATGAGCACACAATGTAACACCCAGTCACATGGGTTATAAGCACACAAGGTAACACCCAGTCACATGGGTTATGAGCATACAAGGTAACACCCAGTCACATGGGTTATGAGCACACAATGTAACACCCAATCACATGGGTTATGAGCATACTAGGTAACACCCAGTCACATGGGTTATGAGCACACAAGGTAACACCCAGTCACATGGGTTATGAGCATACTCGGTAACACCCAGTCACATGGGTTATGAGCACACAAGGTAACACCCAGTCAGATGGGTTATGAGCACACAAGGTAACACCTAGTCACATGGGTTATGAGCATACCAGGTAATACCCAGTCACATGGGTTATGAGCACACAAGGTAACACCCAGTCACATGGGTTATGAGCATGCAAGGTAACACCCAGTCACATGGGTTATGAGCACACAAGGTAACACCCAGTCACATGATTTATGAGCACACAAGGTAACACCCAGTCACATGGGTTATGAGCATGCAAGGTAACACCCAGTCACATGGGTTATGAGCACATAAGGTAACACCCAGTCACATGGGTTATGAGCATACTCGGTAACACCCAGTCACATGGGTTATGAGCACACAAGATAACACCCAGTCACATGGGTTATGGGCACACAAGGTAACACCCAGTCACATGGGTCATGAGCATACTAGGTAACACCCAGTCACATGGGTTATGAGCATACTAGGTAACACACAGTCACATGGGTTATGAGCATACAAGGTAACACCCAGTCACATGGGTTATGAGCACACAAGGTAACACCCAGTCACATGGGTTATGAGCACCCAAGGTAACACCCAGTCACATGGGTTATGAGCACACAAGGTAACACCCAGTCACATGGATTATGAGCACACAAGGTAACACCCAGTCACACGGGTTATGAGCATACAAGGTAACACCCAGTCACATGGGTTATGAGCACACAAGGTAACACCCAGTCACATGGGTTATGAGCACACAAGGTAATACTCAGTCACATGGGTTATGAGCATATTAGGTAACACCCAGTCACATGGGTTATGAGCACACAAGGTAACACCCAGTCACATGGGTTATGAGCATACAAGGTAAGACCCAGTCACATGGGTTATGAGCACACAAGGTAATATTCAGTCACATGGGTTATGAGCACACAAGGTAACACCCAGTCACATGGGTTATGAGCATACAAGGTAAGACCCAGTCACATGGGTTATGAGCACACAAGGTAACACCCAGTCACATGGATTATGAGTACACAAGGTAACACCAGGTCACATGGGTTATGAGCATGCAAGGTAACACCCAGTCACATGGGTTATGAGCACATAAGGTAACACCCAGTCACATGGGTTATGAGCATACTCGGTAACACCCAGTCACATGGGTTATGAGCACACAAGATAACACCCAGTCACATGGGTTATGAGCACACAAGGTAACACCCAGTCACATGGGTTATGAGCATACTAGGTAACACACAGTCACACGGGTTATGAGCACACAAGGTAACACCCAGTCACATGGGTTATGAGCATACAAGGTAACACCCAGTCACATGGGTTATGAGCACACAAGGTAACACCCAGTCACATGGGTTATGAGCACACAAGGTAACACCCAGTCACATGGATTATGAGCACACAAGGTAACACCCAGTCACATGGGTTATGAGCATACAAGGTAACACCCAGTCACATGGGTTATGAGCACACAAGGTAACACCCAGTCACATGGGTTATGAGCACACAAGGTAATACTCAGTCACATGGGTTATGAGCATGTTAGGTAACACCCAGTCACATGGGTTATGAGCACACAAGGTAACACCCAGTCACATGGGTTATGAGCATACAAGGTAACACCCAGTCACATGGGTTATGAGCACACAAGGTAACACCCAGTCACATGGGTTATGAACACACAAGGTAACACCCAGTCACATGGGTTATGAGCACACAAGGTAACACCCAGTCACATGGGTTATGAACATACTAGGTAACACCCAGTCACATGGGTTATGAGCACACACGGTAACACCCAGTCACATGGATTATGAGCACACAAGGTAACACCCAGTCACATGGGTTATGAGCACACAAGGTAACACCCAGTCACATAGGTTATGAGCACACAAGGTAACACCCAGTCACATGGGTTATGAGCACACAAGGTAACACCCAGTCACATGGGTTATGAGCATACTAGGTAACACCTAGTCACCTGGGTTATGAGCACATAAGGTAACACCCAGTCACATGGGTTATGAGAATACTAGGTAACACCCAGTCACATGGGTTATGAGCACACAATGTAACACCCAGTCACATGGATTATGAGCACACAAGGTAACACCCAGTCACATAGGTTATGAGCACACAAGGTAACACCCAGTCACATGGGTTATGAGCACACAAGGTAACACCCAGTCACATGGGTTATGAGCATACTAGGTAACACCCAGGCATTGGTTATGAGCATACTAGGTAACACCCAGTCACATGGGTTATGAGCATACTAGGTAACAGCCAGTAACATGGGTTATGAGCATACTAGGTAACAGCCAGGTATTGGTTATGAGCATACTAGGTAACACCCAGTCACATGGGTTATGAGCATACTAGGTAACACCCAGTCACATGGGTTATGAGCATACTAGGTAACAGCCAGTAACATGGGCTATGAGCATACTAGGTAACACCCAGTCACATGGGTTATGAGCATACTAGGTAACACCCAGTCGCATTGGTTATGAGCATACCAGGTAACACCCAGTCACATAGGTTATGAACATACTAGGTAACACCCAGTCACATGGGTTATGAGCACACAAGGTAACACCCAGTCACATGGGTTATGAGCACACAAGGTAACACCCAGTCACATGGGTTATGAGCACACAAGGTAACACCCAGTCACATGGGTTATGAGCACACACGGTAACACCCAGTCACATGGATTATGAGCACACAAGGTAACACCCAGTCACATGGGTTATGAGCACACAAGGTAACACCCAGTCACATAGGTTATGAGCACACAAGGTAACACCCAGTCACATGGGTTATGAGCACACAAGGTAACACCCAGTCACATGGGTTATGAGCATACTAGGTAACACCTAGTCACCTGGGTTATGAGCACATAAGGTAACACCCAGTCACATGGGTTATGAGAATACTAGGTAACACCCAGTCACATGGGTTATGAGCACACAAGGTAACATCCAGTCACATGGGTTATGAGCATACTAAGTAACACCCAGTCACACGGGTTATGAGCACACAAGGTAACACCCAGTCACAAAGGTTATGAACATACTAGGTAACACCCAGTCACATGGGTTATGGGCACACAAGGTAACACCCAGTCACATGGGTTATGAGCATACAAGGTAACACCCAGTCACATGGGTTATGAGCACACAAGGTAACACCCAGTCACATGGGTTATGAGCATACTAGGTAACACCCAGTTGCATTGGTTATGAGCATACTAGGCAACACCCAGTCACATGGGTTATGAACATACTAGGTAACACCCAGTCACATGGGTTATGAGCACACAAGGTAAAACCCAGTCACATGGGTTATGAGCATACTAGGTAACACCCAGTCACATGTGTTATGAGCACACAATGTAACACCCAGTAGCATGGGTTATAAGCACACAAGGTAACACCCAGTCACATGGGTTATGAGCATACAAGGTAACACCCAGTCACATGGGTTATGAGCACACAAGGTAACACCCAATCACATGGGTTATGAGCATACTAGGTAACACCCAGTCACATGGGTTATGATCACACAAGGTAACACCCAGTCACATGGGTTATGAGCATACTCGGTAACACCCAGTCACATGGGTTATGAGCACACAAGGTAACACCCAGTCAGATGGGTTATGAGCACACAAGGTAACACCTAGTCACATGGGTTATGAGCATACCAGGTAATACCCAGTCACATGGGTTATGAGCACACAAGGTAACACCCAGTCACATGGGTTATGAGCATACTAAGTAACACCCAGTCACACGGGTTATGAGCACACAAGGTAACACCCAGTCACAAAGGTTATGAACATACTAGGTAACACCCAGTCACATGGGTTATGAGCACACAAGGTAACACCCAGTCACATGGGTTATGAGCATACAAGGTAACACCCAGTCACATGGGTTATGAGCACACAAGGTAACACCCAGTCACATGGGTTATGAGCATACTAGGTAACACCCAGTTGCATTGGTTATGAGCATACTAGGCAACACCCAGTCACATGGGTTATGAACATACTAGGTAACACCCAGTCACATGGGTTATGAGCACACAAGGTAAAACCCAGTCACATGGGTTATGAGCATACTAGGTAACACCCAGTCACATGTGTTATGAGCACACAATGTAACACCCAGTCACATGGGTTATAAGCACACAAGGTAACACCCAGTCACATGGGTTATGAGCATACAAGGTAACACCCAGTCACATGGGTTATGAGCACACAATGTAACACCCAATCACATGGGTTATGAGCATACTAGGTAACACCCAGTCACATGGGTTATGAGCACACAAGGTAACACCCAGTCACATGGGTTATGAGCATACTCGGTAACACCCAGTCACATGGGTTATGAGCACACAAGGTAACACCCAGTCAGATGGGTTATGAGCACACAAGGTAACACCTAGTCACATGGGTTATGAGCATACCAGGTAATACCCAGTCACATGGGTTATGAGCACACAAGGTAACACCCAGTCACATGGGTTATGAGCATGCAAGGTAACACCCAGTCACATGGGTTATGAGCACACAAGGTAACACCCAGTCACATGATTTATGAGCACACAAGGTAACACCCAGTCACATGGGTTATGAGCATGCAAGGTAACACCCAGTCACATGGGTTATGAGCACATAAGGTAACACCCAGTCACATGGGTTATGAGCATACTCGGTAACACCCAGTCACATGGGTTATGAGCACACAAGATAACACCCAGTCACATGGGTTATGGGCACACAAGGTAACACCCAGTCACATGGGTCATGAGCATACTAGGTAACACCCAGTCACATGGGTTATGAGCATACTAGGTAACACACAGTCACATGGGTTATGAGCATACAAGGTAACACCCAGTCACATGGGTTATGAGCACACAAGGTAACACCCAGTCACATGGGTTATGAGCACCCAAGGTAACACCCAGTCACATGGGTTATGAGCACACAAGGTAACACCCAGTCACATGGATTATGAGCACACAAGGTAACACCCAGTCACACGGGTTATGAGCATACAAGGTAACACCCAGTCACATGGGTTATGAGCACACAAGGTAACACCCAGTCACATGGGTTATGAGCACACAAGGTAATACTCAGTCACATGGGTTATGAGCATATTAGGTAACACCCAGTCACATGGGTTATGAGCACACAAGGTAACACCCAGTCACATGGGTTATGAGCATACAAGGTAAGACCCAGTCACATGGGTTATGAGCACACAAGGTAATATTCAGTCACATGGGTTATGAGCACACAAGGTAACACCCAGTCACATGGGTTATGAGCATACAAGGTAAGACCCAGTCACATGGGTTATGAGCACACAAGGTAACACCCAGTCACATGGATTATGAGTACACAAGGTAACACCAGGTCACATGGGTTATGAGCATGCAAGGTAACACCCAGTCACATGGGTTATGAGCACATAAGGTAACACCCAGTCACATGGGTTATGAGCATACTCGGTAACACCCAGTCACATGGGTTATGAGCACACAAGATAACACCCAGTCACATGGGTTATGAGCACACAAGGTAACACCCAGTCACATGGGTTATGAGCATACTAGGTAACACACAGTCACACGGGTTATGAGCACACAAGGTAACACCCAGTCACATGGGTTATGAGCATACAAGGTAACACCCAGTCACATGGGTTATGAGCACACAAGGTAACACCCAGTCACATGGGTTATGAGCACACAAGGTAACACCCAGTCACATGGATTATGAGCACACAAGGTAACACCCAGTCACATGGGTTATGAGCATACAAGGTAACACCCAGTCACATGGGTTATGAGCACACAAGGTAACACCCAGTCACATGGGTTATGAGCACACAAGGTAATACTCAGTCACATGGGTTATGAGCATGTTAGGTAACACCCAGTCACATGGGTTATGAGCACACAAGGTAACACCCAGTCACATGGGTTATGAGCATACAAGGTAACACCCAGTCACATGGGTTATGAGCACACAAGGTAACACCCAGTCACATGGGTTATGAACACACAAGGTAACACCCAGTCACATGGGTTATGAGCACACAAGGTAACACCCAGTCACATGGGTTATGAACATACTAGGTAACACCCAGTCACATGGGTTATGAGCACACAAGGTAACACCCAGTCACATGGGTTATGAGCATACAAGGTAACACCCAGTCACATGGGTTATGAGCATACAAGGTAACACCCAGTCCCATGGGTTATGAGCACACAAGGTAACACCCAGTCCTATGGGTTATGAGCACACAAGGTAACACCCAGTCCTATGGGTTATGAGCACACAAGGTAACACCCAGTCACATGGGTTATGAGCATACAAGGTAACATCCAGTCAAATGGGTTATGAGCATACAAGGTAACACCCAGTCACATGGGTTATGAGCACACAAGGTAACACCCAGTCACATGGGTTATGAGCATACAAGGTAACACCCAGTCACATGGGTTATGAGCATACAAGGTAACACCCAGTCACATGGGTTATGAGCACACAAGGTAACACCCAGTCACATGGGTTATGAGCACACAAGGTAACACCCAGTCACATGGGTTATGAGCACACAAGGTAACACCCAGTCACATGGGTTATGAGCACACAAGGTAACACCCAGTCACATGGGTTATGAACATACAAGGTAACACCCAGTCACATGGGTTATGAGCACACAAGGTAACACCCAGTCACATGGGTTATGAGCATACAAGGTAACACCCAGTCACATGGGTTATGAGTATACTAGGTAATACCCAGCCTTCAACTGTTTCTGCTTTGGCTACTTCAACTTGGTTCCTGTTCAATACATCATCAAGAATTGCGCCTATACAGGATTTTTGACTCAGTCTTGCACAACAGAATAGCTGTATGTGTTCTGAGTAGAATTAATTTACCACAATGCATGCAGTTATTTATAGTTGTGATCCAGGTTACAAATTATTTTAGATATGGAGAGGCTGGGCACAATCAGCTGGGATCTTACAAAGATAACTACTTTGTACTCAAACAAATATATTAAAACACGACACAAAAGTCTTTCTAACAACCTATGTTTATTAGGTACATAAATTGATAACTGGAAGACTAAATTGGATAAACCACGTGTATAAATGCACACAGATTAGCCTGGTAACCAGATTACATGGTAAGGGTTAGGGATGTTTACATAATAGTCTGGAATTCATGCAAAGAATTTGATCATCAGCAATTTATGTAAATATATTTGCAATGCCAGTGAATGGACAGTCACACTTTCGTAGGTATGGCAACCCAGGTAATATAGCACATGGGGGAAAATTTATAACTGTCATCCAGTGTTTAGGAAATTAACATATTCAGATTAGTTCTATTTATCAGCCAATCAACAACAATTGCGGCTTGTGGAGGCAAAAATCTTCTAGACTATTGTGTCGAAAAGACCTAACCTGTAAGTACCGTGTCTGGTTACCAGCCCTTGTATCAAAAGTACTTTAAACATAACTGGGAAGTTCAATTTGTAATAGATTGTGAAGACTTTAAACTCCAATTGCAAAGGAAAAAAATAGTTTATGTTCAATGTGTATTCTAAAAATAAGATGTGCCAGCAGCTTTTTATTTTCATTCTATAAATTTATGCTTTTATTATGTTTTTTTATGGAAACTGCATTTTAAATATTAAAACAAGCTGTGATGTGCACGGTTTTACCCGACTTGCTTCTGCTTTAATACATAAAATTAAACAAACATTATACCCAAAACAAAGTAATTTTAGCATTTAACTGTAGAGGGCACAGCATGGCAAAATTTTAGTACTTTTTCTATTTGTCAATGGTCTCTCAAACGGAGTTTCATTTAAAATGAAAGTAAGCTCTGCAAAATTGATAGAAAATGAATATAATGTAACATTTTTTGAAAGCTCAATATAGGAGAAAACAAATACCGTACATACAATTTTTAATATTGGTTTATAGAATTATATAACATAATTTTGTAAACAACTGTTAATAAAGGATGTACTCTTACTACTGTAAAACATGTCTTTTTCGCGAATTTAGCGAGAGAACTGATTTGCTAATTCAAGATGTCACTAATGACTTTATTATCAATTCAAAATGGCCACCAAACAACGAAATCAACAATGACAAGAGATTTGCTAAATCAACATTTCGCTATTACGTCATTTTACCACAATTCGCTAAAATTACATTTTACATGCTTATGTTTTTTTAAATATGGCGTTGAGATATACTTACTTCATCAAAATTAACCACCACCAAATGTGTATAGCACATTAAGCATAAGCATCTCAGAATGAACAGAAATCTTGCAAAAAAGTCAGTGATTTCTTGCAAACACTCACTTTGTGGATTCATTTTTAATCCACTCAATTAACAATGTAAACTAATACATAATCAATTTTACATGTTGAGTAACTGATCAAAATGTTTCCTGGTCACTACCAGAATTAGGATTAAGTTTGGTTACTTAGTAACCGTATCTATTTGAAGCCTACTTGATAAGTAGATTAATATTCTGATTGAGCAATACCCAACTTTAAAAATACATAGCTTTCAAAGCAAAATATGGTGTACAAAATAAAAATATTTTCAATATAAATAAACATAGCAATATTTGGACTATACTAGCATAGGATTAACTGGCCATTCATTTCCCCTCAAATTTTAAATTTACTCAATAAAGTTTCCTGGCATGTTAGCTAGTTACTACAATTGAGAGTATCATACGAGTTGAATAGACGCATGTTGTTTCTCAGAAATATCTTCAAAGGTACAAATGAACCTTTGGATCCTAAGATGTTATAATTACATTTTGTCCAACTTTATTGTTTTTGATTGTTAAAATCGATAAATACATTTTCCATTGATATCTGTACAATACAAAATCAACAATTTTCTCCACCACAAAACCAAGGCTTTGAATAGTAAAATATCAACCTAAAACTGCTCATTTCTGCTGATTGGAAGGCAATCAACATCCATTGATTGACTGAAGAGATGACAAAAGTTATTGCTATTACTTCAAGGCACAATGTGAATTTCAATTAAGTTGACATTCCAGTATCAGCTCTATCTTAATCCCAGTTACAAATCAGCAATCAATCAAATTTGAGTCACTGCCAAGGTCAATTCACAAACTAATCAGTCTGATATTATTTGTTAATGCTATATTATCAGTAAATTGAACCTAAGCTGACCTGACCTGACACTTTCCAAGTATTAAAGAACCATTGAGCTACTTTCAATTGCAATTTTGTCGGTATTTTTAATGCATGTAATACTGAGTCTGAATAATCAAATTCACATTAACAACTGACAAATTTAAATTCAGTTCTAATAAAAATTCATTTTTCTCTAACTAGAAATAATTATTACAAAAATTACTAAATTTCTAATCTCTAATGTTAGTGAGTTACAAAGTATATATAGCACCCTCAAGTCAAATGAAGAGTAGAGCTGTAGTATAACACCGCCCCCTCCCCCATCTTGTTCCAAAAAAAAAGTGCTGATGACAGAAGTAATCATGGAAAATAGGTTGATCAACCAATATGCTAATACAATTATTAAACACCATACTTGCCATTCTTGGCATGGTGTGCCATGAAACTTTAGGTTTGCACAGAAAAATAAGTTCAACTGCCATTCACACTTTTTTTGTCAGCACTGGTATATGCAAATGTTTGTAATACGAGACATTTTACATGTACATATATTATATAAGTGTTCAATTAAACTAACTTTTTAGTAAAAAAAATATTGACTAATAATAAAACATAGTACATGTCATTAAAAATATTAATGACTGTTACTATGACAACATCAAATGTATTTGTATTCTAACAGTACATAAAATAAATGTTTATAACCATTCATAAAAGTTCAATTATATAAAAGTGACCAACAATGACTAAAAAGAAAATTAACATATTTGCTCTATTAGTAGTGCCTATGCTTATGTAAAAAAACAAAAAACAGCCATGTCTATATGGTTAACTAAATATTTTGTTTAAAGATCCCATGATGCACTGGTTTTAGAAGTTGACTGTAAAACTTTCAAAATTAATATTTATGAATGCCAATTCAAATTAAAAACAAGAGGTTGTTATCTGCTATTGGAATCACTTTAGTACAGCCCTCTACGAACAAGGCAGATTACTGATTGGATGACGCTAAAATCATTTTGAAATTATATTCATCTGGTGTGACATTTGAGTTTCTAAATGTTATTTAAATAATAATAAATTAACCATAAACCATATTCACGGTTATTTCAAAATGAGTGCATTGGAAAGGTGCATCTACATGTATTAATATAAATAGAGAAAATATAAATAACAATTTCTGTATATAGTAACTACCGGAAACAGAAAATGGAATACGTTTGAATATATATAACAGAATAAAAAAAAAAACTTATAAACTACAAAAAGAATATTTTAATAAACTTATCAATGTACCCATTGTATATACCGATGTATACATGTATCTGAATTTAGATCAAATTCATATGTAAAGTCAATGCTTCTTAGTTTTATCTAATTTTCATTTCATGTAAAGTCACATTACAATGGAATATTGTAACCACATCTCAAATATGCAAGCAAGACCTGGCAGAGATTTGATGGTTATTCATAATATATACAAGTATAGATTATATAAAATTTATTGAAGGAATGTGGAGTTGGAGTTTTGAGTGAGATGTACAGCAATATAGAAGGTTAAATAAATAAATCAGAGTAATATAGAATTCAAACATTGACTGTTTTAATTTAACTGCATGCTAAGGAGTTCAAACATTGATTGTTTTAATTTAACTGCATGCTAAGAAGTTCAAACATTGACTGTTTTAATTTAACTGCATGCTAAGGTGTTCAAACATTGACTGTTTTAATTTAACTGCATGCTAAGGAGTTCAAACATTGACTGTTTTAATTTAACTGCATGCTAAGGTGTTCAAACATTGACTGTTTTAATTTAACTGCATGCTAAGGTGTTCAAACATTGACTGTTTTAATTTAACTGCATGCTAAGGAGTTCAAACATTGACTGTTTTAATTTAACTGCATGCTAAGGTGTTCAAACATTGACTGTTTTAATTTAACTGCATGCTAAGGAGTTCAAACACTGACTGTTTTAATTTAACTGCATGCTAAGGAGTTCAAACATTGACTGTTTTAATTTAACTCCATGCTAAGGAGTTCAAACATTGACTGTTTTAATTTAACTGCATGCTAAGGTGTTCAAACATTGACTGTTTTAATTTAACTCCATGCTAAGGAGTTCAAACACTGACTGTTTTAATTT
This sequence comes from Saccoglossus kowalevskii, assembly GCF_978046115.1. Taxonomy (NCBI): domain Eukaryota; kingdom Metazoa; phylum Hemichordata; class Enteropneusta; family Harrimaniidae; genus Saccoglossus; species Saccoglossus kowalevskii. Next base: position 28,226,694 of record NC_140642.1, on the reverse strand, counting down.
AACTGCATGCTAAGGAGTTCAAACACTGACTGTTTTAATTTAACTGCATGCTAAGGAGTTCAAACATTGACTGTTTTAATTTAACTCCATGCTAAGGAGTTCAAACATTGACTGTTTTAATTTAACTGCATGCTAGAAAATTAAAACACGTTGCATGTACACATTTTAAAACTTTCATCCTAAAATAAAAGTTTTAAAACCAAACACAGTACATTTGAACTGTGAACAAAGGCACTTAATTATTGCTTACGATAGTAAGCATAACTTATGCTACTGTGGAATACTTTATTTTCGCTGGAATTAATTTTCACTGAAAAGGCTTTTTGGGCGTTTTGTATGGAACTTATTTTCACTGATTTTTGATGAATTTAATGTGAAATATAGGAAAAAAAGTATATTCGCTGGATTTTATTTTCACGGAATCATCCATTCAGCGAAAATAAATTCCAAGCGAAATTAAAGTATTCTACAGTATTAGATAAAACTAAAAACTGAATTCTATTATACAATAAATCAATATGCAAATCCACTAGTTTACCCAGTTAAGTGGCTGGTAGGCACTGTGCTGGTGAGATCAAACTATTACATATGGCATCTGAAAGATCGTACCTAAATTAGGATTTCAACAGTCTGTAGACGAGATGCCAATTTTTAAAGGGGTGGTACATATTGCTATGTACATTTAACCACTGAAATTAACAAGATGGAACTATGTAAAGAGACTGCTGCAGTTTCAGACACCTAATGTATAATCTTACTAAACAGTGATTGATGAGTTGTACGTCTTTAATTTACTCAATCAACCAATTTATCACAACAGTCAAAGCACATTTTGAATTTTAATTAGTTTTACTTGCCAGACAATGTTAGGAAAGGCAGTCTACAAGTCAACTCTTGAGTTCTACGCAAGAGCTGAAATTTAGCAAACGTGTTTTGGGGATGACCTTCCTGAATAATTTAATGGGAGTTTTTTCAAATGATGGAAACATAAGTAAAAAAATATAAGTTTCAGATCAATGCATGCCAGTTTGAAATCAGCCGCACAATAATGTTTTTTTTTGGTGACATTTTTGAAGAAAAAAATGAAAATTCAGAAATAGGAAGAAGGATGTCACCTGCTGGTACACAAGTCTATTACACATGCCCAGAACACATGTATAAAATATTCTCAATGGCACGTACAGGTTTGCTATTGAATGCTTATGTTTTTGCGAATAAAGCACAGTTCAAAGATGAACAGAACCTTGCCTTGAGAACAAAATAAAAACAAAAAACAAATTCATCAGTTTTTCTGAGAAATCTTGGACTAGAAATCTATTTTTATGTTTGGCCTAATATTTTTAATGCATGATCTCTCTCAAATTAAAACAATATGTATCCAAACAACAAAAATGTCAAAACTTAATACTAACTTAAATAGTAATATAAAAAAAATTGTCATGGGCTGACTTTCGGTAAGGAATACAATAAATGGATTTGCAAAATTGCAAAAACTTTAGTATGTATGTACTTTATATATCTAAAAGGCAATCGTGGTTATACTTGTCTATAGTGAAAAAATTAAAATCTATCTACAATTACAGAATAAAATGAATTATCATACGAGTTATACCAATATCATACATTAATATCGAGAAGAGGCAGAGGTCATGATGACACCACGTTAAGTACACTTTGTTTCTAAAATCCCTAAGTCTGATTAAAATGATTATTGCAATATCTCATAAAGTAAGTATACACAGTAAATGTTGCTGCATTGACGGGAAAGGATCGCAGTAAATTAGCTGATAATCCATTAAGAAACACTCTAAACCCTTCGGCTTTAATACTCTTGCGCAGACAGTCAATGGTACCACGGTACAATGGGGTTCCTTCAACGGCGTCTGCCTGAATACGTGATTTGATTACATCTATTGGGTGAGACAGAAGCCATGAACATGTGCCACTTAAGCCTCCTGCAATTATCAATTCAGCCAGACCAAGGTTTTCACCTTTTGGATGACGAGATTGAAAAAACGTACAAAAGGTTTCATAAGCTGCAAAATACAGAGTAAATCCTGGAATATCTCTAATGAGAGTGGAATTCAATCCACGGTAACATCCCTTTATACCTTCTTTAATATATATCTTGTATATACACTGTATAGAACCTTTATATGCATGTTTGTGTGTGGAATAGTAGTGATGGCTCTCCCCTTTCCCTTGCAGTTGTAATCGTACTTTAGCTAGCTCCATGGGACATGCCACAACACACTGCACAGCACCAGCAGCAGCACCAGCAATAGAGTGGCTCACTATGGTTTGATCTTTGAACTGCCTCAGGGTATTAGCTTGTACACCAAAGATAATGGCATTTATAAAAGCAAGTCCAGCTAAAGGCGATGCAAGTCCTTTATATAATCCAAAAAACTGGAAATAAAACAAAATATTATATCCATGATTTAAAATTGCAATGTGACAAGATGTCCAAACTGCAAATGTGACAGGTTGGGCAGTCTGAAAGTGTGACAGGTTGTCTAGTCTGCAAATGTGACAGGTTGTCTAGTCTGCAAATGTGACAGGTTGTCTAGTCTGCAAATGTGACAGGTTGTCTAGTCTGCAAATGTGACAGGTTGTCTAGTCTGCAAATGTGACAGGTTGTCCAGTCTGCAAACGTGACAGGTTGTCCAGTCTGCAAACGTGACAGGTTGTCCAGTCTGCAAATGGGACAGGTTGTCCAGTCTGCGAATGGGACAGGTTGTCCAGTCTGCAAATAATGACAGGTTGTCCAGTCTGCAAATAATGACAGGTTGTCCAGTCTGCAAATAATGACAGGTTGTCCAGTCTGCAAATAATGACAGGTTGTCCAGTCTGCAAATGTGACAGGTTGTCCAGTCTGCTTATGTGACAGGTTGTCCAGTCTGCTAATGTGACAGGTTGTCCAGTCTGCAAAAGTGACAGGTTGTCCAGTCTGCAAATGGGACAGGTTGTCCAGTCTGCTTATGTGACAGGTTGTCCAGTCTGCTAATGTGACAGGTTGTCCAGTCTGCAAATGGGACAGGTTGTCCAGTCTGCTTATGTGACAGGTTGTCCAGTCTGCAAATGGGACAGGTTGTCCAGTCTGCTTATGTGACAGGTTGTCCAGTCTGCTAATGTGACAGGTTGTCCAGTCTGCAAATGGGACAGGTTGTCCAGTCTGCAAATAATGACAGGTTGTCCAGTCTGCAAATAATGACAGGTTGTCCAGTCTGCAAATGTGACAGGTTGTCCAGTCTGCAAACATGACAGGTTGTCCAGTCTGCAAACATGACAGGTTATCCAGTCTGCAAACATGACAGGTTGTCCAGTCTGCTTATGTGACAGGTTGTCCAGTCTGCTAATGTGACAGGTTGTCCAGTCTGCTAATGTGACAGGTTGTCCAGTCTGCTAATGTGACAGGTTGTCCAGTCTGCAAATGGGACAGGTTGTCCAGTCTGCTAATGTGACAGGTTGTCCAGTCTGCAAATGGGACAGGTTGTTCAGTCTGCAAATAATGACAGGTTTTCCAGTCTGCAAATAATGACAGGTTTTCCAGTCTGCTAATGTGACAGGTTGTCCAGTCTGCAAATGTGACAGATTGTCTCGTCTGCAAATGTAACAGGTTGTCCAGTCTGCAAACGTAACAGCTTGTCCAGTCTGCAAATGTGACAGGTTGTCCAGTCTGCAAACATGACAGGTTGTCCAGTCTGCAAATGTGACAGGTTGACCATTCTACAAATGTGACAGGTTGTACCGTCGGCAAATGTGACAGATTGTCTCGACTGCAAATGTGACAGGTTGTCCAGTCTGCAAATGTGACAGGTTATCCATTCTGCAAACGTGACAGGTTGTCCAGTTTGCAAACGTGACGTGATAGGTTGTCCAAATTAAATGTGAGAGTTTGTTCAAACTGCAATGTGATTGGTTGCCCAAACGAGAACACAGTTCAGGTGTCAGCATAAAAGAAAACATGTCAGCCGTCAACATGGAACATTTGCTGTGTTGTCAATGTCAAACTGATTTCAAAACTTCTGATACTGACCAACAAGCTTTCTAAATAATATAAGTAAGTAGTGTACAGCGATGGTGAGTTCACATAGGTTTGGGAATATAAAATAACTTCTCACCCCTTCTTCTTTAACAGTGGAAGCGAAACAATGCCATGTAGACCTGTAGGCATGTGGTGCCACCACTTCAGGTTTTACAGTATGCACCTGGAAAAATACAATGTCAACTACAGTCACTCAGGTAGCCCGAGATGTGTAAATGAAATGACCATTGCATGCAATTAGATACATGTATGGATCTGTACCTTGATTATCTAAACTATTTTACATTACTAGTATTTTAGAGACTAGAGATTGTAGAACGTGCTTCCATAAATTGAATGTAGATATTTACTCAATACGATCAGTAAAGCCTTGCTCTTGCTGAATCTTGTATCTCACACATTTATTGTAAACATGAATAGTTTAGATGTTTATAAATTGACCTCATTTCAAAAGCTTGGCCAGGGTGCAAGATCTACAAATTGCCCAGAATAAAAAGTTCTTCTTTGCCAGGATAGCGCATTAAAATTGCCATTTGATAGAGAGATGGCCACACAGCCCTGTCATGTAGTCCCAAACATGAATATGACTTCTGTGTCAGCACTAGCACTTGCAATTTGCACTTACAAAAAAAAAGTCAGGAGAGACAACAGTGACACTTAATGTCCAGAACTGTCACCTGGCACAAAAACACTGAAAAAAAAAATTTCTTCTTCAACTGGTAAAACATAGCATAACAATTAAAACCTTGCTTTTTGAGAATCAAGATTAAATAACAATTTGGCTTCAGCTTCACATAAACAAACACCTGGCTTCTCTACAACGTGGCATCAGCTTCATTTACGCTTCAACTCAGTGTCATGTCAGCCTTGCTACAGCAAGTGTCATGTCACTTGCAACGCTGAAAGTTTTTTGATCAAAATGGTGTTTTAATAGTGAAGTGTTGTATTTCCTGGAAACTAGATAAAGTTGATTCTGAATGCTGTTTGATTTATTGCTCACATGGGATTATTTGAGAACGCAACTTGAACTGTGACACCACATGTGATTCAGATAATTGTAATTTGTATTGTTGATTTCGGTTAAAAATAATATGAAGCGTAGTATTTTTTGTGTGTGTGTACTAGACATCGTTGTCGTAACTCAGCTTTGAAACCGCTGTGGTGACCACTTTAACTTTAAAACACCGGGACTGTCAAAATTATTATTGATCAACTTGAAGCTAAGTATACATCAACAGTACGCAAAAAAAGAAAAACCCAGGCATCGTGTCGATTTACAATCTTACAATTATATTTTTTACTTTTACAAATATCGTTCCACATTAGGCAAAAATCTATGTAAAGTCAGAATATTGTTGAAAATAAAATATTACTTTAACATTTCCATCAAATCTGAGTGAAGGCGATCCCACATTGTGGCGAAACTGCTTTTTATTTACGTGAAGCGATGCTGTAGCGAAAATTATCCCCGATGTTTGCTTGGATTTCAATAAATGGCGCCCTCTGGAGACTGACACAATCTGCGGCAATCTTTTTTCACTTGCACGTGATTGATGTACAATGTCAGTATATACAGTATATGCTATGTTTTCAGTGTTCACATTTAGGCGATGGCCATTAAAAACCTGGATTAATGAATATTTTAATGAATTTTAATTACAGAATTTGTTTCTTTAAACAAGTTATAAACAAGAGTTGGCTGAGCCATCTCAACGCTGGGAATTCAGATTGCATGGACATTACTGTCTGATTAAAATATTAGAAATACAAGGGAAAATGCCCAACAAGTTGAATATAGCTAATACAGGGTGTGTTATCCACATTTTGAGGAAGAATTTTGAAGTCAATTCAAGGTTAAATGTTACTGGTATATAATATTCACGTGTTCAGAACAGGGACTGTTCTACAGTTTGATTATCAAATTTAGGTCACTGTCATTGTGGTTTGTCAGATGTGCACATCTTTAGTGAAATTTCTCCAGTTTAAGAGGCCAGGTGAAGCAACCTCAAGACAGCGACCGGTGGAGTAAGGTGGCAACAGTTTTACTAATGTTAATGGTGTCAGGTTTCACCTATTTATTATAGAGTGACAAAACAATTTCATATAAATATATAAAAATTAGTACAAAACATTAACAATAAATAACTATTTTGGAGAATCCAAAATGCCTAATTATTGCATTAATTAGATATTTAATGTACATTAGAAAAACAAAACAAAATTTAGTAAACAAAGCAAAGCACAACATCCAGAAAAAGAAATAAAAACATCACGGTTTAATGTCCGGTCTGGGCTTGGAATCAATGATAGTAAGTGGTTCAGCCCTTACACACGCCAACGATTGAAATTTGTTTAATTCCTATCAAATTCTTATTTATTTGTGAGTTGTGCTTTTGATACAAACCGAAAATCGCGATCGACCCATCGTGAGACTAACGGCATTTTGCCTTCCTTGTCCTTGTTCGAAAAAAAAAATTGTATTACCGGTAGTTCTAGTAATTGTTTTTAACATTTATTTTTAACTCAGTCTTTATTTTATTTATCATACTGAACCCGCTGATGGTTCGGTAGTGTAATAAAGTTATTATTATAATGCGTAAAATAGAAAATTTATATCTTGAACAAGTCATTGAAAATGACACAGTCCCCGTTAAGTTCTCTTTGTGCTCGTCATATTAAAGCGGAGGGGTTGTCGCGAGCATGTCCTTGAAACTTGAGTTCCAAGTGGCGTATACAACAGATTGTTTATTTACATCAAAACACGTGTTTCGTGTCATAGTAATATGGCCAAAATAAAAACAGTCGTTATTCAGCCATCTTTAACCTGATTATGAAACACACTGATATGTATGATGTATGTGCTAAATATGAATGAAAATGGTACATAAATTGTGGAAATATAGTAGGCCAAAAAGTCAGATGGCTGTCAATCAGCCATCCTTGACCAGATTTTGAAACGAATTGTCATGGACATGCATCCTAACATGTATAAAGTACATGTATGTGCCAAATTTGAATGAAAACTGACAGAGCACGTCCAAGATACTGCATAAAAATACAAAAACAAGATGCCTGCCAGTCGACCATCTTTGATCCAATTGCAAAATAAATCGTCATGGACATGTATCCTAACATGTATAATCTATGTACCAAGTTTGAATGACAACTGACAAAGCATGTCCAAAATACAACATTTTCAAAAAACAAGATGGCTGCCAGTCGGCCATTTTAAATTGAATCGCTAAACCACTGCATGTGCATATGTCCCACATAAGGTACTAGGCACATGCAAAGAATGAACGGAATTGGTCCACAGGATTCTGAAATATGACGTTGGATAGACTGACACACGGACAGATGGACACACAGACGGTCGGACAGACAAACTCAGGAACTCACGAACGGTCGGGGACATGTATTCTAACATGTATGATCTATGTACTAAATTTGAATGAAAACTGACAAAGCATGTCCAAAATACGACATTTTCAAAAAACAAGATGGCTGCCAGTCGGCCATCTTTGATCCAATTGTGAAATAAATCATCATGGACATGTATCCTAACATGTATAATCTATGTACCAAGTTTGAATGAAAACTGACAAAGCATGTCCAAAATACAACATTTTCAAAAAACAAGATGGCTGCCAGTCGGCCATTTTGAATCGAATCGCTAAACCACTGCATGTGCATATGTCCCACATAAAGTACTAGGCACATGCAAAGAATGAACAGAATCGGTCCAAGGGATTCTGAGATATGACTCCGGACGGACGCACGGACACACGGACGGACGGAGACCAAATTATAAGTCCCCGTTTTCGGACTTCGTCCGAACGGGGACTAAATGCGGGGAATTCAGCCCTCCGTTTCTCTGCTAGTGGCGTCGCTATACAGTGATGAAGGTCAGTACTGGGTTGAACGGATAGCCATGATGACCACTATAATATTTTGAAGGATCGTAAATATTTAACCCAATAGTAGTGAATCACTGATTATTATATATATATATCTTGCAATATCTGGAACGCTACTGAAAAAGTCATCGGTTTCCATCTATATTCAAAAAGAACAGTATTGCAAGGCAGTTAAGCATTCAATATGTAATTTTCTTGCTCCTTTCCCTTTTATTGCCATGTTCTCTACTCAATGACAGACCTTGCCAAAAAATGCAGTCTTGTCTTGAGCGTTAACAACTTAGCATTGAGAATATTGGCTATTACACATAACAAGCACACCCTGTGTACGCACACGTTCCTCTCGGCGTTTGATTCATTGAGTGGGTATAATGTTAAACGATAGAAGAGCCTGTCCTAAATCCATATATGGTTATGTACATATAAGGATAGTGAGTTGTTGGGTCGCTATTAGCATAACAACAGTCAAAAAAGTAATCCCCTCTTGACTATATCACGAGCGTAACCCCCATTGTTTTACTTGCTTTATTTTATTTTATGTTTCCTGAAAATTTATAAATAACACAAAGTACAATTAAGTCCCAAAACAGGGTGAAACTACCATGACCCTAACATGACCTTCAGATCCAAGCCACAACGGACGATCACTGTGACATAAGCTGGGATTTTATATTCAGCTAAAAATAAATTATATAAATTATATCAGAGGTACATTACTTGGGGTTTGCAACTCGCATAGTACTGTATGGTGACATCATGTCAAGACTCCATTCATGTCTCTTCTCGTAGATAGCGAGACTGAGGCTACGACCTTCTGACATGACATATATCAATGTTCAAGGTTTGTAATGAAAAAATAAAACTTTTCTTGCCACTATCATAGTGAAAAATGTAATACATCGAAAATGTACAGAAAATATAGTTCTTGTAATCCGTCATATCGTGGGCAGCTATTTTGATCCACCTGGACATCCCAGTGTCCTAGTTACCTCAGGCATGCGCGTTCGCATTTTTCTGAGTTGGAACGCTTATGTGAGAGCGAAATTGTAACGGGATCTTGGTATCATGTCACCGTAGTTGCAAACCCCAAGTAATGTACCTCTGATTATATATATAAGTATACTTACAGGAAATCGTTGTAGTCCAGATGGTGATGATGGTGATGGTGATGTAACTAACCTTGAAACAACACTATTATTCTGAACATTCTGAGTTTGTAAACGAACCTGCAAATAATAAAATTTGTTTCTACTGAAAACATTAAAACTTACATGGATGTTTACAGCCCTGTACATGTATTTGAAAGAAAAATTAAATATAAATTAAATAAACTGTACTGTAGTATAGTTTTGTTTGTCCAAGAATTACTTCTTTGTGTTTTTTTATATCAAGATGCAAGTGTCTAATTCATTTTTAATTAATGATTGCTGATTAATGACTTGTGGATGATTTCTGATCACATTTGATTAATGATTGCTGATTAATAATTTCTGATGACAACTGAATAATGATTTTTGATCACATTTGATTCATGATTTCTGATAAAACATATCAGATTATTTACATTAGATCAATGATTTCTAATTAATATCTAATTCATGAAAAAGTATGTCAGATTACCGGTAATTATTTTTTGATGATGATTTCTAATAATGTCAGTCAGAATGATTTCTGATTATTAGCATCAGATTAATAATACTAATTAATAACCAGAGTCTACCATGGTCACTATTCAGTTTCATTGATACACACACTAATAGTTGAATGTGGCTGTATCTTGCATTTTGGAGAATACCGATTATAAGCACCTGACCTTGAAAAAGACATGGATTTGTGATCTAATGACCTGAATAACAATAGATGCTTTTTATAGAGAAACTAGTTAGTACAGAATGTGAAAAAGCTTTTTTTTTCAATAGGTGAACTTTGACCTGGGTGGCAGGGAGTGTTGATCACACCATATGAATGAATGAACTTTATTGTTCCCGTGTAAAAAATAGTAGGTTACATAGGGTGTTTGCAACAATAAAGAATTTTTGTTAACAAGACAATATTTTGAAAATAACTAGAATGAATGTACTTAAAATTCACAAATAAATATGTATAAAAAAATAAATACACAAATAAATTATTAAAGAAATCTAATCTCTAATTTTAGTCGCAGCTAAAATAAAGTTTGATATCTCTTGTTGAACTAATTTATCTGGATGTGAAAGTAAATATGTGAAACAAGAAATGTTATTGTCAGCCGGAACTTTAATTTTCTGTAACAGCTGAGATCTCTGCTGTTCATATTTTTGACAATCTAAAAAGGAAATGGATCTCATCTTTAATGCAGTTATTACAAAATTGACAAAGTCTGCTATTTATTGGTACTTTTGGGATAGAATGTCTGCCTTTTTCAATAGCTAAACTATGATCACTAACCCTGAATTTAGTGAACATTTTTCTATCTTCACCATTCTAATTAAGTAAATAAGGCTCCAAATTATACTTTGTTTTAAATTTTGAATATGTTCTGAGTTTAGAATTTTCATTTGATATAGCAGTTCTCCACTTGTTCACATACCTGCTTTGTAAATTTGATTGTAAAATTTTACAAATTGTTGCTGTTTGTGTTTTGAGGATTTTTCTTTTCAGAAGAAAATCTAATGATGCTTCCTGTAATATGGTTTTAAGATTAATGAATCAACTATTTGATATAGATGACTTTTTTTGTTCATAGAATGCTTGTTTAGTTAGATTATCATCTGGTAATTCTATGATATGCAGCCAATATTTTATTATTTGTTTTTTGATGTCAATTAAAAGAGGATGTTGCCCCAATTCTGCTCTTGCTGCTAGATTACATGAGGTCCTGTTAATCTGCAAGATTTGCTTACAAAACTTCAAATGAATTTTTTCTATCGTGTTTTTTCCCCATACCTCTGATTCATATAGAAGGATGGGTTTTATAAAAACGTTAAATAAATGTAAAGAAAGTTTAATATTTTTATTATCCCATAGTATTTTGTTCATAGCAAAAAGTGCTTTTCCAGCTTTCTCTGCTATATTGGCTGTTGCCTCATTGAAATTACCATTTGAACTGAAAATAATCCCTAAATAAATATACTGTTTATTACATTTAATGCAATGGTTGCCAATAGTAAAAAAGTATCTTTTTTGCAGTGGTGATTTATTGAAAATAACAATTTCAGTTTTAGATATGTTTATTTTAAGTTGCCAATTTGAGCAATATTGTTCAAGTTCATTCAAAGCTTGTTGAAGTCCATCTGATGTAGTGGAAATGAGAGCCATGTCATCTGCATATATTAATGAATTTACTGGTGTATTATTCAATGTTGGTGGTTCTGTGTTTGTTTTGTCAAGGCGGTCTTTAATATCATTAATGAAAATATTAAATAATGTTGGACTAATCACACAGCCTTGTTTCACCCCTTTTGTAACATCAAAACTCTGGGTAATTAAATTTGATATTTTTATATGTGCTTTAGTATTAGAGTACATATTTTTAATGAGACGGTAAACCCTTCCATTGATATTATGTTTAAGAAGTTTGTAAAAAAGTCCTATTCTCCAAATTGAATCAAAAGCTTTAGCAAAATCAACAAAACATACAAAAGGTCTATTTTTCTTACATAATTGTTTTGAAATTAGAGTTTTTAAGACAAAAATATGATCAATAGTACGATGGTTCTTTCTAAAATCAGCTTGGTTATTATAGATTAGTTTGTTCTCTTCAATATAGTTATTAAGACGAGAATTTATTATGCTACAAAACAGTTTACCAATACAACTAGATTATTCCTCTGTAGTTTTGGGGATCATGTTTGTCACCTTTTTTATATAAATGTGTAATTATACTGGTATTCCAAATATCCTGAAATATTGAAGATTCATGAATTAAATTAAACAATTTAACTAGACGATCAATGAAGAAATTATAACTGTATTTCAAAAGTTCAATACATAAACCATCCAAGCCTGCTGCTTTTTTAGTTTTTTGTATTTTCAATGTCTTTTTTCGTAATTTCTGTATCTAATATATCATTGTGTGGTACACTGTTTTCAAATTCTAATAATTCATTTTTAACACTATCATGAAACGTATTTAAGTTCATGTTATCTGAATTCATATTATTATAGTAATCAAGCCATTCAGTGCCCGAGACATGGTTAATAATTTTCTTGTCTTGATTATTAGACTCCTTCATAAGATTTAGAATATTCCATATCTTATTAGATTTATTCGCATGGAGATTGTTTAAAGTATTAATATGTTTTTGGATTAATATTTTTTTTTAAGTTTAATTTGTTTTTTCTATTGTTTTTTCCCTTTTGCATAATAAGTTGCCTTGTATTTCTAAATGTTTGCTTCTTAAAGATTCCAATGGCAGCATGGTTGATAATATCATTGAAGGAAGAAGTGGCTTGTTAATGTTCTCCTGTGTTTTACTGTAACTAGTCTTATTATAGTTATTACCGAAAAATTTGTATTTGAAGCCGCATCCCTAATAGAAGTCGCATCCAATCTTTTTGTACAATTGAGAACCAAAAATTCATCATTTCTCATATGTGTAGATGCTCTAATACAAGCCGCATCCCCTCTGTTGCATTGTACCATTTTAATAGAAGCCGCGGCTTCTAATACAGATTTTACAGTAATTAGAAATTGGGTATCAGTCAATTTAAGTTTCATGTGATAGTTGAAAACAGATAACTTATTCCATTTCCATTTTGAAGGAGGCAGGTTTAAATTGTTATTTCTGTCACTCTTTTGCTCCAAATAACCAACTTTGAGTAATGTGGATATTTGACAATGATCAGAGTATATAGTGAAATTATTAACATGAAAGTATTCAAATTCTGAAATAATATCATTGGAGGCAATAGCATAGTCTACTGTACTATTCCCATTCCAGTGATAACAAGAAAATTTTCCACATAAATCACCAGGTAATCTGCCATTTAAGATACGAATATTGCAACTTTTACAAATATCAATCAAATGTTCTCCAAAATTATTTTCCTTGTTATCCATATTACATCTATTTGTATCAGAATCTACAAAATAGTTTGAAGGAACTGGGATATGAATGGAAGTATCATGTTTGACCTAATCAGGAAGAAGACCAGTTCGGGAATTAATATCACACATAATTAGAACTGAACCATTAGAACTATAGCCAGTTATCATTTTTTCCAATTGATCAAAAAAAGACTTTGACTGATTAATTGAATTTTCTGGTGGATTATATATAAAACAAATATACAAATCTTTGTCAATATTAAAGAACTGTTTTTCTAATTTACACCAAATCATATCAGCACTGTTAGAATTAATAATTTTTATGCCTTTTTTTATTGATTTTTTACCATATGTAAAAAATACTTTATATGGAGTTGTGGTTGCATCATCACAGTATACACTAATTTTAAATACAATTACATGAATATAATATAATATAATTGGTTTTTAACTGAATAACCCACCATCATGCAATAATCGATCTAATATACAATTCATGGGGTTATCACATTACTTTCATTTTTACAATCAGGTTATAGTTGTTAACTCCTAAACCAAATGATCAAATGGTTTAAATATACATGTACATGGAATTGGGATTACTAGGCAATTCCCTATGGGATTCTTATGGTGAACAAATCTCACAATTTGTAACATGTGATAAAACATTGTTTATTGAAATACTTAAAATTCCTCAGAAGGAATTGAAATTGTTACACTAACTACTAGAACACATATTTAAAACATACAAATTTTACAAAAATTACTATCTAAAGCACAACAATGGTTTAAAAAAAAAAATGGTGATAAAAAATATGAAAAAAATGTATGCATGTACCAATAGTTATAAGATGAGTAATTATTACGGTCAGGAGGTAATTAGGAGATTATTCATATATTTATTTTATCCATTTTTCTGCAAAAAAAATTATATTTCATACAAGGTAAAAAATGACCAATGAATAATAATTTTTAAACACAAATTGTGTTGCCATCCATAATTGAACCAATATCTCCAAATGACCTTAATCTTTTTACAACCAGACTTTCTTGCCCAAATTTTTCTGCACTTTTTCTTATATTCTTCAATATTTCTGGAAATGAACCATCATTTTGGAGCCAACAGACAAAAATTGAGTCAATTTTCAGTTTTTACCCAAAGAGAAGTACCGGTACAGACTAAAAACAGGATTATTTTTTGAATTTGTGATGAAAAGAAGGAACTGGTGGTAAAATGGTTAAAAGTGAATATTGTGAAAAACAAAACTATATTTGGCTTACGTACAAAAATACAACAATGTAAAAGCAGTATTTATAAAAACAAGCAGCCTCTCGGTTGAGATAGCTCCTCAAAATTAGAGAACTAGCGATATCATCACAAAATGAACAAATCTGAGAGAGGTCTACTTGTAGTACCTATATGCATAACATAACAGCAATCTGACTTGGGGTTTTTAACAAATCAAAAATATCACTTTTTACCAAAAAAAAACAAAAATATTCATCAAAATTATAGAATTGAAGATATCATCACAAAATGAACAAATATGAGAGAGGTCCACATGTAGTACCTATACATTTATAATATCAAAGCAATCAGACTTGTGGTTTTCAACAAGAAGTTGAAAATATCACTTTTTACCAAAATGACAAAAATATTCCCCAAAATTAGAGAATTTAAGATATCATCATAAAATGAACAAATCCAAGAGAGGTCTACCCAAGGTACATATACACCAAGTATCAAAGCATTTGAAAAAATAAAAACGACTGACAAAGTCGACAGCAGAGCTAAAAATTGAAATTAATCTAAATAATCCTTATGTTGAAATTTCCATTATGCCATTCTCTTCTTAACCTTTAACCTTAATTTTTGTAGCTTCATAGTTTCTAGATGTATTATCTTCAAAATGTCTTAATTTTAGTTTGTTTTTTTGAGACCATACTGGTGTACCTTCAAATTCTGTGTCAGTGTTGTGTCAATAAAATATTATTATTATCGTTTTCAGGACCAACACGTTGTCTGTCGTGTGACAGCCTTTTATGTAAACCAAATTTAGTTTTCAAAAGTACCGTAAAATCTGTATTAGAAGCATCCAATCTTTTTGTACAATTGAGAACCAACAATTTTACAGTAATTTTTGTCCAGAAATGAGCCCATACTTTATAGATAAAAGATGCTTGTAGAATGTTTTTCTAAGCAGCTTTATCTGTACCCCAGACCATTCGTCCCGGTGTTATCGCTATCGCCACACGAGACTCCAGCTTGTCTCCTATACAATTTTCCTTCCGCCCACTTAATTTTAATATTCATATGACCTTTGCACTGACATCGATAGCCAATCGCATTCGACCGCGGACATCACTCTAAATAAACAACTGAATAAATTAATATACCATATTTGGAAGATAGCGGGTAAATTCAACGTTGTTGGTGTGTTCGTGTGTTGTTCGCACGAAACGAGTTCATGTTCCGTTATCTTTCGCAAGTAAAACAGGTCGATATGTATTAAACATGGCATTTGTT
The DNA here is from genome assembly GCF_978046115.1 of Saccoglossus kowalevskii. Classification (NCBI taxonomy): domain Eukaryota; kingdom Metazoa; phylum Hemichordata; class Enteropneusta; family Harrimaniidae; genus Saccoglossus; species Saccoglossus kowalevskii. The sequence continues at coordinate 28,211,173 of NC_140642.1, read as the reverse complement.
TTCTTGTTTTAACCCCCTTTTTACGCAAGCTTCCGTCGAAGTGGTGTTTTTTTCGACGATTTGTGGCATGTTGCAAAACGAATGAAACATTGCGGCATTCTTAGCGGTGGATAAGGGATCGACTATGTCGTCACATTTATGTCTCGTTTGAAAGAGAATAAACAACCGCTCAGAAAAATATGTTGCTAATATTTAAGTGCGGTGCCTTGAAATCGCCTGCCCGACGTCCAAATTTCAAAAGGATGTTCGATTTGCAATGACGACCGTTCATATGTACTAGGCGACGTTACTAATTACTACTAGGGTCGGTGTTTGCATTAAGAATTATAGAACAAAAGATCAGCAAAGCGGTGCTTTTGTCGGCGATTTTGTCAAAGGGAATATTGATAAAATGTTGCAAAACAGAATCGCGAGTTGGGTGAAAAATTGCGCCGGCGGCATTCTCAGCGATGGCGATACCCGAGAAACACCGTGTCACGGTGCATTCGTGCATCAGTACACCGAAGAAATACATACATATTGTTGCGGACGACTATTGTAGACTGTGTTCGTGTAGTCTTCGAGTTTGTGGACAGTTAAAGTCGTGTGTGAATTTATTCAAGCCAGGAAAAGCAGGAGGGATAACTTATGGAAATCGTCTTTCCAATTTGATTCAGTGCGACGTTGTGAAAGGAGCGACTCTGTCGTCTCATCTATGTCTAGTTTGTAAGAGAAAGATAGATAGCGCAGAAAAATCCGCCAATAATGTAAAACAGTGGCATGAAATTGTCAGTCATTCTAATATCTCCCAACCTGTGAACGAAAGGGTTAAGCGTGCTGCCTTGAAATCGCCTGCCAAAACTAAAATGGCGCGTGTCACGTGACTTTGTTTACTAAAGATAGCGTGGGCGTTTGATTGACACTCAACTCATTAGTATTCCACCAATCACAGCTACATCTACTTTCTGGATGTGCGCAGTCAAATTGTATAGGAGACAAGCTGGAGTCTCGTGTGGCGATAGCGATAACACCGGGACGAATGGTCTGGGGTACTTTATCTGTCTATAAGCCAGTAAGTATCTGTCTTTTGCCACCAGTACTTTTTTACAAATACTACAGAAATACCATCTGTATGACAATTATTTATTACATGTTATTTATAAAGCCAAAATTTCACTACCTGTAGATATAAATTTAATGGAATTATAAATGAATCAATCACTCTCATGACAGAATTGTATTTTTAAGGTCATTGAAGGTCATACCATTAAAAGCACTTAATGCAGGAATTCTGTGAATATGTAATACATATACATACATCATAATTTTCTTATTATATTATCATCTAGATAAAAAGATAAATTAAAATAAAAAATATAAATATATATAAATAAAATAAGAAGGACATAAAGGATGGAATTTAGACAATTCATGTCACTATGTATGTATGGAACTTACAGCAGCATGATTTTTCATCAATTTTTATAATAATGATCTACGGGAAACCTATGGATATCAATGAGATATATTATAAACTGTGTGAAGGTGACTGCATCTCTATACATGCCAAGCTACACATTATTATCATAATTTATAATATAAATAAACACTTATGACTATGATATTCTCATGACATTATTAAACATTCAAACTGCTCACATTATTAAGCTTGATGTCCTATGTGTAAGTCCATTTTGTCCTGAAAAATGGGAGTTCTCTCAAATTAATACATATTGTGTTTGCTTTTAATATTTCCTATTTTCTGTATTAGTATTTCTTCATTGTCATGGTTTTTTTTAGAAGTTCAAAATGATTTTGTTTAAACCATTAGAGTTGAATATGAAAGACACTGATGAGTCATGTAACACCACAGCCAGATGGAGGATATTGGTCATTGTGGCCGTGTGCGTTTTTTATGGATTCCACACTTCACAAAGCAACATATTTATGTAAATTTGAATACGATTGACACATGTGGCTAGGGCTATCATGCAGGCATTACATAATATATGTAAACATAATTGAAATTTCCTTGTATCAAACATTTTTTTGGCATGAATCAATTGTCACTTTTATTTCAAGAGTGACCCATACATGTATGTAAGCCAAAATGTGTCACTATCCTCTACACCGCCTATTGAACCATCCCACATAATAGATAGATAACAATTCAAAGCGATACATTCACAGACGGAATATTGTTTTTTTATTGGATACAAGTGGTTGAGATAATAAGCACGTACCTTAACTGTATCAAAGGGATGGCCGACAACCACACCGGCAATTCCTGAAATAACAAAGATAAGTTATCTGATAAAACCTTAGGTGAGTTTGGGCACAAGTACAGTATAAAGTGCTACTTTATAGTATCAAAGTAAGTTCCATTCAAATGTCAATTCATCCAGTTTTTTTTGTTAGTTTTTGTTTAGTGAGTTGGTTGTTGCCATGTTTAAATGCTGTTGAAATGGCATGTATTAAAATATATTTGACTGTTCTTTCTACACAATACAAAAGCGGTCCAAAGAAAATGATGATAGACAGCATGTATGTAAATAGGTCTCTATGTGGACAAGACAAAACCAAGATCAGAGTTGCATCTCTATTACTATTAAATACAATTGTGGCCGATCCTGGCATTTATCTTGCGTAAATCAAAATAGTACTCTCACAAATTTCATGTATACACTGGCTACTTATGCTTACTTCAGTGTTGCAGCCAGGATTTTTTTGTGAGGAGACAATGTGTCCCATGCACATTAATTTTGTGAGACATTTGCATTTTGGGGGGGAACAATAATAAAGCAGTTCAAAATCAATTTCAACCAACTTTATTTCTCAAATAAAAAAATAAGCTTGCAATACATAGAGTTGTGTGTTACCAACTACTACTAGTGTTCCACTGAGATGATTGGTAAGTAAAAGGTTAAGAATAAAAATATGTCATAAAGTGCATAATGTTGCCAAATACACTAGACAAGTACGTTATGTTACTAACAATTTCAATCAACTTAATTTCTCAAATAAAAAACTTAGCATGCAATTTTTACTGTGCTATTGTGAAGACCACTTGTCAAGTTGTATCATTATTTGCAGAGCTAATATTAAAAGTGACATCATCGTAAGACGTACATTATCAGAATGACTGACCTTTGGTTAACCTTACACTCAACAGGGAGCTCTCTGCACTCAGTCACACAATTGCGTTATTAATTACCAAGACTGAAACAGTTAAGAAGTTTTGTTGAATATACGTCTCTGTTTTAACTGCCTCCATTCGTTTAAGGCAACATCAAACGGAAAATGTTCTATGGATGATCCCTCAGAAGAGATCAGTGATAATACATGAAGTCTCTCTGCTTCTAAGCGGTTTCGTGTCTTTGTTTTGATTTGATTTTGTACTGAAAATCCGCGTTCACAATCAGCGGTTTGTACTGGCAAAACCAAAGCTATTTTCGCAAGTTTAAGCAAATTAGGAAGTAAGCCACGGTGATAGGTGTACAATAGTTTCCACAAAATTGCCATTTTGTCTCTAGGATACATCTGAGACAGCACAAGTTCTTTGGCAGTAGCCCACTCACGCAAAACACAATCTGGGTCAACAATGCGTTCAATAATAGTACCGTCTTCAGTGGTTTTCGCCGCTCCAAAGTGATTGACTAAGACTTCTATTTCGGTGTTCCCAAATACGTCAACTTGGTCTTTGGGCAAAAATGACAGAGGTCGCATTGCAAGAACAGCAAATGCATTAATTAATGTAGTAGTATCTTGGGGAAACCTTTCCTCCAAATTGTCAAGAATATTTTTAGTGAAGTCTGATCTGATATTATCAAAGTGTTTCTTTTGGTTTGTTGTTGCACTTATATTGTGACCATTCACGGTATACGTCTTGCCATTAGCCGACGACATCTGCTCAACATCGGAGAGATATTTTCCATTTTTTGAGCCCAACTCTTTGATTCTGGCCGTGGTTGTCTGAATTGAAGCTTGCACAATGGCAATATCAATATCCGCTGACTGAAATACCATACTCATATGGGTTAAAACTGGTATTATATCCATTAATAAGTGTGTTGTTGCGACAAACTCGTAACAGGTCATTCTCTTTGCTAGTCCCTTTGCTATTGGTTGTGTACTTGCAACGGACTGGAAATATGTTACCAATGAGTCGTAAGTTCGGTATATTGTTTCTAGTGATGAATAAAATGAAAACCAGCGAACATCATGGACTTCCTTATATTTCAAAAGTGGATCGTCCAATATTGACTGAATTTCCTTCACACTCTCAGTACGCACGACCGATCTTGAAAAATAATAATAAATATCAGTGAGAATTTGCGAGTATTTCAGGAGGTATGCGACAGATTTCGCTGCCTGGCTGGTACATAAAGCTAAGCAGTGAGCTATGCAGTGGATACTAATGATGAACGGGTTTATTTCTCGTTGGAAACGAACGGAAACACCATTCAGCCTTCCTCTCATTACACTGGCGTCATCGCTGCCAAAACCGATGAGTTGGTGGGGTTTTACACAATTTTCCTCCAACAGAGTAGTTTTCAATGATGAAGATATTGTACTCGATGTACCGTCTTTGACTTTGACATTTCCGATGTACCGTGTCCTAGGAGTAAAATCGTCATCGATCAATCTGGCATAGATTACTAGTTTCTTAGTGACAGAAATGTCCGTACTTTCATCAGATAGCACGCTCAGAAATTCACTCTGTCGTAATTGTTGTTTGATTTCCTTGGATATCACTGCAGCAATCGCGTCTTGCATTTCATCGGCAGTTTGACGTGAAGTGTATGATGCATTTAGCCCTGCGTACAGTGCTGTGTGTACGGAGACGCGTTCGGTTGATAGATGTCCCCACCACAGCCCTGCGTACCTCCATAGACAAAGTCCGGGAGCGCACCGTAATTGGTGCGCAAGTTAAAAATAAGAAGTTTCCCGGTTGAAATCGGCTGAAATGATGATTGTTACATGTAACAACCATTACAAAGTTATCTGAAACTGAAATGTCTTTAAAAAACGACTAGTAAAGACGGACACGCGGAGGTACCGGAGAAATTATTCACCAAACGCCGCCATTTTTAATTTCATTCACGCGACAGAATGCGATAGTTTTTAGGGCAAAGTGGCCGATTTCAATCACAATTGGACTCCGAACTGGGAGTTCTGGATATATCTGGTAATCGATCATCATTTTTGGTAGCTGGGCATGTTATTTCATTAAAAAAGTTACATTTTTCAAAGTCCCGGACTTTGTCTTTGGAAGTTCGCAGGGCTGTGGTGGGGAACCGAACGCGTCCCCGTACACACAGCACTGTACGCAGGGCTAATGATGCATTCTGCCCAACTCTGAGTTTATCCATGGTTTCAACACCTTGTAACTTTAGAAATGACAGCAGCGATTCATATTTCGTGTTGCTATGTCTTCCTTCGCCAGCCAAAACACGGTCTGCATTGCGGAAATAATTGCTTTGTCATTATCGGATAATACTTTCTGAACAGTGGTATTGAAGTCTGCACGTAGTGCGATTTCTTGAACTGCTTTCACGTGATCTCCACTACTGATGTGGCGGTCCAGCGTTGTTGTACGGAAATTCACACAGCCTCCCTTCTCAGTGAAAGGGTTTCACTTTCCAGTTTGAAGGCAAATCTTGCACTGTATGGAATTTTTCTCTCGATCATATTGTAACCAATGGGAATATTTCGGGTTTTGTTCCCAGCTAGCCTGATATCTGCGTTCAAAAGTCTTTTTCTTTTTAGACGAAGGTTCACATTGTTCAACTTGAACTTCAGGCGACTTGGCGGTCGATTCGGCGTTGCTCACATCTTGATCATGGTCACTTAATGACTCAGACCTTTTCTGCAATGAATTTGAAGCCCCATTGCTTGGAAAAAAAAGCGTAATACGCTTTTGTCGCCCTGCCGTAAGTTGCCGACCCGCCAGACTTACACGTTCGGTAGACGCGCGGCAACAACAAAGGGTTTTACTAGTATCCCTGGCGTCGTGAGTTGGGAACATCCGCGACGCAGTGCGTCTTTCTGCCAATCAAATTTGTGTAAAAATCGCAACAATGTTTACTTTACATTGATTGAATCACAAAAAGAACTGAGTATACCAAGGCAATGACCCAGTGATAAGCAAAATGCGCGACATGGCTCACTATTTTAGTGCGTCAACTGTGGCCCAGGGTTTGTAAAATAACGCGTCATTGCTGTGAATTTTGCGAGAATGTCGCGATGACGCAGCCTGGCAGCAACACTGCTTACTTGAAATCTGACACGCGCACTTCTCATTCCATTGTTGGTCCCATGCCTACCATTACACGTAAATAGTTGGTGTTATTAATATGTATAATTTTCAACCTAGTGGTTACAATTTGGCCGCAAAAATAAGACATTTAACACAGAAATAAATGAATAAAGACATTTACAGAGGTGATGAGAAAAAGACGTTTGTAATATAATTACTCTTCAGGATCTGTTATATTATATTTTCTACCAATGTTTGACAAGTACAATTCCTGTCAAAAATGTTTTTTTTCCATTAAATTTTGCTTTGTACTATTATTTGGGAACTTTAATACAATTCATGTTATAAGGAACATTGAGATTAATACAGTACATGTAGTATTATTTGAAGAACATAAATGTAATTACTGATGATCTCATTGATTTTGTTCAATTTTTATTAGATATGTTATCAGCATTTGCACTGTTGTGTTGTATGTATTCAAATCTTGAAAATTGTGGTGCTATTCCACATGTACTGTACTGGGTTCAAACTGCGTGAATATTTAATTAAATATGATGTGGTCATTTTTAACAAACGTCCTGCTTATGTGAATCCAGATTGGATTCTTTAACTTAAGTTAGACCTCTGAAACGAACTTGTATCAACTTCATGTTAAACTGAGCATACCTTTCATTATATTACCAGCATTCCATGGTTTGTCCCCACGATAACTTTTAAAAGTGACGGACTCAAGCTTTCCATTGTTTGGCTTCACGCTTACTTGAAAGTGGGCGTACGCTCAACTCGTATCTTCTGAGACGCTCAGTTACCGCACTCAACAACCACCTAGAGACTCATTTACATACCTCTAGACATTTTTTTCAGCAATACATTCAAAACATATCAAAACTTGGAGATGTTTTTAGGCAAATATAATACAATGTACGTACAATAAACAATACAACAAACACTTTTTTAGTTGTTGAGCCCACAAAATTTTTTAACAATGACAACGACGATGAGAACAGATTGATTTATCTTCATATCTTATTTTCCATTTTATTACATGCATGTTTGTCTGTCTGTCTGTCTGTCTCGATTTGATGACCTTCTATTCCATTTCTATATTCTTTACACTTCTATGACAATTTTAGACCATATTTTCACACATAAACGCTGAGGTAGACATTAGCAAATTCACAGATTTGACCATCTTTCAATTACAAAAACACATGCACAAAATTACTACAAGGTCATTCATGTTTTTTACCAAATCACCTCTTGTCTATTTAAGCAATGTTTCGTGCACTTTCAGCAGAACTATCCCAGTCAGGCTGACCAGTATATGGCAAGTTGCAATGCATTCATTTGGTATTTTTGCAAACTGTTTTATTCATATTTAAAAACCTATATGAAAAAGGGACAAAAGACAAACACCAAGCATGCTAAAAACACTTGCAAATCCTTCTGTGTTCAGTGGCCGATGAGAAGACATGCTGTGACATGTGCTGGGCAATTTGGTGAGTTTAAGTCACCCTAGAAGTGCATATTTACTTTTATTTAACATTGTCATCTATTTTGCTGTCTATTCCGTGGTATTTATTTGCTTTACTTCCTAAGCCAGCAGCTATTATGAATTTATAATTTAGATCCACTTTTTGGCTCTGCTGTCGACTTTGTTGAGTAGAGCTAATCATATTACCGGTACTGATTGTCCATCGTCACTGGCAGCGTCTGCATAAACTTTTTGCATTTTTGACTTCTCTTTCAAAATTCTGAGTCGAATTGTTTTGATACTTGGTGTATACACATGTATGTATGTATGTACCTTGGGTATAACTTTCTTAGATTTGTCATTTCGTGATGATATCATTATTTCTCCAATTTTGATAAATATTTTTGTCATTTTTTACCCCCACTTTGTCTGAGCGCTGAAGATTTACATATGGACCGATTTCAGATTTGTTCATTTTCTAATGAGATCTTCAATTCTCTAATTAAAATGTGCATTGCTAACAGTGGATATCTCAGAGGCTGCATATATTTGTTTTACCGTATTTAATGTTTTTTGGAGACTTTTTAACTGATGGGCCAAGCTTTCCAGCAAAATGAAATTCATCAACTAAGCAGAGAAAACATATACTACTGGTATGTGCCACCCAAGTGGATATCTTTTCCCTTTGATCAAAAGAATGATACCAAAAAAGCCAATACAGCAACAAAACTAGTGAATATAATAATAATGAATTTATTGCATCCTTGGAAATAATTTCCATTGGTGGACAGCAATAAAATGTTAGTATTAAAGTACAATACATACATATATAACTAAAGTAAAATGTCAGTTATTGTTATTTCTATCTTCAAATATTATGTTTAAGTATTCACCAACTTGTATCAATATTATGTCTTCTCTTGAATATTTTTTAATATCTTCACACCACTTTTTAATTCTTAATATTGATATTATTAAATAAATTTAATACTTGGTTCACACAGATTAGAAATACAATGTTGTAGAGCCAGTGAGAACACCAGTGCCCCGTGTCAGTGTTTGAATTTATTCGTACCCTACCACCACGGTTATTATTATACCCAATTTTCAGACTTTGATACTAAAGCAGCTGTAAATTGTTCTCAATATTATTATTTTGAATCAGCTAGAGTTAATTACTTGTAGATCAAAAGTTGCAACATCAGCATTTTCTACAGTATTCAGGACCAGACAGATATTAATGTTTAACCAGACCCACAAGATCTTTTATCTGCTTTTTTTGCACATAAATCAATACTACTTCAGACAAATATTTGTACGGCAACTGATACACTAGTTGCAATCAAGCACAGCTCCTAGTAGGAGCTATAAAGAGGTCAAAAGAGAAAAAACCTAATAAAAAACCTGTGCAAACACCTAACATAAGTTACGAAATGCTAAGTACGAGTTAAATCCATGCATGAATGCTTAGCTTGTGTCAAACAATAAAAACACCACTGCATTCAATGTTCATTTGAAAGATTTACTCTTATATGCATAACTATTTATTTTAGTGTGCCATTACAAATACAATAATCCACATGAGCACATCCAGGCACATTGTTCTAAAAAAAAAATACTTCGAGAAAAAAAAAAATACAATGAGAATCTGCACTTCTACATGTACTTCCTGTTACCATATTTATGCAATCTGTACTTTCTGAATTTACTTTTTTTTAACCATAGAACAAACATAGTTAAAATGACAGAAAATGAGTATATTATTAGCCTTGTTCACGAGTTTATTGAAAAATATGTTTGTTTTTTTATGAAATCCATTATTTTTACACATATTTCCCCTTGTATGAAGGCCATGCACCACATAATGTTTAAAAAGGGATCCATACTGATGTTTACTATGTTATGTAAAATACATCATTTGTTTATGCAAAATCCAAAATGGTGCTGCACGACTGTAAAACTTTAAAAACAGATGGAAGGTAAAATCTTCCTTTAGATATTTCTAGGTCAAATTATGTTATAGAGAGGTGGGGAGTGCCAGCTCAACCTGTACACTATTATTATGAAATCAGTCTGCTGGACTTAGCTGAAAAGTACAACATATTAAACACAGCGTAACTATCACAACCTTGTTAAGACTAGGGATATAAAATGAATAAATGGTGGGGTGTGTAATAATACTTGCATAATAATTTGAAATACAGTACATGTGGAATAGCACCCCAATTTTCAAGATTTGAATACATACAACACAACAGTGCAAATGCTGATAACATATCTAACAAAAATTGAACAAAATCAATGAGATCATCAGTAATTACATTTATGTTCTTCAAATAATACTACATGTACTGTATTAATCTCAATGTTCCTTATAACATGAATTGTATTAAAGTTCCCAAATAATAGTACAAAGCAAAATTTAATGTAAAAAAACATTTTTGACAGGAATTGTACTTGTCAAACATTGGTAGAAAATATAATATAACAGATCCTGAAGAGTAATTATATTACAAACGTCTTTTTCTCATCACCTCTGTAAACGTCTTTATTCATTTATTTCTGTGTTAAATGTCTTATTTTTGTGGCCAAATTGTAACCACTAGGTTGAAAATTATACATATTAATAACACCAACCAGAGGTACATTACTTGGGGTTTGCAACGCGCATGTACTGTGTGGTGACATCATGCCAAGATCCCACTCAACTCTCATCTCGTAGATAGCGAGACTGATGCTACGACCTTCTGGCATGACATAGACGGTTTGTAATAAAACAATAAAACATGTATCACCACATTCATAATGAAAAAATGTAATACATCGAAAATATACAGAAAATATAGTTATCGTAATCCGTCATATCGTAAGCAGCTATTTTGATCCACCTGGACATCCCAGTATCCTAGTTACCTCGGGCATGCGCATTCGCATTTTTCTGAGTTGGAACGCTTATGCGAGAGCGAAATTGTAATGGGATCTTGGTATAATGTCACCGTAGTTGCAAACCCCAAGTAATGTACCTCTGCACCAACACATAATCCCTCATATACACCTCCCTCTCCATCTATAATACTTTTACATGTAAACTTTTTAAAATGTTGTTTTTACATCATGAAGTTAACAGTGGAGAGTGGGAGTATACTAATATCCGTGTCTGGCCTCTATGCAAATCACTACTCTGGACTACTGGGGCTCTAGTTGCTTCCCTCATGGGGTTTATAGTTCCATGCTTCCCTGTACGATTTGACATCGACGCAATCAGCTGGAACTAATTCCGGGGGAAATTATAAAATAACCAGCACTAGATAATGTCCACTGATCGAGTTCATGTGTCAAACAATTTATGATAACAGTACAATTTTATACCACACGTGATGATAAATAATCGTTTTAACTTACCACCAAAACAACCGCCAACAAAATCTAATAGAACTTCATACTTTATTTTAGTTGGTGCCCGAGTAGCGAGATTCGTCGCCTCAGCTCCAAAACTCATTTCTGTCTCGCTCTCCATTAATGATCTGAATATCGCCGTCGAATGACCTGACAAAACACAACGTGATTGTTCCGGATCAGTGTTTTTAGCGCCGTCCTGGCTGCGCCATAATTGTTGGCAGCGAGTGTAAGTCAGTAAAAAGTATAGTAATCATGACTAGAGTCAGTGAAAGTGATGTGCTGAGCACGATGGCAAGGTCACGGCGCCGGAGGAAAATAAATGGCAATGTAAGCTGGAGACGTTGTCAGTCAAAACGCGATGTTCATACACATGAATTTATCAAAACGTTGGAAGACTAATGTTTTATAACTACACATTACTCGGCATAGTGTATGTACCGCCAGCAATATCCCACGGGGTAGACTAAACCGTAACAGCTGCGGCACGCTTCGCTCATATCACGGTCACGTTTTCTCAATATGATCACTTGATGGCGTCCTGATCACAACCCACAAAATCAAATTTATTAAAATTGTGTAATAATTTTCAGTTTTTTCTCACATTTTGTTCTCATACCAGTCACATGTAGAAACACTCGCTGCTCAGTTAGTACATTTACTTGACTCAAATATCACTATCCGTTTTTTGATGAAAGTTATATGTTTATGGGGGTTGTGGGTCACCCTTTCCCGGGTCATTTCAGGACATACCGTACCGATGACGTAATGCAAACGCAGTCATTATTCAGAGTGACCCATTGATGATTTGATTATAGGTGAATTTCATTGTTAATCGGCTCGGCAACAGATAGCGATATCAGCAAAATGTCACACGTGATACACGCAATTCTGACTAGAAGGGCACGTGAAGGACACATGAAGTATCGCGTGCCAAATAACGCAACAAAAAGAATATATAAGAATAAACTAAGAACGTATAAATTATTCAAAACAGAATTTAAAATGGAGGAGTATATAAATAATGTTAAGGATGGTGGAATAAGAAAACGAATATGCAAACTAAGAATAAGTGACCATCCCTTAATGATTGAGAAAGGCAGGCGCTTACGGCCAAAGGTTAAAGTTGAAAACAGGATCTGTACAAGATGTAACACAAATTCAATTGAGGATGAATTCATTATGTTATGAAATGCCCCCAACATATTACAATTAGGAGCAAATTGTTTGACTCAATTAAAAATAAAACTGTTAATTCCCATTTGATGGATGAAGATTCAAAATTTAAATACATTATGGGCAACACTTCCACATTAATACAGCTTAGCATTTTTATAAAAGAAAGTATGGTAGTGTGACACAGTACGGTAATTATCAATTCCCTATCTAGTTATAAAATGGACTATGTTCCATTCAAAATGAATAATGTCAATAAAGTTAAAGTTATATATAGATAGATAGATGGATGAATAGATATTTTATTTGACACTTCTAACATGGCTATGCGCCCTCCACCAATCAGATCGCTGGATTCACGATTTATATTCTCTGTATAAATTGAGAGAAGTTATTTAGAACATGGCTTTGTCAGCTGATCGTGATTGACTATACCGCGCAAAACGAAAACACCAGTAACATTGAATAAATTGTTGCCATGTTAGAAGCCGGTTATAAAATGACACGCCCTTTATACATGGTTTTGAAGTCATTCGCGGCGTGTCATTGTATAACCTATACAAAATTTAGTATCAATGAAAAAAACATACAATAAATCAATGGTCAAGAAAAACAAAATGAATATATATATATACAATACTTTAGCCTTGCGTCAATAAGTCAATGTATTCAAAGTTAATATCATGTTATAGTTTCGATTTGCTTTTGAACCATTTTACATTTGACTTGGCAAAAAAGGTGACAGTGCATTTTTGTGTATCTATGTGTGTATTTTTTTTTCTTGATAGTGCCAACAGTTTTTTTTTCTGTAATAAGTTGCATGTAATATTTTTCTCCGTGTCTAGTTGGCAAATCTTCCAGGCACCCGCCATGATATCAAATGGTCAACTTCTAACGTGTTGTCCTTTGTCTACCCATGGGCGTTAGTACGACCATGGTCTGCTAGACATGGCTTGTTAATGTTTTTTATGTTGCTTCGCGCTCGTGGCTTCAAAACCATATAGAAATGGTGTTTCATTTTCTAAGTGTAACGCTGGGATATAAGACACATAGAATCCAATCACATATCCGGTTCTTTTTATTTACTAATATTCTGTGTTTATATAACAAAGATATACTACAGAAACCCCGACAGGACGCAACAAAGACAATTTCTGTCCTCAATTCACAATTTCTAGCTTCAAAATATCAGAACATATCAGATCTTAGCACCAGATACAAATTCAACAATAATACGGCTGGATGGCAAAGATGACAATCAGATTGCAGCGGATAGAATCTTGCAATAAAGTTGGTAACATCTTTTGGTAAACAAATATGGCGGAAAACGAAAGAAGTGCGCATGCGCGGAAACTAATGGTTTATACCACATAATTGCGCCCTCACACACTTCCCTGCTAAAAGGTTGGTGTCCCAACAACCAAACATAGAACATTTTAAAAAGACCCCTAAATACAAGTTAACTTTTGTGCTAAGTCATCATCTGCATCATAAGTAACTGTGATTGTACCAAATTAGCCATGACATGTGAATCAATATTATGTGACATAGTAGATTCACTAACTACAGACTTTGGTAAATGAAATGGATTTGAATGTGACCCTGCGGTGGTTCTGGTTGAACATCTTGGTGGTGCAGGTTCATCATTTTGTACAGATTGGTCATTGGCAGTAGGTTCAGTCAAAACTTTGATATGATCTGGTTCAGTGGAAGTTGGCATATCTTCTCCCTGGTTAGTGGGAGGACCCACATCTCTTTCAGTTAAACTAGAAGAAGGGGGTGGTTTCTCGTCATCAGACGGGTGATTTAGTACATGCTCCCAACTTTCACTATCAATACAAAAGTCGTCATCTGTGCTGCTACAGTCATCCCCAGACAGTTCTGCTTGTGATTCTTCAACCTCTTTGACATTCATGTCCTTCACTACATGCTTAGCATGTAACAGCTCGCCCCTATGAACAGTTCTCGGTGGTTGCTCCTCATCTACAGGCTGAACAACATAGGTGTGACCTCCTGTATCCAACCTAGCAACTGCATGAAACAGTTCAGAATCCCATTTGTCCTGGATTTTATTGCGTCCTTTGACAGTTCTGTTTCTGAGGAATACATAGTCACCAATGGATAAATCAGTTATATCAGCCTTGGAATCATTTCTGACTATTCGTCTCAGAGCCTCTCTCTCTGTGTTCTCTGATGTAGCAGCGAAAGCCTCAGACAGCCTTTTCTGGTGTTTTGCAACCCACTCCTCCATCTGGTTTTCATTATCTTCACCAGTCACATTCCCAAGTAGATGGTCTATGGGTTGAGCTGGTTCTCTCCCAAAGAAAAGATAATGTGGCGAATAGCCAGTAGAAGAATGGGGAGTAATATTGTAAGCATATGTAAGCTCGGGTAAGTACTCGTTTCTTAGCTGGCAATAGTGTGGGCAAACAGTCATGAAGAGTACGGTCAAAACTTTCACATTGACCATTGGCCTCAGGGTGGTACGGTGTGGTATGACTCTTTCTTACACCGTGAATTTTGCAAAGTTCTTGAATCATTTTGCTCTCAAAGTTGCGTCCTTGATCAGAGTGAATGCGCTGAGGTACACCAAATCGTCTGAACCAATCACGGACAAGTACACGGGCAACTGTTATAGCTTTTTGGTCTTTTGTGGGAATAGCCTGAGTAAATTTAGTGAACACATCTGTCATAACAAGAGCATTTTCAGTACCGTTTGAGCTGGGTTCCAAAACTGTAAAATCCATGGCTAGTATCTCAAGTGGTCTGGAAGCAACTAGGGAACCCATTGTTGGATGTAATCGCTTCCCTGCTTTGGCTATTGTACATCTCCGACAAGCTTTACAGTAGGCAGCGACTTCAGTTAGCATACTTGGCCAATAACATCGACTTCTAACTAGCGCAGTAGTTTTCCCGGCACCTTGATGAATGACCCACTTGGTCATGTACGGCATTCAAGACTTTCTCTTTCAACATACTTGGAAGGATCAGTTGCTTAATTTTATTTCCTGCATCATAAACGACACAATACAGGACACCATCTTCTTCATGGATCCGTTTCCAATTGCGAAGTAGTTTGCGCACCGACTTAGTTTCTTTCATCAGTTGACGATTAGTGGGCGAGTGAGTAGAATACCAGTAGTACCAAAGCCTTCCTACAGTTTCGTCAGCCTGTTTTTGAAATAAATGTTGAAATTGCTTGTGGTTCGATTTTACTTGATTTTGCCCGTATCTCATTTAATAACACTTTTGCAGTTGCTTGTTGTGCTTGGATGCAAGTTGGTTTAGGTAACGAAGTAGAGAGTTTTTGAATTGGAAATTTGTGAGTAAGAATGTCTACTGAGTTCTCCTCAAGTCTAGCATACTTTGCCTTGTCACTGTGACTCTCCTTTCTACTCAACGCATCTGCATTTTGGTTACTTTTACCAGACCTATATTTTATAGAAAAGTTAAACTGGGATAAATCGACTGCCCACCTAGTTTCTATGGCTCCTAACTTAGCAGTTGTTAACAAATAACTTAAATGGTTGTTGTCTGTGAAAACAGTAAATTCAGCACCTATTAGAATGTCACAGTATTTCTGAGTAATTCCCCAATACAATGCTAACAATTCTAATTTTATACTAGAGTAATTTTGCATATTTCGCTCATTCGGTTTAAGACCTCTGCTAGCATAACCCAGGACTACTACTTTGTCACCCTGTTTCTGTGATAATACTGCCCCTAACCTTTTATAACTGCTGGCATCAGTCTCCAAAATAAAAGGTGATTTAAAATCTGGATAACCTAACACAGGCAGCGATACAAGAGCTTGTTTTAAACAGAGAAAAGAATCCTCACACGACTGACGTAATGTTTCTACTTTCCTTTTTTCTGACTGGATATGTTGTCAGGTTGTCTGAGTAGGATCTGCAAGGATGCAGCTAGTTTAGCGTAATTCGGTATAAACCTTCTGTAATATCCGGGAAGACCTAGGAAACCACGTAGTTCACGCTCAGTTTGTGGTCTTGGCTAATTCTGTACTGCTTGTACTTTCTCAGATAAAGGAGAAGTGCCATCAGCACTAACGATGTGAGCAAGATAACGAACAGAAGAGCGAAATAGTTGACACTTGCTAGGTTTTAATATCAAGTTGAGTTTTGTCAGGCGTGAAAGAACCATTTCTAATCATTGCAGTGTTTCTTCAAATGTCGACCCAAACACCAGAATATCATCCAAATAAACAAGTAGAGTCTGAAATTTCTGATCACCAAACACCTTATCCATTAATTTCATGAAAGTTGCTGGAGCTCCTGATAAGCCCATAGGCATCTTTACATACTCGTAATGACCACCCGTGCCTGAGAGAAAAGCCGTTTTTTTTATATCTTTCTCCGCGACTGGTAACTGATGAAAACCATGAGCCAGATCAAGGCTGCAAAAGTACCTAGCACCACTCAATACGTCTTACGCTTCATCAATTCTGGGCAGAGGATATGCATCTTTATGGGTTTTAGTAATGCACGATAGTCAACACACAAGCGCAAACTTCCATTTTTTTTTCTTCACAAAATCCACAGGAGAGGCGTAAGGACTGCATGACTCTCTTATTATACCAAGTTCCAAAGACTTGCGTAGGTACTCTCTCATCTCGTCCCACTGATGTGGTGGTACCCTACGGTAAGGTATCTTTACTGGCGCATCATCTACTGTGGAAATTCTATGTTCAACCAAATCACATGACCCAATATCGTTTTCATGCTTACTAAACACATGGCTATATCTCCCTATCACATCATACAAGTCTCGCTGTTCTGAATCATTGTGTTCACCGATATCTATCTTTGATACTATGTCTTTTACTATAGAGGGATTTGTATCACTTTCAGGCACCATTTGCACATGCACAGAATTTTCACTGATTGTATGAAATTCAACTGTAGGCTCTATGGCAGCAGTCTGAACTATGCCAACTGGTGTATGAGGTTGTAAGTAAATATCAACGTCACTGAAGTTAGCAACTTGCATGGGAACTCTGCCTTTATGGTCTACCGACACATATGTCGCTCCGAGTGTGACTCCCGATTGCAACTCAGCGACATTAGCCTGATGTCTCTCTAGTAAAGCATGGTATACTTGCCCTTTGGCAGCAGGATGAACAGAACCTTCAACAACATTAAGTGAGCGAGCTGGTATCAAAATAAATTTTCTACCAGCAACACGTACACACCTAACCTCAGGAATAGTAGCAAATGCTTCTTGATTTATCAATACTGGTCGATACAACTCAACAGCATGCAGGAGTCTAACATCACTAACACTTAAAGACTTTGACAATTTCTCTCTGTAACTATCACCATACTGACAAACAAGTTTTTCCCTAATGTCTCTAAATACATTTGATCCAAGAACACCAGGAATTCTCTTTTTTCTATCTTCAACTGGGGTATTGACAGGATCTTTCACAACCAGAAAACCAAGGCCATTGAACCTCATGTTAAATGCTGTCACTGAAAGCTCAACATAACCAATGTAGGGGATTCCTAATCCCTGTGAAGCAGAAATGCGGATAAACGAAGATACGTCAACAAGGCCTCCATCACGAGCGAAATGCTTGTTGAAAAATCTCTCAGTAATGGTTGAAACTTCAGCCCCAGTGTCAATCAAACACACTATATCTTTATCCCCCAATTTCACAACAGCTTCCGGACAATCTCCTACAATCGTTCTGAATTATTGAGCCTCCATTATTCATGGTCTTGCCTACCACATGGCTCTCTGCAGCAAGCCATTCTAGTTTAAATTTTCAGTCTTCGTCTTCTCAGATGTTTTGTTAGCGTCACCATAATTTCTTTTAGAACAGTCATGTCTGAAGTGTCCCACTGCATCACAATTCCAGCATCGGTTTTTACCATCTTTGGATATCGTGGGTTTTCTTTCTCTAGGCCGAGTCTGCATCATTGATGTCAGTAATTCCAACTGCTTTTGTTGTGCTGCTACCTGCTCACTCTGTTTAGAAATCAATTCATGCAAGTCCTTATTAACTGCTACTTCACATACTGTGGCAGCATGTTTAGGTTTTGGTCGCCTTTCACCTGACCTCATCAGTAGTCTCTAGCATCAAAAAATGACAGCCCAGGCTGATCAGCATTTAGTCGTCTGAACTCTGTTCTTAAGTTGTCATCGATGATTGCCTCAGCTAAGTGGCTTTTTAACTGGACCTCTCTTCCTGCTTTGAGTGATGAATCCAGGCGAATAATACAGTCATACAAACTCACCAACTCCAACGAGCATGATATTAAATCTTCATTTTCCTTTTGACGGTATGCGAAAAAACATTGTTGCAATTGTAGCAACCCATCACCATCACCAAACACTTTGGTTAATACAGTGAATATCTGACTGGCATCAGTACTCACACTTTCACTTCTACCAAGTATCTCACGTCAAGCTTTACCAGACAGATATATATGCTCTTGAGAACTAAGACCTCTTGACGCCATGACTGCTTTCGCATCTTCTATCCAATCTACAATCAAAGGTTCAGAACTATCAAGCTTACCGGTGAATCTGTCAAGTTTTCTATTCTATTATTCTACACATACGACCATACGACCAGGTGGACTGATTGAAGGGGGTTCAGCCTTGGACAACCTCTGCTCTGATATCAATCTCTTTATCTCCTTCTCTGCTTCCCTAGTGTTGGCCAATGCTGTTTCAGTCTCCTCTTCTTTCCTAGCTACTGTTGCTTTTAGAATAGCCATAGCCTGACGCATCTCTTCCACTTCCTGTTCAGTGACAACTGCATTTCCTTCAGTGTCAGACATGTTGGATACCAGTGTGACCTAAAAAGTACACTAAGGTGGCAATATATATCAAAACAGTAGACAGATACAACCTAAAGTAGCATACAAAACTATACAAGGCTACAAATGTATACAACTAGAGCTAAAAAAATGCCTAATACCACCACTAAAAAGATATTAATTATTGCATAAATACTGGAAAAATGTTCAAAGGAAAAGTCTCAGCAATTCAATTCTGACTTCAATCTTTGTCTGCATACAAGAAGACACATCACAACTTCGAGAATTCTGTCCACAGAAATTCATCCAGATCAGCATCCAGGAACAGTCAGGGTTTCAATGGAGAACTTTGATGAGGAAATCCTGCAAACTACACCATGTGTAACGCTGGGATATAAGACACATAGACAACATATAGAGTCCAATCACATATCCGGTTCTTTTTATTTCCTAATTCTGTGTGTATATAACAAAGATATACTACAGAAACCCCGACAACAAAGACAATTTCTGTTCTCAATTCACAATTTCTAGCTTCAAAATATCAGAACATATCAGATCTTAACACCAGATACAAATTCAACATTAATACGGCTGGATGGCAAAGATGACAATCAGATTGCAGCGGATAAAGTTGGTAAAATCTTTTGGTAAACAAATATGGTGGAAAACGAAAGAAGTGCGCATGCGCAGAAACTAATGGTTTATAACACAGAATTGCGCCCTCACATAAGAATAGAAAAGAAACCCTGGTAAAATAAACTTAGAGGCCATAAATCGAAGTTTGTTCAAATATTGTGATATGATTACTCAGTACATTAACCAGGAAGGTTATAAGCAAATTCCGAAAGTTCGTTTTTTCCCCTAGAACCTTCCCTGGATGTGTTCGCGTTGATTTTCAATTTACAATGATGTTTTGGACACTAACTAAAGCCCGAGCTAAGCGTTCGCCAGTTCGCACACTTCGTTAGCCCATGCTAAGGGTTATACCCGGTCTTAAAAACCTATCAGATTTACCTTGTACTTACTGTTACTTAGCCCGGGCTAAGCTTTCATGCATGTTTTCTAAGCACAGACTAGCGTATTTTCCTGCTTATCCCGTTGTATTCAATGATATCACGTACCCGGCACATTTGGTTCACACAAGTTTGCAGTATTGTTTAGGAACAACAACCAGCATGTTTAGGGTAGACATTATAAACATATATTCACAGTCCCGACCTTTTATAAATAGATTGTTTACTAATTGTATTTTTTAGTTTTTTACTGCTATATGTTACTCGACGTACTTTATTATCTTTTAAATTCATCGATATATATATTGGGAAGAAAAAGTAATATTTTTATCGATTTTTTTATGCGGCGACTTAACAACAATACATGTTCTCGTCCCTATACATATACATGTATAGCATCATTTTTAATCAGTTTGTCGGTAATGTCTATATTTAAGTCATACTATTGACTACTGGTAAGATTGAACAAAATACACAGTAAACACGTTCCGAGGTTCAGTTCATTTGAGCAAACCATCGGTATTAGCATGCAACTTAGCTAATCAATATGCACATATTAATTAGAAACTGATTAATGTATGATGATAAACGAGTGACAGAGGCCCAGCTCAAAGCGCAAGCATGCGTATCAAAGTAATTGCTTTTGTTTATAAAGAAGTCAACAATATCATTTTTGTTATCAAAATTATTCGCTAAAAATAGAGAATTTATGACATCATCACAAATTTAAAAAAAATGAAAGAGATCCACCAATAGTACATGCATACCAACTGTCAAAATAATCGACCTGGTAGAAGAAGAAAAGAACTCAAGTGGAAAATGTAATTTTTTCCTGAAAAGTGAAAAAAATATTCACTGAAAATAATGACTTGAAAATATCGTCACAAAATACAGAAAACTGCAAAAATCAAGTTCACCGACAACAGTACAGAAATGAATGACGGATCTAATTTGGTTTACAAAGAACTTGGGTCAGAAAAAAATACGATTTCTAAATTCTTTGCTGCTAGAAAGTGACAGAGTTTTGTATAATTTGTTGCACGCGATTTGCAGGACGTTTCTGTCTCCTCAAAAGTGAATTACGACTTATAATTCACTGCAAATCCTGGATTCTGGATTCACTAATTCTAGCCTCTTGAAAAATAAGTGTACCCCCCCCCCCTGTTTGTCCTTCTGTACAATATCAAATACCGTTGAGGGCAGTGTGCCAAATAGTGACGAACACTGCATACGTTGACAGCAAACAGAATCAAGTCCATGAACTCAATCTACTAGTCAGAGCTGGTAGTCTATGATTTAAAAACATATTAAGCTGTTGATTTCATTGCTGTTCTTTAATTACAAACAAAAACAATTATTGTACGCAAGACAAAAGTAATTAAAGTTTGGATGGCGGGTCAACTCTGCAGGGGCCTGTACACAAAGATAAACAAATTCTGCTACAGTAGTGTAAAAAAATAAGCAATTGTTGAATTTCCTCTAGCCCCACCCTCAGATTTCAAAATGGTCCTATTTATGCAATTTGATATCAATCTCTTACGTGGTTCTTGAGATAACATTTTGATTTTGTTAAAATTGTAAAATTATTAAGCAAATTAAAAAGACCTGTGTACCAAGTGTCATTGACATGCTAACACCAGGGGTAACCAGGACATACCCCCCACAGTATGTTCTCCACACAGAAGTAAACAAAAATAGGACCATCTGATGTTCATTTTGGGATACCTTACAAAAATAGGTGTCTTATAAGAATCTTATAAGATTCATATAATAGTTTGTTGTATGCAAATGAGCAAGATAATAAAATAAGCACCTGATTTCTTTTATAATTCTTATTAAAAATATTTACATTTGTGTAAACATAATGAATTAAATTGTATAGGAAAACAATATTATACTTATTTTCCTGAGAAAATTGGCTTTCTGTGACTCAAGAGTCAACAATATTTTATAATGTCGGTTTGTTGTAAATGCATAACTACAGTTTATTGCTGTGAATATGATACATGTCATAGTTAATGAGGTCACATGACCATATATGGTCATCTGATATGTTAGTTATGCTTCTTATCCGATGCCTTTATTATAGCATGTCCTCATCTGCGAGTGTTTGAGATGTACATGACAATATATGGTATATGGTACTTCCTTTTCCTGATTTATTAGTCATGTACTTTGTCCAATGAATTCATTAATAGCTTGGTATTTGCAAAAATTTTCTAGGTATTAAAATTATGCATAATAATATTAATAAGTCACATGACCATGTGATATTTTAGTTGTATTTTGTATGTTTACAACTGTAAACAAATCAATTCAGTGTATTACGCCAGATCATGCATCAAATATCTTTGAAACCTGATGACAAAAACAAATTAAATTCCAATTAGTATGTACAGACTCATTTGCGATGATTAGTTTTTGTGATATCAGTAGAAAAGCTGAAAATTACAAGGCATGATGATTATTGTCCCCAAAACAAAGCATATCGTATTCAATAATACCAGTATTCATGGGCTGAGCTAATATTATTCAAATTTGATATGAGCACAACAAAGTTTGTTTTGTGATTTAATTCAAAGGGGTCAATTGCCAGTGTTTTCTTAGCAGTTTCTCGGACATGCTTTATTTAGCACTTTTATGTGTTTAGACAGACTAGTGGCCATTTCATCTTGTATGTTTCTCATGAAATCTAGGTACACACATTTTGTTTTGTGAAATGACCAACTAGTTCATGTGTGGATAGTCCTATTTTGTAAGATCTTATTCCTAGGTGTCACTGGATAAGGTGCCATTAGAAATACATGTAACACCATATTTTTAACAAAGTGAATATTCCCAGAACATTTATAATTATATTCTATGTACATCTTTCATTGTTTATGATTAATATAGTAACTGAAAACGGGATGGGAACTATGACTAGGAGTGGAACCAAGTAAGACATACATACGTAGGCACACAAAGACTTGCTTTACGTTTTGCACACATCCAACAATTCAGGAATGAAAGCAGTAATCAATGTATTATGTTTATTTATAAAAATGTCAATCTTTTACAAAAAGATTCAATATTTATAGGAAATGGCCTAAAAGGAATAATTTAAAAAATATATGATATAATCAAGACTATCTCATGGTTAACATACAATCAGCATCATAATTATTTCATTTTTGCTATTAATAACATTATGTATATAAGTAGCTGACAATGTAATCCCCATTGATATTACACCAATAATTCCTTATGTCAAATCATAGAGGCATTTTTAATGCAGATATCTTTAATTACACATCGAATATTAATGAAATAATTTCTATTATGACGATTATTTACAAGATTGTCATCAAAATAAAAGTATACTTAGTATTTCAGTATATTCAGCACAATTCAAATTTATAAATTAATATTAAATATTTGATCATGATTATATACAACAAACTTGATTGACTATAACGAAAAAAAAAAAAAACAGACCCCTTGTTGCAAAAATTCATTACATAAAACAAATAACCCCCAACCAGACTAAAAAACAAAACAAATTACAACTAAAAAAAATAATTATAACTCCTTATTGAAACAATATTTATACTAGTCATGCAAAAAACGTTTATGATATTATGCCAGTACCATTCTACTAGACTCTCTAGACTGGTTGTCATTATGCAAGTACCATTTTACTAGACTATCTAGACTGTTTGACATTATGCCAGTACCATTCTACTAGACTCCCTAGACTGGTTGACATTATGCAAGTACCATTCTACTAGACTCCCTAGACTGGTTGACATTATGCCAGTACCATTCTACTAGACTCCTTAGACTGGTTGACATTATGCCAGTACCATTCTACTAGACTCCCTAGACTGGTTGACATTATGCAAGTACCATTCTACTAGACTCCCTAGACTGGTTGACATTATGCCAGTACCATTCTACTAGACTCCCTAGACTGGTTGACATTATGCAAGTACCATTCTACTAGACTCCCTAGACTGGTTGACATTATGCCAGTACCATTCTACTAGACTCCTTAGACTGGTTGACATTATACTAGTGGCATTCTACTAGACTCCCTAGACTGGTTGACATTATACTAGTGGCATTCTACTAGACTCCCTAGACTGGTTGACATTATACTAGTGGCATTCTACTAGACTCCCTAGACTGGTTGACATTATGCCAGTACCATTCTACTAGACTCCTTAGACTGGTTGACATTATACTAGTGGCATTCTACGAGACTCTCTTGTGTTCATTAGTATTCTGGGTTAGGTAAGTGTTCAATTGACACAGTTTTCACAAACTGGTCACACATGCTGCATCATTTATCTCACTCATAGTGGGCAGGAGAAATGTTCTAATTAGATCCCTAAATAAAATTGTATAATCATGATATAATTGCTAATGATAATTTGAAAGAAAGTCAAAGGTCAACTCTTTGGTATCAAATGGTTCATGAATCACATCGGATGACAATAGCTGTGCCAACACACCTCCTTTGTCATGGTTTCTTTTCAAAAAGCCAGCAATCTCTTCCCACCTTGCCTGTTAAAAATATATGTAAATATAAATATTATTATGCATACTGAATATTCAGTAAATATATCATCATCAATATAAAACAGAATCAAGTCATCGATTGCGAAGGGAATCAGGTACAAGGCATTTTTAAAGAACAGTATTAGATTAAGACCATCTGCAGCGACAAACACACAATATTGGGGAATACAATTAATTGATAATAGGTATAATCTTTAATCATTTTTTCTAATATCCAGATGTACTTCATTAAGTTTAATACTTACATTATCAACAGCTGGGTTGGACCATTGCGGTGTAGGTAGGGTTGGATAATGTAGTAGTGGATAGCAAGTCTCGAGGTACACTTGACAAAATGCTTCCTTCATGTACTCATTGTCTCTCTGTTGAAACACAAGTACTTGGTATAAGCATGCTTTACATTATATCATATGGCACGAAAACAGAACAACATTGTGTGTTTTTATGAAAAATCATTCTGTGGTGTCACTGTCACGCCAATGTAACATCATTACCTTGTCAGCTTTTTTAATATTCTTCATTCTTTCTGCCCATGTACTCTAAAAATCAAAAAGAATCACATGTCATAAAAAAAATAATTGTTTTGATTATATCTCACAGACATTTGGATACTGATGTGTACCTGCTTTGGGAAATTCTATGGTACAAGCTAACCCTCAATGATCCATTATATCGAACTATCTAACACATGTAGACATTTTGGCAAGTATGAGGTTATCACTTGATATCACTTGTTGGTAGAACATGAGCTACCGTAGTACTGGTCAGCAGAAATATTATCCTTCATAGCGATTATGCATTTAGCATGCATCTCTACTTTTAGTGATATTTCACACTCAACATGACTACTGTGAATGATATGCACCATTGTGTTTCCACTTTGGGATACTGTAGTACAAGCTTACCCTTAATGCATCCATTATATCGGAATATCTTATAGCAGTAGGGAATGACGATATCACAGGATGGTGAATAAATTCTGAAAAAAAATCAGAGTTGTCATATTAAACTACCCTGTTACATAACAGTCCAAACGAGAATATCTCACGAGTGACCCTACAATATTAAATACTCCCGGTATATTAAACAAGTACAGAAATTTTGATTTGTTTCAAGTCGCTGACAAAGAACAAACTAAAATTACTTTAGTTTAATGAATCTGATATTGTAAGATCATAAATTTGACATCCTTTTTATCCTTTTATAATTATTCTGAAAGTTAAAAACTCAAACAGTGTCTGTAATTTGTGAGCATGTATTCAGAACATCATAGTGCATTCTGGCTCATTTGGCTAAACTATCAAAATTCATCAACATCGTTTGCCTTTTTGCGGTTATGAATTATTGAAGTAAACTTATTTTTCAGACCATCACTGTATTTACGGCTTGGGGATGCATTGGTAACATAATTATTAATTTTGTAGTCAATTCAAGCCAAGACCTTTTCATAATTCATCAATTCAAGCCAAGACCTTTTCATAATTCATCCATTCAAGCCAAGACCTTTTCATAATTCATCCATTCAAGCCAAGACCTTTTCATAATTCATCAATTCAAGCCAAGACCTTTTCATAAGTCCTCAATTCAAGCCAAGACCTTTTCATAATTTATCAATTCAAGCCAAGACCTTTTCATAATTCATCCATTCATGCCAAGACCTTTTCATAATTCATCAATTCAAGCCAAGACCTTTTCGTAATTCATCAATTCAAGCCAAGACCTTTTCATAATTTATCAATTCAAGCCAAGACCTCTTCATAATTCATCCATTCAAGCCAAGACTTTTTCATAATTTATCAATTCAAGCCAAGACCTTTTCATAAGTCCTCAATTCAAGCCAAGACCTTTTCATAATTCATCCATTCAAGCCAAGACCTTTTCATAATTCATCCATTCAAGCCAAGACCTTTTCATAATTCATCAATTCAAGCCAAGACCTTTTTATAATTCATTCATTCAAGCCAAGACCTTTTCATAATTCATCAATTCAAGCCAAGACCTTTTCATAATTCATCAATTCAAGCCAAGACCTTTTCATAATTCATCAATTCAAGCCAAGACCTTTTCATAATTCATCAATTCAAGCCAAGACCTTTTCATAATTTATCAATTCAAGCCAAGACCTTTTCATAATTCATCCATTCATGCCAAGACCTTTTCATAATTCATCAATTCAAGCCAAGACCTTTTCGTAATTCATCAATTCAAGCCAAGACCTTTTCATAATTTATCAATTCAAGCCAAGACCTTTTCATAATTCATCAATTCAAGCCAAGACCTTTTCATAATTCATCCATTCAAGCCAAGACCTTTTCATAATTCATCAATTCAAGCCAAGACCTTTTCATAATTCATCCATTCAAGCCAAGACCTTTTCATAATTTATCCATTCAAGCCAAGACCTTTTCATAAGTCCTCAATTCAAGCCAAGACCTTTTCATAACTCATCCATTCAAGCCAAGACCTTTTCATAATTCATCCATTCAAGCCAAGACCTTTTCATAATTCATCAATTCAAGCCAAGACCTTTTCATAATTCATTCATTCAAGCCAAGACCTTTTCATAATTCATCAATTCAAGCCAAGACCTTTTCATAATTCATCAATTCAAGCCAAGACCTTTTCATAATTCATCAATTCAAGCCAAGACCTTTTCATAATTCATCAATTCAAGCCAAGACCTTTTCATAATTCATCAATTCAAGCCAGGACATTTTCATAATTCATCAATTCAAGCCAAGACATTTTCATAATTCATCAATTCAAGCCAAGACCTTTTCATAATTCATCAATTCAAGCCAAGACCTTTTCATAATTCATCAATTCAAGCCAAGACATTTTCATAATTCATCAATTCAAGCCAAGACATTTTCATAATTCATCAATTCAAGCCAAGACCTTTTCATAATTCATCAATTCAAGCCAAGACCTTTTCATAATTCATCAATTCAAGCCAAGACCTTTTCATAATTCATCAATTCAAGCCAAGACATTTTCATAATTCATCAATTCAAGCCAAGACCTTTTCATAATTCATCAATTCAAGCCAAGACCTTTTCATAATTTATCAATTCAAGCCAAGACCTTTTCATAATTCATCCATTCATGCCAAGACCTTTTCATAATTCATCAATTCAAGCCAAGACCTTTTCGTAATTCATCAATTCAAGCCAAGACCTTTTCATAATTCATCAATTCAAGCCAAGACCTTTTCATAATTCATCCATTCAAGCCAAGACCTTTTCATAATTCATCCATTCAAGCCAAGACCTTTTCATAATTTATCAATTCAAGCCAAGACCTTTTCATAATTCATCAATTCAAGCCAAGACCTTTTCATAATTCATCCATTCAAGCCAAGACCTTTTCATAATTTATCAATTCAAGCCAAGACCTTTTCATAAGTCATCAATTCAAGCCAAGACCTTTTCATAATTCATCCATTCAAGCCAAGACCTTTTCATAATTCATCCATTCAAGCCAAGACCTTTTCATAATTCATCAATTCAAGCCAAGACCTTTTTATAATTCATCCATTCAAGCCAAAACCTTTTCATAATTCATCAATTCAAGCCAAGACCTTTTCATAATTCATCAATTCAAGCCAAGACCTTTTCATAATTCATCAATTCAAGCCAAGACCTTTTCATAATTCATCAATTCAAGCCAAGACCTTTTCATAATTCATCAATTCAAGCCAAGACCTTTTCATAATTCATCCATTCAAGCCAAGACCTTTTCATAATTTATCAATTCAAGCCAAGACCTTTTCATAATTCATCAATTCAAGCCAAGACATTTTCATAATTCATCCATTCAAGCCAAGACATTTTCATAATTCATCAATTCAAGCCAGGACATTTTCATAATTCATCAATTCAAGCCAAGACATTTTCATAATTCATCAATTCAAGCCAAGACCTTTTCATAATTCATCAATTCAAGCCAAGACCTTTTCATAATTCATCAATTCAAGCCAAGACATTTTCATAATTCATCAATTCAAGCCAAGACATTTTCATAATTCATCAATTCAAGCCAAGACCTTTTCATAATTCATCAATTCAAGCCAAGACCTTTTCATAATTCATCAATTCAAGCCAAGACCTTTTCATAATTCATCCATTCAAGCCAAGACCTTTTCATAATTTATCAATTCAAGCCAAGACCTTTTCATAATTCATCAATTCAAGCCAAGACATTTTCATAATTCATCCATTCAAGCCAAGACATTTTCATAATTCATCAATTCAAGCCAGGACATTTTCATAATTCATCAATTCAAGCCAAGACATTTTCATAATTCATCAATTCAAGCCAAGACCTTTTCATAATTCATCAATTCAAGCCAAGACCTTTTCATAATTCATCAATTCAAGCCAAGACATTTTCATAATTCATCAATTCAAGCCAAGACATTTTCATAATTCATCAATTCAAGCCAAGACCTTTTCATAATTCATCAATTCAAGCCAAGACCTTTTCATAATTCATCAATTCAAGCCAAGACCTTTTCATAATTCATCAATTCAAGCCAAGACATTTTCATAATTCATCAATTCAAGCCAAGACATTTTCATAATTCATCAATTCAAGCCAAGACCTTTTCATAATTCATCAATTCAAGCCAAGACCTTTTCATAATTCATCAATTCAAGCCAAGACCTTTTCATAATTCATCGAAAATCACCACTTGTCATAGGTTAAACAATTTTCTCTGCATAGAGAAGTTGGGTTGGGAGAATTTGAAATGACGCAAATAATGTGGCTGGATATCACAACTAAAACAACCCAGAATATCCAAATTATAATTACTAATAATAATTCATGAAATATTGTGTCAAACGTGTTGAGATATTGGTGTATTTTATAATAATCAGCCATGATGTCAAAAGTTCAACATGCTTACATGGACCAATCAGATTACCAGGAATTTACACAATATGGAAAAATAGAACTTTTAAATTATTACATTGCTTTAATACACTGGTATGAATTGATATATCATTGAAGTACTATGTGATAAAGTAATGTGATTACCTGTAGTTTCCATGTTAATTCTGTCTCTTAGAAGCAGATCTGCACATATTTTACGATAATAAGAAATAAACGGTAGATATGATGCACTAGAAACTAAAGCATCTGGGAGAGTGCTGCAAACAAACAATATATAAAGTTTGAACATGAACAGTCAGAGAATGTCAGAGACATGGCTCCAACACTGCATTCACTAAAACAAAATGGCCACCAGTCAGCCTTTTTGAATACAATTTGACGAAGTGACATCTATGCATGTCCCAGATCAAGACTCGGAATTGCAGAAATAAATGATTTTGACATTAAAACAATTGCAATTCGACCATCTTTAATCAAATGCAGCCCTGAAAACAGAAGTGCATTGAAATCACATATTGTCCAATGTTTTACCAAGTTTGAATGAAACATCCAGTTCCGGAATGGCAGAAATGATTGCCATTCAGCCATTTTGAATCTGATAATACAGGTAGAGATGCACACACACACACACACACACAAAGCATTCAAAAATTAATCTCAATTTTCAGGCTTCATCAGAACCAGGACTAACAATTACCCACCTACAGTACACACTCCTTGACAACAAAGATGGAATAATCTCAATGATAAAATAACAGTGATAAACAAGCTTTACTTACTCCAATAGTTGTTTCTGATCTTTGTTTGGGGCTAATATCCGAACAATAAGTTTAGGTTGTTTATTTGCTGACATCATGGCTCGAATTTTGCTAGTTGACGCTGTTAATATGGACAATAAAGATTTATTTTAATGAGTAATGTATACACATCGATTGTAAACTATTGCCCAGTGTAACATTAACACTGTACATGAATTTACCCACAGAGACAATACAGGGGTCTAAGATAAGCTACTGTATCTAGCGATTCTATTTCCATGAAAGAGACAACTCCACATTCATGCATGGATATGGAAACAGCACTACGGTACAATCAGTTCACTGTAAAAGACTTATTTCCACAAAATTGCTGAATAAGTTTAAGTTTTGTGAGGCTACATTGTCATCAAGTGGAAAACTAACTTTCTTTTAGATTAGCTCAGTAATAATACATGTTTGTTAAGTACCTTTTCTGCTTATTGAAGGATCAACTTCAACATCTTGTTCATATGGTGTACCTCCTTTAACAGTCAATTCATAACTCCTGTAAGTAATATGTTCATCAAAATGTAACATGGCAACTTTAAAATCATTAACATATGTGAAATGATTTCTTTAAAGTCATTAACATGTGGCATAAAACCTTAAAAAGACTTACTTGCTTATAATTGGTCCACCAGTATCTTCATCAAACAGTGGCAAGTGATACCAGCCACAACCAAACTCACCTTTCTCACCAGTTTTCTGAAAGAGACATTTTAATACAATAAATAATAAGAGATAACATCCAGCACAATATGCCAGATTGCCCATAATGCACCAGATTGCCCACAATGCACCGGATTGCCCACAATGCACCGGATTGCCCACAATGCACCGGATTGCCCACAATGCACCGGTTTGCCCACAATGCACCGGATTGCCCACAATGCACCGGATTGCCCACAATGCACCAGATTTCCCACAATGCACTAGATTTCCTTTTGGATTAAAAATGGTTTACAAAATACATGTACTTACTGTTCTAACATATGAGAGACATATTTCGAAGAGAATACCTAGATAGAATAAATAAATGAACAGCATGTTAATTGATGACTTTGTGATTGTACCCAAGAAAGCCAACAATAAACTCTTACTACATAAACTTACTCAATACAATTAGAACACCACTTTCAATCAGAAAACATTTATAGTATTTGCTATATTAGAAATGCATCTTCAATTGAAATCTACCAAGTGCTGCTTATATGCGATTCAATTAAATATGAAAGAGGAAAGAAAGGAAAGAAGCAGAATATAATAGTATGAACTACAGAATTCAGAGACATGTAAGGTATGTGTAAGTGATATTGAAAGGAGCACCCAGTTATAAAAGAAATCTGATTAAAACATCAGATTTGGTACAAAAACAGACATAATGAGGCGCTGTAAGTAGCCAAGGCATATCACCTTGGGATGCATGATAACAATAGTTTTATATACTCGTACCAAGTTTCTGTTCTGTGCTATTTGATCTAACAAAGCATTCACCATCCAACAGACTTGGTAAGATACCATTCACCTAAAATGGAAAACATGAGAGCTGAATTTAATATTGATTTTAATATTTATTTATATTAATCTGCATTTGTTATACAATTCATGTACTATTCCATACATACAGGGAGAACATAATTTGGACCCATTAAATATTGCATTTAACTATCGAATGCATAGTTTCATTCATCATAAACCAGTGAATTTAAACCTAGTGAATATGTCTGCAACATCCAAACTGCTTTAATTAAAGACAGTTAATATGTCTGCAACATCCAAACTGCTTTAATTAAAGACAGCTAATATGTCTCCTTTTCTAGTATTTAGTTCTACAGAAATATCTCAAGATAAAAATGCACATACAAACAGGGTAAACTGAAAAGCTCACATGACAGAATATTAATATTAATAACAGAAACCTCTTACATTATTATTACATTAATTTGATTTTATATTACTGGAAGACTCGCAAATTAGCTAATTATAATGCCAATTAGGTAATTAATATGCAGAGTTCAACCCAAACTTATGAAGTGTAAGGATTATTGCAGAACACCTGAATATCAATTGGCAAATTATTATGCAAATATTTTAATTATGAATTAGTTAGAATATGCATGTATGTAAATGTGTTGAGATGGGCGTAGTGCGAGTGGTTAGTGCTAGTAGCACTAATTCGAAAAAGTACTAGATCTAGTGGTAAAAATGGCACTAGATCTAGTGCAAAAATGGCACTAGATCTAGTGCAAAAAAGGCACTAGATCTAGTGCTAAAATGTGCACAGTGCGAGTGGCATTGTTATCGCATTGTCAACGACGTCGAATAATAGGAGGGGCATCAACAACCACTTCATATGCAAACTACAAACAGTATAAAACATCGGCAATATATCTGTGAGATGTCCATAATAATACTTTCTTTATATAATACCGGATTCTGCTGTAAATTCGCTCATCAGAAAAATCGTCCTGGGGATTTCACGGCTGGTGGGCGCTTATTTGGGGTGCAAAATTTAAAAAAATAATCATCAAATATTTTTGGGGGACTTATTTTCATTGAAATATCCTACTATGTAGACTTTCAACGCCGTTAGTTGGGCCACCCAAGACGAGAGAAACTATTGCAGAATTAACAATAATTAATAATTCTTGCTGAATTAAAAAGTAGACTGCCTGAAATGTCATTACAGTGTCGCCCAGTGTCATTTTTCAAATACATTTGTTTTTATTTTATTGGTAACGAAAGAATATTTTAAACGAAGTTTCATATAAAAACAAACACAACTGCATTGCGTAGTAGCAAACGATCACAGTTGCGTAATCCGATCATGCTGCGTTTGACAATTGTTGATTATTACTCAGTAGTGATTATAATAACGCACAAAAAATAAATTCGTTGAATTGTTATGAAATTCAAATAAAATTCAATTTAGTTTCATCGTAAGCAAATGATTCCGATCGCATACAAACGCCCGATGCTGTAGGGTATCCGCCATGTTTCTCTTGCATGAGTTGAGGTTAAATCGCTAATTAACCAATCAAAATGATGCCAACGTGTTCAAATCACCATAGCTCATTTAAATATGTTAATGTTATTGAACGCAACGCGGAAGAGATTTACCGATGTTGCGTGTTGTAGTACGATCTTTTGGTTTGGATTTTGATAGGGAAATGGCATGATTTTTTTTTTCAAATCTAAAAATAGTTATTTTCAAAAGATGAACTGAGCATTAGAAGAATAATTTAACATTGTTTACAGTGATAACTGCTCTTTGTCCAAACGAAGCTTATCCATTCACACTCCAAACACGCTCTTGAATAAAGCTGTGAAGTGTTTAATAAAATACGCATTTCACAACCGGAAATTCAACAGACGAACTTGTTACTTCACAGATTTTACATGTTTTAATTATTAGCAACTGTAACAAGTACACGATTTCGAGAGTCTACAACAAAAAATCCTAAGGACTCCTAACAAATATCATTGCAGAGAAAGTGTCTAGACATATATTATATGGTCACGTTAAAAAATCGGCGAGGTATATCATATTCCGCTAACTGGTTACTTGTGTAAGCAATCGCAAACTATCATCGACATCAAAGATGAGCTACACAATGTCCATATCAGGATTAACTTGGGTTGAAAAAAAAAGGAAATAAGCCAGGCTTAAATGGTCACTTGAGATGCGTTGTGGACCCTTCCGTTAGTACCTCCATGCTCCGAATATTACTGAATGCTTGAGATTAGCGTAATCCATTGTAAAAAGGGGCTAAGAGCTAACGTGACCAATGTTTGTGAACGAATATTGACAAACGATCACAGGGTAAAGCTAAAACAATAGCGTCGTGGCTTTTTCCCGTTAGTACCGCCGTGGTACAATGTAACAAAAGAATTGCGTGAATCCACTTTTACCATTGGTTGATTATGTCTGCAAAGGTCAATGTCATGACAACCAGACAACGATTCATTTTCTGTCTGGTTCCCAGCGGTACTGAGCAACATGCCCATTCACAGGTCGCCGTACACACAAAATCCGCCGAGCTTTACAGGGACCCGGGACTTAGACTAGCAGTATACACATTTTTTATTTAGTTCATATATGCCATCATAATTTCATTTACGAAGATCTATTTTCATTGAGTGTGGCGCCGACCAGAAATAAAACGGCACGTCAGCGATTTAAAAAAAAAATCAACGCTTTATTCCACCATTTACATACAAGTTACAAGTTTACAAACGCCGAAGTTGAAAACACAAACTTCCACACAATACCATTTCATACAGTGTATCTATTCACAATTTGTAAAAATTGCGAAGTTCGACCTGCAGTTTCACTGACCATGGAGCTAGTTTCCCGGCCGATCGCGTTGTTTCAAAGGTCTATTAGTTACGATTCACGTGGACAATGACATTCATGTACATACTCAGTTTTCCCACTGTAGCACATTTCCAATAAATGAAAGATACAACAACTTTACGTAAATATTAATTTATTTTCAGACAATTACGAGATGTCTCGACGTCGTTGACAACGCGATATCAATGCCACTCGCACTATGTACATTTTAGTACTAGATCTAGTATCGTTTTAGCACTAGATCTAGTGCCATTTTAGTACTAGATCTAGTGCCATTTTAGCACTAGATCTAGTACTTTTTCGGATTAGTGCTACTAGCACTAACCACTCGCACTATGTCCATTTCGACACATTTACATACCTCGAATATGGGTTATTTGCAAGAAACTATCCCAGTATGTTTTAAGTTTCATTGAGATCCGTAGTGCAAATTATGAAATTATTGTGCATAGATTTCAATCATAAACTAATCAGGTATGTGGAGTGCCTACACAGAAAGTTTCATTGTAAAACATTAAGTGTTTCTTGAGAAATCAATGAAAAAAACAAATAAATGACATTTATTTGAATAAAGAACTATCACAGAGCACCTATGTATCAAGTTTTATTGAAATCTGTTCTTTAAATGTCAGAGGAACCACTAAAAAATTGTTAGTTATAATGCAAATTAGGTAATGAATATGCACAGATTTTTACCAAAACTAATAAAGTTTGCGCATTATCCCAGAGCATCTATGTATAAAGTGTCATTGGAATCCTATGATTGGTTCTTACGATATTTATTTATTTAGCCATATTATCTACTCATGCTATCATTTCTGGTTAATAGGTTTGGGCCCAATTACAGACTTGAAAATGAGGGGCCAGCACAACTGTAGCATAACCATGTACTGATAAGGATATGTCAGTTGTTACGCAAATAACGCTACTCTTTGTGCCAAGAATAACTGTGTTTTTTTTGTTCACTGGGAATAGAAACAGAAGACATGGCCGAAAGCTTTACGTTCCCTCCGAATAGATTTCATTCTCTCAAATATGAATGCAGCAAACCTGGCAAGTGTACAGAATGTACTCTTTTTCACACTGCTTAGCTTGCAACCAACCATGGTAGTGAAACAGACATACACGTAAACACACAAACACAGACAGGATGACTCCAATGAATCCTATGGCGTGCTTCCCACATGGGAGTCATACACTGCAGAAATGTTCAGTCAGATCTACATGGTGATGGTACATAAGTGTCAAAATACAATACTGATTTGTGTCCTGCCCAGTTGTCAATACGGCATACAAAACCTACCTTGGGTGAAAATCTCCATTCTCTTCCATCAGCACTTGTTGTGGCTCTAACTGTGTGAATATTACTAAGAATCTGATAAGATAATAAAATGTTATCTCCTCATATCACTTGTTGAGTATGAAGTTATCTTCTGATATCACTTGTTTGTACAAATGGGTTATACAAGAGATGCATTATCCATGAACCACTGGATAATGCAGAACAAGTCACATGATACTACAAGTCACATAATGCATACATTTGTATCGACATAGTGGTATCATTTGTGTCCATCGAATTGGTCTCAGTTTGATGTTACTGATATTGTTCTCGAAAACAGTTTATAGGAGTAAATCTCAGTAATTTCTTATTAAATTACATAGCATTACAACAGAAATAAAAAAATTAACATTGACAACAAAGGCAATTTTCAAGTTCTCTTTTCACTTGCATGTCTTGACAGCATGAAAATGAATTTTTGTTCACTCTCAGTCTGTCTGAAATTGTTAAACTTGATTTTATTCAACATCTGAACGATTGCACTCCTAATTGTAACTTGCTCTATACTTGTGGACTGAAGACTAAATGAACACTCACCTTATCACCATCAAACATACACATTCTGACATGCCTACTCAGTATATCAAGACCTGAAAGTTAAAAAACATTTTTATTTAATGCTCATGAATACTTATTTAGTCAGCATTAACAACTGTATTTAATATGAGAATAATTAATTGAATTACTACAATTATACATGTGCACAGAATTATTCAATAATAGGCTCCAATCAAAATTAAAGTTGTTGAAATTAAACATTTTTGGAAAACCTTAAAATACTTTTTTTTTTATTTAATGTGTGATTTTGAAAAAGACTAAACAAATATTGGTGAATAGTGAAATAGTGAACTGTGAAATAGTGGACAAAATATTTCTGTCCCTTCAATAAACCTTAATAGCGTAATAGAATTGACATTTTCAACCCTAATTGCGTTACTTTGCGTTATTTTAGTGATTTGCCAGGAATCCTAAAAAAATGTATTGCCTGCATGAACAAAGCCTTGAGAACATATTTGAATGCTACAACAGCTATAATTATGTCTGTCGTTATTTCAGTAATTAATTAATCACATTGTTGACATGGGTCAGGAAGACTCCCTAACTCACGGTTCGTAATAGCCGTAGTTTTGCAGTGTTTTGGGTCCGGGAAGGTATTTTGCTTCGTCTGTCAATTATATACACATCGTCGTCATGAAACTATGGCTATGTTCGTAAATAAGCAGCAAAAATAAAAAAAAAACAGTAACTCACCTACTCCAATTTTTGGCATATTACGAACAGCCCATAATGTAACCATTCTCTGTATTCTCACGTACCTTGCTCGTATCTAAAAAATGAACATATATGTACAATATAAACCCAAACAAAATATTCTATAAATACACCCATAAACGCCATGTTTAGTTCAATACACCCATAAACACCATGTTTAGTTCAATAAACCCATAAACCCCCATGTTTAGTTCAATACACCTATAAACCCCCATGTTTAGTTCAATAAACCCATAAACCCCCTTATTTAGTTCAATAAACCCATAAATCCCCATGTTTAGTTCAATAAACCCATAAACCCCCTTATTTAGTTCAATACATCCATAAATCCCCATGTTTAATTCAATACACCCATAAACTCTGATGTTTAGTTAAATACACCATAAACCCCCATGTTTGATTCAATACACCCACAAACCTGAATGTTTAGTTAATACACTCACAAACCTGAATGTTTAGTTAATACACCCATAAACCTGAATGTTTAGTTAATACACCCATAAACCTGAATGTTTAGTTAATACACCCACAAACCTGAATGTTTAATTAATACACCCACAAACCTGAATGTTTAGTTAATACACCCACAAACCTGTATGTTTAGTTAATACACCCACAAACCTGAATGTTTAGTTAATACACTCACAAACCTGAATGTTTAGTTAATACACCCACAAACCTGAATGTTTAGTTAATACAACCACAAACCTGAATGTTTAGTTAATACACCCACAAACCTGAATGTTTAGTTAATACACTCACAAACCTGAATGTTTAGTTAATACACCCACAAACCTGAATGTTTAGTTAATACACCCACAAACCTGAATGTTTAGTTAATACACCCACAAACCTGAATGTTTAGTTAATACACCCACAAACCTGAATGTTTAGTTAATACACCCACAAACCTGAATGTTTAGTTTATACACCCACACCCCTGAATGTTTAGTTAATACACCCACAAACCTGAATGTTTAGTTAATACACCCACAAACCTGAATGTTTAGTTAACACACCCACAAACCTGTATGTTTAGTTAATACACCCACAAACCTGAATGTTTAGTTAATACACTCACAAACCTGAATGTTTAGTTAATACACCCACAAACCTGAATGTTTAGTTAATACACCCACAAACCTGAATGTTTAGTTAATACACCCATAAACCTGAATGTTTAGTTAATACACCCACAAACCTGAATGTTTAGTTAATACACCCACAAACCTGAATGTTTAGTTAATACACCCACAAACCTGAATGTTTAGTTTATACACCCACACCCCTGAATGTTTAGTTAATACACCCACAAACCTGAATGTTTAGTTAATACACCCACAAACCTGAATGTTTAGTTAATACACCCATAAATCCGTATGTTTAGTTAATACACCCACAAACCTGAATGTTTAGTTAATACACCCACAAACCTGAATGTTTAGTTAATACACCCACAAACCTGAATGTTTAGTTAATACACCCACAAACCTGAATGTTTAGTTTATACACCCACACCCCTGAATGTTTAGTTAATACACCCACAAACCTGAATGTTTAGTTAATACACCCACAAACCTGAATGTTTAGTTAATACACCCATAAATCTGTATGTTTAGTTAATACACCCACAAACCTGAATGTTTAGTTAATACACCCACAAACCTAAATGTTTAGTTAATACACCCACAAACATGAATGTTTAGTTCCATACACCCATAAACCACATGTTCAGTTCAATACATCCCACACAAACTATTTAGTTCAATACATCTCACACCATATACAGTTTCAATTCTACACTCGTCCAACTTAACGCCTAGGATACTCACTTAAAAAAATCATGTTTTTTAGGGTGGGACCCCTTAGTCGAGCACCCCACTCAAAAAAACAATTTTTGTTCAAATGTGCCAGATTAGGCAGAATAATAATTTTTTTGTTTGGAAAATAAAAATGTGAAATGAGTTGTGTTTTATGATTTGATCTGAACAATGCCCTCTGACCTGATAGGTCAACTTCGTTATTAACTACTGAATCAGAAAATGCTGTGTTGCACTGATGCCAAGTCAGATGTGTTTGGTATTTTCAAAATATCATACACATATATAATCAAATACACCCCCAAACACCATATATACCGGGTAGTTCAATATATCCTGCACAACATATGAACCAATACATTATAAAGACCAATTGACCATAATCTCACCTGGTTTTTGTTTGGAGCCCAATGTAAATCTGCAAACCACATCTTAGATTTACTCAACTTAGGTAAAAGGTAATGACTAGTACTGTACTTAGCTGATAACAAAATAACATTTTTTGATATAAATAAGATATAAAAGAAGAATATATAGATAGACCTGTGATGTCACATTCTTTCACAGCGTAGTGTTACAGTTATTAACTTGCACTTGTTCACAGATATCAAGTATAGTTTGGGGGAAATAAACTTGAAGGCATAAGGCACTGTTTGGTATTACATGTACTTGTATTGGATATCAATGTTCAGTACAATTCATATGTAGATATCCATGTCTACTGAAGGTCTCCATGCATCATCTGTATTTCAATTTAAAAGCAGTATGACTGAAAGTGCATAGACTGATAAAATGTTGTGATTATAATCTTACAATCAGACAGAGAAAGAGGGTGTATACACTATAAAAAAAACAAATGGCCACCAGTTAGCCATTTTTGTTTGAATCTGAAAAAACAATACGACTTGCAAATGCAACTCAGTATGCATGATCATGCAAAAAATGATTGATTGAAATCACCATCACCTAACCATCTTCAAGTAATGATACTGAAAAGGTTTACACATTTTTGACAAAATGGTTGTCAATTCGACACCAGTCGCTGATGGTATTGCAACAATATCACTTACGTTTATCTTACCTTCTTTGACATATCTTGCAGATGTTGATGGCCTAAACCCAGCAGGTATTGCACCCATAGCACTTAAAACATCAGTTACACTTGTCTATAAATATAAATATCATGTAAAATTTGAGTTTGGCACTTAAACACATGAATTTTGAGGCCAATGTTTTATTAGTTTCAATTGTCGCATGTAATTTGCAGAAACAGTGTAGAGTGACTCTGATTATCAAAATAGGTGGAGACCTTGTCTGTGGAACTTTAAATACTGATGAATAATAATGTAGTATGGAATTGAGTGTTAAAAAAACAATTGACCACAAGCAAGAAACCTCAAAATTACACTGTGGGTATTACCAATTCAAAAAAAACCTGAATGATTGTGTGATTCTATGTAATAAATAGTAACACTGCATCGTCAGAATAACATATTGTACACTCACCTCAGTAGTAACAACAGATTTCAACCCTTTCCATAACATTTTACCACTGAAATATAGAATGCCATAGTGATTACAAAGAGTTTTATTCTATAAAATTTTAAAGACAAAGGAAATAACATTGACTATAAAAATTACGAATAACAGAATTAGATAGAGAATCAAACACAATGAATATTGTTAATTCAAAGCTCAACTGAAAAACTAATGGGACACTACAGACTACATCTATATTTTTAGGTTAAGGTTTCATTACCAAACTAGCTAAGAGGTCTATTGGTTTGGCTAAGGTTGCACCACTGCATACCAATTTATATGTCTGTCATAACTAGCTAAGAGGTCTATTGGTTTGGCTAAGGTTGTACCATTGCATACCAATTCATATGTCTGTCATAACTAGCTAAGAGGTCTATTGGTTTGGCTAAGGTTGTACCATTGCATACCAATTCATATGTCTGTCATAACTAGCTAAGAGGTCTATTGGTTTGGCTAAGGTTGCACCACTACATACCAATTCATATGTCTGTCATAACTAGCTAAGAGGTCTATTGGTTTGGCTAAGGTTGTACCACTGCAGACCAATTCATGTGTCTGTCATAACTAGCTAAGAGGTCTATTGGTTTGGCTAAGGTTGCACCACTACATACCAATTCATATGTCTGTCATAACTAGCTAAGAGGTCTATTGGTTTGGCTAGGGTTGCACCACTACATACCAATTCATATGTCTGTCATAACTAGCTAAAAGATCTATTGGTTTGGCTAAGGTTGCACCACTGCAGACCAATTCATGCGTCTGTCATAACTAGCTAAGAGGTCTATTGGTTTGGCTAGGGTTGCACCACTACATACCAATTCATATGTCTGTCATAACTAGCTAAAAGATCTATTGGTTTGGCTAAGGTTGCACCACTGCAGACCAATTCATGCGTCTGTCATAACTAGCTAAGAGGTCTATTGGTTTGGCTAAGGTTGCACCACTGCAGATCAATTCATATGTCTGTCATAACTAGCTAAAAGATCTATTGGTTTGGCTAAGGTTGCACCACTGCAGACCAATTCATGTGTCTGTCATAACTAGCTAAGAGGTCTATTGGTTTGGCTAAGGTTGCACCACTGCATACCAATTCATATGTCTGTCATAACTAGCTAAAAGGTCTATTGGTTTGGCTAAGGTTGTACCACTGCAGACCAATTCATGTGTCTGTCATAACTAGCTAAGAGGTCTATTGGTTTGGCTAAGGTTGCACCACTGCATACCAATTCATGTGTCTGTCATAACTAGCTAAGAGGTCTATTGGTTTGGCTAAGGTTGCACCACTGCATACCAATTCATGTGTCTGTCATAACTAGCTAAAAGGTCTATTGGTTT
This sequence comes from Saccoglossus kowalevskii, assembly GCF_978046115.1. Lineage (NCBI taxonomy): Eukaryota > Metazoa > Hemichordata > Enteropneusta > Harrimaniidae > Saccoglossus > Saccoglossus kowalevskii. The sequence goes on along the minus strand of NC_140642.1, from coordinate 28,169,164 downwards.
GGCTAAGGTTGCACCACTGCATACCAATTCATGTGTCTGTCATAACTAGCTAAGAGGTCTATTGGTTTGGCTAAGGTTGCACCACTGCATACCAATTCATGTGTCTGTCATAACTAGCTAAAAGGTCTATTGGTTTGGCTAAGGTTGTACCACTGCAGACCAATTCATGCGTCTGTCATAACTAGCTAAGAGGTCTATTGGTTTGGCTAAGGTTGTACCACTACATACCAATTCATGCGTCTGTCATAACTAGCTAAGAGGTCTATTGGTTTGGCTAAGGTTGCACCACTGCATACCAATTCATGTGTCTGTCATAACTAGCTAAAAGGTCTATTGGTTTGGCTAAGGTTGTACCACTGCAGACCAATTCATGCGTCTGTCATAACTAGCTAAGAGGTCTATTGGTTTGGCTAAGGTTGCACCACTACATACCAATTCATGTGTCTGTCATAACTAGCTAAGAGGTCTATTGGTTTGGCTAAAGGTTGCACCACTGCAGACCAATTCATGTGTCTGTCATAACTAGCTAAGAGGTCTATTGGTTTGGCTAAGGTTGCACCACTGCATACCAATTCATATGTCTGTCATAACTAGCTAAAAGGTCTATTGGTTTGGCTAAGGTTGTACCACTGCAGACCAATTCATATGTCTGTCATAACTAGCTAAAAGGTATATTGGTTTGGCTAAGGTTGCACCACTGCATACCAATTCATGTGTCTGTCATAACTAGCTAAGAGGTCTATTGGTTTGGCTAAGGTTGTACCACTGCAGACCAATTCATGTGTCTGTCATAACTATCTAAGAGGTATATTAGTTTGGCTAAGGTTGCACCACTGCAGACCAATTCATATGTCTGTCATAACTAGCTAAGAGGTCTATTGGTTTGGCTAAGGTTGTACCACTGCAGACCAATTCATGCGTCTGTCATAACTAGCTAAGAGGTCTATTGGTTTGGCTAAGGTTGTACCACTGCAGACCAATTCATATGTCTGTCATAACTAGCTAAGAGGTCTATTGGTTTGGCTAAGGTTGCACCACTGCAGACCAATTCATGCGTCTGTCATAACTAGCTAAAAGGTCTATTGGTTTGGCTAAGGTTGCACCACTGCAGACCAATTCATATGTCTGTCATAACTAGCTAAGAGGTCTATTGGTTTGGCTAAGGTTGCACCACTGCAGACCAATTCATGCGTCTGTCATAACTAGCTAAGAGGTCTATTGGTTTGGCTAAGGTTGTACCACTGCATACCAATTCATATGTCTGTCATAACTAGCTAAAAGATCTATTGGTTTGGCTAAGGTTGCACCACTGCAAACCAATTCATATGTCTGTCATAACTAGCTAAGAGGTCTATTGGTTTGGCTAAGGTTGTACCACTGCATACAATGTACCAATTCATGCGTCTGTCATAACTAGCTAAAAGATTTATTGGTTTGGCTAAGGTTGCACCACTGCAGACCAATTTATATGTCTGTCATAACTAGCTAAGAGGTCTATTGGTTTGGCTAAGGTTGTACCACTGCAGACCAATTCATGCGTCTGTCATAACTAGCTAAAAGGTCTATTGGTTTGGCTAAGGTTGCACCACTGCATACCAATTCATGCGTCTGTCATAACTAGCTAAAAGATCTATTGGTTTGGCTAAGGTTGCACCACTGCAGACCAATTTATATGTCTGTCATAACTAGCTAAGAGGTATATTAGTTTGGCTAAGGTTGCACCACTGCATACCAATTCATATGTCTGTCATAACTAGCTAAAAGATCTATTGGTTTGGCTAAAGGTTGCACCACTGCATACCAATTCATGCGTCTGTCATAACTAGCTAAGAGGTCTATTGTTTTGGCTAAGGTTGCACCACTGCAGATCAATTCATATGTCTGTCATAACTAGCTAAGAGGTCTATTGGTTTGGCTAAGGTTGCACCACTGCAGACCAATTCATGCGTCTGTCATAACTAGCTAAAAGGTCTATTGGTTTGGCTAAGGTTGCACCACTGCAGACCAATTCATATGTCTGTCATAACTAGCTAAGAGGTCTATTGGTTTGGCTAAGGTTGCACCACTGCAGACCAATTCATGCGTCTGTCATAACTAGCTAAGAGGTCTATTGGTTTGGCTAAGGTTGTACCACTGCATACCAATTCATATGTCTGTCATAACTAGCTAAAAGATCTATTGGTTTGGCTAAGGTTGCACCACTGCAAACCAATTCATATGTCTGTCATAACTAGCTAAGAGGTCTATTGGTTTGGCTAAGGTTGTACCACTGCATACAATGTACCAATTCATGCGTCTGTCATAACTAGCTAAAAGATTTATTGGTTTGGCTAAGGTTGCACCACTGCAGACCAATTTATATGTCTGTCATAACTAGCTAAGAGGTCTATTGGTTTGGCTAAGGTTGTACCACTGCAGACCAATTCATGCGTCTGTCATAACTAGCTAAAAGGTCTATTGGTTTGGCTAAGGTTGCACCACTGCATACCAATTCATGCGTCTGTCATAACTAGCTAAAAGATCTATTGGTTTGGCTAAGGTTGCACCACTGCAGACCAATTTATATGTCTGTCATAACTAGCTAAGAGGTATATTAGTTTGGCTAAGGTTGCACCACTGCATACCAATTCATATGTCTGTCATAACTAGCAAAAAGATCTATTGGTTTGGCTAAAGGTTGCACCACTGCATACCAATTCATGCGTCTGTCATAACTAGCTAAGAGGTCTATTGTTTTGGCTAAGGTTGCACCACTGCAGATCAATTCATATGTCTGTCATAACTAGCTAAGAGGTCTATTGGTTTGGCTAAGGTTGCACCACTGCAGACCAATTCATATGTCTGTCATAACTAGCTAAGAGGTCTATTGGTTTGGCTAAGGTTGCACCACTGCAGACCAATTCATGCGTCTGTCATAACTAGCTAAGAGGTCTATTGGTTTGGCTAAGGTTGTACCACTGCATACCAATTCATATGTCTGTCATAACTAGCTAAAAGATCTATTGGTTTGGCTAAGGTTGCACCACTGCAAACCAATTCATATGTCTGTCATAACTAGCTAAGAGGTCTATTGGTTTGGCTAAGGTTGTACCACTGCATACAATGTACCAATTCATGCGTCTGTCATAACTAGCTAAAAGATTTATTGGTTTGGCTAAGGTTGCACCACTGCAGACCAATTTATATGTCTGTCATAACTAGCTAAGAGGTCTATTGGTTTGGCTAAAGGTTGCACCACTGCTTACCAATTCATGCGTCTGTCATAACTAGCTAAGAGGTCTATTGGTTTGGCTAAGGTTGCACCACTGCAGACCAATTCATATGTCTGTCATAACTAGCTAAGAGGTCTATTGGTTTGGCTAAGGTTGTACCACTGCAGACCAATTCATGCGTCTGTCATAACTAGCTAAGAGGTCTATTGGTTTGGCTAAGGTTGTACCACTGCATACCAATTCATGCGTCTGTCATAACTAGCTAAAAGGTCTATTGGTTTGGCTAAGGTTGCACCACTGCAGACCAATTCATGCGTCTGTCATAACTAGCTAAGAGGTCTATTGGTTTGGCTAAGGTTGCACCACTGCAGATCAATTCATATGTCTGTCATAACTAGCTAAAAGGTCTATTGGTTTGGCTAAGGTTGCACCACTGCAGATCAATTCATATGTCTGTCATAACTAGCTAAAAGGTCTATTGGTTTGGCTAAGGTTGCACCACTGCATACCAATTCATGCGTCTGTCATAACTAGCTAAAAGATCTATTGGTTTGGCTAAGGTTGCACCACTGCAGACCAATTTATATGTCTGTCATAACTAGCTAAGAGGTATATTAGTTTGGCTAAGGTTGCACCACTGCATACCAATTCATATGTCTGTCATAACTAGCTAAAAGATCTATTGGTTTGGCTAAGGTTGCACCACTGCAGACCAATTCATGTGTCTGTCATAACTAGCTAAGAGGTCTATTGTTTTGGCTAAGGTTGCACCACTGCAGATCAATTCATATGTCTGTCATAACTAGCTAAGAGGTCTATTGGTTTGGCTAAGGTTGTACCACTGCATACCAATTCATGCGTCTGTCATAAATAGCTAAGAGGTCTATTGTTTTGGCTAAGGTTGCACCACTGCAGATCAATTCATATGTCTGTCATAACTAGCTAAGAGGTCTATTGGTTTGGCTAAGGTTGTACCACTGCATACCAATTCATGCGTCTGTCATAACTAGCTAAAAGATCTATTGGTTTGGCTAAGGTTGCACCACTGCAGACCAATTTATATGTCTGTCATAACTAGCTAAGAGGTCTATTGGTTTGGCTAAGGTTGTACCACTGCAGACCAATTCATGCGTCTGTCATAACTAGCTAAAAGGTATATTGGTTTGGCTAAGGTTGCACCACTGCAGACCAATTCATATGTCTGTCATAACTAGCTAAGAGGTCTATTGGTTTGGCTAAGGTTGCACCACTGCAGACCAATTCATGCGTCTGTCATAACTAGCTAAGAGGTCTATTGGTTTGGCTAAGGTTGCACCACTGCATACCAATTCATGCGTCTGTCATAACTAGCTAAGAGGTCTATTGGTTTGGCTAAGGTTGTACCACTGCATACCAATTCATGCGTTTGTCATAACTAGCTAAGAGGTCTATTGGTTTGGCTAAGGTTGCACCACTGCATACCAATTCATGCGTCTGTCATAACTAGCTAAGAGGTCTATTGGTTTGGCTAAGGTTGCACCACTGCAGAACAATTTATATGTCTGTCATAACTAGCTAAGAGGTCTATTGGTTTGGCTAAGGTTGCACCACTGCAGACCAATTTATATGTCTGTCATAACTAGCTAAGAGGTCTATTGGTTTGGCTAAGGTTGCACCACTGCAGACCAATTCATATGTCTGTCATAACTAGCTAAAAGGTCTATTGGTTTGGCTAAGGTTGCACCACTGCATACCAATTTATGTGTCTGTCATAACTAGCTAAGAGGTCTATTGGTTTGGCTAAGGTTGTACCACTGCAGACCAATTCATGTGTCTGTCATAACTAGCTAAAAGGTCTATCTAGTGAGGTTTATTCAGGAGAACAGAGAATGTTAAATCCTATTCTACAAACAATTATTGAAATTAATACTTGAAAGTGAAAAAAATATTTGTAGAAAATATAAATCATAGTTATAAGAAGAGACAGTGTGCATGCTGAAAATATATAATAAACTCTTACAGAAAAATATCATTTGAAAACAGTGGTGAGATCCAGTGAAGGGAAAGGTGGTGGTAGTAGTAGTAGTAGTAGTAGTAGACAGGGAAAAAAATAAAAAATACAAATTGTTATTCAAGTTCAAGAACATACAATGTAGTGATAAAGGTGTAAAATACATGCAAAACATGTGAAACTTGGAATCATCCATTTTACTGAAGGGACAACTGTGAGCACACAAATGCTATTTATTTCTCATAAATAAGCATTATTAGCATTTAGAGTTTTGTTATGAACCCAACTAGCAAATCACACTGCCCAAACATTCAGCAAAGCATGAAAGAATGAATGGAAGCAATCACATCCCCACAGAATGAATGGAAGCAATCACATCCCCACAGAATGAATGGAAGCAATCACATCCCCACAGAATGAATGGATGATTCTATAATTCTAATAACTCTGAAGGTTCTGACCTTCTTGGAGATTCTGGACCAGGTGATGGAGGAGCTGATAAAAAAACATGCAGGTTGTTATATGCATTATCACCAAATCTACAAACCTTGGAGTACCCAAACATTCAAAATACTTCCCACAGAAACATGCTAGTTTGGCAAACTTAGAAAAATATCATTTTCCAGAAAAAAAATGGTAAGGTGCATTAAGTGAATGTCTTGACAACTTTGGTCATCCAATTTTTGAGATTATCAGTTTTTAGATTGCCCTAAATTGTTTGCTTTGTTTTGACTTTTTGTAATACCAAAATGCTAACAAGAATGCCAATAGTCAAATGAAGTGCGGTCCATTTGATATCATACATGCATGTAAATGGATTAAAACTCTTCCTCTATCTGCATCTAGGTTGTAACTCACATAACACTGGACTGGATATAATACAGCCTACCCAGTATGAGAAAAGAGTCTAAATTGAGCATAAACTGAAATAGAAAAACTGTGATAAATACAACTTTCAATGTTTATTAGTTGCTGCCAATTACTAATTTGTATCATTTAGATATTGTCTAAATCAGACAAATATGGGTTTACCATGTGCAATAAATGTATTTCTGAAAGATCTGCCCAAATGATGCCATCTAGTGGCCAGCATCACTGGGAACCCAGCGAAATCTCCATTAGTCATTAGCTTGATCCCTTTCTCTGGGTGGAGTGAAACTAACAAGTGACAGACATAAATGCTGCCTGAAGTGGATGGGTGGGCAGCAACTAATAAACAATAGCGGTAGTAATTAACTAGCTATAATAAAATGTTTATTCATTAAACAATGCAAACCAAAGATTTTACCCTTTGTTATTTTACAGTTGACTAAATAGACAGACCATGCATATATGACCTATTGAATTAGCTATGATGGCAGTGAGAGAAGCCTGTTATACACCAACATTATCACTCCCAAGTTACTAATACATAAAGAATGATGAAAACAATACTGTCGTCTTTACCTTCTGGCGACTGTAAATCTGTGTGATCACTGTAATCTTTGCGCAACTGAAACACAAAATTGAAATACCACAATTAAATGAAAGGTCATTTCTGGTAATATAAATATACCGGTATAAATAAACTTTATTGCCATACTAGGCCACCGGCCCATCACAATCTCAAGTTTACATTTCTTGAAAACAATAATAATACATAAATACATAAATTTATTGTAATATAAGAATACTGCCCATCAAGAGATTAATTTTAGTGTCTCTGACCTTAACTTAAAAGCTTGACACAGGAATTTTGACAAATTACAAAGTGTAATGGGTCGAAAATTAGGTGTAATTCATCTTCAATTATTCCGCTATTGCATAATACACATTTCTTTTCAAAATGATCTACATTATGCATACTGTCAAATTCTATTGCTAATTGGTGACTCAAGCAACAAAGCCTTGATAACGATTTCCTATGTTTGTTCACACTTACACTGATAATATATTATGGTATAAAGAAAACCTAGCAGAGTAAACTGACCTTTAGATATGTACTTGGTACCAAACCCTTTTTTCCTTCTTCATCTTCAGCTTGCCACCATCCATCCTCTCTGTGGAATTAACAACCGTGCTATTGTTATAAGTTGCACAAAACCTTGGTGTATATACAGTATTGCTCACAATAATAGGAGACGAATTTTCAATTGCAAACAGAAAAAAGAAAGAAAAAAATCCTACAAAAATAAAATGCAGATGCAACTCACATCAAAATCCAACAAAAAATGAATATTACATGACCTGTATAAAAGTTCCTGAACCATGTAATAATTTTCATAGTGTTGATTATTTTGATAACTGAGCATACTCAATAGATGAACAATACGTTCTATTGTTCTTTTAACATGTTCATGTCAACTAAATTTAGCGGATTTCACTTATCCTAGAAAATAAATTAACCCTACAAATAATTATTAATTCATTTAAATAAGCCACATTGGAGGAAAATTTCAGAAACAATGGATACCAATGTCTCGGAACCATGTAATAATACTTATAATGTAATGAGTATGATGTCATCGCAGGCCGGAAAATTATATATTAATTATATATATCCATAGACACAGTCCCTGAAGCATAGACAAATTTCTAGTAGGTATTATTTGATTTTTAACAAATAAATCTGGGCCAAAATGTTATGAGGTAGGTCCAAGCGCAGGCAGTCGCCACCCACTGTGTAATGAACACTAACGTTGTGAATCTCCTGGTTAGCTTAGATTTTATCATTTATCGGATTTGATGGAGATTTATTAATCCTTTACACAATTCAACAGAAATGTGCTGCACATTTAATCTGAATCTGTTATTTACAAGGCATTGTAATACATCGAGCAAATATTTTAAATTTATCACAGTTCTGTGTACTAACAACACAACAAATGTGGTAGTGCATGTCTGTTCATCTAAAAAACACAAATGCTTTGGGTTGTAAATAATTTAGCTGTCTAAGGTTCAATAAAATAGTTATCATTTCCAATAATACATCATCATGTACGGTACTCCTGCTTATGTCCGATTTAAAGTTATTATTATTTCTGTTGGTGATTCCAATTCTACGTATGATCATACAATTTTCCAAACAATAATGTATTTAAGCTAAATTAGGTGGGGGAGAAAATGACCAACATGTACTACTGTGTGCATTTTGAAAACAAGTATTTATTGATATCTCTAAAAATATATGTGCCTGCTTATACCAGGAAAGACAAAAAAATAGGAAGAAAAAAAGAAAGATTGTATTATGTGTTTGTAGACCTACCTGGTCTGTATAACTGTTAGGACATCTCCAACTTTAAAACTAAGATCATCAGCCTGTTCTCCTACAAAGTCACACACAGCTTCAAACTGTCGCATCTAAAGGATGGAAACAAGAATTATGGTAAAACCGGGCACAAAAGTAAAAAATAATGTCATTTTGATATGTCATGTTACAAAGATGAAGAAAACAAATTAAAAATCAGGGGTCATCATATTAAGTTTTTTTTTTAAACCCATCAATAAAATACAGTGAAAATAGCATGTTTTGTCTTTTTTATGGCTTTTTACCATTGTTTCCTATATATTAAATATTAAAAAAATTACAATATTTTTTGTGGGTTTTTATCAAAGAATTGTGTTTTCATTGTGGTCCATGGAAACCACTGCTAAAATATTTTTTAATGCATATTGTTCTACAGTTTTTTTGAAACAATTAAATATTCTGACAAGAAATATATATGAGCTAAAATATGCGCATATATAACAATTCATGAACATTCTACCTTGTATAAAACTGGTCCAGTGATAGAAATGAGAAAAAGACAATTGAAAAATAAACCAAACTAGAATTTCATTGAAGCTCAAAAACAAGGAAATTATGCAAAGCATTATGTTTGTATAGCTTTATGACATTTCACATTTCAGACTAAAATGTTTAAATAGTACATTATTTAGAACAAGGGTACAAGATAAAAGCAGATAACTATAATATTCAGATAAAGCATTTCATTCATTTTTTGGTACCAAGCACAGAAAATAACTCACTCCTTCATCCAAAATATCAGATTCTGACGACAGTTCATCCAATCGGGTTTCTTCTTCCTCAGACTCATCTTCATCAGACTCGTCTTCTTCCTCTTCCTCATCAGTCTCGTCTGATGCATCACTACAATAAGCAATAAATAAGTGATTTACACATGATTACTGATGTCAATGCATGCTTTCATAACCTATGCCACCTTTAGCTGTGGTTGAATACAGCTGATATCAACTCATGGTTGTGGCTGGGAGATCACAGGTATAACTGATGGTTGAATACAGCTGATATCAACTCATGGTTGTGGCTGGGAGATCACAGGTATAACTGATGGTTGAATACAGCTGATATCAACTCATGGTTGTGACTGGGAGATTACAGGTATAACTGATGGTTGAATACAGCTGATATCAACTCATGGTTGTGGCTGGGAGATCACAGGTATAACTGATGTGGAATACAGTTGATATCAACTCATGGTTGTGGCTGGGAGATCACAAGTATAACTGATGGTTGAATACAGCTGATATCAACTTATGGTTGTGGCTGGGAGATCACAGGTATATCTGAAATCGGTCATCAGTGCAAGACACAAAAACACCACTTACACACACGGAGTATAAAGCATATTAAGGGAGGTGATCATAATCAAACCAGTGGTTTCCGGCCCGGGGAGCTACGCACAATATGCAAATTTATGCAAGAACATTCATGAGCTGACAATTCAGTGCAGCGCCTCCTTTTCAGGAGCGGAACCGTAGTTGAACTTTAAAAGAACATTACTTGTAGTATAAAAAAACAAGAAAAATAAATGAACGCTCGTATGTTTGTACATTTTTAAGGACATCGTAGTATGAAGATTTCTGCTGACCTATTTTCTAGCGTGTTTGTGTGTTTGCTTAATTATCAAGGCGTCTATTTCGCAAAATTGCTGGCCATAAATACTTGCTTTACGCCATAAATACTTGCTTTACGTCACGTCACTTTACCACTGCGTTATAGCTAGCTCTGTTATTTCCCAATAATAATAAAAGATAATTATAGTGGATCACACTGAAATAAAAACATGTGCTTCGCTGACAAAACAAAACTATGCGTCCATGCAAATTCGGGGTCAGAAGACAAAATACGTGTCTGCGATTTTCTCTTAGACTATTAAATTCACGTAATAATCCTGTCTCCATGAATGCATTTGCGTGAATTTCATAAAATTACGGGCCGTAAATATTTGCTGTGTCCTGTTGCATTGTTGACGTAGAGCATCGGAAGACTTTTATTATAATATCTTAAAATCTTATAATATATAAAATCAGTTATTTCCAAATTAAAATGAACTTTAGTGGATCACACTGAAATAAAAACTCGCCCTTTGATGACAAGACAAAACAGAACTATGCAATCCTGCCAAATCTAGGTCAGAATTCAAATACCTGTCAACTACTTTCTCTAGGTCACGTAATAATACTGTTTCCATGACCACATTTGTCGATTTCAAAACATTACCGGATGTACAAGTTTCTTATACATACAAATATGAAAGAACAGACAACTAAATTTGCAGACAACTAGAAACTGTTTGCATAGATATTTCACTGAGAGCAAGTTCAATAATTCTCAACATTTACTGAGATTTCATTCATATTAATCTCACATTTTAATACACACTTCAGCAGACCAAACCGGAATAATATTATGTAGATTAACAGTCTATGTTATTCATAACATCGTAACTACACTTTGATAAAATACTGGATCGGCGGTACACAGTTTCCAAAGTAAAATACCATTGCGTCCGCATTCTACAAATATGACGGCGTAATTCATAGTATCGTGACTATGTTTTCTGGAGATAATTATAGTAACAATGGGATTATATAAGGCCGTAATTCACAAAATTGTAACTACGCAACTTTGATAAAACGATGGATCTGCGGTACACAGTTTCCAAAGTAAAAACTAAACCATTACACCTGCATTCTACAAATATTCACAGCTATGTTTATAGTAACAATAGGATTATATGACGGCGTAATTCATAACATCCTGACTATGTTTTCTGGAGATAACCGTCAAATCATCAAGGTTTAACTGCATGAATATAATTACCAGTAATACGTGTTCGCTGAGTTGGATGCACTAAAACAAATTGGAATTCTAAACACTGGCACTAAAAAAGAACAGGAATTTCGGCTCCTTGAACTTTGAATCAATTTCTACCGGTATTAATTTTTCAAACACAGACGTTTGGCACTTACATTTACTAGTTGAACCTGCTCGTATTCAGACAGAAAAAATGGAATTTCTAGGTGACCTAATTAAAAGCTAATTAGTGAAATCGACGGAGCACCATAGAGCTCCTTGGAACCAGGATGGAAACCAGTGGTTTGATTTTAATCACCTCCATAAAGCTCCTTTGTTTATGAGATACATAAAACTTACCTTTGCTGATCAGTAGGTCTTTTTACTTTACTTTTCACTTTTACAGGAGTCTCACTTTCCTCCTCCTCCTCCTCTTCCTCTTCCTCCTCCTCCTCCTCCTCTTCTTCTTCTTCCTCCTCCTCCTCCTCTTCTTCTTCTTCTTCTTCTTCATCATCCCCATCATCATCGCTTTCTTTCACAACCTTCTTTCTAGTGCTTGGTTTTACTTCCTCTGTGACCGTCTCATCTTCTTCTTCCTCCTCCTCATCATCATAACTCTCTTCATCATCTTCATCATCATCTTTTGTTTCTTTACTTTTACGTTTATCACTTTCTTTCCTGCTCAGATAGAAAAGTAAATGTCAAATATAGAAATACATAATATGTTACTCGTAAATGGAATAGAACTTATGTTTCCTTTGAAGATGTACAATGTATACAAGCAGTGAACATGGTAAAACTTAGTTTCACTAGTTCCAAATGTAGCTAAATTGAAGCACAATTCTAAAAATGAGGGTGGCATACCTTAAACTAATTTGAAAGATGAATTCAAATGGCATGTAGTCTTATTGAACAATTTTATTAGCCTACTTTTGTAAGCAACAGTGTCACTAAAAACCATGACATGGTCCTTATAAAAGAAATGGATAATCAGACTGCTACAAGATGAGAGATCATGATGTGTGTACAAGTATAGAAATGGAATTGAGAGAATGATGTTAGCTAAATGATCCAATGGCATGTTAGTAATTAGATATTGATCAAAGTACACATGTGGGAAAATAGGTGGCATAATTGAACATTATATCATATTAGCCATGGTACAAGCAAGTAAATATGATAAATGAGCCTTCAATAGATAGAAACACCACATTGGTTACACTGCTGATATAGAGAGAAGGTAGGTAGTCAATAAACAATAAATGAAATAGATGATCTTAACAAATAGCTGAAACATAAAAGTATAATACACATTCACAAATAAAGCCATCATCGATGAACTGACACGGCTTGGCATGAGAAACACAACATATAACTAACAATACAGGAAAGAACACAGTTACAAACAATATATAAATTACTGTAATAAAAACGAAGGCGAGATAATGAGAAAGCAATGTAATGTATGGATGGGAAATTATACCACAAAATGAAGTACATAATGGAGAGTGGGTAGCACAGTATACTACAGTGTTTTGTGATGTATAATAACAAGGTAGGACGTATACACGCATGGAATAAGCACATGGCATATGTACATGTAAGATAACGATGTAAATGAATAATTGACGCACCATGGTATGACATATTATTGAAAATAATTAATATGAGGTACGTATACCAGGGTATGATGTATTCAAAGGTGATGATATAAATGAGTGGTATATATACAAAGGCATGATGTATTCAAAGATGATGATATAAATGAGTGGTGTGTATACAAGGGTATGATGTATTCAAAGATGATGATATAAATGAGTGGTATGCATACAAGGGTATGATGTATTCAAAGGTGATGATATAAATGAGTGGTGTGTATACAAGGGTATGATGTATTCAAAGATGATGATATAAATGAGTGGTGTGTATACAAGGGTATGATGTATTCAAAGATGATGATATAAATGAGTGGTATGCATACAAGGGTATGATGTATTCAAAGGTGATGATATAAATGAGTGGTGTGTATACAAGGGTATGATGTATTCAAAGATGATGATATAAATGAGTGGTGTGTATACAAGAGTATGATGTATTCAAAGGTGATGATATAAATGAGTGGTGTGTATACAAGGGTATGATGTATTCAAAGATGATGATATAAATGAGTGGTATGTACACAAGGGCATGATGTATTCAAAGATGATGATATAAATGAGTGGTATGTATACAAGGGTATGATGTATTCAAAGGTGATGATATAAATGAGTGGTATGTATACAAGGGTATGATGTATTCAAAGATGATGATATAAATGAGTGGTATATATACAAAGGCATGATGTATTCAAAGGTGATGATATAAATGAGTGGTATGTATACAAGGGGTATGATGCACTGTAAATGCATTAATTGTTCACTGGTTTTTAATTAATTCAGAATAACAATAGAACTTAGGCAGAGGGTTGATTCTCTGCCAAGTTCATAAACTTAACCTGGTGAAATTGCTGAAACATCAAAACCATGAAATTAAATGCCAGTGAAAATAAATGGTTTTACAGTATTCAAACATAACTATGTACATTAATGGCGTGTTAAACCAAAAAATGATATATTCACAAATAAGGATATAAATCAATGGTATGCATATCATGGTATAATGTATTCAAAGATAACTATGTAAATGAGTGGTATAAACACATACACTACTGTATACACAGATATTTTATCTCCAGAATAATTGAATGATATTGTTATCATGAAGTGTACGTTCATCATTTATGGACATGAGCATGACTATGTTTATTATTATAATACATACATACAATGCAATCTATTTATAGCCAGAGTTTCAAAGTGACAATAACAGAGATACAAATATGTCATTCATTTATCCTGAATTAGGAACACCACCATCACCACAGCAAACAATGCTAAACTTAAATATCAACAGTCGACAGAGATTGACTATTGGTATATAAGTTTAGGCTCCACCATCACCTGCCAGACTTTTGCCTGAACAATGACCAGCGCCCACTTCTGCGTTCTCTTGGTTGATCCTTTGGTTGATGTTTCCCACTCTTTTCAGTTACCACAACATCAGCATTTTCCTCATCACTTTCATCTGTATTATTTATTTCTCTATTATCATCTTCACTGGGTTTGTCATTCTTCACTTTCTTTTTCTTTTTCTCCTCATCTCTAATTTCTTTTTCCCTAATTTTCAATTGTTTTGCTCGCTCTTTTTCTTGTTCCCTTTTTTTTTGCTTTTCTTTTTTTTCCTCCTTTTTTGATTTTTTTTGAGCCTTTTTTTCAGGAGATTTAGACCTTCCAAACATACTAAAAGATTTCTTTTTTTCACTACTTCTTCCCTCCCTTTCCTCTCCTCCCTCAACTGTATCTAATTTGCTTTCAGTGTTTTCATTTTGTTCTTCAAGGTCAGAAAGATCCTCAAGTTGACTGTCATCATCATTATCATCACTGTTCAACCTATTAGCAGTTGTATCATTATTTTTATCAATGTGTTCAACATCATTCTCATCGTTGTCAGCCTTGGAATGATTCCTAAAGAATACATGGAGGATGAAAAAATACTATCACGTGTTATTGTTTGTTGACACTTTCTTTCCTCATGCAGTGAACTCCACACAAGCAACAAGACTGGCAAGAGCTGACCTTCTGTTAGTCTGCAAAAGCATTAGTCACAATTCACCCAAATCAAGAGTGGTTAGTATATAGAAGATGTGTATTCAATACAGATACAAACAAGTATGTATAGAGGACAGAGGAAAGATGCAGGGACAATGCAGGTTATGGCATGCATTCAGTAATGTATATCTACTTAAGGTACACAGTGACAAAGCAGAGTATAGCATGCATTCAATAATGTACACCTACTTAAGGTAATCTTTTTCAACTTTGTCTGGATCCAGTTTTTCAGTGATTTTAAACAGCTGATCCTAAAATGAAGAACAAAACAGTAGTAGACAGATGTTGTTGAGAATGGCTTGAAAAAGTCAACATGGGTTGAACTGATTTTAATTCTAGTTTATTTTATAGCATATGGAAGTGTATAAATTGGAGGAGTACGACTCTACAAACACTGTATATTATATACAAATTGCTGTGTATCTGACATTGTAATTGTTAACATTTGTGGGGTCATAGTTTTTATGACTATTTAAACAAGCAGCCTATTGGCTGAGATAGCTCTGCTGTTAGCAATGCACATTTCAATTAAAAAACTGAAGACATCATTAGAAAATGAACAATATGTATAGTATCAAAGCAATCAGACTTGAAGATATCATCACAAAATGAACAAATCTGAGAGAGGTCCACATGTAGTACCTATATATGTAATAATATCAAAGCAATTGGACTTGCGGTTTTTAACAAGAAGTCGAAAATATAACTTTCTACCAAAAATGACAAAAACATTCACTGAAATTAGAGAATTGGAGATATCATCACGAAATGAACAAATCTGAGAAAGGTCTACATGTAGTATCTATATATGTAATATCAAAGCAATTGAACTTTTGGTTTTTAACAAGAAGTCGAAAATATCACTTTTTACCAAAAATTACAAAAATATTCACCAAAATTAGAGAATTGAAGATATCATCACAAAATGAACAAATCTGAGAGAGGCCCACATGTAGTACTTATATATGTACAGTACTCATTTCACCCAACCTCCCGCCCGCTTCCAGGTTTGGATCGCTTTTTTTTCGCTCGCTTTTTTCAATTCGACCGCGCAATTTCCGCTTTTTTTTCAACCGTGCAAATCCGGAGGTATCCGCTCGTGCAATCGGTCGTTCGCTCGCTCGCCTGACAGCGCAACCGCCCACATTTACAGTTCATTACCTACTGTTTCATGTACAAGTGTATAATTTTTGTTTTTATGATGTTAAAATAAGAATAAATACAATCAGAAATTTATAGAACGACCGTTGAAAAAATACGGTGGATCACACTGCCATATAAAATTGGTAATAATACATACACGCAGTAATAATGTCCACCATAAACAAGATCGAACCAAACATGTGAAATCAAATACGACACAGACACAACTAATATGAAATAAAACCATTCTATTTTTGGTGGAGAGCGAAAAATGTCTTCTGTAGAGTACGGTATTCGTTGAGTAACCGTGTGTAGGGTGACGGTTGTCATGCACGCATGGTTTGGGTTTAACACGCACGGGTCAAGTTGTAGTTATGTTAAAATCCGTGGCACCTACAACAATTGAAGAATATCTGCAGGAATAGTAAGACTGTGAAAAAACAACTGATCGATAGTTATAGAATGACGGTAGTGTACAATTTGTCAAACAAATACAATACTTGCAAATGTAATGTCGGCCAGCGCCCATTTTACTTGTCCAAAGTTGTCGAAGCCGACATCAATGGAGATCGCATTTTTTAACTAGCTGGCTGGCAAGCAGACTAACACGTTACATAAACTTGTTGAATTACAATTATGGTTTTTATTTTTGCGCCCAATGTCTCGTTATAAAATAAAGGATTCAAATTTTGCAGGGTATTCCGTTTTTTGCGAACTCTGGGCGAAATACTTTCACGAGCTGTACGTAGTTCACTTACAGCCAAAACAAAGTCAGCTTGGACATTAAGTTGTGAGACGCGACAAAACAAACGCTGCCAGCGATAGATTACGTGAATAAAAGAACAAAATAAACGCAATCAAAGGCGCCGACCACACGCTTTGGAAATAAATAGAACACGTTGCTAAGAGGAATCGCACCTGCATCTCAACGACGTCTCCGGTTATGAGCGGGGTTTGCCGCGTCTTAGAAAAATTGAAAGTTAAAAAGGAATCAGTGTCGGGGAACCATTCACAATGTTTGCATGAAAAATCCCACGCGAAAGCGTTTTTTTTCCTGTTACAAACACTATGGTACCTGAATCCCGGTAAGGGTCAATTTCCTGCAATCCTTCAAGATTAAATTTGCCTCCGAAAATCTTTCTAATGATGACCTGGAAGATTGTCATGATTGAGTGCCACCATTTCTGTTCTAAGATTTATTCAGTATAATAATACAAATGTTCACCCCAACAAAGGTGGACATACAGTTTTAGCGACCCGAAGAGCTCATTGTCAACCGAGGCGAAGCACTACGATAAAGACTTTTCGTTCCCAATAAATAATAATAAAAAAACAAGCAGCGTCTCGGCTGAGATACATGTAGCTCCGCTGTTAGCGATGCACATTTCAATTAAAGAACAGAAGATATCATTAGAAAATGAACAATATGTATAGTATCAAAGCAATGGGACTTGCTGTTTTCAACAAGAATTCAAAAATATCAGTTTTCACCATAAATGATTGTGGTTTTTAACAAGAAGAAAATATCACTTTTTACGAAAAATGACAAAAATATTCACCAAAATTAGATAATTAAAGATATCATCACAAAATGAAAAAATCTGAGAGAGGTCCACATGTAGTACCTACATATGTAATATCAAAGCAATCGGACTTACAGTTTTTAACAAGAAGTCGAAAATATCACTTTTTACCAAAAATTACAAAAATATTCACCAAAAATAAAGAATCGAAGATATCATCACGAAATGAACAAATCTGAGAGAGTTCCACATGTAGTACCTATATATGTAATATCAAAGCAATTGGACTTGCGGTTTTTAACAAGAAGTCGAAAATATCACTTTTTACCAAAAATGACAATCAAAGAAAGCTTAGAAAGAACTCCCGTGTGCTGAGAGTATTGGAGACACATTAAAAATTAAATCAAAATTACTTGAACTTGAGATGTTGGTGGAAACGCAGAAAACTAATTATGCAAATAAGGTAACTAATGTGAACAGATTTAAGTGTAAAACTAATAAGGTCTGCACAATGTACAAAGTTTCATTGAAATGTGATTAGAACCAACAAAATATTAATTATTATGCTAATTAGAAAATTAATATGAACAGATTTTAACCCAAAATTAATCAGGCTGTCTATTGTCCTAGAGCATTTATGTACCAAGTTTTATTCAAATGTGATGATCAATACTTGAGATATCAGTATTAATTAATTATGTTAATTAGGTGATTAAGAAGCATAAATATTTACCCAAAACTAATATGGTGTATAGTCCTAGGTTCATTGAAATGTGATGGTACTCTTTAAAAGTTTCATTGAAATCCAATGAGTGGTTTTTAGACATCAGTGCAACAGCCATAGAACAGCAAAAAATTAACTAATTATGCAAATTAGGTAATTAATAGGCACAATTATTTATCCCAAAATTAATGAGGTCTCTGCATAGTCCTAGAATAACTATGTCGCAAGTCTCATTGAAATGTGATGATTAGTACTTGAGATATCAGGTGAAAAGCTGAAAATTAATTAATTATGCAAATTAGGTAATTAATATGTACTGATATTACCCTAAAAACTATCAGGTCTGTGCAGTGTCATATGACACATATCTATGTACCAAGTTTTATTGAAATGTTATGATTAGTACTTGAGATATCAGTGGAAAAGCCGAAAATTGATTAATCATTATGTAAATTAGGTAATTAATAATATTAACAGATTTTTACCCAAAACTAATCAAATTTGTGCATTAGTTCGAAGCATCCATGTGCCAAGTTTCATTGAAATCCAATGAGTGGTTCTTCAAAAATCAGTGGAACAGTCATAGAACAGCTTAAAATCAGTTAATTATCATGTAAATTAGGTAATTTATATTCATAGATTTTTACCCAAAACTAATCAAATCTGCGTATTGGTTCAGAGCATCCTAGTGCCAAGTTTCATCAAAATCCAATGAGTGGTTCTTCAAATATCAGTGTAACAGTCATGGAACAGCTTGAAATCAGTTAATTATCATTCAAATTAGGTAATTTATATTCATAGATTTTTACCCAAAACTAATCAAATCTGCGCACTAATTCCAAGCATCCATGTGCCAAGTTTCATCAAAATCTAATGAGTGGTTCTTCAGATATCAGTGGAACAGTCTTGGAACAGCTAAAAATCAGCTAATTATCATGCAAATTAGGTAATTAATATTCATAGATTTTTACCAAAACCTAATCAACTCTGCGCATTATCCCAGAGCATCTATGTACCAAGTTTCACCAAAATTTGATTAGTGGTTCTTGAGATAACGCTGGAACAAAAAAAGTGACATACATACATACATACATACATACATACATACAGACAGACAGACAGACAGACAGACATACAGGATAACTGCAAAGACTCCCTTTTGTGCTTCGCACAAAATTAGAGAATTGAAGATATCATCACAAAATGAACAAATCTGAGAGAGGTCTACATGTAACATGTAGTATCTATATATGTAATATCAAAGCAATCGGACCTACAGTTTTTAACAAGAAGTCGAAAATATCACTTTCTACCAAAAATGACAAAATATTCACTGAAATTAGAGAATTGGAGATATCATCACGAAATGAACAAATCTGAGAAAGGTCTACATGTAGTATCTATATATGTAATATCAAAGCAATCGGACTTGCGGTTTTTAACAAGAAGTTGAAAATATCACTTTTTATCAAAAATTACAAAAATATTCACCAAAAATAAAGAATTGAAGATATCATCACAAAATGAACAAATCTGAGAGAGGTCCACATGTAGTACCTATATATGTAATATCAAAGCAATTGAATTTTTGGTTTTTAACAAAAAGTAGAAAATATCACTTTTTTACCAAAAATTACAAAAATATTCACCAAAATTAGAGAATTGAAGATATCATCACAAAATGAACAAATCTGAGAGAGGTCCACATGTAGTACCTATATATGTAATATCAAAGCAATCAGACTTACAGTTTTTAACAAGAAGTCGAAAATATCACTTTTTACCAAAAATTTCAAAAATATTCACCAACATTAGAGAATTGAAGATATCACCACAAAATGAACAAATCTGAGAAAGGTCTACATGTAGTATCTATATATGTAATATCAAAGCAATTGAACTATTGGTTTTTAACAAGAAGTCGTAAATATCACTTTTTATCAAAAATTACAACAAGCAGCCTCTCGGCTGAGATAGCTCCGCTGTTAGCAATGCACATTTCAATTAAAGAACAGAAGATATCATTAGAAAATGAACAATATGTATAGTATCAAAGCAATGGGACTTGCTGTTTTCAACAAGAATTCAAAAATATCATTTTTCACCATAAATGATTGTAGGTTTTAACAAGTCGAAAATATCACTTTTTACCGAAAATGATAAAAATATTCATCAAAATTAGAGAATTAAAGATATCATTACAAAATGAACAAATCTGAGAGAGGTCCACATGTACTGTAAAATCTGTATTAGAAGCCGCGGCTTCTATTAAAATGGTACAATGCAACAGAGGGGATGCGGCTTCTATTAGAGTATCTACACATATGAGAAATGATGAATTTTTGGTTCTCAATTATTCAAATAGAATGGATGCGACTTCTATTAGGGATGCGGCTTCTAATACAGATTTTACGGTAGTACCTATATATGTGATATCAAAGCAATTGGACTTGCGTTTTTTAACATGAAGTCGAAAGTATCATTTTTTACCAAAAATGACAAAAATGTTCACCAAAATTAGAGAATTGAAGATATCATTACAAAATGAACAAATCTGAGAGAGGTCCACATGTCGTACCTATATATGTAATACCAAAGCAATTGGACTTGTGGTTTTTAACAAGAAGTTGAAAATATCACTTTTTACCAAAAATATTCACCAAAATTAGAGAATTAAAGATATCATTACAAAATGAACAAATCTGAGAGAGGTCCACATGTAGTACCTATATATGTAATATCAAAGCAATTGGACTTGCGCTTTTTAACAAGAAGTCGAAAATATCACTTTTTACCAAAAATGACAAAAATATTCACCCAAATTAAAAAATTGAAGATATCATTACAAAATGAACAAATCTGAGAGAGATCCACATGTAGTACCTATATATGTAATATCAAAGCAATTGGACTTGCGCTTTTTAACAAGAAGTTGAAAATATCACTTTTTACCAAAAATGACAAAAATATTCACCAAAATTAGAGAATTGAAGATATCATCATGAAATGAACAAATCTGAGAGAGGTCTACCCAAGGTACATATACACCAAGTATCAAAACATTCAGGCTTGTAGTTTTCAAGAAGAAGTCGAAAAAGTAAAACATTGACACGGACGCCGACGGACAATCACTCATATGATAAGCTCCGCTCGACAAAGTCGACAGCGGAGCTAATAAAGGCCACTATCCTACAACATTGAGTCTTCTTGGTGGGACTCATTCAATTATGTGATTTTTGTTGTTTCAAATCCAAATCAGTGTTCTTCATCTTTTATTTATAAAGTACTGCTTTCATTTCTTTTGTAACTAGTTCATTCTTTTTGTCTATTGCTGTTAACAGGATGTGTTGAAGAGCTAGGGACTTGTGACCAAAATATTGAAATATGAGTATGATCAATGGCATAAAAATCACATTGATTGTTTTCAAAATCTCAACACCAGGAAAAAAAAATAAACGCACACAAACAAAACTTTTGCTGGTTATGACATGCTTTAGCTTTATCATTCCACAAAAACAATTAACGTAAATTTCAAGTGAACACTGGCAAAATATTAATTTCAATATGGTCATATCAAGAATTTTTGAATGGTTATATTAAGAGATTGGAATACAATCAAGTCATGACAAAAAATAGTGTCTAACACAGCACTAAAATTCCAAATATGGAATGATTACGCGCATAAACGTCCTCTAATAATAAAAACAAACATGGCTGCCATCAGGGTTTGACTCCACAAAAAACGTTCGCTGATTCTGTCCTAAACTTTTTGGATTTCAGCATTCCCACGGCGTATCCTTGGATGGAAAAGATGTATAACAATAAGGTTATTACAAGGATACCTTAAAGTATGCATTCAGACAGTACATCGTGCAACGACCTCTGCTACAGCTGTACTGACTTTTTGCATTCTTTGAGGTATCTCATAATATTGTCAACACTGTCACACCCATATGTTGGACATTGACAGTGAGTTGACGTTAACTTCATGAAAGAAATGGCAATACATGTAGTAATGGTAATTTATGTTTGTGTCATCTCACCTGAAAACGTTCAAGCCTTTTCATCTCTTGTGTTTTCTTCTCTTCAAATTTATCCACTTTCACAGGTTCATTAGCCTAAAACCGAAATAATGAATCAATGAATTATAAAAATTAATGGGAATTAGTGATACAATGATGAATGAATTAATGATGCAATGATAAGCAAGTCATTGTCAATGACATAATTCCTGATTTTCTTATTGGAATGAGATATATGACAAAAATGCACATATATTGGTCTGATATGATATCTGATGAATGTGTTTAGTTTGAACTTGATCAGTTCAGGCATGTTGGAGATGTGGATCTGGAACTGCATTCTTTGATGCAAAATTACCACTAGTCGGCTATTTTGAACGACTGAGATCTGGATCCAGAATGATAAAACTGTGACTGTGGTACATTTTTGGTCTTAAAAAAGTTGTCATTGGGCCATCTTTTGGATATCGAAATAAATGTATGTGCATATATTTGTTATAATAACTGATGTGAGCGTAAGTGAAGTTTGAACTTTATGTGAACTAATAAATAAGTGGTTAATGAATGACATAGTGGTGCAAATAGTGATGCAATGATGAATGAATAAGTGTTACAAAGATTAATTGAATTGTTAGCAAGTGACAACTAAGTGTATGATATTTAAGAGTAACAATGTTACAGAATGTTACACATAATGCATCACCTATGCTAGTCTTGTTGTATAATCAACTTTACCTTGTCTAATTTACCAACTTTTCTATGCTGTTTTTTAACTTTCTTTTCCAAGTCTCTGCATCTGAAAGATAGAAAAAACATTTTGACTATGAGAGCCATTGATGTTAGAAGTGTCTAGCAGTAAATCATGGCTCCACAATTCCGGCTTCATGTTATGTAATTTGAATGATCAGCCCACTGTTTATCATATACACAAATATTCCCAGATGTGTTAACCATAATTAATTAAAAACGCATATTGTCACTTGACAGTTTGAATTAACATTTTTATTTGAAAAAACCTGTGATTGACAGACACTTTCAAGACTTGTATAGCTGTTTGAAACATACTTTCTCGTACCTTAGGCGAGAATATTGTGCTTAAATCTTGCCCTTCTGGTAAACTAATATAAAAATTATATTCTATTAATACTCATGGTTATACATGACAGAAAAAAAAGGTACTCCATGCTTTAGGACTTAAGGAGCCATTAGTGTCAGAATTGTCTGTTTTAAAGGCACAATATCGATGCTTTAAGAAATTATTGTTTTAAAGGCATATCAGAGTAGACCTTTTTTTTTAAGGCACAAAATTGGTGCAATGAGTCATTATTGTTTTTAAGGCACAATGTCAGTGCCATGCAACATTATTCTGGGTTTAAAGGCACAACCATCAGTGCCATGGGACATTATTCTTGTTTTAATGGCACAACATCAGAGTCAAGATATTTCCACTTTTTATTTCAGAGATTACCAACTATGATAATTACTACAAAATATAAGACTGTAGTTTGAAGGATTCAGAGTGACAAACGACTTTAAGTGGAAGCGTTAATTGTTCATTACTGCAGCAGATTCTGTCAGTTTTCACCTAATAGAATTACACCAAAACTTAAATGTAGTTTCAAAGCTGATATGTTTGCAAACAAGGCTACATGTTTGTGTATTTCACAGTGCGTCTGCGACCA
Source organism: Saccoglossus kowalevskii (assembly GCF_978046115.1). NCBI lineage: Eukaryota > Metazoa > Hemichordata > Enteropneusta > Harrimaniidae > Saccoglossus > Saccoglossus kowalevskii. The sequence continues at coordinate 28,145,082 of NC_140642.1, read as the reverse complement.
TAAGAACCAAGAATATAATCTTCACTACATTCCAGTCTACAAGCTTCTGAGGGAATACCCAAAATGCTCATTATATTAGGGTACCCGGTAATTGTTTGTGGAACACACTTGAAAAAAACCCTGAAATAGTTATATCCACTGAATGATATATTTTTGAAAGTATATATACATTACTTTTTATGCAAGCTGTCCATTTTCTTTTGGCTGCCCGTGACTGTGGTATCTTCCAGTACAGACATACATTCTTTCACTAACAGATCAACCTGTTAACACCACAAAGTTACATTAAAAAAGTGCATCAATTTAAAATACAAAAAACAGCAGAGCTTTTATTATCTTTAGAACTTGTGATAGGTTACCAGAACTGAGAATTGAGAATTAATGTTCTGCACCAAACTTAACAATCATACTTTTAATATAAATATTTTTGTTTGAAATTTAATTGAGTCATCAAGAACCCATACAACTGTAGCTGCAGAGCTCAGAAACATGAAATCATTAATAATGATGTTATCTTAGTTCTTATATGTGTTTTGATCTTTATAGACAGGTGGTTTTTATGTGGACATTTGGTTATTTTTTATGGTTGCCAACTCATACATTTGAAATAATATTTATTCACAAAATGAGATGGTACTGTTGCAACAAAAACATATTGATCGAAATCAAATGAATTTGAATTCAGGAAAGTGAAAACGGTTAAATGCTATTACTTTGATCTCTAAGTAAAGATGAATCTGCAGATATATTGCTGAAAGGTTGCGGACATATGACAGGTGGTCTTGTAATGTTTGTAAATACATTACGGTTACCCCTTGGCTAGTCAGTGAATATTATAGCACTGTAATGTTTGTAAATACATTATCCCTTTGGCTAGTCAGTGAATATTATAGCACTCTTGGTTAATAGTCAGTGTAAACTGCATTTAGCACTCAATACATTACCTCTAATGTTGTATTTACAGAAAAATTTTGTGTAGCACCTTATTTATTTTACACTATCAGTGGTAAATTTGTTTCCTCATTTTTGGTGTACTTTGTTGTAATAATACAAATCTATTTTGCCTAGTTGACAACATAATTTTATTTATGTTTCTTTGAATAACGCATGTAGCATCTACCTGTCAAGTTTATCCAACCATATTTACAGACGACTCAGAATAAATAATTTGCCACATACGGTAACCCACAATTTTTTTGCACAATTGAGATTTCATGAATGTCTATTTTCACAAATTGTCTATCATATGAAACACTTATATATGACCACACAGTTTGTTACAACATCTTATTTATAGCTCCATGTTTCAAACATATTCCTCTATATCAAAGATTATGCTGCACAGAAGGCCTTGAATGAGACAAGAGACAGAATTATTTATTCGAAAACATTGTAACAATGCACTAGTACTAGCAATCCAGCCATATCATGTGCCTTCTCTCTCAGTGAGAGCCCAGAACAAAAAAGATGGAACGTGCTATTTTATGTTTGTTGGATTCTATAATCAATCTGGCAAAAACAGAACCTATCACCCCTCTAAAAAACAACAACACGATCATTCATGGAGTGTTCTGGGTGTTGAACACCTCGATACAGAAAAATCACAACCCCACGTTCGCGGTCAGGACATTACAACCAACACAAATACAAATTAAATAAAACATGGACTCGATGGAGAATTTTTACACTGAATCAAACCACCAGCGAACACAAACAAAGTTAAGCCATAGAATATTCTGACACTGAATTAAACCCTATAGTTGTCTTGTGGCATTCATGGAGATAACGTCTCCCGGTTGTTATGAACGCCTCAGCTGGATTGTTGCCAGATCACACAGCGGTTATAACTAAACTTGTCAACAAAAACTAAAAGTTAACTCTACCTCTTTCTTGAGATCGTCGCATTCTCTCTGCGAAGTATTCAATGGTCCTTTATGCTTTGCCATTATGTTTTCTGGAGAAAAATTGGTTAACAAATGTTGTATACAAATATTTCAGATCGTTGGTGCGGCCATTTTATGTATGGTCGTTTGTTGATAATTTCCTCAGTGTGAACCATAAAAAAACGAAGACTGAATAGTTGCCAACATTGATGGCGCTGTAAGACAAAACAGCTCAGTCGCAGCGGACGTCGAGTCGGAGCGCACGATTTAATGAAACTATTGGCTGTGACGTCATTTTTATGGAGTCTGGAAGTTCGAAAGTCTTATTACAAACAGTATTATCCTGCATTTTGTTTTGAGCTAGACTTTTTATTTCCGGGATTTGGGGTTTCATCTATCACATGACAGTGAGATTTGTATTATTTTAGTTTTTTGTCCTTTTATGGTTAAAGGGCGACGGTCGTCGCGCTGCGCATGTGCGACATTTGTGTTGATAAACACTGATTTACCATAATTCAATGCGTTTTTCTAATGAAATCACGAGTACCAGTTTTGCCATGGGCGTCAATTTCACTAATTACCAAGGGCGACTCGTTGTCTACCTCCCAAACACCAAAGTAAAAATCTACCGGTAATTAAAGCTTGGTAACCTTTCAGTTTGTACTAGTTGGTGTGTGCGACAGTCAAAATCGCCATCTTTGTTTTTATGAGACCCATATCTCGCACATGCGTGACAACTGCCGCCCTTTAATCCATCCCAGAAATGTATGTAATGTGTGCATGTCCAAATACAAGTTATTGGCCAAGTTTCACATTTCAGACAGTGCTCATAGTGCTTTTTTTAAGGTATCGCAGTTTTTATCAGTATGTTTATGTAATTTTTTACTGAATATTCTTTGTTTGGAATGCTTGATCTTGGTTATAGACCATCTTCTTCAATCAATTCTTCAACTTGAAATAGTCAAAATCACTTGACTGCTCTTTTACTGTACCGTAATACCAGGTGTACATGTTTGTGTAATGCAAATACATGTAGTAATACCACCTGTAAATCACCATGATCGTATTTCCCAATATTTCAGCTTTCCGAAAACATACACCCCTGGTACACACTAGTATATTGTCATAGTTGCATGCTTAGTAACTTCTGGGTTTTGACCTAATACTAGTAGCTAATTAAATTATCTATTTTTTTCCCATTGATTCCTTAATGTCAAATGAATTTTGGGGCTATAGTTAATTTCTCTTAAATACTTTTAAATCTTCTTCAGGATTTTATATCACATTGTTCTGAAATTGTGTATGTAGCATGTACAAAAAAAATGTAACATGCATGTAGAGAACGTTAAAGCGCAGTAGTCGTCACGCTGCGCATGTGCGAGATATATGGGTCTCATATAAACAAAGATGGCGACTTTGACTGTTGTGCAGATTAATGAGTACGAACTGAGACGTTTCCAAGCTTTAATTAAGCAATTTTCATGTTATATATAATGTATCGAAGGAGTCACCGGCGATAATCAGTGCAAGTCGGGCCCAGGTCAAACCTCATACTTGTGATTTCCATTTGAAATGTCGCACATGCGCAGCGCGACGACTACCGCGCTTTAATCTTAAGTTAGGGTGCTGAAATTTTCCATTTTTGATGTTCATAATTTATAGTCTGTCATTACGCACATACTTACATGTCTAATTCCATGAAAATTTGATGTAAAAGTTGACGTGTATGAATGATATCTATAATGTGTCATTATTTGATGCTAGCCGAGTGCTATGTACATGAGAGATCCATATTGGTGACAGGAGCAACAGTGACACATGACCTACCAATATCAATGCAACTTGTGCTATGGAATATTCATCGATGCACTGACATGTGACCTCATTAATTATGCACATATCTAATTCCCAATGATACCATTGCTTTGTTAAAATGTGAACTGTGTAGGTTAAACACTGAATCTGTTTCATTGTATTTGTACACTGCATTCCATAGCTGAGAAATAATCACAGTACTACACAATCAACTTTAACAGGAATTTATTCTGCAGCTCCACTTAAAAACTCAAAAATTACAAACCCCATTTGATTTTAAAGAGGGAGAGAAACTTAAACTACTGAAATTAATATTATGTGCCTTATGTTTACACATCAGTCTTTAAATCCATCAAAATCTCCTTGAAGATCAGTAAGAATATAATAACCACAACAGTGAGTGAGTGAGTGAGTTACACACTGATGTGTATGTAGCACAACGTCATCATTACATACAATCATGTTATCAGACACAAAGAAACTGGGCCACTTGAACCTGTTTATATTTTTTGACGGGACCCATTTTATTATCAAATAACCAACTGAGATTTAGATATAATTGTATAAAGCATTATAGACAGAAAGCTCTTCTAACAAAATGGTAGATCACTGAGACATGTATGCATGGCATATAATTTCACACGTCTAGGTAAAACTAGAGCAAAATGACCATGTGCTTATGAAATAGTCCCCTTCATCTTCTTACAAGTGACCATGGAATGTCTAATTCACTAGATTGTATAACCAAACTGTGAATATAATACCGGTAATCATAGCAAGATGTTTTCTTAACCAAGTGGCTGCTAGTCGGCCATGTTAGATAAAATTACAAAACAATATGTCTAACAGAATTGGTCAATATACGAAACATATTGTAAAATAACATCTTTCCCCCTCTTCCCAATTCTACATTGGGTCACCAAACTAGATAAGGTACATATGCAAATCATTATGTATTGTCTTCGTACCAACTCTACAAAATCATGATCGAATAAAGATGTCAAATGAACTAACAGACTGACTACTGACCAAAACTACATGATTTTGCAAGTAGGTCATATGATTATTTTCTGTGTAGGAGAAGATGGCAGTGAGTTTGAGGGCTTGAAGTTCATAAAGGCATTGAATGCCTGGATATCTAATGAGTTTCCCCTTTACCATGAAAATGGGCACCCTCAACTCCAAAGTTTAAATCCTGCATCTATGAATAATTTACAAGTATAAACATTGCTTGTTGTATTACAAAGTTAATTTTGCATCAGTTTAATTTGCTTTATTGATATCTTAGAATCTTGTCACTTCATCTCTATATGTAATTGGGGAAGATATTCAAAATGGATGACCATTAGAAAGCTTAGTTTATATTTTGTTCATGACAATAAAGATTGAGTGAAATAACAATAACAAATCTATTGTTATATAATTTATGTGCTGTACTTTGTCAGCATAAACTTTTAGAGTTATTCCCACAGTTAAACACCTGGAAGGAGAAGACAGTTTATTCCACTCCAACAAGCTCAACTTCAAAAACCAGTGTTGAGTTAGGTGGAATTCTGTTCAATGAAATTAAGGGAAATACACTACATGTATTAGAATATGTGTTTGTGATTCAGTGTAGTAAAATTTTGCAGAGTTAGGCAGCAGCTTCTGCTAACATTTTCATGGTTTTACCATTTTCAAGTTGTGATATGTATTTGTATCACACATATTATTGATATTAAATCTTATAGAAAAGTGGATAAAGAAACACCTCAATTGTTGAACATTTACTGCATGGAGAATGTACTATCTACAACCCAGGGGTCTCAACAATTACTGGGCTCTCCATACCCACTGGGGTCTATGAACTATTGAGGCCTTAATGCTCGTATTGGATTCTAATCCCCAGACCCATACAACAGGCACATTTAAACCCATTCAGGACACTATAACCCTGTAGCTCAACACCTTTTGCCTATACACCCACTGGACCCTGATGTGAGCACAGGAGGTTCAGCATCTACAACATAGGGTGTGGGTTGAACCCCTTAGATCCTCTACATCCCCAGGAACTCCTGCAATAGGGGTAGATCACCCTTTCATACTGATTGGTAATAACAACAATAAGATAACAAAATTTGACATGGTAGCTGCTTTTAAAAGGATACTTTCCCTCTAAGCCTTTCTTGCCATAAGCCCATATTGGTTCTATGGTGACTTCAGCTTTCTCACCTACAGCCATGGTTTGGAGAGCTTCATCCCACTACCATGGACAAAAAAAATCAGAGTCAGTGCAGCCAAGTTTGGTTGCAAACCACCTATTATCCAAAAAATGGTTGCAGACATGATCCAACAATTTATGCTGAGCAAATGCAACTGAATATACAACACCAAAATATATCCATTAAATATGGTGTTTACTAGACTCACCCCACGAATAACCTTACCAGCTCCAACCTTGAATGATAATGGCATGGCCGACTTTTTCTTTTTACCTAATGGTAGCAAAAAATACAGTGAAACTTTCTGAGGTACTTAGTTATATATTTTATAACAGGCAAGCATCTCACATAAGGTATACATGTAGGCATTACTATAATCTGGTAATTAAATACTACCATTCATCACCAGATTCAGGTCAATATAACCATTGTATCTAACACCAGAAAAACACAACCATGGTTTCCTAATGTCAATACAAGTAGAACACTGTCAGGGACAACTACACCATTATGACCAGTTAACACAATATCCATCTCTCTTACCTGTAAGTATATTAGTATCAAATACAGTCCCACTTTCTAATTTACCAGTATACCATACTCTTGCTATGTCACCTTTCTTGCAGAAATTCACTTTATCACCTTTCTTCAGTATTCTCTTGGTAAACCTTGGTACTTCCTGTTTTTGAATACAATAATGCGAGTTAATGAAAATGTCAGCTCATTATCGCTCCACATCTGACAATGTGACTAGAATGTCATCACAGCTGACAATGTGACTAGAATGTCATCACAGCTGACAATGTCACTTGAATGTCATTACAGCTGACAATGTCACTTGAATGTCATTACAGCTGACAATGTCACTTGAATGTCATTACAGCTGACAATGTCACCTGAAGATCTCTCCACAGCTGACAATGTCACTTGAATGTCATTACAGCTGACAGTGTCACTTGAATGTCATTACAGCTGACAGTGTCACTTGAATGTCATTACAGCTGACAGTGTCACTTGAATGCCATTACAGCTGACAATGTCACTTGAATGTCATTACAGCTGACAATGTCACTTGAATGTCATTACAGCTGACAATGTCACTTGAATGTCATTACAGCTGACAATGTCACCTGAAGATCTCTCCACAGCTGACAATGTCACTTGAATGTCATTACAGCTAACAATGTCACCTGAAGATCTCTCCACAGCTGACAATGTCACTTGAATGTCATCACAGCTGACAATGTCACCTGAATGTCATTACAGATGATAATGTCACCTGAATGTCATTACAGCTAACAATGTCACCTGAAGATCTCTCCACAGCTGACGTCACTTGAATGTCATCACCGCTGACAATGTCACTTGAATGTCATTACAGCTGACAATGTCACCTGAATGTCATCACAGCTGACAATGTCACCTGAATGTCATCACAGCTGACAATGTCACCTGAATGTCATCACAGCTGACAATGTCACCTGAAGGTCATCACCGCTGACAATGTCACCTGAAGGTCATCACCGCTGACAATGTCACCTGAATGTCATTACAGCTGACAATGTCACCTGAATGTCATCACAGCTGACAATGTCACTTGAATGTCATTGCAGCTGACAATGTCACTTGAATGTCATTACAGCTGACAATGTCACCTGAATGTCATTACAGCTGACAATGTCACCTGAATGTCCCCAAAGATGACAATGTCACCTGAAGATCTCTCCACAGCTAAAAATGACACCTGATCGAAGGTCTCCACAGCTGACATTGGAACCTGAAGATCTCTCCACAGCTAACAATGTCACCTGAGGGTCACGTACAACAGATAATATGTCACCTGAATCTCTCCACAAAAATACACAGAATAAAATAGTTTTATCTTTAAACTTCACCATTAAAACTATTTCAATCACAAAAGATACAGTGTATAATGGCACTACAAGCCTTGATGTTGTGAACGAAATGAAAATGACACTGAAGCAACGCTAAAGTGATCCCTGCTTTTTGTTTATGTGAAACAGGAGCAAAAATGACATCTGTTAAGAAAAACTTGGCATGCACGACAGAGCATCAGAACACAGTGAAAATCATAGTGTTGAATTTATACTTACTTGGGATCCATCTTTGGCAGCGTGTTCTAATTTCAAAGCCGCTGCCTTGTCTGAGATCATTTCGGCAGTAGCAGCAGCATTTGCAGCATTATAAACATCATCAGCTTTGCCTTTGAAAGCTTTAGTTTCAAACATCTGATTATAATAGTTTATCAGGGCATCTTTCTTGCTGGTTTTGGCAACATTCTTACTTTGTCCTTTCAGTTTATGTTCATGTAAAAACTGCAATACATAACACATTCATGTTTAACACATTGAAGGCTTCCACAGACACATCAAAATCAGTGGAAAGACGAGTCAGATCATGTATGAAATGACATAGTCCCTGTTCTACAGTAAACAAGTAGTTGCATTGCATCACAGTTAGATATGGCTCCTGAAATGCATTCATTAATTTAAAACAAACTGGCCTCTAGTTAGCAATTTTGAATCAGATCTGAAAAACTAAATGACGTGCATCAAGGCCCCATAAAGTCCAATGTATGTAACAAGCTTTACCAAAATACTTGGCATCTTGAAAATGTGCATATGTTGCCCAACATGTGTGTCAGAATAGGGATGTCAGAATAGGGACTAACAAAACTGAAATGAGACAGCTATTTTGAGTTAGAACATGAAACAAATGACATGATGTCTAAATGTAGTTGTAAAGTTTGACTGTGATCAATGTATCTCAAAGACATGGCCTTAGAACAGCATTTGCAGTTTGCAATTTTGAAAAAAACATTATGATCCATTATGATTATTATGTTTTAACGATGTTCATGTATGTTCATGTTCATGTATGTACCAAAATGTCTAATAGCTGTATAACTAAGTTCTGGGTTTGAAACCACAGAAATGCATGATTTTGCTGAATTTTTGAATCTCGAATCTGATCAACAAACAAATACTTGTATGAGGTACATATTAAGTTGAACATGATCAGCCACGGCATGTTCGAGATACAGGCCTGAAACCACAGTTTGGCATTTTGAGTGTTATCTGAACATGACGTGATGAAACGCTTAATTTTGATGAATTTTTAACATTAAAATGGCTGCCATTCAGCCATCTTGAATCAGATATGAAACAAACAAATGTGCATATTAAACATGTAGTTGACATTGTGTGAGGTTTGAATGTGATCAGTCAAGACATCTCCGGGAAACTGGTTCCAACGGACTGACGCATGGCCAACAGCGGCACACATGCATGGTCAATCCACCAGTGCTCGTTTTCACACTTCAGGCAATGTGTTAAAATGTTGCACTTCTATTCTGTGTTCAAGTTCCATCATGCATCCACATGTCTGGAAGTGATTCACATGTCTGGAAGTGATCTCCAGTTCTGGTCCAAATTGTCCCTGTCAATAAAATGAACAATTAGTTGTCACTTCTAAGGTCACACCCCTCGACATGAAATTTAGCTGTGATTTTAAACATTTTTCTATTCAAATATAACCACATAAAGATGGCCGAATCTTACCAAAACATTGTTTTAGACACAATTGTATGGGCAAAGTGACCCACCCAACACACGGCTAATAACACATAAAATGTGTTGTGGAAACCAATCCACCATCCCAACTATCAAAAGAGATTTTGCAAAGGGTGGCCCATTTGAGTCCTGGTATAAATAACATCCAAGTAGCTAAATGATTAACTAAATGATTAACAATGAACTGTAGGTGGCAGCAGAGTATTGTTTAAAGAAAAAAACTCCATAGCAACAAATGATGTCAATACAAGAAAGTATGTGTGATGTAGTATACCAGCATCTGCTCATGTTTAATGTTTAATTAACAATGAATTCAGTTCACATGCACTTTCCTCTATAAGACTGAAGAACAAAGCACAGTTCTGTCATTCTGCACCAGTTGAGCTATGCTCAGAATACTTGCTTTTCAATTTTTTTGTTATTGTTGTGTGAAAGTTGATATATCATTCCGACTGATAATCTGTATCTGTATTGAATATAACCACCTGTTCAGAACAATAACTTTTGGAACCAGGGGTGTAAACGTTTATGATTCACACATTCCTCTTGTCCCTGTTTTTGGACTACTAGTATGCCTGATGGTGGCTTACTTCGTTTATGAAATTATGGACACAGGATACACCACATCACTACTGAAAATAACTTTGAAACCAAACAAACAAACGTCAGGGCCATAGGGTTCTATCATATTATTAAAGGCTATGTTAATTATTAACACGTTTAAATGCAGGGAAATTTATCTGCTGCCTGCCTCCCCAAAAGGTCAATTGTGGGCATTTAGCCAATCACAAGCCAGCTTAATGTTGATTTGCCTTAGTAAATGACCAGTCGGTCTGTAGCACTTAATTCCTATTTCTAAGTAGTTGCATCTTTGCCTTGAAGCCAGCAACACATTCAAACTTTGGTAGCAGCCCATTCGTCCACCGAACCCACACTTTGGCAAAGTGAGTGGTGCAATTTTAATTTTGCTGTCTGAAATGTATTGATTGCTATTCTGTTTGTTTTACTTAGCTTTTTTTGCCTTTGAATTTTGTCTTTTATATTTTTGAGCATTTTGCTTTCTTCATGTAGTGTATTTTTGCAATGTATTTCTTTTTATCTTGCCTGTTTCTTACAGAAGACTTTTGTTTCATAGTCATTTCATAGTTTTGTAGTTGTAGTTTGCCAGAACATTTGCATATTATGTAACACTATTTTCATATCAATGGAGGGCCAAGGACTTAGATTTGGTAGTAATAAATACTACCCCCTCCTGGTTCCAAGACATCTGTGTGTTCTGTTGTGTATTTATTGTGGTATAGTTGTTACCTTATGACGCTCTCTAAGTTTGACCTGTTTACATTTAATCAAATTGTTGGTGATGTTTATACTCTCAGCGCAACAAAGACATTCCTTTCATCTTTATAAATTTTACTGCCATTGTAATATTAATAAAGATGAAGGGATCGCCTTTGCTGCGCTGAGAATATATGATGCCACATTTGTGAACCACATTTGTGAACCTATTAATTTATCCAAAAGGTTGCAATAAATATAAATAAAATAAATAAATGGTGCCGTAGAGAATTACCTGGAGCTACTCAAATTATCGCCAGATGATCACATTTTTTTGCACAAATTCCTTCGTTAATCGAAGCATATGGAATCGTATACACAAAGCGTGGACAAACTGAGGTCGACCATAGAACGAACCACATGTGATGATATGTGGGTCATTCACAGTTCAGCAATGTACCAGTAAATTACACAGTGACAGGCGAATATCCTACTGTTGGAATATTTAAATAAACTAACTTGGGAAGATGCATTTTCCTGCAGAAACTGTACAATTTCTTTCTTGCCAACGTCTTCAGATGATATGGCCTCTGCGGTCCACGGGCGGTTGAGTTGATCGTCAGACATTTTGTTCACATACATGCACGCATTTAAGGGGTCACTAGATTAATATGCAAGTACGACTATTCGCTTTGCCTCTTTGTTTAATGGAAACAATTTTGATATTTTTAAATAATTTAGTATTTTTTTTAATACTGGAACAATGAGACGTATTAAGAGAGAAAAAATATTTCAATAACTTTAGTTTATTAACCTAAAAGAATCTTCATTGATTTCTGCTACTTCCGTTTCCGTCATGTGTGTCAAAGGTTTATACTTCCGGGGCAAGCTTCAAAACGGACCCACCCAAACACAGAATTGTTGAGGATTTTCTGCTGCATTGTGTGGTTTTCGAGCGAACAGACTGTTGCAAAGTGAAAACAATATAATTCACTGTGAGTCGACACCATTTTGCCTGCCATCGCCGGTGACAAAACAGGATACATCATCGACAGCGGAGCAACACAACCTGTCTGTTGCAAGGGAGCAACAGCAACACAAACTACGGTTGAATCATAAATCGGTCTGAAGTGCTATCCACAATACTATACACATTGTTATCCGAGTAAAAAGTACGCTCCCCTGATCTAAATAGAATTTGCTGACAATCACATCATGAGTGAAAAAAGCAAGTTAATTTCCCGATGGCGAGGAACGTTCACAAAAGGGACCGATTTTGACTCGTGGGGGCAGCTGGTGGAAGCAGTCGACGAATACCGAATGTAAGCAAGCCATATATTGTCATTGTTATACATTAAATTATTTAAAATGGTTTACATAGTCACATTTAAACTTCACTGTTAGAATATAACGTAACATATTATATTTTGGATATTATTGTTTATAACCACCCTTACATTTTTCGGAGATATTATTTTTAACGTTCTTCAGTGCAATTGTTCCATTCAAGTAGTGTAGAAATTAAATAAAAATATAATCCAATCAGAAGAATTTTCACCTACCATAGACCATTTATTAAATTAATTGTGCATGTCCCTCCTAAGGACACCTATTTGAATTGGGGGCAGTGAGCTCATTGTTATGGTCCATACATGTCCCAGGGTCTTTAAGGTCAACCATTCAATTCACCTTAGCCCTTGAGGAATATGTTTGGTACTTTATTTTTGACTTCTTTAGGAAAACTGCATGTTGATATTTAGTACATAGGCACAACAGGTGGATGTCTCTCAGATTTGATAATTCTGTGATAATAACTCTAATTAAATAATTTATGGTTAAACATTCTAGATAACTGTAAGTCTGATTTTCTTTGATATTTAATGTACACTTTTTTTAGGTGGAGAAGAATATTTTTTGTCATTTTGGGCTTCCGCTTTGTGTATCTCAAAAGATTTTTGTTCACCGTCTTGTTTAAATACGCTATTCTTAATTATGTTAATTATAAATATCTCCTACATCCATGCCTTCAATTCACTGTGCACATAGCACTTGTTTATTATGCTGTGGTACAGATAGCCTGAAAAATGTGCATCACTAACAGCGGAGCTATATCAGTCAACAGGTATAGGTATATCAGTGAATTCTCAACAGATGCCCTCGATGTACAAACTTGCTTCACATTATTCTTCTGTGCAAAATGTTATAGTATACATGTACCATGCATACTGTGCAATGGTTTTTTATTGCTATTATACTGAGATGGTTGAGGGATAAACTTACTTTGACCGGAAAAAGCGACCCAACCAGCAGTGTTTTACTAACAAATTAAAATAGCAAATAACTGCTACATTTGAGCTATCATTATTGCTATTTTGTTTGCATAAATATTAGAAACAGCATATTCTATAAAGTTTGTGACCATGTGATTATAGATTTTCAATTCAAAACATTTTAATTAATGAACTGTGAATGCATTAATTATTCACTTGGTTTTAATTTCGCTATTTTTCCTGATAAGTAAAACCAGTTAAATTAAATCTACATGAACATGTAAAACAACAATAAAACTCATTTCTTTTCTGAAAAATTCGTGAAATTAAACACAGTAAATTTGCTTAAAACATCAAAATAGTGAAATTAAATGTCATTGAAAATAAATAGTTTTACAGAATCTAACTTTTGTTAAAACTAAACGAGCCTATTATTCACTCTCAAACTGAGTATTAATCATACATGTACACTATAAATTAATTCAGAAACTATTTACCTGGTCACATGACCAATAATTTACCTATCAAATTTCATTGCATAACAGATTATTCAAATAAGTCTGCAATAGTTATGACCAATTATAGCTTGTTGGTTTGATTTGAATAAAATGATTTATAAATATAATGTTTAAAATTTGTTGGCCAAGTTTTGTAGGAATCATATGTTACCTTATTGCCATAGCAATTGTAGATTGTTAATCAAAAGGAAGTGTGTCACCATATTCTCTATTTTATTCAGGGTGTCTAGGCAGTTGCACAAAGAAGCAGCATCAAGTACAAGTCCCTTTACAGATGACCAAAAGGTGAGTTTTTCTTTAGATTGTGTTAACCATATTCTGCATTGAAGTTGACTTGACCAGATAAAAGTTGAAGTAGCTGTACATTACAATGCTTATTCTATTTTTTTCATCAACAAAGTTAAACAATCTGTTAATTACATTTAGTTTCACAAAGGCATGGATGTTTTATATATATGTAGAATAATTATAAATGTTTTATGAATTTCAAATGATTGAAAACAACTTGCTCAATCACAAAGCTTTAGCGGGTACATACCGACCATATAGAATATATTTTTTAAATGCATAGCAATAAATTTCCCAAAGATTGAAGGAAACTCACAAAGACTGATGGATAATGAGAGTTACTAAACTAAGGCTAAGCCAAGGAAAACATCTTCTTAAAAAATTTGAATGAAGCTGATGAGGGTTTTCATGGTAAATGTTTTATAAATATTTTATTAATTTTTTTAAAAGTTATTCATGCATTCATGAAACAGAGCATATGTATGGAAACAGGTTTCTCTTATTTAGGAAGGTTATTAATCTGTTTTATTTGTAGTTGTAATAATTTGTGTGCATCATATGAATCTCATACTCGGTTTGTTTTCTAGTTGTATTTTTGGTAGTTTTTCATGTCTGCCTTCTTTTTTTAATAGCTCAGTTATGATTCACATTAAATCTGATTAAAATAAGATCCTAGTTGGCTTAATTTTTTAAATTTTTATTTTAATATGTTTTTATTATTAATTTCAATTATTATTTGTATGATTATATGATTTGCATATTAATTAATTAGCCAATTTTATGCTTTTTTACCTGTATCTCAAGAACCACCCAAAAATTTTTAATGAACCTTGATACGTAGATGATCTGAGATAATCCATATGCCTGGTTAGTTTTTGTTTCAATCTGTGCATATCAATCAACTAATATGCATAAATTAGCCGGTTTTTATTTTTATACACATATATCTCAAAACTATTTTTGATTTCACAATTTGATACATTGGTGCTCTGGGGTAATCCACAGAGGTGATTAGTTCAGGGTTAAAATCCATGCATATTAATAATTTTTTTAATTTGCAAAATTCCCAGGTATCTCAATAATTATTTGTATACAATTATAAACTTCAATATTGTGAAACAGATTGCTTTCACATTGTGTATCTCAAAAATCAGATCTTTATTAGTTTCCAGGTTTTTTGTTCAAAAGACTAAACCGACATTTTTGATTAATTAAAATATTTTCAAATTATCATTAAATTATATTAATTCAATTATTTCTGCTACATATGCCTCAAATACACATGGGAGTTTTTTCTAATCATTTTTAGCTCTGCTGTCGACTTTGTTGAGCGGAGCTTATCATATGAGTGATTGTCCGGCGGCGTCCGTGTCAGTGTTTTACTTTTTCGACTTCTTCTTGAAAACTACAAGCCTGAATGCTTTGATACTATATGTATGTATATGTACCTTGGGTAGACCTCTCTCAGATTTGTTCATTTCATGATCATATCTTCAATTCTCTAATTTTGGTGAATATTTTTGTCATTTTTGGTAAAAAGTGATATTTTCGACTTCTCGTTAAAAACCGCAAGTCCAATTACTTTGATATTTACATATATAGGTACTACATGTGGATCTCTCTCAGATTTGTTCATTTTGTAATGATATCTTTAGTTCTCTAATTTTGGTGAATATTTTTGTCATTTTTGGTAAAAAGTGATATTTTTGACTTCTTGTTAAAAACCACAAGTCTAATTGCTTTGATATTACATATATAGGTACTACATGTGGACCTCTTTCAGATTTGTTCATTTTGTAATGATATCTTTAATTCTCTAATTTTGGTGAATATTTTTGTCATTTTTGGTAAAAAGTGATATTTTCGACCTCTTGTTAAAAACCACAAGTCTAATTGCTTTGATATTACATATATAGGTACTACGGTACATGTGGACCACTCTCAAATTTGTTCATTTTGTAATGATATCGTCAATTCTCTAATTTTGGTGAATATTTTTGTCATTTTTGGTAAAAAGTGATATTTTCGACTTCTTGTTAAAAACGACAAGTCGAATTGCTTTGATATTATTACATATATAGGTACTACATGTGGACCTCTCTCAGATTTGTTCATTTTGTAATGATATCTTTAATTATCTAATTTTGGTGAATATTTTTGTAATTTTTGGTAAAAAGTGATATTTTCGACTTCTTGTTAAAAACCACAAGTCGAATTGCTTTGATATTATTACATATATAGGTACTACATGTGGACCGCTCTCAGATTTGTTCATTTTGTAATGATATCTTTAATTATCTAATTTTGGTGAATATTTTTGTCATTTTTGGTAAAAAGTGATATTTTCTTCTTGTTGAATACCATTGATACTATATGTATTGTTCATTTTCTAATGATATCTTCTGTTGTTTAATTGAAATGTGCATTGCTGGAGCTATCTCAGCCGAGAGGCTGCTTGTTTGTTTATTCCATGCATTAAGCGACTCCTTTGTAATTTCCACATTTTTAGCTAGTAAATAAATCCAGTATGGAGAAAATTGTCACATGTAATTTGTAAGCACAGGTTTTGATTGATGCTTTGGTGCAATAATGTTTTTAAAAAAAATTAATTTTTGTTCATAAAAATTTCAAATATGATGGTACAATTTACTAATGTCAATTCACTAAATTTTAATAAATATTTATAAATGTAAATTCAAAGTGTACTGACTTATGTTTGATGATTGACATTTTACTGCATTTCAATATTCGTCTTAAGGTATCCTGGACGAGTGTTATTAAATTATGATCAATAAAATGGGTTTCAATTGTTATTGAGTTAGATGTTTTATAAATTAACTGCAAACCTCATCCACAAAGTTAATCTCAAAAACGATTGTAACTTTAATAATGATTTGATGTATTTGTTGATTCAGAAAAACTTATCCAAGATTGCTACATGCTTAGAACTGAGAAGTAGAGCATTACAGGTAAGTGTATATGGGTTGGATGGGCATGCAGCATCAGTGCATGTACATGTGGGTTGTGCATCCTGTATGCATAGATTGTTTGGATAATGCAGTATGAACTTATATAGGGTTGTAAGATTCATGAAGTACCGTAGTAGTCAGAGTATATACCCCTGCTCAAGTATAAGCCCCCCCCCCCCCTCTCAAATTTACAGCATTTTAGAACAGATCATTTATCCGAGCGTGTTTATTGTGACTAGCGTGAATGGGTAAGCTCGTTTCGACAATGAGCTGTAATCACTGTAAACAATGTTAAATTATTCTTCTAATGCTCAGCGCCATCCCTCAACACCTGAGGGGCGATGTGCTCAGTTTATTTTTTGAAAACAACTATTTTGTTATTTGAAAAAAAAACATGTACCGGTAGTTTTCCCATCGGAATCCAAGCCAAAAGATCATACTACAACATCGGCAAATCTCTTCTGCGTTGCATTCAATAACATTAACATATTTAGCTATGGTAATTTGAACATGTTGGCATCATCCAGCATTTTGTTTGGTTAATTAGCGTTTTGACCTATTAGGTCAACATGTGCAAGATAAAGAACATGGCGGATACCTGACAGCATCGAGCGTTTATATGCGACCGGAATCATTTGCTTATGATGAAACTAAGTTGAATTTTATTTGCATTTCATAACAATTCAACAAATTAATTTTTTTTTATGATATTATAATCACTACTATTATATTATAGCATTGTCAATACCAGCAAATTTTATGACGTCATTGCCACAGATTATTCGCGATAATGTTTTGCATTATTGAGCATCAAGGCCCCTTACCATGCATAGGGCTAGAATGTTGAGTTCAGAAAACAATAAAGAGACAGGCATTAAATAATAAGGGAAATTATGGGGTGAAAAGGATTAAAATAAAAACTGAAAATGAATAACTCTGAGCTATATGAAAAAATAATTCTTTGTTTTTAGTTTACATGAAAAATGTCATTCTCGCCATAAAGACAAACACAAATTGTCTTCTGGGCAATCCCAACTTTGCACAAAAACACCAATGTCCAATGCATAAATAAACGTAGCTCACCAAAGGCATACACAATGGCCCGTTTTATCGATGTCGACGAATCCCACTTAAATGTGCTCAAAAATGCAAGAAATGAAAAAAAATACTTCACAGCAGACTAAATGGGGAGTACATGTTTTCTTCCTAGAATGGCTTGAAAACAAGGGGCATGCGCCACCAATTTTGAAGACATTCCTGTTGTTGAGCTCGCCGATTTGCTGCAGGAATTTTACACTTCAGCTCGCAAGCAAGATTGGGTGCAGTACAACAAGCCGTTGCTGTCAGGTTTACGAGCTTCAATCAATCGACACACCTCTGGTCCTCTCGATCATCGCAAAATTAACATCATGTAGATTAGGGAGTTCCAAGTTTGTCTATCTTTTGTATATGTGTTATGTTGAAATGGCCGTTGCACACTGTATTGTGCTTGTGTTTGTGAATGGGAATCGTTGCGGGAACCCGTTGATGTTATATAGTGTATACAGATGACAAAGCCCATATATTAAATGTAGACGCGATTCTGTTGAATTTTTTCGGTCGTTTCATACAAATTATCTTTATTTTTAACGTGTGATAATTCACTGGAATTGCCAATGCAACAAAATAATAACAATAATGTACTCTCTGGTGGCTCATAATGAACTCAAGCACACTTTGCACTCCATAATGTCGTGCAAAGTGTGCTTTCGTTCAACAATTGTGAAATGCAGCATGACTGGATTGCGCAACTGTGATCATTTGCTGCTACGCAATACAGTTGTGTTATTTTTTTTTTTTAACTTTGTTTAGAATATACTTTCGTTACCCCAAAACGTACAGACAAATATTCATGTGAAACGCAGGGTCTAATGCTGTTCCACTTAGTAAACAAACCCAAGAGTGATTAGTGACCCCGGGGCGTAATGGCCGATCCTCAAGTTAATTTGGACGATGCTAGTCGACGAAGACACTTTAGTATCGTATACACAACGATTTGTTTATGAATAAATTAGCATAAATTATTGCTCGGGAGAAGTTTTAACTTTTATTCGTTTATAAGCCCCTCCCCCCTAATTTTTTGTCAATTTGCTGTTTTTCCGGAGGGGTTTATACTCGGACAACTACGGTATGTATACATGGGTTGGATGGGTTTTGTATACATATAGTAGATGAATACTCGCTTTGGATACATTATTCATACATGTGTAGATGTTCTATGCGGTATGCATACATGGGTTGGATGGGTTATCCAGCAATCATACATGGGTTGGATGGGTTATCCAGCAATCATACATGGGTTAGATGGGATATACAGCAATCATACATGGGTTGGATGGGTTATGCAGCAATCATACATGGGTTGGATGGGTTATCCAGCAATCATACATGGGTTAGATGGGTTATGCAGCAATCATACATGGGTTGGATGGGTTATGCAGTGATCATACATAGGTTGGATGGGTTATGCAGCAATCATACATGGGTGGGGTGGGTTATGCAGCAATCATTCATGGGTTGGATGGGTTATGCAGCGATCATACATAGGTTGGATGGGTTATGCAGCGATCATACATAGGTTGGATGGGTTATGCAGCAATCATACATGGGTTGGATGGGTTATGCAGCAATCATACATGGGTGGGGTGGGTTGTGCAGCAATTATACATGGGTTGGATGGATTATGCAGCAATCATACATGGTTGGATGGGTTGTGCAGCAATCATACATGGGTTGGATGGGTTGTGCAGCAATCATACATGGGTTGGATGGGTTATGCAGCAATCATACATGGGTTGGATGGATTATGCAGCAATCATACATGAGTTGGATGGGTTGTGCAGCAATCATACATGGGTTGGATGGGTTGTTCATCCTGTATGCATTGGTTGGGTTATGCAAACATGATTAGATTGGTTGAATGGGTTATATGCCTACATTGGATGCTTTTTAAAAAGAAAAACATTATGCATCATTTCTGTAATGAACTGTGACTGAATAATAAATAGTGCTAATAAAAGTTTGGAAAAGTCTACACCTTATGGTCTAGATGATTGTTTTACGCGATGTTTCGAAACTGCATACCATGGTTTTTGTGTTTGTTGGTATATAAAGCCTAAATTAGTGTTAAACCATAGGTCCAGGACCAAAAATATAAGATGGCCAACATTTTGAAGAACCAAAAACAGCATAATTTAATGATTGGTCAAAAATTTCAGAAGCTAATAAATTATTAAAATCTGTTGAATAATTGTGCGGTTGAATTTTTAGTTGGCCACAAGTTTTTACAGGACGGTTTATGAGAACTGGAATACAATCCAATGTAGAAATTAAATTACAATTTATTGCATTTGCAGTCGCCTCATTCAGTTGATGGATTTACTTTGGAACAATTGAAGAGAGTAGAACCAGGTATTGTAATTGTTTATACTTTTGTTACATTCACTAATCAAACTATCAGTGCATCTAGCATCGTTGCTATTCAACTATTACAAACTGCTGCCCAAATCACTATTCAAATTATTACAAACTGCTGCCCAAATCACTATTCAAATTATTACAAACTACTACCCAAACTGCTATTCAAATTATTACAAACTGCTGCCCAAATTGCTATTCAGATTATTACAAACTGCCGCCCAAGTTACTATTCAAATTATTACAAGCTACTGCCCAAATCACTATTCAAATTATTACAAACTGCTGCCCAAATCGCTATTCAAATTATTACAAACTGCTGCCTAAATTGCTATTCAAATTATTACAAACTGCTGCCCTAATCACTATTCAAACTATTACAAACGGCTTAGTCTTTTCCACGAAACGAAATGAAACGAAACGAAACCCAAACCCTAACCCTAACCCTAACCCTAACTCGCATTTTTTTTTCATTGGCCCAATAATATCTGAGAAAATTTCACACTGAAATACGGACGTGACGATGTTTGAGGTCGTTCAAAATCTAAGGTTAGGGTTAGGGTTTCGTTTCGTTTCGTTTTATTTTGTTTCATTTCATTTCGTGGAAAAGACTAAGCCATTACAAACTGCTGCCCAAATAATTATTCAAACTATTACAAACTGCTGCCCCAATCACTATTCAAACTATTACAAACTGCTGCCCAAATCATTATTAAAACTATTACAAACTGCTGCCCAAATCACTATTCAAACTATTACAAAATGCTGCCCAAATCACTATTCAAACTATTACAAACTACTGCCCAAGTTGCTATTCAAATTATTACAAACTGCTGCCCAACCTACCGGTACTATTCAAACTATTGCAAACTGATGCCCCAATCACTATTCAAACTATTGCAAACTGATGCCCCAATCACTATTCAAACTATTACAAACTGCTGCCCAAATCATTATTAAAACTATTACAAACTGCTGCCCAAATCACTATTCAAACTATTACAAATTGCTGCCCAAATCACTATTCAAACTATTACAAACTGTTGCCCAAATCGCTATTCAAACTATTACAAACTGATGCCCTAATCACTATTCAAATTATTACAAACTGCTGCCCTAATCACTAGTCAAACTATTACAAACTGCTGCCCAAATCATTATTCAAACTATTACAAACCATTGCCCTAGTCACTATTCAAATTATTACAAACTGCTGCCCAATCTACCGGTACTATTCAAACTATTGCAAACTGATGCCATAATAACTATTCAAATTATTACAAACTGCTGTCCAAATTGCTATTCAAATTATTACAAACTGCCGCCCAAGTTACTATTCAAATTATTACAAGCTACTGCCCAAATCACTATTCAAATTATTACAAACTGCTGCCCAAATCGCTATTCAAATTATTACAAACTGCTGCCCAAATTGCTATTCAAATTATTACAAACTACTGCCCAAGTTGCTATTCAAATTATTACAAACTGCTGCCCAACCTACCGGTACTATTCAAATTATTACAAACTGCTGCCCAAATCATTATTCAAACTATTACAAACTGCTGCCCAAATCACTATTTCAAACTATTACAAATTGCTGCCCAAATCGCTATTCAAACTATTACAAACTGTTGCCCAAATTACTATTCAAACTATTACAAACTGTTGCCCAAATCACTATTCAAACTATTACAAACTGTTTCCCAAGTCACTACTCAAATTATGGTTTTACAAACTGATGCCCTAATCACTATTCAAATCATTACAAACCATTGCCCTAATCACTATTCAAATTATTACAAACTGCTGCCCAAATCATTATTCAAAATATTACAAACTGCTGCCCAAATCACTACTCAAATTACGGTATTACAAACTGATGCCCTAATAACTATTCAAACCATTACAAACCATTGCCCTAATCACTATTCAAACTATTACAAATATATGTCCAAATTCCAAATGCCCAAATTCAAACTTACTATCAGTTAAAGCTTACGTTGACATACTATGACACAAAATATGTTTTTTTTTCTGCAGTATTCACAACCCTTGCAAGGCAAGGTGCATATGAGTTTCCAGTTTCAGTACCATCAACTCCGCTAAGGTAAACTATCTTATTAGTCCCCGTTCGGACGTAGTCCGAAAACGGGGACTTATGTTTTGCCCTGTGTGCGTCCGTGCGTTCATCTGTGATCACCTGTATCTCGAACATGCATGGACCGATTAAGTTCAAACTTCACTCGTACATCACGCATTATATGGGACATGTGCACATGCATTTTTTTCATGATCCGCTTAACAATAGCTGAATGATGGCCATTTTAAGGCCGAAAATGCATCAAAATCATGTATTTTCACAATTCCGGAACCTGATCTCAGTCATGCATGGATGGATTTTGTTCAAATTTAGAACAATGTGTTGTACATATGCAGGTGCATTTTGGTCATGGTCTGCTTTGAATGTATATGTCACTCAAATATGAACGGAACGGGGACGTGTCATTGACAATGACTTGTTATTATAGTACTAGTTATTAATTGTATTTGAAATTTGAGCTTTTGAAGAAGAAAAATAAACTTGGCAGATATCAGTATTCCTTTAGTAAAATGTAGGAATTTCAAAGACAGTATTGTAATAACAACTTTTGTTACAGGCCACCTCCACTTTTAGAAAGTGGACAAATAAATGATTTAGATGTAGATGATGAAGAGGATGAAGATGATGAGAGATTAGCAATGTCTGCTAGCGGTGGCAGCAGTTGTGAACCTTTTACTACGAGTACCAGTATCAAAACAACTACTATACAAAGCAGTGCTACATCTACTTATAGATGTGAGTATACAACACACTGTGAGTCATAACAGTCCTTACAGTATACACCACAATGAGTCATAACAGTCCTTGCAATATACATCACAATGAGTCATAACAGTCCTTGCAGTATACACCACAATGAGTCATAACAGTCCTTGCAATATACACCACAATGAGTCATAACAGTCCTTGCAGTATACACCACAATGAGTCATAACAGTCCTTGCAGTATACACCACAATGAGTCATAACAGTCCTTGCAATATACATCACAATGAGTCATAACAGTCCTTGCAATATACACCACAATGAGTCATAACAGTCCTTGCAATATACACCACAATGAGTCATAACAGTCCTTGCAATATACATCACAATGAGTCATAACAGTCCTTGCAATATACACCGCAATGAGTCATAACAGTCCTTGCAATATACATCACAATGAGTCATAACAGTCCTTGCAATATACACCACAATGAGTCATAACAGTCCTTGCAATATACACCACAATGAGTCATAACAGTCCTTGCAATATACACCACATTGAGTCATAACAGTCCTTGCAGTATACATCACAATGAGTCATAACAGTCCTTGCAGTATACATCACAATGAGTCATAACAGTCCTTGCAGTATACACCACAATGAGTCATAACAGTCCTTGCAGTATGCACCACAATGAGTCATAACAGTCCTTGCAATATACATCACAATGAGTCATAACAGTCCTTGCAATATACACCACAATGAGTCATAACAGTCCTTGCAGTATACACCACAATGAGTCATAACAGTCCTTGCAATATACACCACAATGAGTCATAACAGTCCTTGCAGTATACACCACAATGAGTCATAACAGTCCTTGCAATATACACCACAATGAGTCATAACAGTCCTTGCAGTATACACCACAATGAGTCATAACAGTCCTTGCAATATACATCACAATGAGTCATAACAGTCCTTGCAATATACACCACAATGAGTCATAACAGTCCTTGCAATATACACCACAATGAGTCATAACAGTCCTTGCAATATACATCACAATGAGTCATAACAGTCCTTGCAATATACACCGCAATGAGTCATAACAGTCCTTGCAATATACATCACAATGAGTCATAACAGTCCTTGCAATATACATCACAATGAGTCATAACAGTCCTTGCAATATACACCACAATGAGTCATAACAGTCCTTGCAATATACACCACATTGAGTCATAACAGTCCTTGCAATATACACCACAATGAGTCATAACAGTCCTTGCAATATACACCACAATGAGTCATAACAGTCCTTGCAATATACACCACAATGAGTCATAACAGTCCTTGCAATATACATAAAACAGTGTTTCTAATTTAGTGTCAATATTTGCTTATTCATATTCTGGGGCCTCATTTAAAAAACTATAACCAGTAACAACATTATCGAAAGTACCATTATGCTCTATACAACCTCACAACTTAAATTAAACCTGGGTCTCATCCAATCACAATTCATGTATACACTGGTAGATAATTTGTAACCAATCATTGTAAAGCTCATGTTTTTATCAATTAAATTTCAGCGGGTAACCTTCTACCAAGAATTCCTCATGAGCCCAAAATGACATTGGTAACATTGAGAGTTGAAAAACTTGGGTTAAAAAGTGCAAGTTCGCATATTGATCCATATATAACAATATCAGTCAAAGGTCAGTAGTATTCACATGTCTGCAGCATCGCCGTATGGCTGCCTTTAGTAGGGAGATTTTATTTTGGGTTGAAAAGTGCAAGTTCGTATATTGATCCATATATAACAATATCAGTCAAAATTCAGTAGTATTCACATGTCTGTAGCATTGTCGTATGGCTGCCTTTAGTAGGGAGATTTTATTTTATGCTAATTGATTTTGCCTGGCACCAGAACATCATTTACCTTGGGAAGGTAATAGACGTGGTAAAATTTACCACATATCACTTTAATTCATGTGGTGACTGTCATGACTTCTCTGGCGCATCTGCTTCTATGTACAGCACTAAAACTTGGGTGGCTCAATGTCTAGCTGTTCAGTATCATTGAGACTGTGGGTTTGATTCCTTTAGTCGGATAACTAACCACAGACAGTGATACATCATTACTTCTTATTTTCATGGCTGATACAACTAACCACGAAATATATTGTACATTTCTTTTCTCATAGACGTAAGTGGTGTTGATTTAACACCTATTCAAGAAACACCAGTAGCTGTAAGAAAAGAAGATTTATATATTCATTTTGATGCAGATATAGAACTACAGAAACCATTAGAAAAACTACCAAAAGGTTAGTACTGTATGTAATGATTATCTGTGCCAATGAATGTAATGATAACTAATAATTTCCTCCATTTGTTTTGTAAGCTTTCCGTAACTTACTAAATTTATAATGTTTGCATTTTCAGGTACAGCAATCTTTTTTGAATTCAAGCATTATAAACCTAAAAAGAAGTTCACAAGCACAAAGTGTTTTGCTTTCATGGAACTTGATGAAATCAAAAGTGGTGGTTGTGTCATTGAATTGTAAGTCTATAACATTTACTTCATGGTCCTCAATCTACATATTGTTTACATTGCAATGGGGCATGGTGGGCTTGCTTTGTGATGTGATTGTTTGTACAGGATGTTAGTGGGTATATTGATGAATTGACACAATAGTGTAAGATTTAAGCTGATTTAGGCTTATCTAGCATATTTGCATTTTGGCTAGACCCAATTGCGTCCACGCAAAGGGAGGGCCAGTCGTTAGCACGGGCTAAGGGGCGCCATCAGTCGGTGACCTTTGGCAAGCCGCTATTTACGAACGAAAAATGGATGACACGCACAAGGTTCTATTTCTGCTGCTGAAATGTTTCGTTATAATTTTGAAGCGACATGCACAGGAACGCGAGAGAAGACGAGCCCAACTTATTTGGATGCACAGAAACAGTATACAACGGCGTAACAGAATACAGAGTTTTATTAATGCATGTCTAGACAGTGAACCAAATTTATTTTGTCTATAATTGGAGCTGCTGTACGCTCTACTACAGCGACCCGATCACTGTGGAAGCGTGTACACTGAGCTCGGTTGCCATTTTGGGAATGAGAAAGTTGGATATATTTGATCACGTGCATAATGTTTACACCCAAAGGTCGCTGCAGAGGGTGCTTAGCCCTGGGCTAAGCGTTTGCTCACACTTCGTTAGCCCGTGCTTAGGGTCTAGACCGCGTCTTAAATTCGGATCAGATTTAACCAGTACTTAGCATTCCTTAGCCCGTGCTAAGCATTCATGCACGTTTGCTTAGCACAGGCTAAGGAATTTGACCTCTTAGCCCGTGCTAAGGAGCTGTGCGTGAACGCAACTAATGTAACGTTGCATGCAGGTCCTTTTTTTCTGTGATCTGATTTAATATGGCTGACTAGCGGCCATTTGTTAGCTTCCATACAGACAAAGTCTGAAAACAGGGACTTATGAATTTTTCTCTGTGCATTCATGCACCCACTTGTGTGTTCTCACCCGTATTTCTTTATACTTACATCATTATTATGTCACACATAAGTTCATCTGTTTGATGATCTGGAGTCATATCTTTTACATGCCCTGACTGTATATACTTCTTGAACTTGATAATTCACAGGGACTATGTAATACAATTATACAGTAACACAATGTAGTACAGAATATATACACAAATATATTTGTATTAAAGTCATTATTGCTGGCTTTCAGTGCAGAGAAATTCATTTCGGAGAATTCATTTTAGTGTGTTGTTTTGGCTGTGAAAATTATGCATGTCAATAATGTTACATAATTAAGCATGATATTCCCATTGAAATGGTAATATATGATTACGTGTGAAGTTATTCCAGCCTTATTAAGTCTAATCTTTTGCCAACAGATATAAGAAACCAACAGACTTCAAAAGAAAGAAACTAAATCTTCTGACTTCAAAGCCCCTTTACCTTCACCTTCTACTCACACTTCATCGAGAATAATTTGATACGGTTCCTGTAACATTGAAGGATGGATCAACCACAACCTCATGAATTCAGGACAACTTGATATGTTACCAGACAGATTGATGCACTGATCATCCACAACTTGGATTCTAGACAATCTGTTATGTTACCAGAAAAATTGATGTATGCATCATCCACAACCTGGATTCTAGACAATCTGATAATTTTCAGAAAGACTATGAATGAATCCACAACCTGGATTCTGCTGGATATTGCAGTGAATACAACATGTCATTGAACTAAGGCATTGTTCATTCTTTTCTGAACCCGAGTTTAGAATAACTACAACTAACCTGCCTGGAAAAATTTATGGGAAATCTCCTGAATTGAGTTAGACACATTTCTGCACTTTTTGAGTAGCTGTGGTGATAAAGCCATTTTAACTGCATTAAAATATATATAACTTCTCTAACACTAATTTTATCTTGATCGAACAATACCATCATAGATGGGTGAACATTTTCTCTTGTAAAAAGCAATACAAACTTCTTCCCTGGGATGTTGTTTAGAAATTCTAGTTACTTACATGTACATGTATTTTTGACATTGTTTGCATCTCTGAAATTCTGAAATTGTTTTTATTACATGCCTCTGAAGGTAGTTATGATTGTAATATCAGATAAAATGCGTAAGTATGTAGTACTGAGTGGTTTATGAACAATTATGTTTATATTATATAAGTAAATAAACAATGTCAAGATCATGATGGTATGTGTGGATCATTTCCATAAATGTTTTTATAGACATGATACAATGGTTTCAGTATTGGTTTTTTCACTCTGGAATGTGTTTGGTAGTTAGTGGGTATGGAGTGCCTGGAAATGAACTGCTATGCATGTCCAAACTATAGATGCTATATGCATGCCATTAAGTGACTAAATCCAGACAGTACAGGATGGAGTATCTGGAAAGCATTTTCTGCCTAAATCAACGATTCTTGATGAATCCATTTTCTGAGCCATAGATTCTGTAGAGTGGTCTGATTTTTCAGTCTTCAGCATCTGTCACTGAAAATAACGTCCTGGCATCAATAAAAATTGTTTTTCAAGCACAACAATTTGTGATGAGAAACTGCTAATGTACAAAACAAATGAAAGAAAGTAATCTGGTCTGTAATGTGTACACACATATTTTGCAAAATTGTATGAAAGGAGGGGGTCCATGTTGTCATTGGCAAGTTGTTTCTTAAGGAAAGGTGCCTTGAGGCTCACCCATGTCATGTATCAATGTTTTAAAAACCCTGGATCATGACAGAATGATTCATTTTTGATGGGTCAACATAAACCTGGATTCTGGACAATCTGATATGTTTAAAGTTAGATTGACATATGCATCAACTACTACCTGCATTTGATGTATTACCTGAAAGAGTTTAGACGATTCAATACAGTCCTAGATAGATTGATGAATGGAACATTTACAACCTGGATTCTAGACAACCCAATACATTCCCAGAAAGATTGATGAATGGAACATACACAACTTGGAGTCTAAACAACCCAATACATTCCCAGAAAGATTGATAAATGAAACGTACACAACCTGGAATTTAGACAACCCAATACATTCCCAGAAAGATTGATAAATGGAACATACACAACTTGGATTCTAGACAACCCAATACATTCCCAAAAAGATTGATGAACGGAACATACACAACCTGGACTCTAGACAACCCAATACATTCCCAGAACGTTTGGTGAATGGAACATAGCGAACCTGGAGTCTAGACAACCCAATACATTCCCAGAAAGATTGGTGAATGGAACATACACAACCTGGAGTCTAGACAACCCAATACATTCCCAGAAAGATTGATGAATGGAACATAAAGAACCTGGAGTATGGACAACCCAATACATTCCCAGAAAGATTGATGAATGGGACATAAAGAACTTGGAGTCTAGACAACCCAATACATTCCGAAAAAGATTGATGAACAGAACATACACAACCTGGAGTCTAGACAACCCAATACATTCCCAGAAAGATTGATAAATGGAACATAAAGAACCTGGAGTCTAGACAACCCAATGCATTCCCAGAAAGATTGATAAATGGAACATAAAGAACCTGGACTCTAGACAACCCAATGCATTCCCAGAAAGATTGATAAATGGAACATGCACAACCTGGACTCTAGACAACCCAGTGCATTCCCAGAAATATCGATGAATGGAACATAAAGAACCTGGAGTCTGGACAACCCAATACATTCCCAGAAAGATTGATGAATGGAACATCCACAACCTGGATTCTAGACAATCCAATCCGTTCCCAGAAAGATTGATGAATGGAACATCCACAATCTGGATTCTAGACAACCCAATCCGTTCCCAGAAAGATTGATGAATGGAACATCCACAACCAGGATTCTGGACAACCCAACACATTTCCAAAAAGATTGATGAATGAAACATCCACAACCTGGATTCTGGACTGTCTGATGAATGACCAGAAAGATTGATCATTTACATGCGGAATTCTAGACAATCTGATGTGCAGTAGGGAAGATGAGTAGGTCATCCACAACCTAAATCATAGATAATCTAATACACTTACAGAATGGCCAATGGATGAGTAACCATACTATTTGTTTGAAAAAAATATGCATGCAACGCAGATTCTACACAATTTGATACATTGTTAGCAAGATTAATAAATGCATCTACCTGAATTCTAGACAATTGTATGCATTGTTAGAAAGATTGGTGGATGCATTTACTACAACCTGGATTCAAGAAAATTTGATATGTTGCCAGAAAGAATGATGGATGCATCTACCTGAAGACCACAAACACATAGATTAAAATTACTTATTAACAGCTTTAGTGGTGTTTAGAATCTGATACAGGTCCAGAAACTTGTTGCAAAAGAGTCTAGCTCATACACACATGTTTTTACCATTCTTCAATGCTTGTAGATAATGCTCTTAACCCAGTGCTGATTTCTAAATGTGCAGAATAGTGTCTTAAATGCATATATCAGGAATATAAATATGTTCCATATCATGTGGTAAGTTCATTTACATTTACCCTGCATTTTTGTTTTGTGTAATGTAAACATAAATTTTTAACTCCTGTGTGCAAAGCACACAATGGGAGTCTTTGCAGTTTAACCCTGTCTGTATGTGTGTTTGTCCGTTCGTTCCACTGATATCTCAAGAACCGTATGTTGTTTTTTTATGAAACTTGGTACATAGATGCTTTGGACTAATGCGCAGATTTGATTAGGTTTTGATTGAAATTTATGCATATTAAAGGGCGCCAGTCATCTCTCCGCGTCCTGTTCGATATGGGACTCATAGCGACGTATACAACGCGTGTAAAATACATTGTTTATTCACATGAAATTCGAACACGTGCTGTGCAACGACCACCGCGCTTTAATCACCTAATTGGCATGATAATTAGCTAATTTTTAGCTGTTCCATGATTGTGCCACTGATATCTAAAGAGCCATTCATTCGATTTTGGTGAAACTTGGTGCATCGATGCTCTGAACTAATGCACAAATTTATTAGCTGTGCTTAAAAATCCATTCATATAATTAACCTAATTTGCATAATGATTATGCGTGAAATATTAATTACCTAATTTGCATAATTAATCAATTTTCAGCTTTTGATATTTCAAGTACTATCACTTCATTATTTTCATTATTAATTTTGGGTAAAAATGTTTGCATATTAATCAACTATTTTGCATAATTAGTTAATTTTCAGCTATGAGACTGATACCGCAAGTACATTTCAATGAATCCTGGTACATGGATGTTCTAGGACAATGCACAGACCTGATTAGTTTTGGGTTAAAATCAGTGCACATTAATTACCTAATTTGCATAATTAGCCAATTTTCAACTACATATACACTCTAACATAATGTCATCTAATTAGTTTTAGGTTTATCTATAATAATCATCTATAATAATTACCTAATTTGCATGATAATTTACTTTTCAGCTTTCCACTAATTTAGTTAGGATTGATCATCACATTGTAATGAAACTGTACATGTGTGCCCTGAAACCATATACAGACCTAAATCTATGCATAATAATTGCTTAATTTGTATAACGATTCATTTGGTTCATTCAGGTAGTCCACAGACGTGATTACTGGTAGTTTAATGTTGATAAACATACATATTGTTTATCTATTATTACCTATTCCTGATATCTTAAAAAATCAGATTTAAATTAAATTCATCACAGAGGAACTCTAATTAATTAATTAAATAATTAATTAGACAAAAAACCTTGGATGAAAAATCTAATGTATTTTCTGTATGTATTATAAATTTTGATAATGTGAATCACATTGTTTTCATGTTGTGCATCGCAAATAGACAAATATTAGTTGCTAAGCTTCTCGTTTGAAATGCAAATCTTAAATTTCCAATACTCTTGGCACACAGGAGTTCTTTCTAGCTTTCTTTGATTGTTTGCTGTTTTACAGTTTACATACATGGAGATATTCCTGACCCAATTTAAAGAGTTATAAAGTACTGTATGTAAAAAAAATACATGTACACATATCCCTATAGTCTTTAAAGCTATCATGTTGGAAAACAGGAAATATAAATCCTGTGTTTCAGATACAAAGCATATCCTATCATCTATGACATTGTCTTTTTTCAATAAAATCAAATGTCTTTAATATGTGAATGATTTGTTTGTACTGTAAGGGCAGCATCCTAGAATCCATTTAGACAGTTATTTTACTTTTGTTTGCTATAATAAGTTTTGTATAACACTTGACATTTGAGTTCTTTGTATTGAAGATGTGTGATTGTGTTTTTCTTATTCTCGTCATACTCAAATCAATTAAGCTATTGGTGACATGATTCTTTCAATCCACACATTATGTACAGTTTCCCAGTATTTTATCCATTCTGGGCCAAAATCATTTATTTAATGTTTAAATCACTTGATTTGTATTTATTTATTGATAGGGGTATAAATAAAATTGCTTTGTTGAGTCCCCTCATCAGTTTTGACAAGTTTACACAACTATTACAAGTTTTAAATGTGTTTTGTAAGGAGTTTTACATAGTCCTCTAAAACCCCAACAATTGTACTAGTATTCTTTTAGGTGGTTACAATAACATTTATCAACCAGACTTGTATAAATCTTGTATGTATCAAGAAATCAATTGGTTTACCTGGTATTTGTTGCATCACTCTACTATTCTGATTTAAGGGCTTTTATCAGATCATCAAGTCTTATGTAGATTATCAATAATATCAGTTACCTATTCATGTGGTGTTTTGTTTAGAAGATCCAACACCATTTTTGCATCTGTTAAAACACATGCTCCATTTCATTTGTCAATTTTCTCCTGCCCTGGAAATGTCGCTGCTTATTGTATCAATAGCTGCTTGTGGTTCTTGATTATGTATGTTTGTGGGTAATAAAAAAGCTCAACAACGGGCAGATTTAACTTATGTTTTATCCAAGATTATTATATTACAAACAGCAGAATATCCATAGTTCACCACAAGAGGGCAGCTAACTAACACATGACAGGATATTTTGTATCAAATGGCCGAAACTACAAGCAGGTATTATCATGTGATTACAACTCAATAGAATATATTGTGATTGATTCATTTAATGTTGCATCGCAGCAAGAGACATGACTTTTCTGATTTTTTGTGATGGTGCGACCATTGATCATGTGCCAACACCATACTAGAAATCACATTTTGTTTTTGACTAAGTGTTGGTATTCACATATTAAAAAGCGGTGGTCCTCGCACCACACATGCATGCACAAGATATGGGACTCGTATGAACAAAGATGGAGACATTGACTGTACAAACTGAGGCGTTACTAAGCTTTAACTATGTAATTCCTTCAAGTCATTTGAAGGTATCGAAAGAGTCACCAGTAGGTGAGGTCAAAACTTATACTCACAAGTTCCGTCAGAAGAACACATGGGATTGTGGGGGAAAAAATCATTGTTTATCGGCACAACAGCGTGGTACTCACAGACTGAACTCTGATGCAATAGGACAGAGAAAATGAACTCATAACATGAACACTAACTGATTTGAATGCCCTGATGCTACCTATCCAGATTATTGTTTAGCTATTCATGAATTCACAAGGTATAATTCCTCTGCTATAGTTTCAAACTCTACATAAATAATTTGGCTACGAATTTGAATAAGTTTGTACGTGGTTATTTATGCCACACTAATTATGAATTAGAGTTTTGTAAAATTGTTGCAAATAGCAGTGCTGTGCTGTACTATTACACAATACTGCAATGGGGGTATGGACCAGATGTGTATGTGTGAAAGCATTATGGTCAATTTGCCTTGCAATTACTCGTATGACAAGTGAAAATGTGCTGATCTGGCATTCTCTACTGGACACAAGAAAAAAACATGACTTAATTTTTTCGATGTTTATTACCGATCATGATAGTAAAATAAAAAAACATGCAGACATAATGAATCAATGGTTAGTAATATTTCAGTATTTGATCTAGAGATTAAATTATTAACTATTATATTAACTAATAAATATCCTTTTAAATTAAAAATATTATGAGATTATACTATTATAAATTTGTATGTTCTGGTGGGAATAATTTAAAGGATAAAAGCACATGGAAATAACTACATTGTGATTTGCGCAGGCAGACAATTCTAAAACATTTCTAAGACATAATTTCATTCCTTTAATTTCTTAAGATCATATTTAAAATTTACTTGTACATGAATTTTTATTATAATTGACAACTGGTTTGTTTCCATGGCAAACAACATTCCTGTGAACTCATTAAATCACATTACAATGAGTGGGAGGGCATGTCAAGTCTTCTGTTCAATACAATCTGTAACTTGTATTCTTTTAAAAGAACTATTGCACATTGCTAACTAACTACACTATTCTAACTTTATAAATATGGGCTACACTGCAATCATAGTCAGCTGAAATACACCAACAGACTAATTGCAATCTAGTCATCACTACCTTAACCTTAACAATATGGGCTACACTGAAATGAATTCTATAAATCATTTGCATGTACAATTCTTGAAATAATATCATTTGATCTTAGATTCTTCAGTCAGCTTATACTTAGGAGTACATGGTTACGTGCATGAACTGAAAAAAACAAAAAACAAGCAATTGTTAATGTCATTGTCCCCATTTAGTTTTTAGTGACTGTGACAATTAATTATAAACAATGAAAGATGTAGATAGATTATAATCAAATGTTGGGAGAGTAATCATCATGTTCATCAATATCTTGCTCAATTTTTTTTATATAAAAATGGCCTCCTGTCAGTCAGAGGTCAACTAGATGATGTACATATGTGTCCCATTGTAATTTGTATTTGTACCAAATTTTTGAACAGTCCAGTCATATGTGAGAAATGAGCCCCCATTAAATTAACTTTTAATGCAAACATACACAAATCATTTGTGTGGTACTCCAGTGAAATTAGATACCGCTAAATCAGAGTTAGACCCGAATCATAATCAGAGTTAAACCCGAATCATAATCAGAGTTAGACCCGAATCATAATCAGAGTTAGACCCGAATCATAATCAGAGCTAGACCTGAATCATAATCAGAGCTAGACCCGAATCATATGGTATATGACTGTAGTTCACTAAAAGGTAATTCCTACATTGCGACAGTCATTATGCATAAGACTTACTTCATCAACAGCCATTCTCGTTTGCCCACCAGATTCATGTTCATTGAAAGCCCCTGAAAAGACAATAAAATATTTTCATTACAGGATGTTAACAGCATTTTCTTGACTGTTAATATGTCACTGAATTTCCTCTACGACAAGCACATCAATTACAGCGGCGCGTGCAACGATTGAATTACAAATTTAGTTTTTGGTACACGTGCACAAGATGTGGTGCGACGTACACCCTTATAAACAGGTGAACCTTGATACTTTTTTATACATGTGGTTGAATTGATCGATTTAGCCAAGGCCTACTTACTGAACATTCCTTTCATTTTCACAGAGCAGTGTATGAAACTGTTGAAATCAATTAGACCACTCTTGTTGCCATAACGAAGAACTAAAGCACCAAACGCTTTGTGGCTCAGTCGGAAACCTGGGTTAAACAAAATAAATTATGAAGTTCATGTCAGAGAATGAAGTGTAGTCAATATGTATGATATTAATGGAACAATACGGTCATGATAGACCATGTGACGATCATGTCCGGCACATTGTGAATGAAATACTCACCCACACTGCGAAGAGCTGCACGTAGTTCATGGGTGTTGAAAGAACCAGAATTATCCCTGTCAAACTCCCTGAATATCAACTAAAAAAATAAACAATATAACCACTATAAACTTAAAGACACAAGGAAATGCATAGAATAATGAAAAAATATTGATTACCACTTTTTACAGTAGGATAAATATATCATACACTCAGCTAGCAGTACTTGAAGACATACCAGTTAAGCATGCTCAGTTTGGAAGTATTACATCACAAGAAAAATGGTACAAAGATGCTTGATAAGATATTTAGTGAACATTTCAGAAAATATATATCTAATTGAGTTGGCTATAAAACATGCCCCATTAAGTGACGACAAACACTCATGATGCCTACCTTCCAAGCTCTTATATTTTTCCATAACTCCTTAAACTCATCAAATCCTAGTTTGCCTGACATATCATCCTACAAAATGAATTAAGGGTTATAACACAAGATATGTACCATACAGTATATTTACATACAAGACACATGTTTATCATTTTCCAGTAAGAGTGACTGTTTATCAAATCAAATGAGGGTCTTGGAATGGGCCGATATTTCATGGATAAAAGGATTCTGTAATATATCGACATCTGATGATACCAAGATTGTATGATAGACTGATATTTTGATGGGTAAAATCCTGGAATGGGCTGTCATCTGTAGGACGAGAGAATCCTGGAATGAGCGGTTATCTGCAGATAAAGAGGACCCTGGAATGGGTGGTCATCTTTAGGCTAACAGGACCCTGGAATGGGCAGTCATCTGTAGGCTAAAAGGACCCTGGAATGGGCGGTCATCTGTAGGCTAAGAGGACCCTGGAATGGATGGTCATCTGATGGGTAAGAGGACCCTGGAATAGGCCGTCATCTGATGGGTAAGAGGACCCTGGAATGGGCTGTCATCTGATGGGTAAGAGGACCCTGGAATGGGCCGTCATCTGTAGGCTAAGTGGACCCTAGAATGGGTGGTCATCTGTAGGCTAAGTGGACCCTAGAATAGGTGGTCATCTGTAGGCTAAGAGGATCCTGGAATGGGCTGTCATCTGATGGGTAAGAGGACCCTGGAATTGGCAGGCATCTGTAGGCTAAGAAGACCCTAGAATGGGCGGTCATCTGTAGGCTAAGAGGACCCTAGAATGGGCGGTCATCTGTAGGCTAAGAGGACCCTAGAATTGGCAGTCATCTGTAGGCTAAGAGGACCCTAGAATTGGCCGTCATCTGTAGGCTAAGAGGACCCTAGAATGGGCGGTCTTCTGTAGGCTAAGGGGATCCTGGAATGGGCGGTCATCTGTAAGCTAAGAGGATCCTGGAATGGGTGGTCATCTGTAGGCTAAGGGGATCCTGGAATGGGCGGTCATCTGTAGGCTAAGAGGACCCTAGATTGGGCAGTCATCAGTAAGCTAAGAGGATCCTGGAATGGGCATTCATCTGTAGGCTAAGAGGATCCTGGAATGGGCATTCATCTGTAGGCTAAGAGGATCCTGGAATGGGCATTCATCTGTAGGCTAAGAGGATCCTGGAATGGGGAGTCATCTGTAGGCTAAGAGGATCCTGCAATGGGCGGTCATCTGTAGGCTATGAGGACCCTGGAATAGGTCGTCATCTGATGAGTAAGAGGGCCCTGGAATGGGCGGTTA
Source organism: Saccoglossus kowalevskii (assembly GCF_978046115.1). NCBI lineage: Eukaryota > Metazoa > Hemichordata > Enteropneusta > Harrimaniidae > Saccoglossus > Saccoglossus kowalevskii. The sequence goes on along the minus strand of NC_140642.1, from coordinate 28,108,056 downwards.
TCTGATGGGTGAGAGGGCTCTGGAATGGGCGGTCATCTGTAGGCTAAGAAGGCCCTGGAATGGGCAGTCATCTGATGGGTAACATGGTCCAGACAACTGCTGTCAGCTTATGGGCAACAGGGTTCAGACAACTGCTGTCAGCTTATGGGTAACATGGTCGAGACAACTGCTGTCAGCTTATGGGTAACATGGTCCAGATAACTGCTGTCAGCTTATGGGTAACAGGGTCCAGATAACTGCTGTCAGCTTATGGGCAACAGGGTCCAGACAACTGCTGTCAGCTTATGGGTAACATGGTCGAGACAACTGCTGTCAGCTTATGGGTAACATGGTCCAGATAACTGCTGTCAGCTTATGGGTAACATGGTCCAGATAACTGCTATCAGCTTATGGGCAACAGGGTCCAGACAACTGCTGTCAGCTTATGGGTAACAGGGTCCAGACAACTGCTCTCAGCTTATGGGTAACAGGGTCCAGACAACTGCTGTCAGCTTATGGGCAACAGGGTCCAGATAACTGCTGTCAGCTTATGGGTAACAGGGTCCAGATAACTGCTGTCAGCTTATGGGTAACAGGGTCCAGACAACTGCTGTCAGCTTATGGGTAACAGGGTCCAGACAACTGCTGTCAGCTTATGGGCAACAGGGTTCAGACAACTGCTGTCAGCTTATGGGTAACAGGGTCCAGACAACTGCTGTCAGCTTATGGGCAACAGGGTCCAGACAACTGCTGTCAGCTTATGGGTAACAGGGTCCACACAACTGCTGCCAGCTTATGGGTAACAGGGTCCACATATAGGTGCTGTCACCTGATGGGTTAGATGCATTCACATATTAAGAATATGCACTTCTAAGAGAGAGTAAATGTGAATAGACAATCTGATGGTGAGTTAAACTGCATTGGATGTCTTTCAACTTTGTTGATGCATGACTGAAAGATAACTCTAAATAGATAAAACACATTCATGAATTCACACAGATAAATAATCACTTATTTCCCAGACTTTGTCTGAGTAGGGAATAATAAAAGGATACATCAAAGAGAGCCACCATACTCTTACATGATTCAATACTGAATCCTTCAGATTTCAATTCTGTGAAGATAAAATAAATTAAATAAATCTACTATACGTTCATTATGTAATTCAAATGATACTCACACGACATACATTGCTAATTCTACTATCCACACAACATACGTTGCTAATTCTACTATCCACACGACATACATTGCTAATTCTACTATCCACACGACATACATTGCTAATTCTACGATCCACACGACATACATTGCTAATTCTACTATCGATCCACACAACATACATTGCTAATTCTACTATTGATCCACACGACATACATTGCTAATTCTACTATCCACACGACATTGCTAATTCTACTATCCACATGACATACACTGTAATTCTACTATTCACACGACATACATTGCTAATTCTACTATCCACACAAAATACATTGCTAATTCTACTATCCACGCGACATACATTGCTAATTCTACTATCCACGCGACATATATTGCTAAATCTACTATCCACATGACATATATTGCTAAATCTACTATCCACATGACATATATTGCTAATTCTACTATCCACATGACATATATTGCTAATTCTACTATCCACATGACATATATTGCTAATTCTACTATCCACATGACATATATTGCTAATTCTACTATCCACATGACATATATTGCTAATTCTACTATCCACATGACATATATTGCTAATTCTACTATCCACATGACATATATTGCTAATTCTACTATCCACATGACATATATTGCTAATTCTACTATCCACATGACATACATTGCTAATTCTACTATCCACACGACATACATTGCTAATTCTACTATCCACACGACATACATTGTTAATTCTACTATCCACACGAAATACATTGTTAATTCTACTATCCACACGAAATACGTTGCTAATTCTACTATCCACACGACATACATTGCTAATTCTACTATCCACACGACATACATTGCTAATTCTACTATCCACACGACATACATTGCTAATTCTACTATCCACACGACATACATTGCTAATTCTACTATCCACACGACATACATTGCTAATTCTACTGACATAAAATAACATCAATTATATGGTAATGGCAAAAAAAATCAAAATGTTGCATCAATTTGAAAAAAAAAATATTGCCAACATTTGTCAACACACATCAAACCAACAGATTACAAAATGATAACCAATGATACGGATTAAGACATAAGAATACTTTGAAAACCACATCTGAGCTACATTTTTGTAGCTGTGGTGCATCTGTGATAGCACTGTGTGCAACATGGAGTACATTACTGCACTATCAGGTGTGGCGTTTGCGGTAAAAATCTACACAACAATACAGTAGCTGCCAAATTAATATATTCATAACAGAACTATAAATATTGTTTCAAACTACTTGTGTAATGTGCTACACTATCATATACCATGCAATTAGCATAAAATAGCATAAATTACCATACATGTATCATACATCAAAGAGTCTCACCAAAATCTTCCACAGGTATAAGAATGAAGCATGCCATCAAGAGAGATTGAGTGAGATGAGAAAACGTGCATAAGTTCAAATCTTAGAGTTAATCAGGTTAATACCATTATCCTATAGGGGTGGAAGGTGAGGATTCACTAATGGGGAGTGAATTTTACAGCAGAGGATCCAGTACTAGTTGACTTACGATCAATCTGGGGATTGTTACTTTCAAAAACGGGATAAGACGAAACTTAATAAATAAAGATAGCAACACAAGTTATTGTAATCCACACACAATTTGTTGTATTAGTGAATTTGCCAGCAATAATGTTTTTATATAACAGTTTAAAGAGTAAAGGGATGACCATTAAAATCTTACTAAAAAATTATTATTTTTCTTTCTTTTTTTCAGGATGATGTTGTCATACAATTTTAGGTAATTGTGCACGCTTTATTTTATGTTTTAATCCTGAAATTTGTTTACCATTTTCTCTGTGCAGATTAGTTTTTTTCCAAATTCACCCTTAACAAAGTCTTTAATGGTCAACCCCTAAAGTTGTAAAAAAAGAGGCTGCAACCCCAAAGCTGAGCTATGTTTCGGTAGGCATTGTATTTATATGCTTTATTTATGAAAGTAATTATTGTGCTTATAAAAAAAAATATTCTAAGCACTCATTTCAAATATTGTGAAAATCATGAACAAATTGAAATAGTGAACAAAGAGGGCTATAGTTCCACAGCTGTATACAATAACATCAATTTTGTACCAGACCTATAATGATTTCAACGTGGTCAGCTGCCAGATTACCTTTGAAAATCAGTGTTCTCCATAGCAAAATAACATTTTATATAAAATATACATAACACAAAAATATTACCTATGTATATTGTGTTTATTGTTATACTATGCTTTATCGTTTATCTAAAATTGTAAATTAGAAAGCCCCTGAAAATGTTCTTAAAATACAAGAAATGTATTTTTTATGCTTTCATCTGGATGACAAAATATAATAATTCATAACATCTTGGTATCCATACAAGACATATCTTAAGGAAACTGGTGAAAGGAATCTATTAAACCGTAAACAGCCTTCTGAATGACGAGCCCAGGATAACCCAATAGAGAAATCAGAAAAGTATATGCACACTCAGAAAAGTAGCAGCCAAAGAAATTGTTCTATTGATGCTAAAGTATAAATGTAATAAAAAGGTAATGTTCGATTGTAAATGCTTGAGTATGAACAGTGTTTCTATAAATTATGACGGGAAGGTTAGTTATATATTTCTATTCATACCTCGTTTCAATGCAGCATTTAGGATATCCTGAAGTTCCCAGGCATCTACTTCCATATCCTAAAATATGAATTTCAATTGGCATGTTAACATGGAAAAGTCATTCATAACAATACCACCCTTGGCCACCCATTTGTATTCATAATCACATTGTAAACTGCTATTGGGGAATTTCAAATATTTAGTAAACAACAGACATTGCATCTTTGTTGTACAGCCTTTAACAAGGTGTGAGATCTTGAGTTGGTGAGGAGAAAGGGTTTATTCAATGGTGTTTATGAGCAAATTGTTAGCCAATATAAAAGTCATTCATAGCAATACTTACATCGCCAGTTAGTCTAAAGAAAAATTCCTTGAATTTCTTTTCTTGGGCCTCTTCAGCTGGAGTCATAGGACGATCCGGCTGTCATAGAAAAGACAATAAATGATTAACACAAGTACTGCACAATGCTACAAGGTTAGTCTCAATTCAAGACAAGACTTTTGAGTAGAAATTACTGACATACAGTAATACGGTAATTTTTCTTCAGAACTCAAATTTATAATAAATAACATACATGTAATTGACAAACACTAGCTTTCTGTGCAGAAAAGTAAAAATTTTAGTCTTTTTTTTTTTCTACCCAGAAATAATGTCATAGATGTAACAATAGTAACCTTCAGGATGCATTGTAAAACATGCATAAAATCACAATACAGCTCATTTGCATAATGATTCATCAAATGTGGAAATGTGATGTGAAAAAAAATCTAGCATGAGTCCATGTCATGTGAATGTCTGACCTATAATTGTGTTAGTGTAGAACAGCAAATAAAGCAAAATTGTTGAGAAAAAACTGATAAAACCATTAGTATACATGCATCTGAAATATAAAGATATTTTTTTAATTACTCTCTACCCCCTAAAGTGGTAACAAAACTTTATAACAAATATATAACATCCCTTTGTGGTAATAAACCACCCTCGGAAATAACAACAAGTTGCCTCTCGGCTGAGATAGCTCTGCTGTTAGCATTGCACATTTCAATTAAAGAATTGCAGATGTCATCACAAAATGCACAAATCTGAGAGAGGTCCAGCTGAGGTACCTATATGTATAATATCATAGCAATCAAACTTGCAATTTGCAACAGGAAGTCAAAAATGTCACTTTTTACCAAAAATATTCGTCAAAATTAAAAAATTTAAGATATCATGAAATGAATAAATTTGAGGAAGGTCTACCTGAGTACCTACTGGTATATGTAACATAAAAGCAATCGGACTTCCGGTTTTTAACAAGAAGTCAAAAATATCACTTTTTACCAAAAATTACAAAAATATTCAACAAAAGTAGAAAATTGAAGTTACCATCAAGAAATGAACAAAACTGAGAGAGATCCACCTGGGGTACATATATACTTGTAGTTTTCAAAAAGAAGTCAACAAAATAAAAAGTTGACGCTAACGATGACAGATAATCACTCATATGATAAGCTTCACTCGACAAAGTCAACAGCGGAGAAAAAATTTGATGTGGACAGTTATAATAACAGAATTGTGATATCCACTATCTCAGACATAAGAACATGCAGAATGAGATGAGTGTACAAAGCTCCTGCATAGATTTATAACACATAAATATGTACATAAATTATAATAGTTGACATTTTCTTCATCCAGCTTTCCAACAATGTCACATGACTAACTCACTGTACAGTGTGAAATTGTTGTCTAGATAAACTAAGAAAATGTTAACCAATAGTATTAATCATAAGTAGGCCAGGTTTAAAAAAAACACTCATTTCAAAACCATTTTTAAAAGTGTTACCATAACAACATGTCAATTACGTTAAATCAAACAAACAGAGTTGCATCAACAGATGTTTGTTTGGTTTACCTTGCCTCCAAGAGGCATAGAAAACATATCATCTTCTTGATCTGGTTTGGAATCAGCAGCAGAAGGTACAGGCAACTAGTGGGATGGAAAGTGAAAATGAAACCAGCAGTGGTTTGGAGTGAGCAATGGCAATGAAACAGAGCAGTGATTTAAAGTCAGCAGCAATAGTGGTATAGAAAATAAGAGAAAATAAAGCAAGCATTTGATTTGAACCGGCAGTGAAAATGAAACGAAGTAGTGAACTTGAGTCAATAGTGAAAATGAAACAAAATCGTGGACTCGAGTCAACAGTGAAAATGAAACGAAGTAGTGAACTCGAGTCAACAGTGAAAATAAAACTAAGTAGTGGACTTGGGTCAACAGTGAAAATGAAACAAAGTTGTGGACTCGAGTCAATAGTGAAAATAAAACTAAGTAGTGAACTCGAGTCAACAGTGAAAATGAAACGAAGTAGTGAACTTGAGTCAACAGTGAAAATAAAACTAAGTAGTGGACTCGAGTCAATAGTGAAAATAAAACTAAGTAGTGGACTCGAGTCAACAGTGAAAATAAAACTAAGTAGTGGACTCGAGTCAATAGTGAAAATAAAACTAAGTAGTGGACTCGAGTCAACAGTGAAAATAAAACTAAGTAGTGGACTCGAGTCAACAGTGAAAATAAAACTAAGTAGTGGACTCGAGTCAACAGTGAAAATAAAACTAAGTAGTGGACTTGAGTCAACAGTGAAAATAAAACTAAGTAGTGGACTCGAGTCAATAGTGAAAATAAAACTAAGTAGTGGACTCGAGTCAATAGTGAAAATAAAACTAAGTAGTGGACTCGAGTCAACAGTGAAAATAAAACTAAGTAGTGGACTCGAGTCAACAGTGAAAATAAAACTAAGTAGTGGACTTGGGTCAACAGTGAAAATGAAACAAGTAGTGGATTGTAGGAAATGATATTCTCATAGTATTAGTAACATACATGTGGCTTACGAGGATTTAGCACAGCTATACGGTCACATTTTCTCTGTAAGTAAATAGTTCATCAAGGCATGGTTATTATGTTATTTTTACAGTTGCTATGCACCTAGGTGACAAAGTGATTATGAACAGTTTTAGTTGATACAAAAATGGTATGTAGTACTGTGGCTTTAGTTGGTTGACATGAAAATGGTTTTATGTGCTGTGGGGTAGTTGGATGATAAAAACATGGTTATCTATGGTAAAAATCGGTTGACACAAAAATGGTGCTGGATGCGGTTGATACAAAAATGATTATAGATTGGTAATTTGTTGATACAACCACATTGCTATCTATGGTAGATGCTGGTGGATAGAAAGATGGTTATGTTATACTGTGGTGGAAGTTGGTCAATACAAAAATGGTTATATAATGTGGTAGTTGGATGATAAAAACATGGTTATCCATGGTAAACACTGGTTGATACAAAAATTGTGCTGGATGCTGTTGATACAATGGACTGCGATATATTGTTGATACAACCATTGCTATCTATAGTAGGTTGCTGGTGGATAGAAAGGTGGTTGTGTAGTTGCAGTGGTACTGTAAAATACTTTATTTTAGTTGCAATTAATTTTTTAGACATTTTGTAAAAGCAAAATACAGAAAATAAGATATTTTTGCTGAACATTATTTGTACTACTGAAATCGAATCCTTCCAAAAATAGCAAAAAATAAGGAAATTTACAGTAGTTGGTTGATAGATACAAAAAACTGTGTCTGGATTACTTTTAGAAATTCAAGCACGTTTGAGTTTTTCCCACTTTTGAATTTTTATTTGTACTTGTAGGTTAGTGAGAAGGTTATAATAATATCAGTACTCAAGACTTTTAACTGATCACATATTTTTAAAAAGTCACTTCTGGCCATATAATGGCCATTACCAGTATTTTTATTTTAATTGCCAAAATATTGGCCTATATTTTCGAAAAGGTGATTGTAATGACGACTATTGATGCACTGGTCAGAATAATTGCAATTTATTTTTTTGTTGGTTGATATATTTTTTTCATGTCACTAATACGATAGCTCAGCAAAAAGTCTGTTACTCCTTATTATACATGTGTGTGAGAATTTTTTTTAATGTTATAAATGAATTTTTGCGCATGTCCTTTGACTTTCAGTAAAACACTGATGTTGGTGATGGTGCTTATGAACTAAACACAGCCTGTAAAGTTTTCACATGCCAACTGCAATCAGTACATTAAGATATGAATTTGTTACATTTTACCATTTCAGAACTTCAAATTGTATTATCTGATATATTTAGTTTGCAGCCCTGGAAGTATAATAGTTTGTGCTATCTACCAACTGCAACAATTATGATATTCACAAAATATCCAGGTCAGGAGCTGCAGCAAATACCTGAACATTTTTGTTCATTTAGTTATAATTAAAGATTAAAGGGTAAATGCATGTTGTTTTTTTTCACTTTAGATTATATCAGTAAATAAGATCAGAGGTGCATTACTTGGGGTTTGCAATGCGCATAGTACTGTATGGTGATATCATGCCAAGATCCCATTCAAGTCTCATCTCATAGATAGCGAGACCTTCTGACATGACATTGGCGATTTGTAATAAAACATGTATTACCACATTCATAGTGAACAAATGTAATACATCATATCCTGAGCAGCTATTTTGATCCACCTGGACATCCCAGTATCCTAGTTACCTCGGGCATGTGCATTCGCATGTTTCTGAGCTGGAACGCTTATGCGAGAGCGAGATTGTAACGGTATCATGTCATCGTAGTTGCAAACCCCAAGTAATGTACCTCTGATAAGATATATTTGTTGGTCAATGCCAGGTGGAAAAAAATATATTATAACTATTAAAATTTAAAGGGCAGCAGACTCCTGGGTACAATAATTATAGAAACAGAATTATGCATGGACCAAGTTGAACATTCCTATACCACTAAGTATATGTAATTGTAATTCATTTGTGAGATCTCATGTAACATGTATCAATTTAGACAGAAAAGAACTATTATGAGTGTCCATCAAACAACTCATCAGACTTACTTCTCATCAAATTTAAAAATAAATTAAGTAGGCCACACTAGAGCCATCAATTTCACATGCATTTTGGTGGAAAGGTTGACTCCCTAAGATGCTGAAAACTCAATCACAGCTGAATCTACATAAATGCATGACAAGGTGTCAGGGCCACCTCACACTTCAAAAATACAACTATCATACAAATCATGATTTTTAGACAATGAACACTTTTTAATATATACTTTTAGTATATTTTAATAAATGTTACCCATTGTGGTTACTCGGTAAAACAACCTTGGGCTATAACTGGGAATGCATTCTAAAAATAGAGGCGTGGGCTTACACGGGAAGGGGTTTATGACTGGGGAAGTACTGTATATATATTAGCACTTACTTTTACTGGTCTGTTCAAAGAAGAGCATACTTATTTTTATTTATTTATTTACTCGTTCATTTGTTCATTCATTTATTAATTTTTTTATTTATTTATTTCTATAACTTGTTAGCATAATGGAATTTCAGAAGTTACCCAGACACTGATAAAAGTGGTTACTTAAATTAAGCAGATGTTGATTCCATAATGGTTATTTCTTTATATCAAATATCTTATCAAACTGTCAAACTGGATACAATGAGTTGTATCAGATACATATGTATAGCTACCGTAAATTGTCAGTGATTGAAATGTAACAATAAACAATATCCATGCTTATGATACATGTAAGAGATGTTAGATGAATATTTGGTAATAAATGAGGTGCTCTGTGGGAATATAAAGAATCTTGTAGTATAAATTTGACTTTCGCCATGCGTTGACAACAGGTCAACTGATAACAATGCAGATAGCATTTCTCTAAATATGAAGTGTTAAAACAAAAATAATAATGTGCTAAAAAAGTAAAAATAAATGCCTGTACAAATATAAATCTAACAGAATTTACAAACTCAATACAATGAGATGGCAAATATAGAATAAAATATAATTCACTGTAAAAGACCTGATAAATGTTCATTGTATGGGTTAGTCAGAGTCAGTGACCTAATCAACAATTGGGGTCAATACAAATAGGTTTAAAAATAGAGCTCTCGGGATATATCCGAAATATCTGCTTGATAAAGAGTAAATTCTACCTTACCTCTGGTTTCACATCAATTTGTCCAGTCTCTTCGTCACATTGTCTGTAATAAAAACAAACAAACAGATTACTAAAAGTGACTCACACCCCCCCCCCCCTCAAATTATAGTTTTCAAAACCTCAATTGTTGGAAACAAATAGGGTTAACTCTGCACACCACAGAATCCTAGATAATCGACTAAAAATATAGTAAAGCAGTTACTGGTTAACCATTTCTGTGCCAATTCAATCAGGTGACTTGAATGAGGAACTACAAAATGTATTTACACTGGTTAGGGTCACCAACTGTCACCTAGGACAATATAGCATAGCATTAGCAATGGTATTGCATAGTGAATACCGGCGTTGTCCGAGTATAAACCCCTGCTCAAGTATAAGCCCCCCTCCAAATTTACAGCATTTTTACAACAAGTTAATTTGGATGATGCTAGTCGATGAAGATTCTCTAGTATCGATGATTTAATTATGATTAAATTAGCATAAATTATTGCTCAGGAGAAGTTTTAACTTTTACCTGTTTATAAGCCCCCCCCCCCCCCCATTTTTCCTCATTTTGCTGTTTTCCCGGAGGGGTTTATACTCTGACAACTACGATAACAACACTGGACAATGATTTATACATTTAGCACATGTACAAACACACTACATGAGAAAGCTGTTAAAATATTGATTCATTCAACACTATGTCGGCTAAATTTATTTTGTTTGGTAATTCTATGAATGCTTTTAGAAGGCAATGTGTTAAATAAAATAAATTATATAATATTTAAGTTAAAGGGCCATTATGTTGTTTTTTTTCAATTTTATTCATATTAGTCATACTTTTTAAATGTGAGGAACACCAAAATGACATTTGTGGTATCTAATGAAAACACAGTTAGGGGTAGATGCAAGGCTACTTACTCTGCAGAGCTTGCTTTGACAGAAAACACTCTCACAAGAAAGTCACCTTCTTCATTTGGATCAAATGTTGATGGTACAATAGCATAATGTCCAACTGGTAACTTGAAGCGCCCACTGACCTCCCGTGAATTAACAAATGTGTTTGATCTTGCAGTAGAAGCATGGTAGAGAAAGTAGTCTTTTTCTAGCATGCTAACATTTGGGTCATCAAGCTGTAATGACCAAAGAAGATCTGTGTGTTAATTATCAAATGATGACTTGTACAGACAACTGGGTTAATGATCAAATGGTGATTGGAAAAGACACCTGGGTTAATGATCAAATGATGACTGGTACAGACATCTGGGTTAATGATCAAATGATGACTGGTACAGACATCTGGGTTAATGATCAAATGATGACTTGTACAGACAACTGGGTTAATGATCAAATGATGACTTGTGCAGACACCTGGGTTATTAATAATCAAATGATGACTGGTACAGACACCTGGGTTAATGATCAAATGATGACTGGTACAGACATCTGGGTTAATGATCAAATGATGACTTGTACAGACATCTGGGTTAATGATCAAATGATGACTTGTACAGACATCTGGGTTAATGATCAAATGATGACTTGTGCAGACACCTGGGTTATTAATAATCAAATGATGACTGGTACAGACACCTGGGTTAATGATCAAATGATGACTGGTACAGACATCTGGGTTAATGATCAAATGATGACTTGTACAGACAACTGGGTTAATGATCAAATGATGACTGGTACAGACATCTGGGTTAATGATCAAATGATGACTTGTGCAGACACCTGGGTTATTAATAATCAAATGATGACTTGTACAGACATCTGGGTTAATGATCAAATGATGACTGGTACAGACATCTAGGTTAATGATCAAATGATGACTTGTGCAGACACCTGGGTTATTAATAATCAAATGATGACTTGTACAGACATCTGGGTTAATGATCAAATGATGACTGGTACAGACATCTGGGTTAATGATCAAATGATGACTTGTACAGACATCTGGGTTAATGATCAAATGATGACTTGTACAGACATCTGGGTTAATGATCAAATGATAACTTGTACAGACATCTGGGTTAATGATATTATGATGACTTGTACAGACAACTGGGTTAATGATCAAATGATGACTTGTGCAGACACCTGGGTTATTAATAATCAAATGATGACTTGTACAGACATCTGGGTTAATGATCAAATGATGACTTGTGCAGACACCTGGGTTATTAATAATCAAATGATGACTTGTACAGACATCTGGGTTAATGATCAAATGATGACTGGTACAGACATCTGGGTTAATGATCAAATGATGACTTGTACAGACAACTGGGTTAATGATCAAATGATGATTGGTACAGACATCTGGGTTAATGATCAAATGATGACTGGTACAGACATCTGGGTTAATGATCAAATGATGACTTGTGCAGACACCTGGGTTATTAATAATCAAATGATGACTTGTACAGATATCTGGGTTAATGATCAAATGATGACTGGTACAGACATCTGGGTTAATGATCAAATGATGACTTGTACAGACAACTGGGTTAATGATCAAATGATGACTTGTATAGACATCTGGGTAAATGATCAAATGATGACTGGTACGTTGTCTCTCTGAGTGAAATGTTACTCACTTTATAAATAGCAAAGCCGATGGTCAGCATCTCTTTTCCCAGTTTTCTCTGTCTTCGTCTGTCTTTCTGCATCACTGCAATAATGCAACTACATCCTTCATCATCATCATCTGGATCATCATCATCTTCTTCTGTTAACGCCATCTTTATTTGAGGATTAATCCAGAATGTTTCTAGAAAAAAGTAAGAAAGTGACAGATAACCATGTAATAAAAGATGCGCAAATGAATATGTTGTAAATGTTCAAACTGTACCAAGTGTATAAAAAGACAAGATACATGTACAATGCATAGAGTATGGTATTTTTGTGTCGCATACAATCATGTTGGGCAAAAACTATCAGAGACAAGAAGTTGTTAATGAAAACCTCACTATATTAAATCACTGTAACCACTATACCTAGCCTTCATTTTCATTACAGGCATGGTAAAAGTGATTGCAATGTTAGTTTATAAGTTCAGTACGATTCACTGAAACTAAAAGTTGACAAGAAAGCAAATTTGAAGCACACGTTTTAGTACAAAAATCTCCAGGTCTGTTTATGTACATGTAAGTTGTAAACTCTAAACTGTTTGCTCATTCACTTGACTATGTGTTAACATTGAGAGTCATAACAATACTCAGGCCATAAATTAATCATTTCAGATAATGAAGTCATCCCTGTCTCTGCATGTGACTGTGAGAGCTAATTCCCTTAATCGTAATATTGTATGTTAGCAAGACAGGGCTGACTGTACTCGGATATAAACTGCTACATTATAAAGAGCTGGTTCACTGATGAGAACATGCTAACACTGAATTATCACAGTAGTCACATCTATTTATCATTTCAAGCATCATATCATGACCACAATATCATCTACTGTTACAGTAGACAATAATACAATCACCAGGGATTTTTTTTAAACAAGGGAACAGGGGTGCAGCGCCACCATGCCATGGCCATGTGCCCCCTTACCCTGGGGAGCAGATCCTCTGGCAACCATAAAGTTCCGATTGACCATGTGGCTAGTCTTCAACTGTGATCTGTCTGATAGTAATTTTGGCCCCAAGGAAGCCATAGAATGCTCCATTTTTGAATTATCAAAAACTCCACACCCTGGTAGGGAGAACCCTATCTTCCCCACTTTGTGGCGTTGCTGAATTGCAGTGCTCCCTCACTGTACATTTATTGTTTCAGTTGAGCCAATCACAACAAAATTGTCGTTGCAAATTTAAAGATAATAAAAACATAAATTTTATTATACCTGGAAAATTACGACATCCACCAGCAGTGGCATTCCTCTGCCAACGTGCATCATTCATCGATACATTCCACTGTTTAGCAGATCCCTCCGTCAATTCATCTGGAGTTAAATTACAGATCTCAACACGTTCATATTCCTTTACAAAATCAAAGTAACTCATCCTACAGAACCAAAAGCAAACAATTCTAAGTAAGATTTCAGAGAAAGAAATTTATATTTTGTGAAAAAATAAATAAATAAATGCATCCTCTCACCAGAATTCTCCATCATCACTGAATGTGAGTCCAAGTCTGTTTCTTTCATCTTGAGGTATGTACTTCCATTCATCTGACCTGAAAAAAATTACTCATTTTAGCCATCCTGGTTTGCCTATATTATATCAATTACTAACTCATTTATTTATCAACAGAAAGTAATACTAGTAATACTACTTGAGAGTTTACGAACATACCCGTCACTCCAAGCTCCATTCCATTCAACTTGTCCCCAGGGATTACGAATACGAATCAATGGAATATCAGCTTTACCATTTCTTGTACTCACATTTACCTGCAATTATACCAGTGATATAAATACACTATTGTGATTGGACGAGAACTTTTTTTTTATCGTTAAACTACAGCTAAGGGTGTGCAAGAGGAAAGATATGCAAATATTGAGCATACAAAAATTGATCTTACATATTGCATTTGATGGTGACACATTCGCTTGCAGTACTCTGTGAAACTGCTCTTTTTGATAATCCGAATGCACAAGATAAAATGTTAGTACATGTATGTATAATTGACACATCAAGTAATGTTCATATACATAGTAAAGAATGGGCACACCATTCAAATTATGGTTCTCATGATGCACTTATATGCAATCCATGGTAACATTACTTTGTAACTCCTGTAATACTGTACACATGGTAACATTACCTTTTTAACTCCTGTAATACTGTACACATGGTAACATTACCTTCTTAACTCCTGTAATACTGTACACATGGTAACATTACCTTCTTAACCCCTGTAATACTGTACACATGGTAACATTACCTTCTTAACCCCTGTAATACTGTGCACATGATAACATTACCTTCTTAACTCCTGTAATACTGTACACATGGTAACATTACCTTCTTAACTCCTGTAATACTGTACACATGGTAACATTACCTTCTTAACCCCTGTAATACTGTACACATGGTAACATTACCTTCTTAACTCCTGTGATACTGTACAAATGGTAACATTACCTTCTTAACTCCTGTAATACTGTACACATGGTAACATTACCTTCTTAACTCCTGTAATACTGTATGCATGGTAATATTACCTTCTTAACTCCTGTAATACTGTACACATGGTAACATTACCTTCTTAACCCCTGTAATACTGTGCACATGATAACATTACCTTCTTAACTCCTGTAATACTGTACACATGGTAACATTACCTTCTTAACTCCTGTAATACTGTACACATGGTAACATTACTTTGTAACCCCTGTAATACTGTACACATGGTAACATTACCTTCTTAACCCCTATAATACTGTGCACATGATAACATTACCTTCTTAACTCCTGTAATACTGTACACATGGTAACATTACCTTCTTAACTCCTGTAATACTGTACACATGGTAACATTACCTTCTTAACTCCTGTAATACTGTACACATGGTAACATTACCTTCTTAACTCCTGTAATACTGTACACATGGTAACATTACCTTTGTAACTCCTGTAATACTGTACACATGGTAACATTACCTTCTTAACCCCTGTAATACTGTACACATGATAACATTACCTTCTTAACTCCTGTGATACTGTACAAATGGTAACATTACCTTCTTAACTCCTGTAACTGTACACATGGTAACATTACCTTCTTAACCCCTGTAATACTGTGCACATGATAACATTACCTTCTTAACTTCTGTAATACTGTACACATGGTAACATTACCTTCTTAACTCCTGTAATACTGTACACATGGTAACATTACTTTGTAACCCCTGTAATACTGTACACATGGTAACATTACCTTCTTAACCCCTATAATACTGTGCACATGATAACATTACCTTCTTAACTCCTGTAATACTGTACACATGGTAACATTACCTTCTTAACTCCTGTGTAATACTGTACACATGGTAACATTACCTTTGTAACTCCTGTAATACTGTACACATGGTAACATTACCTTCTTAACTCCTGTAATACTGTACACATGGTAACATTACCTTCTTAATCCCTGTAATACCGTACACATGGTAACATTACCTTCTTAACCCCTGTAATACTGTACACATGGTAACATTACCTTCTTAACTCCTGTAATACTGTACACATGGTAACATTACCTTCTTAACTCCTGTAATACTGTACACATGGTAACATTACCTTCTTAACTCCTGTAATACTGTACACATGGTAACATTACCTTCTTAATCCCTGTAATACCGTACACATGGTAACATTACCTTCTTAACCTCTGTAATACTGTACACATGGTAACATTACCTTCTTAACTCCTGTAATACTGTACACATGGTAACATTACCTTCTTAACTCCTGTAATACTGTATGCATGGTAACATTACCTTCTTAACTCCTGTAATACTGTACACATGGAAACATTACCTTCTTAACCCCTGTAATACTGTACACATGGTAACATTACCTTCTTAACTCCTGTAATACTGTACACATGGTAACATTACCTTCTTAACTCCTGTAATACTGTATGCATGTCCCATAATTAAACCATTGTCTTGTTTTGCCTCCAGTTGATGAGGATTGGCATTGATAGAACATCCCATCAACGAGGACCTCTCAAATGCAGTTTTCATGATGTAGAAGAGATTCTTTGGCTCTTTGCCTCTTAGATCAAAAACTTCTGCCACACCTCCAGTGAAGTCTTCCATGGCCTCAATTGTAGTACCACCTTTCAATGCTTCATACGAACCGTGCATTCTATGAAAGAAACATTTCAAACCGCACACTGAGTATTGAGTATCCCACATAAACAAAATCACTTTGCTTTGGAAGACCCCTACATTTCAATCTTTCATCATGATTGGTCAAAATGTGTTCAATCATCACAACTGATTGTGCTTAATTTGCCATTTCAAATTTATAGAACTTTCATGTTGATTTTACATGTATATTCAAAACATTTACAGCTTTGTGAAAACAAATGTAATTCCTTTATCAATAAATATATAAACTTGCCCTCATTCATAGATTCTGGCTATAGTTTGTGAAAAATACATTGGAATGTGTAATAGATGTTTATTACATAAACTAAATTAATCTCAAAGTCCCTATATAAATGTCACCAAACAATACAATAATATATCTAAGCCAAATTTGGTTGGCACAAATTGGTCAAAAGTGAGAACTGTAAATGCAGTGTTCAAGAAAGATATTTTTTATTAATTGTATAACTTACTTGGCATAGGCCTTTTCAATTAAGGCACTCCAAAATTCATTTTTTTCAGTAGAATGTAGAAAAACCAGTCTACCATGATAACACGGAAGTCTGTCATCGACACAGACAGTTGTCCATACTCCATATCTCCAGAACTGGAAACGTACAATTCCAGCATCAAATGACTGATCTTGTGGAATAACTCTATACAGAAGCTTAGAGTCCATAGACAAAGACGCAATGGCTGCTAAGAACCAACAGTCACCTAGTAGAAATCAGACAATATTTGACACAAAATTTAAAATAATTTGTTCAGGAAAAGCAGCACAATGAGATTGCTTGCCATGCAACCTGAACCATGATCAGCTTTATCATACACATTTTCAAACCTGAGAAGTTTTGAACTAATTGATTACACTTACAAGATGGTGTACAATATGGTCTGAGCACAACTTTACATTTAGCTGGCCTAAAGCTGTAGAATATTTCATTTTCTCTTGGAAATAATTTTCATTATTTTTGCTGAAGGGATGATTCAGTAAATACAAGCCATGCATGGCACAGTCCCCGTTAGTTATCGAATTTAAGATATATAGTTTTGTTTGTAGTAATATAGCTGGAATATAAACATGTCAGGAATATGATTATGATGATTGTTTAACATTAAAATGATTGACATTTGTATCTGATCGTCAAACTAGTATTGAGAGATATTGCTCTTGAATAGCATTAATTAAAACAAAATCAGCCATTTTGAATACATGTATAATGAATATATAAAATTTGAACATAATCAGTCAAAGCATGTCAGAGATATGGCACTACAGCTGCATTCATGAATACAAAATGGCCACGAGTCGGCCATTTTAAATCTGATCTGAAAAATAAAATGACGTGCATCAGGAACCCATAATGTCTAATGTATGTACCAAGTTTGAACGAGATCCATCCATAAATGCCAGAAATGCTTAATATTTGATGTTTTTCAGCACAAAAATGACCACCATTCGGCCATTTTGATTAGGATCGTCAAACCAATATATCCGTCTATCTATGACATGATGTATAAAGAATATTTAAAATTTGAACATAATCAGTAAAAACAAGTCAGAGATGTGGGTCTAGAAGCTGCCAGTCGGCCATTTTGAATCTTACATGTATCCGAAAAAACAATATGATGTGCATCAAGGTCCTATAATGTCTAACCTATATACCAATTTTGAACAAAATCAAGCATTTTTCGGCTGTTTACAGATGGATTTTGCACAAAAATGGACGCCGTTCAGCCATCTTGAATCAGATCTTGAAACGAATTGACATGCATATGTATAATATCATGTATGATGTATGTGTGCAGTTTGACTGATTGGTTCAGGTATTTCTAAGATACAGGTCCGGATGGACGCACGGAGGTCAAAACATAAGTCCGAACGGGGACTAAAAGTCCAGCGAATATACCTTTTTTTCTATATTTTTCATTCACCTCATCAAAAATCAGTGAAACTAAATTCCATACAAAAGTCTTTTCAGCAAACAAAAATTAATTACAGCTAAAATAAAAGTATTTTACAGTAGCTTGTTTAAAAACTGCAACATATCTAAAATGTACAAAGGAATCTGCCTAAATATTAGAAACGTTGGTAATAATATCAGTCGATTATTCATGACAATGATACTCTGTTTAAAAAATTTTATGAAAATACAAGTCTTGCAGATTGCCAGCGTGGACTGTACTGCATACAGTGTATCTCTCCATCAAAATCTACGTCTTCAGCAGGCTTATGATTTTACACATGGTCACAAATTTTTTGAATTGATTTTATCAGTTTTCCAAATTTGTCAACCTACAGATGATTCCACAGCACTGGTTGGCCATTAAGGTTCGAAACTGATGTATGAAGCATTTTTTTGTCCTCAGGTAAAAGCTGTAGCAAGCCACACACCCACACATATCAAAGGTGGTGTCATCAATCATGGGCCTCATGGTGAGTAATGGTTAACTATAAGTGATGGCAAGACGGTAAGCCTTAGTCTGGCTAAAGTACGGAGTACGAGTAGCATGTATATGTCGGTGTGGTGAATGTAAAAAAATTCTTGTGAACAACCCTAGGAACATTTCAGTCATCAATTTTTTGAATACAAGAAAAACGATTAATGAAATATTCATTTTAAAGGCCGGCTTACACTAGGCAATTCTTTAGAGGCAACATGCTGAGCACTTGCGTAACAATTCAGAGACAGAGACAAAATAACAAATACATGAGGCACCTAACTCTGGTGGCAAAGATTAGACTGATGAAACACCGTCATAATGATTACTCAAACGATGTTGCCTGACCCATCTTGTTGACACAATTGTATCAGATACACAATGCTACTTACGAGGCAATGCACGTGTTACTTGACACATTACTTTGGGAATTGCCTCAAGTATGACTATTTCATGATCTGGTGTTTTTCATGTGATCAGTTGCATGCATATCTTGTTCACACTATGGCGAGATTTAAAATATTTTGAGCATTCCAGATTTGAATAGAAAGCTCTATAAAAGGTGCATCCTTTTGAACTTTCACTTTGCAGATTAGAATGCTGCCTTTATTTAAATATGTATTTCATTAGAATGCATACTATACCTAGTTCACCCTGTGCGATGTCAAATCGACTTGCCCCGCCAACAAACAACTGTGGATTGTCACATATTTCCTGTAACCAAAAAAAAAAAAATTGTAAAAAATAATTTAAATGTTTTTGATATTTTAAAGTCATATAAAACTTGCTAAGATAAGGCTTAATATAAAGCTAACATTCATTAAGCAAGATTTATTCAGTTAAAGTAAGACCATGGCACATGTGTTTGTTTTTAATAATTTTAAACCTAGTTTATTAGGTGTTCTACTCACAATAGAATTTTGAAATTTTCACTCAAGAACAAAGAGGTTTTTTGCTATGCAAGTTAAAAAAGTGAAATTCCACCTCTAAACTGCCATTTACATGTACTATAATGACATTGACATAATATGTACTTTATTTACTTTATTACGAACACGTTTCTATGATTTCAATTGTTGTATTGAATCATTAAAGTATGACTTATGACAATATATACATCTCTGTAAATTACATAATCCAGGCAAGCACATGCATTACTAACAGAGGAAATTGGGGAAATACAGGCATTACTATGGTGACCTATTGGCCAATGTTGAGTTGGTGAAATGTGATGATTGAAGTAAGCAACATCCCATTCTGTTGGGCGCAATGAACTATACATAGGCCAACTGTGAACTTCAATTGTTTACATTTTTGCCAATAAGCATGCACATATCTGACAACAAATGTAATTTACTGATCAGTACTAGTCATTGCTATGACAACATTGTTTAAACAAGCAGCCTGTAGGCTGAGATAGCTCCGCTGTTAGCAATGCATATTGCAATTAAAGAACAGAAGATATCATTAGAAAATGAACATTATGTATAGTATCAAAGCAATCAGACTTGCTGTTTTCAACAAGAATTCAAAAATATCACTTTTTAGCAAAAATTACAAAAATATTCACCAAAATTAGAGAATTACGGATATCATCACAAAATGAACAACTCTGAGAGAGGTCCACATGTAGTACCTATATTCATCAAATTTAAGGAATTGAAGATATCATCATGAAATGAACAAATCTAAATGAAGTCTACATGAGGTACATATACACCAAGTATCAAAGAATTCAGGCTTGTAGTTTTCAAGAAATCAAAATCGACAGACACTAGATGACGACAGTCACTCAGTCACTCGACAAAAACAGCAGAGCTAAAAATAAACAAATCTTGACAGAGGTTCACTCAAGCTATCTAAAAGTTATCCCAAAATGAACTCTAGATGGCGCCTCACCTAAGGGAAACCTGAACATAGCAAAGGTCCAAAGCCAATAAAAAAAAAAAAAAAGCAGCCTATCGGCTGAGATAGCTCCGCTGTTAGCAATGCACATTTCAATTAAAGAACTGAAGACATGATTAGAAAATGAACAATATGAATAGTATCAAAGCAATCAGACTTGAAGAATTGAAGATATCATCACAAAATGAACAAATCTGAGAGAGGTCCACATGTAGTACCTATATATGTAATATCAAAACAATCGTTCTTACAGTTTTCAACAAGAAGTCGAAAATATCACTTTTTACCAAAAATGACAAAAATATTCACCAAAATTAGAGAACTGAAGATATCATCACAAAATGAACAAATCTGAGAAAGGTCTACATGTAGTATCTATATATGTAATATCAAAGCAATTGAACTATTGGTTTTTAACAAGAAGTCGAAAATATCACTTTTTACCAAAAATTACAAAAATATTCACCAAAATTAGAGAATTGAAGATATCATCACAAAATGAACAAATCTGAGAGAGGTTCACATGTAGTACATATATAGGTAATATCAAAGCAATTGGACTTGCGGTTTTTAACAAGAAGTCGAAAATATCACTTTTTACCAAAAAATTACAAAAATATTCACCAAAATAAATTAATTAGAGAATTGAAGATATCATCACAAAACGAACAAATCTGAGAGAGGTCCACATGTAGTACCTATATATGTAATATCAAAACAATCGTTCTTACAGTTTTCAACAAGAAGTCGAAAATATCACTTTTTACCAAAAATGACAAAAATATTCACCAAAATTAGAGAACTGAAGATATCATCACAAAATGAACAAATCTGAGAAAGGTCTACATGTAGTATCTATATATGTAATATCAAAGCAATTGAACTATTGGTTTTTAACAAGAAGTCGAAAATATCACTTTTTACCAAAAATTACAAAAATATTCACCAAAATTAGAGAATTGAAGATATCATCACAAAATGAACAAATCTGAGAGAGGTTCACATGTAGTACATATATAGGTAATATCAAAGCAATTGGACTTGCGGTTTTTAACAAGAAGTCGAAAATATCACTTTTTACCAAAAATGACAAAAATATTCACCAAAATTAGAGAATTGAAGATATCAACATGAAATGAACAAACCTAAGAGAGGTCTACCCAAGGTACATATACACCAAGTATCAAAGCATTCAGGCTTGTAGTTTTCAAGAAGAAGTCGAAAAAGTAAAACATTGACACGGACGACGACGACGGACGACGACGACGGACAATCACTCATATGATAAGCTCCGCTCGACAAAGTCGACAACGGAGCTAAAAATTCAGTAATATGTTTACATGCAATGTCAACACTCAATTAAATGAAACTGACATAGACATGCCTGAGAGGTAGTCAATGGCATGATGCAAATTAAGTTTTTTTCACTATGGGATGATAATTAGAGGTCAATATGTAGTTGGAAAGAGCAGTAAGTGATGGGGATGGCCACGATAAAGTGAAAGGAACCACTACGAAGAGGAATAGACAACTATGTTTATAGAAAGGTCATTACGAGGTGGGAGGGGCTACTCTGAGGTGGAGGGACCACTATATTTGGTAACTGATGAAAAGTACATGTATATTGGGGAAGAAAAATATAAATAGCTTGATGGCTTCAGATACAAGTAATCAATCAGTAGTGACAGTATTGTGCACCCAGGAGTCAATCAGTAGTGACAGTATTGTGGACCCAGGAGGGAGAAACTGCAAGTGTTATTAATGTATTAATTATTAGTGTTAATTTAGCTACAGGTGTGGAATGAATTTCACTAAAATAAAGAAAATGCTGTACTAATAAAGCAACTAGTATGTATTTTGACCCAACAAACTTCTGTCATTTATGTAGTGAAATACGTTACTACGGTAATAGAGTGAATACAGTATTTTGATTATCGATTATTTGTATACAGATATGGTGCAATTATCAACATTTTAATTTCTAAATTTAATTTTAATTTTTTTTTGCAAGAATTGAAACTACATGTATGTATTTGTGTCCACAAACTATTCAGGATATACTGACCTCGTATAACATTACTACTATTGGTGTTACATAATAATAAATGACACAGAAACTAATTCTCACGCTGGGATAGATTCAAACTAAATAAGATAGGAATGATACAACATGGCATCACATATTGTGGACTGTATGACAAGGAGTCACACTGACATGTGATAACATAACTCAAAGTGAATCATTTCGCTGGTATTTCTGGCTATATGCAGGCACCATAAAAACATGATATATTGACCTCATACTGTAGATCACAGCAAGACTCTCGCAAGCCTAATAATAAAATTTATCAAATGCCGTAATGCATTTGTGAAATGTTCAAGGTATTTCAAGTCAGGGCCATAAGACTGTTATAAGTTGCTGTGCCATCTTTTCCATTGTAGATAAATTGACAACGTGACTGACAAGTTGAATGATGTCATGAAATTGCTAACAAATTGTAAGTCATGCTGAGCACAGTCAATAGAAAGTCAACAGCACAGAGCACAAATCAGCATCTTCGAGGCAGGGTACAATATTTACTCGCGACTCAAGAGTTTTTCATAGCGCAAAAATGTTGTACATCACTAGAATAGACTGACTGACATGCACTGTGTTTGAGGTAAAAATGGACAATGAGTGGAATGTGAAGATAGTTTTGAAGAACTAAATGCAGATCAGTATTACTTTGATAACAAATATTAAAATTTTCAAAATTACAAAACTGAAAATTAAGTTCTGCAAAGTCAAAATGATTAGATATTTTATATACTAATTATGACCTAAAGGGTAGGGGATACAAATATCTAAATTGTGTACATTCTGTGGAAGTGAGAGTGAGACATTTGAACATTTTCATGTGATGCAACAAAATTATTCTGGTTAAAGTTCTTCCAGTGTTTCAGAGATGAATTAGTAATGAGGGAAGTGCCAACTCTTGGTGAAATATTATTTGGGGAAGTGACTTAGTCTAGGTTGCAAAACCACTTACTGCTTCTGGCTATTAAAACACACATTTATCTTAGGAGAATGAGAAACCTAAAACCCCACTTCCCAACTTATATAAAGTATAACTATCATCTTGAATACAACAATGCTGTGAATAAAGACAAAATTGAAACACACAGTAATAAGTGGATTAAAATCCACCAAATTGTTATGTCTTGAATGCACTTGTATATTAGTCTGTATATGTACGCAGTGTACTCTGCTTACTGTATGTATTACGAATGATTACCAATAAAAACTTATAAATATAAAAAAACAAGCAGCCTATCGGCTGAGATAGCTCCGCTGTTAGCAATGCACATTTCAATTAAAGAACTGAAGACATCATTAGAAAATGAACAATATGAATAGTATCAAAGCAATCGGACTTACAGTTTTTAACAAAAAGTCGAAAATATCACTTTTTACCAAAAATTACAAAAATATTCACCAAAATAAATTAATTAGAGAATTGAAGATATCATCACAAAACGAACAAATCTGAGAGAGGTCCACATGTAGTACCTATATATGTAATATCAAAGCAATCGGACTTACAGTTTTCAACAAGAAGTCGAAAATATCAGTTTTTACCAAAAATGACAAAAATATTCACCAAAATTAGAGAATTGAAGATATCATCACAAAATGAACAAATCTGAGAGAGGTCCACATGCAGTACCTATATATGTAGTATCAAAGCAATTGGACTTGCGGTTTTTAACAAGAAGTCGAAAATATCAGTTTTTACCAAAAATGACAAAAATATTCACCAAAATTAGAGAATTAAAGATATCATTACAAAATGAACAAATCTGAGAGAGGTCCACATGTAGTACCTATATATGTAATATCAAAGCATTTGCACTTGCGGTTTTTAACAAGAAGTCGAAAATATCAGTTTTTACCAAAAATGACAAAAATATTCACCAAAATTAGAGAATTAAAGATATCATTACAAAATGAACAAATCTGAGAGAGGTCCACATGTAGTACCTATAGATGTAATATCAAAGCAATTGGACTTGCGGTTTTTAACAAGAAGTCGAAAATATCAGTTTTTACCAAAAATGACAAAAATATTCACCAAAATTAGAGAATTAAAGATATCAACATGAAATGAACAAACCTAAGAGAGGTCTACCCAAGGTACATATACACCAAGTATCAAAGCATTTAGGCTTGTAGTTTTCAAGAAGAAGTCGAAAAAGTAAAACATTGACATGGACGACGACGACGACGGACAATCACTCATATGATAAGCTCCGCTCGACAAAGTCGACAGCGGAGCTAAAAAATGTACAATGAGCTTGACAAATTTGTAGTTGTGAAAACAACAAGGCAAGACAGTCAAATATCTAAAAACTGGGGATTTTGACCTCTCCAAGCTGATGAAATCTGCCTATATGCAAATTTTACTACGTGGCAGTGGCATGCATTAATACTATCAAGCCTTATAGCCCTCAGATGAAATGCTTTCAGTTTGCAAACACATTTAGAGCACTTGATTTATTCATTTTAATTAAAAAAAAAAAAGAATATTTGGCCAGAGGGACAGTTTAGATTCTAGGTCAGTCTTATGCATAAAAATTATGGAAGCTGACGCTGACAAGCAATCGACAATAACAGAAGTTTATAAATAAATAAACGCTGCTCGGACTAATAAATAATGATATATAGAAGATAATATTTGGTAATCATAGTCATCATAGTCCTAAATAACTATTAAAAATAGCTAGACGTTTCGAGCAATGGCTCTTTATCGATAGCATAGAAGAAAGTGTAATAACTTACAGGTAAAACATAACGTAACGTAAGAACGCGCATGAACTGTAAGTAGAATCACAAAAAATTCCACAATAGAACAAATAACGCGCCTTAGGTAGTGAGCTCAACAAATGAGTTGAACTGTTTGTTAATACCATGGGGTTCTTTAGTTCCAAGGCGGAATATAGTTTCCTCCTCGACACGCCTGAGCTGATTTTCGTTGCCATTGACAACACATACACCAGAAATAGACATATCTGTAATATTATGTCCACTAGAATTAAAATGAAGTGAAACCGGATAATAATGATTTTTCTGTCTAGTTTGCCGTAGATGCTCAGCAAACCGATCACCCGGTCGACGAACTGTAGAACCAATGTAAAGTTTCCCGCATTTAATACATGAAATGCAATATACAACATTTATAGTGATACAACTGAACAGATATTTGACCTCAACATCTCCCTTGGGACCAAATATACGATTAGAGTCTGTAATAAAAGGACAAGTATTACACCTAGGACGATTACACAGGACAGAACCATATTTCTCAGGGTCCCCCCTTTCTCCCGTATGCACCAATAACCTCCTTAAATTAGTGTCACGGCGCCAGGCAGTACTAGGCATTAGTGGAAACGTAGAACTTGTCTCCTCGCTGGTCTGTAAAATGTGAAAATGTTTGTACATAATGTTTTTAATCCTGACATTTAAAGGATGGTACGTAAGTGCCAAAATTACACGATCCTGATTGTCACGGGAAACCGTAGATCCAATACAATCCGTTCTTGACATTGACACAACCTTGGCCAATGCTTTCCCAGTGACATTACGAGGATAACCCAGTTTTGTGAAAAAATTACATAAATTCCTCGCCTGGTTACGGAAATCAGTATCATCGCTGCAAATACGACGTACCCGGAGTAACTGTGAGTAAGGTATGGAGTCCTTCATTCTAGTAGGATGTGATGATTTATACTGTAAATAACAATGTGAATCAGTAGGTTTTGTGTAAATTGATGTAGAAATGCGATCACCATCTACCTTAGTAGAAATATCGAGAAATGGTAGTGTTATTTCTGATATCTCATGTGTGTATTGTATGGCAGGATTAAAGTTGTTAACAAAGTCAATGAACTGTAATAACTCATCCCGACTGCTTGACATGGCACCAAAGCCATCATCAATGTACCTGACATAAAATTCAGGTTTAGTGCCTTGAAAGGATGAAAAAATTAACTCCTCTTGATATGACATGAATAAACATGCATAGCTCGGACCAAAACAACTGCCCATAGCCACACCTCGTTTCTGTATATAATGTTTACCATTAAAAGAAAAACAATTCCCGTTCAAAACTAATTCCGCTAAGCGCACCAACACAAACGTAGCAGGATCCTTAACTGCCCTTTTATTCAGAAAATGCTGTAAAGCCAACAGTCCATCAGTGTGCGGGATAGATGTATAAAGTGATTTTACATCCATAGAAAACAAAAATCTGGGTTTATCCGGTGTGAAACGAAATAACTCTAGTTTCCTAAGTGCATCATTAGTATCCTGAACATACGTAGGCTGTGACGCAACAATTGGTCTCAACATTAAACTATATTCCGCCTTGTTGAGCTCACTACCTAAGGCGCGTTATTTGTTCTATTGTGGAATTTTTTGTGATTCTAACTTATAGTTCATGCGCGTTCTTACGTTCCTATGTTCTACCTGTACGTTATTACACTTTCTTCTATGCTATCGATAAAGAGCCATTGCTCGAAACGTCTAGCTATTTTTAATAGTTATTTAGGACTACGATTACCAAATATTATCTTCTATATGACAATAACAGAATGTGTGCACTGACGCTAAGTATATTAAAAATTACGCCAATGCCCATGTTTAGATATTGTATTACAATATAGTACATTATGCTATTGTGACCAAAAATAAAAGCATATTAATACGAACACAATTCAACAAATTTGAAGAACAAAATGACAAAATGGCAGCAGAATAAACGGTACAGTAAATCAATATGCATAATTATGTACATCTTTATGTTTAGTTGGAATGAAATCAATCAGTCATTCCTCTGACAAACCAAATGCAGTAGTTCATTCTATAACTCATTTAAAATGACAAAACAACCAATAATATATTGCCTAATATACTGTGATCTCACAATATAAAGAATTATATATTTAAGCTATACAATACAAATTATGAATTTTAAAATTTTGACAGATACAATTTTGATTACCAAGACATTTTGTACTTTATTATCAGACGTGTCTGCATAATAATTTTTGAACTGTCACTCTGTAACCTTATCACTACCTTATTAATTATAGACACGTACCATGGGAATAACGTACATGTGTTTTATGACTTGATTTACAACTACCGCACACTGTACAAGCCATTCTAATAATAATATATATTGCTGTGGATGCGAAAGGCTACTACAATACTTTGAACAATTTCTATAAATGTCCTTTTCATGGCAATGAGGAGACATGACAAAGTCCCTGTTGGTTCAATAGTTAACACAGCTAAAATGAGACTTGAAAAACATGAAAGAAAAAAAAATTAATATGCATGACCCGAGTGTATAATCAAATGTAGTTAAGAATACAATCTAGTCAAGGCATATGTCAGTCATTCGGACAATATAACTAATCTGCAAAACATTATGGTCCCATTATCGGAATGGCAGAAACGCTTGATTATGATGAATTGTCAGCATAAATATGGCCGCTATTCGGCCATCTTGAATCTGATCATCAAACAAATATATGAACATAATGATGTATTTACATTATTGGTCAAGGGATGTCAGAAAAAATGGCTCCTGAACAAGGTTGACTCGTGTGGCTCACCTAGCAATGAAATTCAATGCTACTAGGGGTTTATATTAACAGAATGTAATTTCCAAGCATGGTGGCTTACTATGATTGATACCTGACAATATGTTACATTACAAGACCTAAAGGCACACATGCACTTACCAACAACAGTCAAGCATATAAACACATCTCCACATCATATCAATGTTCAATGTGTCTGATTGCATAATTAACAGTGCAATTAAAAATTCATCGAAGAACCATGGACATTTAAATGCATAGTGCATGTGACAGTAAATGTTTCACATTACACAATCTGAAATTCACAGGATGTATTCGGATGACCTGCATAAGATATTTTAACTATGGATATTCACTTGCAGTGTAACTTAGTCGTATTCGTAATCTTGTTTTTTTTTGTGGCATGAAACATCAGAAATGTAAAGACAGGATTGATGCACCTTGTATGCTTTCTTTTGTAATCATAATAGTTTTGGAAAACTAAATATTTAAAAGTGATAACAAGTTTAGGGTTTTTACAGTACCCTCCTAATTTTATAGCATTATATCAGTAACAGCATCAGAAGCCAAAGCCACACAAATACCTACAAAGGGATTATAATAGTCATGCATCATAGGAGAATTGCAGCTGACAGCTATAAAACCACAACTTATGGCATTGTCAAATTTTCCAACATAAATTGTATCTGTAAGTAATTTCACCCATACAATTAGCGCGACAGCTGTGAAATTCTTGTTTCTGCTAAAGTCATTTTGTCCGTGATTATCTATAGAAAGAAAAAGTCAAATGACATTACCATAATTTCAAATCCAGGATTATAATTCTTATGTAACTTTTGAAACAAATGTTCAAGCATCAGTAATGTGTCATACATGTAGGTTATACCAATGCAAAGTTTGAATAAAATTGGAAAAGCAAGCCACAGAAATGGGTACGCACAGATTTTTACCCAAAACTGATCATGTCCGCACATTGTCCTTATAGCATCTATGTACAAAGTTTCATTGAAATTTTATAATAAGTAAAAAAATACTCATCATGCAAATTAGGTAATCAATATGCATTAGTGGAACAAACACATGCACACAATATAACTGAAAAAACTCCTATTATGTTCTTCACAAACAAGTAAAAAATGGCATTGTATAGACACATAGAACACAAGACCTGTCTCAGAATATATCGTTAATTTTTAAAATAGGCTCCTGTATTCATGATATGCTGCTTGCTAACCAGTGAAGCCATAATTGGATGTTACATGCCTTGTTGTGATGTTGCATGCCTTGTTGTGATGTTGCATGCCAATAATGGGATGTTGCATGCCAATAATAGGATGTTGCATGCCTTGTTGTGATGCTGCATACCAAAATGGGATGTTGCATGCCAAAATAGGATGTTGCATGCCAAAATAGGATGTTGCATGCCATAATTGGATTTTGCATGCCTTGTTGTAATGTTGCATGCCTTGTTGTGATGTTGCATGCCATAATGGATGCAGCATGCAAAAACGCGACTGAGACCCACAGTCATTAGTGATCTGTACACACTATATTGATATGCTAATTAAATGTACACCTGGTTATGCCAGTACAGTATGCATTGTTATAAAAGAAATGTAATTCAATAAAATGTTGTCAGTATTCTATAAGCCTTGGTCATGTTTGTGTCTTGTCATTGTACGGGTCCACCCCAGAATACCACAATTAGAAGATATAGTTTTCTAATATACATATATGGTAATTGGCGTACATAACCTATCAAACCTGACAAAATAACTATTAGAGTCACGCTCAGGATCAGCAACCAATCACCATTATAGAAAAGCTCGAAATACATTGTAAAGTGAACAATTTGAACACGCAACATAAAATTCAAATAATTAAATGGTAGATATATAGAGCAGGTCTCTATATCCTATTCAAGTTCAAATCAAGTTCATGACCTATGTGGTATTCAATGCCTGTAGACAGACACATTACTTGAGACTCTTGATTTTAATACAAGTATGTAGGTCAAGTTATATTGTACCCCCCCCCCTAACTACTATGGAAATTGACATGCCTGAGCTAAGACATGTAATAGACAGACTAACAGTGCTGTTCTTTTCATCTACATGTAATGCATGTAATGTTAAGCTTGAACACACACAAATGATCGAAATAATGACCATAATGACCTTGAATGTTTACACTGAAGTTCTACACTACACAATACATACAAGAGGCACACTTTCTTTGCACTGTAAATGTATTTCATGTTTGGGTGAAATATCCACAGAAATGAAAAATGCCACTCAAATGGACACTTTGAAACGTTCCACAATGTTTTTGTTTTTTCAAAATATTTTTGTGCCAGACGACGATTCTGGACATTGAGTGTCACTGTTGTCTCTCCTGACTTTTTCTTTTTTGTCCACAGAAGTCATATTCATGTTCGGGACTACATGACAGGGCTGTGTGGCCATCTCTCTGTCAAATGGCAATTTTAATGTGCTATCCTGACGTCAACCAGGCTCGGTCGCACCTGCGGACCTTTATCAAGGTCCCCCCAAAGTCGCATTCGTTAGTGAATGAATCTCGGCCAGTGGAATTGGCCTTCCCATTGAGTCTCTGGCACACTCACCCAGGGTAGGGGTCGACCCTTTGATATTCAGCCTAAGGTAGGATTTGAACTTGGGTCTACCGATCATAAATCTGAAGCGACAACCACTATGCTACCAGTGACCGGTTTTTAAATGTTTAACAAAAGTAGAATTCATGATAAATTACTACTTTGCTTTAGCTAATTATATATTCATATCCGTTGAGCATGAACAGTGACAGCATTCAAAGAAGCGTAACTCAAACAAACCATGGACCATCTTCATCTAAGCTTCAAACAATGAAAAGAATGACAGAACAAGCAAAGTATACAGAATCCAGACAGTGCCTCCGCCATGTGCTATGGTGTTTCCAAGGCTATGGCCTTGTCATAAATACTCAGTACTACAGTCATCACATAGCATGTGTTATGAAAAATGTATTTTATATGCATTGCTTATGTCACTATTGGTCTCATATTGAGCACAACCCAGCATGATGACTATAGCCCTTTAACAAGTCAAATCATAGACCTGGTTTCTAGCCTGTGACCCAATTTCTGCACTGGTACAGTTACATGTACATGTACACTGCTCTCAATGGTACTCGTTATTATATACAGAAACACAGACTAGAGACACTGGGTAGCAATAGTAATTACGGTAACAGAATTTTGTGTCTTCATTGTGTGCCACCAGCCAATCAATCATAGTCAATTTAGTTATCATTTATAGGGAGTTTTGTATTGCTAAATCACACAGTCATGTTGACGAATGCTGTTTCCCAATTGCATAAGGATCGAGACAAACATCAAATGAATGAACAGACAGAAAAGGATTTTATAAAGAGAAGTAGGATTAATTCCTGTTTCTTTTCTGTTTCTTTTCAATTGAACTTTAATAGTTGGAGACTGTAAAAGTAGAGTAGTATGAAAATAAATCAATCTAAATTTGTTAATGTTGTCTTTACTAAAAATTACATAAATATTAAAAATATTGTCATGAAACAAACACATCTGAGAGAGGTCCACCCAAGGTACATACCGGTATATACAAAGTATCAAAGCAATTGAACTTGCAGTTTTCGAGCAGTCAAAAATGTAAAAATTTTACACTGACACAAAATGACTGACAATCACTGCTATGATCAACTCGACCTGATTTCGTCAACAGCAGAGTTAAAAAAAAATGTCTATAATCACAGCTCTATTAAGTCGTGTTCAGGCTACACTAAGATTTAAGCTAATCTCATATGATTGCACAATTGCGTTCCCGGAGGCCTAAGGAACGCCCAAACCTGTTAAGAATATGGAAATATTTTTAACTATGATTACTCAGTACAGTAACTAGGAAGGAATACATGTTAGTTCAATGGTTATAAAACAATGCTAATTCAGAAAGTGCAGATTACAGAATAACAAAAAGTCATCATCTTCAGTCAATTTTTCCCCCCAAGAATAATGTCTTTGGATGTGCTCACATTGAGTGTCATGTTGGAAATGGCATACCGAAATGAATAGTTATGAATATAGTAGTAAATCTTTCAAATAGACATTGAATACAATGGTGTTTTAGTTGCTTAGCGCAAGCTAAGCGCTCGCATACATGCTTCATTAGCCTATATACAGTGTT
Organism: Saccoglossus kowalevskii; assembly: GCF_978046115.1. Lineage (NCBI taxonomy): Eukaryota > Metazoa > Hemichordata > Enteropneusta > Harrimaniidae > Saccoglossus > Saccoglossus kowalevskii. Next base: position 28,075,198 of record NC_140642.1, on the reverse strand, counting down.
AGGGATCTGAAAAATGGATCAGAATTAACCTGTTCTTAGTATTTCATAGCCCATTCATGGGCTAATGTTTTTTCCTTTTAGCCCTGTTTTAAGGAGCAGTGCGTGAACACAACAATTGCTGCTTTAATAAGAGAATTGTGAAGAACAAACACACATTTCTCTATGCCTGTGGCCAAGTTATCAATGTAAACAAGTGTCAACATAAAAGGTCAAGTACCCTATGCAACTAGAAAATACAAGTGCTTTAAGGCTTGTCATTATTACCACTGAACAAACAGGAAAGAGTTCTTGAGACCCCTTTACGTCTCATCCATTACCTGAACCCTAACTCTCAATAATTACAAGTAACCTGTAGAATACTGTGTGGGTAATATTTTTTATATTGATTTTTGTTGCATTTGCAGCAAATAGTTACCAAACAATGAGAAATCTATAGGATTGAATATACCCCACAGCTGGCTTCACATACATTGTTCATAGTTCATATGGTGCTTACACCAGGATTTAATTACAGCACCTAGGCGGTATGTGGTTACAGCTTAATGTTCGAGTAATCGCAAGAAATTGACATGACAATAGAAATTCATTAAAGACTGCCACTCCCATGCAATTAACAGCGAGTGAAATTCCTGGGATTGAAACATATATTTTGAAGTCACTGGTGTAGGCAACGAATAACTGCAAGTTGACATAAAGACGAGGTAGTTTATTTAATCAGTGGTCAACTAGAGGCTGAAATTATAATTAATTTGTTTATTTCAATTTCTCCTGACGTCAAATAGAATACACTGGTGAAACACGGTAGTAACTGTGGGTGAAAGGATGTTTTGGGGTGTAGTTTACATTGTATATAGAGTGGTAGGGTCGGGTGTAATGTGTTCATTTCCAACTATTATGAAGTCACGTAGAATTTCACTTAATTTATTTTTTCTGACATGTTTTCAAGCATTACATGTGAATCCAATTTTCACTGCGCTGTGTCTCAATAGAGTATGAGGGAAATGGCATATTCACTGGAATTTATTTCAGGGGAAAAATGTTTTCAGTGATAATGAAGTATTATGACAGATACCCTCCCCGTGGCTTTCATTGCGTATGGAAGTTATTTTCACGAGTGATGCGGTGTATCCTGCTGCCGTACTTTCACGAGCGAAGCCACGGGGAGGGTGTGGGGTTCTGTTATTATACACATGTCCCATATTTGATTATTTCATATTAAAAAAAGAACGTGCAACAAACCGGGATAGAAATTTAGATCGGGGAACCCAATTGCCCATTAATATGCTCCAAGACAGTGCTGCGACCTAGCAACGCTTGTCAGTGTAGAACGCGTGTCGCTGTACGTGTGAAAATAAAATAATCAGACGTCTAATTTAAGTCATTGTCCGAATAAATAACTCGTGGATGTTTAAGCGCGGTGGTCGTAGCGCAGCGCGTGTTCGAATTTCATGTAAATAAACAATGTATTTTACACGCGTTGTATACGTCGCTATGAGTCCCATATTGAACAGGACGCGACACGACGACTGTCGCCCTTTAGTTGGGACCACGACAGAACCAGAACTTAAACTGGGCGACTACGATACACGGTTGATGTTGAAGTTAAAAGTTCCTCCACAGATCTGTGCATTGGCAAACATGCCGTGCAACTGCAGTACTCCACTGACGGAATGACTTTCGTTGAAATCGGTCGTCGCTGACTCGTGAGCTGCACACTACAACCTCGTTTGTGATGTTGCTTGCTTGTCGTGGATGGACTGAGTCTTGGTTACCGGTTAAATTTTGCTAATTTGGCGTTGGTAATCTTTATTTGGAACCGAGTAACGCCGCAACGTCGCCAACAGAAACCTCATGGTATATCGATGTTGATGGTTGCGGCTCCATATTAATCGGAGATTTCACTGCGGGTCCAGACAGCGGGTGGATCTTCCGAGAGCCCTTCAAGATTTATAAAACTCAGATTCCAGGTGGTCAACAAACATTAAGTTCTCCCAATCCTAGTATTCTATGTGATGTACATCTAACATGCCAAAAATGCTGGTGAACGATTTGAACCTGACAAAAATACTTGAAATAGATACCAGGAAGGGGAGGGGGGTAAAAGAAAAGTTATATAACATTTTATTATTCAATAATTTATTAAAATACATAAGTTTGTCCAACTCCCTGTGATACAACACCTAAGACATAGCTCATTGTACTCGGCTTGAGTGTGGGCAAAAAGTTACTATTTGAATTTTTGATATCTGTTTTCATTAATGAGAAAGTTGACCCCGAAGTTAGAGTAACTGTTCAGCAAGAATGGCTTTTTAACTCTTCTGTGATTTTTTTTGGCTTGGCTGATTTTGTCACGGTTCATACTTGACAGGCAGGTCGTACCATCACTAATTGGAAAAACAATCCTGACCCACCGCTACCATGGCAACAGCCAAAGTCTTGTAATAGCAGTGCCCAAATGATCATGCCTTTTATTGTGGCTACGTTGCGCACTGGTAAGAGATCACCGGCGCCGACATTGTTACCACTGTCAACGGAATCCCAACGCAGCTTTGAACTTTGAATAAAATGTAAATGCTGCCTCCAATCTAGAAAATACTATCGCAAAACGGTTGGAAATAATACATTTAACGGCTGAATACGTCCTAACAATAAAATAAAGTGACTTCTAATGACTGCCATGTTATTTTGCGAACCTCGTATAAGGTGCCCGGTTTTAGTTATAAACAGACGTTAGCTTCACGTTCATGTCCCTTCCATGATAACAGCCGAAAACATATTGCTTGTTTTTTACCGGTTTTCATTGGCAACCGAAGTATTTTTATTTTGTAAACAAATTTTCGTCTGCTATTTTTATTCAGTTCAAATCGTTCAGCAACATTTTTGGCATATTAGGTGTACATCACATGGAATACTACGATTGAGAGAACTTGATGTATGTTGACTGATTTTTATCATAGTACGAAGTACCAGGAAGTTACTCAGTTCCAAATAAAGATTACCAACGTCAAATGAGCAACATTTGACTGGTAATCAAGATTCATGTAATCCATGGCTAACAAGCAACATCACAAGCGAAGTTGTAGCATGCGGTACTAGTAAGTCATTCCGTCAGTGGAGTACCGCAGTACTGTAAAATGACTAATTTTCACTGGGTTTAAATTTCACTGATTTACCATTTCAGGCATATTCAGTGGGTTTTAAATTCACGGTTTCGTCATTTAGATAATGTGTTCTATGCTAAATTTTACATATTCACTGTGTTTTAATTTAGCGCATTTTTCCAGTCAGCGAAATAAGCTAAATTAAAACACAGTGAATAATTACCCCCTTTACAGTAACACGGCATGTTTGCCATCAGCATTGTATTCAAACGAATCACGTGGTGTGCCGATCTCGTTCAAACCCGGGATTCGATCAATAGGGGAGTCCCAATTAGAAAAACACATTGCAAATCATGCAAGTTCAACATTTTCAAACCAATATACTAAAACAGAAATGCTCAGAGATGCAAATGAAGGATAGATATTACTTTTCACTATACACATCTCTGTTGATACTATCCCTCACATTTTCTACTCCCAATTACTCCTGCGTAAAATGGACTAGCCTCTTCATGTTGACATTCAGACTAAAATCACGTGACAGGCTGTTAAAATTGGCTGTTGTATACTCTTTCGCCGGTCTGGAAAAGGTGTTTAATTAACTCACATTCAAGCAACAATGCAGATTTCCCAGTGGGAGTGAGACTATTCGACTCTGCCACTAAAAAAATAGGGGTGTTTTTAGCAAAAAACGAATAACCCTGGAATACACACAATATACTGAATTTCGGAACAAATCGTGCATTACTTACAGCAGCAGAATACCACAGAAATATCAGACGAAACATGAAAACACTATATATTGTATTTCAGCTTGAACCCTCTATATTGCAATTCAAAGAATTAACCCCATATGTGCATCCATTTCCCACCTTGGTATCACCCACCCCTGAAAACAAACTCTTAATACCACGTTGAAGCGTTTGGTAAAAAGTGACCCAAAGTGAGGGGGGGCACTGAAGAGGTTTAGTTAATATTAGAGTTACATTGTATGGGTGAGGGGGCCCTAAGGAACTCTTAACTTACAAAGATGGGCAGCTACATTAGATACCATTGCCAATATTAGAACATATTTGCCATATATTTTGGGGGTACGTTCACACACAAGTCAACAATATTGAATAATAAGCAAGCTATCAGAGATGTTATATCCCCTGGCATCATTATTACAAGAACTGATTTCATCTTTACATCTGCAAAAGTGTTTCAGATGCAATAGGTCACATGAAAATACACAGTAATTAAACATGATGATCAGATCTAGAGTGTTCAATGTCTTCAATAAAGCTCTGGTTGAATGTCTCTATCTGCAATAGTTATCCACATATGATAATCATGGAATATTAGGGATGGTACTCAGGATGCTGAAGAGCTACCTTGTCACAGGCAGAGCTCTTGACATTTCACAAATTACCTTTTAATGAGGTCACTCTGAAAAGAACATTTGTCCTGTCAGAATAAAAACAGGTTCAACTAGTAAATTTATAGAAAGTTTAACTACCAGACATTCTGTGTTAAAAAAAAAAAAGCATTAAAAATAATTGATCAACGTTTAGGGAGCGGATCAAGTCCTGTCAGAGACTTGCCAGTGCGTTCAAGTCTTACAAACTTCTGTGACTATAATTATATTCATGCTGTTTTACCTCAATAATTTGAAAAACGTACTTTTCTATGGTTTAACATTGTTAGATTAAAATATGGAAATTTACATCCCAAACTATGCATTGCAAATGCAGAAAAATTATGTAGTCACGTTGTTATGAATTATTAATTATTTTATTTTATAAGTGTATATAATGTGAATGCAGCCATGGAAAAAGTATTACCGTATTACGTGACTCTGAAAAAGTCACTGACACCGACTAGAATTTCTGACCTAGATTTAACAGAGACAAGTTCTTTAATATTGGCAAATAAGTGTTTTTATTCAAATTGGAGCAAGATATTATAATGCAAATCAGCGATTTACATACTTTTTGCATAAAATGGGTTTTCAGTTAGTCTTGTCTGCTGGCAAAAACAAGACTGTACATAACTTTCAGCTCATGAATATTCGGGTTTAAATTAGCAAAGAATACCAGGACAGAAACTGCTGGTTTGATTTTGATCACCTTAATTAGGACAAATGACCATATATGGTCATTAAATATAATCAATGATAATTATGCGAGGAAAACAAAAATTTGAATAATCCAAAGTGACTGGTAAGTTACCTTTAGTGGAAGTATTAATAAATTATCAGTGCTACCACAGTTTGTCTACTTTCTCCTAATAGTAGTTGCATTGCCTGTATTATAAATAAAACTAACAAGCAGCCTGTCGGCTGAGATAGCTCCGCTGTTAGCAATGCACATGGCAATTAAAGAACAGAAGATATCATTAGAAAATGAACAAATCTGAGAGAGGTCCACATGTAGTACCTATATGTATAATATATCAAAGCAATTGGACTTGCGGTTTTCAACAAGAAGTCGAAAATATCACTTTTTACCAAAAATTACAAAAATATTCACCGAAATTAGAGAATTAAAGATATCATTAGAAAATGAACAAATCTGAGAGAGGTCCACATGTAGTACCTATATGTATAATATATCAAAGCAATTGGACTTGCGGTTTTCAACAAGAAGTCGAAAATATCACTTTTTACCAAAAATTACAAAAATATTCATCAAAATTAGAGAATTAAAGATATCATTATGAAATGAACAAATCTGAGAGAGGTCCACATGTAGTACCTATATATGTAATATCAAAGCAATTGGACTTGCGGTTTTCAACAAGAAGTCGAAAATATCACTTTTTACCAAAAATTACAAAAATATTCACCGAAATTAGAGAATTAAAGATATCATTAGAAAATGAACAAATCTGAGAGAGGTCCACATGTAGTACCTATATGTATAATATATCAAAGCAATTGGACTTGCGGTTTTCAACAAGAAGTCGAAAATATCACTTTTTACCAAAAATTACAAAAATATTCATCAAAATTAGAGAATTAAAGATATCATTATGAAATGAACAAATCTGAGAGAGGTCCACATGTAGTACCTATATATGTAATATCAAAGCAATTGGACTTGCGGTTTTCAACAAGAAGTCGAAAATATCACTTTTTACCAAAAATTACAAAAATATTCATCAAAATTAGAGAATTAAAGATATCATTATGAAATGAACAAATCTGAGAGAGGTCCACATGTAGTACCTATATATGTAATATCAAAGCAATTGGACTTGCGGTTTTCAACAAGAAGTCGAAAATATCACTTTTTACCAAAAATTACAAAAATATTCACCGAAATTAGAGAATTAAAGATATCATTACAAAATGAACAAATCTGAGAGAGGTCCACATGTAGTACCTATATATGTAATATCAAAGCAATTGGACTTGCGGTTTTCAACAAGAAGTCGAAAATATCACTTTTTACCAAAAATTACAAAAATATTCACCGAAATTAGAGAATTGAAGATATCATTACAAAATGAACAAATCTGAGAGAGGTCCACATGTAGTACCTATATATGTAATATCAAAGCAATTGGACTTGCGGTTTTCAACAAGAAGTCGAAAATATCACTTTTTACCAAAAATGACAAAAATATTCACCAAAATTAGAAAATTAAAGATATCATTACAAAATGAACAAATCTGAGAGAGGTCCACATGTAGTACCTATATATGTAATATCAAAGCAATTGCACTTGCGGTTTTCAACAAGAAGTCGAAAATATCACTTTTTACTAAAAATGACAAAAATATTCACCAAAATTAGAGAATTGAAGATATCATCATGAAATGAACAAATCTGAGAGAGGTCTACCCAAGGTACATATACACCAAGTATCAAAGCATTCAGGCTTGTAGTTTTCAAGAAGAAGTCGAAAAAGTAAAACATTGACACGGACGACGACGACAGACGACAACGGACAATCACTCATATGATTAGCTCCGCTCGACAAAGTCGACAGCGGAGCTAAAAATGAGCTTAGAGAAATTACAGAAGTATTTCCATGGTCAGTATAAAAAAAATAATTGATTTTTGGTATATATTTATTTATATTCAAGAAAATAGGTATGTATATTTTACATTGTGAATTAGGGAAAACATAAGAAGCTATCAAACACAGGGAGAGATTACCTAAAATGTTCACTATATAGAGCCAAATTGTTTAAATTCTCGATGCAGTCCCTGATAAGTCATGTCGGTTTTTCTCAGTAAATACATTCAATGAGACTATAATTGTTATTTATCTACTGACATCATTACAAAGTCAATCATCATAATAATTTAAACAGAAGATTAGCTGGTTGGGACAGAGCATTATTCTAACAGTATATAGAAGTTTAAAGCACGAAAACTCATAATCACTAAATTTCTAAGTTGTCATACACCAGGTATCTGATTCATGAACGTGACTTGATTTTCCTTGACCTTTTCACATCTGACATAAATAACTGAGAAATTCCTCCGCAGTAAAAGTTGTTTTACATATCCCAACAAACCAGATGATCTTTTCCATTGGATAATTGGTACCTCATTCAATACATGTACCTATATGTGTGTAATTAATAATTAATGTAACACTAACATTGTTTGAGTAATTAGTAATAAGTAGTGAGTTGAAATGTAATTTATTATTTTTATTGTAATGCTGACATATTATGCATGTAATTAGTAATTAAAGCAATGCCATATTGTGTTTAATTAGCAATTACTGGTACTGCAAGGATAACAATCTAATCAGTAATTACTGGAACACGATACTGCACATCTGATTACTAACTGCTGTAATGTTACCATTGTATAATTAGTAATTACTGTAAGCTAACATTTGTATGTAATTAAATATTACTATAACACTTTAATATTGTGTGTGTAATTACTGTAGTAATTGGCATGAAACACACATTCTGGATGAGGGAGTGCCCTTATTTTACAAACTTTTAACAACTTTGTTCCAAGTGATGAGAGAATTTCCCTCTCTTTTATCAAAACTTGGATGAAACACTGTGCCCAGAACACATCCATATGGATTCCATTGTAGTTTGTATATACAACTTATGTGACGGTGCTGTGTGTATGATATAGTGTTGGTTGATGCATAAACCCTGGAGAGAAGGATCGAAAATTGTGGCAAAGATGAAAAGAAATCCAATACTATAACATAGATCCTTGGTTTGAATACACATAGCCGTAAAAATATACTACTGTAATAATCTGTTCAACATCCGGTATACAGAAAATGTAACTCACTGTGACGTCCTGTTGCTTATTTTGTTTCTACTTAGAATGATGATTTAATATGAATAGTAAATACTGAAGACAATTTAGTGAGCAAAGATTGTTTTACAAATATTACAAGTAGAATCTGTTTAAATTATCCAATGAAAAACAATGAATTCATTAAATAATGTTGACAACTACATGTTTTTAAACCTCAACAATATGGAAGTGAATGATTTTGTTTGGAGAATATACCTTACTGTAGGTAGCTGTGAACACACCTCCACCACAAATATCTGATTGGTTATTGGCAATCATGTGATTATTAATATTAAAACACCTGTGATTGGCTATCAATGGTAGAAATTATGGGATAGGAATATTATGGGACAGACATAATACTTGATCATGATCAAACACTGATAAATACAAGACTCTCACATGGACATGCACAATCAAGGGTGAACAAGCATTTTTATACAATCTAAGGAACCCCTAGTTGACAATCTTTTTTTGTCATAAATCTTAGGACCTATGACAGGACTCCAAAAAAAAATTTATTTCAACAGGAACAGACTTTATACTAGGTGATATACACATGTACTGTACTTTTATTCACAAAACAAATTACAGTGAAAATTGCAAAATGATATACAGTGAAGATTTCTTTGTTGATGTCTTGCCACAAAATGTTGTCCTCACTTATGCCATAAAAATCACGAAAATTTAGATAAACAGTTTACAGTAAATATACCCAGTACACATCAGGACATACAATAATATAATGTAAGCTGTCCATGCACAAACAGAATCAAGTATCAGAATTGACAAAAATGGTCGATTCTGATGAATTTTCAACGTTAAATATGCCATTTTTAATTAAGCAAACATATTTTTAATACCATTTATCTCTGCTATTCATCCTAGGGTTTGTAGGTCCCTGACTTGGTTCCAAGGCTAGTTAATAACAACAAATTGACCATTTCGTACAAAATGCAGCCTCTACATTAGGATTTGGCATGTGTATAAAGACTACCAGTCATATGTGCCCACCATTAGAGCAATATTTTAGCAACTTTGCCAATGTATAAAGACCAAATTAATAATTAACATTTTTATGAAAAAGCCAAATTTTGAAAAATGTGTTTTTGTTGAAACAGAACCATCAAATTATTTTTTTGACAATTATGTCAATTGTCTGAGTTGATGAACCTTAAAAAAAATATTCTGACCAATTTTAACTAAGTCTTTGGGTAGTTCCTAACACAAGTTATACTGTATACTGTAAAATATTTAGCTAATTTAGCTAAATTGTTATTTCACTCATTCAAGATTTAATAGCCAATTTAAAAGAAAGTATATTCTCAATATTCTCATATTGAGATTGTTGATGCTTTAGCTAAATCAAAATTTTGGCAAAATCATGCATCCAGTCAAATAGGATAAAATGGCATGTATCTATTTGTCAAGTGTTTTACAGTATGTAAACATAAGACTCCATAATGTAGTGAAACTATTGAATACATTTTACTACTTAAACATGCAGGACAACATACAATAATGGTGTTGTCAAAAGCCATCCCCCTTAGAAAAATAATGAATAGAGAGCCCAAAGAAGGGACGTGACACGATTATTAAATTGAGATATTCTTGGAATGTTATAATTAAACTAACTGTCTATATCAAACAGTTATTTCAATTTCCAATAATATTAACAACAGTGATCTTTTGATAAATAATTAGAAGCATTAAAATTCTCTTATACACTATTCTAGAAATGCAAAACCTGAAATACCTTTTTCTAAACGCTAATCTAAATTTTTACTACCTTATACTAAAATATGTTTGGATATTTAGAGTACTAACAAATTCCTACTTCCGGTCCAGTTCGACTTAAAAAACACAACGAATATTCACTTGTGAGATATAATTTTTGGTATGTGTTGGTTTTTGGATATTTCATCTTCGTCGTCCTGTACCGTACTTCATTTAGTAATTCGAACTTCCCAGTTCAATAACAATCGTAAAACGCTAACATAAAATAAATGTGTTTGATGGTAAGGCATAGAGGTTGCTTCATGGTCATTTGTTGTTTTTGCATTTTGTACATGTAGAAAGTCTTGGCTTCATACCGTGCAATATAAATTACTTTAAAAAGTGCAAAAAGGCATTTTTGTTTGTCTGAACATAAAAACGAAAAGCATAATTTGGCCACGAAACGTGATGTCAGTATCTCCATATAATTTACTATTAATAACAATACATAACAGTAATCGTTAAGTTTAAGTTATTGCCACTTTATTGTTTGGTTCTCTTGTCACAATGTGACAAACGGGGTAACCACATATTTAAGTCTACTCAAGTATTTAACAATTCTGCCAGCCTCGTGTACTTTTAAATTGACTGGACCAGATAGGGGTTAACGTAGATGTTCATTTCGTGAGAAACATAGCACGAAATTTTCAACTTAAACACTAATAGTAATTTATATTTAAAACTCCCTTCCCAACTAAAGAACCAAAACACAAATAATGCCATTTTAATTAAACCACAAACAATCACACATACCTAAAGTGTTTTGATATATATGTATTTAATATATTCTCTGTAGTAAAGCTCCAAAAATTCAATTGTATGCAGCCAACACAGTCTATCTTGGTAAATATAAAAAAGCAAAAACAACATAATTGCACCTATACCTTAAAAGTATGGTAACATTTTATTTGTCTGAAATCTAAGCAATTCGTCGAGCACGAAGTACCAGCTCGAAAAAAGCTAACTACACAGCAAGAGAAAGATACTATATTTAGAATCGAGGGGTTTCTAAAGTACTACATTTTGTAGCATAAGAGATACATTTGTATGTCAGACTGCAGTCAATTTACAACAACTGCAAGATAATGGACTGTAGTATTTTCCTAAATACAAAGCATGAATACTTGTAGTTGACATTTGTGTGACCTGTCATATTTCATGTCACACACAGGTCATGTTTGGACATGTCAATGCATTTCATGTAGTCATGTGAAAATACAATTGACAAGCGTTTCAATTGAAGGTTTCCATGATGTATTGGAGTGCCTATTGACCTTTTCACTAACAGACTTTCTTGCCCAAATCTGTCTGAAATTTTTTTCTTATATTTGCCAATTTAAGTAAATTTTCAGTTTTTACTTAAAAATTTTGCATTTTTGTTCCAATCTTTTGAAGGAAAGTGCAAACTAAACAGGACTATTCTGTGAATTCATGATGAAAAGAGGGAACTGGTGGTGAAAAGGTTGCCCCCCCCCCCTTTTTTTTTTTTACTATATAATGGACCACAGACCTGAGGGGAATATGAAATGTGATCATAGTGTGATCAGAATCAGTGTACGGCAACACACCTTATGATCAAAAGATCAAAAGCATATCATTTTTCAATAATTTACAACTATGAATAGCATAGTACTGATTGTATGCCAAGACTGGAATATTATTAATCCAGAGTGAAAACAAAGTTGACTTCCAGTGCTTCAACATATCCCGTTTTCTTCTTCTTCAAAAAAAAAAAACACCATTTACAACACGATTAGAACACAGTTACATTGCCCATATGTTTATAAATAGACTATTCACATTTCCCTTGGCTTCACAGAAAAATCTCAATAGAAACTCAACAGGCATCTGAGGGGATTAGTAAAAATGGCTGACCAGATATAAGTATGCAAATCACATTTTATCTGGTGGTCAGAAAATTAAAATACGCGAAGTACTTAATTTTCCTTTCACATACAACCATCAATATCAGTAAGAACATAAATTCGATGTTAGTTTAATAGTTGGACAAGTTTTAAGCATAATAGTCATCTAAAAGAAGACATTTTTTAAACAGCCATGGGAGTCACCCAAGCGACTGTCAATCACAAGTTTATTCAAATCTAGTGTTTATCCAAACTGCTAGTGACAATAACATCATGGCAAACAATGGTGTATGCAAGATATTAGCATACTCTGCTAACAAGGGTCTCCCATTACATTTCCCATGATGCACTGATATGAGTTTCATTCCAAGGTTCCCCTAACCAATATATACACAATCAAATGTTGAGATTGTGGATGAGTAAAAAGAAATAACAGCAGGACATGAATTTAAATGAGCCTCTTAAAATATACTGAGTTTTGTAACCATAAACACTCAATGAGTTTAAAGGCTGTGTTTATCCTTGAAGTCAGTTACATTGTAGGTATGTTGTCCAAAGAATTAGACACTCCAGTACTTTCAACAGAGAGTTGAAAAGTCAGGAAAGGATACCGAATTATAATATACCCTTTTTTAACTAAAACAGCATCCTTTTAACACATTTTATTTTTTTAGCTCATTGTTTATAAAGCAAGAATGAAACTTTTATTTTAAGGTATTTCATTAAAAATCATTTAAAATTGTTCTGTGATGATTCAGATACAAATGTACATGCAAGTCATTCATATTTAACGTTTTTATAAAGAAAGGATTTTCCACAAATCATATGCAAAATATGCCAAAAAGTGCCTAATATTTAACTTTTCCCATAGGAATCCATGTAAACACAATATTTCATGGATAACTAATACTAATATTCAAAACTCCACACATGATTTTTTTACGAAAAGTCACCAGACAAAATTGTGAGATATGTCATAGAAACCAATTGTAAACTACTCTAAACATGCATTTTTAATCAATTTTAAGATCGTTTTGTGAAAAACTTAGTGACCGTATTATTTTATTTTATAATTTTGAACAATACAGTAACCCAATCCCACTTGCCTTAGTTCAAGAATTTTTGAGTATTTTTTTTAATGGTAGAAAACTCTATTAACACAAAACACTGAGACAATGCATGTCTCATACTGTAATTAAACTTTACAAAATTGTACTCACAAATGATTTTTGTGGTATCCTATTAAATAACACAGTTGTGCATAAAGTCACAACATCCCTTGCATTTTCATGTCATCCCTTTTTGTTTGGTTTAAAACAAAGGAATTTATATTACGTGTGACCACGCCCTGAGATACATTATAATTGTACCACAGCATAAATACCATTAACCTCACCTTTAATGAAATCATTAATATTTTCAGTTTTCATTAATAATCAACTCAGTGGCTTTGACAAGGCTGTATGGGTGTCCGGGATGGGTGTGACAATGCTACATCACAACTCAACTGCACCCAACTGTAATGAGCAACTAAATTTTAATGGGACACACCATGTACGTTGGTGAACCATGTCTGACATTCATATATTTGTTTTTATTTAGAAAGATTTACGATTGATTTAGTTTACTCACAAAGAATGTAGGTATAACATTCACCAATACATGAACAATGTGCCAGTGTATACTATAGAGTTCCAGCTGCTATTTGAAGATGACATGCTGGGCAAAATCTCAAATTACGAAGGACATGGTCCGTGGTGTTTAATCATGGTTACTGTGGTTTAATCCTCACACAAGGATACACTCCATGATGTCACACATACCTTAGGGGTGAACAACTTGATAATCACGACAGAATAATTTTTAGCTAAAAGAATTTGTACTGGGTAATTATTTACAACAACACATGATACTGGTGATAGGAATCAGTACCAGTGACATGTGTTGTGACGTGGGTGTAAAATCAAAAGAGGTCAAGCAATTTTAGCGAACGAATCTAATTGTAACATTCCAAATGCATTACTGTAGACGATGAAATGCAGGCTTTATATAAAAATAGCATTTTCTGTAAAATGTGAAATCACAAGTTATACTCACACTAGGTCGCTTCCATTCAAATGGTTTAGGTGGTCTCTGGCTGTAAAACAGGGATGCATCATTGGCTGGGAATTCGGGATCTTCCCACAGTTCACCCTTGGCTAAACACTGTTTCCTTATCTTCTCGTAGTCTTGGGTGCATTTGTACACTCCTCTTTTAGGTGCCATGATGAGGTGGAATGATACACAACGAGTATCTGTTGAACAGAGAGCGTCGGTCAACGGAAAATTAACATAGGATGGGCGGGGTGTGGCAATTAAATTACGACGGGTTATGAAAAAAAAACAATGCTGGGAATGCACAAAACGACGCCTTGAACATCAACTTGGCGTCCCCATCCTGGGGTTTTGAATCATAGATCGTCAGTGTTTGACGCGAATACAAATAATACACACGCTTACCAAAGGTGTTAAACCTGTATATCAAAAAGCTTGCAGAGCAGGATGGACCGTAATGTCTCTGTTATCAATGATGATGACCACTGAAAAGGGCCAGGAGGGGGGCAAGCAGGAAGTAGGGTAAACTCGGCATGTTAAACCGAAAACGAGGTTTATCAAGTTTAATGACCTTTGGGCAATTCTATTTATCAAAGAGGGGTGATCATACAATTATTGAAAGGTATTTTCAGTGTCTATAAACACTGCAGTTCAGTTCAAATACGTTTTTAAATTCACCAAAATACAAATAGTCTAATTTATTTGGATTATGAACAACTGAAAAAAAGTATTATATTATTCGTCACAAATTTCATTCGACAACTACTAGTATGTGGGTGCAGTCTGTGTCTCTATAGAGCAGAACCACTCCTTTGGGTTCATTATAAATGTATCGTATACATCTGTACAATAATCTCAATAATAATTTTAACGATTTTTGTTTTCTGTCATTTAGTTTTGTGATAATTTTCTTTTTAATTTTCCACGATTTTTGTGTGTGCATTATGTTCCTAATTCTGCCAACGTCCCCCACAGTTCACCCCTTATGTATCAATTTTAGTTCATCCCGGGCGTACGTGTTTGACTAAAACTAAAGCTACTTTATGTACATAACACGGAGCTTTTACCATAGCCGACGACATGATAACATTGTAAATCAGTGTATATTTCAACTTTGAATATCTTTTATTATAAAATTATATAACATGACCACGAGCCAAAGAGATGTTATTTGTTAGAATTACACAAGGATTGTTGACCCAAGACTTATCTAATTTAGAATGAATAATAATAAATATTTTGAATAAATAAATTATCAGCCACTTGAGTTGTCTTTCGTTACCCCTCCCCCATTGTAGTTTTCGACTAAATGCCGAGGAGTACTATTGCAGTCTGTGGGCGCGATGTCTTTATTCATTCTGTGTGAGCATTCTTGTCTCATACCATGGAACTATAAACTCCGAACAAGACTTTCGATAATCCAACAGACGTCGTGTCTGACCATGGAACTATAGTGTTTTTATAATTTCATGGTCTGACGAACAGCAGAAAATTTATTGAAAAAAATTGCAAGCTAGACACGGCGAGAAAAAAATACATGCAAAATGTTGCATGGTAAAAATGTTGACGCATTCAAGAAACAAAAAAGTTGCACTGGTCACAAATGGTCAGCCATGCCGTGATTTTAAATGGTTGACCCATGAAGTGGGTCACTAAACCGTGAACTGAAAATACTTGGTATGTTTCCAATATAAAAGTGAGTTCTTTCACTGACATTGGCGTACATGTATGTAATGGACCTTCACAAAGTGGCTGACGTCAGCAAAAAGTAGTCACGTGCACGATTCACACATACGGCAACGAGCCTACAACTTAGTATAGTATATTTTATTTGACACTAAATAATATATTTTGTTACATTATCTGTGGTCAAAAGACATTAAATATAATAAAACAAAAGTACACACACGAGACAAAAGAAAACTTATGATGATGCGTACCACATTCCCCTCCCTCTTCTGTCTGAACATGGGTATGTTATTTTACCCTGTCTGTCCGAAAAGGCGGATTCTTTTTTCATTATTGCTGTCGAAAAAGGGGTCCATATTTTCCAAAGACTGTCTCTAGAGCTTCAGTAATCCAACAATCAGGAGAATGAAGCCGATTTTTTTCTTTCTGTAACTTCATTTCGATCGTCAAAGTCCATCCCCGGGAGTTCACCTGCCTTTCCTTTCGTACCATTTATACTTAGTGTCTGGAAAGGGGTGTCAAATATCCACATTTTGTCTGAAAAGGGGTAGGCAATTCTAGTTTATTTTTATTTAGTTTATTAAGGGGTGGGGGTTTAAAACAACCAGCTACACACCCCTGTCAGTATTTTTTGCAACTACCCCCCCCCCGAATCTGATCTGATCGTTCAACCATATAACCAATGTAAACAGAATTATACACTAGTATAACATTCATAAAAGAAAGTGATATTGTATAATCACCGCCATACCATATTTTATTACGTGCTATTTCTTTCCAGCGACAATATAAATAACTAACTTTATATTATTAGAATAGTAGAACGAATTATTGGTTATTTTCACTAAATTCGTGCTCCGAGCTAGCTTTAGGTTCGCGATTCTGTGGTTCTATTTTTAATCCGGGTATTACGTGAATGCGTGACGAATTCCGATGTAGTCGTTGGCATTTGAACGATGTGAAATGTATTCACTTTTGCTATATCGTTGAATGGTGCCTGGATTGGCACTCGTGACAACTTCTTATATGGACACTACCATTCTGTACGAGGGGTGTTAGTCTTTGTTTTATTTATATATTAATTTACTATACACTGTAGACCCTATGTAAGAACGTTAGTACCTTCCAGGGTAAGAACAAACTAAAATATAGTAGTAGTTGTTTATTGTGTATACATCGTATGTGACGAAATAAGAAAAGAAAATATTATTAAAAACATTGGAAAACACAAGTATTATTTATTTATGGATCGAACGGAACGTGTCACTACCAATGTGATTACAATCTGGTGCATTGTGCTGCGCGGATTTTTTTTTTATTTCATATATTTAATTTTTTACTATATTTGTTTTTAATTTGGGTTATTTTCCTTACATACTTTTTATATTTATTATTATAACTCGGAGAATAATCACTATGTGTAACCAAGGATAAAAGTTAAATTACATGATTGTGGAGGAGTAGAAAGAGTTGGAAAGTATAGTTTGATTTTTTTATTAAATTTTAACATAAGATATTCCATGTCACTGTGTAACAATCGTTCGATATAAAAGAGACAGGTTAGTGCGGGTGTTAGTGTAATCTCTTCATATGCAACACTTATGGGTGGGTAACGGTTTCAACTAAATCCGATTTCAGTTTTTAACTAGCGGCGACGCATAAAAAGATAAAATATTAGTACACCACTTTGTACAAAATCCTCACAAGACTGTTTGTCCTATCCGTTTATCTGTTCCTGCAAACCACCAAAAACCTCAATATGCACATTGGTCCCACGCCCTTTCGTTGTTCCATGGACTTGTTAGTACGTCCATGGTTGGTCTGATGGTCCTCTATTACGGACAGTAGGAAACAATAGGAAGTTACTATGATACCAGGTTCACACCGCACGTTACACGCTTAAAAATAGGTTGTATGCACGAAGTTCGAACACGGACTTGACGACGACCATAGTGCAACCGAGGCCAACTGTAAGTTAACCCAATTTAGTACAGTTTCCGTAAAAACTAGAAGTATGGCTCCCATTCCTAATATTATTCTAATAATGCAATGTCATGGAGGGCACTACAAATATGTCGGCTCACAAGCAAAATTCAACTCACGTACTGAAGAATTTGACAAACGATAACTAAAGTACGCAATATATGTTACGTAATCCGAGACTCTTTGAAAAATGTATTTGTTTCTCGATTCCCATGTGAATAACTCAAACTTAACATAGTCACACAAGCCATTTACATCACCCCTAGCTGAAAGACTGTATAATCGTTCATACTTAATAAAGGCAAATTTATTTTGCTGTTAACTTAAACAGGCTAACTGGTTTTCGAAATTAAACAATACCTCAACCCATAAAATACATGCAAGATCGTACAGACCGAAATTATTATGTTAAATAGCAGAATTCGCTGCCACGATAGTGACGAAACGCATGTTTCAGGGGGCTTATCGAAACCACCGTGCCTGGACCATACAAAAAGAGCCGATTGTAGTACAGCGCCGCCACACGCCAAACCACAGACATAGTCGATAAATGTACGAATGCAACTGCGGTGGAAAGTCAGCAAAAGATACTAGTATGTTCAGGAAATTTAATAATATATAGTTATTATCATGAACGATAATATTTCTTTTCATTAAATTAATTAATAACAATATCACACCCTAAATTCGAATAACGACCACACTGCAACATGAACACACTACCACGGTACTGTTAGTACATTCAGGACCACACAAAAGCGAGCCTTGTACTGTTTACTTCATCCTGGGTTTGAAATATGACTCGCACGCACATAGCCATCCATCTATCCGAGACTATAGGGTGTTGATTAGTATTTGGACATTATTATTCAGTCGATTTTTTTGACAATGTTATGTGAACAGAACACACTATAACAGGGATGATAGAGTTAGAACTATACGTGGCCATTTTTTTCAAATTGTTAAGCTCAAATTCTGGAAAAAAATTGTGCAGGGCCGAATGCAAAACACAAAACTGAAATAAGGCCATTGTTGTTATTATTAAGGAAAAATTGTAGTAATTGAAAAAAGCAATGATCATACATATTTTGTGAAAATACAATTAAACAATTAAGGTATAACTTTTAGATTTTATCCAGTTCATTACCAAACATTCTGATATCAGAAACGATGCAGTTCAAAAAGAAATGGCCACTGAACACATACAAGTTGTTACACCTTTTCGTTGGTCTAATAGCTAGCTTTTGTGTTATCGGTTTCATCAGGCTATGACTGTTTACCGGCACGACTTCTTGTAGATGGAGCTGATATCATTTGTAAACCACTTTGTTTCATTTTTAATTTATCATTTTTACAGGGACATTTTCCAAATGCATTAAAAATGGCAAAGGTAACGCCCATCTACAAAAAAGGCCCAAACAATATCCCCGGAAACTATAGGCCAATCTCAGTGTTACCCCTTATTAGCAAGGTTCTAGAAAAAATAGTTAACAAACAACTACTGCATTATTTGGAGAAAGAGAAAATTCTTTACAAGCATCAATACGGGTTTTGTAATAAATTCAGCACTAAGCTTTCCCTAATCAATTTAATAAACACACTACTCCTTCAAATTGACGAGGGCAAGCCAACTATTGGAATATTTATCGATTTCACAAAAGCTTTTGATACTATTAATCATACAATTTTGCTGGAAAAAATGGGTCATTATGGTATACGCGGGCTTCCAAATAAGTGGCTTAAAAGTTATCTAGAAGATAGATCACAATTCATTTTTTCAAATGGTGTTTCATCTGGGCAACTTCTTATATCATGTGGTGTACAACAAAGTTCAGTACTTGGCCCGACCTTATTTCTTTTATACATTAATGATTTCCCAAACTCTACAAATTGTTCTAACTTTAGACTCTTTGCTGACGACTTTTTTTCATTCTTTTTCACCAGGGTCAGATATTGATTTGTGTATTATTAACAAACATTTAAACAGTGTTGTACACTGGTGTGATGCAAATAAGTTGACTATCAATTGTTCAAAAACAAAATATATGATCATCAGTGATAGGCGTATGTGTGTGACAGTAAGAGGTGCCCTGTCCATAAAAAAACAACGTAGTATATGAGACTGAATCAGCAACTTTCGTAGGGGTGGAAATTGATAAATATCTGACCTGGGATAATCACATTTCAAAGATCAATAAAACTATTAGGAAAAAGACGGGTATTCTTTTAAAATTAAGACATTATGTCCCACGGCATATTCTCCTTTTGTTATACAAAACGTTGATTCAGCCTCATATCACCTGTGGTTTAGAAGTTTGGAGAAATACATACCCGTCAAATCTTAAAGTTATACATACAGCACAAAAAATGATAGCCAGAATTATAACGTTTTCCGACTTTACTGCGCATGCTCCACCAAGGCCAAGGTTTGTTCATGTCAAAACAATTTAATTGTAAATTTTGTCCTCAAATGGGCTTTCAGTTAATTATACGAAAGTTTAAACTCACATAACTGAAGAATCGAACAATGAATCTTGCCAATTTTTGATGAAAGAGTACACTGGAGAGCAACGGTCCCAACTTATTTATATATTAAACTTTCCTAAAAATATGGAAATTATATATTCAATACGTGTTGTCTTTTCTCGCCATGTGACTCAAAAGCCAGTTGGCGAATACTACAAAAAGAACCCCTAAATCAAGCCAACATTAGGGAGTCCATTTTCCCGCGATTGAATCATGATGCGGTAACACATTGAAAACGTTTTCAAAGGTGCACGCCCTCAACGGTAGAAAGAATTACTAGTATAAAGTAGCTCGTGGATTACCGGTAAAAAGCTTGTCTTTTTCTGAACGGGTCATGGGACGCATTTCTGTCGGGGGGGGGGGGGCGAGGGGAGTTGTCGATACATACTATTCGAGCCAATAGGATGCTGCAATTACTAGTGCCTGGATAAAAACATTACTAGAGCTTATCACAAGTACAAGTAAATACAGATAGCAGATGAAGGACGACTTCTTTACTGTCACTGATACATAAAAATGATTGACAATTTATTTACAGGGAACTTTTACTTTTTATTCACTGTTACGAATATCTAACAAGGTTATAAGGGAAAGTCTCTGTTAGTTATCAAATTTAAGATATATATAGTTTTGTTTATAGTTGAAACATAAACATGTCAGAGATCCAGAAGCTGATGCTTGATTAAGAATTTTTAACATCAAAATGATTGACATTCAGTCAACTTGTATCAGATCATCAAACAAGTACTTGTCCAGATATATTTTATTCCATATTTTGAATCCGATCTGAAAAACAAAATGACGTGCATCCAATGTATGAGCAAAATCCATCTGTAAACAGGCAAGAGCCAAGATCCGGTTGTGAAATGCCCAGAATGATTGATTTCAGTGCAAAAATGCCGCCATTCAGCCATCTTGAATCAGATCGTAAAACAAATTGATGTGCAGATGTATAATATTATGTATGTGTGAAGTTTGAATGTAATTGGTCCAGGCATGTCTAAGACATAGTCCGAACGCACACATGCACAACAGTCAATCCACAAGTCCCTGTTTTTGGACTGTTTCGAAGAGGGACTACCCGGGTAATTAGTACTATGATATTGATATTTGTAAATTGACTAAAAGTGGACAGGTTCTTGATTTTATAAGGTAATATGCGTATATACTGGATCTCTCATAGGAGGTGTTCCCTGTACGCTGATTGGAGACATTATGATCATCGTTGTTCTAGGTTCATTATGTACCGGGGGTACTAGTCAGAATGGATGTTTAACCATATTTTACAATAAATACGAAGGTAACATTTCACGTTGGTCCCATTTATTGCTTCCTTTATTTTCAAATGCCTCACAATGTCAATATACTTTGCATGGTTTGTGCAGGAATAACCACAATCACTGACCTTGTATAAAAACACAGACACATGGATCAATTCATGACATGATACAAAAGCTTGAGGTTAAGATTAAATTTTCATTGTTAGAATAAAGAAGTAAAAGCAAAATTGTGAATATTAAATAATGCTACAGTGCTATTGTTCTGAATGTATTCATAAATTTGGTATCACTTCAATTTTACTAAATGATAAAGTAGACTGCAATAAAGAGAATATGGATAATATTCATTATTTCCCAATAAACCCTTCATAACCCATGTACTACACTAAAATAACTAAACTATGAAAAAATTAAACAATGAAGTCAAATTCGAAATTACAATTTGCTTGGGTTTCAAAAACAAGACTCTCTCATTGCCCCATCATAACAATATGTACAGAAGTACCAGTCATACGAATAATTATTTGCAGCAAGATAACGAAATAGAAACTCAGTAAAGCCATACCCTCATACATTGAATGCAATTATTTATGGTATTAAAAGGGTTTATATCATATTAATCTTTTTATTTCTTAGTACAAACAAAATGTTATTGAAATGAAGACATGTAAAATAAAATCACAGCTGCAATACGGTGACAATGAACAACATCCTATAACAAGCTGGGTGCTTAGCTTAGAGTAATAGTCCATTGTTTTGCCATGTTAACACCAGGCTTTCTGACTATAGCCGTTTGTGTAGTGTAATCAAGACTTACACTTAAATCTTCCATCACACCTAGAAATGAAAAAAAAAGAATTGTGAGATATCAAGGTTTGTAGACATCTATCATACTAACACTATGTATTGTGATATCAAGGTTTGTAGGCATCTATCATACTAACACTGTGTATGGTGATATCAAGGTTTGTAGGCATCTATCATACTAACACTATGTATGGTGATATCAAGGTTTGTAGGCATCTATCATACTAACACTATGTATGGTGATATCAAGGTTTGTAGGCATCTATCATACTAACACTATGTATGGTGATATCAAGGTTTGTAGGCATCTATCATACTAACACTATGTATGGTGATATCAAGGTTTGTATGCATCTATCATACTAACACTATGTATGGTGATATCAAGGTTTGTAGGCATCTATCATACTAACACTATGTATGGTGATATCAAGGTTTGTAGGCATCTATCATACTAACACTGTGTATGGTGATATCAAGGTTTGTAGGCATCTATCATACTAACACTGTGTATGGTGATATCAAGGTTTGTAGGCATCTATCATACTAACACTGTGTATGGTGATATCAAGGTTTGTAGGCATCTATCATACTAACACTATGTATGGTGATATCAAGGTTTGTAAGCATCTATCATACTAACACTGTGTATGGTGATATCAAGGTTTGGAGGCATCTGTCATACTAACACTATGTATGGTGATATCAAGGTTTGTAGGCATCTATCATACTAACACTGTGTATGGTGATATCAAGGTTTGTAGGCATCTGTCATACTAACACTGTGTATGGTGATATCAAGGTTTGTAGGCATCTATCATACTAACACTGTGTATGGTGATATCAAGGTTTGTAGGCATCTATCATACTAACACTGTGTATGGTGATATCAAGGTTTGTAGGCATCTATCATACTAACACTGTGTATGGTGATATCAAGGTTTGTAGGCATCTATCATACTAACACTGTGTATGGTGATATCAAGGTTTGTAGGCATCTATCATACTAACACTATGTATGGTGATATCAAGGTTTGTAGGCATCTATCATACTAACACTATGTATGGTGATATCAAGGTTTGTAGGCATCTATCATACTAACACTATGTATGGTGATATCAAGGTTTGTAGGCATCTATCATACTAACACTATGTATGGTGATATCAAGGTTTGTATGCATCTATCATACTAACACTATGTATGGTGATATCAAGGTTTGTAGGCATCTATCATACTAACACTATGTATGGTGATATCAAGGTTTGTAGGCATCTATCATACTAACACTGTGTATGGTGATATCAAGGTTTGTAGGCATCTATCATACTAACACTGTGTATGGTGATATCAAGGTTTGTAGGCATCTGTCATACTAACACTATGTATGGTGATATCAAGGTTTGTAGGCATCTATCATACTAACACTGTGTATGGTGATATCAAGGTTTGTAGGCATCTGTCATACTAACACTATGTATGGTGATATCAAGGTTTGTAGGCATCTATCATACTAACACTATGTATGGTGATATCAAGGTTTGTAGGCATCTATCATACTAACACTATGTATGGTGATATCAAGGTTTGTAGGCATCTATCATACTAACACTATGTATGGTGATATCAAGGTTTGTAGGCATCTATCATACTAACACTATGTATGGTGATATCAAGGTTTGTAGGCATCTATCATACTAACACTATGTATGGTGATATCAAGGTTTGTAGGCATCTATCATACTAACACGATGTATGGTGATATCAAGGTTTGTAGGCATCTATCATACTAACACGATGTATGGTGATATCAAGGTTTGTAGGCATCTATCATACTAACACTATGTATGGTGATATCAAGGTTTGTAGGCATCTATCATACTAACACTGTGTATGGTGATATCAAGGTTTGTAGGCATCTATCATACTAACACTGTGTATGGTGATATCAAGGTTTGTAGGCATCTGTCATACTAACACTATGTATGGTGATATCAAGGTTTGTAGGCATCTATCATACTAACACTATGTATGGTGATATCAAGGTTTGTAGGCATCTATCATACTAACACTATGTATGGTGATATCAAGGTTTGTAGGCATCTATCATACTAACACTATGTATGGTGATATCAAGGTTTGTAGGCATCTATCATACTAACACTATGTATGGTGATATCAAGGTTTGTAGGCATCTATCATACTAACACGATGTATGGTGATATCAAGGTTTGTAGGCATCTATCATACTAACACGATGTATGGTGATATCAAGGTTTGTAGGCATCTATCATACTAACACTATGTATGGTGATATCAAGGTTTGTAGGCATCTATCATACTAACACTATGTATGGTGATATCAAGGTTTGTAGGCATCTATCATACTAACACTATGTATGGTGATATCAAGGTTTGTATGCATCTATCATACTAACACTATGTATGGTGATATCAAGGTTTGTAGGCATCTATCATACTAACACTATGTATGGTGATATCAAGGTTTGTAGGCATCTATCATACTAACACTGTGTATGGTGATATCAAGGTTTGTAGGCATCTATCATACTAACACTGTGTATGGTGATATCAAGGTTTGTAGGCATCTGTCATACTAACACTATGTATGGTGATATCAAGGTTTGTAGGCATCTATCATACTAACACTGTGTATGGTGATATCAAGGTTTGTAGGCATCTGTCATACTAACACTATGTATGGTGATATCAAGGTTTGTAGGCATCTATCATACTAACACTATGTATGGTGATATCAAGGTTTGTAGGCATCTATCATACTAACACTATGTATGGTGATATCAAGGTTTGTAGGCATCTATCATACTAACACTATGTATGGTGATATCAAGGTTTGTAGGCATCTATCATACTAACACTATGTATGGTGATATCAAGGTTTGTAGGCATCTATCATACTAACACTATGTATGGTGATATCAATGTTTGTAGGCATCTATCATACTAACACTGTATGGTGATATCAATGTTTGTAGGCATCTATCATACTAACACGATGTATGGTGATATCAAGGTTTGTAGGCATCTATCATACTAACACTATGTATGGTGATATCAAGGTTTGTAGACATCTATCATACTAACACTATGTATGGTGATATCAAGGTTTGTAAACATCTATCATACTAACACTATGTATGGTGATATCAAGGTTTGTAGGCATCTATCATACTAACAATATGTATGGTGATATCAAGGTTTGTAGGCATCTATCATACTAACACTGTGTATGGTGATATCAAGGTTTGTAGGCATCTATCATACTAACACTACGTATGGTGATATCAAGGTTTGTGTATGCATCTATCATACTAACACTACGTATGGTGATATCAAGGTTTGTAGGCATCTATCATACTAACACTACGTATGGTGATATCAAGGTTTGTATGCATCTATCATACTAACACTATGTATGGTGATATCAAGGTTTGTATGCATCTATCATACTAACACTATGTATGGTGATATCAAGGTTTGTAAGCATCTATCATACTAACACTGTGTATGGTGATATCAAGGTTTGTAGGCATCTATCATACTAACACTATGTATGGTGATATCAAGGTTTGTAGGCATCTATCATACTAACACTATGTATGGTGATATCAAGGTTTGTAGGCATCTATCATACTAACACTATGTATGGTGATATCAAGGTTTGTAAGCATCTATCATACTAACACTATGTATGGTGATATCAAGGTTTGTAAGCATCTATCATACTAACACTACGTATGGTGATATCAAGGTTTGTAGGCATCTATCATACTAACACTATGTATGGTGATATCAAGGTTTGTAGGCATCTATCATACTAACACTGTGTATGGTGATATCAAGGTTTGTAGGCATCTATCATACTAACACTATGTATGGTGATATCAAGGTTTGTAGGCATCTATCATACTAACACTATGTATGGTGATATCAAGGTTTGTAGGCATCTATCATACTAACACTATGTATGGTGATATCAAGGTTTGTATGCATCTATCATACTAACACTATGTATGGTGATATCAAGGTTTGTATGCATCTATCATACTAACACTATGTATGGTGATATCAAGGTTTGTATGCATCTATCATACTAACACTATGTATGGTGATATCAAGGTTTGTAGGCATCTATCATACTAACACTATGTATGGTGATATCAAGGTTTGTATGCATCTATCATACTAACACTATGTATGGTGATATCAAGGTTTGTAAGCATATATCATACTAACACTATGTATGGTGATATCAAGGTTTGTAGGCATCTATCATACTAACACTATGTATGGTGATATCAAGGTTTGTATGCATCTATCATACTAACACTATGTATGGTGATATCAAGGTTTGTAAGCATCTATCATACTAACACTATGTATGGTGATATCAAGGTTTGTAGGCATCTATCATACTAACACTGTGTATGGCGATATCAAGGTTTGTAGCCATCTATCATACTAACACTATGTATGGTGATATCAAGGTTTGTAGGCATCTATCATACTAACACTATGTATGGTGATATCAAGGTTTGTAGGCATCTATCATACTAACACTATGTATGGTGATATCAAGGTTTGTAGGCATCTATCATACTAACACTGTATGGTGATATCAAGGTTTGTAGGCATCTATCATACTAACACTGTGTATGGTGATATCAAGGTTTGTAGCCATCTATCATACTAACACTATGTATGGTGATACCAAGGTTTGTAGGCATCTATCATACTAACACTATGTATGGTGATATCAAGGTTTGTAGGCATCTATCATGCTAACACTACGTATGGTGATATCAAGGTTTGTAGCCATCTATCATACTAACACTATGTAAGGTGATATCAAGGTTTGTAGGCATCTATCATACTAACACTATGTATGGTGATATCAAGGTTTGTATGCATCTATCATACTAACACTATGTATGGTGATATCAAGGTTTGTAGGCATCTATCATACTAACACTGTGTATGGTGATATCAAGGTTTGTAAGCATCTATCATACTAACACTATGTATGGTGATATCAAGGTTTGTAGGCATCTATCATACTAACACTATGTATGGTGATATCAAGGTTTGTAGGCATCTATCATACTAACACTATGTATGGTGATATCAAGGTTTGTATGCATCTATCATACTAACACTATGTATGGTGATATCAAGGTTTGTATGCATCTATCATACTAACACTATGTATGGTGATATCAAAGTTTGTAGGCATCTATCATACTAACACTATGTATGGTGATATCAAGGTTTGTATGCAACTATCATACTAACACTGTGTATGGTGATATCAATGTTTGTAGGCATCTATCATACTAACACTGTATGGTGATATAAAGGTTTGTAGGCATCTATCATACTAACACTACGTATGGTGATATCAAGGTTTGTAGCCATCTATCATACTAACACTGTATGGTGATATCAAGGTTTGTAGGCATCTATCATACTAACACTACGTATGGTGATATCAAGGTTTGTATGCATCTATCATACTAACACTATGTATGGTGATATCAAGGTTTGTAGGCATCTATCATACTAACACTGTGTATGGTGATATCAAGGTTTGTAGGCATCTATCATACTAACACTATGTATGGTGATATCAAAGTTTGTATGCATCTATCATACTAACACTGTGTATGGTGATATCAATGTTTGTAGGCATCTATCATACTAACACTGTATGGTGATATCAAGGTTTGTAGGCATCTATCATACTAACACTACGTATGGTGATATCAAGGTTTGTAGCCATCTATCATACTAACACTGTATGGTGATATCAAGGTTTGTAGGCATCTATCATACTAACACTACGTATGGTGATATCAAGGTTTGTAGGCATCTATCATACTAACACTGTGTATGGTGATATCAAGGTTTGTAGGCATCTATCATACTAACACTGTGTATGGTGATATCAAGGTTTGTAGGCATCTATCATACTAACACTGTGTATGGTGATATCAAGGTTTGTAGGCATCTATCATACTAACACTGTGTATGGTGATATCAAGGTTTGTAGGCATCTATCATACTAACACTATGTATGGTGATATCAAGGTTTGTAGGCATCTATCATACTAACACTATGTATGGTGATATCAAGGTTTGTAGGCATCTATCATACTAACACTATGTATGGTGATATCAAGGTTTGTAGGCATCTATCATACTAACACTATGTATGGTGATATCAAGGTTTGTAGGCATCTATCATACTAACACTATGTATGGTGATATCAAGGTTTGTATGCATCTATCATACTAACACTATGTATGGTGATATCAAGGTTTGTAGGCATCTATCATACTAACACTATGTATGGTGATATCAAGGTTTGTAGGCATCTATCATACTAACACTGTGTATGGTGATATCAAGGTTTGTAGGCATCTATCATACTAACACTGTATGGTGATATCAAGGTTTGTAGGCATCTGTCATACTAACACTATGTATGGTGATATCAAGGTTTGTAGGCATCTATCATACTAACACTGTGTATGGTGATATCAAGGTTTGTAGGCATCTGTCATACTAACACTATGTATGGTGATATCAAGGTTTGTAGGCATCTATCATACTAACACTATGTATGGTGATATCAAGGTTTGTAGGCATCTATCATACTAACACTATGTATGGTGATATCAAGGTTTGTAGGCATCTATCATACTAACACTATGTATGGTGATATCAAGGTTTGTAGGCATCTATCATACTAACACTATGTATGGTGATATCAAGGTTTGTAGGCATCTATCATACTAACACTATGTATGGTGATATCAAGGTTTGTAGGCATCTATCATACTAACACGATGTATGGTGATATCAAGGTTTGTAGGCATCTATCATACTAACACGATGTATGGTGATATCAAGGTTTGTAGGCATCTATCATACTAACACTATGTATGGTGATATCAAGGTTTGTAGGCATCTATCATACTAACACTGTATGGTGATATCAATGTTTGTAGGCATCTATCATACTAACACTGTATGGTGATATCAATGTTTGTAGGCATCTATCATACTAACACGATGTATGGTGATATCAAGGTTTGTAGGCATCTATCATACTAACACTATGTATGGTGATATCAAGGTTTGTAGACATCTATCATACTAACACTATGTATGGTGATATCAAGGTTTGTAAACATCTATCATACTAACACTATGTATGGTGATATCAAGGTTTGTAGGCATCTATCATACTAACAATATGTATGGTGATATCAAGGTTTGTAGGCATCTATCGTACTAACACTGTGTATGGTGATATCAAGGTTTGTAGGCATCTATCATACTAACACTACGTATGGTGATATCAAGGTTTGTGTATGCATCTATCATACTAACACTACGTATGGTGATATCAAGGTTTGTAGGCATCTATCATACTAACACTACGTATGGTGATATCAAGGTTTGTATGCATCTATCATACTAACACTATGTATGGTGATATCAAGGTTTGTATGCATCTATCATACTAACACTATGTATGGTGATATCAAGGTTTGTAAGCATCTATCATACTAACACTGTGTATGGTGATATCAAGGTTTGTAGGCATCTATCATACTAACACTATGTATGGTGATATCAAGGTTTGTAGGCATCTATCATACTAACACTATGTATGGTGATATCAAGGTTTGTAGGCATCTATCATACTAACACTATGTATGGTGATATCAAGGTTTGTAAGCATCTATCATACTAACACTATGTATGGTGATATCAAGGTTTGTAAGCATCTATCATACTAACACTACGTATGGTGATATCAAGGTTTGTAGGCATCTATCATACTAACACTATGTATGGTGATATCAAGGTTTGTAGGCATCTATCATACTAACACTGTGTATGGTGATATCAAGGTTTGTAGGCATCTATCATACTAACACTATGTATGGTGATATCAAGGTTTGTAGGCATCTATCATACTAACACTATGTATGGTGATATCAAGGTTTGTAGGCATCTATCATACTAACACTATGTATGGTGATATCAAGGTTTGTATGCATCTATCATACTAACACTATGTATGGTGATATCAAGGTTTGTATGCATCTATCATACTAACACTATGTATGGTGATATCAAGGTTTGTATGCATCTATCATACTAACACTATGTATGGTGATATCAAGGTTTGTAGGCATCTATCATACTAACACTATGTATGGTGATATCAAGGTTTGTAGGCATCTATCATACTAACACTATGTATGGTGATATCAAGGTTTGTATGCATCTATCATACTAACACTATGTATGGTGATATCAAGGTTTGTAAGCATATATCATACTAACACTATGTATGGTGATATCAAGGTTTGTAGGCATCTATCATACTAACACTATGTATGGTGATATCAAGGTTTGTATGCATCTATCATACTAACACTATGTATGGTGATATCAAGGTTTGTAAGCATCTATCATACTAACACTATGTATGGTGATATCAAGGTTTGTAGGCATCTATCATACTAACACTGTGTATGGCGATATCAAGGTTTGTAGCCATCTATCATACTAACACTATGTATGGTGATATCAAGGTTTGTAGGCATCTATCATACTAACACTATGTATGGTGATATCAAGGTTTGTAGGCATCTATCATACTAACACTATGTATGGTGATATCAAGGTTTGTAGGCATCTATCATACTAACACTGTATGGTGATATCAAGGTTTGTAGGCATCTATCATACTAACACTGTGTATGGTGATATCAAGGTTTGTAGCCATCTATCATACTAACACTATGTATGGTGATATCAAGGTTTGTAGGCATCTATCATACTAACACTATGTATGGTGATATCAAGGTTTGTAGGCATCTATCATACTAACACTACGTATGGTGATATCAAGGTTTGTAGCCATCTATCATACTAACACTATGTAAGGTGATATCAAGGTTTGTAGGCATCTATCATACTAACACTATGTATGGTGATATCAAGGTTTGTATGCATCTATCATACTAACACTATGTATGGTGATATCAAGGTTTGTAGGCATCTATCATACTAACACTGTGTATGGTGATATCAAGGTTTGTAAGCATCTATCATACTAACACTATGTATGGTGATATCAAGGTTTGTAGGCATCTATCATACTAACACTATGTATGGTGATATCAAGGTTTGTAGGCATCTATCATACTAACACTATGTATGGTGATATCAAGGTTTGTATGCATCTATCATACTAACACTATGTATGGTGATATCAAGGTTTGTATGCATCTATCATACTAACACTATGTATGGTGATATCAAAGTTTGTAGGCATCTATCATACTAACACTATGTATGGTGATATCAAGGTTTGTATGCAACTATCATACTAACACTGTGTATGGTGATATCAATGTTTGTAGGCATCTATCATACTAACACTGTATGGTGATATAAAGGTTTGTAGGCATCTATCATACTAACACTACGTATGGTGATATCAAGGTTTGTAGCCATCTATCATACTAACACTGTATGGTGATATCAAGGTTTGTAGGCATCTATCATACTAACACTACGTATGGTGATATCAAGGTTTGTATGCATCTATCATACTAACACTATGTATGGTGATATCAAGGTTTGTAGGCATCTATCATACTAACACTGTGTATGGTGATATCAAGGTTTGTAGGCATCTATCATACTAACACTATGTATGGTGATATCAAAGTTTGTATGCATCTATCATACTAACACTGTGTATGGTGATATCAATGTTTGTAGGCATCTATCATACTAACACTGTATGGTGATATCAAGGTTTGTAGGCATCTATCATACTAACACTACGTATGGTGATATCAAGGTTTGTAGCCATCTATCATACTAACACTGTATGGTGATATCAAGGTTTGTAGGCATCTATCATACTAACACTACGTATGGTGATATCAAGGTTTGTAGGCATCTATCATACTAACACTATGTATGGTGATATCAAGGTTTGTATGCATCTATCATACTAACACTATGTATGGTGATATCAAGGTTTGTAGGCATCTATCATACTAACACTGTGTATGGTGATATCAAGGTTTGTATGCATCTATCATACTAACACTATGTATGGTGATATCAAGGTTTGTAGGCATCTATCATACTAACACTATGTATGGTGATATCAAGGTTTGTAGGCATCTATCATACTAACACTGTGTATGGTGATATCAAGGTTTGTAGGCATCTGTCATACTAACACTATGTATGGTGATATCAAGGTTTGTAAGCATCTATCATACTAACACTATGTATGGTGATATCAAGGTTTGTAGGCATCTATCATACTAACATTGTATGGTAATAGGTCTGAGCTGCAGTCATTACAATGACATGTATAAATGTACTCACCGTCACAGTGGATCTGAGCTGTAGATGGCTGCTGCTGTAATCCCATAATAACTACTCTTTCTAACCACGACTTGGTCGTAAATTCATTACTAACAGGCCTGCAGAATAAATATTGTCATATGATGACTAAAGTACATACACTACTTCAATTAGTTTAACACAGGACAGTAAACACAGATGCAAAATAGGTTGACAGCAATAACTGAATGATTGAACCCCAACTAACAACCCCCCCCCCCCCCCGTTTTGTCTGTCGAAAATTGACAATATTGACAATATACCACTTTCTTGCGTCTTCAAGGCATGACCGAGAAATAGTACACTCAATTAAAAGCAACATAGCTGCCAGAAAACAAACTGACTTTTACCAGTAACCCATCCAGTGTGAAGTTTGTAGCAAATTTCAAATAAATCAGTGTTTTTTTTAAATTAATTTGCATATGTATAATATTATGTTTTGTTTTTCTTCAACAAATGCATGCATGGAACTCAAAACATAACTATGTTCTACACTATGTCTGATGGCTACTAATGAAATTCAAGTAATTGACATTAAAACTGATACTCACTGAGCAATTAATTTATTCTCGGAAAACTGTAGCTCAATAAAGAGATATTTTCCTGCTTTGTAATCAAATGTATGACCATCATCAATATATAATTCACCATGAGCTGTACCCTATATAACAATAGAATTTGGAATAAACATATCATCTGTACTATCACAGGTAAGAGATATTAGAAAGAATATACAGGTAATGAAGGATCTCCAACTGACTGTGATATTGAATTTATTGTGTGTAGTAATTTTTGCCATGAAATACATCAGAATCGGAATCAAGGATTCATAGGGTGTTATATTTTCATTTGCATATTGAAATGCTGTTCCCTTGAGTATAGTTTATCTTCATTTCTCAGTCACCGCTAAACAATACAACAATTGGAGATCAATATACATTTATGGTTTTTATAAACACTTTGGAGGCAGATCTATCGACAATTTTAAAAGAATTCAGCAACTGATAACATTAAGGAAGCTAATCCTATGCGTTACTAAGTTGAGGTTTGAAGAATTAGAAAAAATCAAGAAATGACGTAACAATTTCAAATTTTGAGTGCATCATCCTATTAGATCAATAGCCTATTAGATAACGGGAGTGAGACATCAACAATATTCTATTGGCTGTATCACATAAAACATGCATGATATATGGGTTAAAATGACATACAGGCATGATACATGGGTTAAAATGACATACAGGCATGATACATGGGTTAAAATGACATATAGGCATGATACATGGGTTAAAATGACATATAGGCATGATACGTGGGTTAAAATGACATATAGGCATGATACATGGGTTAAAATGACATATAGGCATGATACATGGGTTAAAATGACATATAGGCATGATACATGGGTTAAAATGACATATAGGCATGATACATGGGTTAAAATGACATACAGGCATGATACATGGGTTAAAATGACATACAGGCATGATACATGGGTTAAAATGACATACAGGCATGATACATGGGTTAAAATGACATACAGGCATGATACATGGGTTAAAATGACATATAGGCATGATACATGGGTTAAAATGACATATAGGCATGATACATGGGTTAAAATGACATATAGGCATGATACATGGGTTAAAATGACATATAGGCATGATACATGGGTTAAAATGACATACAGGCATGATACATGGGTTAAAATGACATACAGGCATGATACATGGGTTAAAATGACATATAGGCATGATACATGGGTTAAAATGACATACAGGCATGATACATGGGTTAAAATGACATATAGGCATGATACATGGGTTAAAATGACATACAGGCATGATACATGGGTTAAAATGACATACAGGCATGATACATGGGTTAAAATGACATACAGGCATGATACATGGGTTAAAATGACATACAGGCATGATACATGGGTTAAAATGACATATAGGCATGATACATGGGTTAAAATGACATACAGGCATGATACATGGGTTAAAATGACATACAGGCATGATACATGGGTTAAAATGACATACAGGCATGATGCATGGGTTAAAATGACATACAGGCATGATACATGGGATAAAATGACATACAGGCATGATACATGGGTTAAAATGACATACAGGCATGATACATGGGTTAAAATGACATACAGGCATGATACATGGGTTAAAATGACATACAGGCATGATACATGGGATAAAATGACATACAGGCATGATACATGGGTTAAAATGACATACAGGCATGATACATGGGTTAAAATGACATACAGGCATGATACATGGGATAAAATGACATACAGGCATGATACATGGGTTAAAATGACATACAGGCATGATACATGGGTTAAAATGACATACAGGCATGATACATGGGTTAAAATGACATACAGGCATGATACATGGGTTAAAATGACATACAGGCATGATACATGGGTTAAAATGACATATAGGCATGATACATGGGTTAAAATGACATATAGGCATGATACATGGGTTAAAATGACATATAGGCATGATACATGGGTTAAAATGACATACAGGCATGATACATGGGTTAAAATGACATACAGGCATGATACATGGGTTAAAATGACATACAGGCATGATGCATGGGTTAAAATGACATACAGGCATGATACATGGGATAAAATGACATACAGGCATGATACATGGGTTAAAATGACATACAGGCATGATACATGGGATAAAATGACATACAGGCATGATACATGGGTTAAAATGACATACAGGCATGATACATGGGATAAAATGACATACAGGCATGATACATGGGTTAAAATGACATACAGGCATGATACATGGGTTAAAATGACATACAGGCATGATACATGGGTTAAAATGACATACAGGCATGATACATGGGTTAAAATGACATACAGGCATGATACATGGGTTAAAATGACATACAGGCATGATACATGGGTTAAAATGACATACATACATCTTTGTTTACAGCAACAACTAGAGTGTATGGATCATCTTGCATCAATGTTGAACTGCGACGAACTCTCTCTTTACGAGGAATAATACTACCACCACGCTGAAATACTGGAATCTAAATAAACATAATTTTACATATTGATGGTACATTATAATACAAATGTCATTGTGGATTCTTCAGTTGATTGTCTGTCTGTGTGTCTGTGTGTGTGTGACGACTCACAATATAGAAACTATCATACACATATAGGAATACTACCGTATAAATAAATCCTTTTCCAGGATCTATGGGGTCCTTACTGGTCATTGTTTGTGTTTTTTTTCAATGTAGTACTATAAAATCTACTTTTGAGGCCACGACCAAAACTTACCTTATTGAGAGGTGCACTTATACTGATTAAACCTTTGCCAGTATAAACTTTATGGTTGTCAACATCATACCATACCTGGTAATGAAAAACAATACACTTTAGAACCATACAGAGACAACTGTACCTCCTTTACTTTATTGACAGACAGACATACAGACAGGCAGGTAGGTAGGTGGGTAGGTCAACTTACAGACTTACACCCCCTTCCTTGATGACCACTTTGTGCTGGCCTTTCCTACTTACAAAATACAATTTACTAGAAAAATGGAAAATCTGTCTGAATTGCATCTTTGTACTTGATTCAGTGAAAAGAACTATTTAATTCAAATCTGAGGTGGCTAGATACTCTGGTCGCTTTGAAGATATGATTCTCAGTTTATGGCTGCTGGAGGACATGTCACTAATTACATACGGGTATGAACAATTGTCTATACAAATTTCATTCTCAATCAGAACCTTGGTTACAGGCAGCTTCCATGTACAGCATTAGCCTGTTTCAGTAAGGCATGCTCTAATCAGTTGACAAATTCCATCAGATAAAAATGGAACATGATTGGTTAATTAGATGTAGCAGCCATAAACCATTGACATCAGAGGCAATCAGAACCTCTACCTACATCACATGTAAATCAGATTGAAGAATGTGTATAGAGTTTAACATTTAGTTAACTGATGTAAAAAAAAAAAAAAAAGTACAGATTAGATTACCTGTCCCTGTCCTGGGAAATAAACATTTACTGAATATGTGGCTGCATCAGTAACTGGATGAACCAACAAACTACTCCCTGAAACAAACAATATAAAGAACATTTGACTCATTGTCTATCTATCAATAATAGTTAAAGCTGGGAGACAATTTTCAATTTTTGCAAAAAGTAAAAAAAAAAATACAAAATTAGCAAATTACTAAAACACTGGATAAATGATTAGTAGAAAATAACCAAAGAGACCTACAAATTTGGCTAAAAGTTTAGTAGAAGATAATCGAAGGGACATATAAATTTGGCTAAAAGATTAGCAGAAGAATTTCCCAGGTCACTTACATGTACAAGTTGACAGATGAGAGAAGCATTCAGATTGGAGCAAAATAGATTATAAATATGTATGGGCAAATATGGGCCTGTATTTTAATGTAGGTATTCTCACCAATTAAATATTCATCTTCAATAGAAAAAGTGTCAACATCATCAGGAAAATCAATCCATAGAGGTCTGAAAAAAGGCAAAAATATTAGATCCAATTATTCATGGTCGGATAAATCAAATATTCAATGAAGATGCCAAATTATGTGAATTGTGACAAATGTACATTTCTTAGAATCACAAACAACCTGTCGCACAATGTGATGTGGGAATTACACAGTACATTACACAATGTCTCAGGACCTGTGAAAATTCATACATTTTGAAAACGCTTTTGTAATTTACATGTGGCAGTTAATCATCGATTGGTTGCACTGTGTTTAATGCCATTAACTTTCATGGTAGTAGTCTGTGTGTCAGTGGTGCAATTTACCTCATAACTGGTTTACCATCCAAAGATGACTTGTAAAACTCTGTATACCAGAACGATAACAGTGAATATCGGGCCCTGATAACATCACGAATTATCTTTACATTCTCTTCTGGATGTAACCATGGTTCCCGTCTCCTGGTGTCTAAATGAGCATGGGCTCTGAAAAATGGTTGGTAGGCACCAGCCTATAAGAAATTAAACATTATTCAGAGTTGTCAATTCAGGTGGTAAGAAGGACAATATGTAATGGGAATTTTGGTTCATAATACTAAATTAAGACCTATATTCGAATCAAAGAAAGATTAGAAAGAACTATCGTGTGCTGGAGGGTATTGAGGGCAATGACTACAGGCCTAAAATAGATACAAGAAACAATTATGAGTTAATATTAGAAATAGCGATTTCATAATCTACATAATCAAAGTTGATTAAAACTTAAAAACAAAAGTACACATGATTGAAAATTAGGTAATAATATTTTGCAAAAAAGATATTGATATGCACTTAATAGTTCAACACCAAATGTCTATAGATATATAATTTTTTTTGAAATCCATATAATGATAATTTATGCAAATTAGGCAATAATATGCATATACTCAATTTCAAAATCAATCAGGTCTGTGGAGTATTGCAGAGTATCTATGCAGCAACTGTCATTAAAATCTATTGCGATATTTCTTGAGATGTCAATGGAAAAGCATACAATTGGTAAATTTTTAAATAAATATTTAATATGTAAACATTTTAATCAATAACTATTAAGGTCTGTAGATAATTTCAGCGCCAAGAAGAATAATTTTTATAATTAGTAACCCATTTTGAATTTTAGTGACTAAATCCATAAGCTTGCAGTGTATAGTAGTTTTATACTAGTACTGACCTGATACCATCTGGTCAACAGTTCTAACTCAGGATTTTTGAAGAAGCCACCAACATCAGCTGTTCAGAATGAAAATAAATATAAATTACTGTAGAATGGCTTACTTGTTTCAGATTTACTAACCAACACCAAGTACATATTTGTTACAGATCAAAAGATTTCAAATTAGGAAAATTTTCTCAGATGCTTACCACCAATAAATGTGACACCAGTTATGCTTATGGATAGTAACATAGGTATTGAAATCTTTAGATGCCCCCATTCAGCTGAATTATCACCAGTCCACACAGCACCTAATCAATAAAATTGGAGAAACATCAATAGACAGTAACAAAACATTGAAATATTTAGAAACTCTTTACTATTTAGCAAATATTTAAAAAGCTTTTCTATAATGTTATTAATTTCTGGAGTCTCAAACGCATAAAAATGCTGAACATTCACTTGTTTCTAAAGTTTTGATATTTAATGCTTGTCATCTAACTCACCAGATCTCTGAGATCCTGCGAAGAATGCTCTGGATAACACAAATGGCCTTTCATTTCCACCGCTTCTTCTGATCTGGCCTTCAGCAGTTGCCATGGGCTGCAAAAAAATAATCGAATGTTTGAGTTGAAATATTCACTCACTGCGAGATCTTGGGTATTGTAAGACAGGCATGAACTGAATGTTCAATAATTAGATTTTCAACCTCCATTCCTTTTTTTTCATAGCTCAATGCACCGATCTTTCTGAGGGGAATATGACATTGAGATACTGAGCCCTAATATCAACCAAATAGACCAAAACACTTGTTGAATCTTGCACAATGCCCTGACGCTACTACATCGCTATGACCTTTGCTAGTCCCGTTGTTACGTTTGATTACATGCATAACACACGATCTTGCAGTGATAAGAAAATGGTCTATTAACCTGGTACATTTCATAAGTATTATATAGGTTTCTATGTTTCCATCCACCATAATGTATTACATCTTTATGCATGGTAACTTCAGCAGATTTAACTTACCTCGTACATTCCATAAATATTATGTACATCTCTATGTTCCCATCCACCATAATGTATTGCATCTTTATGCATGGTAACTTCAGCAGATTTAACTTACCTGGTACATTCCATAAATATTATGTACATCTCTATGTTCCCACCCACCATAATGTATTACATCTTTATGCATAGTAACTTCAGCAGATTTAACTTACCTGGTACATTCCATAAATATTATGTACATCTCTATGTTCCCATCCACCATAATGTATTGCATCTTTATGCATAGTAACTTCAGCAGATTTAACTTACCTGGTACATTCCATAAATATTATGAACATCTCCATGTTCCCATCCACCATAATGTATTGCATCTTTATGCATAGTAACTTCAGCAGATTTAATTTACCTGGTACATTCCATAAATATTATGTACATCTCTATGTTCCCACCCACCATAATGTATTGCATCTTTATGCATGGTAACTTCAGCAGATTTAACTTACCTGGTACATTCCATAAATATTATGTACATCTCTATGTTCCCACCCACCATAATGTATTGCATCTTTATGCATGGTAACTTCAGCAGATTTAACTTACCTGGTACATTCCATAAATATTATGTACATCTCTATGTTCCCACCCACCATAATGTATTGCATCTTTATGCATGGTAACTTCAGCAGATTTAACTTACCTGGTACATTCCATAAATATTATGAACATCTCCATGTTCCCATCCACCATAATGTATTGCATCTTTATGCATAGTAACTTCAGCAGATTTAACTTACCTGGTACATTCCATAAATATTATGTACATCTCTATGTTCCCATCCACCATAATGTATTGCATCTTTATGCATGGTAACTTCAGCAGATTTAACTTACCTGGTACATTCCGTAAATATTATGTACATCTCTATGTTCCCATCCACCA
Organism: Saccoglossus kowalevskii; assembly: GCF_978046115.1. NCBI lineage: Eukaryota > Metazoa > Hemichordata > Enteropneusta > Harrimaniidae > Saccoglossus > Saccoglossus kowalevskii. The sequence goes on along the minus strand of NC_140642.1, from coordinate 28,034,624 downwards.
TAATGTATTACATCTTTATGCATGGTAACTTCAGCAGATTTAACTTACCTGGTACATTCCATAAATATTATGTACATCTCTATGTTCCCATCCACCATAATGTATTACATCTTTATGCATGGTAACTTCAGCAGATTTAACTTACCTGGTACATTCCATAAATATTATGTACATCTCTATGTTCCCATCCACCATAATGTATTACATCTTTATGCATGGTAACTTCAGCAGATTTAACTTACCTGGTACATTCCATAAATATTATGTACATCTCTATGTTCCCATCCACCATAATGTATTACATCTTTATGCATGGTAACTTCAGCAGATTTAACTTACCTGATACATTCCATAAATATTATGTACATCTCTATGTTCCCACCCACCATAATGTATTGCATCTTTATGCATGGTAACTTCAGCAGATTTAACTTACCTGGTACATTCCATAAATATTATGTATATCTCTATGTTTCCATCCACCATAATGTATTACATCTTTATGCATGGTAACTTCAGCAGATTTAACTTACCTGGTACATTCCATAAATATTATGTACATCTCTATGTTCCCATCCACCATAATGTATTGCATCTTTATGCATAGTAACTTCAGCAGATTTAACTTACCTGGTACATTCCATAAATATTATGTACATCTCTATGTTCCCACCCACCATAATGTATTACATCTTTATGCATGGTAACTTCAGCAGATTTAACTTACCTGGTACATTCCATAAATATTATGTACATCTCTATGTTCCCATCCACCATAATGTATTGCATCTTTATGCATGGAAACTTCAGCAGATTTAACTTACCTGGTACATTCCATAAATATTATGTACATCTCTATGTTCCCATCCACCATAATGTATTACATCTTTATGCATGGTAACTTCAGCAGATTTAACTTACCTGATACATTCCATAAATATTATGTACATCTCTATGTTCCCACCCACCATAATGTATTGCATCTTTATGCATGGTAACTTCAGCAGATTTAACTTACCTGGTACATTCCATAAATATTATGTATATCTCTATGTTTCCATCCACCATAATGTATTGCATCTTTATGCATGGTAACTTCAGCAGATTTAACTTACCTGGTACATTCCATAAATATTATGTACATCTCTATGTTCCCATCCACCATAATGTATTGCATCTTTATGCATGGTAACTTCAGCAGATTTAACTTACCTGGTACATTCCATAAATATTATGTACATCTCCATGTTCCCATCCACCATAATGTATTGCATCTTTATGCATGGTAACTTCAGCAGATTTAACTTACCTGGTACATTCCATAAATATTATGTACATCTCTATGTTCCCATCCACCATAATGTATTGCATCTTTATGCATGGTAACTTCAGCAGATTTAACTTACCTGGTACATTCCATAAATATTACGTACATCTCTATGTTCCCATCCACCATAATGTATTACATCTTTATGCATGGTAACTTCAGCAGATTTAACTTACCTGATACATTCCATAAATATTATGTACATCTCTATGTTCCCATCCACCATAATGTATTACATCTTTATGCATGGTAACTTCAGCAGATTTAACTTACCTGGTACATTCCATAAATATTATGTACATCTCTATGTTCCCATCCACCATAATGTATTACATCTTTATGCATAGTAACTTCAGCAGATTTAACTTACCTGATACATTCCATAAATATTATGTACATCTCTATGTTCCCATCCACCATAATGTATTACATCTTTATGCATAGTAACTTCAGCAGATTTAACTTACCTGATACATTCCATAAATATTATGTACATCTCTATGTTCCCATCCACCATAATGTATTACATCTTTATGCATGGTAACTTCAGCAGATTTAACTTACCTGATACATTCCATAAATATTATGTACATCTCTATGTTCCCATCCACCATAATGTATTGCATCTTTATGCATAGTAACTTCAGGTCCATTAAATACAGAAGGTTCATTCATATCATTCCATGTAAATAAAGATAATGTTGAACCCTCATAAGATGACAAGTCCATTTTATCAGCCCACCAATCACGTATCACTAGATCAGTAAAATCCAACCAGAATGATGTACCTAATGACAATCAATAAAGATAGATAGAAACCATCATGACATTGGTAGCACATTACTCTAATGGTATTAATGCCGGAGTTGAAGAGCATTGACTGCGTATTACTTTCATCATGGTCTAAGTGCCTGATAAGCTTATAATATTATTTGAGACTAAGTATGCAAATAATCTTGATTTGTAGTACTTACCTGGCCAACACCATCCTTCATAGTCATTACCATCTTTATTTTTCACAAAGTATCCTAAATTCTTAGCTTCTTTGTAAATATGATAACTATCATGCATTTTGATATGCGGATCAATGATTGTAACCATCTTTAAAATAAATAAAAATAAAATAATCAAACCATGCATTAGTTATCAATTCTAAGAAATATAGTTTTGTTTTGTTGTAAAAGAGTTGGAACATAAACATGTCAGTGATATGGATTTTGTAGCTAATGCTTGATTATGATGACTTTTTAACATTAAAATTATTGACATTCATTCATCTTGTAGCTAACGACTACTTGTCCATATTGAGAGATATTGCTCTGGAACAAAACAAAATGGCCACCGATAGACCATTTTGTATATCTATAACATGATGTATATTGCCATTTTAAATCCCATAATGTCTAATGTATGTACCAATGACTGAGATCCAGTTCCGGAATGCCAGAAATGCTTGATTTTGATGATTTTTTTTAGCACAAAAAAGGCATATGTATAATATTATGTATGATGTATGTGTAAAGTTTGAATGTAATCGGTCCAGGCATGTCTAAAATATAGGTACGCACATACGCACGCACAGAGGTCAACTCCCGGTTTTCGAATGAGGACTAAAAATGGTGATATATACAATGTGATGGCTAATATATACAATTCGTGGCCTACCTAGTGCAGCCAATACAATTCGTGGCCTACCTAGTGCAGCTGATACAATTCTCGACCTACCTAGTGTAGCCGATACAATTCTTGGCCTACATAGTGTAGCCGATACAATTCTCGGCCTACCTAGGGTAGCCAGTACAATTTACAGCATACCTAGGGTAGCCAATACAAATCTGAGCCTACCTAGGGTAGCCAATACAAATCTGAGCCTACCTAGGGTAGCCAATACAAATCTGAGCCTACCTAGGGTAGCCGATACAATACTAAGCCTAAAACTTACTTACCTTTCTACTCTTAGCAGCTAAGTTATTCTGCATGTCAATTGGGGTGGGAAATTTAGTACTGTCCCATGTGAAGTATCTGAAAATCAAATTTATCACTGTCAATGAAAGTCATGCAGTGTGAACAGAAAATATGGAGATTATTCTGTATCAGCAACAGCTTCCAAAGAATTGCTAGTCCGTACATTATGGGCAGTATGTGGTGTGATGGTATAGAATGAATACAGGACATTATGGAGGCAGTGATAAACATGTGCTGATCATTTGTGACTTGGAATAGTCATTACCTTTTTCCATCTGTGTGTTCTATATCTAACCATAGTACATCATACGGAATATCATAAACATCAAAATTAGTGTCTACACTGTAAATATAAAAGCATGAGAGTAAATCATGTGATTAATAAATTATACAAATTAATATATGTATATGTAGATTTTAGGTCAAAATAATTCAGTACTGAATACTATACTCGTACAAAATCATGTGCAGTTTGTCAAATATACTAGAGAAAGATTTATGCAAGCTTTGAATAAGGCTGATTGATTACATCATACAATAACAGCAGAGATTACTAATTACTGAAAGTTGGTTGCTACATGCAATAATACGTTCTGCAGCTATTCATAAAAATGGCAGCACAAACATATAGTCTGCATGCTGTGCTAGAAAGTGCATGCTGTGCTACAACAGCATGGAGACTTTGTAGCATACATGTAGCATGCAGACTTTGTAGCACAGCATGCAGACCTTGTAGCACAGCATGCAGACTTTGTAGCACAGCATGCAGACTTTGTAGCACAGCATGCAGACTTTGTATCACAGCATGCAAACTTTGAAGCACAGAATGCAGACTTTGAAGCACAGAATGCAGACTTTGTAGCACAGCATCCAGACTTTGTAGCATAGCATCCAGACTTTGTAGCATAGCATCCAGACTTTCTAGCATAGCATCCAGACTTTCTAGCATAGCATCCAGACTTTCTAGCATAGCATCCAGACTTTCTAGCATAGCATGAATAGTCAAAAGTTATTAAGGTGTGTATATGGTGCTTTCAATCAAACAAATTTTTCTCTATGACAATGAAAGCGACTGGTGGTAAAAAAAGGTTAACTGAACTTTTCGTTGCAGGTTCTGGTTAAAACGCTGCTCTTGTATATTTTGCTATTAATCTTGGACAATAACCTACATAAACAATGAACTTGAACATAAATGTTGCTTGACTTACGATTTGACATCCTCTTCATCATTATAGTTCCATCTGCATTGGTGATATGCTATGGAAAACATCTGAAACATTTACATTGATAAAACACATGTAAATAATACCTAGCTCAGGTCAAAGGTCAAAGGTCAAACCTGCATATACCGGTAGTGCATATAGGACATATAATACTTAAGTTTGTTATTTCCTTAACTAATATATTCAACTCACTTGTGGTAGCTGAGTTGTTGGTTATTCCGTTAAAGAGAGGGTGTCATCACCTGCACATGTGGCAAAAGGTCATAGAATGTTGTTGTTTACAAACAAGCATCTACCCATGAGCCTTTGCATTTTAAGCATGCGTTGTTATCATTGCTTGGGACTCAGTTCACATGTGCAGGTGATGAACCCTCCCCTTTATCTAATATATTTAACTCACCGGTGGTAGCTGTGTTGTTCCAGTCAGACTTGCATATTGTTTGAATAAATCATCATTAGTAGGTCCAAGAAGAACAAAGACATCAATAATGCCGCTCTCTGACATCCAATGTGTGTCGGTCTGTGGAACATCGCCCTCACCCTTCACATAATCCATCAGTTTACCAATGACAGTCTGCAAACAACAAATTTAACATTGGTCACTGTATATGATTTGGGGGCTGTCACAAAACCAGTGACTCCGGTCAGTCAAAATGACTATTTTGAACTGTAGGCAGAGTCAGACACCGATAGATTGCGGGTTTGAGGGCAGCATGCTTTCGAAATAAAGACTGAAACAGTTCTACATGAGACCTGGAAACTTCCAAGGACTGCTGATTGTAGAGAAATCTGTCCACAAAAATGCAGAGACCGACTTACCACCTATGCGCAAGGATCCTTGTGGTCGTTCAGGCTGGGTCAGCAACCAGAATCTGACCCGCTACGACGGGACCCAACCTAAAAGAGGTCCTCCTCAATGGATTGGGTGTCTTTTAGGTAGGAGTTGATAAGACGTTCACGTTCCCCAGAAGCCTGCCCTCAGAAAATGTTGGAGGGGGGCATCTGACGCTAGCGCTAGTGAGTTAGCAATCGCACAGACCTCATGCGCTTGTACTTGGTGTCTCTACAAGCTCTGTGTCGAGAAAGTTAAAGTATTATATACCTCTGATACAGTGGCAGTAATCCACCTGCCGATGGAAGCCGGGGAGACCGGCCTATCCAGCCTGCCTGGGCCGTAAACAAAGACATGTGCTTGGCACCCCATCTTGAATCCCCAGTACGGTTTTGGTAGCAACTCAGTGCTCAAACCGGGTAGAGAAGCAATTCCTCCTGACCCTCAGGGGGATGGCAATCGGGTGAGGATCATGTCCTGGGATTTGGTTCTTGGCGAGAAACCCGATTCGTGTCTTTAGCACAACTTGATTGTCCCTAAAGGCGGTACATTGTCCGAGAAGGACAATGCCCCCAGTTCTGACCGACGCCTACCTGAGGCGAGAACCAGTAGGAAGACTATTTTTCACGTAAAAAATGAGTAGTGTTGATCGGAGAGGCTCAAAGGGCAGTCTGCTTAGAGCGGACAACGCAACCGACAAATCCCAATTGGGCGGTTCCCTTGTACAGGGTCTCAGCCTCTGATATGGAAAGCAGTAAATAGTCTCCTAATAATAGGAAATAAAAGTCTTGTTCCCAAAGCGTTCTCAATGGTGGGGGACAAGGCCGACCTGTAGCCAACAATTGATGCGAAGGACAAGCCCACTTTGTCAAACAGGTGGAGGAAGGAGTCTGCTACCTGGCCAATAGAGGGATGGTATGGATCAATCTACCTTCCGCTACACCAATCAGTGTATGCTTACCACCTAGAATTGTAGGCAGTGTTGGTGGAATCCCTGTTGGCAGCCACCTCAGATAAACCTTTCATCTGTGCGAATCTACTGAGAGCCTCTATGCGTGTAAGTGATACACGTTGGTTGGCTCGTTGGTAGCGTGCTGTCCGGTTGGGACGGCAGGTCCAGTAAGTCTGGAAGCACTGCTGGTGTTTCGACTAACATTTCTAACAGAAGTGGAAACTAGGCTTTGGTTGGCCAATTTGGTGCGACCAATGACAATATGCAGGTGAGCAACAAGCTTGAAATAGCTATACCAAGCCTACCTCTGTGTCAAACTCCATGCCCAGGAACACCAACTGTTGCGTTGGGTAGGGATGGGACTTGGCTGATTTACTAAAGAGCCCAACTGGTGAAGTAAATCTTGTGTTAGCCTTACTTGCTCGGCTAATAACCCCTTGTTAGAGTTATGTAATAACCAGTCGTCTAGGTACGGATTGATGTGTACCGACGTTTGGTGGAGCAGCAGCACCACCTGTTCCATCCATTTAGAAGGCTGTGCATAACCCGAAAGGGGACACTCGAGATTCGACTACTTGGCCCAGCTGGGTGATTCGAAGAAGATGGCAACTCGCCGGGTGCATCGGTATGTGCAGGTAGGCCCCGCTTAAGTCTAGTCTGAGGCTAGCAAGTTGAAACGGTGGATGGAGAGAAGAACGCTGAATGGAGTCTCCATGCCGACCGATCAAGGAGCATGTACTGATTCAGTCTGCCTCGGTCCAGAACTGGATGCCCGCCACCTGTAGATTTGGTACTATGAACACATTTGAGTATAAGCCTGGACTTAACGCCGGCTGATCTACCTTGTGTATGGTGCCTTTTTTCAGCAACTGTCTACTTCCTGTCTGATTGCTTCCGCCTTGCGGGAGTCCCCTGGCAGTAAACTGATGGGGAAGATGGAGATTTCAGCGGTATCCTGTAACCATATGTCACCACCTGGAAAATCCAGGGATCAGTCACCCGCTGCCTCCAAACCGGACTATACCAGTGCAATCTGTGTGCGACAGGGATATGTGGCCATGGGTTGGCAGTTGCAAGGTGTGGGTGCTCTCTTCTCCCATGAGGTGAGTTTCTCCAAGGCCTGCGGTAGTCACGAAGTTGTGACCTGGCCACTCACCGAACACATGCCTGCTCCCCCGGTCGCAGAGGTAAGCATCAAGCGTCAGAGCCACCACCTGGTCACTTCTTTCTTGGGGGCGCGCCGCTACTCTTCCCTTCCGTGGAAGGGTATGAGCGCTTGCATAAGATTTACGGATGGAAGACTCCGAGGAGCCGCCCGAGGTACCGGTTGTATCCAACGCTAGCGAACTGTCTCCTTTCACCTTAAATATGCGAGCGAGAGCGTGTTTAACTGTGCGTTTTATGACAGGGTCGGTTCCCTCTGGGGACGCCCGTGGGTTGTTAAGAAGGAGTCAAAACCCACAGTGGAGCCCGGACTCAAGTGTAAATTCCTGGCTGGCTGAAAGTAGGGGGAATCGCAACGTGTGCCCTGACCCGAAAGCCCTGTCCTGAAATCAAAGGCTTGGCTGCCAGCATCCCTGCTGGCATTCAGTGCCCGAGGTCTCAGAGGAGACCCGGTGCAACTTGCCTGAGCCTCGGCCTCACCCAAATCAGCGGAAGAGTCGCAGCTGGGAACGGGGGGTCCCCGGAAGAGACATGTTTTGAATGCGAGCGATGCTTTTGTGTTTCTTCCTGCTTGCCGACTGAGGGACCGCAGTGGAGACAGCTCGCTTCGACTGCATCTGATCTACCCGAGCTGCCAGGGACGCAATTTGCCCTCATCTCGGAGGCAAACTCGGCACCGTGCGAGGACAAATCCACAAAGATACATGCAACGGGCCCCATAGAAGGAAAGACCTCCAGGGGCACAGCTGTAGCCGGTAAAATCAGGTAAACCATCACCTGAAAACACAGACTGTGAGGATACCCTCAAATCAGCGGGGGAGACCGAGAAATATCTGTACATCCACCATCGGGCCTCCTACTCGACACTCATGTGACACACATACAAAGTAGAGCCCGTTTATTTTTGTGATTTCTTCCTTTATTCTGCCCATGACATTCATTATTCATTTCTATCACAAAAATGATGATCAGCCATCTTAAATCAGATTCTAAAACAGATGCATGTGCAAATGTGTTACATGATGTATGTGTGAAGAAACATTATCAGTCATGTCATGTTAGCAATATGGCTTAAAAAACGGCATTCAGTAAAAACAACTTCACCAAACAAATCTGGAAAAAAAATGATGTACATCAAGTATACCAAGTTTGAATGTCCATGAACGGCCGAGATCCAGCTTCAGAATGACAGGCATACATGATTTAAGTAAATGTTAGCACTAAAAATGACCACAATTTAGGCATATAATGTGCTTAAGTATGATAGGATGTCAGCTTTGAATGTGATCAATCAATTAGTTGGCCATTTTCAATCCAATATAAATATATATAAAAATGATTGACAGAGATCCGGTTCTGGAATGGCAGAAACAATCGGTTTTGATGAATTTTTAGCACTAAAATGGCTGCCATCTTGAATAGGATCATAAAAAATTGTATATATACTTAATATGATATGTGATGTCTGTGTAAAGTTTGAATGTTATCTGTCAAACCATGTCTGAGATACAGGCACAGATGGGTGCACGGAAGTAAAATTATAAGTCCCTCAGAAATTACTTTGAACAAAATCAGTCAACGCATTTCTGAGAAATAATTATGTACACATGAAAATATAACCAACATGACCACCAATTCGCCATTTTGTGTCAAACCACAAAAAAATTAACATGCATCAGTTAGTGATCATGTGTAAATGCTCATACTATGTTGAAAAAAAATCAGCCAAGGCATATCTGAGAAACAGTTGATATGCTAAAATTTGTTATATTGTTATTTAATTTTTATGAAAAAAAAAACAATTGTAAAAAAAAAAAAATGGTCACCAATCTTTTTGAACCAGATAAGTCAGACACAGGTCACTCGAAAAAGAACAAAAGAGTCTCCCATTATATGACTTGCCTTCGTGCCAAATTTGAACAAAAACAGTTCAGGCATATCCAAGAAATTATGTTGGACAGACATACAAGGACTAAGAAGCATAAAATATTCAATATAATAATGAAAAGCATTCTTGTGCAGTGACTTTAAAAAGAAATGAAAGACTTACATGTGACTTCTATGTAAAATAAAAAATATATATATTATTAATAAAAAAATATATATTTATAATCGCATTTGTTTACAATTATTACCGGGTATAAAAAAAAAGATAAATTGCATTAAAAGAGAATGACCAAACAAACTTTAATATGCAAAGCTGAATGAAAAGTTGCAAATTTGAGAAGCCATTACCCACAATACATTTTTATTGAAACTTTGGTTTTCAATAGTGACAAATACAACAATTCTTTAGAGTATCGGTATGCATCATTGATGACCACACCCATCTATGAGTACCAATAATCATGCCAATGTGCTCAATTACCATAGCTATTAGAAGTACCTTAAACACAAGTCTAACTTCTGCATCTCATTTACATGCCAACCATTCCTACTTTTCTCAGAAGAGAACCAAAATCAAAATCAGAAAGTTGCATTAATTATGCACACACTCACATACAGCGTTGATGTCGATGCCCGATTGATATTTTTGTTTACATCACCATTTTGAGTATGACACTGGTAAAGAATGATGATTTTAAAAATTCAAATCCCAAACCATGGCGGCATTTAACTGAAAACCTTGAAATATACAAACACCTACCTACCACAACCCTAACCCTAATTTCTCCCCAGAAAGTGTATAATAATAAACTATTGCCCTCCTGACTTGCACAATTAAAAATGTTGTTCCTATGACAGGACTATTACACACCCTTTATACTACACCAATTCCGCACATTACATTACATATTATTATACATCTGTCACCATAACGCCATAAGTTACAGCATGCCATAATTTTGCGGGAAATGTGAATTTCAAATATGGAATGATTACGCACATAAGCGTCCTCTAATAATAAAAACAAACATGGCTGCCATCAGGGTATGACCAGATTCCACACAAAGAAGTTCACTGATTCTGTTTTAAACTTTTTGGATTTCGGCATTCTCATGATGTATCCTTGGAAGGAAAAGATGTATAATAATAAGGTTATTACGAGAATACCTCAAAGTATGCACTCAGACAGGAACCAGCGCATCGACCTCCGCTGCGCATCGATCGATACTACCACTGTACTGTCTTTGTGCATACTTTAAGGTATCCTTGTAATAACCTCATATTCATGCATAAACTAACTACATGGCATAAGAAGGTTACCTTTCCAGCAGTGTTGGAGCTGATATCTATCCATGTCTCAGCAGAGTTTAACCAAAATAAACCAAGTGATCTTTTGGTACTGAAAAAAAAATATGATTTCGTATTTTAAAGACGTATAATGGAAAAGGAATTTCATATATAAGTTATTATTTGTGCACTATCGTATATGGTATGGATCCATATGAAGATGTTGGAATGTGAAGGTAAGTCATATGGATCCATATAAAGATGTTGGAATGTGAAGGTAAGTCACATATAAACAAAGTACTTACTTATGTGCTATCATATATGGTATAGATCCATATAAAGCCATTGGGTTGTGCAGCTCATATTCAAATACATCTAAATTATATAAACGATAGGGATCAGTATCTCTGTAAAACAAATGGAAAAACATTAATCCTCGGGATTGTGCAATAGAATCAAGGAATCTTTTCGTTAGCATTATTGATTTGCACAAACTATCTCAGTGCACATAAACCTGTGTTGATTGAAAAAGAGAACAGACATCACAATGCAATGTCAAAATCTGTATACCAAGTCCAAAACAGTGACTGCAATCGTGTAACATTGACATGCAGTAGCAGACAAGTGTACTCACGTAGTTGTCTTGAGTGCGAAAGTGTCAGCATGTTCTGGAATTCCGTAAACATGATCAAATCCAACAAAGGAGAAGTCCAGGCTGATAGACTCCGGACCTGTGTATGAATCAATTCATTATTACCAAATGATGATAAAATTATATTAATAAACTGATTAAAGCAATTGATTGCTAGTTGCAATTATCTTTTTACCATTTGGTTTGGAATCGTGATGAGTTTTGAATTTCTCCTCCCATAAATCAGATTCTTCTCGAGGTATTGGCGGTTTATTTTTTAATTGTTTATCTTCTTCCTCTTTTTTCTTCAATAGTTCTTCCTCATTATCATCATTATCAACATTTTCCTCTTCATCATGTTCTTCATCCTCCTCATTTTTTTCTTCTACCTGAGTTTCGTCCCTGTAAGGATAAACCAAAATACAAGTTTTGCAAATAAAATGTTAGAAAGTTATGATACATGTGATTTAGGGTTTGATTAAGGTTGATAGTTTGGGCTGTCATCATCTTCATTACGATAAAATTAACAATGTACCCTGTAATTTAATTGAGATGGAGTGTGACAGTTAACTGCTATTGACCTCATGGAAATTTTAAGGATTACTTAAGGTAAGGTGGCACATGAATGTTTTAAATTAGTGGTATCTGACTACTGAACACTGGCATCATATAAGTTGTTGTATCGGATTTATTTCATCCCACCAAAATAATTTAACTCCTACCCTGAATGAGTGAGAAACACCCTGAATGGGAATGCTAAGTCCTCTGGCAAAGATTTATTTACTAACATGTGCAATTTTAGAGGGAACCTTGGTTTAGGTCCACAGGTGATTGTGTTCGTCCAAGCCTGGTTGCTGCTGGTATAAGGAGGGCAACTTGACACAGTATATTATTTTCAATCCTGGCTGCTCGACCAAAAGATTGAACATATTAATACAATTATACTTTGCTAGAATAAGTGTAATTGAGTTAGGGTTTGTACGATTCTAAAGAGTGGAACAGCCTCAACATATAGTGCTGGATTCCACTCACCTGGCAGGTAAAAATGTTTGAACTATGGAAGAGACAGCAGATTGCAACATGTTACCAGCTCGTGTCAACAATCTGAGAGAAGTAAAAATGTGATTTGAGGTTGTAAAAAGGCATAAAAACAAAACCCGATATCAGAGATAAATTGAAACATACAATTTTTTGCAATCACAATATTAAAAGCAAAAATGTAATAAAGACGTCTACATGTATGTATTATATTTATGTAATCTAGGATATCAGCCTGTCATTGTTTTAAGATAGAGAAATGGTTATTTTCATTTTGCATTACGCAAATGTATTTATTAATTTTACAAATGTGCTATAATCTTCAGCTTAGAATGTATAGTAAATAGTTTCCAAGAAGCCAATTTTACTAGTTACTAGTAAAAACCAACAACTCAGACAATACTCTCAATGTTGATATTTGCAACCATGCAGACATTAAATATTTACATCTCATTATGCTCTTCACAAGACCACACCACTCTCATCTCGGAAAACCACCATTTTAGAATTTTTAGCGGCAAATTTTACTGAATTTTAGCTCACCAACTCCCTAAATTAATATGGTTATAGACATGTATTTACAGACCCCTCTGCAAATGTTATACTATAATAAGTATTCAGGTAATAAAAAAATATTTCTCAATATAAAAAAAAAATCTGTTGCGGCGTTGATTGCCGTCAGCATTTTGTAGCAGCTCATATTTTTATGAACCTGTGGTCTTAGACAAAAAACAATGGGGTGTGGTGAGTTAAATGGACAAATTGAGACTAATACTGTATTTTGAAATTTGGTACATTTCTGTTCAAATCAGAAGATGAGAAAATAATTATGCAAATAATAATCCTATCTTTTTAATAGATTTTATGTTAAATTATTCAACACATGCTGTTAACATAAGCGCACACCCGTACAATACAAGAAATATGGTATGGCATTTTGTGCTGTGAAGAAGTCAGTGTATATACCATGTACAAACAATGAGATTGGATATGTCAGTATAACTATTCAGTGTATATACCATATACCAACAATGAGATGGGATATATCAGTATAACTATTCAGTGCATATACCATGTACCAACAATGAGATGGGATATGTCAGTACAACTATTCAGTGCATATACCATGTACCAACAATGAGATGGAATATATCAGTATAACTATTCAGTGTATATACCATGTACAAACAATGAGATGGGATATGTCAGTATAACTATTCAGTGCATATACCATATACCAACAATGAGATGGGATATGTCAGTATAACTATTCAGTGTATATACCATATACAAACAATGAGATGGGATATGTCAGTATAACTATTCAGTGTATATACCATGTACCAACAATGAGATTGGATATGTCAGTATAACTATTCAGTGCATATACCATGTACCAACAATGAGATGGGATATGTCAGTATAACTATTCAGTGTATATACCATGTACCAACAATGAGATGGGATATGTCAGTACAACTATTCAGTGTATATACCATGTACAAACAATGAGATGGGATATGTCAGTATAACATTCAGTGCATATACCATGTACCAACAATGAGATGGGATATGTCAGTATAACTATTCAGTGTATATACCATGTACCAACAATGAGATTGGATATGTCAGTATAACTATTCAGTGCATATACCATGTACCAACAATGAGATGGGATATGTCAGTATAACTATTCAGTGTATATACCATGTACCAACAATGAGATGGGATATCAATTAACAAATTGCCTGCTGTAGTTTCTTTTATACAATATATATCAGCAATCCATGAAAGCTTTCAGCAGTTGATAAACCAGATAGATTACAGTTACATGATTACTACTTGATAGTAATGTGTCAGATACTCACTTCGGTGTTTTTTCCTGAAGATGCTCAAACGATAATAATCCTCTGGAATTGACACTTAACACTAATTCCTGATTCTCCATGAAATCTACTCTAAATGGATTAGCTGTCAATACCAATGTAGATTTACCACTATCACCCAGAGATATTTCGATGGAGTTATAATCCTGTTTCTCTATCTTCAATCTGTGTATTTAAAGTGAATAGATTCAAATATTGTTGGTTGTCGTGGCAATTCCAAGTCGAGTGGTGATTAAGAAGCATAACAGAATATTGTTTATCAAAATAAATTCAAAGTGTATAATAAATAAGATATGCTTACTTTGTCAAGTGTGGTTCATCCACCAATACATCAGGTACTTCATATCTTGGATTTATTGGATCAGCTTCATTTATTTTCAACCTTGCTATATTGTTTTCTATTGATATTAGTTCTAAAAGTAATTCTTTGTTGTCTATAGTGTTCAATAGTTTAAGACTAATAGATGAGCTGTCTATTTGCAAGGTATTTAGTTGTGCAATATACATGGTGTCACCTGTCTGTAACTTTCTGTTTCGCCTGAAATAAACAATTGAAAAGATTAACAATAACTAATAAGTTTCACACAGATACAAGATTTAGGCAGAGGGTTCGAGGCAGAGAAAAAGCTGAGTGAATATCCAGTCATAATGGCATCGCCATATGGCCTCGGTCATGTGGTTCGTGACGTAAGGGAAATGAATCTTGGGGTCATGGGGCTTCCCCTGACCTAGATTCTATCTCTCCATCATTGGCAGAACCACTGATTAATGCCTACAGTTCAAAATAGTCATTTTGACTGACCGGAGTCTATGGTGGGTAACTGAACGTAGTGAATTTGCATGTGTTCTGTGCATCAAATCACTAACTAAGAGAGCATTTCATTTTTTGTTTTGCTCTTAATAATTTTGTATGCTATTACATGTACACAAGCTTGAACACATATGCCATTGTGCAAATATTTTCTGACTATCCAAGCGACATGTAGCCATACATTTTGTACACCCTTTTAAAAGAGATAACTGGTAAACCTTCATTACTTACCTACAAAAACTACTTTGCTGACATGTCTTAAAATTATTTTTGTCCACTGTTTGGACTGTATACCATAGTACCATAAATAAAAGTAGAAATCTCATTATATATCTGCAATAAATAATAATAATCATATTTCCACAAAACTGAATTACATATTGGACATTCCACTGTTAAAAATAATACCTTGTACTAAGGATTTATAAGAAAAGGATATGCAACTCATGTGATGTGCCAAACATTCCCTGTTATAGCAAGCGCAGTGAAAGCAGCTGAAGGCTGCTTGTCATAGAGCTTGTTACAAAACAGAAGAAAATATGGAAGAAATCTATAGGAGATGTAATTTTGTTCGAGACAGTCATTCATGATAAAATATCTTCAGAATTTTATGACAATGGCTTGAAAACGGTTCAAATCATGTATTTGACCAAAGTCATACACTTGCAGCAACGTCTTGAATCCCGCTCAACTCGCATGTGGACTGCTGGATATTATTATAGCAAGTGCAGGAGGAGCAGCCTTTGTGATAAAACATCTTCAGAAATGTTGTTAAATGATTAGACAATATTTTTTGGGGAAAAGAAGTGAAAATAGTTTAACATTGAATGGTATCATTTTGGGCAGCAGCGACACACACGTCGTGTGTGCCACCATCTTGAACCCCACAGTTGAAATAATAACTTCATGCCTACAGATTATGCTCTTCAACGTTTTATGGTTACGTCAGTTTTATAGTAAATAACTTATCGACTGCACTAAGTCGTCAGGCATTAACTGCTATGATTTTTTTATTATAAATGAGGGTCATACCACTATCACCTTCCCCTAATCAACGCATTTTTTTTTCCAATTTAGAGTAGTCTAAGAGGTCACCTGGCCCCGGTCAAGCATTATTTGTGCCCTGGCAATAATCCAAACAGTTCAGACCATGAACACTTTAGTTCGATAGTCGGAGATAACATGGGATTCCATGCATGGGTCGGGCAACGTTTTTAACAAAGGATTTTCTGTTCGGAATAGTCAAGCTTCTTTCATTGTGCGATGTGTGCTAACGTTGCTTAAATTAACCAAGTGGCCAATAAGACTCGTCTCTTTTCATTGAAACAAGGAATGTCATCTGTATGTGTACTACAAGAGAAAAAAACTGAAATAATAAAATACACGTCAACCTGTTATTCGTGGGCGCCGCCATCTTGAATTAAACCCTGGATGTGAAGTTAGCTCCCGTATCGGATTCGTGTTCGGATGCGCAATAAAATGAATTGAGGTTTTGAATATTCTTGATTACGGAGGGAAATGCGGTGTCAAACAATCGTACAATTTGAATATCATGTAAAATATGTTTTATGTTTTGTGTTCATCAGTTCTCATAATTTGTTATACTTTTATTGCTATTGTGCTGATAGAAATACTGTATTTCTAAATAAGCAATAAATTATTATTATTATTTTAGGATGAAAGTATAATAGTTCTTACCTGGGTGTTGGTACGTGGGTGAGGTGCCGCCGGTGGGGCACTAAATAAGGTAACATTTTGGTCACAACGTTGAAAACACAATTTAGAGGTTAATTTACAGAAACGTTGTATTTCTAAAGCTGGAACGAAATAATCATGATCATAAATATGCACAACGTTTCAGTACGAGCACCGGACCCAGAACTTAAAACGAATTTGAATCTGAAACCGGGATTCTAACCGGCCAAATCTTTTTAAAAAAATGTTGATGGCGCCCCCATGGCTTCAAGAAGTTACATGTATTTCGAAGTTTCTGTAATGGTCATCAATGATATATTTGTGTTAATAGTCAAGCATTACCCTAAATAGGATACAGGATTAGACATGTTTTGTGGTCATTTTCCTTTTATTACACAATTTACATCAGTTTCAGCTTCAGTTTAGTTTATTGAGTGCACATACAATTTACCAGGAGAAGTTAACTTGAAAATGGTCACATACTAGTCGCAATAATCCAAAAACAGAATGTACGATATAAAATATATCTACGATTTCATGTGTTACTGTCTTGTATCAGTATTTATTTATTTATTTTTTTATAAAGGGCAATGTTTATGTTAATATTTTCGTTACTCATTAGAAAAATAAATTTGTCATTTGCGGAAATGGTCGTTAAAACGGTAAAAATTGGCGTGCATATATTTTCTTTTATCATTGTAAATAGGCATAGCATGATGAAGTGATGTGATGTTTTTTTTGAGGGGGTGTTTGTGTGTGTGTGTTTGGTCTTGAGTGCCGTTCTGATTCGATCTTTATGTAAATCATTATTGAAATACTAGTACTAGTTTTCCAGTTTAAAAAGCTGTTTGAATTTCTGTAAGTTTATTTTCATTAATCTCGTTTAATTTATCGTTTAAATGGTCAATGAATTGTTGTTTTAATTTGTAATTTTCTTTGCTCAGTGATTGTGAGTATTTTGTTTGTATTTATATATCATCTGTGTTTCTTTGATGTTGTCCAATTATGTCTTTATAACACCGAACCGAACTATTTATTCTTTTACTGCGTGTTGCTTCTTCCTTTACTAATTCGTTAGACGAGTTCATCTCCCTATTGTATTTTATTTGTTGTTTCTGTGTGAAAACGTGGATGTTCCCCCTAAATCTCTATATATGCCCGTTGTGTGGGTGTTACTTCTTACTTCCAGAACGAATCTGCAAAAATGTAAACGAATATCTTCGACCGTAGAATTGTACGCACTTTCTTATTCCCCAAACCTCACTGCCGTAAACAATTATTGCGCTACTTGTGTATGCTTAGATTTGATAAACAACGTGACCCAGTATCTTATACTTATACTTTATTAAACACATAAAATTCCCCAGGAGGAATTAAAATGGTTACATTTACACTAAACAAAACTAGACTAATAATATAAAACATTAAGACTAAAGTAATGATTAAATAATAATAATAATAATAATAATAATAATAATAATAATAATAATAATAATAATAATAATAATAATAATAATAATAATAATAATAATAATAATAATAATAATAATAATAATAATAATCGAAATAAAAAGAAATAAAAAACATGAATAGTAATATATTCCACGAACAGCAATAATAAAGGTAGAAGAAACCATTGTTAAAGACTAATAATATAAAACATTAAGACTAAAGTAATGATTAAATAATAATAATAATAATAATAATAATAATAATAATCGAAATAAAAAGAAATAAAAAACATGAATAGTAATATATTCCACGAACAGCAATAATAAAGGTAGAAGAAACCATTGTTAAAAAGTAATAACAATAATAATGCGTTAATGCATTAAGGGTTAAAAATCTTGGAGGTGTTGCTGTCTTAAGTCGAGGTCAGTTTTAATGAATTGTCCGAGTGTGATATGAAATGAGGTAAAATTATAACTCATTGTCAGTTAAAATTGTTCATTAATTGTAAAATTATCAAAATTATTAATTTGTTTCTTACATTTCTCAAATATTAATTTTCTTTGGTCATTGTAAAATGGACAAGTCATGATGAAAGGAGCTACATGTATACTAATCAAATATAGTATTATATTATTATGTATTGCACATGGACTTTGGATTTCGTATAAGACGATTTTTTGGGGTTTAGGGAATTTCATAAATACTGGTCGAAACTAAAACTGAACGAAAGAAAGAGAGGACGGAACATACAAACTTGGTTTCAATCTGAGTGACATCAATAATGACAACTGGTTACAGGCCTGGACATAATAATAATCATCATCTGGTCAGGAAAATCGCTAAATTGACAACATAGAAACAACATCATACATTGAAACAACCTGCTTCACAAACTAAAATTGGCTAATTTATAACAAAAGAATGTTTGCTTTGGGGGATATTGTTGTTGTTTACAACAAAACCAACAAAATATATCTATACTCAGACTAGTATTAAATACAATGTAATGTATTACTAGTCTGAGATCTATAATTGCTTCAGTGCCTGGAAGATCATTTCAAATAAATAAATAAATAAATAAATAAATAAATAAATAAATAAATAAATAAATAAATAAATAAATAAATTATTATTATTACAATTAATAATTAAACTTGAACAGTTTCGGTCAGGTTTCGGTGATACCTCTATGCCGCCCCTTTAATAGCTCACCTTAGAAGTAATGGAAATACCCGGATGTACCAGAGGAAAGTAAAAGCAACACCCAAACACATTCTCGGTTTCATTGATTGTCAGTTGCGAAGGGAGTGTGTATATATTTTTTTTTATACACACTCTGGTGTGTATTTATTTAAACAAATGTAGCTGAGTAGATACAATAAGCGAACTGATCTTTGGTCACAACTTGGAAGAGAAGGCATGTCGCTCTGCGGAGGTTCTAACTCAGTGGAAATATCAAGTGAGTTGTTATCGGGTGTTGACGGAAGCTATGCTCGGTGCTGTGCTCTTTGCGCTTGCCGAGCGTAGCTTGTTTATTTTATCGCTCTCGGTGACACATGCGGTCACTTCTTGGGTGACTGTGGTTTGGTGGGTGTTGTTAGGTCCGGTGGCGGCGTCCCATATGTGACGGTGACAGAGTTTGTAAGACGCTGGGTAAGACGTATGCTGGATGATATAACGCGTGATGATTTCGTAGTTTGTATTCTGCGAATAACACTTCCGGATGGGATCGCATGTAATCATAACTGGCTTGCTAGAAGTAACCGAGTTGGAAAGATATCTACTCCTAGAAACTAGCTAAAAATTTACGACGTATTGAATGCGAATAAAATAAAATAAATAAAATCTGAATATGATAGTCTTACAAAGCCGACAAACTAGGAATACATCTTCACAAAATGGGAAAGAAAATTATAATAATAAATAAACTACGTAATTAACTACGACAAGACTATGAAATAGATAGCATGGAAATGACAATAAACGTGCAAATTATGAAAATAGTTTATGTGGCTGTACATAACTCAGAATATTGTCTAATATGTCTTTGACACTGGAAGAGGCAGGTATAACATAAATGCTGAAAACATAATATGACCAGTCAAACAGAAAATTGAAAACATTTTCTTGAAAAGACACATCTCAAAACCCCAACCCTCCAGCACCCTAATTTAATTGTTATATTCCCCTCTAGATAATTATCGATGTCCTCAAAATGGGACATATACAATTAATTTAGAGGGTTGGAGGGTAGAGATATAGGTTAGGATTAGGAGTGGGGGTACAAAAAATTCACGTCTTTCCATTTTCTTCTCAATTGCAACTTGTAGGAAGATTTGGTAAACATGAGTATAAAACATTTATCAATTGCTTCCTGGCAAATGAAATGAAGTATGTCTAGCAAAACCAAATAATCATTAATAATCTTATAAAACATACTTTTTATTAACAGTTATTTTCAAGCTAACCATATTTTAAAGAAACCTGTTCAATTTGAATTCTGAAGGGTACCTCTGGGTACAGTGATCTTAAGGGGGCATATCAAGGGGTTGGGGTTTGATTTTGTTTACAACTACATATTTTTAGGCTAATTCATGATAATTTATAGAATCAATTTATAACAAATCAAGAGATGGATGTAAAGTCTTGATAAACTAATATTTACACAACTTGAAAATTAAGTGAGAAAATTGACAAAAAAGATAAGACTGTAATGAATTTTCTGGAGACTCTGTACCTTTAATAATGAATGAATAAATCACTTTTCATTTCTTGTAGACATGTCTGGTGACCTCAAGAAAGGCTACCTTAGACGATATGGTAAGTAATTACTAAATCTGTGTGTTTTGACTTTTGTCTGGACCAATTA
Source organism: Saccoglossus kowalevskii (assembly GCF_978046115.1). NCBI lineage: Eukaryota > Metazoa > Hemichordata > Enteropneusta > Harrimaniidae > Saccoglossus > Saccoglossus kowalevskii. The sequence goes on along the minus strand of NC_140642.1, from coordinate 28,013,605 downwards.
CATTCAAACTTGCATGCATCTTGGGATACATATGCATATCCATTGGTTTTGCCATTCAAAGTGGCCAAATGGCAGCCATTTTTGTGCTAAAAATTCATTCAAATTTAGTACACATATTGAGCATTTTTTTCCTCATCAGAGACCCACACTACTATTTACAAAAATACAAACCATTCTAGCAGCATTCTTGATACTATTATACTATCACATGGAAAAACATGAAGTGTCAATCTGACCTGATCAGCAAAATGAATAAATGCAAAACACAATTATAGTGAATAGTGAGGGATGGACCATTAGAGACTCTGGGAGAGGCGTTGGCAGCTAAATTGTGCAAAATATTTGTTTTTCTTTATTTAGTTTTGTGCTAATTTTTTAATTTTTAATTATTCCACGATGATTTTTTGTATGTTGAATATTTCGTTTTCTGTTATTGATTTTTATTCAGGATTTTTTTCTATGCAAATTATTTTTTCCAATTCTGCCCCCAGAGTTTCTAATGGTCAAAAATAACAATTTTATAGTATAGTAAAATTTCATTGACTTAACTGCCAAGTGTCACATTTTCTATTTGATATTTATTCTTGTTTCATAGGAGGTTTTTTATTTAAAAGTTGGAAGAAAAGATACTTTGTTTTATATCAAGATGGTCATCTTGCATGGTACGAAGGACCAGGTGGATCTAGAGAAGGCCTAGTCAATATCAAACGTGAAGTATCCATGTTACGAATTGGACAACAGTGTTCACACGATGCACCTAAATTACCAAGTGTACATGATAATATTGGTAATATGATTGCTCTATCTACTACTGGTAAAAAGACGCACTATGTGCTGTCTGCAGACCAGAATGAGTTAATGTAAGTTAATTAGTATGACATAAATTTGAATTTGGAATTATAAGTTGATTTGATGGAAATGACATGATTTGAAGATGATTTGATGCAAATGACATGTGATTTGAGAAGTTGGTTTGATGGAAATGACATGATTTGAAGAGAGTTGATGCAAATGACACATGATTTGAAAATGGTTTGATGCAAATGACATGTGATTTGAGAAGTTAGTTTGATGGAAATGAAATGTCATGTGTTAGGATGAACTTAATTTGAGCTAGTTCATTTTGTGTATTTATCATGTTATGCTACGTTAAGGATTGATGTGCTTTCTGATTGGCTGAGACAGTAATGCATATTTAATGACTTGTACCACAATGCCTTGTGTTTGTTCTTCTCATATTGTCTGTCAATAAAAGACGTATAGATCACTCTGATTCTAGCCTGGTTATTTACTAGATGGACCATCGCAACCCAACATTATGAATTGAAGACAATTTTTAGCTCTGCTGTCGACTTTGTCGAGCGGAGCTTATCATTCGAGTGATTGTCCGTCGTCGTCCGTGTCAATGTTTTACTTTTTCGACTTCTTCTTGAAAATATATAAGTACTACATGTGGACCTCTCTCAGATTTGTTCATTTTGTAATGATATCTTTAATTCTCTAATTTTAGTGAATATTTTTGTCATTTTTGGTAAAAAAGTGACATTTTCAACTTCTTGTTAAAAACCGCAAGTTCAATTGCTTTGATATTATATATATATAGGTACTACATGTGGACCTCTCTCAGATTTGTTCAATTTGTAATGATATCTTTAATTCTCTAAATTTGGTGAATATTTTTGGTAAAAAGTATTTTGGTATTTTCGACTTTTTGTTAAAAATCAATTGCTTTGATATTACATATACAGGTACTACGTGTGGACCTCTTTCAGATTTGTTAATTTCGTGGTGATATTTTCAATTATCTAATTTTGATGATTATTTTTGTCATTGTAATGTTGGTGAAAAGTGATATTTTTGACTCCTTGTTGAAAACAGCAAGTCCCATTGCTTCGATACTGTACATATTGTTCATTTTCTAATGATATCTTCTGTTCTTTAATTGAAATGTGCATTACTAACAGCGGAGCTATCTCAGCCGACCAGCTGCTTGTTATGTGTACATTGTGATTTGATTAGTTTAACATGCATGGTACATGTATACGTGATTAAAAAAGTTAACAATAATTCTATATATTTCTTCATTACAGTGCATGGTTACAAGCGCTACATCAAGCTAGAGGGCTTCCTCCTCCAAATCAGCAAAATGCGGCAATGCCACAAGTTAACCAGTCAGGGGCACCACCACCAGGGTTCCAACCTAATGTCACACAAGGTAAAGATTACAAGGGACTGACACCTGTCTCATGCTGGTTCATGTAACTATCCCACAAAAGTAGGGACATAATAGTCGTATCTGTAACCTCTTGTCTTATCTCATGATTTAAGTATAACTGTAAAAATTCATATTTACCAGCTTATTATGGCTATTATTATTATTTGTCCCTGTTCAAACGAAGTTACAAACTGCATATAAATACAACTTTAGTGGTTTACAGTTAGCATACAAATTTACTAATTATTGTGTAGCCTGTGGAAAGGGTCAGACCAGATATTGATGATGAGTTGTGTGAATCTCTTATTTGCCTATGATCATATTTCTAATTACCGGTATCTTAACAGCCTTCTGATGTTGTATTTTTTTCCATTCATAAAGGCCTTCAGCAGGTGATGTATGCAGTCAGTTATGATTTCAATTATAATTTCAGATTATCCTCCACCATATCCTGGACTACCTTCTCAACAAGGATTTCAACAAGGTGGAAGACCTTACCCTGTACAAAGAGGAGGTGGCGCTAGAGGACCAGCACAACAGACTGTTGTTGTGCAGAATGATAGAGGTGGTGGTGGGGATGGCTTTGCTACGGGTATGATGTTAGGTGCAACAATGGGATATGGTTGGGGCTATGGTCCCGGTTTAGGATGGGGTTGGGGGCATCATCATCATTATCATGATCATCACCATGACCACCACCACCATGATGGAGGTGACCATGGAGGTGGTGATCAAGGTGGTGGTGACTATGGAGGAGGAGGTGACTATGGAGGAGGAGGTGACTATGGGGGAGGTGGTGACTATGGGGGAGGTGACTATGGTGGAGCAGATTATGGTGGAGGGGATTATGGTGGTGACTTTGGGGGTGACGACTTTGGAGGGGGAGATTTTGGAGGAGACGATTTTGGAGGTGGCGATTTTGGTGGAGATTTTGGAGGTGATTTTTGAGCACCTTACGACCCAAGTCTACTTAATTGAAGCATCAACATAACACATGGTCCCATAGGCCTAGAAAAACAAATTTATTGTCAACGGTAACTGGTTTAACAATATCAATGCGTTTACACTTTTTTAATTTTTTTAATTGGTATTATTTTTATTTTTCATGAAAATAAAATTTTATCTAAAATTTTGACAAAAAACATATTTTTAATTGACATGGCGGATTTACCAGTAACATGAATATTTGGGTGGGGGGTCGCATAATATGAGGTTATTACAAGGGTACTGTAAAGTATGCACATAGACAGTAAAGAGGGGGTATCGACCGGCGCTCAAGTGAGGTCAATGTGTTCGCATACTGTTTTGAGTGCATACTTATCCTCGTAATATCCATATTATTATACATCTTTGGGATTGCCAAAATTCAAAATGTTTCGAACAGATTTAGTGAATATTATTGTATTGGGTCTGGTCAAACCCTGGGGGTTGCAATGTTTGTTTTTATTATTAGAGGACTCTCACACATGTAATTGTTCCATACTTGGAATTTCCTAATATGGTAGAATGCAAATACCCAGTGCAATACCGCAAAATTACTACATGCTGTAACTTATGGCGTTATGTGTCAGATGTATAATAATACTGAGTAACTGTGCAGGGAAAGATCCTACACCAAACATAACTCCAAAAAGCTGTGCTAGTCTCATGGGGCCATTTACATATCTCTGCAGGCTAATGCTAAAATGGCAATAGCTGTGATTTGGAACAATATAGTGTTTGATTACAAATCTTTGACCAAATCTTACCAAAATATTATTTGAGACACTTGCATGTGCAAAGTGATCAACCCGAGGCTAATTTCACATAAAACGTGATGTGAAAACTAAGGGTTGTCATCATTCCTTTAAACGAGTCACCTGATGGGGACCATAAAAAATTGACAGACAATGCACACTATAAATTCATCAGTGAGCGGCTGTCACAGATGGCCTAGCCTCTCAAGATGTCAACGTATTTGACATTTTGCCATGGCCCCCTAGTTAGTTGTCATCTTGTACAGTAATTCCTGAAGTTTACTTGACACAATTGGATTTCAATAGATGGCGCCATCCGGAGAACTGGATAAAACCAATGGTCATTACAAATTGAGAGAGTGTTTTATTAAAAATAAAATAACAAAAGATTGATAGTTACAGATATTGAAATAGTGAAATAGCTATTCTCAAGGACACCGCTGCTTGGTGTCAATGAGAATTGAGAGAATAATGGTTCTTGAAATGATAGAGCTACATGTATTACATCTGTTGGTTTCATTTCCCCCATAATGCTTATTCAGATAGATGGAGAGGGGCAAGACATTGTGACAGAGTTAGTCAGTATGTTTTAATGAAGACTAGTATCGTTGACTTTGTGACCCTAGCAGTGTACCGGATTGTGATGTATTCATCAACCTTCAAGAATACCTAATTAATTATGTACATATTAATTAAAATCACATTTTAATGTTTCAAGCTGAGTGCTCATCCCATCATGTTGTGCATGATTAGTATGCTTAATTATTTGCCATTTGTTGATACCAAATTGGAGCAAGTCTGTTTTTAATTTGCCTTTATAAGAAGTAAAAAAAAAAAAAAAAGAGTACATTTATACCATGTGATCAATACATGTACTGTGACATTTGTAAATATATTCATCTACAAAATCAATCACTTGTTATCTATCAGTATGTCTGGCTCATGAAAATATGTTAAAACATAGTTAGAAAGATCTTAATATGAGCAAGGCTTCTATAGTTGCACTATGTTTTACTTTTCTGTACTTGCAATGTATAATTGTAATTATAAAATATTATATTTATTTTTGTTCACTCTGTAACCATTTACATATTTGCAAGTATGAGAGTAATTATTTAAATATCATACAGTTTTACCCCAAATTTATAATGTCTGTATAGTTGCATATTTTGACTTAATTATTTCACCTGTACACCATAAAATGAAAGGTTATTTCTTATCTTGGTTCTCCACATCATAATTCATCATTCATTTTATTGTATATGCTTCTGAACCAAAATATAACAATTATCTGTTAATAAAAAATTGTGAGAAATATTATTACTCATTTTATTACCATATTTATAGTTCTATACACTACCTGCATCAAATATTTGAGAAAAGTATGTTATAGTACTAACTAAGATGACCAGAGGATATTTATGTACCCTATTTGGCAATTGATGAATAGTAAATACCATTTTATTTCGAAATATAGCCTGATGAAAAATCACATATCACAACTATAAGCAAAAATTATTCAATAGTCTTTGAGAGGTTTTAATGCAGGTTACCTGCTTTTCAGAATTTCCATTTATATATGTGTATCTATTTACTCATGTGCTATAGACTTCAAGCCCAATACACATACAACAAAAATACAACAAAATAATGAAAAGACAGAGAATGCTAATCTGTTGATGACTATTTCTTTTCAGCATGTGCAAGGAAAGAATTTAGCAAGGTTTCGAAGAACTGTATATAGTATTTTGAGACTACTTTAAAATATAAAATTTATAGACGGAATGGTTTTGTATAGTATGGCAAAATGTATTTAATTATTGAATCTATGTAAAATAGAAAAACCATCCACAAATTTCTTTGTACATTTTGAAGTCTACCATTTCATTGTATAAGCTTATTTCCATATCGTGTGTGTGTGTGTGTGTGTGTGTGTGTTACATGGGACCAACTACTGCCTGTCGTTTCAAATCATCCACCATATACTTTTTTTAGTGTGCACAAAATGTAGGTCAGACTTGCTTTAGGTTACCCATGGATGTGGTTTATATGTACTTAACAGATTACATCCTCTTATTTAAAATTCAAATGTATTGTACAATTACAAAAATTCATGTACTTGTTATAATTATTGATATAAAAAAATATTTATAATGTATCATTTTGTGCTTTTCTGTCTGGTCATGAATTTTCTATAGTCTGCTGTTGGTTTGTCTTGTATGACTGAACCATACATAAAATTGAATCTACTGGCGTTTGAACCAAACAAACCTGCTGTACACAAATGTGATAATTTTGAAATATTAACTTGATGTTCTTTTGAGCATCTTCATTCTATGATTTTTTGTGTCAGATCATGAATATTCATAAATTGATCTTTATGCCAATCTAGCTCGCTTATACAGTTCACTTGCCTAATTTCAATATGCAAATTGTACGAGAATGATGACCACAAATCTTGAAAAGTCAATCACTAGGATGTCAATGTACATGTGAAGTTTTGACTAAAATAAAAAATCTTGTTTGACAGAAATAACTGCAAAATATGGGGACCGTTACACTGATGATTTGTCTGTCACATTTTCCCAGAAGTTCATGGACAAATTTTTTCCAAGTACATATTTGATGTGCTCCAGATTTTTTTTATGACCAGGTTAAAATTAGCCCAGAGTCTGGCCGTTGGTTTCTATTCTAACCAACGCCCAGTGAAACTCGCCTGAAAATTCAAATTCCATTATTCAAATTAGCAGAATGTGGTCGTGGCAGCAGTCGCTGTCGCTCAGCAACAAAATAAGACAGGGCGATCCATCAAATATTGACAGGGGCCTGTGGTTGGCTATTATTTTTAACCGCACTCACTCATTATTATTCATAAGTCTGAGTGTAACAACTAGGGGAAAACGAGAATTTCGCGCATGATATCGTGAGAGACTCCTCCCTACTTCCTTTTCTGTCTCTTTCGAAATTGAAACCAGGATCACGTGAGGATGCTTTGACATAATGTTGTTTGTGTCAGTTGTCCAATTACTGGTTCTCTGGGCTAGGTTCAAATTGGCTGACGAGTGGCCATGTTTTATTTAAAAAATAGCCTAAAAAGGTGTAGAGCCAAGGAGGCGCATTTAAATTAAAACTTGGTATGCATGCTGGATCACAAAAATTCATAATATGGGTAGTTTACAAACTGAGGGTCATATAAAACATACTTAGCTGCACTGTCATCATTCATTTTTGACTTCTTGAAAATGATCAGTGCAATTGCTTTGATATGATATGTTATATTTTGGTAACTTGAGGGGAACCTCTATCAGATATGTTCATTGCATGACCATATCATTAACTCTCTATTTTAAGTGAGTACGGTATGTTTTTGACTTCCTGAAAACTACCAGCCTGATTATACATAAATTTGTTTCACGATCTGATTCAAGATGGCCGAATGGGGGCCATTTTGTGTTAAAAAATCATCAAAATCAAGCATTTCTCTTCTGTTTACAGATGGATTTTGTTCAAACATTTTGTTTTTCAGATAAGATTCGAAATGGCTGACTGGCAGCCTTTTTGACTCCTGTGTGCGAAGCACAAAAGGGAGTCTTTGCAGTTACCCTGTCGTATGTCTGTATGTATGTATGTCACTTTTTTTGTTCCACCGTTATCTCAAGGACCACTAATCAAATTTTGATGAAACTTGGTACATAGATGCTCTGGGACAATGCGCAGAGTTGATTAGGTTTTGGTAAAAATCTATGAATATTAATTACCTAATTTGCATGATAATTAGCTGATTTTTAGCTGTCCCAATACTGTTCCACTGATATCTGAAGAACCACTCATTGGATTTTGATGAAATTTGGCACATGGATGCTCTGAACTAGTGCGCAGATTTGATTATTTTTGGGTAAAAATCTATGAATATTAATTACCTAATTTGCATGATAATTAGCTGATTTTAAGCTATTCTATGACTTTTCCACTGATTTTTGAAGAACCACTCATTGGATTTCAATGAAACTTGGCACATGGATGCTCTGAACTAATGCACAGATTAGATTAGTTTTTGGTAAAAATCTGTTAATATTATTAAATACCTAATTTACATAATGATTAATCAATTTTCAGCTTTTCCACTGATATCTCAAGTACTAATCATAACATTTCAATAAAACTTGGTACATAGGTGTCCTATGACACTGCACAGACCTGATGGTTTTTAGGGTAATATCAGTACATATTAATTACCTAATTTGCATAATTAATTAACTTTAGCTTTTGATATTTCGAGTAGTAATGATAACGTTTCAATGAAACTTGGTACATAGTTACTTGAGGACTGTGCAGAGACCTAATTAGTTTTTTGGTAAATATTTGTGCATATTAATCACCTTATTAGCATAATTAGTTAATTTTCAGCTTTTCACCTGATATCTCAAGTACTAATCATCACATTTCAATGAGACTTGCCACATAGATATTCTAGGACTATGCAGAGACCTGATTAATTTTGAGATAAAAAATTGTGCCTATTAATTACCTAATTTGCATAATTAGTTAATTTTTTGCTGTTCTATGGCTGTTGCACTGATGTCTAAAAACCACTCATTGGATTTCAATGAAACTTTTAAATAGTACCCATCACCTTTCAATGAACCTAAGACTCTGCACCATATTAGTTTTTGGTAAATATTTATGCTTCTTAATCACCTAATTAACATAATTAATTAATACTAATATCTCAAGTATTGATCATCACATTTGAATAAAACTTGGTACATAAATGCTCTAGGACAATAGACAGCCTGATTAATTTTGGGTTAAAATCTGTTCATATTAATTCTCTAATTAGCATAATAATTAATATTTTTTTGGTTCTAATCACATTCCAATGAAACTTGGTACATTGTGCAGACCTTATTAGTTTTACAACTAAATCTGTTCATATTTGTTACCTTATTTGCATAATTAGTTTTCAGCTATTCCATCAATATCTCAAGTATAAGTAATTTTGAATTAATTTTTAATGTGTCTCCAAAACTCTCAGCACACGGGAGTTTTTTCTAAGCTTTCTTTGATTGTTTTAATGAATGTGGTTCCGGTACCATATCTCTGACTTGCTTTGACTGATTATGTTCAAATTTTAAATATTCATTATACATCATGTCATAGATATACAGATATATTGGTTTGACAATCCTATTAAAAATGGCTGAATGGTGGCCATTTTTGTGCTAAAAAGTCATAAAATATCAAGCATTTATGGATTGATTTTGTTCAAACTTGGTACATACGTTGGACATTACCGGTTCCTATTATAATTGCACATTTTATTTTTCAGATCGGATTCAGAATGGCTGACTTGCGGTCATTTTGTTTTAATGAAAGGGCTTCTAGAGCCATATCTCTGACATGCTTTGACTGATTATGTTCAAATTTTATATATTCATTATACATTATGTTATAGATATATACATGTATTCAAAATGGCTGATTTTGAATGCTGTTCCAGAGCAATATCTCTCAATGTGGACAAGTACTCGTTTGACGATCAGATAACGTCAATCATTTTAATGTTATACAATCATCATAATCATATTCTTGAAATGGTTATATTCCAGCTATATTACTATAAACAAAACTATATATCTTAAATTCGATAACTAACGGGGACTGTATGTAGGTATGCTGTGGGGCTTTAGCATGTCAGTATGCAAAAAATATTACGTGTAGAGTATATGAAAACATGACCCGATATTTCATATTTTTCAGTCGGTCGCTGAGGACAACAATTTTTCTTTTGCCCTTATACTGCAGTCTTCTAACACATTAGCAGCCATCTTTGTTGGGATTTGATATCCCCGGCAAAACGATTTTAAAATTCATCATGCATGTCAGCCTGAGCATATAATACGTTTATATTATATTAACTTACAAAGCTATATATGTGACACCTTTATTATGTTAAGCATGTAATATGTGCACGGGAAAAATACCATGTGTAACTTCACTCATGTGAAGTGTGCTAGGAGTATACCATACATTGTGTGTGTTGAGAAATTACCAGTTTAAATGCTTACATAATGGGTTCAATGTTATTAAGGATACAAATTTGCTAAGGGTAAGTACTGTACTGAGTAATTACATGTCTCTGATTCAATCAACATGTACGTGTGTGAAAAACAAAAAAACAAACAATAATGTTAATATTTGCAGTGAACACAGTCGTACTGTTAACAATGTTTACAAATTGAAAGATTACTTGGTATATGTGATTATATAAAAGCTGGTGAAATACTACCCGTAATAACAAATAGTCTTCCAGATCAATGGTATATATTTACAACCACAAAGAAACAGAATATACAAGTCATTTTAAATCCATGTTTATACAATACACACATGTTACAAAAATGCATATTAGCTTTTTTTTGCATACAGGAAATGTATCATTAAGTTTGTAAGCTGAGTGAACACTATGGGTTAGTGGCTGTGTTCACTGCATCACAAGCAACTGTTCCATTGGATACAAATAATAATACTGTAACATGACTAATTTTCACTGGGTTTAAATTTCACTGATTTAGCATTTCAGGGACATTCAGTGGGTTTTAAATTCACGCTTTTATCATTTTTATAATGTGTTCTATGCTAAATTTTACATATTCACTGGGTTTTAATTAAGCACATTTGCCAGTCAGCGAAAATAAGCAAAATTAAAACCCAGTGAATAATTAACCCTTTTACAGTACCACATACATGTAGTGAATTTCTAGTTGCCATCTACATATGTCATGATGTTTGAAATTCCTTGAAATTGATAACACTACAATAATGAACTATAGTTGATCAAATATATACCGATAATCTATAATGAACTATTGTTGATCAATTATATATCGGTAATCTATAATGAACTATTGTTGATCAAATAAACACAGATTTCAACCAAGAACTAATCAATTATAGGATTATTGCAAAGTACATACCGGTAGTTTGTAAGCAAAATTTGGTTTGAAGCAATTGATGTGTCAAGTAAAAGGTACTCGCAAGATATACCACGGTGTCAGAGCAGACTTTGATCATAAACAATATGCACTTCCTAGGCTAGCTGTGTTTAGTGCGCAACAGGAATGTACGATGGGATACTAAATAAATTAATCGATAAACAAAACAATATGCCAGCTATTGATCAGTATATAACCCGGGAACGCCAAATTTTCAGATTCGATTTTTGGCCAAGTTACTCAAAGTGCCTTCAACTGAGTTCTGCAGACAAGTTTAGTAAAAGTTGACATCTACATTTTATTTATCAGTTACATGTTCAGAGTGCAATCACACACACACAGGCTATAACTTCACTGCATGGTTTCCTCTGTATACAGTGATGCACTCATTGACACACACTTTATAACATTAAGAACAACAACAAGGTTGTTATAATTATTTTATAAATATTGTTATGAATCAAAATGAATGATAGAATTCAAATTGACCAATCCATAATTAATATTAATGAGATGTGGAAAATGTTGAGCCATCAATAAACATATCTTCTCCCTTCTGCGCACAAATCTTGTCTATGTTAATTCCTCCTATCTTGACAATAGAATAACCTGCTTTATACTTGTGTTCAAGGTAGATAAAAAGATGAGAGCACCAGATCCAGATGAAATAAACTTTACTTTACATAGATGACAAAAGATACATTTCATTTTACTCAATATACTTTCTTATTTCAAACAACTAAAGAATGAGGGATTTATCAGTCTATCAATTCAAAATAAAGTTACAATTTCGGAGAATCTTTTTAAAAAATACAATATAAGTAGTATTTGTTATTTTAAGACATGCAAGCTCTATTATACTTTTTGAACTTAAAAAGCCATGTCATATTAAGATGCTAATAAAGGAATTTTCTATTCTATGGTCTTCTATTCTATTTATTCTATTCTATTTTATTCTATTCTACACAAGATGATATGCATATACAATAAAGTGTTCAGCTGTATGAACCATTGGAGTAAAAATTTTACTTAATTATTTACTAGTACAATGTTTCTGTAAATATAAAGATGTAAAACATGCTATGGGGGATGTTGTGATAAAGCTGTAGAGGACAGGAAACATAGAGTCATTAAGTAGAGGACGGAATTGACACTTCTCCACTTTGATAAAACCTAGTCGTTACACAACTAAAAAGACTGCTGGTACATCAAGGTGACATTACCTGTGATCACAACTGGTATTACATGCTGTTGTAGTAACAGTAAAAACAGTACCATAATGTGAACCGATCTGTATGAGCTAACATATATACCCACCCAGTATTGGCAGCTCACAGGAACTGAACGAGAGCCAGTCAATCACAAATGAGAAGGCTCACGTATATATAGATACACATGTCTACCATGCATCATCTGTATGTCAATTTGAATGCAGTATGACTGGAAGTGCATAGACCTTGTCAGCATGAGTGATTGAACTCTCAATAAGCACCAATCAGCTCAGAGTAGTTTGTGATCAGTTGGAGACTGTAAATAAACTTGAAGTGGAATGTGGCACGTTTCTGAAATTTTTTTAAAGTTAATTCAAATAGAGCATCAAGCAGCTAAACCCAGATAAATATCCGAAGCTATGCAAGGCAAATAGTTTGATAGTCAGCAATCAGTCCTCATGGATGGGGATTCCCAAATCTTGTCGGAGTTGATCCATTAGTCGAAGCATACGACGCTGAAATATAGAAATAAAACAAAATATAACAAACAGTTTGGAATATTGTATTATGGTCAAATCATCTGTAATTTACTAAATGCTATATGTTTGTAGTGAAATCCACTGCAACTTACTAAAAGCTGTTTTTGTAGTAGAATCAACTTACCTCATCCAGTTGTCCTCTTTTTCTCTCTACATGTTTATCAAATATTTGTTTGAGTACTCGATTGGAATATATCCCTCTGTTTAACACATCATTTGTCACATCTGATACAAACTCTAAATATTTCAATTCTTCCTCTCTAAAAATACAAACACATGTGACTGATGGAATGCAGGTACATAGTAAGGTTCAGTGAAGTCACTCACACTGGGTTCTGATATATGATGTCACTGATATTAGGTTCTGATAAGTCAAGTCACTGATACTGGGTTTCACATGGGTTCATGAAGTCGCTGCCAGTGGTTTCTCATAAGTGCAAACATTGACATTGGGTATGATGGGTATATGAAGTCAGTGACACTAAGTTCCAATGGGAGAATCTCATGGACATTGTTTGGATTCTCCATATGGAATCACCGACTATGGTTTCATATTTCTCCATTTGTCAATAGTATACATGTACTTACTCTTCCTTCACTCGTGCTGAGTTGAGCCTTCTAGGAAATTGCAAGCTGCTGTAAGAAAACAAAGAACATATTTTCAATGGACTGATGTAGATAACATCCTTGAAACATACATCAAAACTACAGACATAACACCATGTGAAACATCCATGAATCTGCATACATAGATTTACGTGAAACATTCATTAATCTGCATACATAGATTTATGTGAAACATCCATTAATCTGCATACATAGATTTATGTGAAACATCCATTAATCTGCATACATAGATTTATGTGAAACATCCATTAATCTGCATACATTGATTTATGTGAAACATCCATTAATCTGCATACATTGATTTATGTGAAACATCCATTAATCTGCATACATGGATTTATGTGAAACATCCATTAATCTGCATACATAGATTTATGTGAAACATCCATTAATCTGCATACATAGATTTATGTGAAACATCCATTAATCTGCATACATGGATTTATGTGAAACATCCATTAATCTGCATACATGGATTTATGTGAAACATCCATTAATCTGCATACATGGATTTATGTGAAACATTCATTAATCTGCATACATAAATTTATGTGAAACATCCATTAATCTGCATACATGGATTTATGTGAAACATCCATTAATCTGCATACATGGATTTATGTGAAACATCCATTAATCTGCATACATAGATTTATGTGAAACATCCATTAATCTGCATACAGATTTATGTGGAACATCCATTAATATGCATACATAGATTTATGTGAAACATCCGTTAATCTGCATACATAAATCTATGTGAAACATTCATCAATCTGCATACATAAATCTATGTGAAACATACATCAAATCTACATAAACAAATTTCATGTGAAACACATCAATCAGCATGATCACAATTTAGACATTTTGATTGTACCTAAAATAAAAAATATACATAAATACCTATAAAATGGTCTAGATGCACTTTGTTCTAAAGTCAAATCATCTTTAATTGGAGTTGTATTGTTCACATATTCATCATTATCTTCTAATCGCATTTTCTCAACCATTCTTGCTTGTTCTTCAACCCACTTTGCATGATCTGCATCTCTTTGTATTTTCAATGTTGGCACCAAACATAGCCTTGTCTTCTCTATATCACCGTATCGGATAGTTTTATTTAACGTCTGACTTGTATTCTGAGTTCTAATGAAATAAAGTAACCATATTAAAGTCAATGGAACACCAGTATTGCATGTACTATATTAAATGTGTAACAAGAAAAGGGGTTAATGAGTATAGCTGAACAATATATGGGTTATTGTTCTGATACATGTACATTGTGTACTACTGTATTAGCTTATTATAAGCACATAGCCAACAGAAGTGCAGGTAAACCAATAGTTGCATTGACTGTATACTGGGTTATTGAAATACGACTCTCTTTCATTTATGTAAGCACATGCTGTATCACATAGATATGATATTGGCAGCCAACATCTTTGTGCTCAGTATTTTTTGAGGGGTATTGTAGTCTTTAGTGATAAATTCTGGCCAAGTAGAAGGATATGAAAATAAGATGTATTGTTACCTTTCCATCTCCCCATTGTAATCAGCATAAGTATTCCGTGTAGATAACAAATCTTTTCCTTTGGAATCACTTTTTTCACTTTTCCTTTTGGGTGGGTTATAATTTTTGGATTGGGCTATCTTCGATTGTGCTTCTCTCTTCAGAGTTCTTGGGGTGTATGGTTTTTCTGGTTCAGTAAATCTATCGGCTTGAGTGTCCAGCAAATCTTTCTGATCCCACTTCTTTGTTTTTATTCCAGTTTTGGTATGTTGTTGCCACTCTGGAGGGATGTTTGATTTCATTGGTCTAGGGGTTCTATATGTACTTGGTGAATGCCTGGTGTCTTCAACAATATCATTCACCATATTGAAATTATCATATGACAGATTCTGAACAAATAACAACAAAAGTTTTTGACTGTGAAACTGACATATTGTTGTGGAACTGCAGCCAGGCTATACAAAGCTGCTGCTAAGCTGTATAGATATAGACATGTAATAAAGCTGTATAGATATAGACCTGCAGCAAAACTCTGTAGTAAAGCTATATAGATATATACCTGTAGTAAAGCTATATAGATATAGACCTGTCATAAAGCTATTTAGATATATACCTGTAGAAAAGCTATATAGATATAGACTTGTAGTAAAGCTATATAGATATAGACCTGTAGTAATATATATAGATATAGACATGTAGTAAAGCTGTATAGATATAGACCTGTAGTAAAGCTATATAGATATAGACCTGTAGTAAAGCTATATAGATATAGACTTGTAGTAAAGCTATATAGATATAGACCTGTAGTAAAGCTATATAGATATAGACCTGTAGTAAAGCTCTATAGATATAGACCTGTAGCAAAGCTATATAGATATAGACATGTAGTAAAGCTATATAGATATAGACCTGTAGTAAAGCTATATAGATATAGACATGTAGCAAAGCTATATATAGACCTGTAGTAAAGCTATATAAATATAGACATGTAGAAAAGCTATATAGATATAGACATGTAGCAAAGCTATATAGATATAGACCTGTAGTAAAGCTATATAGATATAGACCTGTAGTAAAGCTATATAGATATAGACCTGTAGTAAAGCTATATAGATATAGACATGTAGTAAAGCTGTATAGATATAGACCTGTAGTAAAGCTATATAGATATAGACCTGTAGTAAAGCTATATAGATATAGACCTGTAGTAAAGCTATATAGATATAGACATGTAGTAAAGCTGTATAGATATAGATCTGTAGTAAAGCTATATAGATATAGACCTGTAGTAAAGCTATATAGATATAGACCTGTAGTAAAGCTATATAGATATAGACCTGTAGTAAAGCTATATAGATATAGACATGTAGCAAAGCTGTATAGATATAGACCTGTAGTAAAGCTATATAGATATAGACCTGTAGTAAAGCTATATAGATATAGACCTGTAGCAAAGCTATATAAATATAGACATGTAGAAAAGCTATATAAATATAGACATGTAGAAAAGCTGTATAGATATAGACCTGTAGTAAAGCTATATAAATATAGACATGTAGAAAAGCTGTATAGATATAGACCTGTAGAAAAGCTGTATAGATATAGACCTGTAGAAAAGCTATATAGATATAGACATGTAGTAAAGCTATATAGATATAGACCTGTAGTAAAGCTATATAGATATAGACCTGTAGCAAAGATATATAGATATATACCTGTAGTAAAGCTATATAGATATAGACATGTAGTAAAGCTATATAGATATAGACCTGTAGCAAAGATATATAGATATATACCTGTAGTAAAGCTATATAGATATAGACATGTAGTAAAGCTATATAGATATAGACCTGTAGAAAAGCTATATAGATATAGACCTGTAGCAAAGCTATATAGATATAGACCTGTAGTAAAGCTATATAGATATAGACCTGTAGCAAAGCTATATAGATATAGACATGTAGTAAAGCTATATAGATATAGACCTGTAGAAAAGCTATATAGATATAGACCTGTAGCAAAGCTATATAGATATAGACCTGTAGTAAAGCTATATAGATATAGACCTGTAGCAAAGCTATATAGATATAGACCTGTAGCAACGCTGTAAAGATATAGACCTGTAGCAAAGCTGTGAAGATATAGACCTGTAGTAAAGCTATATAGATATAGACCTGTAGTAAAGCTATATAGATATAGACCTGTAGTAAAGCTATATAGATATAGACATGTAGAAAAGCTATATAGATATAGACCTGTAGTAAAGCTATATAGATATAGACATGTAGAAAAGCTGTATAGATATAGACCTGTAGTAAAGCTATATAGATATAGACCTGTAGTAAAGCTATATAGATATAACCATGTAGTAAAGCTATATAGATATAGACCTGTAGTAAAGCTATATAGATATAGACCTGTAGTAAAGCTGTATAGATATAGACCTGTAGTAAAGCTATATAGATATAGACCTGTAGAAAAGCTGTATAGATATAGACCTGTAGTAAAGCTGTATAGATATAGACCTGTAGTAAAGCTGTATAGATATAGACCTGTAGTAAAGCTATATAGATATAGACCTGTAGTAAAGCTATATAGATATAGACCTGTAGTAAAGCTATATAGATATAGACCTGTAAAAAAGCTGTATAGATAAAGACTTGTAGTAAAGCTATATAAATATAGACATGTAGAAAAGCTATATAAATATAGACATGTAGAAAAGCTGTATAGATAAAGACTTGTAGTAAAGCTATATAAATATAGACATGTAGAAAAGCTATATAAATATAGACATGTAGAAAAGCTGTATAGATATAGACCTGTAGTAAAGCTATATAAATATAGACATGTAGAAAAGCTGTATAGATATAGACCTGTAGAAAAGCTGTATAGATATAGACCTGTAGAAAAGCTATATAGATATAGACATGTAGTAAAGCTATATAGATATAGACCTGTAGTAAAGCTATGTAGATATAGACCTGTAGCAAAGCTATATAGATATAGACATGTAGTAAAGCTATATAGATATAGACCTGTAGTAAAGCTATATAGATATAGACCTGTAGAAAAGCTATATAGATATAGACCTGTAGCAAAGCTATATAGATATAGACCTGTAGTAAAGCTATATAGATATAGACCTGTAGCAAAGCTATATAGATATAGACCTGTAGCAACGCTGTAAAGATATAGACCTGTAGCAAAGCTGTGAAGATATAGACCTGTAGTAAAGCTCTATAGATAAAGACCTGTAGCAAAGCTATATAGATATAGACATGTAGAAAAGCTGTATAGATATAGACCTGTAGTAAAGCTATATAGATATAGACCTGTAGTAAAGCTATATAGATATAACCATGTAGTAAAGCTATATAGATATAGACCTGTAGTAAAGCTATATAGATATAGACCTGTAGTAAAGCTGTATAGATATAGACCTGTAGTAAAGCTATATAGATATAGACCTGTAGAAAAGCTGTATAGATATAGACCTGTAGTAAAGCTGTATAGATATAGACCTGCTGTATAGATATAGACCTGTAGTAAAGCTGTATAGATATAGACCTGTAGTAAAGCTATATAGATATAGACCTGTAGAAAAGTTGTATAGATATAGACCTATAGTACATCTGTATAGATATAGACCTGTAGTAAAGCTGTATAGATATAGACCTGTAGTAAAGCTATATAGATATAGACATGTAGTAAAGCTATATAGATATAGACCTGTAGTAAAGCTATATAGATATAGACCTGTAGTAAAGCTGTATAGATATAGACCTGTAGTAAAGCTGTATAGATATAGACCTGTAGTAAAGCTATATAGATATAGACCTGTAGAAAAGCTATATAGATATAGACCTATAGTAAATCTGTATAGATATAGACCTGTAGTAAAGCTGTATAGATATAGACCTGTAGTAAAGCTATATAGATATAGACCTGTAGAAAAGTTGTATAGATATAGACCTGTAGAAAAGCTGTATACATGTAGATATAGACCTGGAGTAAAGCTGTATAGATATAGACATGCAGCAAAGTTATATACATTGTAGACATACCCCTGTAGCAAAGGTATATAGAGATGTAGACCTGCAGCTGGCCATATAGAGTGGTAGACCTACAGCTAGCCTATTTGGAGATCTGCATCTAAGCTATATCAAAAACTGGACCTACATATAGAGTTGTAGACTTGCAGCTTCGATAAAGTAATACCTAACAATAAATAGATACAGTTAATATTACTCTATAAAATATATACTTACTATATCATAATTTTCATATCTGTCAGTTTTGGGTCTTGTATAGTCACGGTAACTTGCACTAGAACTAGCCCTGGAACTTATTCTAGATTCTCTTCCAAGATCTCTTCTTTTCTGATCTCTTACTGTATGTAAAAACAAAATAAAATAATTTTGGATTAAAGTGCCTGTGAAATGGCTGCTATTTTCACGCCTAAAATTATCCATTGATACATAAATATTATTATTTTTTATGTTTCTAAGCATAAATAATTTTTTTTAAGTGAAAAAATATGTTTTAACTCAGTCTACGGAAACTTTATTTTTGTTTATTTTAAAACGAGGCTCCTCATTAGCTTCTCATTTGCATACAGAAATTCCCCATGTGACGTCAGAAGGGGAAGTCGCTGGGCAGCTTGCATTGCCGATACGTGTAAATAAGGCAAATTTCTTGTGCTGTTTTCTCGTCTTTGACTAAACTACCACTTATGAACTTGTTCTTCGAGGAAGAATGGACCATAATGAACACATAGTATCAAGTTTGTTGCATGGAGTTGAGTCAGATGCGAAATATGTCCGGTCTGGTGTAGCTAGTCACCGTGATCGCCACCGAAGCACGTTTGTACACTGTCGCTGGACTCTGGCATTGGACAAAATCAAATTTGACGGCTGAATCGTCTTGTTATTTAGCAGGTTACTAGAAACTATTGATTTATAAAATAGAGAAATAATTTAAAAAAAACGACAAAACACAGTTACTAAATAAATGACTGCCGCGTTGTAATGGGTGAACGCGTCTGGTCATGAGGGGTACAAGTGCATGAATGGCGGCGTTTAATTGGATAACAAAAATAATTGAGAGCGACTCACATACAGACAAATTCAGAGTGGATTTAGCGTGATTTTCATGATTATGACATCATATTAAAAAAATACATTGACAGCTCAAGCCCGGATTCTTATTCCGTAAATTATTACGCCGATCAAGCTGCAAGTAAAGGCAACAAAGGTGTGAATTCGACATTCAACACCAATAACCGAACAATTCAGACACTTTTAGCCTGCGAAAATGAAAACAGCGTGAGGGCTGCGTAATTTCCTGTTTGTCTGACGCTTCGTTTTCGTGTCATTATCAAAATTACTGCTACCTTTTTACATAACACGGGTGGTCTCTATAGAGCGATAATCAGGATCGCAAAAAAAAATCAAATTATTTGAAACACATACTCGACGTCTCTCCCCCTTCTGAAATCCATCTCAGTGATCATGGGCTGGTCCGGGATCTATTTTTTCGAAAACGTTTTGTATTGTCGGCGTTTCTCGTTAAAACCTAGTTGTTTTGTCATGGACAAGGACAGTTTTTCAAAAAAAAAGAATCTGAGGTGCAGAAGTTGACACTGCATATGACACTGTTAGGAAGAAGTCCACCCCAACCTTTTCTCATTATTTTCACGGCTTTCGTCCACCGATTTCGCACCTTCAGATCGATTGGAAACGTGTAAATACTTACACTATGACTATACGCATTACTGCAACCGCCCACAACACAACGTTTAACCATCATAAAAGTTTGTTGTGAAAACAACTTCTAAAAATTCGCTCTCTCAAAAATTAAAATAAAATAGACAAAAGAAACGCCGATTAAAAAATGTATATCGTTTAAAAGTACAGTTGTACGTTGAATGACACAGTGATATAAAAGTACAGCCCAGGGGTATGGCTTCCTCTCATATTTTTGCATTTGGTGGCGCCCTTTCAGCGAGAGTCGGAAATCTGGAAACAATAGACCGTTTCAGAATAGGTGGGCGTGGCTACAGCACGGGAAATATCTCAAATTTACTTGGATACGAGTAATCATTTTCAGCAAAAAAAATCAATAATTGCCCATTTCAGTGGGGCACAGATCTAAAATGGGAAGCGTGTGGGTGGGCATTGCACAGGCACTTTAAACACAATATCAATATACATCTACACTGCACACAACCATATTATCCTACCTCCAGTCTATACCATAGTGTCAACGTCAATGCAAAAGTTTTCTCAACTAGAAAACAGAGCCAAACAATGTTTCGCTATAAATTTTTTATGGTTTCTGTGTTTTCTCAAGCCCAAACAATGTACTGTTCTGAATTCTCATAATGTCTGTGTTTTCTCAACAAGAAGTAGGCAGAGCCAAACAATGTGCTGACAGGAACTCTCATGGTGTCTGTGTTTTATAAATGAGAAACAGGGCCATATGAACTCCAATGCTGTGGTGGCAATTGGACTTCTATTTTTTTGAAAATAAAGGTTTAATTTCTATGCATC
Source organism: Saccoglossus kowalevskii (assembly GCF_978046115.1). NCBI lineage: Eukaryota > Metazoa > Hemichordata > Enteropneusta > Harrimaniidae > Saccoglossus > Saccoglossus kowalevskii. Next base: position 27,992,215 of record NC_140642.1, on the reverse strand, counting down.
ATTCAGGTCTCTTAAAATGCTACCTGTGTGTTTTTTTTTTAATTTATATATTTAAAAAAAATGGTATCTCTGTAAATAAAATATATCTCTGATGGTGCTAAAGTCTGACATTTTATTTTAAAACTACAATGTAACATGGTGCATGACACAGTCACTGATCCATTTTTTTTGTATTTGAAATTGACATGTATACAGCAGAATGTGCAATATGTTAAATAATGTGTAGATTATTCAGATTTAGACAAAATCAACATGACATACAACCCATGATACAACAATATTACATTGTACCATGATACTTGGTAGCAGAACAATATTTCTATAAATAGAATGGGAATAAATCCTATAAAATGCCTATTTTACAGCTAGTTATTTGTAGAAATACATACATGAAAATTAATAAGCATATTAATAAGTCTATTCATTTAAATAAATCATTTTCAGGTATTTTTGAAAGAATCATCAGCTGAGGCCAAAGATTATGAATGTTGAAATGGATGACAAGGTAGTTGTGCACACAGACAAAATGGAACGAAAAAAACTTAAATATAATGCATTTGACATATCTAAAGAGAGAACACAAATAAGCCAAACCATATCTGCTATATTAGAAGGACTTCCTCAATAAAAAATCACAATAACAACAGCTAACAACTGTTTTTATATGACCATAGATGCGTCTTTCTCACACACAGAATAAATAAAATACTCATGGAGAAAATATCAACAATCAATGTTTCACAGCCACTGTAGTCAATGTACATCAAAATCCACTGGAAGTGAATTTATACTTCCTTGCCCAGTTACATATGAGAAGTTTCTTACCATGAGGTTATACGAGAAACATCTCAAAATACACATGAACAGTTATAGTGATCTTATCAACTGAAGCCAGTAGAGGTCAATGCGATCCTGAAATGCTTAAGTGCATCAATATTTTCATAATCTTTTTATTATTATTATTTCTTTGCTTATAGTAATATTTCAATGAGAGGTAACTCAAATTGTCAACAAAAAATCCTTCATACATTTGCATTCAGTGACAAGTATCTATTTGTGTCACATATTATGGTAATTTGCTGTTCGATATAAACAAAGCTTGAATGTGATGTCCAAGAACCTGAATGTTTGTGATTTTAATCTCGGAATGAGTACAGAACAGTAAATTCTACTGTTGATGTATATTAATGGTGCTACTGGTGGTTTCATTTAATGCGAATATTTTCATGAAATTTTTTTGCTTCATTGCAATTATATTAATCCATATATGGCAGTGAGCTAAATACAAAGTTCAACTCAAAAAGGATATGGTGTACAAAATCCATTTTTTGCTGGTGTGGGACATTAAAACAAGCAGCCTATCGGCTGAGATAGCTCCGCTGTTAGCAATGCACATTTCAATTAAAGAACTGAAGACATCATTAGAAAATGAACAATATGAATAGTATCAAAGCAATCGGACTTACAGTTTTTAACAAGAAGTCGAAAATATCACTTTTTACCAAAAATTACAAAAATATTCACCAAAATAAATTAATTAGAGAATTGAAGACATCATCACAAAACGAACAAATCTGAGAGAGGTCCACATGTAGTACCTATATATGTAATATCAAAGCAATCGGACTTACAGTTTTCAACAAGAAGTCGAAAATATCACTTTTTACCAAAAATGACAAAAATATTCACCAAAATTAGAGAATTAAAGATATCATTACAAAATGAACAAATCTGAGAGAGGTCCACATGTAGTACCTATATATGTAATATCAAAGCAATTGCACTTGCGGTTTTTAACAAGAAGTCGAAAATATCAGTTTTTACCAAAAATGACAAAAATATTCACCAAAATTAGAGAATTGAAGATATCATCACAAAATGAACAAATCTGAGAGAGGTCCACATGTAGTACCTATATATGTAATATCAAAGCAATTGCACTTGCGGTTTTTAACAAGAAGTCGAAAATATCAGTTTTTACCAAAAATGACAGAAATATTCACCAAAATTAGAGAATTAAAGATATCAACATGAAATGAACAAACCTAAGAGAGGACTACCCAAGGTACATATACACCAAGTATCAAAGCATTTAGGCTTGTAGTTTTCAAGAAGAAGTCGAAAAAGTAAAACATTGACACGGACGACGGACGACGACGACGGACAATCACTCATATGATAAGCTCCGCTCGACAAAGTCGACAGCGGAGCTAAAAAACAGCCATCAATTTGATACTATGTTACAGTGTATAAACAGCAACATGAGTGGCTGAGTATTTATATCACTTTTCATCATAATGTAAATTTCAGAGCAAAGGGAATAATTACAGACAAGTTTAGAGTTTCATGAGAATGGGTTCCATGGATCAAATGAACATCACTAAACATCAACTGAGTAGAGTAGAGAAAATGAAACCTGACTAAAAATAAATTACAACCAATAACTGAAATTATCCATTTCCAACAGCAATACTAGGTTGCTGTATTTTCTTGTCTACCAGCATCATGAATAACTGGGGGAGGAGGATTATACACTATCCCTATGGTGTAGAATCACGACAGCTGTATGGTAGCCATCATTCAGGTATGTATACAATATTGTATATAAAATCTGATGCAGATAAATCATGTTTGGGAGAAAAAAATTGGAAAAAAACTAGGGTTCCTCATAACTGAAAATTTACCTTACCTTTAGTACTGATGGCCATTGACTTTGGTGGTTTCGTATCCACAGCAGCTACAACAAAAAATACTGTGATTTATCATCCGGTACTTGTCTTGACACACTATGTATGTACAATAAGTGTGTTTCTGTAACATGTTTCATAAGGCAGGGAAAGTCAGTTACTGGTACTGTATATCATATATGGCATTTACATGTTATAAGTAGTGACTAAACTAAAACATGTACCGGTACTCAAGATGGATGTATTACCGTATGTACAGCAAATATATGATGCTTCCAGCAATCAACAATGACATATAATTGGTTTAATTTTCACCAGTATAGTGGTTAGCATATGGGATTGGACGAAACATATAGTAAAAAGGATCACATAATTCAGTAGATAGTGTAGATAACTAACCTTTAGCACTGCTTACTCGCCTATAGTGAGCTGATAAATGATCTTGTATTAAATGTTGGTTACTAAGTCTAGTTGTGGTAGGTGCCAAAGCTGTCAAATTAAGAATAGTGTTATAATTGAGATGAGATACCAGCTGACACCAACTGACTATTCAACTGGAAACATTGCAAAACAACCTGTAATGGAATTATAACTGGGACCAAAGCAATTCAAGGTCTATTCTCACAATTGCTGTGCTAGCATTTCAAAATAATGGCATCTTTTTGACAAAATGTGATTACATGTATTAATCCCAATTAAGACATTTTCAAATAGACAGTGGCAAATTTTCATTTTTAATTTTTTTTCAGAAATAATGGTTGATTTTAAAAGGTTTTTGTTGTTGCCATTTTTCATTTTTTTTAATCCACTTTAATAGCCAAAATTTCCTCTGCGATACCTATTAAAGTCTCACATGGTCAGATGTTAGGATGAACCCCATATACACATGTACCGGTAAACAGTACCTACACATGGGTTTTTGTTTGTATATTATGCAATGCAAGTTTGCAACAGACCAGAATTACCGGTAATTCATTTAAGCATGTGACATTTGGAAATGATGTGTATTCAATACATGAACCCATGACGTGCATCTCAAAATCACATGTCATTCAATGTATAGACCCATGACGTGCATCTCAAAATCACATGTCATTCAATGTATGAATCCATGACGTGCATCTCAAAATCACATGTCATTCAATTCATGAACCCATGACGTGCATCTCAAAATCACATGTCATTCAATGTATAGACCCATGACGTGCATCTCAAAATCACATGTCATTCAATGTATGAATCCATGACGTGCATCTCAAAATCACATGTCATTCAATTCATGAACCCATGACGTGCATCTCAAAATCACATGTCATTCAATTCATGAACCCATGACGTGCATCTCAAAATCAGATGTCATTCAATGTATGGACCCATAATGTGCATCTCAAAATCACATGTCATTCAATGCATGATCTCATGACGTGCATCTAAAAATCACATGTCATTCAATGCATGGTTCCATGACGTGCATTTCAAAATCACATGTCATTCAATGTATGGACCCATGACGTTCATCTCAAAATCACATGTCATTCAATGCATGGTTCCATGATGTGCATCTCAAAATCACATGTCATTCAATGCATGATCTCATGACGTGCATCTAAAAATCACATGTCATTCAATGTATGGACCCATGATGTGCATCTCAAAATCACATGTCATTCAATGCATGGACCCATAACGTGCATCTCAAAATCACATGTCATTCAATGCATGGACCCATGACGTGCATCTCAAAATCACATGTCATTCAATGCATGGACCCATGACGTACATCTAAAAATCACATGTCATTCAATGCATGGACCCATGATGTGCATCTCAAAATCACATGTCATTCAATGCATGGACCCATGATGTGCATCTCAAAATCACATGTCATTCAATGCATGGACCCATGCTGTGCATCTCAAAATCACATGTCATTCAATGCATGGACCCATGACGTGCATCTCAAAATCACATGTCATTCAATGCATGGACCCATGATGTGCATCTCAAAATCACATGTCATTCAATGCATGGACCCATGATGTGCATCTCAAAATCACATGTCATTCAATGCATGGACCCATGACGTGCATCTCAAAATCACATGTCATTCAATTCATGGACCCATGATGTGCATCTCAAAATCACATGTCATTCAATGCATGGACCCATGATGTGCATCTCAAAATCACATGTCATTCAATGCATAGACCCATGACGTGCATCTCAAAATCACATGTCATTCAATGCATGGACCCATGATGTGCATCTCAAAATCACATGTCATTCAATGCATGTACCCATGATGTGCATCTCAAAATCACATGTCATTCAATGCATGGACCCATGACGTGCATCTCAAGATTCCATGGCATTTAATGTATGTACCCATGATGGAATAGCAGAAATGCTTAGTTTAGGTATATTTTAAGAATAATCACAAGTCTGCTATTTTTTATCAGATTGTGAAACAAATTCACATGTATGACTTATTATGTGAAAATGTGATTGGTCCCCGATGTCTGATATATAAATTTATATTTATGTTTTGTTCAAAGTGATTAATAGTAGCTCTATTTGAGATGTGGAAACCTTTATCTGTAGGAAAAATACAGTTGACAAGACAGTCACTATCAAGTGTTGTCACTATTTGTCACACACAAAAAGTTGTTTGCATTCAAAAGGAAAAGCAATTCACCATTTTACACTATATGATTGGTCTAATAGCCTTTTAATAAGAAAAATAGCAGGCTTATCATATTTTGAGCACTATTTACTGTTTTTACTACATGTAAGAGTGGAAAGATTTATTATACTTACCACTACTCTTGAGGGCCACATGACCTTTAACTGGACCTTTAAGGCCATCATAGACAGTGGATGGTGCACCTGTTGATGAAAATATATATATAAATATTCTTACATATGATTGTATGCAATATGATTGGTTGAAAAAAAATTGAGCAATCAGAGTGATTGCCCATTTGAGGTCACCATGGGCTGCCTGGTATTTTTGAGTAAAATGCACCATCATAACACCACTAGCCTACTACATGCTAGTACTGTTACGGTACAGTTGGTATTTTTTCTGTCAGTATTCCCACAGTATACTGACCTACTTCTAACCAAACAAGTTAAGAAAATAAAACTGGAAGCTCATTAGTAATTATATCAATACGTGTGTGACTTTGGAATGTTTTCATTTCAAACTAGAACTGTATTATTGAGGTGCGCATAAAAAACATCAGTTGACATCACACACATCTGATACAATATACTGTATTTGTTAATAGTAATTTTGAAAAATCGATCGTTTTTGGCATCGACATATTTTTGCTTGGAAATGCAAGGGCGATAAGACTCGATATTCAAAGACGCAGGTTGTTTGGATTGAACTGCTTCTTTTGTTTCGAGTTTGTTGTAAGTCTAGAAACATAACAATGTTGTTTTTTAGTGAATACAGAATATGTTTTGTTTCAATACAGCATTTTGATATGCCAATCGGGCAATTTTAACAAACTCTTACTGGAGCGTTCCCTGTATAAATAGTCCTTTACTCTCCAAAAATTGACAATGGTACTAGCCCAGAATGGACTTCCTGTTCAGCGCGTCTTTGATTGTAGCAATGTTTACACCACTGTACGGAAATTTGCAAACTCGCGAATTTGACAATATTCACTCGAGCGTTCTAGGATAGTGGGAATAGAAGAATATAGATAGAAATACATCACACATGAAGATTGATGACTCAATTGCTGGCCGGAATGGATGTATTTAGTGTTCATTTCTATGTAATATGTCTACACTTGTGATTCTCAATTTTGATGTGTAAAATCATATCGCTGATGTGGATGGCAACGGCTGACAGATTGTTTTGATTCTGTGGCTCTGTTGGCATGGGCAACTGGTTTTTAGGTTTCGTTTTTATTAATATTGTGACGTTTACTTGGCCGTATTTTGTATATACCAGTCAGACACTGACAACAAGTGAGAAAACGGGCCGGGACATAGTCAACATGGGATTCTGAAGGCCTTGGAGAAAGCATCATCGTACAACATTAATGAATGAAATTTACATTACAATCTCATGCTTCCGAACAATCCGACATTTATGCTGGAGAACAAATTATAAAAGTACTGTCTACGATATACTGCAAAGTGAAAATAATATACCTATTTAACCGTTGTTGATTTTCGTACAAAATTCCAAGAACACAAAACAAACAACTGACAACAATCGACAAAACAAAAACAAACAAACAAAAAACTGCCGTGTACACTACACAGTCACTGTAGTCACACCAGTAAGAAAAAGATACTGTGGAACTCATGGCAAATGTAAATACAGAATAAATGTTAAACAATATTTAAAAAAAAAATTGCAGTTCGCAGCCTCTATGGACAAGTTCACAACCTCTAATATTGCAAAACCGTCAGTTTTGAACTGAACTTTAAATCTCATTAGGATTTCCACATGAAGTTACACAGATTGAAAAAAATGCAATATTAAAACAAGTAAAAATAATGCCAATTTGTCAAGACTATATACTAAATTTTCTTATTTTGGGGGTATTTTTGTGACTGTACATGTATGCATTACAGCTGTTCTGAGAATTATTCGGACAATCAGTTAGCAATATATCTTGGAACTTTGCAAAACACTTGGGTCTTTTCCAATCTAGACTTGATGGCGCCGTTGTATTGGCACGTCCACAATTGGAATCCTTCCATTATCTTGCAAGATGCGGGTAAAACGCTGTTTTCAAAACAACACGCGTTGGTTACCATATATTAACAGGTTATATGTTGTATATGCATTCAAAGTGTTATTTTAAATTGTTATAACCATCTGAGTCCACCTGACATAGCGCAATTTACAAAACAACTCCCGAGTGTTGAGTAACCCCATGTATTAATGAACTCATCGTTGGCCGGAAGGCTCAAAGTAAAGGTTTTAGCGGAACGTGCTGCAGTTTCGTGACAGTTTTGAGCCGAACTAAAAGTTGTGTTTACATTACTGGTACATTATGTATCAAATTCAGATTCTATACCGAGGTGGGAGAGTACGTCAGGGATACACAGACTGAAAACTTGATTATAACGGTTTGATGGACTTTGTCAAATCAAAAGTGCCTTCCATGATCGAATCACTTTTTCAACTGCAGTTTGAAAATGATGGAGCATAACGACCGTTATTATGTCTAGTCCATTTTTGTAACAGGTACAACTGACTAAAATGAGCGAGGGGTTGACATTTTTCGACAGATTTAAGCAACAACCAACTTGTGATAATACTTGCAATTCATCAAGCCGACAACCCGGGTTTACCCCTATGAAATAGTAATTCCAAACATCACGCATGTCACTCAAGTGGCGCCGACAAGTCTAGATTGGGCAAAGACCAAAGTGTTTTGCAAATTTGCAAGTCATTTTGCTAACTGACTGTCCGAATAATTCTCAGAATATCTGTAAAATTATCAAAACTTCAAATGTAATCATAGTACAAATGTTAAGTAAACAAAATTATCAAGTGATTTTGGATTTGTTGGGAAAGTAGCCAAAATGGTGTGACATTGTCTAATTGGTGGTGGGAATTGCCAAGCTAGGTTATAAAATAGTGAAAAAATTTTTTTGTAAATATCACTGACCACGAAAGAAGCCCATCGTGAAGTGTCTTGTTTTTTTAAATAACATATATTTCATTCACCAGACAAAATGAAAAAGGTTACAAAAAAATTTAATTTAAAGTTAGCCGGTAAGATTGTGCCAAAAGAGAAAAGTATTGAAGTACATGTAGCAGTGATTCCACGGAGCTTTGGGTCAGAATACTGAAAATCATTTATTTCCACTAGCATATAATATTCACTATTTTAATATTTTGAGCATAGTCACTGAATTTAAAATCTAGTGAATAATTAACAGTAGAGTAATAGGCATTATCATTACCTTCCATGGCGCGGAACCATGGCTAAATAACGTAAATTACATGTACCAGTGAGCTGTCTCATTACATTTACAGCTTCCTGCATGAACAATCTGTATCAGTGATCACATGCCACTGCACCAGCAGACTAGAAGAATCCTGTTTAATAATGACGCCATACGAGAATACACTACGTTGTAATATTACACCACTACTCTACACAATATCATGGATTGTCTTGGAAAATATTGTGAACATTGATAACAGCAATCTCATGTCAGAAAACGATCGCGTATCCCGTTGCCATAGTGAAATAGCGTACAATAAACAACACATACTTTCAAGAGCATACGTAGTGTGATATCCACATTTGTGTTATAAACTTCAATTACTCACCTCTACTTGTGCCCTGCATGTCGATTCCCCCCACCATCTGTCCGAAATTTCGCTTAAATTCTCTATTTATAAATCTACAGTGTTAGTGTCCGCCATCTTGAATTTTTGTTGCACAGCGTATTTTCGAATTTGTAACCTAATTTGTCATTGGATGAAAGTTTCCAAAACTGTTAGACTTATAAACCAAATCTAACATGCATCTTAAGATATACACCTCGGTTTATAATATTTCGTCAAATTAAAATGGGTCACGGCGTACAATACATTTATTTACAGGATATGCTGTAAAAAGAAGCAAAAACAGTAGTGTTATATTTAAACTCCCCCACAAAGCTTAACAGCCAATCAAATGACTCGTTTTATAAGACAAAGTCAATCTTAAGCCTCGCTCTGGTTGATAGTTCATTAACCCCCTTTTACCGTGTGACTTGTGAGGAGTTTCGTGATCTCGCGCCATATTGTCTCCTGCCACGGGCGTGGCACGAGACACTCCGTTAAAATTAACAGGGCTATAAATGTGAATATTAGTATATTTAATGGTGTACATGTTAATATTAGGCCAAGAGAATAAACATACGTGGGTCCTATATCCGACCTATCCTATTTTTACTGCCTGATCCTCAACGTTTGTATCAGGCTTTCAATGAGTTTTTACAGAAATTCAAAACTTTCCAAAACTTGGTAATATAAACAACTTCAAACTTGATTTATAACACTCATATTTGCAAAACAATATGCAAGAAAAAGAATAAAAAACAATTATTACCCCCCCCCCCAAATCCCTACTCTACTCTATTTTGAATACCATGTGATGTGCACCACAGCATTTTTTTAAATTTTGCCTTTTTGTAGATTTAATGGTGACGTGTATACTATAATAATACCGGTAATACTAATAACTTTAACGCATCTTTTGAAATGATTTTATCATTTAATAACAATAAAGATTATAGTTGTGATGATGAAAACAATAAAGAAATTACAGTTGGTTATGGATTAAAAAAAATGTTGCATATCAGACGTCATTTTCATTTTTTGATTGAAATGAATATTTTATATATATCTACGTATCTTTTTTTATTATGATGTCTCTGGAGACCACCCTGTCCTTCTTGTGGAAATGTAATGTCTTAAAATTTGTTGGCATACTAATTTATATTGAGAGCATATCATAAAAAAGTGCAATTCGTCTTCTATTTCATTCTGTGTACATTTTTTACAAATTCTAGTTTTATTTGGCGTCACAATGTAAAGGCGAGTGTTAGTAGAATTAAGTTGTGGCTGAAATACGTGCAGTGACAATAAATATATATATAAAAGCAGAATACTGTAAAAAACTTTATTCTAGCCGGAATTAATTTTCACTGAAAAGACTTATTGTGTGGAATATTTTCACTGATTTTTGACGAGTTGAAAGTAAAACAGGAAAAAAGGTATATTCGGTACATTTTATTTTCACTGATTCATTCCAGGCAAAAATAAAGTATTTTACAGTATTAATTAAGAGGGACTGCAGTCACTTAGTACATTGTATTTTTTATCTCAAAAAGTAAACTCAAAGGCTTAGATACTGAGATTTAATGGTGTAATGTGTATACATTTGAATGTATGTTGTGATTGGAATGTTGTAATTATAGGCTCTGTATGCCAAGTATTTTAAACATAATCTCACTATAATAACAAATGTTATCACTAACTTAGCCCTGCAAATTTGTGTTTTCATATTTTGTGACTATGATAACTGTACATCATTGCATGTGTTATCCACATTGAAGAATAGAATTAATGGTTGAATAATTATACAATAGAGCATACATTATGCACATTAAAGGGTGGAAATAATGGTTTATGTTTATACTAAAAAAAATGATCTGATGATTATTGCATTGTAATGTAATTAACAATAAATGAATTGTGATGTCTACATAATTAACATCTGTGATCAAGTCTGTTTTTTAATCAAAATATTATTAGAAAAATGCATCTGATTAATATCAATGTAGTGAGCGTAGCATTGTAGCGTAATTGAACGCTTCACCCCTTTTATAGGAATGGAACAGTCAACCGCACTTAAAACTAAAATTTGAATATGAAAAAGATGTGAAAAGCAATGCACAAAAGTACTCTGAGTACTGATTTGAATTCTTTTATTTTACAGAGTGTAAAGCTGGTCATTTCAACTGTGTGCTGACCTTGTCAACTTTTACATACTTGCCTGTCTCTTGCCAGAATTATGGGTTGTATATAGAACACAACCACGAGTTTGTTTGTATTCTGTGACACTCGAAGGCAGTAACAATATTTCTGAATCGCTCTCAAAACTGGTAAGTGTGTTAATTTGTATGACCAGTGTACAAACTTTCAAGGCTGTTAGCTGCAAATAAAGTGCTGCTTATTCATGTTCATATAAAGGTGATTTTTGTATACTTGTGTATTAACTGCATAGGAAAGCGAGTATGTTTGAATGGGGGATTCTGTGTCTGTGAAATGTATATGTTTTTTGATAATGGATTATACTATAATGGTGGGTATCATAGTAATAAAAATGATATTGTATGCAATTTTCTTGAGTACGTACGTTGTACACAGGCTGAATATTAATGTGAGTAAGCAAAAAATGCTAAAATTGGCTTATTTTCAAAATTTTAAGTTTTGTGTTGACGACATGTTTTCAGTGTTCTCATCAAATATTTTAGCCCAAAAATTATTTTTTGGTTGACCAATATTTTTATGTATGTAGGTAGTATTTCTTGTTTTATTTTTCATCGCTACGATTTATTACCATTATAAACCGATATCGTTTTTTGTATGACTCTTGTAATTTTATCCATCACTTAAAAATAAAATAGAATGGGTTACTGACAAATGTTTGGAAATTATATTTGAGTGGGATATGGTTACTTTCTCAATAATACTTCAATATACATGTACTGGTAGGTTGTTATGGAGATGGTACTTATTTGAACAAGGCACTCATTTTTGTATCAATTTTTAAATTAATCTAGGACTTCTAAATTCAAGAAAAGCGGAATACAGATTTGCATTCTACACCAATGTTGTATTTGTATACATAGTGCCAGTCAGTTTAACATTGAATACCTTGTGGGTAATTTAATTTATATCGATCACAGAATTTGCTCACACTTGTGCAGTCAGACAACTAAAGTGAATGGAAATGTGACATGTGTTCTTGTAAAAGTAATAAACACAGATAATCCACAAGATCTATTCTAATTTATTTCCTATATTTTACAACTAAAAATCTCATAAATGTTTTTTTTTTCCAGGTTTGTGAATTCCAATGACTTCACTTGGATACTTTCATTCTACTAATAATTAGACTGGATTGGGCAATTTCAGTCTCTTGTAATGATGTCAATAAAAGGAACGATTTAATGACACCACTTTGCAGCAGATGAAGAACTGAATGCAACACTGAACTGGTTTCTATGGAAACAGCAACTCAATTATTTGCACCTGTGATTAATTTCCGTCTTCGTCTTTTCTTACTGGTTCATCTTAGAAAGAATAATTGAAAAGATTCAACATGAGGTCGTCAGTGTCAGCATTTCTTGTTATGTTGGGTCTTCTTATTTACTTAACAATTGGTGCATTCATATTCATGGCACTTGAGCAACCCCATGAAACTCATATTCGATTAAATACAAAAGATTTTCTACTCAACTTCTTAGATAATAATACATGTGTTACGGAATCGGAATTGCGAACTGTGATTGACGAGTTAATTCTTGCTTATGACCAAGGTGTCACACCACTGAAAAATGTCACATCTCCCAGCAATTGGGATTTCCCAAATGCGTTCTTCTTTGTTACTACAGTCGTTACTACTATTGGTGAGTATAGTTTGACATTTCACCTAATGCTCAATATTTTACTGTTTAGCATTTCTTTGTGTTATTTCCTACCACACTTGGGGGGGGGGGATTTTCAAATTGTGGATGAGGAAATTGTTTACCTGATTCTATCAGATTGATCCAGACTAAATAAATTCATAAATATTCTAAGTTAACTTTGATATGGATTAATGTTGAAATTATACCAATGTTGGTTTTCTCAATATATGTTACCACCCCTGCTTGTGTAAACAATGATGCATGTCAGATATATTCACACTGGGACATAATCCATTAACAATTAATTAATCGAAATATCATCCAACCATAGAAAAGGAAATTATAATAATCCATAATTGACACTAATCTGAATGTTGTAAATTATCACCACTATGGCTTATCACAACAATAAATAAATTTCTACCTTTCATATCTACCTGTCAGTTTAGCCAGTGTCCTATCTACCTGTCATTTTAGCCAGCTTCCTATCTACCTGTCAGTTTAGCCAGCTTCCTATCTACATGTCATTTTAGCCAGCTTCCTATCTACCTGTCATTTTAGCCAGCTTCCTATTTACCTGTCATTTTAGCCAGCTTCCTATCTACATGTCATTTTAGCCAGCTTTCTATCTCCCTGCCAGTTTAGCCAGCTTTCTATCTCCCTGCCAGTTTAGCCAGCTTCCTATCTACCTGTCATTTTAGCCAGCTTCCTATCTACATGTCATTTTAGCCAGCTTCCTATCTACATGTCATTTTAGCCAGCTTCCTATCTACATGTCATTTTAGCCAGCTTCCTATCTCCCTGCCAGTTTAGCCAGCTTCCTATCTACATGTCATTTTAGCCAGCTTCCTATCTACCTGTCATTTTAGCCAGTTTCCTACCTAGCTGTCATTTTAGCCAGCTTTCTATCTCCCTGCCAGTTTAGCCAGCTTCCTATCTACCTGTCATTTTAGCCAGCTTCCTATCTACATGTCATTTTAGCCAGCTTCCTATCTACCTGTCATTTTAGCCAGCTTTCTATCTCCCTGCCAGTTTAGCCAGCTTCCTATCTACCTGTCATTTTAGCCAGTTTCCTATCTACCTGTCATTTTAGCCAGCTTCCTATCTACATGCCATTTTAGCCAGCTTTCTATCTCCCTGCCAGTTTAGCCAGCTTCCTATCTACATGTCATTTTAGCCAGCTTCCTATCTACCTGTCATTTTAGCCAGCTTTCTATCTCCCTGCAAGTTTAGCCAGCTTCCTATTTACCTGTCATTTTAGCCAGCTTCCTATCTATCTGTCATTTTAGCCAGCTTCCTATCTACTTGTCATTTTAGCCAGCTTTCTATCTCCCTGACAGTTTAGCCAGCTTCCTATCTACCTGTCATTTTAGCCAGCTTCCTATCTACCTGTCATTTTAGCCAGCTTTCTATCTCCCTGCCAGTTTAGCCAGCTTCCTATCTACCTGTCATTTTAGCCAGCTTCCTATCTACATGTAATTTTAGCCAGCTTTCTATCTCCCTGCCAGTTTAGCCAGCTTCCTATCTACGTGTCATTTTAGCCAGCTTCCTATCTACATGTCATTTTAGCCAGCTTTCTATCTCCCTGCCAGTTTAGCCAGCTTCCTATCTACATGTCATTTTAGCCAGCTTCCTATCTACATGTCATTTTAGCCAGCTTTCTATCTCCCTGCCAGTTTAGCCAGCTTCCTATCTACATGCCATTTTAGCCAGCTTCCTATCTACCTGTCATTTTAGCCAGTTTCCTACCTAGCTGTCATTTTAGCCAGCTTTCTATCTCCCTGCCAGTTTAGCCAGCTTCCTATCTACCTGTCATTTTAGCCAGCTTCCTATCTACATGTCATTTTAGCCAGCTTCCTATCTACCTGTCATTTTAGCCAGCTTTCTATCTCCCTGCCAGTTTAGCCAGCTTCCTATCTACATGTCATTTTAGCCAGCTTCCTATCTACCTGTCATGTTAGCCAGCTTCCTGTCTACCTGTCAGTTTAGCCAGCTTCCTATCTACCTGCCAGTTTAGCCAGCTTCCTATCTACCTGTCATTTTAGCCAGCTTCCTATCTACCTGTCATTTTAGCCAGCTTCCTATCTCCCTGCCAGTTTAGCCAGCTTCCTATCTACCTGTCATTTTAGCCAGCTTCCTATCTACCTGTCATTTTATCCAGCTTCCTATCTACCTGTAATTTTATCCAGCTTCCTATCTACCTGTCATTTTAGCCAGCTTCCTATCTACCTGTCATTTTAGCCAGCTTCCTATCTACCTGTCATTTTAGCCAGCTTCCTATCTACCTGTAATTTTATCCAGCTTCCTATCTACCTGTCATTTTAGCCAGCTTCCTATCTACCTGACATTTTAGCCAGCTTCCTATCTACATGTCATTTTAGCCAGCTTCCTATTTACCTGTCATTTTAGCCAGCTTTCTATCTCCCTGCCAGTTTAGCCAGCTTCCTATCTACATGTCATTTTAGCCAACTTCCTATCTACCTGTCATGTTAGCCAGCTTCCTATCTACCTGTCATTTTAGCCAGCTTTCTATCTCCCTGCAAGTTTAGCCAGCTTCCTATCTACCTGTCATTTTAGCCAGCTTCCTATCTATCTGTCATTTTAGCCAGCTTCCTATCTACTTGTCATTTTAGCCAGCTTTCTATCTCCCTGCCAGTTTAGCCAGCTTCCTATCTACCTGTCATTTTAGCCAGCTTCCTATCTACCTGTCATTTTAGCCAGCTTCCTATCTACCTGTCATTTTAGCCAGCTTCCTATCTACCTGTCATTTTAGCCAGCTTCTTATCTACCTGTCAGTTTAGCCAGCTTCCCTTCCACCTGTCAGTTTAGCCAGCTTCCTATCTATCTGTCATTTTAGCCAGCTTCCTATCTACTTGTCATTTTAGCCAGCTTTCTATCTCCCTGACAGTTTAGCCAGCTTCCTATCTACCTGTCATTTTAGCCAGCTTCCTATCTACCTGTCATTTTAGCCAGCTTTCTATCTCCCTGCCAGTTTAGCCAGCTTCCTATCTACCTGTCATTTTAGCCAGCTTCCTATCTACATGTCATTTTAGCCAGCTTTCTGTCTCCCTGCCAGTTTAGCCAGCTTCCTATCTACATGTCATTTTAGCCAGCTTCCTATCTACATGTCATTTTAGCCAGCTTTCTATCTCCCTGCCAGTTTAGCCAGCTTCCTATCTACATGTCATTTTAGCCAGCTTCCTATCTACATGTCATTTTAGCCAGCTTTCTATCTCCCTGCCAGTTTAGCCAGCTTCCTATCTACATGTCATTTTAGCCAGCTTCCTATCTACCTGTCATTTTAGCCAGTTTCCTACCTAGCTGTCATTTTAGCCAGCTTTCTATCTCCCTGCCAGTTTAGCCAGCTTCCTATCTACCTGTCATTTTAGCCAGCTTCCTATCTACCTGTCATTTTAGCCAGCTTTCTATCTCCCTGCCAGTTTAGCCAGCTTCCTATCTACATGTCATTTTATCCAGCTTCCTATCTACCTGTCATTTTAGCCAGCTTCCTATCTACCTGTCATTTTAGCCAGCTTCCTATCTACCTGTCATTTTAGCCAGCTTCCTATCTACCTGTAATTTTATCCAGCTTCCTATCTACCTGTCATTTTAGCCAGCTTCCTATCTACCTGACATTTTAGCCAGCTTCCTATCTACATGTCATTTTAGCCAGCTTCCTATTTACCTGTCATTTTAGCCAGCTTTCTATCTCCCTGCCAGTTTAGCCAGCTTCCTATCTACATGTCATTTTAGCCAACTTCCTATCTACCTGTCATGTTAGCCAGCTTCCTATCTACCTGTCATTTTAGCCAGCTTTCTATCTCCCTGCAAGTTTAGCCAGCTTCCTATCTACCTGTCATTTTAGCCAGCTTCCTATCTATCTGTCATTTTAGCCAGCTTCCTATCTACTTGTCATTTTAGCCAGCTTTCTATCTCCCTGCCAGTTTAGCCAGCTTCCTATCTACCTGTCATTTTAGCCAGCTTCCTATCTACCTGTCATTTTAGCCAGCTTCCTATCTACCTGTCATTTTAGCCAGCTTCCTATCTACCTGTCATTTTAGCCAGCTTCTTATCTACCTGTCAGTTTAGCCAGCTTCCCTTCCACCTGTCAGTTTAGCCAGCTTCCTATCTATCTGTCATTTTAGCCAGCTTCCTATCTACTTGTCATTTTAGCCAGCTTTCTATCTCCCTGACAGTTTAGCCAGCTTCCTATCTACCTGTCATTTTAGCCAGCTTCCTATCTACCTGTCATTTTAGCCAGCTTTCTATCTCCCTGCCAGTTTAGCCAGCTTCCTATCTACCTGTCATTTTAGCCAGCTTCCTATCTACATGTCATTTTAGCCAGCTTTCTATCTCCCTGCCAGTTTAGCCAGCTTCCTATCTACATGTCATTTTAGCCAGCTTCCTATCTACATGTCATTTTAGCCAGCTTTCTATCTCCCTGCCAGTTTAGCCAGCTTCCTATCTACATGTCATTTTAGCCAGCTTCCTATCTACATGTCATTTTAGCCAGCTTTCTATCTCCCTGCCAGTTTAGCCAGCTTCCTATCTACATGTCATTTTAGCCAGCTTCCTATCTACCTGTCATTTTAGCCAGTTTCCTACCTAGCTGTCATTTTAGCCAGCTTTCTATCTCCCTGCCAGTTTAGCCAGCTTCCTATCTACCTGTCATTTTAGCCAGCTTCCTATCTACCTGTCATTTTAGCCAGCTTTCTATCTCCCTGCCAGTTTAGCCAGCTTCCTATCTACATGTCATTTTAGCCAGCTTCCTATCTACCTGTCATGTTAGCCAGCTTCCTGTCTACCTGTCATTTTAGCCAGCTTCCTATCTCCCTGCCAGTTTAGCCAGCTTCCTATCTACCTGTCATTTTAGCCAGCTTCCTATCTAC
Organism: Saccoglossus kowalevskii; assembly: GCF_978046115.1. NCBI lineage: Eukaryota > Metazoa > Hemichordata > Enteropneusta > Harrimaniidae > Saccoglossus > Saccoglossus kowalevskii. The sequence continues at coordinate 27,974,469 of NC_140642.1, read as the reverse complement.
CTGTCATTTTAGCCAGCTTCCTATCTACTTGTCATTTTAGCCAGCTTTCTATCTCCCTGCCAGTTTAGCCAGCTTCCTATCTACCTGTCATTTTAGCCAGCTTCCTATCTACCTGTCATTTTATCCAGCTTCCTATCTACCTGTAATTTTATCCAGCTTCCTATCTACCTGTCATTTTAGCCAGCTTCCTATCTACCTGTCATTTTAGCCAGCTTCCTATCTACCTGTCATTTTAGCCAGCGTCCTATCTACCTGACATTTTAGCCAGCTTCCTATCTACATGTCATTTTAGCCAGCTTCCTATCTACATGTCATTTTAGCCAGCTTTCTATCTCCCTGCAAGTTTAGCCAGCTTCCTATCTACCTGTCATGTTAGCCAGCTTCCTATCTACATGTCATTTTAGCCAGCTTTCTATCTCCCTGCAAGTTTAGCCAGCTTCCTATCTACCTGTCATTTTAGCCAGCTTCCTATCTACTTGTCATTTTAGCCAGCTTTCTATCTCCCTGCCAGTTTAGCCAGCTTCCTATCTACCTGTCATTTTAGCCAGCTTCCTATCTACCTGTCATTTTAGCCAGCTTCCTATCTACCTGTCATTTTAGCCAGCTTCTTATCTACCTGTCAGTTTAGCCAGCTTCCCTTCCACCTGTCAGTTTAGCCAGCTTCCTATCTACCTGTCAGTTTAGCCAGCTTCCTATCTCCCTGCCAGTTTAGCCAGCTTCCTATCTACCTGTCATTTTAGCCAGCTTCCTATCTACCTGTCATTTTATCCAGCTTCCTATCTACCTGTAATTTTATCCAGCTTCCTATCTACCTGTCATTTTAGCCAGCTTCCCTTCCACCTGTCAGTTTAGCCAGCTTCCTATCTACCTGTAATTTTAGCCAGCTTCCTATCTACCTGTCATTTTAGCCAGCTTCCTATCTACCTGTCAGTTTAGCCAGCTTCCTATCTACATGTCATTTTAGCCAGCTTCCTATCTACCTGTAATTTTATCCAGCTTCCTATCTACCTGTAATTTTATCCAGCTTCCTATCTACCTGTCATTTTAGCCAGCTTCCCTTCCACCTGCCAGTTTAGCCAGCTTCCTATCTACCTGTAATTTTAGCCAGCTTCCTATCTACCTGTCATTTTAGCCAGCTTCCTATCTACCTGTCAGTTTAGCCAGCTTCCTATCTACCTGTCAGTTTAGCCAGCTTCCTATCTACCTGTCATTTTAGCCAGCTTCCTATCTACCTGTCAGTTTAGCCAGCTTCCTATCTACCTGTCATTTTAGCCAGCTTCCTATCTACCTGTCAGTTTAGCCAGCTTCCTATCTACCTGTCAGTTTAGCCAGCTTCCTATCTACCTGTCATTTTAGCCAGCTTCCTATCTACCTGTCATTTTAGCCAGCTTCCTATCTACCTGTCATTTTAGCCAGCGTCCTATCTACCTGACATTTTAGCCAGCTTCCTATCTACATGTCATTTTAGCCAGCTTCCTATCTACATGTCATTTTAGCCAGCTTTCTATCTCCCTGCAAGTTTAGCCAGCTTCCTATCTACCTGTCATGTTAGCCAGCTTCCTATCTACATGTCATTTTAGCCAGCTTTCTATCTCCCTGCAAGTTTAGCCAGCTTCCTATCTACCTGTCATTTTAGCCAGCTTCCTATCTACTTGTCATTTTAGCCAGCTTTCTATCTCCCTGCCAGTTTAGCCAGCTTCCTATCTACCTGTCATTTTAGCCAGCTTCCTATCTACCTGTCATTTTAGCCAGCTTCCTATCTACCTGTCATTTTAGCCAGCTTCTTATCTACCTGTCAGTTTAGCCAGCTTCCCTTCCACCTGTCAGTTTAGCCAGCTTCCTATCTACCTGTCAGTTTAGCCAGCTTCCTATCTCCCTGCCAGTTTAGCCAGCTTCCTATCTACCTGTCATTTTAGCCAGCTTCCTATCTACCTGTCATTTTATCCAGCTTCCTATCTACCTGTAATTTTATCCAGCTTCCTATCTACCTGTCATTTTAGCCAGCTTCCCTTCCACCTGTCAGTTTAGCCAGCTTCCTATCTACCTGTCAGTTTAGCCAGCTTCCTATCTACATGTCATTTTAGCCAGCTTCCTATCTACCTGTAATTTTATCCAGCTTCCTATCTACCTGTAATTTTATCCAGCTTCCTATCTACCTGTCATTTTAGCCAGCTTCCTATCTACCTGTCAGTTTAGCCAGCTTCCTATCTACATGTCATTTTAGCCAGCTTCCTATCTACCTGTAATTTTAGCCAGCTTCCCTTCCACCTGTCAGTTTAGCCAGCTTCCTATCTACCTGTCATTTTAGCCAGCTTCCTATCTACATGTCATTTTAGCCAGCTTCCTATCTACCTGTAATTTTAGCCAGCTTCCCTTCCACCTGTCAGTTTAGCCAGCTTCCTATCTACATGTCATTTTAGCCAGCTTCCTATCTACCTGTCATTTTAGCCAGCTTCCTATCTACATGTCATTTTAGCCAGCTTCCTATCTACCTGTAATTTTATCCAGCTTCCTATCTACCTGTCATTTTAGCCAGCTTCCCTTCCACCTGCCAGTTTAGCCAGCTTCCTATCTACCTGTAATTTTAGCCAGCTTCCTATCTACCTGTAATTTTAGCCAGCTTCCTATCTCCCTGCCAGTTTAGCCAGCTTCCTATCTACCTGTCATTTTAGCCAGCTTCCTATCTACCTGTCAGTTTAGCCAGCTTCCTATCTACCTGTCAGTTTAGCCAGCATCCATGAACAGTATTATTTGATCTAATTTGTAGCAACACTGGAGATACCTGGTGTAAATGATTTGTCAATTTATTTATATTTATTTTTCCATTGTCACAGTTTTCTTTGTTTGACTTTGTCTGAAATAAAGAATGATAATAATTTTAGCCAGACACATGTACCTGTATTCTTGTCATTTTAAACAAGCAACGATTTAGTAGGTACAAACGATTGTAAGCAATATATCACTGTTTCAGGCATCATAACAGTATTACTGATTTCAACAGGGAGAAAACCAGTTAAAAATTGATCCATGTTAGATGTCCATTCTCTGAAATTTACTAAGCTTGCTATTATAACAATCTTTACATAGGACCAGAATTAAATCTTGGATATAGATGAGTACGGTAGTGCATATGTCATACCAATGTTTGTCTAAGGGATTACCTAATAGCCAATGTCACTAACTGAATTTTTTACTGTCGTATTTGCTTCCTTAAAAGTACTTCTTGAACCAGAAGCACCTATATAAACCAGAATTGCCTTTATTGGATACTTGATCATTAACATACCTATTACTATTACTTATTTTGCCCGTAGAAACACCTCAACAATGTGCATAATTGTGTACGCTACTATTAAATAACTAATGAAAATACCATTTGTTAATTGAAACTTTCAGTCACACCAATGACCTGTAACACTGTAGGCCACATCTCATTTTTTTTTTCATTTTTGTGCTTTTATTTTCCAAACTGTGATCAAATTACTACTAACAATCCATTAGACAGTTTAAACAGACTGTACCAGTAATTAGAAAATGAATTCATAGATTTAAAAAAAATGGAAACCTTTTTTTTTTGGTACATTGTCATGAAAAAATGCTCACAAAAATCTACACTCCAAAACCCAATCCAAAAACCTGGTGAAGCATAAAATGACCTTTAGATTTCTTTGACCTATGAAATTGGCATCGCATAATCCCTTAGACAAACATTGGTACAGCATATGTTTTACTATAATTGCATACATCTGAGCTGTCCCATGATGTATGAATTGTTATAGAAGCATATATATAAATCTATTCTATTCTATTCTATATTTAGTAACTTTTAGATAATATCAATTTTTATCTCATGTTTCCCCTGTTTGCTACCTTATCAAAAAATATTCATTGCATAATATGCAGTATTTGACATGCAGGGGAAATTTAATTTTATGAACATAATAATAAATCATAAAAATGAAATTATTGAAATGGACAGAAGTAATATTTCTCATAATGAATTTGAAATGCAGCAAATATAGCAAATATGTAAAATTTTGTATATATATTCTATACTTAAAGAATATTTTTACTGTGTAATGTAGCCATGTATCATATGTCTCAGTGTGTTGGATCAGCTGTTATGTTAGCAAGTGCTAAAAGTAGTCATGCATAGCCATCTATTTGAATGTGTGCTTTGACTGTTAGCCTCAATCAAATACCACTCAATTTCAATATTTCAAGTACGGGGCATGTAATATATTTTTTTTTTATTTTTTATTTGTACATGTATGACCATTTGTATCTTTGGAAGATGTTTTTTTGCTATTATTATTAGAAACCAACTATTTGATTTTGATGTGGGTGCATTCTCTAAGCATTAACTTTGCTTTTTTGTAAGCAGACAGTCTCTGCTTTTTGTAAACAGACAGTCTCTGCTTTTTGTAAGCAGACAGTCTATGCCATTAGTGAAATTGAATATTCAAACATTCTTTACTTCTTTGCTTGTGCATACAGTGAATAAGCATGTATGCGTTTGGACATCTTCATTGCTAGTCAAAAACACTAGCAGTGTTATTACAACCTCAGTGAATCATTGAAGAATATTTCCAAACCATTACATCACATTCACGTATTTCTCATCTCAAGCGTTCAGTAGAAATTTCTTGTATGTATGACATCTTCATGTGTTTTAGTGGCTCAATTTTTTTGTGTTTGGCAAAGTTTTTATGGCTATTTTTACACTTACATAAATCTTCTGTATTCAAATTACTCAATTTTTTTGAAAATAAATTGAGTGGGCAATTTTAATGCTAGCAATATAATAATAGGAACAGACCATTTCATATTGGGGGGGTGTTCTTGATATTAACAATAGGAACAAACCATTTGATATTGGGTGGGATATTCCTGCAATTAACAATAGGAACAAACCATTTGATATTTGGGCACTGCAATTCTTTCTATTAAAATTAGGAACCATATCTTAGATATTGGGATTGGGTTTTCTTGCTACATGCTACTGTAAAAAATATTTTCACTTGGAATTAATTTTCGCTATTTTCACTGAGGAAATGATTCAGTGAAAATAAAATCCAGCAAATATACGTTTTTCCCTTATTTTACATTCAACAACTTAAATAAATTCCATACAAAGCACCTAAAATGTCGTTTCAGCAAAAATTAATTTCAGCTAAAATAAAGTATTTTACAGTATTTATGAGGGACCACTGCTAGGTCATATACAATAACTTAAAAAATACCAAGCTTGCATTAAATCACTCTCAACAAAGTCTTGATTTTCATTTGCATGTATAAGGTAATTTGGAACTGCGTGGCTGATTTTTCCTTCCTGCAAGTAGTTCCAAGAAAACTTTCTATATCTTGGAGTTCAAGCTTATTATTTAATCACTTTACTGAAGATGAATAGATAGATGTGATATACCAGTATAGGCAGCTGTATACTTGATACTACAAACCCTGATGATGGGATCAGCTTCTGAGAAAACTGTTTGACACTACTTGGAGTGATTAATTGGGAATAACATGTTTTCATGACCTTATATTCAAAATAATCTTACCTTCTTGTATTTTTTTTATTTATTTGTTGTAAATCTTTTGAATCAGGAACTGACTATTTAAATAAATAGAAGCTAGCTAGTTAGTTAGTCTAGTAACTTGTGTCTGAACTCCAGAAAGAATTGTTTGATGGATTTGTAAAAGCTTACCGGTAATATACAAATGTCATTATTATAGCGTTGTCTATTGAAAATATTTTTAAGGTTGTTTTCTCCACAGTTTTTTATTTCCAATCCATTTTTTTTTTATATAATCTGACACCAATTATTAGCTATTCCATTCTGACAATCTAACTCAACATTTCCTGTCACATTTTAATAGTTACCGTAAAATGATGATTCACTATAATTGGTGTATGTATTCACATTCCGTCACTATGTGTCATGCCTGGAATTTTAAACAGACCATTAGGCTGCATTTTTGGTATTTGCAGACATATCTTAACATCTAATAAATACAAAGTTCTTGACACAGAAGATAAATGTCAGACAATTATTTTCTAATTAACATTAAAAAACATCTGAATACACAGTGAGGTAAATGTTTCACATCATTGAACTCTGTCTGTGAAACAAAATACGTATAAATATCAAAAAAAATTTTAAAAATTTTATGAATGTTTTAAATACATTTTAAAAATTTATTAATTTTTCATGTTCAATTAAGAAATATATTTCCAGTTGCATGTATTCATGTTTATCTATGCAGCATCACTTAGTATAATATTTCCCATTAATTGTCAGCTGAATTTACTGAATAGCCAGTAAGTTATTAATTCTATAAAACTTCTATGATATGACATTGTAATTGTGAGTGATTAGTATACGTACTAACACTAAAAGTTTGCTATAGATGATGCTATCATATTGTACACAGATATCTGTAACATGCAATAATGATATATTTTGTTTTTTTGCAGGTTATGGTAACTTATCACCGAATACATTTTGGGGACAAATTTTCCTTCTTTTTTACGCTACAGTTGGGATCCCAATTACTTTTATTGCACTAGCATCTGTGACACGTTTTCTGAAAGTGAGTTATCGACTTTATCAACGACGCTCAGAGTGCTACTTCTCTTGCATAAAGCATGATGGTGTACGCAAGTTCATTCAGTTTGCAATATTTGCTTCTGTTGTGTATGCCGTATTAATTGTAGGACCATCTGCAGTATTTGCATATCTGGAGGACTGGAGCATGCACATAGCACATTATTATACTTTTGTAACACTTTCTACAATTGGGTTTGGAGATTACGTCGCTAGCTACAGTGAAAAAATACATGGATACTGGAGAATTGTATATAAAATTGTTTTAGCAATTTATTTTGTAATTGGAATATCACTGATTAATATAGTGTTTGGCTTTGCTCAAAGCATACAGGAAAGGGAGGGGAAAAAGTTGGCAAAAAGGGCCAAGGTACATCAGGAGAATTTAATGAAATTACACGACAGAAACAGCAATGTAGGGTTATCCATTTTCCAATCAAAACGTAATTCATCAGTAAATACTGGTGAAGATGAAAAACGTGTGGTTTCTACGTATCTGTAAAGATTTAACTATTATATCTTAGCACATCATCTGCCATTATATACCGTATATATCGGCTATCCGTAAAAGGTTTCAGCAGGTTATGTTTTAATATGCAAATAAGAAAAGGCAATATTATATACTGTAAAATACTTTATTTTAGCTGGAGTTAATTTTCGCCAAAAAGACATTTTGGGTGTTTTGTAGTTTTACTTCATTGCAATCGGTTTCACAGAATACTGTAAATGCATTAATTATTTAGGTTTTAATTTAACTTTTCTTGCTGATAAGTAAAATAAGTTGAATTAAATCCATATGAACATGTAAAATAACAATAGAGACTTGTTTTCATGGCAAATTTGTAAATATGCTCAAAATAGTAGAATTAAATGGTTTTACAGTTTATGCATACAATTTTATTACTTAGACATCACATTTTATTATTAATTGGACGCTAAAATATTTTAGTTTGATGGTGGATTTAGTTATTTAGTGGTAGAAATCCATTCAGAAACAATCTGTTCATAGGCAATGTACATTACAAAATAATACATAGTGCAGGGACATTTATACGATTGTTATTTTTACAAACAGACACATGTATATAGATAGTTATAAATAGTTATAGTTATATATATTTATATAAAAACAACTTTAATTATGTGTAATTTAGACTTTCTCATGATTTACCGGTGTGTGAAACCATCATTGTTTTATGGTATTGTAACTAAATAACCGCACCACCTGACGTCAAAACAATGTAAAATAAATACACTTGTACTATAATTATTTTGTATCTCAATATTCTGCATCATTGTGATTTTATTCACACTATGCATTGTCAATTTCATGGTAAACCATAGATCTCAGAAAACATTGAGTATACTTTGTTGTACAGTGTGTGACAGTGTGAATATTCAAGGTCTATCTTGGCACTGTGAGTATTGGCTTCAGACTTAATTCATACTGTAAAAGGATTAATTATTCACTGGGTTTTAATTTTGCTTATTTCGCTGGACTGGAAAATGCGCTTAATTAAAACCCAGTGAATATGTAAAATTTAGCATAGAACACATTATCTAAATGATAAAACCGTAAATTTAAAACCCACTTAATATGCCTAAATTGGTAAATCAGTGAAATTTAAACCCAGTGAAAATTAGTCATTTTACAGTAGTTACAATGTTTAACAAAACAAAAAATGTCATCTTTTCTGAGGTGGTCCTGGGGTATAAGCCAACCCCTTATTTTCCCTGTTTTTACATGTTGAGGCCCCTGGGCTAATGATTTTGGGAAAATGATACTCAGCAATTCAATATGTAAATTTAGGTCAATGTTTGAAACAAAGAATTTGTTTGGAGTATATGCTCATTTATGTAGTAATATCTCTTGGATAATGTAACTGTACATCTATGCCATGTTTATTTTCACAATTTAGTTTAATTTGTAATTAAACAAAAAGTACTATGTTGAAAGATGGATGTTGAATTTGTTTTTTGTATTCAGGTGAATTCCAATAAATTTGTGTAATCGATAATTTCATTAGTCACATTAACAAGCAGCCAGTCGGCTGAGATAGCTCCGCTGTCAATTAATTAATTTCAATTAAAGAACAGAAGATATCATCACAAAATGAACAAATCTGAGAAAGGTCCACATGTAGTAACTATATATGTAATATCAGAGCAATTTTGGTTTTTAACAAGAAATCGAAAATATCACTTTTTACCAAAAATTACAAAAATATTCACCAAAATTAGGGAATTTAAGATATCATCACAAAATAAACAAATCTCAGAAAGGTCCACATGTAGTATCTATATATGTAATATCAAAGCAATTGGATTTGTGGTTATTAACAAGAAGTCAAAAATATCACTATTTACCAAAAATGCCAAAAATATTTACCAAAATTAGAGAATTGAGGATATCATCACAAAATGAACAAATCTGAGAAAGGTCCACATGTAGTATCTATATATGTAATATCAAAGCAATTGGACTTGCGGTTTTTAACAAGAAGTCGAAAATATCACTTTTTACCAAAAATATTCACTAAAATTAGAGAATTGAAGATATCACGAAATGAACAAATCTTAGAAAGGTCCACATGTAGCAACTATATATGCAATATCAAAGCAATTGGACTTGCGGTTTTTAACAAGAAGTCAAAAATATAACTTTTTACCAAAAACTACAAAAATATTCACCAAAATTAGAGAATTAAAGATATCAACATGAAATGAACAATCCTAAGAGAGGTCTACCCAAGGTACATATACACCAAGTATCAAAGCATTCAGGCTTGTAGTTTTCAAGAAGAAGTCGAAAAAGTAAAACACTGACACGGACGACGGACAATCACTCATATGATAAGCTCCGCTCGACAAAGTCGACAGCGGAGCTAAAAAGGTTACTGTACTCCTATGAATGCAACTGTGCCCTCATTAGCAATTATTAGTGTGTCAACAATACTATTGTTTTGTGCCAAAGACATAATATCAGAAACTCAATATATTAACTAGAATTGTAATTATAAAATCTTTATAAACCCAGTTGAAGTATATGACAAATGAGGGAAGGTAGAGCTTGATACCTTATCAGAATAGGTGAAGGCTGATTCATAAATGTGTTAACAGGCAACCATTAAAGACTCTGGTGCACTCAATTACCTGTCTGATCTCTACAATAGATATGTTGTTGTCCCCATGAGTAATTTAAGGTTTGTTTGTAAATCATATCACTGAGTGCCTAAAGAAATTTCAATAAATTTATTATACTTACAAACGAGTAACATTTAGCAAAAACGAAAACGAATTTCATGAATTATACCAATATTTTGTATTAAAATACCCAAACTCCATAAAACAAAGCTAGATCTATCGCTGGATTATATAAATGTTCAACCAAGGATTTGTCTAAAATATTAACATCTTTTTTGCCTACCATCAAAGAGGAGCTCAAAATATACTGTGGTGTCATCTTTACCATGAATGGTATAAATTTAAATGTGGATATTGAAACAATCCAAAGAACTTTCTGAAAATGATTATAAAGCAGGATCCCTTTCAAATGTGACTTCAATTAACACTTTTTCCATCTTATATACTACTATAATATAACATGATAAATTAAAGTTACATAATAAAAAACATTATCCATCAAGCATTTTTAATACAATCAAAATCACTTGTGTGAAACGACTTCTAGTGGTGTTTTTTATTATTATTATTTAATGTATACTGAACTGCGACTTACGGACAAACATAAAACGTTAAACAAAATTAAAAAAAACCATGTCACCCGTAACTTGGCTTTAAACTACACCTTAAACGGCGCCGTGTTTATAAACAATGTCTACACATTCTAAACATGTTTTGATAACACGCTATATATACTGTCATGTCGCTGGAAGTCGTTTCACGCAGCTCAATTGTGCGATTGATTTTAATTGTAAAAAGGTTCTAGTCGCTACAAAATAGCTGGCTGATTTTTTTGTTTATTTATTCGTATGAAGCTGAATTTCTCCAGAAATTATTTAAAAACATAAGTATAACTGAAGCCAAATTAACATTAAACCGAGCCAGTACATTTCTGAAATGAACATACATGTATAACCGATAGTTTTCGCGTGACTGTGTCATATATCATATATAACATCATTCTGTGCATGTTCTCTGTGTAGTACACTTGTGCACGACAGATGTATTTACTGAGGACATAAACAGACCAATACCGGAAGGAGAAATTTTAGCAAGTTTAAATGAGTTAAAATTTTATAAATTTTCTGCAGTTGTAGCTATTCTACAACTTCATATTTAATTCAGGTAGGCGTAATTATCCCGCTTTTTAAAGTAGACCGTGGCGACGTTAAAAACTATTATAGGGGAATATCGCTTCTGAACGATTTTTACCAGTACCTTCAACGCAAGGTTTACAAAATGACAGACAGCTTGCAGCCAAAAAAAAACAATAACAAATCTTTAGATCTTCACAATGAAAGTCCAACAATATAAACATACAATTAGAAAATGTTTACTTGAAAACAGGAGAAGTTTACAGTTGATGTCAGCACCAGGTAATGTATGGAAAATATATGAGTTCCCCAAACGCCATTGTATCTATGGTTCAATTTGCATTCCATAATCCAGTATGATAGAAAACACATTCTGTCCTATAATATCAAATTATTTCAATTGTCACATAAGTGAGAGGCAGTGTTGTATTGACTAGGAAACATTAGTATTATTTGGTGGAATAATTAATTCTTTGGTAGAATAATTCTTAGCTGAATCGATAGTAAGCTTACATATGTTAATAGATATGTTTGGTTATTTTGTCGAAAGTGGAGCATAGCAGTTATTCTTGAAGACCAAGGTTGTAGTTTTTAGAATAGGACCTGTTCGGAAAAATGGTTTATAGTTATTATAAATATTTAAGTTTTGGTGTATCTTCTTTTTATTTACTTAATCACTTAACAACCATTGGTAATGATGATAATGCATACAAAAAAGCGAAAAAAAAAACAACTGTTCGTCTCCAATCATATTTGTGTGTTACAGAGAAAACATACCCTTTCATTTACTGGCAACGGAATATGGCGCCCTGATCTGTGAATGGTTACTTAGACGAAACTTACTAATTAATTCCAGGAGTTTAATATCTTTAATGTCAAGTAATCTCCTAAACTAATAGTTTTGTTTAAATAACGGTAGGTTCTTTGTTTGCTTCTTCCGTTACCCCTTCTTCTTTTGCCATCATGTATTTAATTTTTCCATTGTACTGAAAATGCATATTTTTAGTTTTACATCAGTATTTATTAATTTCGCTGATATTAGTGGGTCCTGAGAATCTATTAGTTCGTAGTAATTTGCATCTGATTCATGGAAAATGGATTTCATTTTTTATGTATCATTTGCTCTTTATATTTCTGTTAACCAAGAATGCCTCAAATATAAGTGTGTTATTGGAGATAGATATTTTGTTCATATATTTAAATGCCTGTTTTTGTGGGAAGTAATTAATTGGATATTTACCCAATTCACTGTAATTAGCCATTTTAGGTGCTGTTTTTGAGATATTCATCGGAAAGTGACAGAATGTGAGGTGTTCATCTTCGATAGAATCATTGAAACTCTTAGTCAAAAGCTGTCAAATTGTTTGATTCACCAATTTTACCGATTTTGCTTTTCGGATTGGGGCTATCAATACTTCGAAGCAATAGAAAAGGTACTACGTAAGTGGTGCCGAAAATTGCTGGGTCTACCTCCGAACGCCACAAATGATGCAGTTTTTGGAGAATGTGGCCGTGTTTCTAGTATAAAGCGTTGTGTTAACTTTTGGCCAAACCCATGCTTTTTAGCTCAGACGAGTCGGACACGGATAACTGGACATCATCTGTTAACAATCTGTTATGTAAGTATGTTAATTTCGAAATTTATGTTTCGTGTTCAAGATGTCTGCCACCAATAGCGGTGGGCGAACGTACGTAATAACCCAAAACTATGGACATATATACGTTTTAAAAGCTCATTATAGACTGACAAATATTTATTTTTTAACTGTAATTTAAAATTTATCAAAATGAATGCATGTTTCTGTTGTGGTTGTCTGCCTCTGGGTACTGAAGTGGGCAGACACGAAGGTATTGAAAGCGACGCAAGATTTTGTAAAATTTGTAATTTAGTGGTCGTAGAAGATGAATGTTATTTCCTTCTTGTGTGTCCTGCCTATCAATTGCTGAGGGCGCAATTCATACCACATCAATTCAGTACAACCGAATGATTATAAATTTCAATCTCTATTACGCTCCACAAACACGCATATGTTGTCTACTTTTAGTTTTAAGGCACTACATATATAGTTTTAGTATAATTTATTTTTTGTAAATATTTATCTCGGATATATATTTTTAGTATCAGAGTTTGTTTGTGTGGGTGGACCAGGTCAATTAAAATATATACTTACTACCTGCCTCGTACCTGTAGTATATATAGCTAGACCAAAAATTGTCAAATTGTTAGTGACAGAGAGACGCAGTTTGTTGAATCAGAGACACGCGTAATGCCCGTAGAAATCGCACTCTGATGGTAAGATCAGAGACTCCTGTAATGCCCGTAGAGGTCGCATTCTGATGGTAAGATCATCGACTCGAGTAATGCCCGTAGAGGTCGCATTCTGATTCGAAAAATTACAACAAATTTGTCAAAATCAACAGACAAAATACGAAGTGTTGCATATGTGAAATATTCTCTATTCGGAACATGTATTGGACTCTAGTCTTGTTGGTTAATTTTGGAATGAAAGCCTGATAAATTTGGCAGCATAATCTAATTAAGAACCCCCCCCCCCCCCCCCCACCCATTTCATGTAGTGTTTTATGTCAACGAGAAAGGAAGCTGTAACGGGCCGGGTAACAGGTACACATTTGGCGGGTGCTTAGTGCGCGCGAAGTTGGGGAAGGGTATATTGTAAATAGCTGGAGTATTACTTTGTTTTGTATTATCATATAATACAAAAAAATGGGTTTGCTTGCTACCTGTACTAAGGGCCATGTGATAGAAAGGAGAAATGCTTGTTCTCTGTTTCAGAGGGCGTTTTGAAGGTATACTGAACTTGTATTTTGTTGCGGTATCAAATTTTAATACGAAAACAAGTATAATGATAATAAAAAAAATTCTCGTTACCGTGCGTACAATTTTTCAATTTTCTAAGAAAAACATTTTGTTTTGGCCTAGGGTAATATTATAACGATTTTGCCTTCGTGGTGTATTTTTAGGTTTATTTAGCCTTATTTTGTAGAGGCAGCTAATTTCCTGAATTTAAAAAAGTCATTTATGTATTTATCTTTTTTTAATGTGGTTTTGTCGTCTTTATTATTTTAGTGTTCTTTGTTTTCCTGGCCAAATGCTGTTGTGATAAACTGCTGAAAGGGTGTTTTCATAGAATGTCATGTAAGTTGGTTAAAATGTAGATTTTCTGAAGGGAAGCAAGGCAGCCTCAGTAGTGTTTTCAAAAATCAACAACACAGGTTTAATCTGTGTGCCTATAAGTTTCAAAGATTAACTCAAGACAAAGCAATGTTAGGATGTGTTATCAGTAGCTATCTGATACACAATGAGTGTTTCCAAACATTTGAGTGGTTTGTCTCCGCCCCTGTTTATTTCACAGATTAGTCATTTGCATATGAATGTGTCAGACACAAGATCACACAGCCACTGAAAAAATTCATTGATTGTGGTGTTTTCATCTGCCAATTTTATCCAATTATAGCTATCCCATTCCTTTTTTGGGGGGGGGGTTTCCAATAGCCTTACACATTTGGATGCCCCTACACATGTTAAAGCAGACCTTGAAGGGAAAACAAATCGTTTGTGCCGATAAACAAGCTTGAAAATCTTTGCTGTGACTTCATGCATGTTTTCTAGGAGTTTATGTTTTTCAAAATACAAGGTCTTAACCAAAAATAACGTATACTTATTGTCGTCGGATTAACACAAAATTTTCACAGCTTTAAGGTGACAATGAGAGGAACTTGAATGTGTCCAGACAAACTATTTCATGGATTATTTACCAACGTGTTGTGGTTTGATTTGGCAGCAATGCGACAAAAACAGAAATTAAAATTCAGAACACTACTTTTCAAAACGCGCTGCTTGAATAAAACTGACCAGACAGTAAATTTACCAGACTATTGAACAACTGGGATTAGTGGGAAAAGTGAAAACAAAAATTCATAAATGCGTAATTATTTTTTTTTTACAAAAAAAGTAATTTTTCATTTTTGATTAAGTAACGCACCGTAGAATGCAGATAAGGGCATGGCAAACACACCTTTGAAAAGCTTGAAATCTGGCGATTCCAAAAATATATACTTTCCTGGGTCTATTTTTAGTCATTTGGTCATAATTATAAGATGAAAACAAGTATGCAAATAATAGTGCCAAATTACCCCCCCCCCCTCGTGCTCTGTGGCGTTCCATTTCTTTATCTATCAATTTATGTTTGTATTGTGTGTGCCTAACTGTGTTATTTATGACCTAGTATACATTACACTATGTGTAAGTGGTTACCTGATATGTGCGCCATTTTTTGGCGACCCCCCCCCCCCGAAATACGTTTGCTAGTTATTTTCAGTCTTGATACACCAGATAGTGAATTTTCAGTATTTGTTTGAAACTATGTTTTATCCCTGCTGTAATATTTCTGGGAGGAGTCATTAACTAACCCCTGACCTCGTCGTATTTCGTCACTAAGGGGCGCGGACTGAATGCTATTACACGATATCATTTCAATACAAACAAGCGACGTATTCATATCTGATCGTTGGAATTCAACAAGGACCAGCAAGTCACATATTCGCGTGAAAAAAGGAACAGAATACCCACCGAACTGGTATGTACATACTACATGTAATTTGTTTTCACTTTCAATTTAATTGAACATAACGAGATTGAAGACTCGATCTCGAGTCAGTGATCATCACTGGCCCAGTCAACTTACACGTGAGAACACTTGCATGTAATTTAAGAAACTATGACATTTCAGTATAAGCAAGGTTGTTAGGAGATTAGCAACCGTGGTTTTCCTTCCCTGGTGCCGATGGCTACACACCGTGTTTAATTATATTACTTTCCCTTTTATCCGGTTTGTTTATTGCCCGGGACCACCGTGACGAAGTATCGGTGTCGTGTCGGTCGGTTACCCGGGTCACGTATTGTCGATTGTGATACGATCCATAGAGCTATTTGAAAGCGTAGTTCTGCTATCACTTTTAAGGACTAATCAGGCACAGTGTCATGAATTTATTCCGGTTTGTTTATTGCCCGGGACTACCGTGACGAAGTCTGGGTGTCGTGTCGCGGGTGTCGGTTACACGGGGCACGTATCGTCGACTGTGGTACGATCCAGAGAACAATACGAAGTGTAGTCCCGCTATCACTTTTAGGGACTAATCAGGCACAGTCTCCCGATCCCTTTGAGAGACTGTGGTCATGAACTCAGGTTCTAGGAATCGGACCATTATAAACTCCGGGGTGCCGCGCGGGCAATGGCAGAAAAAAAGCGCAAAATATTTGTTTCTTCACTTAGTATTGTGCTTTTTTTTTTTAAATTTTGCTGTATTTTTTACTACTGTGTGAAATATTTTGTCCCTAATTTAGGAATACAGAATTAATCACGTAAGGTTTTTTTCTATGATTATTTTCCTGGCCAATTTTGTTTCTAATTACACAAAATTATTGGTAAATTGATCGAAAAGCAAAATGGCTGTCAAGTCATGTTATGTGATTGAAGAACCATAAATATCACTTTGTGGAAACTTTTAATTATTCAAAGACAGTATCATGTGTATGATGAGTTTAATTATTAAACAAGTTTCAATGTTTGAGGATGTCTGCTACAGTTTGACTCACCGCTAGTTCGGATGTAGAGTGGATAATGAACAAAAATTCATTAATAAAAACACATGCATGCAACAAGTCAAATGACGATAGGATTGAATAAAGATTATTATTACTTGTATTATTACTGTTGTCACTGACCACTTTTACAGGCTGTTACCAATCACAAATGTATTAACTGTGAATTTAATTAAATTTCATTCCAATCCTAAATACGCTTTCTCTTTTTTTTTTACGCTGAAAACACTTTATCACGTATTAACCAAAATAAGTGTATTTTCTGAATGAATAAAAAGATTCTCGGTCAATCTGCAGGTTACGTGTTAACATGCGAGCTCATTAGTTTGGTGAAACTGCTGTTTAATCTCTGCAATATTTATTATTTTTGATTTACATTTTTTTTCATATGCATAGGGTATACCTGCACTTTTAATAATACTAATAATATCCTTATTATATCCTTAGAAATAACATTTTCTATCAGTTAATAGCAATATGTATATAAAATAAATGTAATAGTAAAAGTCAGTATTATACAATATACAAATTTTGAATGAAATCACAACTTTTCATGAAATAGAATAATTTCTGTAGCGATGGTTTCTTTTGGCAATATAATATCAGAAAGAGCTTTTTTTCTGTGTGTTTGGTATTTTGGACATAACAAAGGAGTGTATTTCATCTTCTTTTATGACATGCAATGAACAATGTCTATAAATCCTATTTTTTAATGGTGTTTTTGGTTGGGTGTGTCTTCCCTTTTCTATCGTAAATTGTGATTACCAGTCTGAATCTTTGATTTGTATTTAACACATTCTAGTAGTCTTCAAAATTGGAATTATTAAAGTTTTGTTTTCTTATTTGTCATATTTTCTCTCCAGTAGGAAATATCACTGTTGTTTAATAACGTTTTTTGATTTTCTTGATATGTTGTTGTGACAGTAGATAGGTTATAGGGTCGTGTGCGTCTTTTAAAATGTTTTTCACACAGGTTTCCTATTGTGCTTTTAACACTGTCTGGTCATTTAAGGTTGCGAGAGGGTTAAAGGGAGTAATAGTTTCATTGTGATTAGGACTTTCGCTCATTATTAGGCATGCAGATATGGGAGAATATGATTGTGTATTTTCCGTATTAATATTTGCGCAAGAGATTAAGTTATGGAACCTCCTAAAAATAGGTTTTGTACGTGGCCATTGGCCATTTCTTGTTGTTCGTTCATTCTATGAGTTCAATTTAAGATAACGATCTTTGAAACTGGGTCTCGGAATTTGTATGTGCTTCATTGTTACGGAGATATTGTTCGACAAACTTTAGGGACTGAATTTCATGAATGTATCTATGATCTTATGGCCAGAACGCAAAATCAAGGACTCATAGGAACGTCTATGAGATGTCATTTTATAGCCCATTTCACAATGAATAGATGCTGTAATTCATGCATCGATAGCATGAAAGAAAGTGTTGAAAGATGACATTTTCAATGGTTGTCATAGTCAAAAATTAGTTTCCAAAAAAAACGCCATAAAATGTTTCTGTGTATTTGGCTGTGGATAATTTAAACAGGTAATTAATTTCGAGATGTATTCAATTTCGATCACACTAAATTATACATACATAAGTATCTGATCTACAAGGACTCTTATAAGGCCACACTGATTTAATGTTATGGATGACATCCTCTGAAGACCCCAAAACTAATGCAAGAGGGCGAAAAAAAAAAAAAATCCTGCCAAAAAAAAAATGCTGCTAAAACCACAGGACTACGGAGCTGTTATTACGAATTGAACCACAGTGTATCAAAAAAAAAACAAGTCTTTATTTGTAGGAGGCATATCGTATTATATTGCAGTCACAGGTATCATCACCTTTGAATTTGAAATGGCAAGAGGATAAGGTAGATGTTAGTTTTGCCAAAGGCATACACATCAACTCAATAATATAGAAAAACTTACTGTGTTGTATTGAAAAAAAAAATTAATTAAAAGTGAACCATAAGTTTGTCAACAGCAACCTGGAAATTAACTTCTTTGACATTCAAACTACAGCTTTTAAAGTGACACTTCAGATAGACTAAGTGTAGACACAAATGCTCTAGAACTACTTCAACTATGTAACAAATTATAAGAGGCTCGATATTGAAAAAAAAACACCAACAAAGAGTCAACAAAAATTTGGATGCAGACAATTATGTACATGTATCTTGATGAAAATTTGTCATATGATCAAAATATTACTGGCTGTGTGTGCAAGCAAATTATCCGAATCAGAAAATATAGCTGTGTAAACGTCACATCTCCCTGGCCAACGTCAATTGCATACCAGTCGACAACAATCCCTCCGTTTTACCTCTGAACTTTTATACTCACGTATTTTGGTGGTGTGGTCGCCATGCTGGATCATTTATGACAAAATTGGCATGTTTTGAGACAATCTCTTTCCTATAGGTCTTTGCACTTTACGTAACGCGCATCTAACTGTGCGGAGTTTGGTTTTGAGGTAGTCCAAAACGAGTTTTACGACAAGTCGGCGCTTTGCGACAATAGGAGTCGGCAAGTTTCAGACAGAAAACCGATCTGTGGAGACTCGTCGTCGGAGATTTTTTGTTTTTGTTTTTTGAGAACAGGCGAAAACTAATGTGCGCGCGGATGTCATCCATAAAATTAAGTCGGTGTGGCCTAATGTGAACAGTAGGTGGACTCCAAGAATGTGACAAAACTCATTACTCAACTAATTTATTCAAGTTTTTTTCTTATGTTAAACAGCTCAAACAGTACAATTGGTTCTCTAAACATGGGTAGGGCCATTGTGTCATTCACTTATGGTATGATTCATGCTTTACTTTTTGCCTGTGGAAAGTGTACCATTATTTGATTTTTTATAACCAAGTTAGCGCTAAATGTTTTGCCTCTTGATAAACAAATTGAACATAAACAGAGATTCACTTGTGATTGTTGTTTTGTTAGGTAGTATGTAGAGAAAGTCTACTAATGTATGCTACACTGTATATCACAGTCCCTCAATAATGAAGGGATGTTGTTATATGAATTATGTTTATTCATACATGTGTACGATGCCACTGTCACAATTTCTTTTTGACTCTCGTGTGCGAGGCACACAATGGTTTCGGGTAGAAATCCCATGCATATTAATTACCTAAATTTCATAAGGATTAGTCAATTTTCGGCATTTTTCACTGATATCTCAAGTACTAATCACATTACAATGAAACTTGGTATATAGATGTCATAGGACAATGCACAGACCTGATAATTATTGGATTAATATTAATTACATAATTTGTGTAATTAGTAAATTTTCAGCTTTTCTGCTGATGTTTTAAGTACTAATCTTAACATTTCAACTTGGTACATAGATGCTCCATGACTATTCACAGACCTGATTAGTTTTGGGTTAAAATCTATGCACATTAATAACCTAATTTGCATATTGGTTAGCACATTTTTGGCATTTTGTTTCTCAAGTACCGTTCAACAGATTTTGATGAAACAACGTACATAGATGCCTAGGGATAATGTGCAAATCTGATTAGTTTGGCGTTGAAATCAATGTGATATAATTGCTGTTGTTGATAGGGACAGGCAACTTGTGTTATAATTTTGTCTGTCAAGATATATGACCAAAATATTAAGTCATCAAATATGGTCATTATTCCATTAAATATTTATAACTGTTAAACCATAGCTACTTGGAACCCCCCAGATCATTGCTTGCAGTTATATGTTTAAATATTGTATTTGCTCTAACATAAGCGTGGGTGCTAACTTCGTGCCTCCAATATCTTCAGCACACAGGAGTTCTTTCTAAGCTATCTTTGATTTGATTTCTTTGATTTGACTTGATTCATTGCGTATTGAGTGACAACCTCGATATGACATTATACGTCAACTGTTTGTTATACAAATACTGCCAGTGAGGTCTCTGGCCCACAACACTGTCTACAGTCTGTGGTGAATGAAAAAACACTAATATGTATACAGTATGTGATTTTTCGATCTGTTCTGTATGACAACACACTGTGGAGATTCACATTTGGATCTGAAGGTTAGATCTAATTTGCATAAAGTGAATTTAATCCACCATACCACAGTCTATCAACAGATTAACCTGATCAGATTTATTTATAATCACATAAAGTCTGATCGCGTAAAGCTAATTGTATAGTGAGATAATTCTAATACAGTTTTTAATAATCAGGTTAATCAATCATGTAAACTGGTCACAGTGCTCGGTTCTCGTACAGTCAAACATTATAGTCCATATTGACAAGTACTATTATGTAAATATTTTATTCATGCCTCATCATTTAGAATTTTGTTGACATTTGAACAATAGAAAATTTAACAAAATGTAACATGATGTTGTGACTCGTTCAATCATCATCTGTGGAACTGATTGATATAAAATATTGATTTTAATTTGTATAGTAATACAAATGTATTAGGACATAAGACAATCCTTACAGTGATTTAGTATGTTTGATTTATGATGGTATTATTACAGGATGTGTTGAACAAATAGATTCAAATTTCATGTGTAACCAGTTTTAGGGTTTGTACAGTGAATTATGTATGTATCTTGCATGAATAAATCCTAAATTTAATACTGATTCAGAAACATAAAATTCAATGATGGCCACACATAAATAGTTTGTAGTTTTAGTCATTTTCGTAATTTTATCTGATGTGGGACTTTTTGAAAAGTATGATTATGATAAAATAAAATAAATATTTTGAGGTAAACAACCAAATTGTCAAGTAGATTTTGTTGTTGCTACTATCAATAATTTATTTTATTATGACATATATAGATGACCTTACAGGTCAATCTAAAACAAACTTTTAACATCGTCATAATATGTTGCATATTTGCAGTGCCACACATGGTATAAGGTGAGTGAATTCTAGAATCAGTAACAAATTCCCATAAATGCAGATATTTCTCTTTCAGTTCTTACATCCTACACATTTTAGTCAAAAATAGAGAGTGTGTAATATAATTTTCTATATATATTAGTTGATTTATGGCAAAAAATGTGAATTTGATATGCTTGTGAAAAAATCTACGCTGTACAGCTGTTAAAAATCCACTGTCGACAAAGTCGAGGAAAGCTGTTCATATTACTGATTGTCAGTTAGAATGAACTTCACATTTTAGACTTAATTCTTCTTAAACACAATCTGATGTATGGACTCATGCTAACTACAAATTATACCTTGGGTGGTTCTATCAGATTTGTTCATTTTTTTGATGATGCCTTAAACTCTCTAATTTAATAATTATTTTTATCATTCTTGGGTTAAAAAAATGCTATTTTGGACTTTTGCCCAATTGCATCAATATTTTTTTTTACCTTGGTCGGTCCTCTATCAAATTTGATAGAAAATAATTTCCTGAAAATAACTAATTTTAGTGAATGTTTTTGTCATTCTTGGTAAAAACAATATTTCTGATGTTCATTTGAAAACCACCAGTACAATTGTTTTGATATTTTATATGTAGTGATTTTGAATGGACCACTGTCAGATTGATTTACTTTGTCCCTTTGTCATACTAATTCATTTAATGTGAATTTTTGTCATTTTTAAGTGAATATTCTTGAAAATGGCTAGACTGATTGATTTGATTATTGCTTTCTCATTATGCTTCTCAAAAAATGGGGCTTTGTCAGCTGCTAGGGGTTTGTTTTTAACTGTTCATGGCTTAAGATGCTGAAAAATTTAAGACAATTTTTTTTATATCTTTTTATTTGTTTTTTGATTCATTTAACTACTGAGCTATCAAATGAAACAGACTGGGTAATTTACTATTATGCATTGGGTTATGTAAACAGTATGAAGAGACAGATGAAAAATTAACTTAATTAGCATACATATAATTGACTGTATAATGCACAGTTCATATTGCATATGAACACCTAGTTTTTGTGGTTAATAAGATGTCCATATTACATATGAACACCTAGTTTTTGTGGATAATAAGATGTCCATATTACATATGAACACCTAGTTTTTGTGGTTAATAAGATGTCCATATTACATATGAACACCTAGTTTTTGTGGTTAATAAGATTTCCATATTACATATGAACACCTAGTTTTTGTGGTTAATAAGATGTCCATATTACATATGAACACCTAGTTTTTGTGGTTAATAAGATTTCCATATTACATATGAACACCTAGTTTTTGTGGTTAATAAGATGTCCATATTACATATGAACACCTAGTTTTTGTGGATAATAAAATGTCCATATTACATATGAACACCTAGTTTTTGTGGTTAATAAGATGTCCATATTACATATGAACACCTAGTTTTTGTGGATAATAAAATGTCCATATTACATATGAACACCTAGTTTTTGTGGTTAATAAGATGTCCATATTACATATGAACACCTAGTTTTTGTGGATAATAAAATGTCCATATTACATATGAACACCTAGTTTTTGTGGTTAATAAGATGTCCATATTACATATAAACACCTAGTTTTTGTGGATAATAAGATGTCCATATTACATATGAACACCTAGTTTGTGTGGTTAATAAGATGTCCATATTACATATGAACACCTAGTTTTTGTGGATAATAAAATGTCCATATTACATATGAATACCTAGTTTTTGTGGTTAATAAGATGTCCATATTACATATGAACACCTAGTTTTTGTGGTTAATAAGATGTCCATATTACATATGAACACCTAGTTTTTGTGGACAATAAAATGTCCATATTACATATGAACACCTAGTTTTTGTGGATAATTAGATGTCCATATTACATATGAACACCTAGTTTTGTGGATAATAAAATGTCAATATTACATATGAATACCTGTTTTTGTGGATAATAAAATGTCCATATTACATATGAACACCTAGTTTTTGTGGATAATTAGATGTCCATATTACATATTAACACCTAGTTTTTGTGGATAATAAAATGTCCATATTACATATGAACACCTAGTTTTTGTGGATAATTAGATGTCAATATTCAGAACATTCAGTATCTAAGTAACATATGAACACCTAATTTTGTGGATAATAAAATGTCCATATTACATATGAACACCTAATTTTGTGGATAATAAAATGTCCATATTACATATGAACACCTAGTTTTTGTGGATAATTAGATGTCAATATTCAGAACATTCAGTATCTAAGTAACATATGAATACCTATTTTTGTGGATAATAAAATGTCCATATTACATATGAACTCCTAGTTTTTGTGGATAATTAGATGTCAATATTACATATGAATACCTATTTTTGTGGATAATAAAATGTCCATATTACATATGAACACCTAGTTTTTGTAGATAAGATTTCCATATTACATATGAACACCTAATTTTGTGGATAATAAAATGTCCATATTACATATGAACATCTAGTTTTTGTGGATAATTAGATGTCAATATTCAGAACATTCAGTATCTAAGTAACATATGAATACCTATTTTTGTGGATAATAAAATGTCCATATTACATATGAACACCTAGTTTTTGTGGATAATAAAATGTCCATATTACATATGAACACCTAGTTTTTGTGGATAATTAGATTTCCATATTACATATGAACACCTAGTTTTTGTGGTTAATAAGATGTCCATATTACATATGAACACCTAGTTTTTGTGGTTAATAAGATTTCCATATTACATATGAACACCTAGTTTTTGTGGTTAATAAGATGTCCATATTACATATGAACACCTAGTTTTTGTGGATAATAAAATGTCCATATTACATATGAACACCTAGTTTTTGTGGTTAATAAGATGTCCATATTACATATGAACACCTAGTTTTTGTGGATAATAAAATGTCCATATTACATATGAACACCTAGTTTTTGTGGTTAATAAGATGTCCATATTACATATGAACACCTAGTTTTTGTGGATAATAAAATGTCCATATTACATATGAACACCTAGTTTTTGTGGTTAATAAGATGTCCATATTACATATAAACACCTAGTTTTTGTGGATAATAAGATGTCCATATTACATATGAACACCTAGTTTGTGTGGTTAATAAGATGTCCATATTACATATGAACACCTAGTTTTTGTGGATAATAAAATGTCCATATTACATATGAATACCTAGTTTTTGTGGTTAATAAGATGTCCATATTACATATGAACACCTAGTTTTTGTGGTTAATAAGATGTCCATATTACATATGAACACCTAGTTTTTGTGGACAATAAAATGTCCATATTACATATGAACACCTAGTTTTTGTGGATAATTAGATGTCCATATTACATATGAACACCTAGTTTTGTGGATAATAAAATGTCAATATTACATATGAATACCTGTTTTTGTGGATAATAAAATGTCCATATTACATATGAACACCTAGTTTTTGTGGATAATTAGATGTCCATATTACATATTAACACCTAGTTTTTGTGGATAATAAAATGTCCATATTACATATGAACACCTAGTTTTTGTGGATAATTAGATGTCAATATTCAGAACATTCAGTATCTAAGTAACATATGAACACCTAATTTTGTGGATAATAAAATGTCCATATTACATATGAACACCTAATTTTGTGGATAATAAAATGTCCATATTACATATGAACACCTAGTTTTTGTGGATAATTAGATGTCAATATTCAGAACATTCAGTATCTAAGTAACATATGAATACCTATTTTTGTGGATAATAAAATGTCCATATTACATATGAACTCCTAGTTTTTGTGGATAATTAGATGTCAATATTACATATGAATACCTATTTTTGTGGATAATAAAATGTCCATATTACATATGAACACCTAGTTTTTGTAGATAAGATTTCCATATTACATATGAACACCTAATTTTGTGGATAATAAAATGTCCATATTACATATGAACATCTAGTTTTTGTGGATAATTAGATGTCAATATTCAGAACATTCAGTATCTAAGTAACATATGAATACCTATTTTTGTGGATAATAAAATGTCCATATTACATATGAACACCTAGTTTTTGTGGATAATAAAATGTCCATATTACATATGAACACCTAGTTTTTGTGGATAATTAGATGTCAATATTCAGAACATTCAGTATCTAAGTAACATATGAATACCTATTTTTGTGGATAATAAAATGTCCATATTACATATGAACACCTAGTTTTTGTGGATAATTAGATGTCAATATTACATATGAACACCTAATTTTGTGGATAACAAAATGTCCATATTACATATGAACACCTAATTTTGTGGATAATAAAATGTCCATATTACATATGAACACCTAATTTTTGTGGATAATAAAATGTCCATATTACATATGAACACCTAGTTTTTGTGGTTAATAAGATGTCCATATTACATATGAACACCTAGTTTTTGTGGATAATAAAATGTCCATATTACATATGAACACCTAGTTTTTGTGGTTAATAAGATGTCCATATTACATATGAACAACTAGTTTGTGTGGTTAATAAGATTTCCATATTACATGTGAACACCTAGTTTTTGTGGTTAATAAGATGTCGATATTACATATGAACACCTAGTTTTTGTGGATAATAAATGTCCATATTACATATGAACACCTAGTTTTTGTGGTTAATAAGATGTCCATATTACATATGAACACCTAGTTTTTGTGGTTAATAAGATGTCCATATTACATATGAACACCTAGTTTTTGTGGATAATAAAATGTCCATATTACATATGAACACCTAGTTTTTGTGGATAATTAGATGTCCATATTACATATGAACACCTAGTTTTTGTGGATAATAAAATGTCAATATTACATATGAATACCTGTTTTTGTGGATAATAAAATGTCCATATTACATATGAACACCTAGTTTTTGTGGATAATTAGATGTCAATATTCAGAACATTCAGTATCTAAGTAACATATGAACACCTAATTTTGTGGATAATAAAATGTCCATATTACATATGAACACCTAATTTTGTGGATAATAAAATGTCCATATTACATATGAACACCTAGTTTTTGTGGATAATTAGATGTCAATATTCAGAACATTCAGTATCTAAGTAACATATGAATACCTATTTTTGTGGATAATAAAATGTCCATATTACATATGAACACCTAATTTTGTGGATAATAAAATGTTCATATTACATATGAACACCTAATTTTTGTGGATAATAAAATGTCCATATTACATATGAACACCTAATTTTGTGGATAATAAAATGTCCACATTACATATGAACACCTAGTTTTTGTGGATAATAAAATGTTCATATTACATATGAACACCTAATTTTGTGGATAATAAAATGTCCATATTACATATGAACACCTAGTTTTTGTGGATAATAAAATGTCCATATTACATATGAACACCTAATTTTTGTGGATAATAAGATGTTTATATCACCCATGAACACATAATTTCTGTGATGATGAGTCATTCTTATCACGAACACCTAGTTTTTGTGGATATCGAGCAGATCATATCACAGCTGAACACCTAGTTTCCGTGCATGATGATAAGACGACATTGTACAGTGTGTTTTATATTCACTTATGTATGAACTAAATGTTTTTGTGATTAACCTTATATCTTATCAGTACATGGTTATCTGAGTTACACATATCATCTTATAAATCCTCGCTATATCACATATCGTATAGATATGTAATTTATCCACTACACATTGCTATTCATTATTAGCATGAAGTGCAAGAACCTATCTTAGATTCAGTATCATTTGCATGACCTTAATTCTTTGTATAAATTTGTTAAACTAATTAGCTTATTGAAAATAATTCATTATAAAAAATTACTTGAGCAGGGCATAATCTCTGTTGAGTGTGTTGTAATAATTTATTAATGACTTTGAATTTGACAGTCTGTTTATATGATTTGTTGCACCATATAACCTCTTTAATTGTATACATATTATATTATGTTACTTAGATACTGAATGTTCATTTCCTGGCTTCAATTGAGCACCAATAATTCATACTATGAATATTTGTTTTGACAATCTCTTGTATTGCGTTTTGATCTGTTCAGTGAATCATATTGGGTTTGTGCAGTGATTCAATTCAACTTACAAGCAGATTTGAATATGTAGAGAAATATCGTACACGGATTAGATGGTTTTGTCTGCTTTACACTCTGGGTGCACACCATTTGTATTTGATTTATGCTTTATAGCAGGACTGGCAAAGATTAAACTTATACTCAGTACTCAGTGTCAGGGCTACTCCATCATACTTTATAGTATTTGTTTTTTTTACATATCACACACTTACTTTATAGTTACCATAGTAATGACAAGTTGATAGCCGTTATTAATGGTGAAATTGAAACGTACCATACTCCTACATACAATTTTTCATGTTTATAAATTATGCAAACTGCAGACGAGGTATTCTCTACAGAAATTGAGTTTCCTTAGACAGCCTCTTTATTGGTCATTGTAGAGTAAGTTTATGGGGCTGTTATTAGTGCAATAACATAAAAAAAAACATCTTGTGAGACTCATTATAAAGACTGCATTCCTGGTCCATGATTACATCTTTGCAAATTTAATTGTATTTTCTATTCCGGTGTGACTTTAGGTCATCAAAATTATTCAGTGTAAATTTCAACAAATTTCCTAGGTTAACACATTTGACTGACAAAATAACGATTATTATAATTATCTTATATGTGTGGAGTTGTTGTCATGGATACATAATGATCATCTCAATATTCATTTGCCCAATTATCATTCTTTATAATGAAATGTGACAAGTATAATTCAAGGCTGTTATATTTTACAATATCTCGTTAGTCACAATCAGATTATCAATATTGATGAAATTCAATTGTGCCAATTATACTGCTACATAAATATAATGTGACAAGTATAATTTAAGACTGTTATATGTCATTATTTACAGTTGACTTAATGTTCGTGCCTATAGGCTGAAAGCTATTACAAATTACTACTCACTGTAATCCACAATTGATATTTTTATTTTCAGTGTTATCATTATGTTTAAATATAGTCAGGTCATGACCACATTGACTCTCATTGTATTTGGTCTTGAAACAAATCACATTTTTTTTTGTATTTATAGACTTTTATTGGAGTCTTCACTGAAATTAACTTCATACATACCTGGGGTGTTCATTATAAATTGCATTTAAGCTGCATATTGTGTAGTGGACTGTGAAAAAAACAAAAAAATTCAAAAAACTTACCCATTTCTTATTATGAGAAGTCAACCTATTTTGCCGGACAAACAGATCACATACTAATCAGGTTAATTTTTTGTCCCCTCTTTTTAAAAGCTTACAATCCTCTATTGATATTGGTTTCTCCCCACTATATAGTTGTTAGTTTTTACTTGACTGCATTTATATTGATTGGTGTCCTGTGCAAGTTCAATGCTTTCTGACAGGTATATTTAATTTCTCTTTTAATTGTTGTAATACATTATTACATGCTGTGATCTTTCATTTAACTTTTTGAATATTGATATTTGTGATAACACTATGCCCACTGAATGCCTGCTGAACCCCTAATACAATTACTATCATCTCTTACATGAGTGGACCATGCAATCACTCTTTACATACATATTACATCATAAACATATATTTCCCATCATAATTGATTCAACCAGATCTCAGATATGCCTGGATTGAATTCAAACTTGCCTCATACATGAATCAAGCATTCATATGAACTTAAACTTAAACTAATATGATGAAAGAAAATCATTCAACGTCAAAAGAAAAACACAGTGCATTATCTGTATCTTTATTTTCTAACATACGATAATATTTATTAGATAAGGGACGACATCAAAAGATCGATGTCGGATAAAAAACTTAATTCCTTTAGTTTTTTTCCAAACCCCCCTACCCCCCACTGAAACTTAATTGATAAATATTGGTCATGGCGTCAGACTACATTCACCATTAAATACAAATTGATAATCGCACAGTAGCATTGCATAGCAGTTGGTTGTCGGGTGGGTGTAAACAGATTTTACAAATGCACCTCATTTGACACACAAATTTACACTCGAACCAAACCATTTTTCTGTTTATTTTCCCCTTTTCGGTTATTTCTGTCCATGATTGGATAGAAAAAAAAAGAACTACAAATACTCCAAGATTTTTTTGACTTCATTAAAAAATAAAATCGTTTTTGTAGAATGGAAACTTTTTGAGGTCAAACCCCCCCCCCCCACCCCCAAACTAAAGGAAATAAGTTTTTTATCCGACATCGATCTTTTGACGTCGTCCCTAACTTATACCTGAATCAAAAGACTGCAGTTATGACATATAACTCTATTCATGTACTTTCATGTCATTTTACATTTTTCAGTTGAGCCTCTTAGTTGTTAAAGAAAAACAGAATGACCTTTGACCTCCACAACATTAACATTGTGATTGAAACCAAGCTCAGCTCTGACACAGTAGTACACTGAATTGTTTGACTCTAACCACAAATAAAGGTGTGGAGAGTTGTGAAATTTATGCATAGAAAATTCAAAGATATGTCTCTTAACTATTTGTTTACGTCTTAGTAGCCTTCACACCCTAGTTACTAGTGTTCTTTTAATAATAGGTACTGTCAGTATCAGCTCTCCAGGTACATGACCTCAAATAACCTGTAAGGTAGGGTTGGAAAGATTAGGGTTAATGACTTTATTTTTATTTTGAAAATATTTTTTTTTTTTTTACCTACAGAATCAAACTTTAGATTGAAGTATTTGCATAGTACTCATTATTGTACCAGAGTTCCCGGTGTATACCTATAAAGTCACTCAACATAATCCTTTCGTAGACAGTCTGTTGTAGCGAAAAAATTGAGGGTACAGACAATTGTTAATCTGACATTAAGAGAAAAAACAACCGTCCTTCATGGCAAGCAAAAATATAGGAGACAAATTTAACTATAGGGGCCAAAAAAAACTAAAATAGCCACTCGTCTCAACATATAATCACAGAACAAGTAATCTCCAAAATTAGTTGTAATAATAGTAATCTTAGTTTTCTATACTTATGTGTTTAATAAAGGTCCAAAGGTCAGGAAAATTTGGGTCAGGTGAAATAGGCTGACCTAGTACAGGCAGACACTTTCTCCCCTAGAGAATTTTGCAGAATATTTCATTTACATTTCAATTACTGAATTCACGGTACAACGTCAAGATAAGTCATTATACAGAAAATGGTTGAATAAAATACTCTGTTGATGGACTAATTCTGATTATGAATAAATTGGTATCGATAGAAGGCTTATTAAACCATCTATTCATTCTTTGACATTGTGATGAGAAATTTTGTACATCAGAAACATATCTGTCTTACTTTAGAATCTTGCATTTGTGGCTTACATATTCACTGTTTTATTTTTGAAGCTCGTCTTTGTGGCTCACACATTCACTGTTTTATTCTTGAAACTGTTTTGCATAAACCACTTTTCATCAATTTGCAGCTCTGTGGGGAATGCTTATGTCATTGTAAACTTAATTTATATGCTAGGTTACCATGGCAATAGTAAGGGGATCATTTATTGTTAAACAAATGTAGGCTAAGCGACTCACTTCTGTCAGGATAAAAATAATAGCATAAAAATGCTTCATTCCAACTGTTCAAAAAATTGACATTTATAATTTAGTTACATTCAAAATGAAGTGAATGAAAATACTTGTCACATGTTTTCACAAAGTAAAAATGAATTGAGAACATTTTGATATGCTCTACGTGTAGATCTTCTGTTTTTAATGACTTAATGGAAGTTGCATTGCATATGCATTACATCACCTTTTAAATGAGCTTGAACTCAAAAAACAGGATATGCTCATATTATTGCTTATGCATGAGTAGATAACTAGACTACATTGCTTTGTCTTATTTATTGAAAGCCATAGCAACCTAACATATTAACCCAGCACTGATGGTTTTACTGTATTTGCTCTTCTACTCCAAAAATCACATTTGTTGGATACTGAATCATTGAAATATCAGTTATCTTGTCACTAAAATACCTTTAATTTGCGTAAACTCATACACTGCTAATACGAGTGAATACAGTATATGCTTGATTCTAGGGAGTTAAGTCTAATTCCGTCATATTAAAAATATTGCTGTAACCTTTCTTATCACAAGAGATAAATGTCCTCACGTACTAGTATGTCACATAGTATTGTGACAAATCTATTAGTGTATAATATTTGTATTATGTTTCAAAATTAAATGGTGTACAGTATTTGAATTAAATTTCACCGCAACAAATATTCACCATTACCAGGAGTAAAACAAATGTGTTGACCTGTGAAAACAGCACTGTAAAATTGATGTTTAGTATTACATTTACTAATCTACAAGTATTGAATCATGCTAACAAATTGTTTAAACAGAATTTTTGCATTTATACAATATAAATGATGAAGGTATTCCAAAAGTTGTTATTATTAAGATACAACAGTACATGTACATATATTATAATATTAGGGTATACATTGTGTAATAGATAAAATATGTCCCAACACATTCCATTTTATCATTTCTCATTTTAATATTGCAGTCAAATCATGTATAAATATTTAACCATATTACTCCAACATAACTAATGACCATATGTGCCATATACACATGTAACCCTATGACCAATAGAAAAGAAACTTCATATAACTATGTTACAATATTTGGGTTATTTCTACTTGGTGTGTTTTACATTTATAAGTTTCCCAGTGAAATTCCCTACAAATTATTTATCATTGGAAAGTTAATTTAGAGTAAGAGTAAATTTTCTAATCAATAATTACAATCTCATTTGCATATACAAATGTAGTTATATATGACATGTTTTTTTCAGACATGATAGAGACTTTATTTTATATTAACCGACATATCTCACAATTTACTACAAACACTTTACAACAGTGTGCCGTGGTACAAAGCACACAACTACACATAAACCTGGCTTACTATGGCACTATGAACAAATAATTTTGGTTTCCAGCAATTAATCCCATGAAAAAATACACTTTCAGCATTTGCAACCTCATCTCAAGTCACATGGCTAATCAAATGAAAGCTAACAGGACAATCCTTACAACTATATTACATTCAAACCAGAGTAATTGTATTGCAGCATACAACAAATATATGTCATATTGTTTGGGACTGCTTTCCTGACAGTAGCGTACATAGCAATAAAAGTTTGCCCCAAACTATACAGTAGCTTGTGACAATAAAATATTGCTCCAGAATTTCCTGTTTCTCAATTATGGAAGATTATGCCATATTTGTTTTATAAGTAGCATATATATGCACTTACATATATTACACAGTTACTGTTATTGGCAAATTATATATTTTAATGATTAAGCACACAAAAATTAAAATTTTGGTTTTATTTTCACTTCTATTGAATATGCGCTTCATTAATCAAGCAAATATGATACTCATTAGAATATCCAATTAATTATTTCGACATTAAAACTGAAATGAAATGTATTGATGGCTTTCCATTGTGTGATTGTCACATCTGCTGCAAGTAACCATAGTATATTTTTAATTACATTTTTTCAGAGTGAACATATTACGACAAGAACTGAATGGAAGGTCCTTTCCATACTAAATGTTGAAGACTTATGATTATACCTGCTATCAATATTAGATTATTATCTTCATAGTGACTTAACAATTATCTGCAGGAAAACTGTGATCCAGACTAGAGACTTAACTCAACCATTATCTGAAGTAAACCTGTGATCCAGATTAGTGACTTAACCATTATCTGCAGTAAACTGTGATCCAGACTAGAGACTTAACTCAACCATTATCTGAAGTAAACTTGTGATCCAAATTAGTGACTTAACCATTATCTGCAGTAAACTGTGATCCAGACTGGAGACTTAACTCAACCATTATCTGAAGTAAACTTGTGATCCAGATTAGTGACTTAACCATTATCTGC
Source organism: Saccoglossus kowalevskii (assembly GCF_978046115.1). Lineage (NCBI taxonomy): Eukaryota > Metazoa > Hemichordata > Enteropneusta > Harrimaniidae > Saccoglossus > Saccoglossus kowalevskii. Next base: position 27,940,973 of record NC_140642.1, on the reverse strand, counting down.
AGTAAACTGTGATCCAGACTAGAGACTTAACTCGAACATAATCTGAAGTGAACCTGTGCTCCAGATTAGTGACTCAACCATTATCTGAAGTAAACTTGTGATCCAGATTAATGACTTAACCATTATCTGCAGTGAAACTGCGATCCAGATTAGTGACTTAACCATTATCTGCAGTAAACTGTAATCCAGATTAGTGATTCAATAGCCAATCTGCAACCATGCATTGTATTACTATGGTAATATTATGTGTTGTATTCATTGTGTATTTAGTAATTGGAGCTGTAATATTCATGCTGCTTGAATCAGACAATGAGGATGATACTCGTAGCTCAATTCGTCACTTAAAGATTGACTGGCTTGACAATTACACATGTGTGGACAATGAGGCGCTAGAGAAGCTTATCATGACTGCAGTGTATGCCTATAAGAGTGGTGTCTCTCCATTTAACAATTCTACAAATCCTTCCAATTGGGATTTCAGCAGTTCTTTCTTCTTTGCTGGTACAGTCGTCACAACTATAGGTAAGAATATTTATATATAACAAAATGTTAAGACATTGAAGATTTTAATTTTAACTATATATGGGATTAATTTACCGTAAAGTAAAGCTGCATAATCTTCCACCACATGATGCTGATTTCTTATGCAAATCCATTCCTCTTTAGCAACGGCTATAACCCAGCCTCCTTCAATACTAACAGGACTTCTCCTTGCCCCCCTCAATACTAACATGACTTTTCCTTGGCCCTTCCTCAATACTAACATTCTTCTCGCATTGTAGTCTACGCTATGCTATGAATTCATCTCATTGCATACCCCATTTCTATCTCATGCTTGTCAGGTTATGGAAAACATGTACCAACCACGTATTGGGGTAGGAACGCTGTTATTCCATATGCTTTGATAGGAATTCCATTTACTGGATGGATACTTAGTAAAATCGGAGAACATTGGCAAGGATCATTTCGTAAACAGTGTAAAGTTATAAGCGGATTACTTCCTTCCAAAACTCCACGGATGTTGAGACGATGTGTACAAACATTGACAGTTGGCTTTGCTACGTGGATCGTTTTTGTTGTTATACCAGCTGTAATATACACGTATATGGAAAACTGGGATTTCTACATTGCACATTACTATAGTTTCATCACCTTGACAACCATAGGTTTTGGGGATTATGTAGCCACTCAAGATCCATCTTTGTCTGATTATAGATGGGTTTATGATATTGGGGTTGCTTTGTGGTATCTGTTTGGTCTGTCTTACCTGGCCGTTGTCATCACTGCTATACACAATGAACAAAAAGAGAAATGGAAACAAGTCAAACTAGTTTCCATGAAATTAACAAAAAAAGTACATCACCCTAACAATACCCAAGTAATACCACTGAAAAGATCGCTGTCATTAGAAACTGGACTCTCTTTAAATTCTCTCAAGTATCCATTACAACTGCATGATCTCAAACCATCACATCCGCCATTAGTCACCAGTTTCATCAAAAAGAAATCAATTGACAAATACAAAGAGCAATCATATCCTTCTTTTTGTTAGTATTACAAATCTGAGCATTTTTCAATCTTATACATTTTTTCAGTATTTTGAATCTGAACATGTGTGCCTTTGGACCATTGTCACTCTGTTGCATCATGGGAAATTTTTGACAGTAAAAACATTTGCATTAAGGTAGAAGCCTAGTCATAATTTTTGACAAAATTGGTCATAAATCGCATGACAATGTTAATTAGTTTATTATGTACAATCATGAAGCTAATGTCCTAAGGTACAATGAAATAGCATTATTTTGTGTTTCACATTATGCTTTTTGAGAAACGTGTCCTAATATTTCTTGAAAATTGCTATTTTTAGAACAATTCCATAGAACACAATGTTAAAGAAAAACTGCATTTTTTGACACTTTTTAAAACCCAGATTTTTTAAATAATTTAGAACAACAAAAAGTACTCCATTATTAACAGTATATGATTTTTTCAGCCTATGTCACCAGGCTGGATTTTGAGATATTGCATAATATCTCTGCCATAGAAACCTGTGGTAAAAGCGTTATAATAGTGTCAAAATGGCGATTTTCCACTAAAATAAAACCATCAATTCCCGTAAAATATATATATCACATATATTTCTTTTTACTTGCCAAATATGTCATAATCAGTTAATCCTGGAAGTTTGAAAGTCACATGGTCACTTCCAAAATCACATGATCGGCTCCAAAGTCACATGATCACCTCCAAAGTCACATGATCACCTCCAAAGTCACATGATCAACTCCAAAGTCATATGATCACCCCAAATTCACATGATCACCTCCAAAGTTAGTATTTGAGATATTGAGAAATGTTATCACATATCATTTAAAGATTGGTTGGTCAATTAAACTGCAGTATTTTTTATCTGCAGTGAATAATTTTAAAATGTGAATGGCAACATGAATAATATTTTCCTCTACCCCCCAACTACTACATTTACACTGATACTGTATTTGTTCTATTAGAAGTGCATCTGGCCAATAGTACATTCAACAAAAATTAATACTAAGTTATTAAGAAATGACTTACTTTGACAAAATACAATCCCCTGTCATTTGGCATGCTAAATAGAGCAAATATGGTAATATATTATAATATGCAAATACAATTTTGTTGTTACATGCACTTGTTTTGTTGGTTTATGCGCCCTCCCTTATATTGGAGATGCATTTTTAAATATACAGTAGTATACATGTATATGAATAAAAATACAAGCTAATAACTTGTAATGATGTTTGTATAAACCATAATTCATTTATTCATCATTGTTTGATGGATTTATATATCTAACTTTGTTACAATGTTTTTTACTATACAATTATAATTATTTATTAATGTTTTGTACTTGTTTCATATTATGAAGGGATATAGAAAATTGTTGTCTCACAGTTAGTGACACTATCAGGTATACGAGTCATTTCAAGTGTCATATGTGTATGACACAATCCCATACTGCCAGAGTACAAATTTTACAGCATTCTCATGGCAACCTTATCTTTATAAATTTTTTACTTCTTTTGAATGATTAAAATTACAGGTTTTTATAAAACTCTAAATTAAATGTTTTCAGTAGTACATGTATTAAATGTCAAATATTAATTATTATTATTATACATCTGTCACCGTAACACCATAAGTTACAGCTCGCTGTAATTTTGCGGTTTTGCACTGGGTATATCCTACCATGTTAAGAGGCGCAAATTCCTAATATGGAACGATTACATGCGTAAATGTCTAATAAAAAACAAACATGGCTGCCCCCAGGTTTGATTGGACTTACACAAAGAAGTTCACTAAATTTGTTCTAAACGTTTTGGAGTTCGGCATTCCCATGATATATTCCTGGGAGGAAAAGATGCATAATAACATGGTCATTACAAGGATACTGCAAAATATGCACTCAGACAGTACACCATCACATTGACCTCCGCTGCACGTCGGCCGATACTCCCGCTGTACTGTCTTGGTGCATACTTTGCAGTATTCTATTAATAACCTAATATTATTACATTTAATTTGTGTCTGAATGTCAATATGATCGTACAAATTAAACCTATACAACTAGAATAATTTTTCAAAATTCAAAATTAAATAGATCAAATGACTTGAAAGTGTAACTTTTGTACTTGAAATATACTGTAAATAATAGTGACCAAGTTGTGAAACTCATAGAATAAGGTTTGGTCTTGCATGACGTATTCTGAAACAGGGCCTCTGTGCATTTCATCTGTGTCTGTCTTTTTGTCCATTTTTTCTGTCTGTCTGTCTGTCTAACATAATTTCTTGCCACATTCACCACAGCAATTATTGCTTGTATTTTGTTTATCTTTGACTTCGGCCAGTTTTGTTCAAACAAAACACCATTTTTATATATTATAAATCATTTCTCAGGTACATGTATGCTTGGTATTACCATTACTCATGATAGGTTACCAATGCATGTCATTTTTTTCATGGTTTAATTCAAAGTGAACGACTGGTGGCCATTTTGTTTTATTTTTCCGATGTGTCCTACTTATTTCTCAGATACATTTTTACAGACTTTGTTTTAAATTTTGCAAAACATGACAGTTAGCATTTATTTTCTTCAATTGTTTTTGGATTTAGATGAAATTTAACCACATGAAGTTTCGTCTACAAAAACTAAAAGTCACCAAATTTCTTGCTGTCATCAGTTGTTTCTATGTCATACCTGGGTCGATTTTATTCAAACGTGATACAAATATAATGGATTATTGATAGCCATTACTTCAGCATTACTCAAAAAATGACTGATATATGAATGACATGACATATGAATGATGATAGTACATACTTAGTTTTTCTTCACTTGATTAAATTCAAACTTGTCACTTAGATGCACATGCACATTATTTGTTTCTGCAATTCAATAAAACATGTTCAATGACATTTTTTGATATTATGGTTGTATTTCTGTGACTTCAATGTGAATTGCCACTTAATGGTCTTAGATGTATTTAAGATTTGTTTCATTTGAAATAAAGTAGCATTTATCAACTTCCATTTCATTATCTCATATTCCAACCTCAATAATCTATCAACAGAAAAGGTGAGAGAAGTTTTCATATTCTCTGCACTTCTGTCATTGTATCTTCTTCATATTTTCTGCACATTATTGTTTCCCCTTTATGATATTTGTACAGCTCCTCACTGCACCCCTACCATATTTGCTGCACATGCTTTTACTGCATCCCTTCATATTATCTGCACATCTCTCTACTGCATCCCTCCATATTATCTGCACATCTCTTTACTGCATCCCTCCATATTATCTGCACATCTCTCTACTGCATCTCTCCATATTATCTGCACATCTCTTTACTGCATCCCTACATATTATCTTCACATCTCTCTACTGCATCCCTCCATATTATCCACACATCTCTCTACTGTATCCCTCCATATTATCTGCACATCTATTTACTGCATCCCCTCCATATTATCTGCATACCTCTCAACTGCATCCCTCCATATTATCTGCATACCTCTCAACTGCATCCCTCCATATTATCTGCATACCTCTCTACTGCATCCCTCCATATTATCTGCACATTTCTCTACTGCATCCCTCCATATTATCTGCACATCTCTTTACTGCATCCCTCCATATTATCTGCACATCTCTCTACTGCATCCCTCCATATTATCTGCACATCTCTACTGCATCCCTCCATATTATCTGCACATCTCTTTACTGCATCCCTACATATTATCTGCACATCTCTCTACTGCATCCCTCGATATTATCCACACATCTCTCTACTGCATCCCTCCATATTATCTGCACATCTCTTTACTGCATCCCTCCATATTATCTGCATACCTCTCAACTGCATCCCTCCATATTATCTGTACATCTCTCTACTGCATCCCTTCATATTATCTGCATACCTCTCAACTGCATCCCTCCATATTATCTGCACATCTCTTTACTGCATCCCTCCATATTATCTGCACATCTCTTTACTGCATCCCCTCCATATTATCTGCACATCTCTCTACTGCATCCCCTCCATATTATCTGCACATCTCTCTACTGCATCCCTCCATATTATCTGCACATCTCTCTACTGCATCCCCTCCATATTATCTGCACATCTCTCTACTGCATCCCTTCATATTATCTGCACATCTCTCTACTGCATCCCTTCATATTATCTGCCTACTGCACCCTCTCCTTATTATCTGTACATGTGTTACTGCATCCCCTCCATAATAGTCATATACCTGTCACTGCATCCTATCCATGTTGTCTGTAAATTGCCCATGATTAAAACACATTTTTGTTAAATGTTATTATTTATTTATTTTTGAATTTTATTTTGACATATTTTGTTTCGTTTTTAGGTTATGGTAATATTTCACCTGAGACTAGAAGTGGTCAGTCGTTTTGTATTGTCTTTGCTTCAATTGGTATCCCATTGTGCCTTGTGATACTGGCTGAGATTGGAGTGAAATTGGGCAAACCAGCAAGAAAATTGGAGGACAGAGTCAAGAAGTTCAACTGGGCGAGAGAACATCCAAAGATAGCTCGTCATCTTTATTTGATATTTTTAATTTCTATTGGATTGATATGTTTTGTGACTATACCTAGTATTATTATTTCAGCAGTGGAAGACTGGGACATGCATACATCTTGGTATTATTGTTTTATTACATTGTTCACTATTGGATTTGGTGACTATGTTATAGGTAAGACAATTATAACATGCATCAATTGATAGCCCATCAAAAGGATGTTGTCATTGTCTGTCCAGGGAATGTTGTCATTGTCTGTCCTGGGAATGTTGTCATTGTCTGTCCAGGTAATGTTGTCATTGTCTGTCCAGGGAATGTTGTCATTGTCTGTCCCTGGAATGTTGTCATTGTCTGTCCTGGGAATGTTGTCATTGTCTGTCCAGGGAATGTTGTCGTTGTCTGTCCAGGGAATGTTGTCATTGTCTGTCCAGGGAATGTTGTCATTGTCTGTCCAGGGAATGTTGTCATTGTCTGTCCTGGGAATGTTTTCATTGTGTGTCCAGGGAATGTTGTCATTGTGTGTCCAGGGAATGTTGTCATTGTCTGTCCAGGGAATGTTGTCATTGTCTGTCCAGGGAATGTTGTCATTGTGTGTCCAGGGAATGTTGTCATTGTCTGTCCAGGTAATGTTGTCATTGTCTGTTCAGGTAATGTTATCATTGTCTGTCCAGGGAATGTTGTCATTGTCTGTCCAGGGAATGTTGTCATTGTCTGTCCAGGGAATGTTGTCATTGTCTGTCCAGGGAATGTTGTCATTGTGTGTCCAGGGAATGTTGTCATTGTGTGTCCAGGGAATGTTGTCATTGTCTGTCCAGGGAATGTTGTCATTGTCTGTCCAGGGAATGTTGTCATTGTCTGTCCAGGTAATGTTGTCATTGTCTGCCCAGGGAATGTTGTCATTGTCTGTCCAGGTAATGTTGTCGTTGTCTGTCCAGGTAATGTTGTCATTGTGTGTCCAGGGAATGTTGCCATTGTCTGTCCAGGGAATGTTGTCATTGTCTGTCCTGGGAATGTTGTCATTGTCTGTCCAGGGAATGTTGTCATTGTCTGTCCAGGGAATGTTGTCATTGTCTGTCCAGGTAATGTTGTCATTGTCTGTCCAGGGAATGTTGTCATTGTCTGTCCAGGGAATGTTGTTATTGTCTGTCCAGGTAATGTTGTCATTGTCTGTCCAGGGAATGTTGTCATTGTCTGTCCAGGTAATGTTGTCATTGTCTGTCCTGGGAATGTTGTCATTGTCTGTCCAGGTAATGTTGTCATTGTCTGTCCAGGGAATGTTGTCATTGTCTATCCAGGTAATGTTGTCATTGTCTGTCCTGGGAATGTTGTCATTGTCTGTCCAGGGAATGTTGTCATTGTCTGTCCAGGGAATGTTGTCATTGTCTGTCCAGGGAATGTTGTCATTGTCTGTCCAGGGAATGTCGTCATTGTCTGTTCAGGTAATGTCGTCATTGTCTGTCCTGGGAATGTTGTCATTGTCTGTCCAGGTAATGTTGTCATTGTCTGTCCAGGGAATGTTGTCATTGTCTGTTCAGGTAATGTTGTCATTGTCTGTCCTGGGAATGTTGTCATTGTCTGTCCAGGGAATGTTGTCATTGTCTGTCCAGGGAATGTTGTCATTGTCTGTCCCTGGAATGTTGTCATTGTCTGTCCTGGGAATGTTGTCATTGTCTGTCCAGGGAATGTTGTCGTTGTCTGTCCAGGGAATGTTGTCATTGTCTGTCCAGGGAATGTTGTCATTGTCTGTCCATGGAATGTTGTCATTGTCTGTCCTGGGAATGTTGTCATTGTGTGTCCAGGGAATGTTGTCATTGTGTGTCCAGGGAATGTTGTCATTGTCTGTCCAGGGAATGTTGTCATTGTCTGTCCAGGGAATGTTGTCATTGTGTGTCCAGGTAATGTTGTCATTGTCTGTCCAGGGAATGTTGTCATTGTCTGTCCTGGGAATGTTGTCATTGTCTATCCAGGGAATGTTGTCATTGTCTGTCCTGGTAATGTTATCATTGTCTGCCCAGGGAATGTTGTCATTGTCTGTCCAGGGAATGTTGTCATTGTCTGTCCAGGTAATGTTGTCATTGTCTGTCCAGGGAATGTTGTCATTGTCTGTCCTGGGAATGTTGTCATTGTCTATCCAGGGAATGTTGTCATGGTCTGTCCAGGTAATGTTATCATTGTCTGCCCAGGGAATGTTGTCATTGTCTGTCCAGGGAATGTTGTCATTGTCTGTCCAGGGAATGTTGTCATTGTCTGTCCAGGGAATGTTGTCATTGTCTGTCCAGGGAATGTTGTCATTGTGTGTCCAGGGAATGTTGTCATTGTGTGTCCAGGGAATGTTGTCATTGTCTGTCCAGGGAATGTTGTCATTGTCTGTTCAGGTAATGTTGTCATTGTCTGCCCAGGGAAGGTTGTCATTGTCTGCCCATGGAATGTTGTCATTGTCTGTCCAGGGAATGTCGTCATTGTCTGTTCAGGGAATGTTGACATTGTCTGCCCAGGGAATGTTGTCATTGTCTGTCCAGAGAATGTTGTCATTGTCTGTCCTGGGAATGTTGTCATTGTCTGTCCCTGGAATGTTGTCATTGTCTGTCCAGGGAATGTTGTCGTTGTCTGTCCAGGGAATGTTGTCGTTGTCTGTCCAGGGAATGTTGTCATTGTCTGTCCAGGGAATGTTGTCATTGTCTGTCCTGGGAATGTTGTCATTGTCTGTCCTGGGAATGTTGTCATTGTCTGTCCAGGGAATGTTGTCATTGTCTGTCCAGGGAATGTTGTCATTGTCTGTCCAGGGAATGTTGTCATTGTGTGTCCAGGGAATGTTGTCATTGTGTGTCCAGGGAATGTTGTCATGGTCTGTCCAGGTAATGTTATCATTGTCTGTCCAGGGAATGTTGTCATTGTCTGTCCAGGGAATGTTGTCATTGTCTGTCCAGGGAATGTTGTCATTGTCTGTCCAGGGAATGTTGTCATTGTCTGTCCAGGGAATGTTGTCATTGTGTGTCCAGGGAATGTTGTCATTGTGTGTCCAGGGAATGTTGTCATTGTCTGTCCAGGGAATGTTGTCATTGTCTGTTCAGGGAATGTTGTCATTGTCTGCCCAGGGAATGTTGTCATTGTCTGTCCAGGTAATGTTGTCATTGTCTGTTCAGGGAATGTTGTCATTGTCTGCCCAGGGAATGTTGCCATTGTCTGCCAAGGTAATGTTGTCATTGTCTGTCCAGGTAATGTTGTCATTGTCTGTCCAGGGAATGTTGTCATTGTCTGTCCTGGAAATGTTGTCATTGTCTGTCCAGGTAATATTGTCATTGTCTGTCCTGGAAATGTTGTCATTGTCTGTCCAGGTAATATTGTCATTGTCTGTCCAGGGAATGTTGTCATTGTCTGTCCTGGGAATGTTGTCATTGTCTATCCAGGTAATGCTGTCATTGTCTGTCCTGGGAATGTTGTCATTGTCTATCCAGGGAATGTTGTCATTGTCTGTCCAGGGAATGTTGTCATTGTCTGTCCTGGAAATGTTGTCATTGTCTGTTCAGGTAATGTTGTCATTGTCTGTCCAGGGAATGTTGTCATTGTCTGTCCTGGGAATGTTGTCATTGTCTATCCAGGGAATGTTGTCATTGTCTGTCCTGGGAATGTTGTCATTGTCTGTCCAGGGAATGTTGTCATTGTCTGCCCAGGGAATGTTGTCATTGTCTGTCCAGGTAATGTTGTCATTGTCTGTCCAGGGAATGTTGTCATTGTCTGTTCAGGTAATGTTGTCATTGTCTGTCCTGGGAATGTTGTCATTGTCTGTCCAGGGAATGTTGTCATTGTCTGTCCAGGGAATGTTGTCATTGTCTGTCCCTGGAATGTTGTCATTGTCTGTCCTGGGAATGTTGTCATTGTCTGTCCAGGGAATGTTGTCGTTGTCTGTCCAGGGAATGTTGTCATTGTCTGTACAGGGAATGTTGTCATTGTCTGTCCTGGGAATGTTGTCATTGTGTGTCCAGGGAATGTTGTCATTGTGTGTCCAGGGAATGTTGTCATTGTCTGTCCAGGGAATGTTGTCATTGTCTGTCCAGGGAATGTTGTCATTGTGTGTCCAGGGAATGTTGTCATTGTCTGTCCAGGTAAAGTTGTCATTGTCTGTCCAGGTAATGTTGTCATTGTCTGTCCAGGGAATGTTGTCATTGTCTGTCCAGGGAATGTTGTCATTGTCTGTTCAGGTAATGTTGTCATTGTCTGTTCAGGGAATGTTGTCATTGTCTGCCCAGGGAATGTTGTCATTGTCTGTCCAGGTAATGTTGTCATTGTCTGTTCAGGGAATGTTAGCATTGTCTGCCCAGGGAATGTTGCCATTGTCTGCCAAGGGAATGTTGTCATTGTCTGTCCAGGTAATGTTGTCATTGTCTGTCCTGGGAATGTTGTCATTGTCTTTTCAGGGAATGTTGTCATTGTCTGCCCAGGGAATGTTGCCATTGTCTGCCCAGGGAATGTTGTAATTGTCTGCCCAGGGAATGTTGCCATTGTCTGCCCAGGGAATGTTGTCATTGTCTGCCCAGGGAATGTTGCCATTGTCTGCCCAGGGAATGTTGCCATTGTCTGCCCAGGGAAGGTTGTCATTGTCTGCCCAGGGAATGTTGCCATTGGCTGCCCAGGGAATGTTGTCATTGTCTGTTCAGGTAATGTTGTCATTGTCTGCCCAGGGAAGGTTGTCATTGTCTGCCCATGGAATGTTGTCATTGTCTGTCCAGGGAATGTCGTCATTGTCTGCTCAGGGAATGTTGACATTGTCTGCCCAGGGAATGTTGTCATTGTCTGTCCAGAGAATGTTGTCATTGTCTGTCCTGGGAATGTTGTCATTGTCTGTCCCTGGAATGTTGTCATTGTCTGTCCAGGGAATGTTGTCGTTGTCTGTCCAGGGAATGTTGTCGTTGTCTGTCCAGGGAATGTTGTCATTGTCTGTCCAGGGAATGTTGTCATTGTATGTCCTGGGAATGTTGTCATTGTCTGTCCTGGGAATGTTGTCATTGTCTGTCCAGGGAATGTTGTCATTGTCTGTCCAGGGAATGTTGTCATTGTCTGTCCAGGGAATGTTGTCATTGTGTGTCCAGGGAATGTTGTCATTGTGTGTCCAGGGAATGTTGTCATGGTCTGTCCAGGTAATGTTATCATTGTCTGTCCAGGGAATGTTGTCATTGTCTGTCCAGGGAATGTTGTCATTGTCTGTCCAGGGAATGTTGTCATTGTCTGTCCAGGGAATGTTGTCATTGTCTGTCCAGGGAATGTTGTCATTGTGTGTCCAGGGAATGTTGTCATTGTGTGTGCAGGGAATGTTGTCATTGTCTGTCCAGGGAATGTTGTCATTGTCTGTTCAGGTAATGTTGTCATTGTCTGCCCAGGGAAGGTTGTCATTGTCTGCCCATGGAATGTTGTCATTGTCTGTCCAGGGAATGTCGTCATTGTCTGTTCAGGGAATGTTGACATTGTCTGCCCAGGGAATGTTGTCATTGTCTGTCCAGAGAATGTTGTCATTGCCTGTCCTGGGAATGTTGTCATTGTCTGTCCCTGGAATGTTGTCATTGTCTGTCCAGGGAATGTTGTCGTTGTCTGTCCAGGGAATGTTGTCGTTGTCTGTCCAGGGAATGTTGTCATTGTCTGTCCAGGGAATGTTGTCATTGTCTGTCCTGGGAATGTTGTCATTGTCTGTCCTGGGAATGTTGTCATTGTCTGTCCAGGGAATGTTGTCATTGTCTGTCCAGGGAATGTTGTCATTGTCTGTCCAGGGAATGTTGTCATTGTGTGTCCAGGGAATGTTGTCATTGTGTGTCCAGGGAATGTTGTCATGGTCTGTCCAGGTAATGTTATCATTGTCTGTCCAGGGAATGTTGTCATTGTCTGTCCAGGGAATGTTGTCATTGTCTGTCCAGGGAATGTTGTCATTGTCTGTCCAGGGAATGTTGTCATTGTCTGTCCAGGGAATGTTGTCATTGTGTGTCCAGGGAATGTTGTCATTGTGTGTCCAGGGAATGTTGTCATTGTCTGTCCAGGGAATGTTGTCATTGTCTGTTCAGGGAATGTTGTCATTGTCTGCCCAGGGAATGTTGTCATTGTCTGTCCAGGTAATGTTGTCATTGTCTGTTCAGGGAATGTTGTCATTGTCTGCCCAGGGAATGTTGCCATTGTCTGCCAAGGTAATGTTGTCATTGTCTGTCCAGGTAATGTTGTCATTGTCTGTCCAGGGAATGTTGTCATTGTCTGTCCTGGAAATGTTGTCATTGTCTGTCCAGGTAATGTTGTCATTGTCTGTCCAGGGAATGTTGTCATTGTCTGTCCTGGGAATGTTGTCATTGTCTATCCAGGTAATGCTGTCATTGTCTGTCCTGGGAATGTTGTCATTGTCTATCCAGGGAATGTTGTCATTGTCTGTCCAGGGAATGTTGTCATTGTCTGTCCTGGAAATGTTGTCATTGTCTGTCCAGGTAATGTTGTCATTGTCTGTCCAGGGAATGTTGTCATTGTCTGTCCTGGGAATGTTGTCATTGTCTATCCAGGGAATGTTGTCATTGTCTGTCCTGGGAATGTTGTCATTGTCTGTCCAGGGAATGTTGTCATTGTCTGCCCAGGGAATGTTGTCATTGTCTGTCCAGGGAATGTTGCCATTGTCTGTCCTGGGAATGTTGTCATTGTCTGTCCAGGGAATGTTGTCATTGTCTGTTCAGGGAATGTTGTCATTGTCTGTCCAGGGAATGTTGTCATTGTCTGTTCAGGTAATGTTGTCATTGTCTGTTCAGGGAATGTTGTAATTGTCTGCCCAGGGAATGTTGTCATTGTCTGTCCAGGTAATGTTGTCATTGTCTGTTCAGGGAATGTTGTCATTGTCTGCCCAGGGAATGTTGCCATTGTCTGCCCAGGTAATGTTGTCATTGTCTGTCCAGGTAATGTTGTCGTTGTCATTGTCTGTTCAGGGAATGTTGTCATTGTCTGCCCAGGGAATGTTGCCATTGTCTGCCCAAGGAATGTTGTCATTGTCTGCCCAGGTAATGTTGTCATTGTCTGCCCAGGGAATGTTGCCATTGTCTGCCCAGGGAATGTTGTCATTGTCTGTTCAGGGAATGTTGTCATTGTCTGCCCAGGGAATGTTGTCAGTGTCTGCCCAGGGAATGTTGTCATTGTCTGTCCAAGTAATGTTGTGATTTTCTGTTCAGGAAATCTTGTCATTGTCTGCCCAGGGAATGTTGCCATTGTCTGCCCAGGTAATGTTGTCATTGTCTGTTCAGGGAATGTTGTCATTGTCTGCCCAGGGAATGTTGCCATTGTCTGCCCAGGGAATGTTGTCATTGTCTGCCCAGGTAATGTTGTCATTGTCTGCCCAGGGAATGTTGTCATTGTCTGTCCAGGGAATGTTGTCATTGTCTGTCCCTGGAATGTTGTCATTGTCTGTCCCTGGAATGTTGTAATTGTCTGTCCAGGGAATGTTGCCATTGTCTGCTCAGGGAACATTGTCATTGTCTGTTCAGGGAAGGTTGTCATTGGATGACCTTAAGAGCTTGCCATTGTTCGTCTCGGGAATGTTGCCATTACTTGACCAGGGGATGATGTGATTGTCTGACCAGGGAATGTTGCCATTATCTCACCAGGGACTGTTATATTGTCCATTTAGGGAATATGTTGCCATTGTCTGACCAGAAGATGTCGTGATTATTTGAACAGGGTATGTTACCACTGTTTCAACCGGGAATGTAACCATTGTCTAACAATAGTATTTTATTGTTGTCTAACCAGGGAATGTTGCCATTTTGAACTAAGGGATGTTGACATTCTTTTACAAGGGAGTGTTTTGACTATTTTGTCAGGTGTTAATTGCCATTCTAAGGAATGTTGTCATTTCCCAACTAGAGGATGTTGCCTTTGTATTACAAGTTACTGTTGATATATTGTCCAATAAAGCAATGTTTCTATTGTCTGATGTGGGTTTAATTGCCATAGTCTAGGGTGGTTAATTATATATTGGTAATGATGGCTAGTTCTGTACTAACTAATCTGAGTTTGAAACTGCATTGAATTTATTAATTCTTTTTTCAGGTACAAATGAAGAAAAAAGGTATTCTGTTGTGTACAGAATATGTGTAATCATATGGATTATGATTGGACTTGCATTTTTGGCTCTGATTGTCAACTTGGTAGCAGAGACTATCAGTTCTCAAGCTAAGCTCCTAGACACACGGGTGGAGAAGAAGCCACCGGTTGAAAATGGGACCAATGATGAAACAGAAACACACAATGGACAGATGAATGATGTGATTATTGAGTCAAGCGAGTCAGTAAGAATGAGTAGTTGTAGTACACATACTAGCAGTACTGCAGGACTACCGCTCATGCAAGAAGACAGTGTAAATGGTAGCCCCCTGAAAAGTCATGATGCCATCCCACCTCCAGAGTAAATGACAAAACTCATTTGTTCCCTGTCAAACTAAATATGTAACTAATGTTAGTGTTTATATAATATTTTTGTATATGAGTTTACATAAAATAAATATTACAAATAATTTCATTTACTTTTGATAGAGTAAAGTAGCACACAAAGAACTAATACATGAAGGAAAAAGTGAAAAGAAAAGCTCAATGAATTTATACTTGGTTTATAAAGTATTAAAAGCAACTAGTTTTCTAGTAAAATTTCCAGCAAATTGTGTTTCCACACTCTTGTTCCAATGCTAAAGGGCAGAAGTAAATGAGTTAAGCCCATGATAAGTACTTTTGTTGGCATGTAGCACAATTAATATCTGTTGATATTTGATTCAATACATGTAGCATGTATATTAGCTGTTGATATTTAAGTTGACACATGTAGTATGGATATTATCTGTAGATATATAAGTTGACACATGTAGTATGGATATTATCTGTTGATATTTGAGTTGACACATGTAGCATGTATATTAGCTGTTGATATCTAAGTTGACACATGTAGTATGGATATTATCTGTTAATATTTAAGTTGACACATGTAGTATGGATATTATCTGTTGATATTTAAGTTGACACATGTAGTATGGATATTATCTGTTGATATTTAAGTTGACACATATAATATGGGTATTATCTGTTGATATTTAAGTTGACACATATAATATGGATATCATCTGTTGATATTTAAGTTGACACATGTAGCATGTATATTAGCTGTTGATATTTAAGTTGACACATGTAGTATGGATATTATCTGTTGATATTCATGTTGATACATGTAGTATGGATATTATCTGTTAATATTTAAGTTGACACATATAATATGGATATTATCTGTTAATATTTAAGTTGACACATATAATATGGATATTATCTGTTAATATTTAAGTTGACACATGTAATATGGATATTATCTGTTAATATTTAAGTTGACACATGTAATATGGATATTATCTGTTAATATTTAAGTTGACACATATAATATGGATATTATCTGTTGATATTTAAGTTGACACATGTAGTATGGATATTATCTGTTTATATTTGTGTTGATACATGTAATATGGATATTATCTGTTAATATTTAAGTTGACACATGTAGTATGGATATTATCTGTTGATATTTAAGTTGACACATGTAGCATGGATATTATCTGTTAATATTTAAGTTAACACATGTAGTATGGATATTATCTGTTGATATTTAAGTTGACACATGTAGTATGGATATTATCTGTTGATATTTAAGTTGACACATGTAGTATGGATATTATCTGTTGATATTTAAGTTGACACATGTAATATGGATATTATCTGTTAATATTTAAGTTGACACATGTAGTATGGATATTATCTGTTGATATTCAAGTTGATACATGTAGTATGGATATTATCTGTTGATATTTAAGTTGACACATGTAGTATGGATATTATCTGTTTATATTTGTGTTGATACATGTAGTATGGATATTATCTGTTGATATTTAAGTTGACACATGTAGTATGGATATTATCTGTTGATATATAAGTTGACACATGTAGTATGGATATTATCTGTTGATATTTAAGTTGACACATGTAGTATGGATATTATCTGTTTATACTTGTGTTGATACATGTAGTATGGATATTATCTGTTGATATTTAAGTTGACACATGTAGTATGGATATTATCTGTTGATATTTGAGTTGATACATGTAGTATGGATATTATCTGTTGGTATTTGAGTTGATACATGTAGTATGGATATTATCTCATATGTTTTCTATTTTAAAAGATGGAAAATGAAATGTAATTCAAAATAGTGAGATATTTGTGCTTACAAATTGTAATAAAATATTCATAATGTGCCTGACAATTGCAATTGCAATCTGTTTCATATTTACTGCACCTCATGTTACACCACTGCTAGCTGACATGATCTAATGTATTTGGACAGCTTTGAACAAAGAGACTGACCTTAACAAGCACTCCTGACATGTTGATGGTGGCTCACACCAATTATGTAATGTAAAACATGTTAAAAAAGCGACATGAAATTTTAGCGAATTGTGGTGAAACGACGTAATAGCGAAATGTTGATTTAGCGAATGTCTCTCGTCATTGTTGATTTCCTGTTTTCACAATACTTGGCTGTCATGTGCCAAAACAAATGCGCAGTTATCCCCTCCATAAAACAAAGAAAAACTGTCAAGTGTGGAATTTATTTTTTTTGGATTACTGTATACAAATCCCCAAGCCTTGGCTATTTTGAATTTATAATATGGAAGGGTCCAGAAAAAATAGCTAGACAAACAATGATTGGTAGAACTGAAAAAGGGGGAATTTCAATGCCAGATGTTAACGCCATTTATACAGCTCAGCGTATTAATTGGTTAAGGAGGATGTGTGATAAAAATATAGGTCATCCTTGGAAAAACAATTTTCAACAAGCAGCTTGAAAAAGTTGGAGGCATTCACTTTCTTTTGAGATGTAATTTCAACCTGAAAAAATTTAATATAAGGGTGTCGAGAAGCCTTGAATCAATGCTAAATGAATGGACTAAAATTAAAACAAAAATGTCAATTGAACAAGAACCAAATGAATTACAGCAGATAATATGGAATAATGAAAAATCCTATTTGCAGGAAAATCAATATTTTTCAAAGAATTTGTAGAAAGGGAAATAATATATGTGGGACAACTTTTTAAAACTCCTGTAAAATTAAGGACATGGAAGGACTTATTACAGAATGGAATCCCACAGAATTCAATGTTACGATGGTTTGGCATTATCAATGCCATTCCACATGAATGGAAAACTAATGTAAACAGAAAGAAACTACAAAATTTTGAAATAACTGAAGAAATTATACAGGTGCAAATAGGTAATATTAATGTTCATTTAAATGATTGTAACACTAGAAATATTACGAAAAATCTTGTAGAATTTTATTGTATACCACCAAGATCTGAACTGTATTTCACCTTGACATTGAATGTACAAATAGATTGCTGGTTAGCATTATATTCACTACCATTTATAAAAACAATTGACACAAAATTGAGAACTTTTTAGTTTAAGATTTTACACAATATACTGCCAACAAATGTATTATTGGCGAAATTCAAACCATGTCTTGTTGAATCTTCAAAGTGTTCCTTTTGCGGAGAGCAGGATGAAACTTTGTTACATCTATTTTACGATTGTATTTTTATTCGGGAATTCTGGGATGGTTTTTACATGCTGTGGGGAAGGAAAATGGGATTGGTAAATACACTTAATCCCATACAGGTTATCCTTGGAGATGAAGATTTTTCCATTCTCTTAAATTTTACATTATTGGCAGCCAGATATTACATATACAGTGCAAGGTGTAAAAAACAGAAGCCGGATTTAATGGCTTATAGAAAATACATGCAAAATGTTCAAAGTATAGAATTTCATATTGCAATCAAAAAAAAAAAAAATTAAAAGGACACCTTAAAAAATGGGGAAATTTTCTGAAAGTTATGGGTTAGACTGATGTAATAAATGTACCTGAGGTCATTAAAGCTAGTTATAAACCAAGTATTGGAACATATAAATGAGCAAGAAAATACAAGAAATGTAATCCTATTTTATTGTGTATTTCAAGTATTGTAATTCATATGAGATACCCCAATAAAATATTACTAAAAACAAACAAAAAATAAAGTCATTAGCGACATCTTGAATTAGCAGATCAGAGGTCTCTCGCTAAATTCGCTAAAAAGACATGCTTGCGAAGAAAAAGACATGTTTTACAGTATATCATGCAAATGCTATACAAGTCTGCATTAAGCAGTACATGCTCGGTTTAGTACATGCCTGGACATCTGCATATAGGGGAACAAACCAGTGCAGACACTTTCAGGTTCTGTGCAAAGAGGCATAAAGCATGTAAAATTAAGTACACATTCTTCAACCAACTGTACCATGACTTGATCAGTGCCTACAGCGAGGTCGGTGTTGTGTGTCAATGCTCTGTCATTTAAATAAATGCTGGTTAAGGGAAAAACAATGTGGTCACAACCATTATATTGACACAGAAACACAAACTAAACAATTTAGTTCACTGCAGTCTTCAATGCTTGGATACTGACTTCTCCTCTTACCTGCATGTATCATCTACTTTACGTAGAGTGCAGTTTCGACTGACATTCTGCCTGCCACATAGACAATTTAAGTTTCATTCAGATTATTGCCAAGAAACCTGGTAAAGATGAGGGCATTTCTTGCTTTGCTAGATATGGGTGCCATCACTATCACCAACAACTAATCCTGTTATTTAGGATCACTTATTTATGATTTCAAAGGAAACAGGAAACCTAACAGCATGGTTTGTCACATCTCAACCTATGGGTCAACCTGAAGTCAAGGTATTTGCTTTGGTCACATGTGTTTGGCAGTGATCAGATGTGTATGCTAGTGGTCAGTCACTCTTGGTGTCATTAGGGAAATCTGATCTGGCAATACACATGCTGAATCTTTCGTCCCTCAGACATGTGTTACAACAAATTCATTCCACCCTTATAGTTTTGATTCTAACAGCATAGCAGAGACGTGTTGAGTGGCCCACATTATGGGTCAACAGACATAAGGGCGCCCAATTAATCAAACAACAGTAGTTAATGACGAGAATGGTCAGTTGAAGTGTATTTCATTAAATATATATATATATATATATATATATAATTGTTAAACCATACATGTAGCTACTTGGAACCACCCTAGTCATTGCTTTTTAAATGCAGTATTCGCTCTATTAGCAGCACATTTGCTTACTGTAAGTATAAAAGACAAAGTGGTCAAAATAATTTCATTGATTTTGCATGCAATAATTACAATATTTGCTTTATGTGTATTGAAGATGTGCTTCTAATATTCCTTAACAGTATTCCTTATTTGTGCTTTATGTCCTCAATACCTTCAGTGCATGGAAGTATTTTCTAAGCTTTCTGTATTTCATCTTTTTCCAATTTGAAAATTGTTACGTTTGCACTAATGGTCGTCAGTGTTAATTTACATGGTATTTGGAACCATCATTTCTGGGTGATTACTGTGGCATAGTACAGGCAAATGTTTTACCAAGTTCGGTTACCAATGTCATACTCATCCGTGATAAATATATTTTGATGCTTATGAATTATGCCTTACGATGTTTAATCCATCTCTAAAATATTTTTTTTTGATGGAATGTTCACAGTTGATGTAACAGTCGATTCAATCTTCATAACCTCATTATCATTAATAGTAAGAAGACACAAGTGCTGACATGTACCCTTTTGAAGTTCATGCTGTTAATAGTTTTCTCCCTGCAATTTCGTTCATACTAATTGACAAATGTCACATGTCTCAGTGCAGTCCTTGACATCTTTATTTATGTGCGGCCAATGAACGCAGTCTTTGGCTCTTTTTAAATGTCAAATAATATATTGCATCATATCATCTCTGATGATCTTTGGTATTCGATTTCGTCTTTTCCATTCTGTATATTTAATTCATCATGGTGACAAACGTAGAAATAACATACCCAACTGTAGATTACAGGGAGACTACTGACCTTAACAAGACAAATACAACTGAGTACACAACATTAGTAAAAGAAAAATATATGGAACCAAAGTTTACATAAATTGATATTCGGTGATTCAAAATAGTGAGCACATCCTGTTCCAAACGTGGCATGATGCCATCTGAGTTATTCATTAACATGTAGCTTTGCTTTGCACTTTGTTCTGTATTACAGTTTTATTATTTTTTTTTACCATTATTTGGATTCACTATTTTAACTTTGGCGTGTGTCTTTTAAATTTTACTGATTTGCGGTAGAACTTGCTTTAGAAAAACGTTTGCAGTCACTCATAGACTTCACTTCCAGACTGTTCGCCATTTTCAGTTATACTGTAGATTTGTCTAGGTTTCTGTTTTTATTTATTTGTGTGTGCGCACTGTGATGCAAGTATTCATTTTATTATATGGGCATTGCTTGCCATATGCAGAACATTTTTGCCTCCCTCCCTCCTTTCCTTGCTGACGTCTTATTTGAACTGGTAGTATCAATCTATTTTCCCAATAGTTTCCTATGACAAATAGAAATTCAACATATTCGAAGGCATTTCTCTTGGTTTCGATCCACATCTCTCTACACCCCATGCTTCAGTCACTGATATCACAAATTAGTCTATTCATTTTCACCAATAAATATATTCAAATCAACGGTTTCAGTCTTTAATTTGGATTACAGTTTAATCAAATTATTTTAATATGTCTTCTAGCTTCTGCTAAATATCATTCTTTCGAATCTTTCTTCCCCATCTTTACTAATGAGATGAAGATTGGTATAGCTTGAATACTTTGTTTTGAATGTATTTTATTACTAGGTGTACCATAAAACACAATTGCACTGATTTCATTTACATTTCATTTAATTTAAGTGTTCGGAGAAGCCATGGTATTCTTAGATGAACTCAGTCACTGAATGCCACACTGAGCATGGCATTTGGACAGTATGTGTTATCATTGCTGAGTGTGGCTGGTGACCACAGAATTTAAACCGGCAATTTGGCAATGCTTGGCTGGCAAGTTAACTATTAAGCCACACTTCATAATGTAACTGGAACTGGTCTTCATGTAGATTATGATTTCAAACACCTTGCAATAGTCTTAGAAGTAGCAGTATACTCAAACTATATGGACATGTATAAATGGTCGTCTGCTTTTCAAACAGTATCACATTGTGAATATGCAACTTCAAATCAGAATTTCCGCAATTAAGAGTTAGTATCATGTACCAATTAAAGTAGTTGTCTCCTAGTTACTTATCTTCTTCTTGATTTGGTTATAACTACCCAGGCATTATATATATCTGGCACACTTGGTAAAACAAAGAGTTTCCCATGATGCAGCAAAGGTCAGATTATTGCAGTTATTTGAGGAAATATGGTGTTTGACCATGATAGCAGTGATGATGGAAATGTTTCCTGTTGTGGTACCAGTGATGGTGCTAACATAAACGGCATTGTAATGTGAATTGTACAGCCGCAGTGTAAAGTTTAACTAACAAAAATTATATTTCTGGACAACGTTTAGTGTGGTTGTATTAAATTGGTTGTGTTTTTAAAATTAGTAATAGCTAAGGGGATTTTAGAACACGTCAACTATTTCCGCCAAGTCAATGGTGACGTATACAGAGGAAACCCTTCAAACGTTTTCAAACCCAGAAACTGCTAGTCTGGTCTGGTCCCCTGACCCTATTTTCTTAACCACCCTCAGCGTTGAAATTGGAGCAGGGGACCAGACTAAGAAACTGCTTAATATTTGCCTGATTTGATTGTGGTTGTGGTTTAAATGTGTCGACGATACAATTTTTATTCAGTTTGTGTTTTTACAAAGTTAAACTGTGTATCACTGCCTAAAATTCAGATATCATTTGGCTTTGACGTCATCGCGGGTCTAAGGAGTGTCCTTCCTTTTCGTACTTAGTGCTCGCACAGGGGGAAACGCCGTCAGTTGACAAGCCCCATTATCATGACATTTATTTGGTTGGGCGGAAACCATGGAAACCATTAAACCAGATGAAAACTCTACTTAAGGACGAATTATGGATACACCTTAATCGTTCACTTGAGAAGTTGTGATACGAAAACTACGAAAAAGCCGGGGAGTAATAGATTGGTCGAGGCTAACCTTCGACCACAGCGGATTTGACAACGGGGCGCCCTCTGTGTCAGACATACCGGCTCTAAAATCAATCGTTTTTACGATTTCTGTATTTCCGTATCATGAACACAAATATTAGCGTATTTTTAAATTTAAAATTCTTAAAACTTCTTCATATCACATTCGGTTGTTGTTCTGTGCTATTTTTTCGACGATGAACTTGCTGCCCTCGGTGAAGAATTTAAGAGAACATATACTGATTCATACTCGTATGACATGACGATGAGGGAAGTGTAGCTAGGTAAGGCCGGATGCTGCAGTAATGAATGAAATAAATGCAGAACGATATCTGCTACGCATATTTAAGTGCTGCACCAACCGGTTTCTTTTTACAATGCTACATTGACGTGAAAAATACGGTTCTTTGAATATTTTTTTTCGCCGTTCATGTGCACGATGACACATAATAAATACCGTAACAGCAAATAGATATGATTTCAATTAATTATTATTATCACACCATATGCGTACCGTCGACCATGTTTTGGTCAACCAACAGATCGACGAATGAGGGCGTGATTTCAGCACGAGCCGATTGGGTCCTGATGTGAGTCCCAACTAAAGTGAAAGCAACTGCTGTAATCCCTTTTCAAAAATGAACGATTAACAATTTCAACACGTGAAAGTAGTAAGGGAAAATAAAGTTTATATTTATGATGCTATTTGTCTCCGGTGCAAAACAAATGACGTTGAAAATAATTATCGTTGTGCATTATTTTGCCAGTTTGTTTTGAATATTTGAGAATAAGGTTTATTCAGATTGGGTAATAGTATCTAGATTCCAGGCCTTCTGTCTAACTATTTTCATCATCAAATGTTAACCCGGAGGTTAACATCATTGAAAAACTTGTTGCATTTATCTTTCAAGGTTTTGCACTACGTAACTGTGATTTTTTGTTGTTGTAATATTTTTGGCTTATGACCTTGGAATGTTTTGAGTAAAGACGATATATATAAACAAAATACATCGATGTTCAAATAAAAGTGTGCCTCGACCAATCAAATCTCTGCTCTCTTCGAACGGCTTCTATAATCCGTGGCAGCGACATTATTCATTCATCCTGTGATTAATGGTGTAATTCACTGAAGAAATATTGTACACTGACATAAGATTCGTGTGATTGTATACACGATGTTTTTTTCCTCTTCTGGTCTAAAGTCATTCAAGTGATGAAATTAAAAAGAGCTGGAGATAGTAGGTTACTTTGTCTAACTCTTCTATTTAGATAAACATATCCAGCGCAGTCGTCTCTGTTCATCACACAACTAGATAGTTTTTTTTTTGTGTGTGTAAAATATTCACTTTTAGATGGATGAACCAAAACTTGGCAGAAATGACCATATCTTGCACGTGTTTTATGTGCCAACGTTTTTAAGTGTTCCCTGCAAAACACAAGGGGTTGGATAGGAAAGCACCATTCTGATTTTGTACGATCATGTATGCACGAAAAAAGCAAATAAAACATCTGTGCAAAAATATTGAAATCATGTTTAACCCTCAAAATCTTATCTGTTTACAGAGACCTGCCACAAAATACAGCTGATATATTTATCAATACATCACGTCGGAAACACGCGATACTATCGGTATAACAAATACCAACAGGCATTTTGAAATTGAAGTCCAATTACCCATAGTATTCTTTTCTCAACGATTACACGCCACTGACGGCAGGCGAGTATATTTTACAGTCTTTTGTTTTTATGATTCGACTTCCGGCTAAAACAAGATGGCTGCGCACAAGAATAACGTGTGGATCGGGGCTGAAACAGGAATTTTGAAAGGTATTGTTCGATCTATTTGCTATGTTCTTATATACAGTAGTCGCTTTCATCGACCTTCAACTGGAAGGGTCTTCCATTGACACCGAGTACTGTTCTATCACACAAATAATAATAACAACACCTTCGTAGACCGATCATCGTGTCTCAATGTCATTGTCAATACAACTGTACACGATCGTGTCTGTTCAATATGAAATACGTGAACCGGTCGATTCTCAACGTTCTCAAAGTAACCTGCACGTCGTCAGTGAACACAATCTCTGAGTAACACTTAGTCGATCATGTGTACAAATGTAGGTGTTGCTAGTGAATTGCGAGTTTTCTAATCCGCATCTGAAACATTAGCATGATTCTCATAATTTATTTCACTGGTCGATCTCATGTTTAGTAGACTGGCATTGAAACATACTGTAGAGCTTAGGGCAAGTCTCACAAGTATTGGGGTAGCAATTCAACAAACTTTCTCACTAATTCTCCGACAACTTTTGTTTTGACCATGCAGATTTGGTCCACTCAAAACAATTTTTCCTACTATTCAGTCATGTAGAACCCAATAAACTTATTAAAAGATTTTTTGTTAACAAATTTAATACTACATGCAAATGTTACAGAATGAAAGGTAATTATTGAAATAGTAGATTTATTTGACAATCAGCATTTACAGTCACCAATGATTTTGTTGACAAAACATTACCTTTCCCAGAGTGCAAACAACCGCAAAAGTTTACCAGTGTTCAGTCGAACCGGTGGACAGAAAACATTATTCCTGGAGTATTCACGCAAGATACCCACCTAAAATGGAACCCTTTAAGCCACAATATAATTATAAAAATCATGGATCAATGGTCATTGAATTTACCAGTAGTAAACTTTGTGATCATTTTTATTGATGACATCGGTAGAAGGCATCATTTTAGTTGATTGGTGATCTTGGTGAATGGTGGTGTTGGTGACTTGTTTCTGAATGATGATGTCACAAAGTGGACTGTGGAAGGGGATATAGGATTGGTTGACTGAACCAATCAGAGGGGATCTTGTTGAAATCTTGTTATATTGTCTGTTTAGATATATGTAGCGATAATTAAAATAAGACAAAATAAGATGATCTATGTCATATAACTAAAACAAATACAAAATAACAACAAAATTAAACGATTACAAAATAATAAAAAAATAAAAAAAAAAATAAAAATATATTCTGTACAATACATTTTTAATCAGATTGGTGTAACTGCAATGATTATTTAAAAACTGTAATTGAAACTTCACTTCTGTATTGCATTTTGCAATCCTATTTGGCCCTGGAAAAAGATGTGGAACAACCACACTAATACCATATTCAAGACATGTTAGCAGTTACACATGTAGATGTGACACCCCACTTCATTGTCAAGCTGAACAGGACTACAGTCATTCCAGCAATGAAAATAAACAGATTGCTGTTATAAACTAAAACTAAAAATCATTTCTAGAAATCCTAATTAGTGAATCTGTGAAAAAAAGATTGTCTTTAGTTATTGTAAAGTGTGTAATATGTGAGCTTTTGTTTTGGAATGCAACAAAAATCTTGCTCTTTTCTGCTTATGCAATGAAACATTTCTGTTCTGTGACTCTATTGGTTAGAAGGAAAGACTTTGTTTTATATCCCTCACTAAACACCTTCTTAAGTCCCCCTAATTTTATTATATATGTTTCTCTTGAGCAAACATATAGTTAATTTTTTGGTTAGAACTATGTTTGATTGACATGCACAAAATGGGATCACTTTTAAATAATCAAAGATTGTTAGAGTTCTCTTCATCACATACACATGTATCAACCTCCATGTTTATTAAAATTTATTGAAATTGAAGTCCAATTACCCATAGTATTCTTTGATGAAATTTGTATTGTGGCAGGCATAGCAAACATTTTTTCTCAACGATTACACGCCCCTGACGGTAGGCGAGTATATTTTACAGTTCTTAAATGATTTTCATCACATACACATGTATCAACCTCCATGTTTATTAAAGCTAAATATCCTTATCTTATAAATCCTTGATTGAATTTTCAACTAGGCGTAAATCTAGATGAGAAGACTGCCTCCAATTATTCAAACGTGGCATCACTGAGTAAAGATGAAGAAATCACAGCAATATGTTGGGCCAATGAACAACAAACACAGGTAAAGTCTATAGTCTACTGATTGTAATTTTTTTAATTTTACTGACATGCTTGATTACTAAAAACCATGTACTTTGGGTCTAAATATTATTACAAGATTACATCCCAGAATTTCAGGATTCGTGTTACATGTCGACAATGATTTAATTCTCTTTTAATAATTGTATAATATGCATAATATGATTCTTTTATTATTATAGGTTTGCATTGGTCAGAGGAATCATATAGTGAAAACTTTTGATGTTGAACTTGGTGACTATATAAGGGAAAATGACTGTACAGGAGGAGAAGGAACATTCCAAGGAATTGCTAATGTTGATAACCATCTCATTACATGTACACAGTCGGGATTATTAAAAATATGGAAAGAAGAACCAGAGGAATGTGTGAGTAGAGAAAACTCTTACTATTATAGTAAATAATGATTGTTGTTGACCTGAAAAACAGGCTTGAAGTGCAACCGAAATTTATATTAAATAGTACATGCATGTTGCAAATGAATTTGACTGATGATTTTGTCATTTCTGAATTAGATCTATTGTATAAACAGAAAACAAATAAACCGTTTTAATTTTTTTGCTATAAGGCCAGACTTTTATCATCCCTTGTTTCTCGAACCTGCCGAATGAACAGGAACCCAAAATGAAATAAAAATAAAATTTTATTTCAGCGTAATTTCTCACTTGTAAGTGCAAAAAATAAACCCAAGTTGCATTTTCGTATTTTCGTGAGAGTATCATGATCAAAGAACCGAAGTCTCGCGCAGATAAGAAACAAGGTTATACATGGAATAAAATTGTATTTCATTTCTTCTCTCCGATCAATAATCTCACTTACAATTCTTTGAAAATCACACAAATCTAATGGAAAAAAAGAATTTTATTTTTTTTCCGCCCTCCTCAAAAAAATTGCCTTATAAAAACTCGAGAAACAAGGAATAAAAAAAGTCTGGCCTAAACAACATTTTTTTTAGTCTTTCATTACCAGTGAAAGTTTAGAAATGGATCAATTCACCAACCATGATTCTATTTTTTTTTTATTTTAGACTGAAATTGATGTTGGTAAGGACATTAGCAGGATGAGAATCAATCCAGAAAATAAAAATCTTGTTTCTACAGGTGGAAAAGAAAATGACCTGAAAATATGGGATTTGGAAAATTCTAAAGTTCCAGTTTTCAAAGCTAAAAATGTAAGTTTGAGTTTTTAAAATGTCTTTTATTTCAGTGACTTGGATTGATTGTTTGAAAGGCTATCTTATTAAATATTTTATTTTTTTGGTAGGTTCGGAATGATTTTCTTGATCTTCGAGTACCTGTCTGGGTGTGTGATATGCAGTTTATTCCGGGTAGCTCTAAAATTGTGTCTTGTTCACGACATCACTGTGTAAGTATGTTTCTAGCACTTTCACATGTATCTTACTTTCCTCAAACAGATCTAGTAGCTGATCTGCACAAAATACAAACGCCTTCAAATAATGTTATGAATTTCATTTGCAGATTTGTTAAGTTAAATATTTTTTTTGGTATTAATTGTACATTAGGTGAGAGTATATGATCCAAGCACACCACAAAGAAGACCAGTTTTAAATATAGAATTTGATGAGTACCCTGTGATGGCTTTGTCATTAATTCCGAACACAAAGTAAGTTATTTATTTAGAATTATTCACATTCCAATTGCTTGGTAATTCATCCATTCAGGCAATAGTTGTTAGCCATGCAATATACAATTAATACAGAATGGAAGTATTTGTGCTAGAACTGCTTTGTACATCATATTTTGTTTGACATTTTAAGATTTGTAGATTTTTCTGTCTTGTTTCTATCCGTTTCAATGGTCACAGTGGTAATACATTTCATTGGGTGTATTACCATAACAATTATTCTAAATCAGTTTGAGAGTATTTTTTTTATTTGGGCTGTTCAATAATAGCATACATTTCTGACATAAAAATGAAAATCATCATATACCGGATTCTGCCGTAAATTCACCCATCCATTATTTGGGGTTCAAATTTTCAAAAAATTGTCATCAAATATTGTTAGGGGGCTACATTTTCATTGAAAAATCCACCTACGCCGATTTTTAACACCGGCAGTTGGACCACCCAAAACAAAAGAAACTATTGCAGAAGCTAATCTAAAATTGTATACACTTTTTCTAGCTGGATTAAAAAGTAGAGTGCGCATCTTTCTCCAAAAAAATCACCATAACGAACCTCGAGCGCCAAATACAATTATTTTGTTTCATTTTATTAGCAACGAAAGTATTTTATAAATAAAAGAAGTTTCAAATAACAACGAGCACAACTGCATTGCTTAGTAGCAAATGTTCGTGGTAGCACAATCTGGTCATGCTGCGTTTTACAATTGTTGATTATTACCTAGTAATGATTATAATAATGTGCAAAAAATAAATTCGTTGAATTGTTATAAAATGCAAATATTTCATATATTTCAACTTATTTCATCGTAAGCGAATGATTCTGATCGTATTTTCAACGCTTGATGCTGTAGAAATGAATATCCGCCATGTTTGACCTGAGATGGTGTTCTTTGACTTGACAGTTCAAATAGATAATTAACCAATGAAAACGATAGATAATACCAACGTATTCAAATTACCATAGCACATTTAAATATGTTAATTTATTGAATTCAGCACGAAAAAGATTTGACGATGTTGTTGTGCGATCTTTTGGCTTGGATTTTGATGGGAAAGCGGCATAATTTGTTTTTAAATAAACAAATTATTTGTTTTCAAAAGATAAACTGAGCATTTGCTGAGTAATTTTACATTATTTACAGCGATAACAGCTCATTGTCGAAATGAAGCTAACCCATTCACGCTAGTTGCAATAACATCAATACTCTTGAATAGGCGTCAATGACTATGGTGAAACTTTCAGGCATCCGAAAAGATTAAAATAACACCTTAAAAAACTGCCGAAAAATCGCCCTGGGCGGTTTCTTGGTCCCATTTTATTTTTTTAAAAACCCAAACTGCCGTTTAATGGCCCTGGGCGAATTTACGGCAGAATCCGGTACATACATTTCATTATTTATTCTATGATGTAGGGAATCAGGGTGAGTGCATTGTGTAACTTATTAACTTATGGGGCTTTGTAAACTACTTATTGTATATACCCCAGTAAGTAAGCAAGTAAGTAAGTAAGTAATTACTTATTGTATATATGTACTTACATGTACTTGTAATCTATTTCAGTTATGTGATTGTTGGTAATAGTCAAGGCAGGATGGGTAAGATTGATTTACGTAAAGGTCTTGTGCATAAAATATTCAAAGGTTTTGCTGGTAGCATACGTGATATTGAATGTCATCAGACTGAACCATTGGTTGCATCATGTGGATTAGACAGACATCTCAGAATTCATAATGTTCACACAAGTGTGTTAGAACACAAGGTAAGTTGTATAAAACTTTTCATCATCTTCCCATACACTAGATAAATAAATGAAATAAAGCATCTGAAAATGTGGTTTGTGGTGCTAAGCAAATTTGACCGCTGTCAATCTGGTGTGTAGTTTTGAGCACATATTCGTAAAATACTCATACCATGTGAAAACTTTAGTCTGACAGTTTGACACAAAGCTCTTAATGGTGTAATGGATGTGAAAACAATAAAAATATTTGCAAAACCTTTAAAAGTTTACAGTCCAGTTTATATTTCATACCAAAGTATATATAAATAATCAAGACTGTTGGTAGAATCAAATAGAGTGAAGTTTTTTTGTGTTTACGTGTCTAGCTGGTGAGTTTTGAGTGATGTTTTGTTGCTTTCACAATCCCGTAGCACTACAAAAAACACAAGACAGAATTCTTGAATTGAATTTGTTTTACATAAAGTATGGTAGCCAATTTTTAGATATATTTGCTTTCACTGTTCATGTTCATAAATATGTCACTAAATGAGCATTTCCGGAGTTCCATAAAACATATTATTCAAAATTTGAGATTATCTTTTAAAAAAGAAATTTGGCAACTAATGTTGGTCAGCTATTTTTTAGATAAACAGTTTGAAAACAATATGATCCACTGTTTGCAAGTTTAAAACTGTGCATCTCAAACAGTAGAGCTGCATGTAAACCAATTCATCATTTCTCACCTTATGATCAATTAATTATCAATCACTAAGTTAAATTCTAGCTTAGCAACTGATCAAAGACTTAGCACAGATGGATCTGAAAGTAACAGAAATTGAACACAAATGGACTATGTTGTGCAATAACTTGTTGTTTTCTTGAAATAGGTTTACCTTAAATCCAGACTTAATTGTTTGCTGTTTTCAAGCAAAGATCTTTGTCGGGTAGGTATTATAATTACTAGTAGTACATTGCATGCTGAAGGTCTTCACAGGGAAACTTTAAATGTATTTTGGAGTGACTATTGTTATTAGCTCATATTTCATGTTTGTCATTGACATTGTACTAGAATTAAGACTTTGAGAAGCTCTAATTCAATTGTTGTACTCCACAGTTGATGCAGGGCTAATGGAATGAATGTTCAGTGTCAACATTTCTTTACTTCTGATATTGACATCATCACATGTATTTCTCTCAGAATGTTCATATGGCATGGATATCTACATTTTTATATATTTGATATTGACATCATCACATGTATTTCTCTCAGAATTTTCATATGGCATGGATATCTACATTTTTATATATTTGATATTGACATCATCACATGTATTTCTCTCAGAATGTTCATATGGCATGGATATCTACATTTTTATATATTTGATATTGACATCATCACATGTACTGCTTTCACAGATTTGTTTATATGGCGTTATTTACATTTCTATAATTTTAAAATTGTCTTCACATGTACTGCTCATGGATTTGTTCATGTGTCATTGTTATCTGCATTTCTATATTTTTGTTCTTGACATCACCACATGTACTGCTCACATATTTGTTTATATGATGTTAGCTACGTTTCTATACGTTTGATATTTTCATCACATGTACTGCTCTCACAGATTTATTCATATGAAATGATATCTGCAGTTCTGTACTTTTGATGAATTATGTTATTTTCCATGTTAACAAGATTGAAATCAAACAATATTGCTCTAACTGATATTATTTGCATATTGATTTGTAGATGGAAGAAACAGAAGACACAAATAAAAAAAGAAAAGCAGAATCAGGAGATAATTCATGTAGTGAAGATGACGATATATGGAATAAGATGGATGTAATCAGTGATAAAACACAGATCAAAGACAAAGATAAAAGGAAAAGAGTTTCTTGAGATTTCTATTTATACAATAACCATTCAAAGCTCAATTAAATCAATAAACCATGAATTTGTGTATTGTCTGATACTTACATGTGACAATAGACAAAGTAGTGTATTGTCTTTGATACTTACATGTGGCAATAGACAAAGTAGTGTATTGTCTTTGATACTTACATGTGACAATAGACAAAGTAGTGTATTGTCTTTGATACTTATATGTGACAATAGACAAAGTAGTGTATTGTCTTTGATACTTGCATGTGACAATAGACAAAGTAGTGTATTGTCTTTGATACTTACATGTGACAATAGACAAAGTAGTGTATTGTCTTTGATACTTACATGTGACAATAGACAAAGTAGTGTATTGTCTTTGATACTTACATGTGACAATAGACAAAGTAGTGTATTGTCTTTGATACTTACATGTGACAATAGACAAAGTAGTGTATTGTCTTTGATACTTACATGTGACAATAGACAAAGTAGTGTATTGTCTTTGATACTTACATGTGACAATAGACAAAGTAGTGTATTGTCTTTGATACTTACATGTGACAATAGACAAAGTAGTGTATTGTCTTTGATACTTACATGTGACAATAGACAAAGTAGTGTATTGTCTTTGATACTTACATGTGACAATAGACAAAGTAGTGTATTGTCTTTGATACTTACATGTGACAATAGACAAAGTAGTGTATTGTCTTTGATACTTACATGTGACAATAGACAAAGTAGTGTATTGTCTTTGATACTTACATGTGACAATAGACAAAGTAGTGTATTGTCTTTGATACTTACATGTGACAATAGACCAAGTAGTGTATTGTCTTTGATACTTACATGTGACAATAGACAAAGTAGTGTATTGTCTTTGATACTTACATGTGACAATAGACAAAGTAGTGTATTGTCTTTGATACAAAGTCGGACTGTATATCAATTTTGTACACTACAAACTCGGGGCTGGGTGGCAACTGACTGACTCTGAAATGAAATGAGTAGGGTGGAATCAATAGTGTAAGGGTAAAACCATGTAAGAGCTAGATGGATATCAGTTTCTATTTTTTTGAAAAATCAAGCTGTAGTGTACTGTGGGGTGTAGTGGGGTGTACTTTGGAATGTCATGGTGTGTAATATGGTGTTAACACACGTCATGGGCATACTGTGGTGTTCACGTACATCATTGGGTGTATACAGCGTGTCATAGGTAGTGTTACTGTATGACATGGGGTGTACGGTGATGTTAACATATGTCATTGGGTGTATGATGATGTTAAAATATGTCATTCGGTGTATGGTGGTGTTAACATATGTCATTGGGTGTATGATTGTGTTAACATATGTCATTGGGTGTATGGTGGTGTTAATATATGTCATTGGGTGTATGGTGGTGTTAACATGTGTCATTGGGTGTACAGTGATGTTAACATGTCATTGGGTGTATGGTGGTGTTAACATGTCATTGGGTGTACGGTGGTGTTAACATGTCATTGGGTGTACAGTGATGTTAACATGTCATTGGGTGTATGGTGGTGTTAACATGTCATTGGGTGTACGGTGATATTAACATCGACAATAACACACTACACATATGTCATGGGGTGTACTAAATGGAAATAATGGATAAGACATCTAATAGCGTGATATTAATTACTACTATTTTTTCACACATTTACAATTGTTCTTAGTGAGTCATGAATATCATAACGAGAGTACAATAAATTACGGTGCCTGGCAACGGTGGCCCAGTGACGTCAATCGATGTGGACCCGTACTGCACATTGGCCCTCTGACGTCTGGCCTAAATGTGCCTCAACGTTAAATCTTATTGTTTTTCCCGTCATATGCTATTTTATACAATCATATAATACTCATTGTACAATTTGGAGTCGCAAAGCTGAACATTGATAATATAATGAACATAATACAAACCTACGTCGATTACCCTTCACGATATATCAGTTTACTCCCTGTTCCCATAGAAACACTGAAACAAAAACAGTTCCCTGGGGCTATTATAGATTGTTGGTATCTAGTAAATAATTAGAAGTTGTTTTCTCAATGCACGTACAAAACAGTTTTGTTTTCATCTTATTACAGCTGATTATTATTCCAACCACACAGCTGAATGCACACATGGGTCGTGTTTACATTATCAGCCAGTGTATTGTAAGCTGACCGTCATTTATTAGTCCCACGTCAAACACCAGTAATACTGAATCCAAGTGGGGAACATTAAACAAACAACCAAAGCTTTTATTTTATTGTGTTTTATATTTACCACGGACTGAACGTCACAGACCCTTATTGCATATTGTGTGTCATACGTGACAACAAGACACGAAAACGTGCACAAGTGTATGAATTCCATCAACAAAAGTGTTTAGATATTTAAGGTTATTTTGCCGAACTGACTACTTTATTATTGAATAGTTCGTCCATCAAGTATCTATATACTTACATGAGATGTCAATGCTTTCAAGGCTTGTATTTTAAAGTGGGTGCAGCATTTCGCTGAGAAGTGGGCAGTAGAGTGTGGATACAGCCGTGATAAGTATTGCCGAAACGTACACACATAAAATATCAAACAGGAAATCCCTTTCCCTTGGATTGAATAAGTTTATATAAAAAACCCGAGTGTGCCGAATTCTGCTTTTCATGAAACATATTTCATACTACATTGCGTAGACAACATGTACCATCCATGAAACATATTTAATACTACATTGCGTGGACAACATCTACCATCCATGAAACATATTTAATTGCGTGGACAACATGTACCATCCATGAAACTGTCCAAAATTGTCTAAAATGGTTTGCATGGTGATTATCAGCACGGTACTTACGTAAGTCACATGGATAAGTGTACATATAACATCTTGATTATGCTGCCCCATGAATTGGAAAAATAGCGAGTATAGTCTGAATTGTCGTCGAGTTGTGATGTTTACCCTTGCGATTAAGTGTACACATCGCGATAATTAGCTTAACCTAGTTCGTTTCAGCATAGACCCTCAACAAATTTTTGTTGAGGGTCTATGGTTTCAGCAAACACTTTCGAAATTGCAGAATACATTGTGGACCAATTATACCTACTTGTACGTATACCGCCGTTCCGAACAATGTACTCACCCCGCTGTTATTGAGGTTACATAGATCCATACAATGCGCTCACCTCTATGTTATACTGGCTATAAAATGTAAGATTCTGTCATTCATAGCTTAATTTGAGTTTACTAGCAATTACTAGCGCCTAAATTCCCTGTAGTGAATCTAACAAACACATACTAGGAAATATAAGAGCCATACGTATGCATATAGATACATTTCGTTATGAATTATTCTTAATACATTTCGTAATTTTCTTGTCAGAATCAGTTGTTTTCAGGTTTTTTATAATGTCTAAAACGGAAAGTATTTATCGTAGTGGCATGATAACAAAACCGGTTCTGAAAACTGTAGGTGTATAATCTGTTTACGTCGATTTTAAAACAAAGGCTAAATAACTTCATACAAGAAAAACGTAATATAATTAAAGAATAAATTGGCTTCATGCCTGCATAGAGCAGCAGAAAAAAGCAAAACAAGTTTCTACTCTAACAGCTACTAATAAAATATAAACAACTATTTTTCGTCTGTTTGACCGAACTCTAAAAAACACCTCAGACTCGGTTTGGCACCAAGGTCACTTACTTTACAAACTAGTGGAAATTGCCATTACTAGAAACTTTTATAATGTAGTTGAAGTTATCTGCCAAAATCTCGACTGCTAAAAGTGAAAACAAGAATAGGAATCATATTCTCTGGTGAACATATTCAAGAATGAAAAAAAAAAATGATAAATTGTTTTCAACATACTACTTCACGACCTTCATGTCACCTGCATATTAAGTATTGTAAATTTCTGCCAAAGGTTAATAACTTAACAAACATTGCATGTGTTCATGAAATGGAGATAAATCCACTAATAACCTCTAAAAGTTAACTATTCACGAGTACATGCAAAAGAGAACATTTACTTGTATCGACGAACAAAGTTTTCAAATAAAAATCTGAAAAAAAATCTACAGAGAGCGTTGACTTTGATGAGCATGTGGAATCATATCTACAACAGCAGGAAACAGAAAATAGGTTTTTCTAACGGGCAGTATAGTGAAAGGAGAATTGTTAAGGTCAATGTCAATCGTGGATATTGTTAACATCTTTGTTACACAGTGCTTTAGGAAATACACGCCTTTGATGGGTAATGCACATACATTTGAAGGTTTCCTATAATGAGTCAACAATTGTCGTATTGTGTAGATTCCAAAGAAACCAACTACATTACACGCGGTGTTTGATGTTTTTCTTCATTTACTGAAAGCTGCTATTACAGTGCACAATTTGCCGTAAGTACAACTTTCTTGTATATAAGCTTTATTCGTGTAACACGTAATCATTTAAGGAATCTTATTCAGTTGTTACCGAGTTTTACTGAGATGATTATCGTAAATCTTGATTACTTATGTCATATGAGACATGGTTTATTTCGATCGCCACGTGTAGCACATGAAATGCGGCATGTTGAGTGGGGGGGGGGGGAATTCGGCATAGCAACCTACACAAGAACCCATTAAGTTTATAATTTAGCGTAAATATTTTGCGTATTCTTGTCGCGTTTCAGTTCGTTGACTAGTCGAACATTTGTGCACAGAGAGATAAAGATAAACGTCCAGTAGTTGACATTCAGCAGCAATGAAGCAGTGTATACGCTATTATCTGCTTCGTTTATTCCCAGTAAAGTGTAATGACGTCTGTACATTCAGCGTAATGACGTACTACGTGTACAAATAATCTGTTTGTATTACGTATGGAGAAGTTAGCAGTGTTGAAAGCTGACATTATCATTATCTGAAAATGTAATAAAAACGATGTCCAAAATTTAAATGGAAGTGTGTATATATTATGATCTAATATAGTACAAGGAATCTAGCACGTCATTCACTGAATGTGATTTCTGTTCATCTTATATTATCATAGTCTTGGTTTTGTTACGTACGCAGGGTGGTAATGGAGATCCATTAATTGAAAGACCTAATTATACTATATTACTACTCCAGTTAATCTAATTATAGCATATTTCCCCCTATTCTAATTATTCTAATTATATATTTCTATTCGTACGAGTTGTAGGTAAAAAGCTTTTTTCTTAGCTTCAATCCAAGGCTTGTTCAACCGTGTCAAGGAGCCTTGTCACGTTGTTTGTTTGTTTGTTTACTTGGTTAATTATTTCCACCATGAACAATTCAGACAAAACATCACGATAAGGAACATAACGAATAACTGAATACCACTATATACTATGTTTACAGTGAGTTTGGCCCTTGATCGAACACATTTGGTTTAAGAACTGATCTCGCACAATACAAATGTGAAATCGACATGGAACAATGAAATATATTTCTCCCTATATTTTCATATTTTAAATCGAGTATCAAGAGACAAGTTTTCAATTTACATAATTTATGTATACTCAATTTTTTCAAGAGTGGATCTGGATATGCAACATAGCTTGAAAGTATTATCAGTCTGACAACCGTTTTTGTAATATGCAAATAAGTTTCAGAATGTACTCGTATGTATGACCCCAAATTTCTATACAATACATCATATGTGGTTGAATGAAGCAGTTACATACCATAGAATGCCAGAAAACCCTTTTCTTACTAGCCTAAGTCCATGTAAATATTTCCCGACTGTTTTCAAAACCTGTTTTTCAAAATGTTCACAGAGAAGTGTTCCCAGTAATTCACTACTAGTTTGACGGGCCATTATTTTACATATTCACATTCTCGTTGTCATGTGAACCACCGGCGTAAATTTGAAACACGTGGCGCTGATGTAGAAGATTTGACGGTCCCAGTGAAATACTAGTTTCATTCATTTTTCGTATTTGCGAAATACAAAAACTAATCTTACAACAAAATAATTTATTTTGCAATTTGGAGGAAAACTTTGCCCATGTTGCCAGTGACCTTTTTTTATCCAATGTAAACGTGCCAATCAAGGGTTTATTCATTGTCAAACATTACTGTTCAACAATATTCAATAACCGTTTACAAATAAACAATATTTCAAGAGCATCTTATTAGACACACTAAACACTGGCAACGTTAATTTGTTTAATTCTTCAAATACCATTCTGAGAAGCCTCCTAACAAAATTCAGATTTTTTAATTAGCTAGAAGGATTCATCTGTGTTTGAAAAGAAACAACAATAAAAAAACGTTTTTATGTATATAAAAAAAATATCTGAAAAATCCCTCATTAGAATTATTTATTGACATTTCACCAACTAATTATGTTAATTCCTTTTGGAAACGGTCGTGTGAAAGACCTATATGACATCAATTCAATTTTTACTCAATTTTACAGGATATGGCGGTAAATTGTGTCAAATGCTTTCCTACAATCAATACATATACCCAGTCCAGATGACCCTCTATCGAGATGAGTATTAATCGTAATAGTTAGGTCAAGTAAGGATGATGTTGTGTTTCGTTTTCCCCAAATTGAAAATCATTCAAATTGGAAATCAGTAAAAGTTGCTTATTTGCTTGTTTTTGAATATTTATATATGTATATATATCGGCCCGTAGAAACACAACTTTTGTCACTGTCTCCTGATTCATTTTTTAAAAATTTTATTGTTATTCCTTGCTTGCTAAATTTTTCTGACATTTCTTACAAAACATGTCAACATATTGCGACAACCTGTATAGCTCTTGTTGATACTAGCATTTCCTGGATGTTTATTTTTGTGTTGTGAATTATGTTTCCTTTTTGGAGACCAGTATACCAAAATAATACCATCTACGTACGGAATACTATTATATGCATAGCAATCTACTACATATGAAATTAATATTAGTATTTCATCGAGACATATGTCTATACACTTTAAACAATCTGGAAGGTTGGCGTGCTATGTTTACGGTAGACTGCTCCTATTCTATTTTTCCGTTACGACACATTTCAACGAAAATCGACTCTGAATGAGTAAATGCTCCTAATTTGATTATGTTAAAACATAGTCCCTCCACTTGAAGGACTGTGGTTAAAAAATACAGATGAATGAATGTATATAACCCCTGCTTTTACCTTCTTGACAATTTTGAAATATTAAATTATAAAATGGTATTTAAAATAAGGTTTCTGATGTATATTCTGATAACCAAGGAATACACATGTTATTGGAAAACAAACGTTCGGTGAAGCTTGAAAACCTATAAACTCATCAAAATTACATGCACATATGCAGAGCAACAACATTCTATTTCGTTACTTAGCAACGGATATGCGAGGGGGACTATAAATTATGTTTCAAAATGGGTGGGCGGACCGTACTCTTTTGACATTTTCAATAGTTTTTTTCTGTTTTGATATAATGCGGACTGCTTGGCAATGATAGGTGCATTTTACCATGATTTTACACTAGTACATGTATAGTTGCGTTCGTGCACATGTCATTAGAAGTCAAAACGCTGGCCCGTGCTAAGAAAACGTGTGCGAACGCTTAGGCACGGGCTAAGTACGGGTTAAATCCGTTTTTAGTAGCGTTCACGCACAGCGATTTAAAAACCAAATCCTTAGCACGGGCTTGGCTGAGCTTCCAAAACGCATTTTTATGTCACAGTCAGTGCGAGCACACTAATTTGAAGATATTGTTCTTGAGAAAACACAATTGCGTCTATCCGATATGCCATCATATGAGATTATTCTAATGGGAAGGGCTGGGGCAGAAGGGACAGGCGCCCTCTCGAAAAAATTGATCTGACGTTTTTATTTGCGGCTAATTCTATCGGTGGGGGCGCTGCCACTCTGTAACATGTACATCGATCTCTGTACAGCCATATATATTATATTATCTTCGACAATTTGGCTAAATAGCCGTGTTTAATTACAAGAAATAATATTAGTTAAATAACTTTGTAATCAGTATGGGACCAAAGAAACGCACTCAAATTGTTACTCAAAATGATAATTGTGACATGGCATATGACGTCATGTATTTTGTAGAATTTATGTATGTTTTTTGACTCAATGGGCATAAAACTAATTGCACCGACATACAACATCATATACGCCGGATTTTACATACATGCAACTAATTATACATACTTATATATATATACATACATCCGACGTGTACCGATCTACGACGAATTATACCGACAAATACCGAGTTATACCGACCTAAAATGAAGTATACTACAAACGTGCACCGGCTTACCAGCACAGACATACAACGGACTATAAAACCATACACCAGAAAATACCGAAATATACCGATTAGATTAACGCATACCGACATACATTGTGAACTTGCTGTGATAATTAGTCTTTTTAATCTCTTTAAATATATTATTTTCAGAGAACTGCAAGTTTAAGTGCAACTCAAAATTGCTTTTCCTGTTCCATTGACGATGAATACCCGCCACGAGAAGCATGCCAATGATTACGACATAGCAACAACGACACAGCACAAGTTGCGTTGTTCGGAGCGGCAGTATAATAGACAATGTCGCTACCATAACGTGAACTACATACGGACAAAGACTATACTCGTGATGGAATATCAGCTGAGCACCATGGATTTAGATTTCCGGCAAAAGATAATGAAGAAAAGACTAGAAAGATTGAAGATGAGGAAAGGCGATATTGAGCGGCAAAAACGTCAAACGAATACTCCACAACTACCAACAATTGCACGTGCAAGGAGTTCTGTATCAGCACGGCTACACGAATCAGTGGCAAAGTTTGGTTTACATTCAGTCGATGGTTCGTCTAGTACTCAAATTTTGCCAAAGTCAACACAAGAAGACGACTCGGATTTGGACACCCCTACTGTGGTGAAGATTAAAAGCGTTCTTGCTAAATGGAAGACATATAAACGAGAGGAAGATGTAGAAAGTTGCGAAGGTTTAGCTCTTAGTGATATAGTGTACCATAGAGACTATTCGGAAATTACCAAAATAGCACCGCTGCCGATGTACGCAAAGGAGAACCACCTAGCAAGCATAAAACAAGGTGGCATCCACCAATGGCTTGGCATAGACGAAAAGCGAAAACTGAAACGCGCGCCAAGCAGAAAATCGCAAATCAATTCGAATATCGTGCTCCCAGTAAACAGAGTAAAGAACACTGCGTCTTCGCTCGAAGATAAGAAACAAATTTCATTTGCAGCGCTTGTGCAGGCGGTCATGGCCATGAAAGTATCCGGCGTTAATGTCCATTAATGTACATGTAACCAGTATTGGGCACTGAACGTAACTATAGTAATACACACTACACGTAACTAGCAGGTGGTATATCAGGTAGCCAGTGGAGGAAACGATCATAATATGTTATTAACTTTGAACACTAAATGCAACCAGTAGTGGACACAGCGTGACATGTAACTAGTAGTTGATACAACATGTAACCAATAGAACACCTGACATGTAACCAATAGTGGAAATGACATGTAACTAATAGTAGACACGACATTTATCTAGTAGTTCAAACGGCATTTCTAACCAATAAAGCACTTAACATGTGACTAATAGTGGATATGTCATGTGACGAACAGAGGGCGAAACATGTAATTAATACGGTAGTATTAATTAAACCAGTAGTAACCCTGTAATTATTTATACTTATCTTTTTATGTTACTTCTATTGCAACCGACACTTCGCTATTGCTGAGTTTGATGTACTCACGAAACACGTTATCCTGTAAACTCTAGATTACCGTAGCGCCACCATGAGTCAGCACGACGGTATTCTTTTGTTGACTTGTACACAGCGTTATACGATCCAGTAACGTTATCACAGGTGATCCAACTGACGCAGCGACAGTGTACTTAGGAAACCTTGTTAAACACGCTTTTCAAAGAACTAACAGATGATGAATATGATATTTAAGACCACTTTGATCTGTTGTCATTCAAAATATATTTGCACAAAGTTAAAAACGATTTCGGTATAAGTTTGTAATTTGCATAAACTATACTTTCATGTATATTTCACGTTCATTTCTATTGTCCTGTT
Source organism: Saccoglossus kowalevskii (assembly GCF_978046115.1). Lineage (NCBI taxonomy): Eukaryota > Metazoa > Hemichordata > Enteropneusta > Harrimaniidae > Saccoglossus > Saccoglossus kowalevskii. Next base: position 27,899,419 of record NC_140642.1, on the reverse strand, counting down.
GCAGACCCTATTTCAAGAAGATTCATATGGTAGCGAATATTTGAAAATCCCAAAACACAGAATGGTGAAATTATTCCAAATTGAATGACTCTAAAACATATTGAATTAATTGTTTGAACGTCTTGTCAAAGATTAAGTATAGTAAGCTGCGTAGAGACATTATTCAAATAGTTGAATACTTATTTGCACCCTAAACAAAACAAAACTTTCAATAAGATAAATATTTCTGTCTTATTTTTGAACATGTTCCACGGCAAATAGGGAGATGTAGACTCCTCAAAAGATAGAAAAAAAGTGAGTTTCAATCAAAAAGTGCTAAAAATGTGCACTTCAATCTTAAAGGGTGGCAGTCGTCGTGTCGCGTCCTGTTCGATATGGGACTCATAGCGACGTATACAACGCGTGTAAAATATACATTGTTTATTTACATGAAATTCGAACACGCGCTGCGCGACGACCACCGCGCTTTAAACAACCCTTGTGAACGATCCTGATCTATCTAAACAATAATTTTCACGTTTTAATCATACAATCTAGGTGCTGTTAAGCCAATTTGTTTTTTGTGCATTCTTGAGGTATATATGTGCCTATCATTTTATTGCACATTTTAATAAGAATTACAAGCATCGATTTCAAGGACAATGTGATATATACCATCCACGTGATTAGGATATTCTAAGAAATACGATCATATCTGTATTTCGATATGTCCTCATGAGAGGAATTACATTAAAGGGCGGTGGTCGTCGCGCAGCGCGTGTTACAATTTCATGTTAAAAAACAATGTATTTTACAAGCGTTGTATACGTCGCTATGAGTCACAAATCGAACAGGACGCGGCACGACGACTGCCGCCCTTTAACTTAGCAATATCTAGTTACAGTGATCGGTTCTTGTCGATTTGCATGCTATTAGTTTGCCAGTGGCCATATTTATTTATAATTAGAGCGAGTTGATTTGTCTCACCAAGCATGATTGCAGCAATTGCTGCGTGGCTGATTTTTTACATGTGCCTTTATCGAGTCGCAGTGTATACGTCTTCAGATTATTATGTCTGTGTGTGCAATATTAAACTGATCAATGTATCATATCTGTTTGTTGATTTCTAATGATTTATATATTATTTGGAATTGTTTATTGATAGTGTTTGATAACAATTGTAATAGTAGAACACAATTACTTGTCTTTTATTTGTGGATGGTCATTTTCACCTGACCTTGTGTCTTCAAGTATTATTTTTAATCCTGAATCACACAACCTAAGTGCTGACTAAATCCTGCACATCTGTAAGGTAACTCCAGCGAATATTGGTTACACGTCATGTAACCAGTAGTGAACACAACATGTAACCAGTGGTGAACACAACATGTAACCAGTAGTGAACACAACATGTAACCAGTGGTGAACACAACATGTAACCAGTAGTGAACACAACATGTAATCAGTAGTGAACACAACATGTAACCAATGGTGAACACAACATGTAACCAGTAGTGAACACAACATGTAACCAATGGTGAACACAACATGTAACCAGTAGTGAACACAACATGTAACCAATGGTGAACACAACATGTAACCAATGGTGAACACAACATGTAACCAGTAGTGAACACAACATGTAACCAGTGGTGAACACAACATGTAACCAGTGGTGAACACAACATGTAACCAATGGTGAACACAACATGTAACCAATGGTGAACACAACATGTAACCAGTAGTGAACACAACATGTAACCAGTGGTGAACACAACATGTAACCAGTGGTGAACACAACATGTAACCAATGGTGAACACAACATGTAACCAGTGGTGAACACAACATGTAACCAATGGTGAACACAACATGTAACCAGTGGTGAACACAACATGTAACCAGTGGTGAACACAACATGTAACCAATGGTGAACACAACATGTAACCAGTGGTGAACACAACATGTAACCAATGGTGAACACAACATGTAACCAGTGGTGAACACAACATGTAACCAATGGTGAACACAACATGTAACCAGTAGTGAACACAACATGTAACCAATGGTGAACACAACATGTAACCAATGGTGAACACAACATGTAACCAATGGTGAACACAACATGTAACCAGTAGTGAACACAACATGTAACCAATGATGAACACGTCATCTAACCAGTAGTGAACACAACATGTAACCAGTAGTGAACACAACATGTAACCAATGGTGAACACAACATGTAACCAGTAGTGAACACAACATGTAACCAATGGTGAACACAACATGTAACCAGTAGTGAACACAACATGTAACCAATGGTGAACACAACATGTAACCAATGGTGAACACAACATGTAACCAGTACTGAACACAACATGTAACCAGTGGTGAACACAACATGTAACCAGTGGTGAACGCAACATGTAACCAATGGTGAACACAACATGTAACCAGTGGTGAACACAACATGTAACCAATGGTGAACACAACATGTAACCAGTGGTGAACACAACATGTAACCAGTGGTGAACACAACATGTAACCAATTGTGAACACAACATGTAACCAGTGGTGAACACAACATGTAACCAATGGTGAACACAACATGTAACCAGTAGTGAACACAACATGTAACCAGTTTTGAACACAACATGTAACCAGTAGTGAACACAACATGTAACCAGTGGTGAACACAACATGTAACCAATGGTGAACACAACATGTAACCAGTAGTGAACACAACATGTAACCAGTGGTGAACACAACATGTAACCAATGGTGAACACAACATGTAACCAGTAGTGAACACAACATGTAACCAATGGTGAACACAACATGTAACCAATGGTGAACACAACATGTAACCAATGGTGAACACAACATTTAACCAGTGGTGAACACAACATGTAACCAATGGTGAACACGTCATCTAACCAGTAGTGAACACAACATGTAACCAGTAGTGAACACAACATGTAACCAATGGTGAACACAACATGTAACCAGTAGTGAACACAACATGTAACCAGTTTTGAACACAACATGTAACCAGTGGTGAACACAACATGTAACCAGTGGTGAACACAACATGTAACCAATGGTGAACACAACATGTAACCAATGGTGAACACAACATGTAACCAGTAGTGAACACAACATGTAACCAGTGGTGAACACAACATGTAACCAGTAGTGAACACAACATGTAACCAATGGTGAACACAACATGTAACCAGTAGTGAACACAACATGTAACCAGAGGTGAACACAACATGTAACCAGTAGTGAACACAACATGTAACCAGTGGTGAACACAACATGTAACCAGTGGTGAACACAACATGTAACCAATGGTGAACACAACATGTAACCAGTGGTGAACACAACATGTAACCAGTGGTGAACACAACATGTAACCAGTGGTGAACACAACATGTAACCAATGGTGAACACAACATGTAACCAGTAGTGAACACAACATGTAACCAGTAGTGAACACAACATGTAACCAATGGTGAACACAACATGTAACCAGTAGTGAACACAACATGTAACCAATGGTGAACACAACATGTAACCAGTAGTGAACACAACATGTAACCAGTAGTGAACACAACATGTAACCAATGGTGAACACAACATGTAACCAATGGTGAACACAACATGTAACCAATGGTGAACACAACATGTAACCAATGGTGAACACAACATGTAACCAGTAGTGAACACAACATGTAACCAATGGTGAACACAACATGTAACCAGTAGTGAACGCAACATGTAACCAGTGGTGAACACAACATGTAACCAGTAGTGAACACAACATGTAACCAATGGTGAACACAACATGTAACCAGTAGTGAACACAACATGTAACCAGTGGTGAACACAACATGTAACCAGTAGTGAACACAACATGTAACCAGTGGTGAACACAACATGTAACCAGTGGTGAACACAACATGTAACCAATGGTGAACACAACATGTAACCAGTGGTGAACACAACATGTAACCAGTGGTGAACACAACATGTAACCAGTAGTGAACACAACATGTAACCAGTTTTGAACACAACATGTAACCAGTAGTGAACACAACATGTAACCAATGGTGAACACAACATGTAACCAGTAGTGAACACAACATGTAACCAGTAGTGAACACAACATGTAACCAGTGGTGAACACAACATGTAACCAGTGGTGAACACAACATGTAACCAATGGTGAACACAACATGTAACCAGTAGTGAACACAACATGTAACCAGTAGTGAACACAACATGTAACCAGTGGTGAACACAATATCTAACCAGTAGTGAACACAACATGTAACCAGTGGTGAACACAACATGTAACCAGTGGTGAACACAACATGTAACCAATGGTGAACACAACATGTAACCAGTAGTGAACACAACATGTAACCAGTAGTGAACACAACATGTAACCAGTAGTGAACACAACATGTAACCAGTGGTGAACATAACATCCAACCAGTAGTGAACACAACATGTAACCAGTGGTGAACACAACATGTAACCAGTGGTGAACACAACATGTAACCAGTAGTGAACACAACATGTAACCAGTAGTGAACACAACATGTAACCAGTGGTGAACACAATATCTAACCAGTAGTGAACACAACATGTAACCAGTGGTGAACACAACATGTAACCAGTGGTGAACACAACATGTAACCAATGGTGAACACAACATGTAACCAGTAGTGAACACAACATGTAACCAGTAGTGAACACAACATGTAACCAGTAGTGAACACAACATGTAACCAGTGGTGAACATAACATCCAACCAGTAGTGAACACAACATGTAACCAGTGGTGAACACAACATGTAACCAGTGGTGAACACAACATGTAACCAATGGTGAACACAACATGTAACCAGTAGTGAACACAACATGTAACCAGTAGTGAACACAACATGTAACCAATGGTGAACACAACATGTAACCAGTATTGAACACAACATGTAACCAGTGGTGAACACAACATGTAACCAGTGGTGAACGCAACATGTAACCAATGGTGAACACAACATGTAACCAGTGGTGAACACAACATGTAACCAATGGTGAACACAACATGTAACCAGTGGTGAACACAACATGTAACCAGTGGTGAACACAACATGTAACCAATTGTGAACACAACATGTAACCAGTGGTGAACACAACATGTAACCAATGGTGAACACAACATGTAACCAGTAGTGAACACAACATGTAACCAGTTTTGAACACAACATGTAACCAGTAGTGAACACAACATGTAACCAATGGTGAACACAACATGTAACCAGTAGTGAACACAACATGTAACCAGTAGTGAACACAACATGTAACCAGTGGTGAACACAACATGTAACCAGTGGTGAACACAACATGTAACCAATGGTAAACACAACATGTAACCAGTAGTGAACACAACATGTAACCAGTAGTGAACACAACATGTAACCAGTGGTGAACACAATATCTAACCAGTAGTGAACACAACATGTAACCAGTGGTGAACACAACATGTAACCAGTGGTGAACACAACATGTAACCAATGGTGAACACAACATGTAACCAGTAGTGAACACAACATGTAACCAGTAGTGAACACAACATGTAACCAGTAGTGAACACAACATGTAACCAGTGGTGAACACAACATCCAACCAGTAGTGAACACAACATGTAACCAGTGGTGAACACAACATGTAACCAGTGGTGAACACAACATGTAACCAATGGTGAACACAACATGTAACCAGTAGTGAACACAACATGTAACCAGTAGTGAACACAACATGTAACCAGTGGTGAACACAATATCTAACCAGTAGTGAACACAACATGTAACCAGTGGTGAACACAACATGTAACCAGTGGTGAACACAACATGTAACCAATGGTGAACACAACATGTAACCAGTAGTGAACACAACATGTAACCAGTAGTGAACACAACATGTAACCAGTAGTGAACACAACATGTAACCAGTGGTGAACATAACATCCAACCAGTAGTGAACACAACATGTAACCAGTGGTGAACACAACATGTAACCAGTGGTGAACACAACATGTAACCAATGGTGAACACAACATGTAACCAGTAGTGAACACAACATGTAACCAGTAGTGAACACAACATGTAACCAATGGTGAACACAACATGTAACAAGTAGTGAACACAACATGTAACCAGTTTTGAACACAACATGTAACCAGTGGTGAACACAACATGTAACCAGTAGTGAACGCAACATGTAACCAGTGGTGAACACAACATGTAATCAGTGGTGAACACAACATGTAACCAGTGGTGGACACAACATGTAACCAGTAGTGAACACAACATGTAACCAGTGGTGGACACAACATGTAATCAGTAGTGAACACAACATGTAACCAGTAGTGAACACAACATGTAACCAGTAGTGAACACAACATGTAACTAGTAGTGAACACAACATGTAACCAGTGGTGAACACAATATGTAACCAGTGGTGAACACAACATGTAACTAGTGGTGAGCACAACATGTAACCAGTGGTGAACACAACTAGTAACCAGTAGTGAATACAACATGTAACCAGTAGTGAACACAAAATGTAACCAGTGGTGAACACAACATGTAACCAGTGGTGAACACAACATGTAACCAGTGGTGAACACAACATGTAACCAGTGGTGAACACAACATGTAACCAGTAGTGAACACAACAGGTAATCAGTAGTGAACACAACATGTAACCAGTAGTGAACGCAACATGTAACCAGTGGTGAACACAACATGTAACCAGTAGTGAACACAACATGTAACCAGTCGTGAACACAACATGTAATCAGTGGTGAACACAACATGTAACCAGTGGTGAACACAACATGTAATCAGTAGTGAACACAACATGTAACCAGTAGTGAACACAACATGTAACTAGTAGTGAACACAACATGTAACCAGTGGTGAACACAACATGTAACCAATGGTGAACACAACATGTAACCAGTGGTGAACACAACATGTAACCAATGGTGAACACAACATGTAACCAGTAGTGAACACAACATGTAACCAATGGTGAACACAACATGTAACCAGTAGTGAACACAACATGTAACCAGTTTTGAACACAACATGTAACCAGTAGTGAACACAACATGTAACCAGTGGTGAACACAACATGTAACCAATGGTGAACACAACATGTAACCAGTAGTGAACACAACATGTAACCAGTGGTGAACACAACATGTAACCAATGGTGAACACAACATGTAACCAGTAGTGAACACAACATGTAACCAATGGTGAACACAACATGTAACCAATGGTGAACACAACATGTAACCAATGGTGAACACAACATGTAACCAGTGGTGAACACAACATGTAACCAATGGTGAACACGTCATCTAACCAGTAGTGAACACAACATGTAACCAGTAGTGAACACAACATGTAACCAATGGTGAACACAACATGTAACCAGTAGTGAACACAACATGTAACCAGTTTTGAACACAACATGTAACCAGTGGTGAACACAACATGTAACCAGTGGTGAACACAACATGTAACCAATGGTGAACACAACATGTAACCAATGGTGAACACAACATGTAACCAGTAGTGAACACAACATGTAACCAGTGGTGAACACAACATGTAACCAGTAGTGAACACAACATGTAACCAATGGTGAACACGTCATCTAACCAGTAGTGAACACAACATGTAACCAGTAGTGAACACAACATGTAACCAATGGTGAACACAACATGTAACCAGTAGTGAACACAACATGTAACCAATGGTGAACACAACATGTAACCAGTAGTGAACACAACATGTAACCAATGGTGAACACAACATGTAACCAATGGTGAACACAACATGTAACCAGTAGTGAACACAACATGTAACCAGTGGTGAACACAACATGTAACCAGTGGTGAACACAACATGTAACAATGGTGAACACAACATGTAACCAGTGGTGAACACAACATGTAACCAATGGTGAACACAACATGTAACCAGTGGTGAACACAACATGTAACCAGTGGTGAACACAACATGTAACCAATGGTGAACACAACATGTAACCAGTGGTGAACACAACATGTAACCAATGGTGAACACAACATGTAACCAGTGGTGAACACAACATGTAACCAATGGTGAACACAACATGTAACCAGTAGTGAACACAACATGTAACCAATGGTGAACACAACATGTAACCAATGGTGAACACAACATGTAACCAATGGTGAACACAACATGTAACCAGTAGTGAACATAACATGTAACCAGTGGTGAACACAACATGTAACCAGTGGTGAACACAACATGTAACCAATGGTGAACACAACATGTAACCAGTGGTGAACACAACATGTAACCAATGGTGAACACAACATGTAACCAGTAGTGAACACAACATGTAACCAATGGTGAACACAACATGTAACCAGTAGTGAACACAACATGTAACCAGTTTTGAACACAACATGTAACCAGTAGTGAACACAACATGTAACCAGTGGTGAACACAACATGTAACCAATGGTGAACACAACATGTAACCAGTAGTGAACACAACATGTAACCAGTGGTGAACACAACATGTAACCAATGGTGAACACAACATGTAACCAGTAGTGAACACAACATGTAACCAATGGTGAACACAACATGTAACCAATGGTGAACACAACATGTAACCAATGGTGAACACAACATTTAACCAGTGGTGAACACAACATGTAACCAATGGTGAACACGTCATCTAACCAGTAGTGAACACAACATGTAACCAGTAGTGAACACAACATGTAACCAATGGTGAACACAACATGTAACCAGTAGTGAACACAATATGTAACCAGTTTTGAACACAACATGTAACCAGTGGTGAACACAACATGTAACCAGTGGTGAACACAACATGTAACCAATGGTGAACACAACATGTAACCAATGGTGAACACAACATGTAACCAGTAGTGAACACAACATGTAACCAGTGGTGAACACAACATGTAACCAGTAGTGAACACAACATGTAACCAATGGTGAACACAACATGTAACCAGTAGTGAACACAACATGTAACCAGTGGTGAACACAACATGTAACCAGTAGTGAACACAACATGTAACCAGTGGTGAACACAACATGTAACCAGTGGTGAACACAACATGTAACCAATGGTGAACACAACATGTAACCAGTGGTGAACACAACATGTAACCAGTGGTGAACACAACATGTAACCAGTGGTGAACACAACATGTAACCAATGGTGAACACAACATGTAACCAGTAGTGAACACAACATGTAACCAGTAGTGAACACAACATGTAACCAATGGTGAACACAACATGTAACCAGTAGTGAACACAACATGTAACCAATGGTGAACACAACATGTAACCAGTAGTGAACACAACATGTAACCAGTAGTGAACACAACATGTAACCAATGGTGAACACAACATGTAACCAATGGTGAACACAACATGTAACCAATGGTGAACACAACATGTAACCAATGGTGAACACAACATGTAACCAGTAGTGAACGCAACATGTAACCAATGGTGAACACAACATGTAACCAGTAGTGAACGCAACATGTAACCAGTGGTGAACACAACATGTAACCAGTAGTGAACACAACATGTAACCAATGGTGAACACAACATGTAACCAGTAGTGAACACAACATGTAACCAGTGGTGAACACAACATGTAACCAGTAGTGAACACAACATGTAACCAGTGGTGAACACAACATGTAACCAGTGGTGAACACAACATGTAACCAATGGTGAACACAACATGTAACCAGTGGTGAACACAACATGTAACCAATGATGAACACAACATGTAACCAGTAGTGAACACAACATGTAACCAGTTTTGAACACAACATGTAACCAGTAGTGAACACAACATGTAACCAATGGTGAACACAACATGTAACCAGTAGTGAACACAACATGTAACCAGTAGTGAACACAACATGTAACCAGTGGTGAACACAACATGTAACCAGTGGTGAACACAACATGTAACCAATGGTGAACACAACATGTAACCAGTAGTGAACACAACATGTAACCAGTAGTGAACACAACATGTAACCAGTGGTGAACACAATATCTAACCAGTAGTGAACACAACATGTAACCAGTGGTGAACACAACATGTAACCAGTGGTGAACACAACATGTAACCAATGGTGAACACAACATGTAACCAGTAGTGAACACAACATGTAACCAGTAGTGAACACAACATGTAACCAGTAGTGAACACAACATGTAACCAGTGGTGAACATAACATCCAACCAGTAGTGAACACAACATGTAACCAGTGGTGAACACAACATGTAACCAGTGGTGAACACAACATGTAACCAATGGTGAACACAACATGTAACCAGTAGTGAACACAACATGTAACCAGTAGTGAACACAACATGTAACCAATGGTGAACACAACATGTAACCAGTAGTGAACACAACATGTAACCAGTTTTGAACACAACATGTAACAAGTGGTGAACACAACATGTAACCAGTGGTGAACACAACATGTAACCAGTAGTGAACACAACAGGTAATCAGTAGTGAACACAACATGTAACCAGTAGTGAACGCAACATGTAACCAGTGGTGAACACAACATGTAATCAGTGGTGAACACAACATGTAACCAGTGGTGGACACAACATGTAACCAGTAGTGAACACAACATGTAACCAGTGGTGGACACAACATGTAATCAGTAGTGAACACAACATGTAACCAGTAGTGAACACAACATGTAACCAGTAGTGAACACAACATGTAACTAGTAGTGAACACAACATGTAACCAGTGGTGAACACAATATGTAACCAGTGGTGAACACAACATGTAACTAGTGGTGAGCACAACATGTAACCAGTGGTGAACACAACTAGTAACCAGTAGTGAATACAACATGTAACCAGTAGTGAACACAAAATGTAACCAGTGGTGAACACAACATGTAACCAGTGGTGAACACAACATGTAACCAGTGGTGAACACAACATGTAACCAGTAGTGAACACAACAGGTAATCAGTAGTGAACACAACATGTAACCAGTAGTGAACGCAACATGTAACCAGTGGTGAACACAACATGTAACCAGTAGTGAACACAACATGTAACCAGTTTTGAACACAACATGTAACCAGTAGTGAACACAACATGTAACCAGTGGTGAACACAACATGTAACCAATGGTGAACACAACATGTAACCAGTAGTGAACACAACATGTAACCAGTGGTGAACACAACATGTAACCAATGGTGAACACAACATGTAACCAGTAGTGAACACAACATGTAACCAATGGTGAACACAACATGTAACCAATGGTGAACACAACATGTAACCAATGGTGAACACAACATGTAACCAGTAGTGAACACAACATGTAACCAGTTTTGAACACAACATGTAACCAGTGGTGAACACAACATGTAACCAGTGGTGAACACAACATGTAACCAATGGTGAACACAACATGTAACCAATGGTGAACACAACATGTAACCAGTAGTGAACACAACATGTAACCAGTGGTGAACACAACATGTAACCAGTAGTGAACACAACATGTAACCAATGGTGAACACGTCATCTAACCAGTAGTGAACACAACATGTAACCAGTAGTGAACACAACATGTAACCAATGGTGAACACAACATGTAACCAGTAGTGAACACAACATGTAACCAATGGTGAACACAACATGTAACCAGTAGTGAACACAACATGTAACCAATGGTGAACACAACATGTAACCAATGGTGAACACAACATGTAACCAGTAGTGAACACAACATGTAACCAGTGGTGAACACAACATGTAACCAGTGGTGAACACAACATGTAACAATGGTGAACACAACATGTAACCAGTGGTGAACACAACATGTAACCAATGGTGAACACAACATGTAACCAGTGGTGAACACAACATGTAACCAGTGGTGAACACAACATGTAACCAATGGTGAACACAACATGTAACCAGTGGTGAACACAACATGTAACCAATGGTGAACACAACATGTAACCAGTGGTGAACACAACATGTAACCAATGGTGAACACAACATGTAACCAGTAGTGAACACAACATGTAACCAATGGTGAACACAACATGTAACCAATGGTGAACACAACATGTAACCAATGGTGAACACAACATGTAACCAGTAGTGAACATAACATGTAACCAGTGGTGAACACAACATGTAACCAGTGGTGAACACAACATGTAACCAATGGTGAACACAACATGTAACCAGTGGTGAACACAACATGTAACCAATGGTGAACACAACATGTAACCAGTAGTGAACACAACATGTAACCAATGGTGAACACAACATGTAACCAGTAGTGAACACAACATGTAACCAGTTTTGAACACAACATGTAACCAGTAGTGAACACAACATGTAACCAGTGGTGAACACAACATGTAACCAATGGTGAACACAACATGTAACCAGTAGTGAACACAACATGTAACCAGTGGTGAACACAACATGTAACCAATGGTGAACACAACATGTAACCAGTAGTGAACACAACATGTAACCAATGGTGAACACAACATGTAACCAATGGTGAACACAACATGTAACCAATGGTGAACACAACATTTAACCAGTGGTGAACACAACATGTAACCAATGGTGAACACGTCATCTAACCAGTAGTGAACACAACATGTAACCAGTAGTGAACACAACATGTAACCAATGGTGAACACAACATGTAACCAGTAGTGAACACAATATGTAACCAGTTTTGAACACAACATGTAACCAGTGGTGAACACAACATGTAACCAGTGGTGAACACAACATGTAACCAATGGTGAACACAACATGTAACCAATGGTGAACACAACATGTAACCAGTAGTGAACACAACATGTAACCAGTGGTGAACACAACATGTAACCAGTAGTGAACACAACATGTAACCAATGGTGAACACAACATGTAACCAGTAGTGAACACAACATGTAACCAGTGGTGAACACAACATGTAACCAGTAGTGAACACAACATGTAACCAGTGGTGAACACAACATGTAACCAGTGGTGAACACAACATGTAACCAATGGTGAACACAACATGTAACCAGTGGTGAACACAACATGTAACCAGTGGTGAACACAACATGTAACCAGTGGTGAACACAACATGTAACCAATGGTGAACACAACATGTAACCAGTAGTGAACACAACATGTAACCAGTAGTGAACACAACATGTAACCAATGGTGAGCACAACATGTAACCAGTAGTGAACACAACATGTAACCAATGGTGAACACAACATGTAACCAGTAGTGAACACAACATGTAACCAGTAGTGAACACAACATGTAACCAATGGTGAACACAACATGTAACCAATGGTGAACACAACATGTAACCAATGGTGAACACAACATGTAACCAATGGTGAACACAACATGTAACCAGTAGTGAACGCAACATGTAACCAATGGTGAACACAACATGTAACCAGTAGTGAACGCAACATGTAACCAGTGGTGAACACAACATGTAACCAGTAGTGAACACAACATGTAACCAATGGTGAACACAACATGTAACCAGTAGTGAACACAACATGTAACCAGTGGTGAACACAACATGTAACCAGTAGTGAACACAACATGTAACCAGTGGTGAACACAACATGTAACCAGTGGTGAACACAACATGTAACCAATGGTGAACACAACATGTAACCAGTGGTGAACACAACATGTAACCAATGATGAACACAACATGTAACCAGTAGTGAACACAACATGTAACCAGTTTTGAACACAACATGTAACCAGTAGTGAACACAACATGTAACCAATGGTGAACACAACATGTAACCAGTAGTGAACACAACATGTAACCAGTAGTGAACACAACATGTAACCAGTGGTGAACACAACATGTAACCAGTGGTGAACACAACATGTAACCAATGGTGAACACAACATGTAACCAGTAGTGAACACAACATGTAACCAGTAGTGAACACAACATGTAACCAGTGGTGAACACAATATCTAACCAGTAGTGAACACAACATGTAACCAGTGGTGAACACAACATGTAACCAGTGGTGAACACAACATGTAACCAATGGTGAACACAACATGTAACCAGTAGTGAACACAACATGTAACCAGTAGTGAACACAACATGTAACCAGTAGTGAACACAACATGTAACCAGTGGTGAACATAACATCCAACCAGTAGTGAACACAACATGTAACCAGTGGTGAACACAACATGTAACCAGTGGTGAACACAACATGTAACCAATGGTGAACACAACATGTAACCAGTAGTGAACACAACATGTAACCAGTAGTGAACACAACATGTAACCAATGGTGAACACAACATGTAACCAGTAGTGAACACAACATGTAACCAGTTTTGAACACAACATGTAACCAGTGGTGAACACAACATGTAACCAGTGGTGAACACAACATGTAACCAGTAGTGAACACAACAGGTAATCAGTAGTGAACACAACATGTAACCAGTAGTGAACGCAACATGTAACCAGTGGTGAACACAACATGTAATCAGTGGTGAACACAACATGTAACCAGTGGTGGACACAACATGTAACCAGTAGTGAACACAACATGTAACCAGTGGTGGACACAACATGTAATCAGTAGTGAACACAACATGTAACCAGTAGTGAACACAACATGTAACCAGTAGTGAACACAACATGTAACTAGTAGTGAACACAACATGTAACCAGTGGTGAACACAATATGTAACCAGTGGTGAACACAACATGTAACTAGTGGTGAGCACAACATGTAACCAGTGGTGAACACAACTAGTAACCAGTAGTGAATACAACATGTAACCAGTAGTGAACACAAAATGTAACCAGTGGTGAACACAACATGTAACCAGTGGTGAACACAACATGTAACCAGTGGTGAACACAACATGTAACCAGTAGTGAACACAACAGGTAATCAGTAGTGAACACAACATGTAACCAGTAGTGAACGCAACATGTAACCAGTGGTGAACACAACATGTAACCAGTAGTGAACACAACATGTAACCAGTCGTGAACACAACATGTAATCAGTGGTGAACACAACATGTAACCAGTGGTGAACACAACATGTAATCAGTAGTGAACACAACATGTAACCAGTAGTGAACACAACATGTAACTAGTAGTGAACACAACATGTAACCATTGGTGAACACAACATGTAATCAGTGGTGAACACAACATGTAATCAATGGTAAGCACAACATGTAATCAGTGGTCAACACAACATGTAACCAGTAGTGAACACAACATGTAACCAGTAGTGAACACAACATGTAATCAGTAGTGAACACAACATGTAACCAGTAGTGAACACAACATGTAACCAGTAGTGAACACAACAAGTAACCAGTAGTGAACACAACATGTAACCAGTGGTGAACACAACATGTAACCAGTGGTGGACACAACATGTAATCAGTAGTGAACACAACATGTAACCAGTAGTGAACACAACATGTAACTAGTAGTGCACACAACATGTAACCATTGCTGAACACAACATTTAATCAGTGGTGAACACAACATGTAATCAGTGGTGAACACAACATGTAATCAATGGTGAACACAACATGTAATCAGAGGTGAACACAACATGTAACCAGTAGTGAACACAACATGTAACCAGTAGTGAACACAACAAGTAACCAGTAGTGAACACAACATGTAACCAGTGGTGAACACAACATGTAACCAGTAGTGAACACTACATGTAACCAGTAGTGAACACAACATGTAACCAGTAGTGAACACAACATGTAATTAGTAGTGAACACAACATGTAACCAGTAGTGAACACAACATGTAACCAGTAGTGAACATAACAAGTAACCAGTAGTGAACACAACACAACATGTAATCAGTAGTGAACACAACATGTAATCAGTGGTGAACACAACATGTAACCAGTAGTGAACACAACATGTAACCAGTAGTGAACACAACATGTAATCAGTGGTGAACACAACATGTAACCAGTAGTGAACACAACATGTAATCAGTGGTGAACACAACATGTAATCAGTAGTGAACACAACATGTAATCAGTGGTGAACACAACATGTAATCAGTGGTCAACACAACATGTAATCAGTAGTGAACACAACATGTAACCAGTAGTGAACACAACATGTAATCAGTAGTGAACACAACATGTAATCAGTGGTGAACACAACATGTAATCAGTGGTGAACACAACATGTAATCAGTGGTGAACACAACATGTAACCAGTAGTGAACACAACATGTAATCAGTAGTGAACACAACATGTAATCAGCAGTGAACACAACATGTAATCAGTGGTGAACACAACATGTAATCAGTGGTGAACACAACATGTAATCAGTGGTGAACACAACATGTAACCAGTAGTGAACACAACATGTAACCAGTAGTGAACACAACATGTAATCAGTGGTAAACACAACATGTATATTAATGAGGAACAAGGGATTGAAATGAATAAATACAAAATAACCGCCAGTTGGCCATTTTTGCTCGAATCTCGGAAAAACAAAACATGGCGTGCATTGTGACGACCAAAATGGATTTCTGTCAGCCACATTTAATCAAATGTTGAAGAAAATCGGAGTGCATATGAAAGTCAAAATACAGTGTCTTTGTGTCAAGTTTGAATGTGATCGATCGAAGTATGTCTTATTTTTAACGAGACAAGTGCCAAAATCGACCAAAATCTAGGTGTTGTTGTTCTGGTTCTAAAACCTTGACATGTTAAATGATAACGTGGGCAATTGTATCTCTTTTTCTCTCATATCAATTTTAAGGCAGCTCGGGCCACAATCCAACGTTGCACTCTACTGAGCATGTGCTCCTGCACATATATGCAATGCATTATGGGAGAGAACTTTCCATTGTGATAATTGAAAAGCATTATCACACTAGAATCTCTCTAAATCCAATGTCACCAAGCATGATTTTGTGATAATAATAATATAAACAATCATGCATATTAAATTCTTATATGTATAGTGTGGCATATTATCGTTGTACAAACTGCACATCTTTCAAATAGTGTATGATAACCAGGGAAGTGTCACCGTTGGGTTTGAATAGAGTTATACTCAACGTATTTCGGGAGTAACTACACGAGTTTCAGTAGAAGCACACATACATTCAGTTCACAAAGCAATTATAATCATTTTATTGGCCTTGTTTAATACGAGTAAATCAACATTTTATTGTCATGTGGTGGACATAGTAATTCGTGGCGATATCATGTAATATTTATAGCAAATATTATGAAACATTTGTAAAAAAAACGATTGTATTCACTACTAACGTGTCAATTTAAATCATTCACCACACAAGAGGCGGTGTCTAGTCTGTCCTAAAATTAGCGACTACTGTCCCAATTCAACATCGACGCACATGCCATGCAAATAAATGTTACAACTACGTAAAGTTGTAACTGAAATTTGGACCAATTCTGTGAACCAAGTTATGAAACTGATCAATTGTGTGAGCCTTTGTTTATGAACGACTGTTTTTGACGATATTTACAGCGTCATGAATTGTCTGTTTAAGTCCGTCGCAAGAACACCAGTTGTACGACGACTGCGCGTCACACATGTCTTGGTATCTCAAACAAAACCCTTCTGGACACGCAATTCTTCCATCGTCACAAACTGAAACAACAATAAGAAAATATTACTTTGCATTTTTTACGAATCATAACTATAATCTAATACTAACTTTAAAAAATGTTGTTACTTTGCATTTGTAGAAATCAAAAGTGTAATTTAATAATATTGAATTGAAAATCCTAAACAATATCACTTTGCACTTATACAAATCCAAACAAAAATTGTATATAAACTAAAATGACAAATAAAACATTTTGCATTTATAAGAATAAAAATCATAATTTGATACTAACCAAAATGAAAATAAAAAATAATTGTTTATTTGCATATATCAAATTATCCAAACCACGATAATTTGATAAAAACAAATGAGGAGTTGGGACAAGGAAGCCGGTCTGGCTGGTGTTCCCTCTTTTAGCATAAATGAGACTGTATCGATTTGTTTTGTGTATTTATTAGAATGAACGTGTATCCCCGTGAGTCAACGATGGGGACGATTGTCTGCGAATAACACCTTTGCATGACCTTTTCACTACGTTGGTAAACGCATGGACATCATACATGACATCGGAAAACAAAAACAACAAATGGATTAATAATCTTCGGCCCATAGAGGCCAATTTAAATCGAGATTTTCAAGATAGTGCCGAAAAATCGCGTTTTGGGAGTGTACTACCAAGGAAAATTCCAGAAGAGTGGGTGGGGGTATGCGCGCGTGTGCATACATGTAGTACGGTAAAACACACATCAAACGTACACGTTCTTACAGTGGGTGATTTGAATACGCCGTATAGAAAAGCACACATCAAACGTTCTTACTGGGAGGAGAAATGCTATGCATTAATTAAATAATACTTAATTACGATATCATTGTATTAAAAGATGCATACGTACATTGTACACCATTCGACCACAATAAACCGAACACTGATAAATCAATATCCAGAGCTTCACCAAAATTAGGTACAATTTCTGAAACACAATGATAGGAATAATAACTAGAAATTGGAAATATTATATTTATTTGATTGACCATAATCAAAGTAGCCTTGATATTTCAGATAAGAAGCCGTATAAAACATTTGACCATTACTAACACAGTCTTGCTATTGTGAGAAGATAATGAGAAGTATAAAAAAAAAAACTATTACCATTTTTCGTGGTCCAGTCTTTTATATCGGCTATTGTACAAAATAACTCTTTAATTCTGTCAACACTCTGTTGACACGTAGCATAATCACTCACTGAACTATACGAGTCTGACTGATCTAAATACAGACACATTTCAGAAAAACCACACACATTCGAATGGTCACAGGCTTCTCTATGAGTAGAAAAACATTTCCCATTACCAATACCACAGGAAAAACCATCGCCTTCTTCGCAGCCTGAAATAATACATTTATAGAGTTCTTACTGTTCATTGTGTCATATATTAACAGTGTACTGTAATAAAGACACTATAGCTAGAAAAAAGTGCTGAAGTTACTATTATATGAAAGTGTCATGTCGTGAAAAATAAGATCATAGTTTGGGCTTTGGGTTTGCGTTTTATTTTTTAATATATGTATAATTATTTATTTTTATTGAACATTTTCTTTTACTTTATTTTATCTTAATTTATTACTCATTTTCTATCAGTTTTTTAAGAGTTTTGGTAATCGCGAAAACCCACAAGGATCTGATCCAATGCCTATAGTATATAAATCCCGTTCAAATCTCGAATAAGCAAATCAATCAAAGCTAGCGTTTTATATTGGCCGACGTCGTAATCACTGGAGAAAATAATTAACAAACAGTTACAATGTACAAAGAAGGGGGACACAACAGAACACAAAAAGACAACTGCAAGTTTTAATTTCTTCAGTATCAAAGAAATAGTTATCTCGAATGCAAATATTGCAAGCTTGATTTGCAGTATGATAAACATTTATATTGACTGCAGTATTAGTATTTTAACTCACACCTCAAATCGGTAAACCGCGGGAGGCGGACACATTTCGCAATTTGGCAAGACTTCACGTTTTCATCTGTATGGTGATAATTTGTTTCTGCCATGAAGATAAATTTCCTCGCAAATTTGGGTTCACCTTTGATATTCTTACCATTTATTAGTGAGACATTTGATTCTCGTCATTAAACTATTTTATGTTTACAGTTTTCATTTTAAAATTCTACACCGCCACCAACACGTCGAAAATTATCAGTTATTGGCGAGGATGATATCAAGTGTAGATGAGCTGCGTAAAAGTATCAGTTTCTAGTTGTAGTGTAAATTTATCTTACTGTATTTTACCCACTAATTCATGTACAACTCAATAAATTAACTCAAAATAATAAAAATATACAGAAAAATAAACTAAATATATAAAATTCACGCCGTGCAATACATCAGATTGATATCCTCCACAACCATAATTCAACCATACTTTGAATTTCCAGTCTTATATTACCACGTGGGTGAAACAAAAAATTAAAGAAAATGTATTCGATATATTATTTCACCACCCAGCACACATTACGATGTATCGCAAATAGTCGAATACATACGATCTCCAATTCGCCAGGCCGGGATACGAACAAGTGGATAGGTCTCTTTTTCGCTCAGCCGTTTTACGACTAGGGGAAAAAGGATCTCTTAGTCTAGTGTAATGAATTTGTTTTTGCGTATCTGTTGATTACGAGTGAGTGGCTGTGTTATGTCTGTCATCGTTTCGGCCCATTTGAGGTTCTGGACGGAACTCGACTCAGTGATTTAGAACTAATTACGAGATAACCGTCACTATTTGGACTACTATTTTTGACAGTCATTATTCGCAGTTATTAATGTAGTGAACGATTAATCAAAAGATATGACGTGTTCAGTACTTAGTGTGATTGGCTGTATGATTGAAGGCCACGCCTTAAAGTCTTAATACTGCTTTGTAATTGGTTAAGGTTTTGAAAGTGAATAAAGAGTGAATCTTGGCGAGTACACCAGGACAGTGGCAGTCCAGTCTTGGAGAGTCTAAGGCAGTCCTGGAGAGTCTTGGGGCGAGTCTTGACGCAGTCTTGGGCGAGTCTTGGGCCAGCCTTGCGATAGTCTTGGGCACTTTTCCCCAGGGCGCTGTGTCTTATAGAGTACTCGACTGACCGACTAAGACGAGAGTTGAAACATATTTCATTGTGTGCGTCTATTTGACTGTAAAGTCTAAGTCACTTTCCCGATCCCGCAACTCAAGGGGACGCGATAGAGAGACGAGACGAGATTCCCCCCTGGCACGTGTCGAGAACCCCAGAGGAGAAGAATTCCCCCCTGATACTAGTAATGTTCAAGAACATTTACAGAAGTCTTACGCGGAGTTTCAAGTCTTCTCATAAATCGTTCCATGTTCTTGATTTTATGCATTCGTGGACTCCAACCAGTGTCACGAGTCTGTAAAATACAAATAGACAATTATACAATATTTATGATGCAATATGTATACTTTCCTCAATAGCATATAATATGACAGCATAAGTAGTCCCATTGAAAAATTGACACAGACGTCTTATTCACGTTGAATTAAAACTGTACGTATCCGCATTGTAGACGAATGAGGTCATTAGATAGATTTTTCTCATTTCAACATCTCGTATTGTATAACTTACTTTACCATCAAACTTGGTGTTTCTAAAGGTCGGTTTAAACGAGGTAATTTTTGAGAGAATGTACTGAGCGACGCACGAAGCAACTTGGTAATAATAACCGTGACGGTTACACAATGTGATTAGTTGTCTGAAAAACCACCATGACGCTATTTCATGCAACGTACCATCTTGGCAACGCAATTATATAATACATATAAGGCATCTCAAGGAGCAGCAGGCATCCTAGCCTACGTTTACTGCTAGTCTCACACAAATCAAATTGGTAGCTCCCGTATTGAGTATTACGATGTAATACCGTATTAAAAAATACAACAATAACAAAACATATACGACAATGAAATACAGACAACATACATTTACCGTAGCACATGCACATCTCGATAATAATGCCAACATAGTTATGCAAAACTGGACGATGAATAGTATCTCCATATCTTGCGTAAGAACAGCTAACCTAGTGTTTGTGTTGGCCAAACTTACAACGGCAACTGTAACAGTTTCACATTTAATAATATAATATACCGCATTATGATTGTGACACGCCCATCTTAGCCTAAATAATGCTGTAACAAGACATGTCTTTAAAAAGCAACAGGAAATATAACATTAATGGGAAGGTAATTACACAAGCGCAACGTTAATACGCTCAATCGGTCTGTCATTATTCTATCAAATTACCGTATTACCTGTCTATTTTAAAATGTAGTTTATGGTTTGAACAAGGTTATGTGAGGGCATGCCCACTGTATTGGAGAGCTCTGAAAACATTCAGGTTTTATACAAAATTTGATTCAAAGTTTTTAATTTATTACTACAATTAAGCGTCTTAACAATTACCATTGAATGTATCCTCTTTCGGTAAAATATGCATCGTTGTCTTCCTGTCAATTTTGTTCAAAAAATCATCAGCATTTTGACATCGCGTGCCCTGTTCATATTTATTTCATATTTATTTGGATTTGGGTAATTTTTTGAATGGCAAATGTAAAAGATGTTTACATTGTTTATATTAGGTGAACAGTTGAAATTCAATTGACACAATAATACAACGATGGGCTATTACAACTCCGTAATTGTTTATTGCACAGGAAATGGTTTAATTATGTGTTTATTTCATATTCATGACTATGACTTTAGTAGGAATAAGTTAAGTCACTGTGTATGGAACATTTAAATGCAGCGGAGTCAAAAGTCATTAGATCTCAAAGATCAACCAAACATTTTGTCAGTGGTTTATTTCGGCGCCTTGGCATAAACAAATAACCCGTACACGCAAAATGGCCAATTCACTGGTTCGGCTGCTGAATCATTAGAATAATATTTCAGAAATAAAGGACGACGGACTGTACGTTATTGCGTTTTATAAATCACCAATATCGGAATTAGAGAATTTTATGAAGTCCTAGATTTACATTATCACACTATAAAAAACAAATTTAAATATGATGGTGATTTATAAAAATAATAATGAATCCTCTCATAACATTGCGTCACACAATATGTTGACTTGCCGACGTAATGTCTCTGGTCAAACATGTTGTCAAATAATATAGCCTGGATAGTTAACGTCGATAATGTGTGTTTAATCTAATTTTGAACAACAATAATTAGTCCTTAATATACTGAACTTAAAATAACGTCAATCCCTAGTAAGTCCTGTCTACTTTGTTCATTTTTTTTCATTTAAATCTAATATAATTGCCATGGAAACAACATCTCGTCTCAAAATTGCGTGATTGCATGTTTGGCCATCTATAGAAGAGAGATAAGAAGCTGTGGCATTTTGTTGTCATGTTGCTTGTAACACTCAATGCGAATTGATTGTCAATGGTTATAAAATGCACATGATTTAGTAGTTCCTGTTCAGTTGAAAATATTATTTAAATCAACACAAATGATCAATGTACAAATGTGCCGCATATATGAAACATCTCACATAAATTGTTAATTTCATATATAACAAATTGTTGATCAATTACACAGATCATGGATCAACGCTTCACACGATATGCTATATGAAGGTTGATTCTTTTGTGATTTTTCGGAAAAGGAAGTATACATTGTTATTTCGTCAACATTCACACATTTTTTACTCAGGAAAATCACCCGATTCCAAGATATTGTTCTACCCATAATACTTGCTTGAAAAGTTGAGACAGATAATTAATACTCGGGACCATTATTGTCTAACCTGTGTCAAAACGGGACTATAGAGTGTTTTGTTTTAACCACTGTACCAGCACTGCATTTGTTGTTTAACCCAGATTAATCCAATTATAATTTACAAGTATAACAAGCTAAATGGCACAGCAAACATCAATATTCATCTTGTCTGTTTTTTCTATCTCTCTCCTTTAGAGTACATCATTTGATATACATGTATTTACAAAAGCGTCTTACAGAGATTACATGCTATGAAATGTCCAGTTCCAAATTTAATAAATACTTTTTTTTCAATGATAAGTCTAGCATACATCACGCTACGTTTTGAGATACTGATACTTCATACGACAAAACATGATAGTGATTATAAAATCAATGTCCGGAAGGGGGAAGTGGAGAATTTATTCAAAGGACGCATGGAAGTTTTGAGAATTAATTTTAAATTTGATTCGGAAATGATAAAATACACGTAATTATGTTGCCGCACAAAAACGAATATGAACAACTGGAATTGACTTCATATCCCGTTATGTTTTGGGTTAATGTGTCAATGTCGGCAAGATTTGTTTTGTTATACATATATTCATGTACAAAACAGTTCTAGTTTAATATCAATCTGACTTTTATAAGAGTATATATATTCAACACATCAAATCACATAGTCAGGCAGTTGCGTGTAGCAAAATGCTTTATGTGTGACCGATAAATTCAGCATAAATAATATTTACGTGATAATACGAAAAAAAGTGTCAAAAAACAATCATGTTTTTAAAAAGGGTGTTTTCTACGCAGCTTTAGTTGTCTGCTTGATAGAACAAAACTGCTGAAATATTGTCATGATTTATTTTTGACAATAAATCTTTAACATTTGAAGGCACCAAAAACTATAATTAAAGATATATTGTTTTAACATATTCGCATTTGCAATATTATTACGAGGTTATTACGAGGATACCTCAAAGTATGAACGAAGACAGTACAACAAGTATCGATCGACGCACAGCGGAAGTCGATGCAACAGTGTACTGTCTGAGCGCATATTTTAAGGTATCCTCGTAATAACCGTATTACTATACATCATTTCGTTCCAAGGATACATCATGGGAATGCCGAAATCCAAAACCAAACAGAATCAGCGAACGTCTATGTGTGGCAGCCATGTTTGTTTTTATTATTACTGAGAGGACGCTTACGCGCGTAATCATTCCATATTTGGAATTCGCATTTCCTAATATGGTAGGATAATAATACCCCATAAAATACCGCAACATTACGACACGCTCTAACTCATGGCATCACGGTGAC
This sequence comes from Saccoglossus kowalevskii, assembly GCF_978046115.1. Taxonomy (NCBI): domain Eukaryota; kingdom Metazoa; phylum Hemichordata; class Enteropneusta; family Harrimaniidae; genus Saccoglossus; species Saccoglossus kowalevskii. The sequence goes on along the minus strand of NC_140642.1, from coordinate 27,874,527 downwards.
AGATGTATAATAATGTTTGATATGGTAGGCTGTAGAATACATAGAAATTGTTTGAAAAGAGGTATTCAATATTTAATTAGCAGGAAATTGATATAATTATTTGACAGGAAACAACTGCTAAATTAATGAAAGTAATTACTCATTTACTAAAAATTAAAATTACTGTTAATTAGCATTGTTGATGTATTGCTATATAAATTGTGGCAGTACCTTGAAATCTTCAGAGTGGTATTCCAAATCAAAGATGAATATTCATTGCGTTGTTCTTGTTCTGGTGTGTGCGGCATGTTTTGTGCAGACGAGACTGATCCTAGTAAGTATAGTTGAGCACGTGATACATCTCCATGAACACACAATGTTTCTGGTTAGTAATATTTTGGTGTGGGAGAATCGGCATGTTTTGCAAACACAACATACCTTTGTCTTGTGTCCTTAGTATGACGATAACTAAGATCAAGTCAAGTTATAGTATTTATTATCATATAAGGTTCCTAGGGTTTATATACAATTCATATTGATAGTTTTTGACTTTTTACCAAGATTAGAAATATAAGAGCGGAATCACCAAAGATGAGATTTATTTCTGATTTCAGAGCTATTATTGCCATGAACGCTTTCTCTAGATTTATCTTGAACTTGATGTTCGATTACGGCTATTTCATGTTTATGACTGAATGATGAATATTTATTAGTTCGTCGTTATGCAAGTCTGTATAGCTTCAATACTTTCGATATGCAAATGAGTACAATGGTAACAAATTCGGAACGTTCATGGCTCTTGTACATCGGTATTCAACCATGGCATTAAAGTTGCAAGGCTCTTTTTATATTCCTTTCGAGAATATAGAGGCACAGTGTACTCCAGAATGATTGTTTATAAGACATAGATATATCGCAACAAATATCTTTAGTCAGTCTATATATTTCGGGAGGACCGCGCACTCTGGCTTTAATATCTACTTATTGCAACGATTATATAACATATAAGTTTCTTCTTCCTTCCTTTAAGATCTAACTAATCTGATGTCGTGTCATGATGTATGGGAAACATCTCATATAAACATTTCAGTTGATACTATTTAGTGGATTTCAAAACTGAATGAATAATAATTGCCGATATGCACATATAGTTTTATTGTGTTATAGTAAAATATTAAAGCGGGGGAGTCGTCATCTACGCATGCGTCAGGTGGCCATAACGTTCATTGTTTACAAACAAGCGTCTACCCATGAGCCTTTGCGTTCTTAACGTGTGTTGTTATCATCGCTTGGAACTCAATTCCCGCGCGTGCGCAGGTGACGACCCTCCCGCTTTAAGTTTCTTGATATTCTTTACATGCAGGGAAAGAGAGCACGTAGCGACAATCTCGTCTCGCATAAAGTGGGTGACATAAATGCGTTCTTATTGGAAACTGGTACAGTAGGTAAAGTAAAACATTTTACACCTAGCTCGTTTAAGCAAGAATATTTATAAACGTGTAACATTGACACAAGAAAAAAAATGCGACTAAGCCCTGTGTATATTCACTTCTCGCAGTTGAATTATATTCCACCTTTTGACATTATGTGTTCTCAATTAAATTAAGCCTGCCCTACCGGTCCTGGATTCTCTTGTGAAATGAACGATAACTGCTACCAATCGATGAGAGAGCTTTGCAACGATGTGTCTATTTGTATGGACGAAGATATGTGCTCAGCCGTACCACCTGAATTCCAGGAAGTATGCCAATCGGCTAGTGATATGACTCGTGTAATGGTATGTCAGGCAGCTGATATGATCGACTGGGTTGACACCCGTGGTAAGTGAATGGCTTCACTGAGTTGGATGCGCAACGTGTATTAATTTGATATATTGGCAGCTAGCTAGATTCAAAGTTGTAATTAGTCTCAGATAGATCTGTCCAACCAAAGCAATAGTTTACTTCACCCATTATTATCAAAGCATTTTCGCCATACTGACAATGTACGTTCAAGTTTTTTGTCAGTACATTTATTTTTAAATAACCTCGTTCTGAACCGTTCGTACTGCTTTTGTTCTGTGATATTTACGATTTGTTGTGTGATTTACAGGTCTATATCCTCATTTTGTGGATTCCAACCCAGAGACAGACCTGGCTGTGTTTGGTGCTGTGTGGGCAATGGGATTTAAATGTAAGTGTACTATTTTACGAAACAATATGTAGATTATTGCACAGCTAGCTGATATACTCGTTACAAAACAGCTATTTTGGGTGACATCGTTATGGCACAGAGTGTTACATAGTCAATTTTAGAGACTGTGGCTGCCTGTGACTTAGCCCTACATATAGCACTGTGTTAATCGGGGCGAACTAATGGACAATGTTCCTACACACAGCCCTAGGCTAAATGTGGTAGTTTTTTATTCGATCGGCACAAATAGCGACCATGCATTGGAACACGACTGTTTTGGGACGCATTCAAGATGACCGCTCTGAATAACTGGCTCGATTATTCTAATAGATATTTATTTGACCCAACGGTATCATTTGATGACTATTTCGGGGGCTATTACCACAGGGAGCCCAGGAACTATAATATAATCAACTGTACGCACTCCCTATGAGCGGGGGGGGGGGTTATCGGCTGGTATCTAGTGAAAGAAATAGACAAGGGATGAAGGCTCCAGCGAGCTCATATTTTTTAAACTGGGAAAAAACAGACGAACAGAATGAAAAATAAAATCTATAAAAAAACACCAGGTTGAAGAATATTAGTTGCTCTTTCAAATTTTGCCAAAGCCTTACCTATGTTTTACCTATAACTGCAGAAAAATCAAGACAACTACACATCTATTAATAATTAACGGTTGGCCCGAACGCACGAATGCGTTGCACCTTTTACATATACGTTCTGTAGCCCCAAAGTCTGTTCTAAATACTTATGTGTGTTTCAGTTTGTGATGATGGTCGTTTGAAGTGTCCTGATGATAATTGTATGAGCCACGCTGAAATGTGTGACAATGGCATTGACTGCAGTTGTGGTGGTATGAAGGGTTTGATTGATATGATGGTTCAAGAAACAAGTAAGTTTATTGTACATGCTCTATTTATTCCACACTTATATGACCGTAATTCATATACCTAGTAAACATTTACCCTGTGAATGGCAAAGGTGTTATTTTAGTCAAATGTACATTAGTTCCCCTCTAAATAATGTTATGCAAATGGTTTAGTGAATCATGTTAATAGTCGATAGATCATCAATCATTGCATTATCGTGACCATGCATTTGTCATTGACCACAGTGAATCTGCACCCTACAAATACTGTTTAAATATTGCATTGAACACACGTGAATCACATAACAACACCAACGTCTTCTAACATTGATTCACAGAAATGGCACTGGAATTCAACACAGGTGGAATAGTAGAACGTTCTTTGCCACAACCAGTACAGAAGATAAGACGATTTCTAAAGACCATCACTAAGTAGTCGATAAGTGGTGAATGTAGCAACTAGTAACGTTAATAGTAGCAGCTTACAGATAGTTACGAATACATTAAAGTACAGTGACATTTAAAAGTACCCTCTTCACAATTTGTCTGGAATATAGAGTAACTGTTGATTTGGTATGTAATTATGCAGAATAAAGATGGTGTATTCAATGAAATGTAGTGCGTAGATGTCAGAGCTGAGTGGCATATGATGGTACAGGAGTGAACGGGATGAAATGTTGCACATGTAGCTCGTACGTGAGGCAAAACACTGGGTTTTGGATCACTATCAGGTATTCTGTGCATATCAATAGTCACTTATCTTAAAGCGGGAGGGTCGTCACATGCGCACGCGCGGGAATGTTGCCCCAAATGACGATAACAACGTATGCTAAAAACGCAAAGGCTCATGGGTAGACGCGTGTTTGTAAACAATGACATGCTATTGCCGCCTGACGCATGCGCAGGTAACGACTCCTACGCTTAGCCACAGTCCCTCTTTATAGAGACTGTGGTTTAGCAGCATATACTGCGCTTTATGTTCCTCGCACTTTGGGACAGATTACAGACTTCAGACTCAAACTTTCCCAGTTTCAGATTTGTAATGTTTTTGTTGGCTGATAGGACGGGCAATAGCAGAATACCTTGGGACAAAGTTGTGATATTTGCCTGTTCTACTCAAAACCTATGCAAAACTCACCTTTATTAATAGGATCTGGCCAACTACGTAATGCTTCAGTTTTATCTGGATCAACTTGAACTCTTGAAATGCTATGACTGGATTATGTCATGTGATTTGTCACTTTAATTTCAATATAAATTCATGTTTATCTCTTCCAAATGCTGTAATACCTGCTCTAGACGTTTAACATGCTCTTCAAAGGTCTTTGAAAGCACAATTATGACGTCATGTCCGATCATTTTTTCTATTGATCTTCGGCACGTTAAATTTGTGTTCGCGAATCAACAAAACTTTCCGTACATTGAGCTCACGCCATGCTTACTCGCATTTTAATGCTTCAGTAATTCACACTAATCTGTAGTCAGTCATACATTATACCACATACACAACCAAATGAGATGACCAAGGACTTTTTTATTCGTAAATAATTCCAGTTTATATTTGTTGGAAACATTGTCTTTCATAAATTAGTTCTTAAATGCCTACTTAATGTGAAAGTGGGCGAGTCACAAATTATTCTCTAAACGTTTGCATGCTACAATAACAACTTAGCCCGACACCGTTATTAACACATTCCTTAACATGAATGACCTGTGAATTGTAAAATACATATGTAACACTGTGGGCCATCCGATTGCATCTTTTTCTTTAACTGCCTCTGTTTTCTAGCTACGACAAAACAACTACAGACATGCCGCCAATAATTCGTTGTAAACAAAATCCAACGAAGAGGTGAAAAAAGAAATTGAGATAATTTATTTGAAAAGGGTCAAATACGAGTGCACATTACAACTTTGTCGTATTTCAACTAATCAGCAGCATTTCTTTGACAAGTTATATACTTGTGGTGAAAAGGATAATTTTAATGTCGAGGTCAATTCTAGCTTTTTGGCAGAATTTTTTTAGTGTCTTAAGCTTGGAGGTTGTTTACAAAAATACTTTACAGAGAATATATATGCATAACTTACTATAAAAAACTTCACTATAAAAAAAATAAATACACATCCACTAGTCAACAAATCTTCTTCCTAAAAATGTCTGCTCGCAGCTAAACCACATTATGACAATACTTCAACAGGAACAATAATACAACAGGAAGAGGGCGCCGTGCAAATATCAACAAAGGTAATTGAGGGCGATGTGCATATTAGTGTAACAACGATGTTCGATTGAGAACGCTCAAAATCTCTCAACACTATTCGTAAAATATTATTTCATTGATATGAACATATCTAATGCTTTCAATGAATACACATTTGTTGTATTCAGTCCTTTAGTTTTCTTGATAACAGAAAAAACATACACATCCGTCACTGTGATTGTGAGTTACATAATTGTAATCTAAGTTTCACTTTACTTGAAACAAAATTTCAAAATCACAACGCGTGATGGCGCTATATGCGCTAATACCGTTTCATAGGATTTCAGTGCTGAATGAATGAGTTGAAGCAGGGTTGGCGTAGCACTTAATAAAATGACATGATGCAAGTATAAATAAATGAACTGAATGACTTTAGATGGTGCCGTGGGGAAAGAAAAGTGAGAGTACAGTGCTAAATGAAATGAGATGGTGAAGTACTAAAACATGATTTGTTGCAGTGCTAAATACAATGAGGGGCGCAGTGCTGATTAAAATGAGATGGTGCAGTGCTGAATAAAATGAGATGGTGCAGTGCTAAATAAAATGAGATGGTGCAGTGCTAAATAAAATGAGATGGTTCAGTGCTAAATAAAATGAGATGGTGCAGTGCTAAATAGAATGCGATAGTACAGTGCTAAATAAAACGCGATGGTGCAGTGCTAAAGAAAATAAGGGGTGCAGTGCTGATTAAAATGAGATGGTGCAGTGCTAAATAAAATGAGATGGTGCAGTGCTGATTAAAATGAGATGGTGCAGTGATAAATAAAGTGAGATGGTGCAGTGCTAAATAAAATGCAATGGTTCAGTGCTGAATAAAATGAGATGTTGCAGTGCTAAATAAAATGAGATGGCGCAGTACTAAATAAAATGAGATGGTGAAGTGCTGAATAAAATGAGATGGTGCAGTGCTAAATACAATGAGATGGTGCAGTGCGAAATAAAATGAGATGGCACAGTACTAAATAAAATGAGATGTTGCAGTGCTAAATAAAGTGAGATGGTACAGTGCTAAATAAAATGAGATGGTGCAGTGCTGAATAAAATGAGATGGTGCAGTGCTAAATAAAATGAGATGGTGCAGTGCTAAATAAAATGAGATGGCGCAGTGCAAAATAAAATGAGATGGTGCAGTGCTAAATAAAATGAGATGGTGCAGTGCTAAATAAAATGAGATGGTGCAGTGCTAAATAAAATGAGATGGAGCAGTGCTAAATAAAATGAGATGGTGCAGTGCTGAATAAAATGCGATGGTGCAGAGTTAAATACAATGAGATGGTGCAGTGCTAAATAAAGTGAGATGGTACAGTGCTAAATAAAATGAGATGGTGCAGTGCTAAATAAAATGAGATGGAGCAGTGCTAAATCAAATGAGATGGTGCAGTGCTAAATAAAATGAGATGGTGCAGTGCTAAATAAAATGAGATGGTGCAGTGCTAAATAAAATAATGAGATGGTGCAGTGCTAAATAAAATGAGATGTTGCAGTGCTAAATAAAATGAGATGAAGCAGTGCTAAATAAAATGAGATGGTGCAGTGCTGAATAAAATGCGATGGTGCAGTGCTAAATAAAATGAGATGGTGCAGTGTTAAATAAAATGAGATGGTGCAGTACTAAATAAAATGAGATGGTGAAGTGCTAAATAAAATGAGATGGTGCAGTGCTAAATAAAATGAGATGGTGCAGTAGTAAATAGAATGAGACGGTGCAGTACTAAATAAAATGAGATGGTGCAGCGCTGAATAAAATGAGATGGTTCAGTGCGAAATAAAATGAGATGTTGCAGTGCTAAATAAAATGAGATGGTACAGTGCTAAATAAAATGAGATGGTGCAGTGCGAAATAAAATGAGATGTTGCAGTGCTAAATAAAATGAGATGGTACAGTGCTAAATAAAATGAGATGGTGCAGTGCTAATTAGAATGCGATAGTACAGTGCTAAATAAAACGCGATGGTGCAGTGCTAAAGAAAATAAGGGGTGCAGTGCTGATTAAAATGAGATGGTGCAGTGCTAAATAAAGTGAGATGGTGCAGTGCTAAATAAAATGCAATGGTTCAGTGCTGAATAAAATGAGATGTTGCAGTGCTAAATAAAATGAGATGGCGCAGTACTAAATAAAATGAGATGGTGAAGTGCTGAATAAAATGAGATGGTGCAGTGCTAAATACAATGAGATGGTGCAGTGCGAAATAAAATGAGATGGCACAGTACTAAATAAAATGAGATGTTGCAGTGCTAAATAAAGTGAGATGGTACAGTGCTAAATAAAATGAGATGGTGCAGTGCTGAATAAAATGAGATGGTGCAGTGCTAAATAAAATGAGATGGCGCAGTGCTAAATAAAATGAGATGGTGCAGTGCTAAATAAAATGAGATGGTGCAGTGCTAAATAAAATGAGATGGTGCAGTGCTAAATAAAATGAGATGGTGCAGTGCTAAATAAAATGAGATGGTGCAGTGCTGAATAAAATGCGATGGTGCAGAGTTAAATACAATGAGATGGTGCAGAGTTAAATACAATGAGATGGTGCAGTGCTAAATAAAATGAGATGGTGCAGTGCTAAATAAAATGAGATGGAGCAGTGCTAAATCAAATGAGATGGTGCAGTGCTAAATAAAATGAGATGGTGCAGTGCTAAATAAAATGAGATGGTGCAGTGCTAAATAAAATGAGATGGTGCAGTGCTAAATAAAATGAGATGGTGCAGTGCTAAATAAAATGAGATGAAGCAGTGCTAAATAAAATGAGATGGTGCAGTGCTGAATAAAATGCGATGGTGCAGTGCTAAATAAAATGAGATGGTGCAGTGTTAAATAAAATGAGATGGTGCAGTACTAAATAAAATGAGATGGTGCAGTGCTAAATAAAATGAGATGGTGCAGTGCTAAATAAAATGAGATGGTGCAGTAGTAAATAGAATGAGACGGTGCAGTACTAAATAAAATGAGATGGTGCAGCGCTGAATAAAATGAGATGGTTCAGTGCGAAATAAAATGAGATGTTGCAGTGCTAAATAAAATGAGATGGTACAGTGCTAAATAAAATGAGATGGTGCAGTGCGAAATAAAATGAGATGTTGCAGTGCTAAATAAAATGAGATGGTACAGTGCTAAATAAAATGAGATGGTGAAGTGCTAAATAAAATGAGATGTTGCAGTGCTAAATAAAATGAGATGGTGCATTGCTAAATAAAATGAGATGGTGCAGTGCGAAATAAAATGAGATGTTGCAGTGCTAAATAAAATAGGATGGTACAGTGCTAAATAAAATGAGATGGTGAAGTGCTGATTGAAATGAAATGGTGCAGTGCTAAATAAAAAGAGATGTTACAGTGCCAAATAAAATAAGATGGTGCAGTGCTAAATAAAATGAGATGGTACAGTGCCAAATAAAATGAGATGCTGCAGTGCTAAATAAAATGAGATGTTGCAGTGCTAAATAAAATGAGATGGTACAGTGCTAAATAAAATGAGATGGTGCAGTGCTAAATAAAATGAGATGGTGCAGTGCTAAATAAAATGAGATATTGTAGTGCTAAATAAAATGAGATGGAGCAGTGCTAAATAAAATGAGATGGTACAGTGCTAAATAAAATGAGATGGTGAAGTGCTGATTGAAATGAGATGTTGCAGTGCTAAATAAAATGAGATGGTGCAGTGCTAAATAAAATGAGATGGTACAGTGCTAAATAAAATGAGATGTTGCAGTGCCAAATAAAATAAGATGGTGCAGTGCTAAATAAAATGAGATGGTACAGTGCTAAATAAAATGAGATGGTGCAGTGCTAAATAAAATAAGATGGTGCAGTGCTAAATAAAATGAGATGGTACAGTGCTAAATAAAATGAGATGTTACAGTGCCAAATAAAATGAGATGTTACAGTGCCAAATAAAATAAGATGGTGCAGTGCTAAATAAAATGAGATGGTACAGTGCCAAATAAAATGAGATGTTACAGTGCCAAATAAAATGAGATGGTGCAGTGCTAAATAAAATGAGATGGAGCAGTGCTAAATCAAATGAGATGGTGCAGTGCTGAATAAAATGAGATGGTGCAGTGCTGAATAAAATGAGATGGTGCAGTGCTAAATAAAATAAGAAGGTGCAGTGCTGAATAAAATGAGATATTGTAGTGCTAAATAAAATGAGATGTTGCAGTGCTAAATAAAATGAGATGGTACAGTGCCAAATAAAATGAGATGGTGCAGTGCTAAATAAAATGAGATATTGTAGTGCTAAATAAAATGAGATGGAGCAGTGCTAAATAAAATGAGATGGTGCAGTGCTAAATAAAATGAGATGGTGCAGTGCTAAATAAAATGAGATGGTGCAGTGCTAAATAAAATGAGATGGTGCAGTGCAAAATAAAATGAGATAGTACAGTGCCAAATAAAATGAGATGGAGCAGTGCTAAATAAAATGAGATGGTGCAGTGCTAAATAAAATGAGATAGTACAGTGCTAAATAAAATGAGATGTTGCAGTGCTAAATTAAATGAGATGGTGCAGTGCTAAATAAAATGAGATGGAGCAGTGCTAAATAAAATGAGATGGTGCAGTACTAAATAAAATGAGATGGTGAAGTGCTAAATAAAATGAGATGGTGCAGTGCTAAATAAAATGAGATGGTGCAGTAGTAAATAGAATGAGACGGTGCAGTACTAAATAAAATGAGATGGTGCAGCGCTGAATAAAATGAGATGGTTCAGTGCGAAATAAAATGAGATGTTGCAGTGCTAAATAAAATGAGATGGTACAGTGCTAAATAAAATGAGATGGTGCAGTGCGAAATAAAATGAGATGTTGCAGTGCTAAATAAAATGAGATGGTACAGTGCTAAATAAAATGAGATGGTGCAGTGCTAATTAGAATGCGATAGTACAGTGCTAAATAAAACGCGATGGTGCAGTGCTAAAGAAAATAAGGGGTGCAGTGCTGATTAAAATGAGATGGTGCAGTGCTAAATAAAGTGAGATGGTGCAGTGCTAAATAAAATGCAATGGTTCAGTGCTGAATAAAATGAGATGCTGCAGTGCTAAATAAAATGAGATGGCGCAGTACTAAATAAAATGAGATGGTGAAGTGCTGAATAAAATGAGATGGTGCAGTGCTAAATACAATGAGATGGTGCAGTGCGAAATAAAATGAGATGGCACAGTACTAAATAAAATGAGATGTTGCAGTGCTAAATAAAGTGAGATGGTACAGTGCTAAATAAAATGAGATGGTGCAGTGCTGAATAAAATGAGATGGTGCAGTGCTAAATAAAATGAGATGGTGCAGTGCTAAATAAAATGAGATGGCGCAGTGCTAAATAAAATGAGATGGTGCAGTGCTAAATAAAATGAGATGGTGCAGTGCTAAATAAAATGAGATGGTGCAGTGCTAAATAAAATGAGATGGAGCAGTGCTAAATAAAATGAGATGGTGCAGTGCTGAATAAAATGCGATGGTGCAGAGTTAAATACAATGAGATGGTGCAGTGCTAAATAAAGTGAGATGGTACAGTGCTAAATAAAATGAGATGGTGCAGTGCTAAATAAAATGAGATGGAGCAGTGCTAAATCAAATGAGATGGTGCAGTGCTAAATAAAATGAGATGGTGCAGTGCTAAATAAAATGAGATGGTGCAGTGCTAAATAAAATGAGATGGTGCAGTGCTAAATAAAATGAGATGGTGCAGTGCTAAATAAAATGAGATGAAGCAGTGCTAAATAAAATGAGATGGTGCAGTGCTGAATAAAATGCGATGGTGCAGTGCTAAATAAAATGAGATGGTGCAGTGTTAAATAAAATGAGATGGTGCAGTACTAAATAAAATGAGATGGTGCAGTGCTAAATAAAATGAGATGGTGCAGTGCTAAATAAAATGAGATGGTGCAGTAGTAAATAGAATGAGACGGTGCAGTACTAAATAAAATGAGATGGTGCAGCGCTGAATAAAATGAGATGGTTCAGTGCGAAATAAAATGAGATGTTGCAGTGCTAAATAAAATGAGATGGTACAGTGCTAAATAAAATGAGATGGTGCAGTGCGAAATAAAATGAGATGTTGCAGTGCTAAATAAAATGAGATGGTACAGTGCTAAATAAAATGAGATGGTGAAGTGCTAAATAAAATGAGATGTTGCAGTGCTAAATAAAATGAGATGGTGCATTGCTAAATAAAATGAGATGGTGCAGTGCGAAATAAAATGAGATGTTGCAGTGCTAAATAAAATAGGATGGTACAGTGCTAAATAAAATGAGATGGTGAAGTGCTGATTGAAATGAAATGGTGCAGTGCTAAATAAAAAGAGATGTTACAGTGCCAAATAAAATAAGATGGTGCAGTGCTAAATAAAATGAGATGGTACAGTGCCAAATAAAATGAGATGCTGCAGTGCTAAATAAAATGAGATGTTGCAGTGCTAAATAAAATGAGATGGTACAGTGCTAAATAAAATGAGATGGTGCAGTGCTAAATAAAATGAGATGGTGCAGTGCTAAATAAAATGAGATATTGTAGTGCTAAATAAAATGAGATGGAGCAGTGCTAAATAAAATGAGATGGTACAGTGCTAAATAAAATGAGATGGTGAAGTGCTGATTGAAATGAGATGTTGCAGTGCTAAATAAAATGAGATGGTGCAGTGCTAAATAAAATGAGATGGTACAGTGCTAAATAAAATGAGATGTTGCAGTGCCAAATAAAATAAGATGGTGCAGTGCTAAATAAAATGAGATGGTACAGTGCTAAATAAAATGAGATGGTGCAGTGCTAAATAAAATAAGATGGTGCAGTGCTAAATAAAATGAGATGGTACAGTGCTAAATAAAATGAGATGTTACAGTGCCAAATAAAATGAGATGTTACAGTGCCAAATAAAATAAGATGGTGCAGTGCTAAATAAAATGAGATGGTACAGTGCCAAATAAAATGAGATGTTACAGTGCCAAATAAAATGAGATGGTGCAGTGCTAAATAAAATGAGATGGAGCAGTGCTAAATCAAATGAGATGGTGCAGTGCTGAATAAAATGAGATGGTGCAGTGCTGAATAAAATGAGATGGTGCAGTGCTAAATAAAATAAGAAGGTGCAGTGCTGAATAAAATGAGATATTGTAGTGCTAAATAAAATGAGATGTTGCAGTGCTAAATAAAATGAGATGGTACAGTGCCAAATAAAATGAGATGGTGCAGTGCTAAATAAAATGAGATATTGTAGTGCTAAATAAAATGAGATGGAGCAGTGCTAAATAAAATGAGATGGTGCAGTGCTAAATAAAATGAGATGGTGCAGTGCTAAATAAAATGAGATGGTGCAGTGCTAAATAAAATGAGATGGTGCAGTGCAAAATAAAATGAGATAGTACAGTGCCAAATAAAATGAGATGGAGCAGTGCTAAATAAAATGAGATGGTGCAGTGCTAAATAAAATGAGATAGTACAGTGCTAAATAAAATGAGATGTTGCAGTGCTAAATTAAATGAGATGGTGCAGTGCTAAATAAAATGAGATGGAGCAGTGCTAAATAAAATGAGATGGAGCAGTGCTAAATAAAATGAGATGTTGCAGTGCTAAATAAAATGAGATGTTGCAGTGCCAAATAAAATGAGATGGTGCAGTGCTAAATAAAATGAGATGGTGCAGTGCTAAATAAAATGAGATGGAGCAGTGCTAAATAAAATGAGATGTTGCAGTGCTAAATAAAATGAGATGTTGCAGTGCCAAATAAAATGAGATGGTGCAGTGCTAAATAAAATGAGATGGTGCAGTGCTAAATAAAATGAGATGGTGCAGTGCTAATAAAATGAGATGGCGCAGCGTTAAATAAAATGAGATGGTGCAGTGCTAATTAAATATGAGAAGGTGCAGTACTGAATAACATGCGATGGTGCAGTGCTAAATAAAATGAGATAGTACAGTGCCAAATAAAATGAGATGTTGCAGTGCTGAATAAAATGCGACGGTGCATTGCTAAATAAAATGAGATGGTACTGTGCTAAATAAAATGAGATGGTGCAGTGCCAAATAAAATGAGATGGTGCAGTGCTAAATAAAGTGAGATGGTACAGTGCTAAATAAAATGAGATGGTGCAGTGCTAAATAAAATGAGATGGAGCAGTGCTAAATCAAATGAGATGGTGCAGTGCTAAATAAAATGAGATGGTGCAGTGCTAAATAAAATGAGATGGTGCAGTGCTAAATAAAATAATGAGATGGTGCAGTGCTAAATAAAATGAGATGGTGCAGTGCTAAATAAAATGAGATGAAGCAGTGCTAAATAAAATGAGATGGTGCAGTGCTGAATAAAATGCGATGGTGCAGTGCTAAATAAAATGAGATGGTGCAGTGTTAAATAAAATGAGATGGTGCAGTACTAAATAAAATGAGATGGTGAAGTGCTAAATAAAATGAGATGGTGCAGTGCTAAATAAAATGAGATGGTGCAGTAGTAAATAGAATGAGACGGTGCAGTACTAAATAAAATGAGATGGTGCAGCGCTGAATAAAATGAGATGGTTCAGTGCGAAATAAAATGAGATGTTGCAGTGCTAAATAAAATGAGATGGTACAGTGCTAAATAAAATGAGATGGTGCAGTGCGAAATAAAATGAGATGTTGCAGTGCTAAATAAAATGAGATGGTACAGTGCTAAATAAAATGAGATGGTGCAGTGCTAATTAGAATGCGATAGTACAGTGCTAAATAAAACGCGATGGTGCAGTGCTAAAGAAAATAAGGGGTGCAGTGCTGATTAAAATGAGATGGTGCAGTGCTAAATAAAGTGAGATGGTGCAGTGCTAAATAAAATGCAATGGTTCAGTGCTGAATAAAATGAGATGTTGCAGTGCTAAATAAAATGAGATGGCGCAGTACTAAATAAAATGAGATGGTGAAGTGCTGAATAAAATGAGATGGTGCAGTGCTAAATACAATGAGATGGTGCAGTGCGAAATAAAATGAGATGGCACAGTACTAAATAAAATGAGATGTTGCAGTGCTAAATAAAGTGAGATGGTACAGTGCTAAATAAAATGAGATGGTGCAGTGCTGAATAAAATGAGATGGTGCAGTGCAAAATAAAATGAGATGGTTCAGTGCTAAATAAAATGAGATGGCGCAGTGCTAAATAAAATGAGATGGTGCAGTGCTAAATAAAATGAGATGGTGCAGTGCTAAATAAAATGAGATGGTGCAGTGCTAAATAAAATGAGATGGAGCAGTGCTAAATAAAATGAGATGGTGCAGTGCTGAATAAAATGCGATGGTGCAGAGTTAAATACAATGAGATGGTGCAGTGCTAAATAAAGTGAGATGGTACAGTGCTAAATAAAATGAGATGGTGCAGTGCTAAATAAAATGAGATGGAGCAGTGCTAAATCAAATGAGATGGTGCAGTGCTAAATAAAATGAGATGGTGCAGTGCTAAATAAAATGAGATGGTGCAGTGCTAAATAAAATGAGATGGTGCAGTGCTAAATAAAATGAGATGGTGCAGTGCTAAATAAAATGAGATGAAGCAGTGCTAAATAAAATGAGATGGTGCAGTGCTGAATAAAATGCGATGGTGCAGTGCTAAATAAAATGAGATGGTGCAGTGTTAAATAAAATGAGATGGTGCAGTACTAAATAAAATGAGATGGTGCAGTGCTAAATAAAATGAGATGGTGCAGTGCTAAATAAAATGAGATGGTGCAGTAGTAAATAGAATGAGACGGTGCAGTACTAAATAAAATGAGATGGTGCAGCGCTGAATAAAATGAGATGGTTCAGTGCGAAATAAAATGAGATGTTGCAGTGCTAAATAAAATGAGATGGTACAGTGCTAAATAAAATGAGATGGTGCAGTGCGAAATAAAATGAGATGTTGCAGAGCTAAATAAAATGAGATGGTACAGTGCTAAATAAAATGAGATGGTGAAGTGCTAAATAAAATGAGATGTTGCAGTGCTAAATAAAATGAGATGGTGCATTGCTAAATAAAATGAGATGGTGCAGTGCGAAATAAAATGAGATGTTGCAGTGCTAAATAAAATAGGATGGTACAGTGCTAAATAAAATGAGATGGTGAAGTGCTGATTGAAATGAAATGGTGCAGTGCTAAATAAAAAGAGATGTTACAGTGCCAAATAAAATAAGATGGTGCAGTGCTAAATAAAATGAGATGGTACAGTGCCAAATAAAATGAGATGCTGCAGTGCTAAATAAAATGAGATGGTGCAGTGCTAAATAAAATGAGATGGTACAGTGCTAAATAAAATGAGATGGTGCAGTGCTAAATAAAATGAGATGGTGCAGTGCTAAATAAAATGAGATATTGTAGTGCTAAATAAAATGAGATGGAGCAGTGCTAAATAAAATGAGATGGTACAGTGCTAAATAAAATGAGATGGTGAAGTGCTGATTGAAATGAGATGTTGCAGTGCTAAATAAAATGAGATGGTGCAGTGCTAAATAAAATGAGATGGTACAGTGCTAAATAAAATGAGATGTTGCAGTGCCAAATAAAATAAGATGGTGCAGTGCTAAATAAAATGAGATGGTACAGTGCTAAATAAAATGAGATGGTGCAGTGCTAAATAAAATAAGATGGTGCAGTGCTAAATAAAATGAGATGGTACAGTGCTAAATAAAATGAGATGTTACAGTGCCAAATAAAATGAGATGTTACAGTGCCAAATAAAATAAGATGGTACAGTGCTAAATAAAATGAGATGGTACAGTGCCAAATAAAATGAGATGTTACAGTGCCAAATAAAATGAGATGGTGCAGTGCTAAATAAAATGAGATGGAGCAGTGCTAAATCAAATGAGATGGTGCAGTGCTGAATAAAATGAGATGGTGCAGTGCTGAATAAAATGAGATGGTGCAGTGCTAAATAAAATAAGAAGGTGCAGTGCTGAATAAAATGAGATATTGTAGTGCTAAATAAAATGAGATGTTGCAGTGCTAAATAAAATGAGATGGTACAGTGCCAAATAAAATGAGATGGTGCAGTGCTAAATAAAATGAGATATTGTAGTGCTAAATAAAATGAGATGGAGCAGTGCTAAATAAAATGAGATGGTGCAGTGCTAAATAAAATGAGATGGTGCAGTGCTAAATAAAATGAGATGGTGCAGTGCTAAATAAAATGAGATGGTGCAGTGCAAAATAAAATGAGATAGTACAGTGCCAAATAAAATGAGATGGAGCAGTGCTAAATAAAATGAGATGGTGCAGTGCTAAATAAAATGAGATAGTACAGTGCTAAATAAAATGAGATGTTGCAGTGCTAAATTAAATGAGATGGTGCAGTGCTAAATAAAATGAGATGGAGCAGTGCTAAATAAAATGAGATGGAGCAGTGCTAAATAAAATGAGATGTTGCAGTGCTAAATAAAATGAGATGTTGCAGTGCCAAATAAAATGAGATGGTGCAGTGCTAAATAAAATGAGATGGTGCAGTGCTAAATAAAATGAGATGGAGCAGTGCTAAATAAAATGAGATGTTGCAGTGCTAAATAAAATGAGATGTTGCAGTGCCAAATAAAATGAGATGGTGCAGTGCTAAATAAAATGAGATGGTGCAGTGCTAAATAAAATGAGATGGTGCAGTGCTAATAAAATGAGATGGCGCAGCGTTAAATAAAATGAGATGGTGCAGTGCTAATTAAATATGAGAAGGTGCAGTACTGAATAACATGCGATGGTGCAGTGCTAAATAAAATGAGATAGTACAGTGCCAAATAAAATGAGATGTTGCAGTGCTGAATAAAATGCGACGGTGCATTGCTAAATAAAATGAGATGGTACAGTGCTAAATAAAATGAGATGGTGCAGTGCCAAATAAAATGAGATGCTGCAGTGCTAAATAAAATGAGATGGTACAGTGCTAAATAAAATGAGATGGTGCAGTGCCAAATAAAATGAGATGCTGCAGTGCTAAATAAAATGCGATGGTACAGTGCTAAATAAAATGAGATGGTGAAGTGCTGATTGAAATGAAATGGTGCAGTGCTAAATAAAATGAGATGGTGCAGTGCTAAATAAAATGAGATGTTACAGTGCCAAATAAAATAAGATGGTGCAGTGCTAAATAAAATGAGATGGAGCAGTGCTAAATAAAATGAGATAGTACAGTGCTAAATAAAATGAGATGTTGCAGTGCTAAATAAAATGAGATGGTGCAGTGCTAAATAAAATGAGATGTTGCAGTGCTGAATAAAATGAGATGGTGCAGTGCTAAATAAAATGAGATGTTGCAGTGCTAAATAAAATGAGATGTTGCAGTGCTAAATAAAATGAGATGGTGCAGTGCTAAATAAAATGAGATGTTGCAGTGCTAAATAAAATGAGATGTTGCAGTGCCAAATAAAATGAGATGGTGCAGTGCTAAATAAAATGAGATGGAGCAGTGCTAAATAAAATGAGATGGAGCAGTGCTAAATAAAATGAGATGTTTCAGTGCTAAATAAAATGAGATGTTGCAGTGCTAAATAAAATGAGAAGGTGCAGTGCTAAATAAAATGAGATGGTGCAGTGCTGAATAAAATGAGATGGTGCAGTGCTAAATAAAATGAGATGTTGCAGTGCTAAATAAAGTGAGATGGTACAGTGCTAAATAAAATGAGATGGAGAGGTGCTAAATAAAATGAGATGTTGCAGTGCTAAATAAAATGAGAAGGTGCAGTGCTAAATAAAATGAGTAGATGCAGTGCTAAATAAAATGAGATATTGTAGTGCTAAATAAAATGAGAAGGTGCAGTGCTAAATAAAATGAGATGGTGCAGTGCTGAATAAAATGAGATGGTGCAGTGCTAAATAAAATGAGATGGAGCAGTGCTAAATAAAATGAGATGTTGCAGTGCTAAATAAAATGAGATGGTGCAGTGCTAAATAAAATGAGATGGTGCAGTGCTAAATAAAATGAGATGGTGCAGTGCCAAATAAAATGAGATGGTGCAGTGCTAAATAAAATGAGATGGTGCAGTGCTGAATAAAATGAGATGTTGCAGTGCTAAATAAAATGAGATGGTGCTGTGCTAAATAAAATGAGATGGTGCAGTGCTAAATAAAATGAGATGGTGCAGTGCTAAATAAAATGAGATGGTGAAGTGCTGATTGAAATGAAATGGTGCAGTGCTAAATAAAATGAGATGGTGCAGTGCTAAATAAAATGAGATGTTACAGTGCCAAATAAAATGAGATGCTGCAGTGCTAAATAAAATGAGATGGTGCAGTGCTAAATAAAATGAGATGGTGCAGTGCTAAATAAAATGAGATGGTGCAGTGCTAAATAAAATGAGATGGTACAGTGCTAAATAAAATGAGATGGTGAAGTGCTGATTGAAATGAAATGGTGCAGTGCTAAATAAAATGAGATGGTGCAGTGCTAAATAAAATGAGATGTTACAGTGCCAAATAAAATAAGATGGTGCAGTGCTAAATAAAATGAGATGGTACAGTGCCAAATAAAATGAGAAGGTGCAGTGCTAAATAAAATGAGATGGTACAGTGCCAAATAAAATGAGATGCTGCAGTGCTAAATAAAATGAGATGGTTAAAGCGCCAAATAAAATGAGATGCTGCAGTGCTAAATAAAATGAGATGGAGCAGTGCTAAATCAAATGAGATGTTGCAGTGCTAAATAAAATGAGATGGTGCAGTGCTAAATAAAATGAGATGGAGCAGTGCTAAATAAAATGAGATGGTGCAGTGCTGAATAAAATGAGATGGTGCAGTGCCAAATAAAATGAGATGGAGCAGTGCTAAATAAAATGAGATGGTGCAGTGCTAAATAAAATGAGATGGTGCAGTGCTGAATAAAATGAGATGGTGCAGTGCTAAA
The DNA here is from genome assembly GCF_978046115.1 of Saccoglossus kowalevskii. Classification (NCBI taxonomy): domain Eukaryota; kingdom Metazoa; phylum Hemichordata; class Enteropneusta; family Harrimaniidae; genus Saccoglossus; species Saccoglossus kowalevskii. Next base: position 27,855,430 of record NC_140642.1, on the reverse strand, counting down.
TAAAATGAGATGGAGCAGTGCTAAATAAAATGAGATGTTGCAGTGCTGAATAAAATGAGATGGTGCAGTGCTAAATAAAATGAGATGGAGCAGTGCTAAATAAAATGAGATGTTTCAGTGCTAAATAAAATGAGATGTTGCAGTGCTAAATAAAGTGAGATAGTACAGTGCTAAATAAAATGAGATGGAGAGGTGCTAAATAAAATGAGATGTTGCAGTGCTAAATAAAATGAGAAGGTGCAGTGCTAAATAAAATGAGATGGTGCAGTGCTGAATAAAATGAGATGGTGCAGTGCTAAATAAAATGAGATGTTGCAGTGCTAAATAAAGTGAGATGGTACAGTGCTAAATAAAATGAGATGGAGAGGTGCTAAATAAAATGAGATGTTGCAGTGCTAAATAAAATGAGAAGGTGCAGTGCTAAATAAAATGAGTAGATGCAGTGCTAAATAAAATGAGATATTGTAGTGCTAAATAAAATGAGAAGGTGCAGTGCTAAATAAAATGAGATGGTGCAGTGCTGAATAAAATGAGATGGCACAGTACTAAATAAAATGAGATGTTGCAGTGCTAAATAAAGTGAGATGGTACAGTGCTAAATAAAATGAGATGGTGCAGTGCTGAATAAAATGAGATGGTGCAGTGCAAAATAAAATGAGATGGTTCAGTGCTAAATAAAATGAGATGGCGCAGTGCTAAATAAAATGAGATGGTGCAGTGGTAAATAAAATGAGATGGTGCAGTGCCAAATAAAATGAGATGGTGCAGTGCTAAATAAAATGAGATGGTGCAGTGCTGAATAAAATGAGATGGTGCAGTGCTAAATAAAATGAGATGGTGCTGTGCTAAATAAAATGAGATGGTGCAGTGCTAAATAAAATGAGATGGTGCAGTGCTAAATAAAATGAGATGGCGCAGCGTTAAATAAAATGAGATGGTGCAGTGCTAATTAAATATGAGAAGGTGCAGTACTGAATAAAATGCGATGGTGCAGTACTAAATAAAATGAGATAGTACAGTGCCAAATAAAATGAGATGTTGCAGTGCTGAATAAAATGCGACGGTGCATTGCTAAATAAAATGAGATGGTACAGTGCTAAATAAAATGAGATGGTGCAGTGCCAAATAAAATGAGATGCTGCAGTGCTAAATAAAATGAGATGGTGCAGTGCCAAATAAAATGAGATGCTGCAGTGCTAAATAAAATGAGATGGTACAGTGCTAAATAAAATGAGATGGTGAAGTGCTGATTGAAATGAAATGGTGCAGTGCTAAATAAAATGAGATGGTGCAGTGCTAAATAAAATGAGATGTTACAGTGCCAAATAAAATAAGATGGTGCAGTGCTAAATAAAATGCGATGGTACAGTGCCAAATAAAATGAGATGCTGCAGTGCTAAATAAAATGAGATGGTGCAGTGCTAAATAAAATGAGATGGTGCAGTGCTAAATAAAATGAGATGGTGCAGTGCTAAATAAAATGAGATGGTACAGTGCTAAATAAAATGAGATGGTGAAGTGCTGATTGAAATGAAATGGTGCAGTGCTAAATAAAATGAGATGGTGCAGTGCTAAATAAAATGAGATGTTACAGTGCCAAATAAAATAAGATGGTGCAGTGCTAAATAAAATGAGATGGTACAGTGCCAAATAAAATGAGAAGGTGCAGTGCTAAATAAAATGAGATGGTACAGTGCCAAATAAAATGAGATGCTGCAGTGCTAAATAAAATGAGATGGTTAAAGCGCCAAATAAAATGAGATGCTGCAGTGCTAAATAAAATGAGATGTTGCAGTGCTAAATAAAATGAGATGGTGCAGTGCTAAATAAAATGAGATGGAGCAGTGCTAAATAAAATGAGATGGTGCAGTGCTGAATAAAATGAGATGGTGCAGTGCCAAATAAAATGAGATGGAGCAGTGCTAAATAAAATGAGATGGTGCAGTGCTAAATAAAATGAGATGGTGCAGTGCTGAATAAAATGAGATGGTGCAGTGCTAAATAAAATGAGATGGAGCAGTGCTAAATAAAATGAGATGTTGCAGTGCTGAATAAAATGAGATGGTGCAGTGCTAAATAAAATGAGATGGAGCAGTGCTAAATAAAATGAGATGTTGCAGTGCTAAATAAAATGAGATGGTGCAGTGCCAAATAAAATGAGATGGAGCAGTGCTAAATAAAATGAGATGGTGCAGTGCTAAATAAAATGAGATGGTGCAGTGCTGAATACAATGAGATGGTGCAGTGCTGAATAAAATGAGATGGTGCAGTGCTAAATAAAATGAGATGGAGCAGTGCTAAATAAAATGAGATGTTGCAGTGCTAAATAAAATGAGATGGTGCAGTGCTAAATAAAATGAGATGGAGCAGTGCTAAATCAAATGAGATGGTGCAGTGCTGAATGAAATAAATTTGTGCATTGATGAATAAAAGGCGCTGCGCATCGCTCGGGTGAAATGAGAGTGGTGCAGTGCTGAATTAAATAAGATGGTGCAGTGCTGAATGAAATGAGATAGTGATGCAGTGATGAATATAAGGCTTGTCGCAGCGCTCTGATAAAATGAGATGGTGAAGCATATATTTATTTATATATTGCATAGTTACGTACAATTGGTTATAATTAAACAAATTGTGAATTATCATTATGTTTGTCACATCTGTTGGTGTACCATTGTAATGTCTAACCATGCCGCAAACGACCAGGACCGCCATTGTCATTGTGGCAATTAAGCACATATGTTGGATATTGCGACACGCCCAGTGCCACATATGAAAGCAATAAACAAAATCACTATATATGTGTAATTGACATATGAATGCTATGGAAAGCCGTACGGGACCCTGCTGCGTCGATATAAATTGCATGGTAAAACATATAGCTTCAAAATTATGCTGCTTCTTCAACAAATATGCGATTTCCGATGTCTACGTTTACAAATTGGAGTAGTAGCAATCAGTGCAAAACTTATTCACAGTCGTCGATAATTAATTAGTAGTTGTCGCAAAGCGAGTTGTAGTAGTCGCGATTTAACGGGTGATGATTTGTAGAAGTCACTAACCCACTACAGCGTATTTGTCGCTGACGCGGTTCCTTAATTTATAGACGACGACACTTCATTTTCCAAGTTGTCGAAGCAAACGAGTCCCCCCAGTAGACGACTCAACTTGCACTTTTCAAGTTGTCGACGCAAAACGAGACCCCCTAGTAGACTTTGCATTTTTCATTTCAAGTTGACGCAGACGCATTTTTGCTAGTAGTCGACGACGCACATTAGCATTTTCAAGTTGACGCAGTCGCATTTCCAAGTAGACGACGACGCACATTGCATTTTTAAGTTGACGCAGACGCGTTTTCCTGGTAAACAGTGTATTTTCAAATTGATATCAACGCAACATTTAAGTTAAAAACTTAGGGTGCGGATGATAATCTTCACAGAGAAAATTTTAAGAAAAACCAAGTCAGAAATAATATTTATATAAAATAAAACCTGTGTATAGTAGCAACCGCACAATGAAACAGTCTTGATATGGAAGACTATTGGAGGTTGATATTTGTATATGGATCTCCAACTCGTATATTTGTCATAAATCAAAGAAATGTGACTTGAGGAAATTTAAAGTTTGTTTTGTCAGTGGCATGCTAATTATTTAGGTCACTGAGCAAATAAGAATCTGCAAAAATATTCGTGAGTAACCACGTAAGATAGATGTTTTATAAGTTGATCATACCACCACCTCCATGGTCACACGTTATGCCTTGAAACTGCCTAAAGGTTTCGCTATAACTAGTTAGGCTTTATATAATATAGAAAAGTTCACTAACACAGTTTTAAACTATATAAAAAGCTGCATTAAAACAGAAATTTAGCACACAAATGAGTGAGAATATAATTTACTATTTCCCCTTTTCAAGTTTCTATCATAATTATCTTCTCAATTATAATGAAAAGTTACTAATAGTTAATGGCATCAATATAAAAATAATTATTTTTATGAATATAGCTGCACTACAATTTGAGATCACTTACGTATATACACTGGCGGACCCAGAAATTCGGTAAGGGGCGCTACTGTTGACGTGGGCTAGGTTTGTCAATTTTTTGTTTGCGGGCTGAAGGGGGTAGGGCGCCTGGAACATATGTGTTTATTTACATGTTCGCCATATAAAAAGACATAAAGTCATTATTAGTTTAATTTGTTCAGGTCCTAGTAGTTTGACGTCGTACTAGCGGCCAGGGACTGCCGATGGCAGGGTAGTTAATATACATGGTTAAGAGATCATTGTGCATTTTTTCATGTGGATTCACCATAATAAAATAGCCCGCTAGATTCTCAATAATATCATTTGATAGACATTAAAACAATGAATAAATAGAATAGTCAGACCCAGGTGAGCTGAAAACTATAACAAGTATATTATAGCAGTTTTCATCTCAGATGTATATTAAATAGCACAACATAAGGGGTTGGACATTTAAAATATAGGGAGATGGAAGCGTATGACCAATGCAATACTCTTTTCATATTGTCTTATCTGTACTTTTTTATTTATCTTGAATTTCCTTCTTTCATGCATTTCTTTCCCTATCATGTCTAACTCGCAAATTATTTGTTTCAAGAAATTTTCCAGCCACCACCTATGATTAAAAATTGCCAACCCCTTAAGCTACAAAAAAAGGCAACACAAATACGCGGTAGCGATACACTTTTTAATAGGCCCAAGTAAAAACTCGCCATTTTAAGCAGTAAAAAAGTGTTTCCTCTAAAAATTAACGATCCCGGGTGTTAATTGACAAAAAAACTGTCTCTAGCTACTTCTACTAAGAACTGATTTATTCAACTCCAAAAAACTATAAGTAAACAAGTTCACTTTTTGAAATATTTTCTCAGGAGTTCTTCCCCTTCAGCTCAACCTGTTGTTACTTCACTACTCTATGGTGAGTTTCAAACAATTGTCATGCACTTCTATCACCGTGTTATGTTTAGTAATTGACAAAGACACTGTCTCTAGCAACCCCAAAGAACTATAAGTAAACAAGGTTACATAATTTGCATAATGAGGACTTCCTGTGTGTACAGGGTCAATTGCCATATGTTCATAATTGACATGCTTTGTTGATTACATATCATGACACCGGACCGTTGTTTGATCCCCAGGATTCCGGGGGGGGGGGGTAAATTGCGACTTTGAACCTCTGGTTGATCTGTATTTTTCTGACATGTTCGGAATACTATGAAGTCTGAAGAGCAAACACGTCTTATGCATTGTAGGCCATTTTGACATTTGCGATTCGACGGATAGTTGGTGCACAATATTACAAATATCGCCGCACCAAGTATTTTCTTAATTAAATAAAAACATTATTTTGAATCAAAAACAATACGTTTGTTGTAGTAAATATAATTTTTAATAAATGAAATGCACAAAATTTTATTGAATTTACAAAACGTGACATTTTATATTAAAACTCATCCGCTTACATCACAAACAAAACGACGGTTTTTGCACGTTGTTTTAACGCTGTCAGTATTCTCACTTCCGGGTTTGTCATCGTGTGCACGTAACAGTGGCGGATGGGGGGGCGGAAATGCAATGTGCGTCGTCGTCTACTTGGAAATGCGTCTGCGTCAACTTGAGAATGTTATATGCGTCGTCGTCTACTAGAAAAAATGTGTCTGCGTCAACTTGAAATGAAAAATGCAAAGTCTACTAGGGGGTCTCGTTTTGCGTCGACAACTTGAAAAGTGCAAGTTGAGTCGTCTACTGGGGGGACTCGTTTGCTTCGTCAACTTGGAAAATGAAATGTCGTCATCTAGAAATTAAGGAACCGCATCAACGACAAATACGCTGTAGTGTGTTAGTGACTTCTACAAATCATCACCCGTTAAATCGCGACTACTACATCTCGCTTTGCGACAACTACTAATTAATTAGCGACGACTGTGAATAAGTTTTGTGCTGATTGCTACTACTACAATTGGTAAACGTAGACATCGGAAATCGCACTTTTGTTGAAGAAGCAGCATAATTTTGAAGCTATATGTTTTACCACGCAATTTATATCGACGCAGCAGGGTCCCGTACGGCTTTCCATAGAATGCATTGTTACGAAGACAAAATGTAGTGAAGATGTGCGTCGTCGGGATGTGGGCCGGGGTTGACGTTGTCGTCTCTGTACTGTCATTCGAAAGCAGGTGCTCACTCGCAACAGGAAGTTAGAGGGCCTCTTGAATACGACTTTAATCGCTCAGCCGAGTAGTGCTTTTGCTCCCCAGAGCATTGTATAATGTACGTGACATGCATTCGACTCTCGGTCGGTTCATCACATTAGTGCGTGTTACACCGGGCAACAGTGCAGCACGCATTAGCAATACCTGGTCCGAAGAGCTTCGGGCGCTATCGCACGAATGTAATCTGCTGATCAGAGCGTGGGAGCTGTCAGCAGATAACGGGCTGTGTCGACCATTACTGTCTGGAGAGAATGAGCAAATGACAACATAGGCGCTGTATCGATATACATTTGAATTAATCAAGAAGGGGTCGTATATGTACACCTTATAAAGTCGTATTACATTAAGTTGCGTATTAACAGCGTTCTTTCTATAAAGGCATGGAGTGACAACAAAACAGGTAAAATCTTATTGTATTTTGTGAATTTCAAGAATAGCTGAATTGTTTACTCATTATGAGTATTATTGTGTTCCATGTAGTCGTCATAATTAGGTTAAATGTTACATGTCCATTTCAACTATATTATGAGAGTGCGCTGAAACCACGTGCATTGATTTCCACAATATTGAAATACATCATGACAGTAATCACAACCTTATTCCTCAAGCGTCCTGTGTGCCCCATCAACCTTATATCATTCTGTAGTATTTATCACACATCGTGCTAGGCATAGCTATTTATGTACAGGCTTCTGACGTTAAACATGTCAACGACAATGTAACTACGTTATGGCCTAACATGCAGCTCCGGATAGGCAGCTTTAGTTGTGCAATGCACCTCTGCTCTGAGTCGATACTCCCATCTTACCAGTACACTTGAAATGTACAGTGTGGTATAGAAAACCGTACATCACACGGCACGTCCCTGCTTACACTGTGGTTATACGGTATGCCTAATTAGGAGATGGTTTTCATACGTCATTGACAGTTTTAATATTCCGTTCTGTTCAATATAAAACTGTCGTTTTGTATTCATGGTCGGTGTTATACTGCATTTACATATATTATTAATGAACTAACATTCATCTGGGAATTACACCATGACAGCTATTAGAAATTAGAACAGTACATTTGAGCGCCTGTATATTTGGATATTACATGCCTGTATATTTGGATATTACATGCCTGTATATTTGAATAATACACGCCTGTATATTTAGATATTACATGCCTGTATATTTGGATATTACATGTCTGTATATTTGGATATCACGCCCCTGTATATTTGGATATAACATGCCTGTATATTTGAATAATACACGCCTGTACATTCGAATAATATACGTCCGTATATTCTGATATTACATGCTTGTATATTTGGATATTACATGCCTGTATATTTGGATATTACATGCCTGTATACTTGGATAGTACATGCCTGTATATTTGGATATTACATGCCTGTATATTTGGATATTACATGCCTGTATATTTGGATATTACATGCCTGTATATTTGGATATTACATGCCTGTATATTTGGATATTACATGCCTGTATATTTGGATATTACATGCCTGTATATTTGGATATTACATGCCTGTATATTTGGATATTACATGCCTGTATATTTGGATATTACATGCCTGTATATTTGGATATTACATGCCTGTATATTTGGATATTACATGCCTGTATATTTGGATATTACATGCCTGTATATTTGGATATTACATGCCTGTATATTTGGATATTACATGCCTGTATATTTGGATATTACATGCCTGTATATTTGGATGTTACATGCCTGTATATTTGGATATTACATGCCTGTATATTTGGATATTACATGCCTGTATATTTGGATATTACATGCCTGTATATTTGGATATTACATGCCTGTATATTTGGATATTACACGCCTGTATATTTGGATATTACACGCCTGTATATTTGGATATTAAATGCCTGTATATTGGATACTACACGCCTGTATATTTGAATATTACATGCCTGTATATTTGGATATTACACGCCTGTATATTTGGATATTACATGCCTGTATATTTGGATATTACACGCCTGTATATTTGGATATTACACGCCTGTATATTTGGATATTACACGCCTGTATATTTGGATATTACGCTCCTGTATATTTGGATATTACGCTCCTGTATATTTGAATAATACACGCCTGTACATTCGAATAATACACGTTCGTATATTTAGATATTACATGCCTGTATATTTGGATATTACACTCCTGCATATTTGGATATTACATGCCTGTATAGTTGGATATTACATGCCTGTATATTTGGATATTACACGCCTGTATATTTGGATATTACACGCCTGTATATTTGGATATTACACGCCTGTATATTTGGATATTACACGCCTGTATATATGGATATTACGCTCCTGTATATTTGGATATAACATGCCTGTATATTTGAATAATACACGCCAGTACATTCGAATAATACACGTCCGTATATTTAGATATTACATGCCTGTATATTTGGATATTACACGCCTGTATATTTGGATATTACACGTCCGTATATTTAGATATTACATGCCTGTACATTCTGATATTACATGCCTGTATATTTGGATATTACATGCCTGTATATTTGAATAATACATGCCTGTATATTTGGATATTACGCTCCTGTATATTTGGATATTACACGCCAGTATATTTGGATATTACATGCCTGTATATTTGGATATTACATGCCTGTATATTTGGATATTACATGCCTGTATATTTGGATATTACATGCCTGTATAGTTGGATATTATATGCCTGTATATTTGGATATTACATGCCTGTATATTTGGATATTACATGCCTGTATATTTGGATATTACACGCCTGTATATTTGGATATTACACGCCTGTATATTTGGATATTACACGCCTGTATATTTGGATATTACACGCCTGTATATTTGGATATTACATGCCTGTATATTGGATACTACACGCCTGTATATTTGAATATTACATGCCTGTATATTTGGATATTACACGCCTGTATATTTGGATATTACATGCCTGTATATTTGGATATTACACGCCTGTATATTTGGATATTACACGCCTGTATATTTGGATATTACACGCCTGTATATTTGGATATTACACGCCTGTATATTTGGATATTACGCTCCTGTTTATTTGGATATTACGCTCCTGTATATTTGAATAATACACGCCTGTACATTCGAATAATACACGTTCGTATATTTAGATATTACATGCCTGTATATTTGGATATTACACTCCTGTATATTTTGATATTACATGCCTGTATAGTTGGATATTACATGCCTGTATATTTGGATATTACACGCCTGTATATTTGGATATTACACGCCTGTATATTTGGATATTACACGCCTGTATATTTGGATATTATACGCCTGTATATTTGGATATTACGCTCCTGTATATTTGGATATAACGTGCCTGTATATTTGGATATTACATGCCTGTATATTTGGATATTACGCTCCTGTATATTTGGATATAACGTGCCTGTATATTTGGATATTACGCTCCTGTATATTTGAATAATACACGCCTGTATATTTGGATATTACATGCCTGTATATTTGGATATTACGCTCCTGTATATTTGGATATTACACGCCTGTATATTTGGATATTACATGCCTGTATATTTGGATATTACATGCCTGTATATTATTACACGCCCGTATATTTGGATATTACATGCCTGTATATTTGGATATTACACGCCTGTATATTTGGATATTACACGCCTGTATATTTGGATATTACACGCCTGTAGATTTGGATATTACACGCCTGTATATTTGGATATTACATGCCTGTATATTGGATATTACACGCCTGTATATTTGAATATTACATGCCTGTATATTTGGATATTACACGCCTGTATATTTGGATATTACATGCCTGTATATTTGGATATTACACGCCTGTATATTTGGATATTACATGCTTGTATATTTGGATATTACATGCCTGTATATTTGGATATTACATGCCTGTATATTTGGATATTACATGCCTGTATATTTGGATATTACACGCCTGTATATTTGGATATTACATGCTTGTATATTTGGATATTACATGCCTGTATATTTGGATATTACATGCCTGTATATTTGGATATTACACGCCTGTATATTTGGATATTACATGCCTGTATATTTGGATATTACATGCCTGTATATTTGGATATTACATGCCTGTTTATTTGGATATTACATGCCTGTATATTTGGATATTACATGCCTGTATATTTGAATATTACATGCCTGTATATTTGGATATTACACGCCTGTATATTTGGATATTACATGCCTGTATATTTGGATATTACACGCCTGTATATTTGGATATTACACGCCTGTACATTCGAATAATACACGCCTGTACATTCGAATATTACACCCCTGTATATTTGGATATTACATGCCTGTATATTTGGATATTACACGCCTGTATATTTGGATATTACATGCTTGTATATTTGGATATTACATGCCTGTATATTTGGATATTACATGCCTGTATATTTGGATATTACACGCCTGTATATTTGGATATTACATGCCTGTATATTTGGATATTACATGCTTGTATATTTGGATATTACATGCGTGTATATTTGGATATTACATGCCTGTATATTTGAATATTACACGCCTGTATATTTGGATATTAAATGCCTGTATATTGGATACTACACGCCTGTATATTTGAATATTACATGCCTGTATATTTGGATATTACACGCCTGTATATTTGGATATTACATGCCTGTATATTTGGATATTACACGCCTGTATATTTGGATATTACACGCCTGTATATTTGGATATTACACGCCTGTATATTTGGATATTACACGCCTGTATATTTGGATATTACGCTCCTGTATATTTGGATATTACGCTCCTGTATATTTGAATAATACACGCCTGTACATTCGAATAATACACGTTCGTATATTTAGATATTACATGCCTGTATATTTGGATATTACACTCCTGCATATTTGGATATTACATGCCTGTATAGTTGGATATTACATGCCTGTATATTTGGATATTACACGCCTGTATATTTGGATATTACACGCCTGTATATTTGGATATTAAACGCCTGTATATTTGGATATTACACGCCTGTATATATGGATATTACGCTCCTGTATATTTGGATATAACATGCCTGTATAATTGAATAATACACGCCAGTACATTCGAATAATACACGTCCGTATATTTAGATATTACATGCCTGTATATTTGGATATTACACGCCTGTATATTTGGATATTACACGTCCGTATATTTATATATTACATGCCTGTACATTCTGATATTACATGCCTGTATATTTGGATATTACATGCCTGTATATTTGAATAATACATGCCTGTATATTTGGATATTACGCTCCTGTATATTTGGATATTACACGCCTGTATATTTGGATATTACATGCCTGTATATTTGGATATTACATGCCTGTATATTTGGATATTACATGCCTGTATATTTGGATATTACATGCCTGTATAGTTGGATATTACATGCCTGTATATTTGGATATTACATGCCTGTATATTTGGATATTACATGCCTGTATATTTGGATATTACACGCCTGTATATTTGGATATTACACGCCTGTATATTTGGATATTACACGCCTGTATATTTGGATATTACACGCCTGTATATTTGGATATTACATGCCTGTATATTGGATACTACACGCCTGTATATTTGAATATTACATGCCTGTATATTTGGATATTACACGCCTGTATATTTGGATATTACATGCCTGTATATTTGGATATTACACGCCTGTATATTTGGATATTACACGCCTGTATATTTGGATATTACACGCCTGTATATTTGGATATTACACGCCTGTATATTTGGATATTACGCTCCTGTATATTTGGATATTACGCTCCTGTATATTTGAATAATACACGCCTGTACATTCGAATAATACACGTTCGTATATTTAGATATTACATGCCTTTATATTTGGATATTACACTCCTGTATATTTTGATATTACATGCCTGTATAGTTGGATATTACATGCCTGTATATTTGGATATTACACGCCTGTATATTTGGATATTACACACCTGTATATTTGGATATTACACGCCTGTATATTTGGATATTATACGCCTGTATATTTGGATATTACGCTCCTGTATATTTGGATATAACGTGCCTGTATATTTGGATATTACATGCCTGTATATTTGGATATTACGCTCCTGTATATTTGGATATAACGTGCCTGTATATTTGGATATTACGCTCCTGTATATTTGAATAATACACGCCTGTATATTTGGATATTACATGCCTGTATATTTGGATATTACGCTCCTGTATATTTGGATATTACACGCCTGTATATTTGGATATTACATGCCTGTATATTTGGATATTACATGCCTGTATATTATTACACGCCCGTATATTTGGATATTACATGCCTGTATATTTGGATATTACACGCCTGTATATTTGGATATTACACGCCTGTATATTTGGATATTACACGCCTGTAGATTTGGATATTACACGCCTGTATATTTGGATATTACATGCCTGTATATTGGATATTACACGCCTGTATATTTGAATATTACATGCCTGTATATTTGGATATTACACGCCTGTATATTTGGATATTACATGCCTGTATATTTGGATATTACACGCCTGTATATTTGGATATTACATGCTTGTATATTTGGATATTACATGCCTGTATATTTGGATATTACATGCCTGTATATTTGGATATTACACGCCTGTATATTTGGATATTACATGCCTGTATATTTGGATATTACATGCCTGTATATTTGGATATTACATGCCTGTTTATTTGGATATTACATGCCTGTATATTTGGATATTACATGCCTGTATATTTGAATATTACATGCCTGTATATTTGGATATTACACGCCTGTATATTTGGATATTACATGCCTGTATATTTGGATATTACACGCCTGTATATTTGGATATTACACGCCTGTACATTCGAATAATACACGCCTGTACATTCGAATATTACACCCCTGTATATTTGGATATTACATGCCTGTATATTTGGATATTACACGCCTGTATATTTGGATATTACATGCTTGTATATTTGGATATTACATGCCTGTATATTTGGATATTACATGCCTGTATATTTGGATATTACACGCCTGTATATTTGGATATTACATGCCTGTATATTTGGATATTACATGCTTGTATATTTGGATATTACATGCGTGTATATTTGGATATTACATGCCTGTATATTTGAATATTACACGCCTGTATATTTGGATATTAAATGCCTGTATATTGGATACTACACGCCTGTATATTTGAATATTACATGCCTGTATATTTGGATATTACACGCCTGTATATTTGGATATTACATGCCTGTATATTTGGATATTACACGCCTGTATATTTGGATATTACACGCCTGTATATTTGGATATTACACGCCTGTATATTTGGATATTACACGCCTGTATATTTGGATATTACGCTCCTGTATATTTGGATATTACGCTCCTGTATATTTGAATAATACACGCCTGTACATTCGAATAATACACGTTCGTATATTTAGATATTACATGCCTGTATATTTGGATATTACACTCCTGCATATTTGGATATTACATGCCTGTATAGTTGGATATTACATGCCTGTATATTTGGATATTACACGCCTGTATATTTGGATATTACACGCCTGTATATTTGGATATTAAACGCCTGTATATTTGGATATTACACGCCTGTATATATGGATATTACGCTCCTGTATATTTGGATATAACATGCCTGTATAATTGAATAATACACGCCAGTACATTCGAATAATACACGTCCGTATATTTAGATATTACATGCCTGTATATTTGGATATTACACGCCTGTATATTTGGATATTACACGTCCGTATATTTATATATTACATGCCTGTACATTCTGATATTACATGCCTGTATATTTGGATATTACATGCCTGTATATTTGAATAATACATGCCTGTATATTTGGATATTACGCTCCTGTATATTTGGATATTACACGCCTGTATATTTGGATATTACATGCCTGTATATTTGGATATTACATGCCTGTATATTTGGATATTACATGCCTGTATATTTGGATATTACATGCCTGTATAGTTGGATATTACATGCCTGTATATTTGGATATTACATGCCTGTATATTTGGATATTACATGCCTGTATATTTGGATATTACACGCCTGTATATTTGGATATTACACGCCTGTATATTTGGATATTACACGCCTGTATATTTGGATATTACACGCCTGTATATTTGGATATTACATGCCTGTATATTGGATACTACACGCCTGTATATTTGAATATTACATGCCTGTATATTTGGATATTACACGCCTGTATATTTGGATATTACATGCCTGTATATTTGGATATTACACGCCTGTATATTTGGATATTACACGCCTGTATATTTGGATATTACACGCCTGTATATTTGGATATTACACGCCTGTATATTTGGATATTACGCTCCTGTATATTTGGATATTACGCTCCTGTATATTTGAATAATACACGCCTGTACATTCGAATAATACACGTTCGTATATTTAGATATTACATGCCTTTATATTTGGATATTACACTCCTGTATATTTTGATATTACATGCCTGTATAGTTGGATATTACATGCCTGTATATTTGGATATTACACGCCTGTATATTTGGATATTACACACCTGTATATTTGGATATTACACGCCTGTATATTTGGATATTATACGCCTGTATATTTGGATATTACGCTCCTGTATATTTGGATATAACGTGCCTGTATATTTGGATATTACATGCCTGTATATTTGGATATTACGCTCCTGTATATTTGGATATAACGTGCCTGTATATTTGGATATTACGCTCCTGTATATTTGAATAATACACGCCTGTATATTTGGATATTACATGCCTGTATATTTGGATATTACGCTCCTGTATATTTGGATATTACACGCCTGTATATTTGGATATTACATGCCTGTATATTTGGATATTACATGCCTGTATATTATTACACGCCCGTATATTTGGATATTACATGCCTGTATATTTGGATATTACACGCCTGTATATTTGGATATTACACGCCTGTATATTTGGATATTACACGCCTGTAGATTTGGATATTACACGCCTGTATATTTGGATATTACATGCCTGTATATTGGATATTACACGCCTGTATATTTGAATATTACATGCCTGTATATTTGGATATTACACGCCTGTATATTTGGATATTACATGCCTGTATATTTGGATATTACACGCCTGTATATTTGGATATTACATGCTTGTATATTTGGATATTACATGCCTGTATATTTGGATATTACATGCCTGTATATTTGGATATTACATGCCTGTATATTTGGATATTACACGCCTGTATATTTGGATATTACATGCTTGTATATTTGGATATTACATGCCTGTATATTTGG
The DNA here is from genome assembly GCF_978046115.1 of Saccoglossus kowalevskii. Taxonomy (NCBI): domain Eukaryota; kingdom Metazoa; phylum Hemichordata; class Enteropneusta; family Harrimaniidae; genus Saccoglossus; species Saccoglossus kowalevskii. The sequence continues at coordinate 27,839,622 of NC_140642.1, read as the reverse complement.
ATATTACATGCCTGTATATTTGGATATTACACGCCTGTATATTTGGATATTACATGCCTGTATATTTGGATATTACATGCCTGTATATTTGGATATTACATGCCTGTTTATTTGGATATTACATGCCTGTATATTTGGATATTACATGCATGTATATTTGAATATTACATGCCTGTATATTTGGATATTACACGCCTGTATATTTGGATATTACATGCCTGTATATTTGGATATTACACGGCTGTATATTTGGATATTACACGCCTGTACATTCGAATAATACACGCCTGTACATTCGAATATTACACCCCTGTATATTTGGATATTACATGCCTGTATATTTGGATATTACACGCCTGTATATTTGGATATTACATGCTTGTATATTTGGATATTACATGCCTGTATATTTGGATATTACATGCCTGTATATTTGGATATTACACGCCTGTATATTTGGATATTACATGCCTGTATATTTGGATATTACATGCCTGTATATTTGAATATTACACGCCTGTATATTTGGATATTACACGCCTGTATATTTGGATATTACATGCCTGTATATTTGATATTACACGCCTGTATATTTGAATATTACATGCCTGTATATTTGGATATTACATGCCTGTATATTATTACACGCCTGTATATTTGGATATTACACGCCTGTAGATTTGGATATTACACGCCTGTATATTTGGATATTACATGCCTGTATATTGGATATTACACGCCTGTATATTTGAATATTACATGCCTGTATATTTGGATATTACACGCCTGTATATTTGGATATTACATGCCTGTTTATTTGGATATTACATGCCTGTATATTTGGATATTACATGCCTGTATATTTGAATATTACATGCCTGTATATTTGGATATTACACGCCTGTATATTTGGATATTACATGCCTGTATATTTGGATATTACACGGCTGTATATTTGGATATTACACGCCTGTACATTCGAATAATACACGCCTGTACATTCGAATATTACACCCCTGTATATTTGGATATTACATGCCTGTATATTTGGATATTACACGCCTGTATATTTGGATATTACATGCTTGTATATTTGGATATTACATGCCTGTATATTTGGATATTACATGCCTGTATATTTGGATATTACACGCCTGTATATTTGGATATTACATGCCTGTATATTTGGATATTACATGCCTGTATATTTGGATATTACATGCCTGTTTATTTGGATATTACATGCCTGTATATTTGGATATTACATGCCTGTATATTTGAATATTATACGCCTGTATATTTGGATATTACACGCCTGTATATTTGATATTACACGCCTGTATATTTGAATATTACATGCCTGTATATTTGGATATTACACGCCTGTATATTTGGATATTACATGCCTGTATATTTGGATATAACATGCCTGTATATTTGGATATTACACGCCTGTATATTTGGATATTACACGGCTGTATATTTGGATATTACACGCCTGTACATTCGAATAATACACGCCTGTATATTCGAATATTACACCCCTGTATATTTTGATATAACATGTCCGTATATTTGAATAATACACGCCTGTACATTTGAATAATACACGCCTGTACATTCGAATAATACACGCCTGTACATTCGAATATTACGCCCCTGTATATTTGGATATAACTTGCCCGTATATTTGAATACTACAAGCCTGTACATTCGAATAATACACGTCCGTATATTCGGATATTACATGCCTGTATATTTGGATATTACACCCCTGTATATTTAGATATTACACGCCTGTATATTTGAATAATACATGTCCGTATATTCGGATATTACATGCCTGTATATTTAGATATTACACGCCTGTATATTTGGATATTACACGCCTGTATATTTAGATATTACATGGCTGTATTTTTGAATAATACACAACTGTACATTCGAATAATACACGCCCGTATATTCAGATATTACATGCTTGTATTTTTGAATAATACACGCCTGTGCATTCGAATAATACACGTCCGTATATTCGGATATTACACGCCTGTATATTTGGATAACACCCCTGTATATTTGGATATTACGCGCCTGTATATTTGAATAATACACGCCTGTACATTCGAATAATACACGTCCGTATATTCGGATATTACATGCCTGTGTATTATTTGGATATTACACCCCTGTATATTTAGATATTACACGCCTGTATATTTGAATAATACACGTCCGTATATTCGGATATTACACCCCTGTATATTTGGATATTACATGCCTGTATATTTGGATATTACACGCCTGTATATTTGGATATAACATGTCTGTATATTTGGATATTACACGCCGGTATATTTGGATATAACATGCCTGTATATTTGGATATTACACGCCTGTATATTTGGATATAACATGCCTGTATATTTGGATATTACACGCCTGTATATTTGGATATTACACGCCTGTATATTTGGATATAACATGCCTGTATATTTGGATATTACACGCCTGTATATTTGGAAATAACATGCCTGTATATTTGGATATTACACGCCTGTATATTTGGATATTACACGCCTGTATATTTGGATATAACATGCCTGTATATTTGGATATTACACGCCTGTATATTTGAATAATACACTCCTGTACATTCGAATAATACACGCCTGTACATTCGAATATTACACCTCTGTATATTTGGATATGACATGCCCGTATATTTGAATAATACACGCCTGTATATTTGAATAATACACGCCTGTACATTCGAATAATACACGCCTGTATATTCGAATATTACACCCCTGTATATTTGGATATTATACGCCTGTATATTTGAATAATACACTCCTGTACATTCGAATAATACACGCCTGTACATTCGAATATTACACCCCTGTATATTTGGATACAGCATGCCCGTATATTTGAATAATACACGCCTGTACATTCGAATAATACACGCCTGTACATTCGAATATTACACCCCTGTATATTTGGATATTACACGTCTGTATATTTGAATAATACACTCCTGTACATTCGAATAATACACGCCTGTATATTCGAATATTACACCCCTGTATATTTGGATATAACATGCCTGTATATTTGAATAATACACGCCTGTACATTCGAATAATACACGCCTGTATATTTGGATATAGCATGCATGTATATTTGAATAATACACGCCTGAACATTCGAATAATACACGCCTGTACATTCGAATATTACACCCCTGTATATTTGGATATAGCATGCATGTATATTTGAATAATACACGCCTGAACATTCGAATAATACACGCCTGTACATTCGAATATTACACCCCTGTATATTTGGATATAACATGCCCGTATATTTGAATACTACACGCCTGTACATTCGAATAATACACGCCTGATATTACACACATGACATAAAGTGCGCACAGCATGATGTCCATAAAAATGACGTTAAACCTGCCTAAAATCATGAATTGACATCATCATCCTATTCAAATTCGCAGTTGTTCTGACTCGATTTAAGTTATATTCTAGCAATGAGGACATCGCTGTCGCATGTATTACACAAGTTTATTATCAGAGCCGCAAATAGTGTGACATTTTATTTGCCAAATCTAGCTACATGCTCCGCCATCTTTAGTCGTTAAACAGTCATATAACAACATTAATCGTACTGAGAACCAACTGATGTCTGACCTCATCAAATATGTGCTACATTTGACTGGCAGCGCGCGTGTGTTAAACCATCTACTATATATTTAACTAACAATAATACACTTATGCATATTAATGACATTCACCTGAATAGAATTAATAGTTCGTTAATTGCAATTGTCGTTTGCTATTAGAATAAGGGAAGTAATCTATGATTCACTTTATTTTTTTTAATTTCAAAATTATAATTCGAACGCTCCTAAGCGTGTTGTGATCAATGCACGGGTGTGGAGTACAACACTGGGTCAACACCTGTTGACAAAACACTCGGTGGTAATGTAAGTCACCAATTGACAGTACCCCCCAACCACCAACACCCACTCACACACGCAACACTCACAAACACGGATATATTGGAAGAAGATGATGTGACATCTCAATGACAGCCATCGACCCCTCCCAGAAACGTTGGTATTAAAATCTATAACCCTTTTATTATAATATACTCAACTTAATACTCAAATATTGAATGTGAGCATGACAGGTCATCGCACTTTCCGTAGATTTGTATAGACTTGACACATCACAACTCTTAATTGGTTTCGTCCTTTTAACTGTTTTTTAACAGCAATTACAGTTATATTGTCGCAAATTGGATATGAAAAGTCACCCGGAAGGATAAAATTTACAAGGTGCAGTTGAATGACTCCTGTACGGCCGAGGCTGGACACAAATGGTGTCCACGTAAGGTCAACAAACCTATATACCAATATGTACAACATATGAACGAAAAAAAAGCAATTTTCTGACAAAAAAATGATTAAATAAATAAATATATATAAATAAATAAATAAAAATAACGACGCGTCAACTTGCTATGACGTATCGATACAAATCCATATTTTATACAAACGTGTACACATGTGGTTGTCGTATCTGTGTTTTACACGACGTGTCAACTGTAAAGCGGGGGAGTCGTCGCCTGCGCATGCGGCCATAGCGTGTCATTGTTTACAAACAAGCGTCTACCCATGAGCCTTTGCGTTTTGAGCGTGCGTTGTTATCGTGCCTTGGGACTCAATTCCCGCTTTAAGTTAACATGGCAACACTATAATTTGAGTGACATACCCACACCTATCGTGTAATCTTTTAGTCGCCATATCAACGCACAACCGTATTTTACAACGACGTGTAAACACGATGCGGTTGGTATATCAACACTACGTGTAGTCCATGTTTTTCAAAGACGTGTCAAATTGCGGATGACATATTAACACCTGTCAGTCTTTTACATCGACGTGTGATTATCTGGTTGCCATATCAACACACAACCGTATTTTACAACGACGTGTAAACGTGTATTTTCACATTTACAGTATTTTTTTCACATGTCAGTATAATACAACGGCTTGTCGACTTGCGGCTGTCATATCATCACACAGCTTTAATGGACAACGTGTCAATTCGTGGGTGTCAAATCAACACAAATCCGTATTTTACAACGCCGTGTAAACTTGTGGTTGTTATGGAGACGCACAGCCGTGTTTTACAACATGTCAACTTGCAGTTGTCATATCAATGCACATCTATATTTCAAAACAACGTCTCAAATTGTGGTTGTCATATCAACAATCCAACAATCACAAGAGTTTAACAACGACGTGTCAGTTTGAGGCTCGATTATCAAAACACGTTTGGGTTTAGTACAGCGTCATGTCAACGTGTGGTTGTATCATATCAACATTAACCAGTGTTACGACGTGTAAACACGATGTCGTATATTCACCAACGTCCACACCTGCCAATGACTTCTATGATCCGTCTTAATATCATCTGAAAATTTAGCTGGGTCGTCTCAGCTATTGGATATTCGGATCCTGGCTATCTGGCAGTATCAGCCAGAATCCTATGAATTCTAAATCCACTCCAACTCTAGGGGATATCTCTCAACCTCTGGCTATTCCATGTACATTAATCTCTTCCACGTCTGCATATACACAATGCATTCCAAAGAAGACAGAAATGTCGGTTTTCGGCCATACACACGCCAAAAGGAATTGCTGTGTTATGATTCAGACTTATATATGACGGGTGCCACCACGAACAAACATTGGTGTAACAAATCCTTGACACTGTAGACAGTGAAGTCCGTATATGATTTATATGATATTGTATATTATTTTGTGTTTTTGGATTTGTAACTTATAATAGACAACTTGTGGGATAGTCATCTGATTGTATCACCAGTATAGGTTAATTACAATTGTAGCGTATTCTCAAATCACATCGAAAGACCGTCGTTGCTTAGCAATTCAAGAAAGACAGAATCCACTTTTTTGGTGTGTTCTAATAACACTGTGTATATATGCATTTATATCGGATGGTAGATATTTATCATAATTTAACTAAATGTAATATTTCTTCTGGTCAGCATTTACCTGAAACAAGAACTATACTACTAAGCATAGTAAACAAATAATACATATTCGGCATTTAATGCATTTGGTTCATATACATGGCTACTTTACATGGCTATTGGATAATTACTATTGACATTTCACATAACACTTTGTTGAAATTAGAAATTGAATTGATAAACTTGATAAACTTTGAACTCTCAAGTCATCCATGACGGCCTTACCCGCATATGTATCAACAACTGATACCATTGATATATTTAGAGTATACGAATTATTGAAACACCTGGGGATAGATTTAGGCATCTGTGGATATTGAACAGCGTGATAATAAGATAATGTTTCTATATTGTTGACTATGAATGCTGGGTAAAATATGCTGACTAGGTAAAGCTCGTAGTAACTGAGTCAAGTTATCTATCCAAGTGTTCATAATATATTTAATTAAACATGGAAGTCAATGTAGATTTATTGAACTTGTCCTAATTTGCAGTTTTCCCATTTCCATGCTAATTAAACTTAATTCTCGCGAGACATGAGACTTTACTTTAGTAGCCATTCTCTCATTGAATCTTAATAACCTGTGTAATGTAATTCATTAATTCGGGTACTCGCATGATGATTTCACGCAGGATATGGTTTAACTTGTGTTCCAGCATTCACATTGAATTACATTTGGTGTATGTGTAATTGAATTTATATTGCATATACGATGCTCTGTTTTTCTTTGTGCGTGTTTTGAGAGCAAGTAATTGTGGTGCTTGTTTCCGGTATAGTGTAATTAGTTTCCAAAAAAAAACTCGATTTGAATTTCTTTCAGATATTGATAGTAACATTATCATCTTTTATTTCATGGCTGCAATTGATTCCGTTTTCGATAACCAATATTCTTAAAATAACAATTAGGCCTGTATCCCAAATAAATCAATACCAGAATATTGACGTTGTCCCTCGTTAGCCGATGTTTTTTTTTCTAACTACTGACTTTGTACTTATATACGCATTAACCTTGAATAATCAATGATCAGAGGCGAATTATATAAACCGGTAATTGGAAGTTAAAGGGCGGCAGTCGTCGTGCCGCGTCTCATATGGGACTCATAGCGACGTATACAACGCGTGTAAAATACATTGTTTATTTACATGAAATTCGAACACGCGCTGCGCGACGACCACCGCGCTTTAACATACAAGCGAACAATATGTGGATTAGAAATTGCCATAGCGGTGTAATAGTTACTATATGGGCATTTCTTGGGTGTACCAAGCGATATATGTAGTACATAGCCATATGTAGGTTGGGTATTACTTTGGCAGTTTCGTACTTAGCGATATAGGGGTGGGAAATTCATTGTACGGTTCAATACTTTTGCGATATGTGGATCGGGCACTCATATGGGGGAAAAGTACTGGGAACCATTCAGTTGGGCATTCATTTGTAGGTTTAGTACATTTTTTGGTTGATAATTCCTTGGTCGGTTTCGTATCGGGTGATATTTATATCATGATATACTTGTTGATGTGTGGTGTGGGCATTCCTTTGTCAGGAGTTGTCAGGTGACCACTCTCCCACTTTAAGTACTGAACGCTATGTTGGTTGGGCATTCGTATGGCGGTTTATCATTATATATTTAAATCGCTGTAAAAAGCGCATGTTGTTATAACATGGTATTCGTCCTTCCTGGTGTCGTTTTTGAGGTCGTGGTTATTTAAACGGAACCGACATTTTGATTCTTGTAGATGAATATTATAGCGGTACTAGTACTGGACGCCATGTGGTTGGACACCGAGCACCTGACTGGTCGTGGATTAGGCATGTGCGTTCTGAATTTAGCGAAAATCTGAGTTCGGTAAAAAAGGTGCTACATTTTTATTTAGGTTATTTTTGATTTTGAAAGACACACATACATCATTACACATGTATACCAGAGGATTGTTTTTCTCGGGATTATACAATACATTACGTACAGTACTGGATTTTATGTGGCTGAGCATTTATATTGCGGTCTAGTACTGGACGCTATTTCACTGACAAAGTAATTTACTTTAAATGATAAAGATCAATACAGACTCCATACCTAATAAATACGTTGCTTTTAGTTTGTTGATGTAACGTTGTGTGACTATTCTATATGTTCATTCGATTACCAACGATAACGAGATCAGAATATGTCGTTGCACTGAATAACAATCGAAATAGTCGTACGTAAATCAAGAATTGAAGGCAAGTGGTGTTGAGTGCATCTACAATGGCTACGGTCAGGACGGAGCCAAACGATGATTAAACCGGAAATGAGATTGTCTCACCGGTGTGTCGAGTGTTCCATGTATATACTTGAAAAATGTTCTGCATAACCAGTTGATTACGTAACCTATCACCTGCTTGAATTAAACCATCACAGCAAATATAATAGCATGGGCTCAATCTATTGCCATAGGCAGTAGGAAAAATATATTATTATAAAAATATACAAAATATAAATGAAACACTATTATCTACTATTCTTGTATAATGAACCGGTATTTTTGCTAATGGCCTGTTTACAGAATTGAATGCTTCACTGATCAATGATCATCATCATCAATAATAATTATAACTTGGTAATCATCATTATATATTGTCAATACAACCCTCGTATACACAAACAATATTTCTATTATTCTATTTAAATTTTCATAACTTTTTTAATCAAATATTTTTTCGATTCCTTGTAGTATTACCCCCCCCCCCCCCGTTTAGCAAAGAAAACTTAACATACGCTAATATACTAGTAGATCGACCGAGTATTAAGATTGCTATAAATTCCTTGCTGGCCATTTCCATTTCGTTCCGAATATTCCCATTAATTCATAATATGAGTATAACGTCCACATGTCACAATTTCAATAACTACGTGTAACTATGCGAATTCTGTGAAAGCAGTGAATTGAAGACCCGACACTTCCGGAAGTTTTGCCAAGTATTGCATTCACTCATATTGTAGTGACATAGTTTGATGATCATCATGAATTGCGGGTAAAATGTGTAAACAAATTAACTGTTCAATACTTGCGGATTGCCACGTGACTTGGCTGTAAAGATCGCTATTGTACAAACAAAAATCATCAGAATAATTGCCGGATATACGATAGGTGGCGCTATACATTTGTTATGACTGATGTCACTGGTACACGTAAAGACATCACAGTGGAGGTAGATTTTAATGAAAATATTGAGTGCAAAAAATAACGCTAAGTGATATAATTTATTCAAACGCTATAAACTGAGTGTTTATGGTAGCGGAATTAAAATCTCTCCGGGAGAATTAGCATATTTGAGTTTGTATTCAATTTTTGGCTGCAGCACGTGTCTCTATAGCTCTAGATGTAAGCCCTCGTTGCTTAAAGCGGGAGGGTCGTCACCTGCGCACGCACGGGAATTGAGTCCCAAGCGATGATAACAACACACGCTAAAAACGCAAAGGCTAATGGGTAGACGCTTGTTTGTAAACGCAGGCGCAGGTGACGACTCCCCTGCTTTAAGCCAATCGGGTGACTAGATCTAAGCATGTTATAATTTTGCATCTTCGTATATCTTCTCAATCATCTCAAAATGTAGCATAAAACTGATAAAATTATAATAAAAAAAACATGTTTCAGCAAATTATTCTTTGCGAGCCCGGGCCTGTGTAATGGCTGAGGCATGTTAAACATATGTTATTTGGAATGTGTTAAATTGAGTAAATATGTGATACTACAATTTTGAGTTTCATGATATGAACATACTAATGTGTATACATTGTCCCCTTTTATCGTTTAACGGACTAATAATTTCTAAATTAAGCAGTTCAATTATTTATACTCTGTTCCCTTGATACTACTTTAGGTCAGACAACAGCAAAACACTCAAACAAACGATATGGATACGTAGTTAACAATTTAATAATATTAAGTAGTTAATAATTTAGTACAATTGTTTCAACCATGACATATATGGCATGTATATCATTAGTATCACGTGACATAACACATATTATATATTCCGTGACGAAACATAAGCATATTCAATGAAGATTCATCAACGATCCATATCTGCAGTTTCGATTTGGTTTGTATTACTTCGTATTATTCTGATACACCCGTTATGCACCATATGTTGTTTAGGGATGATTACGTATTACACAACAAATGTGTGATGTGTCGTATTTACTCGTCACCTTGGTGATTCAGTTGATGAATCCCCAGGATGTACCAAAACCCTGATCGGAACTGGAATACGCAATTTCCAATTTCGTTTTTATAGTTAAATTGTATTTTACCTAAAACAAATATATTTCACGGGTCACAGTGAACTACGGGGTCATATCTGTGCACTGTGACGTCAGCGGAATTCAACAAATATAAACGTTCCAAGATATGATGAAATACTTCCCTGACGAGTATTTACAAAATGCCACTAGGTAACCGAAAAAGCATTTTAGCAAGTATTAATCCGCGGTATAAAATAATTAGGGTATGCCGGGTAAATTCTTTAGTAATGAAATAATTCATTTCAGGGGAAAACGTCATCACAACAACGAAGACATTTGCTGGTCCTAATATATAAGTAGTTTTGGCAAGCCACTATATTATATAAAAATTCGGTTTTGTTCAATATAAAAAGACATTTATGACAGTAAGTTTATTATCAAATAATGGCAATGGTACAGCATACGCCGACTAATAAACCACTGTATGAGACATATTGTCGTCTGCTGATTGCAATAAACCCTGGATGTTCTGACCCACAAGCCGATGTTATTGCAGCACGAGATCCAAGAGAGCAATAACGATTCAATATCACCTCCTCATTCGAAGTTATTATTAATCTACGACCACGTACGATATGCAATAACATGCTATATGCAATAATACATAGTTCCCCATTTTGGCTATGTTATTTGACCTAATATTTTGAATAAATTATCTTTCGAGTGAGTTTTTCCGTAGTTTCGTCTGGACGTTTTGAACGGTCCTAACTGTGCTTTCATTACATTTGTTGCTGAACTATCAATGCGTTTGATATATTTACTATTACTATAACGTATGATGGAAAAGAACAGGGTAAACCATGCCTAAATTCATTCTACGAGCATTGAATGGGTCATTGCAAAACATTGTCGTACGATTAATCTTTTCCCCGTTTCACTCTTTATCCGGTATATAACCCACAGAACAGGTCAATGTGGCCCCTGACTCGGCATAGCGTCGGTTGACATTGTTTTCTATCACATCTATGCTAATGAACCTTTTACTGTATAAGATAGCAACAATATGCTGATGCGTGCTACGAATAGATAATAACAACGTTTTACGATTATATAATAATTAATGCATGCCACATCGTTTTTTATTGAATGTACAATAACATGTTTTAGCAAGGTTTTGGTGAATGTCCCGTATGAGCCACGGGTGATGGTCTAGCGAGATTTCATGGTATGTCCCTTATGTGCAAAGGGTTATGTTTTAGCGAGATTTCAATGTATGGCCCGTGTGTGTCGGGATTTGTGGTTTAGCGATAGGGATTTCAGTGTATGTTCCGTGATTCTCGGGAGTCGTGGTCGCCTGTTTTAGGTCATGTTTCTAATAATTTATTGCACTATAAATCAGTTATTAGAATAATTAATTAGTAGCGTTAAATTGAATGTGTGCAATTTCAAACACAATATACATTATTGAGGTCATCGAGATCGGATAATTGATTAACAAATATTCATTGTTACAAACTAGTCAATTACGTTACAATTTCCACTAATTGTGTAACGAACACTGCATGTCTGTGCATCATTGCTTCGACGAGGATTTCCGTCATCTGAGATTATTACTCTGTTATCATTGTATTGAAAATGTGCGGAGTTGACATGGCGACTTAACGAACGGGAATGTTTTCATCGGAGGTTATTAATCTACACCATTGCATTGAGCATGCGTATAGCTGACATACCGACGAGAATACTTTCATATGGATATAATACGCATGCGCGAAATAAAATGGTATGACGCTACGAAGCGTATATGATATTGCATAGAGTAGATACACTATCCTAAACGTCCAACAAGAATGATTTATGGATGAGTTGGACCAATCATCTCGCGTGTTTAATAAGTAAGGTTCTCCAGATAAACACAACCGCATGACTGGCTACATATATATGTACGATGTGAAGTAAATATTAATGATGTGCTGACTTCCGTTATGGACTGAGCCTAAAGCATTCAGCATTATTATCAAACAGAACTAGACCATCTGTCATACGCACTAAAACTATCTATGGAATTGAGTGGCGTTCCAATGACGTATAACTGATACCCGGGAACAGTTGTTTAAGGTTATGTGCTATTTTTTTCTCTCTCGTCTGTCTGAATTGAAAGCAGCATTACGATTCTAAAGGTACGTATATGCTCTTAGAATAGGTGCGTAAATGTCGTGTTATTGTTACACCACTGGTGAAGAAAATACATAAAACCTTTTATTTTTTTATTTATCACTACTTCCCAACATCCAGCATCGATATCCCCAAGTCACTTAAAAAAACTGAAAGGGCCTTCGTACAGTGTTCGACAACGTAACTAAAATTGATTCAACATGGTGACACTGTTAATAATTGAGAATTATAGACGAAGACAGTATTTATTTATTGTTAATACCACTTTTAACGCAATGATATCCCTGTAAACGCTATACACATTACACCGGAAATAATAAGCAACATCTCTGTGCATAACGTGCCAACCCATTTACCGAATAATTCATAATCATTTAGTGAATGTCTTCTAAATGTATAGTTATCGACACAGAATGGAAATATGTATGAATATATTAATATAATTAAAACTTTCAGAAGTATGCTAGTTTAGATAATAGTTTTTGAGCAGTTCTATCCTGCACTTGTGGTAGTTACCACACAATCAATCAATCATTTCAGCAGCACTGTCGTGTTTGTGTCACCACCGCCTACTCCCCTAACAACATTAATACATGTAGCCAGGTAACAAATGCAATAATTGCACCGCGCTTTTAACTTCTCGTCCAGATTAACTTAATATCAGCAATAAATTTATACACAGGGATTGAATGTCCTGTAAAGTTTCACTGTAGTAATTTGGTGGTGGTCCTAATAAGCAGACGGATTAGCATTTATTGAGTGAGAAAACCATGAATGCTCCACTTCACAATATATGTTATAACTAATTTACCTGCAGTGAAGACTGGGATTATGTGTAATACGGTGCCAGTAGATTGGTTTTAATGGCGGTGATAAATCACCACATTTGCTATACGGCGATTTCAAAGAGGGGAATTGCTACAAAGTAGAGGTCATAGGTCAAAAATATCACTCAAACCTTCGGGGGATCCAAGAACAATACTGATTGATGTCGTGTAAAATCAAATACTAGGTACTTTGTTGAAACGTGTGGTGACTATTAAATGCATTTAATATAATTCAATTTGTTTTATTATATTCACATAAACCCGTTTTACAATCCGTAACACTGCTTAATGGCACTAGCGTCCAATATAATGTGTTCGTCATGTAGCTTAATCGGCGGCGAATACGTTGACTTTTCCTAAAGTAACAAAATGACGCATTTTAATATGTGTACAACAGTGTGAGATTAGCAAATACCGTTGTTTAATCGCGACTTGTGAATGTTATCTGTTTTTTGAAATTGAATCCCTTTTTTCACTTTTGATTATAGAATAAAATAAATATAAAATAAAAATAATTAAAACTAATTCTATTTTTTAGTTTTATTCAATTTAGTGCCAACAATGAACGGAAATTAATAGACCTTCTAAAACAGACAAATATACATATGCAACTAGAAGTTCAGTTTAAAAGGAAAACCTCTCTATCCTCAATGCGGAAAACACTGGGTTTAAAAAATGCATGTATAATTAAAAACAATCTCACCAAATATATGCGCGGTGTCGTAGGAGGAGTGGTAGTGGTCAGTATTTGGTTACTTGTTAGTTTTGAAAGATTCCATCTCTTTGTTTTATTAGCCTCAAATTAGTATCTAAATTGGAATTATTACAAATGTCAAAACATTTCTAAAAGAAAGTTTGAGTATACGTGTTTGTGTTTATATTCAACTGCAAAACTACAGTGGGCTATATGAAGATGTTTAGCACTAATTGTTTAGACAATAGGTTATTTCCTAACACTAAACAACGATAATGAAGTTATTTTTTAATACTAAATAAATAGTAGATTCAATTTCTTCTATGCTCAAAGTTTGTTACGTTTAACGCTAAATAGCCATTGCACTAGGATGATTGAAATGCTTAATGTTCAAGATGTTCCCAAGCTAACTACCATAAAAATCCTGAGTAGTCCACTGTGATTTTTAAACATGAGCAATAAACCTTACTGTAAATTGCCCATTTCTATTTTTTGCCATTTGTGGGCATCATTAATAGGATTGTGTTGGTCTCACAGCAACCGATTGGCAAATCATTTCACAAATACCCTTCACTTATTACATTAATAACATATATCACAGGGTTGGAGAAAACGCCAAAAGAGAGAATACCCTGACGCGCATAAACAAAAGTGGTAATGTAATGGTAAATTATTAAGGTGCAACTTTATTATTAAGAACACTTATTGAAAGAAACCATCGATACAAACCAGACTCAAATGCTACTGAATGAGTTTTTATTGTTTGATTTTTTGGCATGTGCGCATATTTCAGCACAATAGCAGTGATAATATTCCGTGTCGAAATCTGTCTACAATTCATCGTTTTAGTATTAATCAACAATATATAACATCTTTGGTTCACTTTCAATCTGTGAAATAATATGCATAACATGCCATTTCAGCAGCGGTTTCTATTGATCACTTGAAAACACATTTCCACGTTGAAAACCCACTAAAATATTGTTAAATCGTTAATTCTTCTAGACATCAAACATTACCCTGTAAGACACTATATTCCTTTTTGTACTATGTGTCTCCGAGCAAAATTGTGAGATATCGAGAAAAGGCTTGCCATAACAAACAATTGTAAAACAGACAAAACCTGCCGTTTTCTCTTTATTTTATTCATCGATTTGCCCCAAAGGACCCAGTATTTGTAATAGATTTTCTTCATCTTCGTAACATGATATATCAAATATGTAAAAATAAAGAAAATGACAATTTTAATATTTTTTACTACCTGAAACCATTGATAATACTATACAAGTTCGTACCCGTTTGTCTGGTTTGCATACATCTATTTTGAATGCAGTTTTCAAGAAAAATTCACAATTATACTTTTAGAAATATTTGATAAACTAAGATTTTTACGACCATGGCGACCAGATTACTGTGTACAAGCATTTTTAAACTATAATATCCGCAAAGGGGCATAAGTAAGCTTAACAAACCTAACATTTGAAATTCTGTACCTACAATTACACCGATATGCGATATGTAGTTTAAGTTTTGTGATAAAATAACACCTATAAATTGATTTAATTATTTTTTTAGTATTTGTGTACAGTTTTTAATGTATAATCTTCTATTTCATCACTTTCATATGAAGTGCATTTAATCAATTCTAGTGATTTCACCATGTTTAATCACTGTGATCTTGCCAGTGATACGATAAATCCGAAATAGTATGTATTTATCTTATGAGTCACATTTCCCTTCTGTGCCGGACATATGTCAACTGCTAATCACAGATCTCATGCAGATTTATTTCCCACAAGCCCATCCACATCCTTTGTTGCTAAAAGACTGCATCTGGTGTGCATTCTGGTCCATGTTTTGTTGCTGAAAATCTGTATTTGCTATGCTATTTGCTATTTTGCTATTTGCTATTTTCTGGTCAATCCTTCTTGCCGGAAGTCTGAAAGTTGTATACGTTCTGGTTCATCCCTTGTTGGTGAAAGTCTGCATTTGGCATTCATTCTGGCCCATCCTTTGTTGGTGAAATCTGCACCTGGCATGCTATCTGGTACATCCCTTGTTGGTGAAATTCTGCATCTGATATGCATTGTGGTCCATCTCTGATTGATGAATGACTTCATCTGAAAGGCATTCTGGTCCATCCTTTCCCACTGAAAGTCTGCATTTGATATGCGTTTCGGTCCATCCCTTGTTGCTGAATATCTGCACCTGGTATGCAATCTGGTACATCGCTTGTTGGTGAAATTCTGCATCTGATATGCATTGTGGTCCATCTCTGATTGATGAATGACTGCATCTGAAAGGCATTGTGGTCTATCCCTTCCTACTGAAAGTCTGTACCTGATATGCGTTTTGGTCCGACCCTTGTTGGTGAATATCTGCAACTGGTATACAATCTGGTACATCCCTTGTTGGTAAATATCTGCATCTGAAAGGCATTGTGGTCCATCTCTTTCTACTGAAAGTCTGTACCTGATATGCGTTTTGGTTCACCCCTTGTTGGTGAATATCTGCAACTGGTATACAATCTGGTACATCCCTTGTTGGTAAATATCTGCATCTGAAAGGCATTGTGGTCCATCTCTTTCTACTGAAAGTCTATACCTGATATGCGTTTTGGTCCATCCCTTGTTGGTGAATTTCTGCAACTGGTATACAATCTGATACATCCCTTGTTGGTAAATATCTGCACCTGGTATGCATTTTGATCCATTCCTTGTTGGTGAAATTCTGCATCTGATATGCAATTTGGTCCATCCCTGATTAATGAATGTCTGCATCTTTTTCTGATGAAAGTCAACATCTAATATGCATTCTGGTCCATCCCCTCCTACTGAAAGTCAACATCTAATATGAATTCTGGTCCATCCCTTCTTTCTCAAAGACTGCAGCTGATATGCATTTGTCAATTGTACAATGACAAGTATGTACACGTGTAACATTTAATCTTTGCAACTGGGTGACACACAATCTCAGCAGCGACCTCGATCATGCCATGGAGGTATATTAGGAAGGAGAAACGACGCCAACTTATATGATCTAAAAAGATTAAAAACTTTCGTTTTAAGCACTTATAATCGCACTATTACTTCCTCGAAGAGATATTTCGTTGTTTGGCGCCGTTCGTGTGTTTGTTTAACTGTCTGCCAGGAATGTTATATATAAATGTTTGGATTTGGTTGTTTTTATTTTGAAAATGATTCTTGATAGCTGAAGATGAATTGGGTAAATGTCCATGAATGTTATTAGTAATGTTTGCCTTTGATTAATTATATTAAGTAAAAACCTGCGTCTGGTTGTGGAAATAAAAACTTACAGCGTGGGAACCTTGTTATATATTTTAAAGTTGTCGTGTCAAACATAGCACGTTTTATCTCCTAACTTAATGTGGGCCATTTCACCTAAATAACCGCCTAGTTAATATTTGATACCCAGTGCAATGGTGGGTGATAATTGATAATTGGTCTTTGATTCTTGAACAGGCACCTGGTTCAGCCTTAATATAAAGCAAATGTCATATTTGTTCTCCGGAACCACTAATTATATACACTTGAAACTCTTTAACATTGATTAAGATTTCGAGTGGACTAGATAGACAATATATACATTACTATTCCCCGAATGCTGAGGACAAATTTTGAAATCCTCTTTAATGTTTCTGGCTGAGATTTGATGCATATGTATTCCAGTAAGATGTCATTATATTTTGTTGTCATTCTATGTAAGGGTACTGCGCCACTAAACATAGAAACAATACACATGCCTGATAATGGTAATTGTATTACACTATCATACATTAGCATGAGAATAAAAAAGAAAAAAAATTATAACATTATAAGCAACTTCCTGGGTATATGTACTGTTGATGGGGAAATTCATCTGGGCGCTCCCTATTAACCAATCAACCGTTTAAAATTTGACAATAACCATTCCAGCATACATTCATTTTTTTGAACATTTGTAGGTGCGTTCCAAGTCGCTATTGATAGGACAATATTCATTCAAATTGCCAAGGTTATACTAGTAGTAA
The DNA here is from genome assembly GCF_978046115.1 of Saccoglossus kowalevskii. Taxonomy (NCBI): domain Eukaryota; kingdom Metazoa; phylum Hemichordata; class Enteropneusta; family Harrimaniidae; genus Saccoglossus; species Saccoglossus kowalevskii. Next base: position 27,821,582 of record NC_140642.1, on the reverse strand, counting down.
GGTCAAGTTAATGTAAAATGTAAAGCTGTCAGTGCGTACTTAGTGGTTAGTGGTTCAACAGAGAGACAACGCCACACTATGCTGTGTGCTGACAAACAATGCCAGGTGCTGCCAGACCATGCGAGGTGCTGCCAGACAATGCCTGATGATTCAGACAATGCCAGGTGTTGTCAGACCATGCGAGGTGCTGCCAGACAATGCCTGATGATTCAGACAATGCCAGGTGTTGTCAGACCATGCTAGGTGCTGTCAGACAATGCCTGATGCTTCAGACAATGCCATGTGTTGCTAGATAATGCCTTGTGCTTCAGACAATGCCTGGTGTTGTCAGACAATGTTAGGTGCTGCTAGACAATGCCAGGTGTTGTCAGACAATGCCTTGTACTTTAGACAATGCCAGGTGTTGTCAGACAATGTTAGGTGCTGCTAGACAATGCCAGGTGTTGCCAGACAATGCCTTCTGCTTCAGACAATGCCTTGTGCTTCAGACAATGCCAGGTGTTGTCAGACAATGTTAGGTGCTGCTAGACAATTCCAGATGTTGTCAGACAATGCCTTGTGCTTCAGACAATGCCAGGTGTTGTCAGACAATGTTAGGTGCTGATAGACAATGCCAGATGTTGCCAGACAATGCCTTCTGCTTCAGACAATGCCTTGTGCTTCAGACAATGCCAGGTGTTGTCAGACAATGTTAGGTGCTGCTAGACAATTCCAGGTGTTGTCAGACAATGCCTTGTGCTTCAGACAATGCCAGGTGATGTCAGACAATGTTAGGTGCTGCTAGACAATGCCAGGTGTTGTCAGACAATGCCAGGTGTTGTCAGACAATGCCAGGTGTTTCGAGACTATGCTGGGTACTGCCAAACAATGCCTAATGCTTCAGATAATGTCAGGTGTTGTCAGACAATGCCAGGTGTTGTCAGACAATGCCAGGTGTTTCGAGACTATGCTGGGTACTGCCAAACAATGCCTAATGCTTCAGATAATGTCAGGTGCTGCCAGACCATGCTGGCAGTGCCGGGCGCTCCCGCTAATGGCAGTTATCAGCTAGTACATTTCCATCAAAGACATTGTGGGTATTAACTATTAACTATTACAATTGCATGTCATCATGGCACGCATAGTGGTTATATAATAAAATAATGCTTAACATTCTACAGTTGTTTGAAAATTCACAGCTATTGTTAACGTGTAGTTGTAATACTGCACGCAATCAGCTGTTAATCCCCAGTAATTCGCACGCAACGAAAATTAATTTGACAAACTCTAAATAATATATGTTTCTTCTGAATTTTTAATAATCCAATCTCACTATACAATTAGTTGACCTTATGTGACCTATGATATAGCAAATATAGTCAATTAATCATTTACGCCACCACGTAATTTCATTATCAGATAACGAGATGAAAAAAACGCATTGCCCACATTTGTTACGTATGCTCTGATTGGATATTACATGGAATATTGCCCGTCTATCACATGGATGACGTCACTGAAACTACTGCGCATAACAGATTTCCCTTCGCTACACCGCGGTTTTAGTAACCATGGCTACCGTGATGCTGTCCTGGCCGCTGTTGCTTTCGGCGTACTTTCAAGGTTTTTTGAGGAAATTTAGCCATCTGAAATAGACAGCAAACGGGCCATAATGGATAATAAGATAATCCGTTTTGATGTCAATTCTTTATATGAAGCAAAAAAATGTACAGCGAAGCCGTCACTGAAACTTCGCAACCAGGATCGCAGCCAGAACCGCAACTCTACGCCTAGTTTTTATGCGGGGGGGGGGGGGGGGCATCGGCGGGTATCTAGTGTTTAAATAGACAAATACATGCCTGAAGAATATTAATTGCTCATTCAAATTGCGCCAAAGACCTTTATTTCACCGATATCAGTAGAATAAATCAAAAAAACTATACAAATTGACATTTACGTACATTACCAGTTATACGGAAAGCACTGCTCAGTTCAGCACAGTTTGAGGCGTGATCTATTCAGAATTTGTCAAGAGCAATTATCAATGGCATTATCAACAAATATTACCTAACAAACATGTATTATTATGAGTTACCAGTGACTGTGTCTGCAGCAACTATATGTGGCCAATTCATGTGTTAGCAGCAACTATGTGTTGCAAGTTACCTTGTTGGCAGCAACTATGTGTTGCAAGTTAGTGTGTTTACTGAAGCCAGTTGAAAAACCGAGCCCAAAAAGGTTGACGTTAAAAATTGGTGTTTTTCTTCAAAAATGACCTGAATGTTGCCTAAACCGTCCGAAAATATCAAAATTGTGAATGTGGATATAAACATCGGTGCATACCATTATACTAGTATTTCAATTGTGGAAATAACCCTGGCTGTGTTAGTTGCAATTATGTGTCGACAGTTACTGTGTAATCATCTTATTAAACGAATCATTTAACCATTAGTTCACTTAAATTCATTTCCCAAAATACATTACTAATCATTCACTGATTGTTATCAGTTTTCAGTTCAATAATTGGTAATATAATTCATACGTGTCTGCAACTTTCTTGTAATAGTCTGGTCATATGATCAATTATATAATATTGTCGACATCATCGATATAATTTAACGGTAGAATTCAAAGGCAGACCGAGGAAAAAAAACGAGTAATTTATAGGTCATTTGTGTGATGAAAGTAATTAAAAACGGTGTATAGAATAGTCGGAATATATAAACAAAAAAAATAACCCCTTAGACAGCATTGGTACACCATATGTTTATTCGCCTGTATCTAAGCTCTCAGATGCTATAAAGGTTGTTACAGTAGCACGTTTAGCTACTTTTAGAGAATTTGTCTGAAACACAAATAATTTGTAATTAAATTTTTCCTGATAATCAACAGATAATTAATTACTGTCTGGTGAAATGCACACGGCACGCACATTCATGTTACCATAATTTATGTATAATTAACGCACTTCTGATATCACTTGTTCGTAGAGCTGGAGCCTTCACGTTGCCTTCTCTGCGTCCGGGGGGGGTATGCGCCGCTGTTTCGGCTCCTATTTCCACGGCCGAGTTGATCCTTTCCCCTTATTTTTAAGATTTATGACATTTATTTGTTAGCCAAATGCGTCCTCAATATCGATCTCAGTTTTGAAATGGTCATTTGCGTCCGCCCACATATTAAAACAAGGCGCTTGCGAATTGGATGACGCTGAACTTTGTCGTTAATATTAATCGGAAGTAACACTCACATGAAAATGCCATTTCTGGATATGAATTATAACATTCATTTTCATTTATAAAAATGTATAAAATCAGTCCACCTTAATAAATATATGATGCATGGAAAGCGTGAATCAAGTATTAAACTAAACTCGTGGAACTAGACAAAGATATCTTTTTAGTTTAAGTTTATTTATAAACGATCTCACAGAAAGACTGGTTTTGAGCACGCTGACCCACACTTTCTACCCAAAATTCCGGTTAATTTATTGTCATATGCAGATGACATTGTAATATTCTCATGTTCTAAAAAGGGCATGCAGTAATCCGTTCATGTTCTTCAAAGGTATTGCTTGAAATGAAATTTATCATAAAATTTAGATGAAACAAAAATGATGATTTTCGGCACACAAAAAAGATTATGGAGAAGATATATACAAACTGTAGACCATTACAAATACTTGGGACTAGAAATTTAGAAATCTGGTAGTTTCAAAAATTCATGCAATGTTCTTAAAATAAAAACTGGAAAAAAAACTATTTCACAAGCAGTAACAAACGAATAGCGTATACCACCTAACAATATACAAATTTTAAGAAAAAATAAAATAAAATTAGGATATTATATTATCAAAGACAATGGCTACCACGTGAGTTATGTACGGCCTAGCGACCTGAATTGTGGGTAAAAAAAACACAAAATCAAACGCATTGTGTATTGTCAATTGTTTTTGCTCTGGCCATTGTTTAATACACATATTATCGATTGGTGATAGTTTCGATCATGGCGCCATATGAAAATATACTACTAGTATGATTTTATTTACGATATATCTTGTATATCGCAATGACTAAAATACCACCACAAATACTAAAAACACACGAAGAGCCAGGAATCACAAGCTATGTGTTAATACTTCTTTCTGTTGAGACTTCAATTCTTCGCCAAATATTTCAGTGTAATTGAAATAGAAAAAGGGTTACAGTAAATGATTAGTAAACTGAATTAATATTTCAAAAAGTTATCTTAAGTAAAAGTAGGGAACCGGTGTATACATAATCCCAAAGTAACGACTCATAATAACTCCTTTAAAATTTACCCCAAAGCTCCAATAAAATTATAAATTGATATGGATCAATTAACGTAGCTGTTAATGGCTAACTTACATAAAGATCGTGTTGCATGAAGCTTCCTATATATACACACAACACACCACACCATACATTAGACATTAGATGTTTCCTATAATCGTTCTACATTCAATAACCCTTGTACATGGTGCAACCATAAAGAATGGGAAACGTTTGAAACCGCATTTGACCGCTTAGTATACGTACCTTCGATGCTGAACGTATGATAAGCTTTACGTATTTTGTATTCTAGGTAATAATGTATAATAATAAGTTTAAATTGATTTCTTTTATAATGTTTTTGTCTAAACCATATACCATACATAATCACATGGTATAATCGCGGCTGGGGCTGATACCATCTCTGCTCCGACATTGATGACCGGTTTATTTTACTGTCTCTTGCGATTGCTATTGACAGGTGGTGCGTATAATGTTGCGATAGCTATCATGGCTAAAATGGGCGACTATGGATATATCATATTTCTTACACGAGTCGTAGCCTCAATTTCTGCACATCTGTCGATTAGATTTCATTCTGGATTACCATCTCCCAACTGCATTGTTTTATTGTTTTCAGGTTAGGACCTCATCGCCAAGTGACACATTATTGCCTACTATCTTAGTTTAAAGCAGTCGCGTTGGACTTTTATTTGTCTGCATTGAAGGAATGGATAACTGCATCGGTCATATGCGCCAAGTCACGAGTAAAATGAAGTACGCCCCCAAGCGTCTACGAAAAGTAAGTATATGTTGATGTTATCATTGTTAATGATGATGACAATGATTCAATAGTGCAAAAAATGCCACCAATACACACATAGTACATATATTGGATTACGTGCATACAGCCAATCACCGATCAGATCGAAAGATTAACTTGACTTAATTTACACTAGCCTGATTTATTGATTTATTGTGGTTATGACCTTTCTATTTTTGGGTCATGAATGTATGTATAAATCGGTCAACATTGAATACCTTCTTTGGACGTTTAGATAATTAAAGCACGCGATGCACGATAATCGCTTGGAGAAAGGTGTGACATTAAAGGGTTTAATGCTGTCTGCATTGTTCTCAGTGTCACACGACCGCATTATTTGTGAATAATCCGAGAGACGATCTTCAATTTTTACTTAGAATTCACGCATATTCACAGTAATATGTTTAACATAATAGTTCCAAGACCACAATCAAGCTATTGACTATGAACCTAGGGTATTCACAGTATATTCAATATCCACTGTGTATCGGGTTTCCTGAAATTATTTGATATGTACAGCTCACTTTGAATCCAATCTGATCAAAACAAGATCGTATTTTTTGTATTTATGTTTTTCATATATAATTTATTTCAGTTTGTTTTGTTTTGTCTGATTTTAATTTATTATTTATTTGCTGGTAGTATTTTCCTTTGAGATTACCAAAACTTTAATCATGACAGGAACTAACAGCGAAACCCAAACCATTGTAATCACATTGTTTCGCCTTGAATAGTGAAATATAACATCTGCTAATTTCGTGAAAATGATTTAAATTCTATAACACTTGGGTGTGTTTCTTTCAATTGTGTATGTGTATGTATACGTAAGGACAATTTTTATACTTTGATTGAGCTAGATCAGAAATACTTCTGTGTAATATTGAACCATTGAACAATATCTAAATGGAACTTTAGCAGATCAGACTGATACAGAGGTGTTATTCTCTGCCATAACTAAACAAAAAGAGATGAGCGACCTGTTTTTCATGGCGTTTTTATTTGATAATTATACCAATTTACTATGAAATCGGTTTTAGGCGTACGATTACTTCATTTCATTTTACTGCTAGAACATCGGGCATGGAAGATTTAAACAAGTCGTTGGTTATGTAGAAAGATCAGTCCCATCGTCTGGTCAGAAAAAACCTGTAGTGAAACAAATGCTACATAACACCGAATCAAAAGCTGCTCTAAAATCAACAAAACAAGTACATGAACTTTCACTTACCAATTTAATAATATATAGTAATTTATTTATGTAAAAGCCCCCCTCCCCTCTCCTCCAAATGATAATAAACTGTCAAAAATTAAAAAAACATATCAACCTAGAAAGTATTGGCTGCTTCTTCAGTGGCACTGTTCACGTTACCTTTGTGTGGTACTATAATAAGAATGTGATGTTACTCGTGAAATTTTTAAGAAATGCATGTATAAGTTCAGACGTGCTGGTAGAAACACATCACGATCCTATCGATCCTGTTTATACTGATTAATTACACGCTCCAAACCACCTGATACTGCAGCATAAGTTCATCTAAAGAGTCACAATTACGGCAGAGATACTGTTTAAACGTGGCATTTCATAATATTTGTATTCGCATAAATGCCATTCTGTGAAGATGTGCATTCATTTGATTAGAATGTCATAAATGTGAAATGTCATAGTTTGTTGACCTTTTCACCACCAGACTTTCTCACCCAAATTGTTCCCAGCTTTTTTCTTATATTCTTCAATATTTCTGGAAATGAAAAATTTGTGTCAAATGTCAGTTTTTACTCAAAAAATTGTTTATTTTTGTCCGAATCTTCTGAAGGATAGGGTAGACTATAAACGTGACTATTTTGTGATGAAAAAAGGAAACTGGTGGTGAAAAGGTTGAACGATAATTCCTGTAATAGCGCGTCGAGTTGTCTTGGTATTTTGACGAACGGGAAACACATACATACAAGCACAAACACACAGAACAAATATCGACACGATATTTCAATTATCGAGAAGATATACATGTTAAAGATAACTCATTAATAAGTAATGTTATATGTTATTTTCGAATTATATAATAATGTGACAAAAATGCTATAAGAACATGAATATATTGTCATAATACAGCTGAAGATACCAAAACATTGCACATAAAATAATCATACAGAATGTAAAATATATTAGAAATGTTTTTTTGCAGATATTTAGATGACTTTCATTTTACTTGCTCAGCGTCCTTGTGGTTCATTCCTATAACCACATTGAAAAAAACATTGGATGGTCGGTTGTATATACACAGTAACGCAATTAGATATCTCTTTTGAATAATCATTTAGCTACACCAATTGCAATGCAGTTAATACAATTCAATGTTCAACGTGTTTGCCAATTACAACCTTACGATCTTTCTTGATGCAACAAATATTCAATAAAACAAAATGAGACACTACTTACAGATGTTTTCACATCACATATGTATGTGATATATGGTAGAGAAACAACCACACACTACTTACAGTGGTGTCGTCACATCACAATATATGACAGAGAAACAACCACACACTACTTACAGACTTTTTCACATCACTTATATATGAGATATATGGCAGAGAAACAACCACACACTACTTACAGTGGTGTCATCATATCACAATATATGAAAGAGAAACAACCATACACTACTTAAAGTGGTGTCATCACATCACAATATATGACAGAGAAACAACCACACACTACTTACAGACTTTTCACATCACATATATATGTGATATGTGACAGAGAAACAACCACACACTACTTACATACTTTTTCACATCACATATATATGTGACACATGACAGAGAAACAACCACACACTACTTACAGTGGTGTCGTCACATCACAATATATGACAGAGAAACAACCACACACTACTTACAGACTTTTTCAGACCACATATGCGTTACAGAAACAACCACACACTACCTTACACTGGTGTAATACCACATATGCGTTACAGAAACAACCACACACTACCATACACTGGTGTAATACCACATATGCGTTACAGAAACAACCACACACTACCATACACTGGTGTAATACCACATATGCGTTACAGAAACAACCACACACTACCTTACACTGGTGTAATACCACATATGCGTTACATAAACAACCACACACTACCATACACTGGTGTAATACCACATATGCGTTACAGAAACAACCACACACTACCTTACACTGGTGTAATACCACATATGCGTTACAAAAACAACCACACACTACCTTACACTGGTGTAATACCACATATGCGTTACAGAAACAACCACACACTACCTTACACTGGTGTAATACCACATATGCGTTACAGAAACAACCACACACTACCTCACACTGGTGTAATACCACGTATGCATTACAGAAACAACCACACACTACCTTACACTGGTGTAATACCACATATGCGTTACAGAAACAACCACACACTACCTTACACTGGTGTAATACCACATATGCGTTACAGAAACAACCACACACTACCTTACACTGGTGTAATACCACATATGCGTTACAGAAACAACCACACACTACCTTACACTGGTGTAATACCACATATGCGTTACAGAAACAACCACACACTACCATACACTGGTGTAATACCACATATGCGTTACAGAAACAACCACACACTACCTTACACTGGTGTAATACCACATATGCGTTACAGAAACAACCACACACAACCTTACACCGGTGTAATACCACATATGCATTACAGAAACAACCACACACTACCTCACACTGGTGTAATACCACATATGCGTTACAGAAACAACCACACACTACCTTACACTGGTGTAATACCACATATGCGTTACAAAAACAACCACACACTACCTTACACTGGTGTAATACCACATATGCGTTACAGAAACAACCACACACTACCTTACACTGGTGTAATACCACATATGCGTTACAGAAACAACCACACACTACCTCACACTGGTGTAATACCACGTATGCATTACAGAAACAACCACACACAACCTTACACCGGTGTAATACCACATATGCATTACAGAAATAACCACACACTACCTTACACTGGTGTAGTACCACATATGCGTTACAGAAACAACCACACACAACCTTACACTGGTATAATACCACATATGCGTTACAGAAACAACCACACACTACCTTACACTACGTTACTATCGTTACTGCAGATTACCCAAGGCTGTGGTTCACAGTTATTTTTTAATTTAAAAAGAACACTTTGAAACCACCATGTCAATTGCAAACTCTCTGATCTTTGTATCACGTGGCTGCTTGGCGTCACTGCGGTGGGTTACTTGGACGCGGATGTTCAAACACTCTTTTGAAACGGACGTCACTATGAATTCAGAAAGTAATTCGCGCTTCGCGAATAAAAGGCTGTACATATTAACACCTATTCATATCCTCTAATTTGAATTAGTATCTCCAACTATAAATATTTATTAGGGGCGGACCATTAGAAACTCTAGTGGCGATAGCAGAAAAAAAATTGCATTTTTTTTTCATTTTTGTACTATTTCTGTCCCAATGATCAATTGGCCGTAGTTTTTTTTTATCACTGCCGGTGTGAAATATTTTTCTGTTTTGACCCCTTCAATACTCTTTTCCATGACTTTCCTCCTATACATTATTTTCCAAATCTGCCCTGGAGTTGCTAATGGTCCAATCATAAAATTCATAAATGCACGGTACAATTATTTTTAATACGATGTGAGCGTTTTTAATGTAGCATAACCCCATAATAACTTGAATTACGGTCAAACACAGTGGTGGAACAACATTGAAATGGATTACCATAGCGATCAGTTCTGCCGATCAGGATAATTTCTCACCTACCTAGAAATGAATATGTTTTACTATTTAAACTGTAGTTACCATGATAATAGTACTTGTAATATTCAAAAAAAAAAAAATTTAAAGCGTTTTCTGTCATTAATATGGAGTCTATTTCCCGCTGACTATTTTTATATATATACACGTTCTTTAAAAACGTTCACTCCTTCTTGAAACTGGTTACAGTGTTTAATTTTATATTTATAAAATTAGTGCCCCAGCGGCTGGGAGGAAAATTGTAGCTGTCATTTGGTTGTCATTTGTCATTGTAAGTCGTTTATTTCAGTAACTCTCCAAACAATCCCATGAACGTTCCATGCAACTGTTAAGAATGATTGGCCTAGCTACTGAACGAATTAAATTTATGTCATCAAACTTATTGAATAAAATTTAGAAATATGAACAGCCTGTCTACATTCATGTGATGTATTGATATTATATAATTTTGCGTGTCACACAAAATAAACTGCTGCAAGTGGGCTCTCATGTCGACGTTCCTCATAAAGACGGACAGCGGCAGGTGGAATTCTCTGACGAGGCCACTCAAAAGGGCATGCAAAGCGAAATAAAAAGCCACCCGATTGTTGCCTTGTGAACGATGATTGCCTTATTTTTTGGACTATTTTAGAATTATCAAGATGACGCGGTCTTGCTTAAGAACTTATTTTCAAAAGAAGTAACGGAAGTGTTATATAATTTGTACATGACCTCTGACCTGTAAGCCAGTATATCGATAACACCTCTTTTATCGTCAGTCAATTCAATTAGCCTAAGTGCCAAGTCGATGGCCATCTCTAGTTTGGTATATTCTTCAATTAATAATGTTAATGTGTGCAGAAAATACAGTCAAGAAAAGGAATAATAGCTGATCTGATCAAGGACCATCTTTCAATAGACGTCGCGTTGAAGTGCTACGCGGAGACAGATGTGTGGTCCGTGAGCTGGTACCGAATTGTCTAGATTCTTGCTACGTAATATCGCAAATATTGTTTCTGATATTTTCCGGTTTCACTTCTAAATTGATATTTAATTGGGGAAACACATTCTCATTCATCTGGCGTTATTTGAGGACTTTCACCAGAACACGTTTTCCAATGATCGTATATGTACCATTTCGACGTCACACGTGGCTTGTAATCGCGGATATTCAATATGATGCACGGTCTCACCAGATCAAAGAGTAGGAACGGCTATGTTCGCGGTCGTATTTTATCTCCTCGGATGCAATGCAGACGCAGAGTGTCTCGTCCTATATTTGTCATCAGAAGCACTTCGTTTGAATGGTCAGATCACGCACAAACGGTGAGCTCATCTTTTGTAATTATAAGTCTCCTAACTATGCTGTCTGATGACCTAATAGATACCCCGTGTTACGTATATGGCGCTTAGATAGTTCAGCATTATCGTCATTATACTCGTCTAATCACTTTCTGTGTCGCCCAGTGCGTCCTTTTAAAACGAGTCGTCGCTTAATTATTCATGTACGCGCTCGCCTTTTTGATGATGAATGAAAGCTACAATATACGAGTTGACATGGTAACCTAGTGTATTGCCTCGTGCCATATGACCATCAATCGTGCTATAAGAACCTCATTTGTGTATACCCTGATTAATGCTATATTGCCCCCATCGATGCAATGCGCCGTGCATTATATGATCTGCATGTATGCATTGCGTATGCGTCGTGCTTATATGACCCTCATTAGGGCATATTACTAATTACACTTTTAATTGTGTTGCATTTTCCACTTGACTACATATCATGGAGTGATCGTGTCTTAGAGTAGAATGAATTAAATATCCTGGCTATAAAACATCTTCGAGATTATCTTATCTGGGTCAAGGTTCACCAATTTATATTTCTAGAAACAAGCACGATCTATCTATTTATAACCAATTATTGCGAGGTGTAATAAAACCCAATAGCAGTAAAAATCTGGGTATTATGTTTTTAAAAAAATATGGCTCCTCGTCACCCCTTACAATAACAGTATAATCCAAGATAAAACGTTGTGAGACATTTTCATATAGCAATGTGATATGAGCAACGATCTCTTGTGTTATAGAGAGGTTATGAACCGTACGCTCGGATATTTGGAAGCGGATATAAGACCCCTCTTCGCGTGATTAATTGTACCCATAGAGGTCTTATATCCGCCACCGAATGCCCTAGCTTGTCGTTTATAACTTCTAAATACACATCTAATTTTGTTGGAAAATTTAAATTGTCATAATTGTCGTTCCGCGTCGTGTTTGTTATGGGTCCCATGTGACGTTTACAGCGCGCATAAAACACGACAAGGTGACTTGGTGTTATAAACATTATTTATTTATTTATTTATTTATTTATTTATTTATTTATTTATTTATTTATTTATATATTTATTTATTTATTTATTTATTTATTTATTTATTAAATAATTAATTAATTAATTAGCTGTCATCTGATAACCTACCACTAGATGTTTGCTGTACCCATTGGTACGTGCTAGCTATCTTCTGACTTTGAGTTCTAGCTATCTTCTGATAATCTACTGGTAAGTGTTATCTGGTGTCTGATAGATAACCCACTGCTAAGTGCTAGTCATTCTCTGACAATCCAACTGTGAGTTCGAGCTATCTTCTTATAATCTACTGGTAAGTGTTAGCTGCCGTGTGATAAACTACTGGTAAGTGCTGGTTGTTCTCTGAAAACCCACTGGTAAATGCTAGTTATTCTCTGACAATCCAACTGTGAGTTCTAGATATCTTCTTATAATCTACTGGTAAGTGATAGCTGCCTATGATAAACTACTGGTAAGTGAAGGTTGTTCTCTGATAACCTACTGGTAAGTGCTAGTTATCCTCTGACAATCCAACTGTGAGTTCTAGCTATCTTCATATAATCCACTGGTAAGTGATAGCTGCCGTATGATAAACTACTTGTAAGTGCTGGTTGTTCTCTGATAACCCACTCGTAAATGCTAGTTATCTTCTGACAATCCAACTGTGAGTTCTAGCTATCTTCTTATAATCTACTGGTAAGTGCTGGTTGTTCTATGAAAACTCACTGGTAAGTGCTAGTTATCATCTGACAACCAAACTGTGAGTTCTAGCTATCTTCTTATAATCCACTGGTAAGTGATAGCTGCCGTGTGATAAACTACTGGTAAGTGCTGGTTGTTCTCTGAAAACCCACTGGTAAATGCTAGTTATCCTCTGACAATCCAACTGTGAGTTCTAGATATATTCTTATAATCTACTGGTAAGTGATAGTTGCCGTATGATAAACTACTGGTAAGTGCTGGTTGTTCTCTGAAAACCCACTGGTAAATGCTAGTTATCCTCTGACAATCCAACTGTGAGTTCTAGCTATCTTCTTATAATCTACTGGTAAGTGATATCTGTCGTATGATAAACTACAGGTAAGTGCTGGTTGTTCTCTGCAAACCGACTGGTAAGTGCTAGTTATCCTCTGACAATCTAAATGTGAGTTATAGCTATCTTCTTATATTCTACTGGTAAGTGATAGCTGCCGTGTGATAAACTACTGGTAAGTGCTGGTTGTTCTCTGAAAACCCACTGGTAAATGCTAGTTATCCTCTGACAATCCAACTGTGAGTTCTAGCTATATTCTTATAATCTACTGGTAAGTGATAGTTGCCGTATGATAAACTACTGGTAAGTGCTGGTTGTTCTCTGAAAACCCACTGGTAAATGCTAGTTATCCTCTGACAAACCAACTGTGAGTTCTAGCTATCTTCTTATATTCTACTGGTAAGTGATAGCTGCCGTGTGATAAACTACTGGTAAGTGCTGGTTGTTCTCTGAAAACCCACTGGTAAATGCTAGTTATCCTCTGACAATCCAACTATGAGTTCTAGCTATCTTCTTACATTCTACTGGTAAGTGATAGCTGTCGTATGTTAAACTACTGGTAAGTGTTAGTTATCCTCTGACAATCTAACTGTGAGTTCTAGCTATCTTCTTATAATCTACTGGATAGCTGCCGTATGATAAACTACTGGTAAATGCTGGTTGTTCTCTGATAACCCACCAGTAAGTGCTGGATATCCTCTGACAATCTAAATGTGAGTTTTAGCTTTCTTCTGATAACCTTCTGGTAAGTGCTGGTTGTTCTCTGATAAACCACCGGTAAGTGTTAGTTATCCTCTGACAGTCTAAATGTGAGTTTCTAGCTATCTTCTGATAACCTACTGGTAAGTGTTGGTTGTTCTCTGATAACCTACTGGTAAGTGTTAGTTATCCTCTGACAGTCTAAATGTGAGTTTCTAGCTATCTTCTGATAACCTACTGGTAAGTGCTTGTTGTTCTCTGATAAACCACCGGTAAGTGTTAGTTATCCTCTGACAGTCTAAATGTGAGTTTCTAGCTATCTTCTGATAACCTACTGGTAAGTGTTGGTTGTTCTCTGATAAACCACCGGTAAGTGTTAGTTATCCTCTGACAGTCTAAATGTGAGTTTCTAGCTATCTTCTGATAACCTACTGGTAAGTGTTGGTTGTTCTCTGAAAACCCACTGGTAAATGCTAGTTATCCTCTGACAATCCAACTGTGAGTTCTAGCTATCTTCTTATATTCTACTGGTAAGTGATAGCTGCTGTGTGATAAACTACTGGTAAGTGCTGGTTGTTCTCTGAAAACCCACTGGTAAATGCTAGTTATCCTCTGACAATCCAACTATGAGTTCTAGCTATCTTCTTACATTCTACTGGTAAGTGATAGCTGTCGTATGTTAAACTACTGGTAAGTGTTAGTTATCCTCTGACAATCTAACTGTGAGTTCTAGCTATCTTCTTATAATCTACTGGATAGCTGCCGTATGATAAACTACTGGTAAATGCTGGTTGTTCTCTGATAACCCACCAGTAAGTGCTGGATATCCTCTGACAGTCTAAATGTGAGTTTTAGCTTTCTTCTGATAACCTTCTGGTAAGTGCTGGTTGTTCTCTGATAAACCACCGGTAAGTGTTAGTTATCCTCTGACAGTCTAAATGTGAGTTTCTAGATATCTTCTGATAACCTACTGGTAAGTGTTGGTTGTTCTCTGATAAACCACCGGTAAGTGTTAGTTATCCTCTGACAGTCTAAATGTGAGTTTCTAGCTATCTTCTGATAACCTACTGGTAAGTGTTGGTTGTTCTCTGATAACACACTGGTAATTTATCGCCATCCTTTGATAATCCTGATCATATATGTGACTTAATTAATTATGCACACTCACAATTCCCAGAGATGCATTCTTGTCATGGGATAGTCATTTGGGAAACACATTGTCTGTCATGTGACCTAATTAATTATGCTTACTTCCAATTCACAATTTCCAGCGATGCACTGTGTAGCGGTATTTTAGTCAACAGTATGTAACCACGTACGGGTAGTGATATAGGTCACACATATGTCCTGTGACCTAATTAATTATGCTTACCCATAATTCCTAGAATTATATTGTGGGTAGAGATGTTTTACTAATAGATGAGTTATTTTGGGAAACACACGCATAATCGCAATTCCCAGAAATATATTGTGAGTAGAAATGTTGTCATCGATGTGTGGTCACATAGAGGTATATACAGATCGAATGGCAATGACATTCAGATAAAAGAAATAAGTAACACAACGCCTAGATGAAGTTGGCTCATTTGTATATTATAATTAGCAAGTATAGACAACACGTCCCAAACAGTGAAGTATGTGTGGATAAAATTGGCACATGCTGTCTCAATGATGACGTCTTGTGTTGGTACATCTGCATTCAAATTAGCTCAATCTTTGATTATGTCTGCATGACCTGCATTTTAAATATATCTAAACGATTTTCGAACGTGATAGCATTGGTAATTATTTATCCGCTGCTGTAACATTGTTTTAGGGAATCTGACAGCTAACATATGTAGAGTGGATGAAGTGGGTGTTATGGAAAGGATTGTATTAATATGATCAAATTATACTGTTTCTATTCTTTACAGGCAAAGCTTGGTGGATTTTACAAGCTGTTATTCAGATGGAAAGGTAGCGTCTACAAGCTACTTTGGAGAGAGGCGTTAGTATTCCTGTTCTCCTACGCAATAGTCAGTCTCGTCTATAGATTTGCTCTCAACGAAACACAGAAGACTAGCTTCGAGGCATTTTGTATTTATGCAGAAGAGTTCACGTCGATGACGCCTATAAGTTTCGTGTTGGGTTTTTATGTTTCTATTATTGTGCAACGTTGGTGGGACCAGTTTTTGTCTATTCCCTGGCCAGACAAGTTGGCTTACGATATTGCTGCTAACGTGCATGGGACAGATGAGGAGGCTCGGATGCTTCGTCGCACTATGATACGTTACATTAATCTAGGTGCCTTGCTTACCTACTGCACTGTGAGCAAATCTGTGAAAAAGAGATTTCCATCGCTGGATTACGTAGTCACTGCAGGTACGTCGCCTTCGTTTTCTCGTTGGAACATCCTTATTATTCATTGGTAATTTTCTACTTTATTTCATTTTACATTCACCGAATTAATTGATAAGTATCGTCGATATGCTGATACTGAAACACTGCTATGCCAGGCTAATGCTACGCTATGGTATGTTATAATATGCTACTCGATGATATCCTATGATGTGCCACGCTGTGCTATGCTATGCTATGCTATGCCATGCTATGCTATGCTACACTACGCTATGCTACGCTACGCTATGCTATGGTACGCTACGCTATGCTATGCTATATTTCGTTCCAAACTAAATTCCACGTGGCATTTTGTGTTATATATAGTTTTTTAATTTTGATATTCTATATATCGTTGCCTTGGCCCAATTCTGATAGCGGGAACAATACGGCGCTGCAATAACACACATGAACTTGCAATGAATATGTTTAGTGTTGGCGAATGATACTATTATGTTGCTAAACTTTACCCAGTTTTTGAGTGAAAAAGGGGGGTAATATATGAATATTTAGTTCGTTTTGACTGGCGTGTGTATTTGAGATTAGTACGGTACGAATACTGGTATTCTAAATTAGGAGCCTGTGTAGTGTTTCCTCTTTTTTTACTTTACGGCTTTTCAAAAAGTTATTTCATCCCGTCAACACTCATGAAGCAACACGACAATTCAGCTGCCACCCGCCTTTGCTTTGACCAGTGCGATTTAAGCTTCATTATTGATTCCGTTTTACTTCCTTACAAGCGGCCACTCATTGTCAACATAATGTGGGGCCAGGGATGTACAAAACTGCCGAATTGTTCTAGCAATTGGGTTGTACGTTGGCACCCGTGTCCCACAGTACATTTAGCAAATAACCATCCAAATATTATTGACGTATATTGACGTTACGCAGGTTACGTTACTGATCTTGCCAGATGTCTCATTCATTGTATTGTATACAGTTTTCGAGTGAAACAAAACCACCCATGACATCTAACACATCCAAACCTGACCGATTATGCATACCACCAAATATTAAAATCCACATAGCTGGGTGATATTCTTAAATAATAATAAAGTTTCCCATGAATAGCGCAACAAATTAAAATACCACGAAAGGAATAGATAAAACACGGCAAAACATTCATACACAATTTAAATACTAATTTATAAAAAAAACGTAAATATATTGTAATTAATAAATAAATTGTCAGGATAATTGCTTAAAAAAACGAGATATAAAAATATTTACACTCCCTACCGAACTAATTTCCAGTGAAACCTCGTTCGAAAACGTTGGCCATTGATAGGCGGTTCAATCGAAATCACTACAGAACATTGGCCTAGTTTGACGAGTGTGGATATGTTTAACAAAATTGTTGCCCATGTAACTTCATAGCCTTATATGCTAACACCCCTTTGTGAACCTCAATACATTGTAACACTGGAATTCATTCTAATTTATTGAATATAACTGCAGTAAATAGAAAATAGACACATCTAGGAAGGAATTATTCTTGGTGGACGCTTATGTTTTTTACGACCGTTACCCATATCAGATCACAGTCGTCGATCAATGGTACAACTAAAGCACTAGCTTAGACACATCGACTGCGGGTACCGAGTAACCTGGGAACCTTTCTGTATAATTTATCGATATGACTTATAAAATTTAACATATCTTTGAAATTGATATCTACTCTTGGCTACAGATACCCAAGTAACTAAACTATCTTTTTGGGGATAGGTCGTTTACATGCACTACGCACAACATACGTAGTTGTGAGTCCATAGCTCTTCTTGTGTCGGTCTTTAGTCTTTGTTATGGTATTTTAGTCATTTCTGGTATATTTCGTGTCATTAAGTTTCTTATTTTTGAACATTGTGATTTTTATCGACATAGAAGAGTTATCGTTTCTCTCATGGACTTGCGTGACACAAACGTGCGACGACATGTTCGTTGACGGGAGTATCAAACAAGCTATCAGAAATACCTTCTCCAGTGACGCCATATTGTCCGAGTTCGACCTGAAGAAAATGGTTGCCACCGGATTTGTGGTCCGGATTACTATATCCCGTGAAAAAGAATATCAAACTAATCGTTTTTATCACAAGTTCGGCTTTGGTAAGAGTTTAATGAACATGATATTATCGATTGGCGGTAGCTTTGACGGTGTTCCGCGTAGAAACATTGTCCTTTTGTCGACTTTTATTTGCGATGCCAATTGGCGTCGCACGTTTGTATTGCGCAAGTCTCTGGGAAGAACCATAGCTCTTCTGTGTCAATAACAATCCCATTATATGTATATACTAAATTTAATCAGCATTTAAACACAAGCTGTTCTCAGTTATCCAGTCGGAGATGTACGTCACGCGACACGACAACCTGTAAATCAGTGACATGAAATATAGTGTCGTCTGCAAATGTGTTCAATGTTGACAAATTGATAAATAAAATAAATACAATGGCCCAAGTTTCAACTCTTGTGGGACCACTTTATTAATACCAAGTTATTCGAACACTTCAATAATACACATTTTATTTCTGCTTTCAAGATAAGAGTTGAACCACTTGAGTGTAATGTCAGCTAGTCCGTGGCATTTGAGCTTTTGTAGTAATATCGAGTGGTTCACACTTATCGAATGCTTTCCGTAAATCTATCATAACAGCAATATTATATTTACCGTTGTTGATATTCTTAAGAATTTCATTATACAACTTAGCAAGTTTACAACAATTGCAATTATTTTACTACATAACGGATGCACTGAAATGGTTCTATAATTGTTCACATTATTTTTCGGGTCACCAGATTTGAATATTGGCATAACTTTGGCAATCTTCCATTCAATCGACACAGATCTGGATTTCAAAATAAGAGTAGAATAAATCGCAGAGGCACTAAATTTTAATATTTTGACACTGATTCCATCAAGCACTGTCGCTTTAGTATCGGACATAATCACAATTTCTTTGTATCGATCCGTTTGTTGAACTGAGAAACATTGATTAGGAATACTGTTGCAGTTGGTAATGTTGTAATGTGTACCAATATTTACAAAAAATTGTATTGTAAATTTTAATTTGATCTGTTACTTCCTCATATGTATTTTAAGTCCATTTTTAAGCGTAAAGTCTTTGTTAGCTCTACATTAAAGCCCAGAATTGTAGTATCATCATCAATTTTTAAAGATAGATTTAAGATATGTGTTGGATAGTTTTGCTTAGGAAAGATCATTCTGTGCTTTCCCTTCTGCCAAAATCAATAACTCTGAGATACGGGATTTAGTACCTTCAACGGAAAAATGCAGATGAGAAAGACAGTTTGATATCATGTTCTAGAGTTTCTTAGTTTGGTGTCGCAGTTATTTAAGTTTCAGTGTTTTAATTAACACATACATCAGCATACCACGGCGGTAACCCAAGTCGCAGTTTAATGTGTAATACGTGATCATACATTTCTAAGTTAGGAGATTTTACAATATTTCTGTACACCGATTTATGCTACCAGTCATTGACAAATCCGTCCAAGGTATAGCCACAAGCTTGTCTGATAAATTTGTTGTCAGTATAATATAATCTCCCAAGATGACATATGGGTAGCCAGTGCTTGAATCCTTTTCTTCATTTTCGGCCTATAACCAGTAAATAGTTAGGTTGTAGTAACATTTTAACTCATATTTGTTGACATTTTGATTCAAGATGCATCATTTGTTTTTTGACAAGGGAATTAATGGCACCGATACCATCCCTTGATTCACCTGGATTGTCATTAGTGAAAGTCATTAGGCAGTTCATGATCACGCCGATTATACACTAATCATATATTACATTTAAACACATCTACCAGTATGTATGAAATATACATGATAGAATTGCCCAAATACTTTAGGTTTGGTTTGGGATTGTTCACCCATCAACATGGAACATGAGCAAGGATTACTTTGTTATTTTTATTTATTTGAATCAGGGGCTCACTATTTGAATAAATAAATAAATGAATAAATGAATGAATGAATGAATGAATGAATGAATGAATGAATGAATGAATGAATGAATGAATGAATGAATGAATGAATGAATAAATAAATAAATAAATAAATAAATAAATAAATAAATAAATAAATAAATAAATAAATAAATAAATAAATAAATAAATAAATAAATAAATAAATAAATAAATAAATGTTAGAACTTACAAATTTGGAAAGAAATTTAGTCAAATGTAAATAACAGTAAGAAACTTTGTCTGGACTCCATGGTACTGATACAAATAATATCATTATTTGTTTATTTTGTTCTAAATCTGGGTAAAGATTGTGGTATTAGACCTTCATGAGACATGTGAGGTTTACCATACAGATAAGTCAGTATGCCAGATATATATAGGTTATATGTCTATATTAATTGTACATGAACATTTTGCTGATATCACACAAAACAACTTGTCACAGATGTAGCGCTACTATTCAATTTAAGTCATGGCAAAATTTTAAGATCTAGCAAGACTCCCCGAGTCAATACAGATCTCATTACGTTACCACTAAAATATAGCCTGTCAAACCAACTAGCTACCCCCCCCAAAAAAACACAGAGTATAAAGATACATGTAGATCTTCTTCAGTGAATGTGTACAGTAGTCTTTTGCAAATACAAAATAGAACTATTGTACACGTTTTGTACGTCACTACTGTTTTATGACAAGGCGTAACACAAGATTATATACGATTGGTAGACTCTTTGCAATATAGTTGCATCGGATTAAAGACACATCATTTATAGTGTTGGAACACATTCACTTTCCAGCTGTTTTATAAAAGTTGCACGATCACAACTTTTATCTTCTTACTTGCGAATCTAGTCAGGGCCGTGCTGGCATTACATTACTGCTTTATGTTTCAGAAGCCGACCTTTTAACCTTGATGATGAAAGCTCGCTTGCACAACAAACAAAGCATGACATCAGTCACATGCCAATATCTCATAACACAACATATTACTAGATATTTCAACTTGATTACCTGCCAACATTCTACCCTATTCACCTCTCTCTGGTTTGCGAGGCACATGGTCAAGTTTAATTTTGCATAAACGCGCATTTGTTACAGCATATTGAAAAAAACACACTTTGAGCGAGGCAGTAATTACATATATGAAAATTTAAGTAATTGTACATCACTTTCAAAACTATGAATTTACTTGATGTCATATTGAAATAACTCCCAGTATGTGATCAACAACAAGCCTGTTTATCTGAATGTGGCTTTGTTTTTAAGATTAAACGTGACACATTTACAGACCACATAACTTCCATATGCCGTCGTCAGCAACCTGACCAACATTAACCTGTATACAATTGGTGATGATAATTACTATCTAGACATACAGACATTTGTGAGTGGTATATCCATAACTCAACAGCAAAAACAAACATATTCACATTCGGGTTTTGACAGACCATTATCAGCATCTTTCTTTTTCGTTTTAAGAACGCGATTTTAATTTTTTTCACACGTCACATTACTATAACTATAATAGTGTTGACATTCTGTAATTTATGGCAGGTTTCATGACAGAGGAAGAGAAACGAGTGTATTTAGAAATACCTTCCGATCACCCCAAGCATTGGTTACCGTGTGCTTGGTTTATCAATCTTGTTAGGAAAGCTGTGGATGACAACCGAATCAAATCGGCACCCGCGGCTAAAACGATAATTGATGTGAGTTTATATCAAATATTCTGTTTTAATATTCGCCATTGTGGTATATATATATATATATATATATATATATATAAGATTCCATCAATGTCATTAATCTGATAACACTAAACACCGATACAACAAAATTTCTCACGTTATCAAAGGGAATAAATATCTACTTCAGGGGCATCGTCAAGCTGCCATATTTATTATTTGCACCATAAAACAATGATTTCAGACAATCGTACAAAATACCCATTCATGTATTGAGCGAATAATTCAATTAACAATTCACATTTTCAATATTTTCTAGGATTTGAATCAATTCCACGACAATTGCGATGACTTGTATGGTTTTGATTGGGTAACGATACCATTGGTGTACACACAGGTAAGCAACTGTTATGAGGACAGTTTGGCATCATATTCTAGAGTTTCTTATTTTGGAGTCTTTAGTTCTATACGCGTCAGTGTTGTAATTAACATATACATCAGCATACCACGGTGGTAACCCAAGTCGCAGTTTAATTTGTAATACGTGATCATTAATTGTTCCAGTAAGGAGATCTTACAATATTTCTGTACACCGATTAATGTAGGATTGGCAGTATGTGCTGTATGAACAGCATCTGCCCTTGCCAAACCAAGAGCCTCAACCTACTACCAACGTATATTTCATACCTGTTTTTCAATATGAGAATTGTCATGCATAAATTCCATAGCACTGAACGAAGGTTTGTTGGAAGATTATGAATTTCAATAAAATATATAAAATATATTTCCAATAAATTCATTTTACACATTCTAAATTCCCAGTAGAAATATTGTTGGCTTTACCAACATTGATAAGTTTGACAATTAAGATTTATTAAAACGCATTTCACACATATACACACACATTTTTTAATTATATTAATTGTCCTCAGATATATCTGGCTACAGGTATAATTTCCAAGTTACAATTGGATGTACTAAAACATCTGATTCAATGGAAAGTGCTCCTACTTCATATAATGTGCCTATATGATGAGTGAGACGTTTTGCGCTATTTGCCCTAATATTACAGTAAATTAGTGGAATGAATTTCCAGTTTTGTCACTGAAATAGTGAAAATGTAATAGTGTTTGTGAGTGTGAGAAGAACTGGTACTATTTTTAAGAATGGGTAGTACTGGTAATGTACAGAATATAGTCAATGTGTAATGAAATAGACAGCATTAACAATATTAGTGAAGTATGGGAATTACTATTAATGCACTGACTTTACACTGAAGTGTAAGTAGCACGAGAACTGTGGGAATATACTAGCAACTTATGGGCATGTGGGTATCTCACATCGTGTATGTATGAAGTACTTATCAATGCCACGAATTAGCATTTGCGAAAATCTCAGACTACTACTGCTGCACACAAATGAATGTATATAATTTGTTTCATTTTACAGGTTGTGACCATTGCTGTTTATACCTTCTTTTGTGCCTGTTTGTTTGGTAGGCAGTATCTCCAGCTCGGGCGTAAATCGGAACAGATGCCAGATGGAATTGATTATCCGAGTTCAGCTGATATACAGCGTTATAATGTAGATTACTATTTCCCAGCCTTTACTATGCTACAGTTTTTGTTTTACTTTGGGTGGCTTAAGGTAAGTAAGTTCATCATCGTCTTTGCATGGACAGGTGTAAATTTGTTCCTTTATGCTGACCCAGTAACATTTTTGAAATTATATATATGCTTATGTATTTGCCACACATTCAGTATATTTCGTTTTTTTTTCTTAACAGAAATGCATTACCAGTTTTAAATAAATAAATAAATAAATAAATATTAATAAATACCACTTTTAACACATTAGCCACGATTTATATATGCTGAACAGTGCCAACAAGAAATAATAAAAGCAGCAAGGCAGACAGGAAGCAACCCTATCAAATATCGCGTGACAATTGTATTTTGCTTGTAGCAAGCTCGTATTAATATTAATAGGATATAGCATTTACCCACGAGCAAAGGCGTTTTATGAAAAACGCATTCCACAGAATAAAAAGTTTTACAAGAAAAAAATTGCCCCGGGGGTGTTTACTCCGTTTGTGTATAAAATTACTTCATTAATTGTTCATTAGTTTTCTCATTCAATTGAGTTCATAATACGGGCAAGTATTGGCTGCATTCGTTTTGTCATTAAACATTAAAATCATTGGAAAGACTTATTGAAATTTTGTTTTCAAGATCTGTTCAGTCAAGATTATTTTGTGAACAATAGTCTCAAATTCTGTGTTTGGGATTACTTCTTTCCAGCTCCCTTTGAATTATTTCAAAAACAGTTCCCCAAATGGCATAATAAACTTTTGATAAAACTATGAAACCAGTCAAAATCTGGGCTTCTACTGTATTCGACCACATCGAGTGTTAGATTACTTCCTGGCTGACATGTGTTGCGGTATATAAATGGAAATAAAAGCGAACGGTCGCTGCAAATATATGTTTTTGCTTTGTTATCTTCGAATCAGCACATTGCAATTTGCGGGTGGTGTACTGAGTTATATTACGTCTCTCAGGGTTAAGAAAATTACGAGTTGACCTTTCACCTTTCACTTAGTCATCGGTACGTGAGTGAATTCTAGCGGCATTGGATTTGTGTTGGTATACGAGTATTTTCTCCAACTCGATCTCAACGTTTGCTTGTTCGTTCTGAATATTTTCAACAAAAATGTTGTAAAATTTCCTAATTTATTTCTTAGTATACTAGTATGTCGGTGATATCTAGCTGACTTTTGTGTAGGTTTCAAAAAAAGTTGAGGCTGCAACTGGTTTACTTTCCACTCAAAAACACTAGATGTTATCATATCGCCAACCTTTTTTTATATATCATCTTTCAGAAGGCTAGTGTCGAGTTTATTGAAATGCCCGTTTTAGAATAACTGCCCTATGTCGCATGTTTGATAAAATTAGTAGGGTCTTTTCAAATCTTTCAAATGTAATACCATGACTTGTGACCCTAATCATACTTCCATAATTATTGTTTTAAGTGCATCATCGCCTTGTGCACTGCATTTTACTAAGGCAAGAAGGCTTTTCACTTTTGCACCGTGTTACACTCATATCAGGAGAAAAGTGTGTATTTGCTGAGATATGACTCGATAACGCTATTTTTTCCCATAAGCCTTTGCGTCTTTCCCTCCATTATGATGGCCGATTTACTACGCAGGATATAGATCCCATCCAAAACGTTTGATACTAATCGTTCGTAGACATATTGCACGGAATGTTTAAATCATAAAGGTTCATTTTTAGGTAAGGTACGTTGGGTCAATTGCATACGAAACTCCAAGTAGTGTTGTAAAACACTCGAACAATCACACAGCAAATGAAATGTTGCCGTCATTTCTGAATATTTACAATAATTTACATTTTTCAACCGTCATTTGAAATTATAAAAGATCTATATTTCATTCATATAAAACACGCCTATGGCTAAATGAAATTCAGCAAGTGCTTCAGGTCAATAACCTCATGGGCCTCAGCCTCAATCTGTATGTATGCATATAGTAGGTATTATTAATCAATTCAGCATTAATATATACATATTCTAATATATAAAAACAGGTTGAAGGTTTCTCTAGCACAGGCAAAGTTCACTGTTTTTTAACTTATTCTTTCATACCACAAATGCAAGATTTTGTGGATTTGTTAAGTGTCCATCCTCAATATTCATTTTGTGTTGTAAATTCAGCTGATTTGTTATGTATTTGTTTACACCAAAGGTAGCTGAAAATCTCATGAATCCATTCGGTGAAGATGACGACGATTTTGAGATGAACTGGGTAGTGGACAGAAACTTACAGGTATATAGTAAACATATATTCACATTCTGATTCGCATGTTGTAATAGCAAAATAGGGATCCAAGCGATTTGTCATTTCAAGACGCCGTCCATCAACTTTCAGGGGTATTCGTTTTGGGGACAACAATCATAAATCAATCCGTATAAGAAATTACATTTGGGTCATTCGAGTATACAAAAATAATTTTACCCGAGTTCGGTACTTACGAACTAATAACTCAATTGTTTCAATATATTAAGTACAACATAAAATAATAATAAAACCTATTCTAGTACATATGGAATATGTCATCAAATATTATAAAATATGTTATCGGATCGATTACCTGTAGAATTTAGCTGCACTCCCTTAACTATAAACAAATATTTAAAAAAATTAACAAACATTTCTAAAAAAACGAACAAGAAACACGCTTTTACCATTTTTTCAAAGTGATATAGGATATAAGGTTCCATTTTGATTATTATTCCGCCACAAAAACTCCATTAACACATACTAGTCTTTCAAAAAGTTAAGAAAGACACAAAAACTGATCAGCAAAAGCAGAAGGTGTTTAAACCTTTAAACCTGCGATGTTCATCATATGGGTTTGAAGAAATTAACTAAAGTGCTCATTTCATAGGGCAGTTGAATTAATTGCTATATCGTGCCGTCTTTTTTACCTGTGTCTTAAATGTCCTAGCTATCGTTAACATGTACTGTACAATGTTATTGTAAACCAAACAAGGCTTATTTTGTCACGTAGTTTCAGCGTTCAATGTCGTTTTGTCACTTTCATTGCTTTTCGCACCTCAAAATAAATTGTTACTCGTATTTACAATAAAAAATAAACAAGTGCAGCAAATGGCCGTTCGTGTCAGCAATTTTTTCTCCCGTCATTCGCCCAAACACCAAATCAATTCAAATCGTTTTCGCGAATGTACCATTTCTAGTTACAAAATTGTACCAATTTGGATATCAAGTTATGATTTATAGTACAAATCCGATTGCATTCTATATATTATGCCATCATTATAATTGCCCGATTACGTCGCTCTGATTGGACGAGGGCAGATATTTAGACGGTATTTCACGTTTATTCTTGATTAAGAGAATGCCTAGCACACAACTGCGAGTAAATACTGCTGTGGACCGACATCAATAAAACAATATATATGAAATATAACAGTCAACTTCGGCATTTCAGGACTTCAGTGTAAAGCACAGTTATAGCCTAATTGCTCACATATATAGACGTAAGTGGCGATTTTTAAATTCATAGAAGCGTTACGTATGGACTCAATGTATTAAAACTGATATTGTTATGCATTACAGGTGAGCTATTTGATCGTGGATCACATCTATAATCTACAAATGCCATTGGTCAAGGATATACATTACGACATAATGGAGCCTGAGATACCACATACAGAATTTTCGTTTAAAACCAAAACAGAGCCGTGGATGGGTTCCGCTTTTAGAGTCAGGTATGTAATCCATTTAACTGCACATGATAAAATGTATGTATGAACGTGTAACTGTCGCATATTACATTAAAGTAAAGGCAAATGTCTATTAATGTCGGATAACACTATATTTTTTTTATACAGGATGTCCAAGTCTGACATGTCGATTTCAACTGAGGGAAACAGGAGAAAAAACAGCAGGAGGGACTACGATGATGATAATTATGCCCGTAGACGAACAAACTCAGCGCTACATTCAGAAATGCAAAAAGATGAAGAGATTGGTCAGTGTGACGAATTCATTAAAAAAGATTCGCCTGCATCACCGTCACGCAGACATTCAAACGAAATGCTTTCGGATGCTATGGAGACGGAACCATGTCGCCGATCGCCTACCAGCGGTGATAGCCCTAGGAAAACTCTTACTGACTTTGCACTATTTGAAGAAGAAAAACAACCCCCGCGTTCCTGTACCGTAACGTCACTCTGAAATTGAATTGACTTTATGAAGGATTGATTGATGCGTTATCCAATCACTTCGCTCTACACATGGAACTGAATTTTCACCGTAGTTATAAGCAACTGTTCGCTTTGCATAAGCATTTGCGCTACTGTAAATACAGCGTTGAAGTGTCTTTAACAACATTTAATTCTTTAAAAATTATTGCATTGTGCCTTGGTGGGAAGCGTCGCCCCTGTAGTATGCCGAGCATCTACCTGCTTATCACTGTTGCCCGTGAAGAGTAGTATCACATATGTTGTAAATGTAAGGCAGGCTAGTAGCTGTTAGTGTGTGCATGAGTGTCGGGGAGGGGGTAAACTTGCTGCCCAGAAGGTTAGCATGACAAGCAATGGCTAATTGTGGAGGGTAGAGGGCATCGTCATCTTTGATGTTTTACAAGTTAGTAGGTGTTTGAGTGACAGCCCCCTTTGTTGTCTAGGAACGGGCAGTGTCATTTATGTATGACAAGGATGTAGCTGCTTATTGAGGTAGCATTGCTGCCATGGAGGACGATTCGACTGAAAAGTACACAATCTTGAAAAACATCGCGTAATTAGAAATAAATATTCGAAACATTGCGCGATTGTATATTTATTGGGAATATCTACAACCTATTGCGTACGTTAAAACAAATGCACTATATAACACAGGGACATGTAACTAGTATTTTATTTTTTCTAAACTTAATCACAATAATAATTTTCAAATGACATAATTTAATGTAATTTCTGTTTATCTACTATGAGATCTCGTAATGCACGTGGTTGAGTTTAGATGCGCGATCTGTTGTTTTAATCGACCAATACAGTTAATCGATCAACATGTGTCAATGGGAAGATTAGGAAAGTTGAAAACGAGTGTAGTCGTGTCACGTGACAGCATTTGTCCTCAATCAAATAGAAATTATGTCAGCTAGACGTGATATAATATATTGACCAGCAATATTGTGTTGTGTGATCTGTCACGTTCATTGTGTTTCTGTTTTTTTTTACCTGTTTAGAATGTTTGAACACGTATCGAACAACATCTATCTCCGTCGATACGTGATTATGTCTACAAATGAAAACAAGTCATGTCTTGTCATGTATGTGTTTCATAAGAGTAGACCTCGGGCAATGTTATCCTGTGATTATTTATTTGCTTCGTTACATCACGCTGACGTCATAGATTTTTTTGTTATATGTTGCCTATACTTTTGAACTTTCTAACTACTTTATTTTTTCCAAAGATTCGCACGGTACTTTGCTGCCATGGTAATGATTATGCGTTTATTTAACAATTCGTACTCGCGGTGTAAATAATGTTAAAACTGCGAAAAGATGTGTTTTCACATTTGTTTAAATACATTTACAGTATCAAAATGTCAATGTCAAGTTTGCCAATGAAACAATGTGCACTTTTTGATAGTTTAACTATACTCTAGGAAAAGCAAATTAACGCGTTTGTCGCCAAGATATTGATATCACTTTTGTGTTCTATGCATATTTTTAAAGAATCACAATCATGTGTGTATTGCCGTACTAACATTATTTTTTATGTCACGTCTTCCTTCTTCTACACCTCTATATGGCATATTATTTTACAAGAGCTATTCCCATCAATCATTTTATTCACTAACTGATATTAATGCAAAAGATAAAAATGATAAAAACTTCTAGAAATTGTATAGACACCTAACCTGTTTTCAGTCATCTGACACAAACCCATAGGCACATGAATTGTTGCCATGGTTTTTTCCTATATATATAGGTTTATTTATTTTGTAAACAACGTTTTATTTACACTATTAATACGTATTTTATTTGTGACTATCTCAGCGACAAAATCTTATGCACGATGTGCACGTTTCAGGTACTTGCGTGATATTTTTATGCATTTGACATAAACTTGAATTTACAACATTGTTCATTGTGGCAATAATTTCAGTCTCATTCATTGTGTTCGACAGGCATTCCACCAGAGCTAGTGTATTACCACAAAAGCCGTAGCGGGCGCCATCATTATGCAAAAGTAACCGCCGTAGTTGGCGCTGTATACTCTATGTCAAACTCATCACCGCAATGTATTATAATATACTGAAACCCAGAAAAAAAACATTAAATAAACTGTCTTTCATTTCAAATCTCAATTTGTTTTATTGCAATATTTATATATCCAATATTTTGAATATTCAAGCCTCGACGTTTTTTTTTACCCAAGAATGGAGGAGAGACAGCCGTACAGCCAAATAGTTTGCTTCTAATATAGTGTAGATCGAACCAGCATGCACATAGTAGTATTTATGCTGGAACATTTTGTTGACATCTGTAATCATAAATAATTGAAATCCAATTATTGAATACCACCTTCATAAATATCAGGTTATGACTCATTGCACATACCTGACTAATTTAAAGTAGACCTGTATTTAGTAGTGGGATACTTTTCTCTTTAAACAATTAATATTTCGGTATGACCCCTCACAAAAAATAGACAACACCTGGGGCGTTTTTCACATTCAATAATATGCATAGTGTTCTTCAAGAGGGCTTTAATCAATCTTGGACTATACATGTGAGGGCGCTGCGCATTTTAATCATTGTTATTACCACCACTAGCAAATTACTACTACTATTTGAATATTGTTAGGTGTTGTCTAAAATAGGCAAATATAGGTTTAATCTCAGCGATTTTCGCCCTCAACATTGATTCATTGGTAGAACAAATTACACAATTCATTACTTTTCTCTGTGCAGATAAACACAGAGAATAGTCCATCGCACATATTGCGCACTTTCAGTAGTGCTAACGAAGCTGAGCGTTTATATTTGCTCTAACAATTTCTTAAGTTCTATGTCCCTTTGGTGACAGATATTGGAGTAAAAGCAAGAAGTAATTTATGTGTGGTTATTGTCTTTGGAGAAAGTATCGACAAAATCACATTATCTCCAAGCCTGAGCTACCTGGGCATTATATTAAACCAGCATAGGAAATCGCCAAATACTCTTCACATTTGTGATACATGCGTAATCTCTATTTTTGCGTAGATGATCTACATGAGAAGTGTCATTCCTGTGGCCGTGATTATGCCCTTGTGGTTTGGCGAGGAGGCGCCGTGGGGTTTGCATTGATTGGAATTCACATGCCTGAAGAGTTGACAATTGATGACGACAAACAGGTACCTTGGTTGCAAAAGGGAATTCTAAACGTGTACTAGCCAATCATAGAGCCTATAGCGCCAGCCATCACAATGGATTTTATTATTCGACATATTATTTATCATGTATATGCTGTGCTAAATATAAACCTGTTGCAAACTGTACGGGATCCGTACGTGTTACTGCTCACGTTTGACTTCGGACTTGCATTGATCTGCATAGAGTCTGTTCCAATGTGAACAGAACATGTCCCAGCTGGTGAATCCCAGTATGTGGCAGCACCAACTAATACACTAAACACAGGCGATCACGTTCTTGACTGAAAATACATGTACAAACACTCCTACAGTATAATAAAATTTAACATGAAATAATTGTATGAAATAAGAAGCTATTTAACAAACTACTCAGTCTTTGTACCGATCAACACGAACACTAGAGGGCGCGGTTAACACAAAAATGACGTGAAAGTCTCAGTGCACCGAGTCAGCTACACAGTATGAACCCATTGACGATTCCTTCAACTCACAAGCCAAGGGTTAGAAAGCCCATCAAATCATTTATAGGTGTTTCCTACCAAGAGATGAATGACTCGATCCCTATAGAGACAGTGGCTTATGTGATTGCTCCCTCCGCTCACTTCTGGCCAGGAGGTAGTATCGAGCACACATTCCTTGACATTGGCAGCAAAAAATCACAATGCACTGCTTTGAGGGTATACACTTCCGGTATTAATCTATGTCAGAACACATTACTACCAAGCAGTTCGCAGTAGACGGCATGCCATACCAGTTCTGAGTATTTCTGTTTGGTGTGCAAGTCTGGTTTCATCATCACTTATTAGAGAAAACACGCGATGTAGACACATCCTATTACAGTATATTTTACTATAATAGGATGTGTCTACATCGCGCGTTAAATTTGCATATAACATTAGCGCGTAACAAAGTTGCGATAAAGAAAAGCAAAGATCAGTGATTACTCGAAATCGATACCGGGGGGGGGGGGTAAAAGAAAAGTTATATAACATTTTATTATTTAGTAATTTATTAAAATACATAAGTTTGTCCAACTATCTGTGGGTAGAGCATGTTCAGAATAAAGTCTTGTTCCAATGTGTTATCAGTGCGGCCCTTGAACCTGATGATTTATAAAAGGATTGTTAAGTGTGGAAATTGTTATCATTGGTTTAGTTGTTGCAGGTTTTTTGATATGTTTTATTCATTACTGTGTTCAAATGATAATAAGAATTTCTTAATTTCCGTGCTACTGTATCCACGTTTTATTAGTTTGTTGCGACACATGTTCCATTTTGTAATAAAGTAGGGTGAAT
This sequence comes from Saccoglossus kowalevskii, assembly GCF_978046115.1. Lineage (NCBI taxonomy): Eukaryota > Metazoa > Hemichordata > Enteropneusta > Harrimaniidae > Saccoglossus > Saccoglossus kowalevskii. The sequence continues at coordinate 27,789,258 of NC_140642.1, read as the reverse complement.
TATTACTTGTCCTCGTGTAGCGAATTGTTTCGCTATTCATGAACCCCTTGAAGACATGATCCTGACTAGAACGGTGTTCTATTCAAATATGTTAACGTGTCTGTTCCCTTGGTATGACGACATGTCCACGGTGTGCAATGTCATAAATCGATAGGTGGCATTTGCATGTATTGTAGATTTGGTGGATTTAATTTATGAAAGCTGTTCTATGTTGGAGCCGGTGTAGACCATAAATATGTCGTTTCTGAACGTAACCACGTATGTATGTGTTCCTGTATCCAAATTAATGTTTTAAATTACATGGAGTGGGATGTTAGCAATATCTCTGGGTGACCCCATGCTACAATCAAATGAACATGTGTAGTGTTCGTTCGTTTGAGTATATTCGTAAGCAAATGTTCGATATAGCTGGTTGGAATTAGGTCAATAAATTGTGTGCATTGTCGGTAGCAGGTTACCTGTAAATCACGCCTAGTTTCAATCTTTGCCAAACCAGTATTTCTACAAACATCGATGTACAATGGGTTAATTTGATGGGCTTAGTGCATGAAGCGGATATTGAATTATAAACGTACATTGAATTAACGTACTCTGCTACGGCTACACATTACATTGAAAATTTGGTAAGATTGGAATCCAATCAAAGAACAGCCTGAATCGATTTTTTAATTGTGTTGAATTGTATTCAGTGTGAAAACAAAATCATTAATGTGTTTTCCAATGTTTAAATGAAGTCTTGAAGAGTTACTATTTAATGTGATATCTAACGGTCTGACGTGTACCTTTTTTAATGTACATTTTGTAGGTTAGCATGTACAAGGATCCATATCGGAGCCAGGGTGATTTTGCTCAATGTAATGTCGTGTATTAATAGACGTTATACATATCTGGTTATCTGTATCGCTAATTTGCTGAACACTGGGAGGGGGGGGGATTAATTACTTTGGTAAAAAGAGAGCACTGCGATCCCGACCTTAACTTTATTTATTGTTGGATAGCTCAAAATCTCTATAGATGTGTGATATTGTCCTTATGGGCAGTCAACGTGTGTAAACTATTGCACTGTGAATGCACTAATCTAATTGGCTAATAAGATTATGAGGTGTACACATATACGCAATATTACATCGTTAATCAAGCATTCGTGTTTTGTCATAAATTTTAAAATAAATATTGCTGCTAGTTACAATTATCCAGTTACAAACAGCATATAGCGTAACCTGATCTATCTGATTAATTACTCAAAAGCTGCAATACATCAGAGCTGTCTGTATGTCGTGTCACTAATTACTTACGGCGCATCAGTCGACAGGGACTATATATGTATGTATGTATGTTTAGTGAATGATAGTAAATAAGAACAGCTGTTATAGTTCCCAGCAAAGTTAATATAGAAGAATATGTTGGCAGGTTAATTCGTCGGGATACAACATATCTTCAAGGCTTATATGGGAATATATTTAAAGGCGATGTAAAAAGCCAAAAGAATGGTGGTCGTATATAGAGAGCCGATTGTGTCACGGTATTTTGAGTCTATTGTGTCACGATATCTTGAGATTACATTATGTCAAGATTTCTTGAGATTAGATTGTGTCACGATGTCTTGACAGCGAATTGCGTCAGGATATGTTGATAGCGGACTGTGTCAAGATAAGTTGATAGCGGATTGTGTCAAAATGTGTTGATAATAGATTGTGCCAAGATATGTTGATAGCGGAGTGTGTCAAGATATGGTGATAATGGATTGTATCCAAATATGTTGATAATGGATTGTGTCAAGATATAGTGATAATGGATTGTGTCAGGATATAATGATAGCGGACTGCTTCAAGATATGTTGATAATGGATTGTGTCAAGATATGTTGATAGCGGATTATGTCAAGATATGGTGATAATGGACTGTACCAAGATATGTTGATAGCGGATTGTGTCAAAATATGGTGATAATGGATTGTGCCAAGATATGTTGATGGCGGATTGTGTCAAAATATGGTGATAATGGATTGTGCCAAGATATGTTATAGCTGATTGTGTCAAAATATGTTGATAATGGATTGTGCCAAGATATGTCATAGCGGATCGTGTCAAAATAAGTTGATAATGGATTGTGTCAAGATATGTTGATGGCGGATTGTGTCAAAATATGGTGATAATGGATTGTGCCAAGATATGTTATAGCTGATTGTGTCAAAATATGTTGATAATGGATTGTGCCAAGATATGTCATAGCGGATCGTGTCAAAATATGTTGATAATGGATTGTGTCAGGATATGTTGATAGCGGACTGAGTCAAGATATGTGAATAATGGATTGTGTCAAGATATGTTGATGGCGGATTGTGTCAAAATATGTTGATAATGATTGTGCTAGGATATGTTGATAGCGGATTGTGTCAAAATATGTTGATAATGGATTGTGTCAGGATATGTTGATAGCGGATTGTGTCAAAATAAGGTGAGAATGGATTGTGTCAAGATATGTTTATAGCGGACTGTGTCAAAATATGTTGATAATGGATTGTGTCAAGATTTGGTGATAATTAATTGTGCCAAGATATGTTGATGGCGGAATGTGTCAAAATATGTTGATAATGGATTGTGTCAGAATATGTTGATATCGGATTGTGCTAAAATATGTTGATAATGGATTGTGTCAGGATATGTTAATAGCAGATTGTGTCAAAATATGTTGATAATGGATTGTGTCAAGATATGTTGATAGCGGATTGTGTCAAGATTTGGTGATAATTAATTGTGCCAAGATATGTTGATGGCGGACTGTGTCAAAATATGTTGATAATGGATTGTGTCAGAATAAGTTGATATCGGATTGTGTCAAAATATGTTGATAATGGATTGGGTCAGGATATGTTTATAGCGGATTGTGTCAAAATATGTTGATAATGGATTGTGTCAAGATATGTTGATAGCGGATTGTGTCAAGATTTGGTGATAATTAATTGTGCCAAGATATGTTGATGGCGGATTGTGTAAAAATATGTTGATAATGGATTGTGTCAGAATATGTTGATATCGGATTGTGTCAAAATATGTTGATAATGGATTGTGTCAAGATATGTTGATAGCGGATTGTGTCAAGATTTGGTGATAATTAATTGTGCCAAGATATGTTGATGGCGGATTGTGTCAAAATATGTTGATAATAGATTGTGTCAGAATATGTTGATAGCGGATTGTGTCAAAATATGTTGATAATGGATTGTGTCAGAATATGTTATTAGCAGATTGTGTCAAAATTTGTTGATAATGGATTGTGCCAAGATATGTTGATAATGGATTGTGTCAGGATATGATAATAGCGGATCGTGTCAAAATATGTTGATACTTGATTGTGTCAGGGTATCTTGATAGCGGATTGTGTCAAGATATGGTGATAATGAATTGTGTCAAGATATGTTGATAATGGATTGTGTCAGGATATGTTGATAGTGGATTGTGTCAAAATATGTTGATAATGGATTGTGTCAGGATATGATAATAGCGGATCGTGTCAAAATATGTTGATAATGGATTGTGTCAAGATATGTTGATAGCAGATTGTGTCAAAATATGTTGATAATGGATTGTGTCAGGATATGTTGATAGTGGATTGTGTCAACATATGTTGATAATGGATTGTGTCAGAATATGGTAATAGCGGATCATGTCAAAATATGGTGATAATGGATTGTGTCAAGATATTTTGATAGCAGATTGAGTCAAAATATGTTAATAATGGATTGTGTCAGGATATGATGATAGCGGATTGTGTCAAAATATGTTAATAATAGATTGTGTCAGGATATGATGATAATGGATGGTGTCAAAATATGTTGATAATGTATTGTGTCAGGATATATTGATAGCGGATTGTGTCAAAATATGTTGATAATAGATTGTGTCAGGATATGTTGATAATGGATGGTGTCAGGATATGTTGATAGCGGATTGTGTCAAGATATGGTGATAATGGATTGTGTCAGGATATGTTGATAGCGGATTGTGTAATGATAAACAATTAATAGATGGCGCCAGGATTTATTAAGTCTGGATAGTCCCAGGAGAGTTTAGTGACAAGATATATAATCAGTATTCCGTTGTCATTCAAATCGATATGCAATAAGCGTCGCGTGGTCATTCGAATGATTGTACAATCAGTCTAGTTTGGTTGTTCAAATCGATATAAAATTAGTATCATACGAAAATTCAAATTGATAACGACTTAAAGCAAACACATCGATAAAGACTTTCCGTTTTCGACATTGTGAAATTCTTTCGTTTTTATGCAGAACAATACAGTATTTTTACCAAGTAAATGAGGTGTGTTGAATACACTACATAGTTTATAATTTCATTCAGCTTTTTCCAGTCATAATTCAAAACAAATAAATGATCAAAAACAGACAATATAACAATTGTTTCTGTAATATTCTTGTATAATCGGTAATTATATAAACTAGTTATTGGTGCCAAGGGAATGAATTATTCTTAATATAAATTTCTGAATTATCTTTCAAGTTTTTATTTTTCTCCCCCAAACCGAAAGAATTTCACAGTATCGAAAACGGAAAGTCTTTATCGTAGTTTTTGCAGAATGTTATTTAAATCGATAAACAATTAGCATTTTATGGACATTCAAACTGAAAATCATATAAACTACTAATATCGTATAAAGATTAAAATTGATATACAATCTGTGCCTTATATCCATTAGATAAATGTAAAATAGTATTGTATGTAATTCAAATTGATATACAATTAGTACCCTGAGGTTATCTGTTATTTTATACGACTATTCAACATAGAATAATCCTTCAAATAGAGTGACAGAGATCTGTAAGACATTTTAGCTTCTGATTTATCATTTAAGAGACATATTAAAGAAACATTTTCTTAAGTCATTGTATGCTTCATTGGTGAGGATTAAACAAGAATACTGCTCAGTGGTTTGGTATCCTCACTATAAATAAACTTGCAACTGTCTGACAGACTTGAGAAAATAAGTATGTAACTTATACAGTTCTCGCATTTGAGAATGGTCTGGATCAACATAACTTATGTAAATTGTTTTAATCTTCCACCGTTTTCGCTCTGGCGAAATGTTTTGGACCTGACCTTATTACAGGAAGATATTATTCCCCAAAGCGTTCAATTGTCATTTTATGCACCGGTTAGACAGCTGAAGGCGCCTCCATTGTTTTGGAAACCAAGGTCAAGATTAGGTTTTTCGTTTTTCCCCGGCCGCTGATTTTTATTTTTTTAATAGGGACCTAAACATAGCTATAATCGCATGGACCCTCGAATGAATATAGTTGTATCGTATATTTATTCAAATTGACAAATACATATGTACCGTATGGTGATGGCATGGCCATTAAACACAATTAGTGTCCTATAAATAAATGTGGACGCTTAAATCAGTATACGATTAGTGTCGCATGGTTTTTTTAATCGATGTACGATTAGTTTTGTATGGTCATTACGATCGGTTTACAATTAATATCATTTGGTCTCTAAAAATGATATACAATTCATACCGTGTGGTTATCCAACTTTATATGCAGATATTCAGGTGGACGCTCTAGTGGGTATACAGTTTGCGTAGTATAGTTATTCAAATCGACAAGCACTTAGTATCAAATTTATATAGAATCGTACGTTTATTCAAATCGATATGAACGTTAAGCGTATGGACATTTAAATTGACATACAAATAATATTATGTGATCTTATAGGGCGCGTACAGTAACAAAATGCAAAATATTCATCAAGAAACAAAACGAAATAAACATTATTAATATTCTCATACAATCATAGATTAAATGAACAAAATAATTATCAATGCTGTGATGCAATTGACTATATATGGAATGTTTTATATGTGACACAAAAACAACAAACAATCCAACACTACATGTTGCCAATCTGAGCCTGGGTACCTCAAGCAAACACATATAAAAAGGACTTTAGAATAGAAATTGGTTGAATATATTGTTGCAACAATATAAATTGGTGATCAGCCACGCAATGCCCTGATAACAACCAACACAATTTTGAATTCAATCCTATGTCCTGAACGATTAGTATCGGATGGTCATTCAAATCGATATACAATTACAATTGTATGGTCATTCAAATCGATATACAATTACAATTGTATGGTAGTTCAAGTCGATATACAATTACAATTGTATGGTGGTTCAAGTGGATATACAATTACAATTGTATGGTAGTTCAAGTCGATATACAATTACAATTGTATAGTAGTTCAAGTCGATATACAATTACAATTGTACGGTAGTTCAAGTCGATATACAATTACAATTGTATGGTGGTTCAAGTCGATATACAATTACAATTGTATGGTAGTTCAAGTCGATATACAATTACAATTGTATAGTAGTTCAAGTCGATATACAATTACAATTGTATGGTAGTTCAAGTCGATATACAATTACAATTGTATGGTAGTTCAAGTCGATATACAATTACAATTGTATGGTAGTTCAAGTCGATATACAATTACAATTGTATGGTAGTTCAAGTCGATATACAATTACAATTGTATGGTGGTTCAAGTCGATATACAATTACAATTGTATGGTAGTTCAAGTCGATATACAATTACAATTGTATAGTAGTTCAAGTCGATATACAATTACAATAGACCATTTTCCGTACACTGCGAGAATCACGCGTTATGCGTGAAATCGAACGTAAAAACAGGACAAACAAAGGTCATAGCGTCGTAGTGACATTTCCATGCTTAATAATAATGTGCTGTCCACATTTAATGATAGGCAATTTCGATTAAGTGAGGGTATTCGGAAGCAATATTCCTCGAAGATCGGCCGGTCGGTGTGAGCTACAAAATAAGGAAATTCGAGTTCAAAATCAAATCGTTCGATTTTTGCGGCAGACGTTCGACGCGCGTCTTTCATGCATCTCGCAATTGTACGGAAAATCACCTATTGTATGGTAGTTCAAGTCGATATACAACTACAATTGTATGGTAGTTCAAGTCGATATACAGTTACAATTGTATGGTAGTTCAAGTCGATATACAATTACAATTGTATGGTAGTTCAAGTCGATATACAATTACAATTGTATGGTAGTTCAAGTCGATATACAGTTACAATAGTATGGTAGTTCAAGTCGATATACAATTACAATTGTATGGTAGTTCAAGTCGATATACAATTACAATTGTACGGTAGCTCAAGTCGATATACAGTTACAATTGTATGGTAGTTCAAGTCGATATACAATTACAATTGTATGGTAGTTCAAGTCGATATACAATTACAATTGTATGGTAGTTTAAGTCGATATACAATTGATATTTTTTTATCATTCAACGCGATATATATAATTGGTATTCCATCATGATACTCTCATTATTATAATGGAATGGTTTGCGTTATTTCAGACAAAATTATACAAATTATGCAAATATAGTTTAAATAAACGATGGTCGTTCAACTGCAATGTGATGTGTCGAAAAAGTGATGACTCTACTACTTATTTAAGAAATAAACGTGGTTGCCGGAAACCCATTCTTAATCATTTACACTATGATTTCATGCGAGACTATTTGACTAAGACTTAAACATTAGACAACGTAATGATCGATGCAAACCGGCTCTCATGCACATGTAAACGCAATATTCTAGGTTTATTCTATCGTAGTATCTCTAGAATGAGAATGCGTTGTTAACGTTTACACTTTTACGCTGGGTGCAAATAAACGATTTTCGGTCGATAAATCAGCGCTCATTCAAAATTGCCAAGCCGTCTACTGTGCTACATTGATTGATGAGATGACGTCATCGGCATTGATATTCCGATGTGAAGCAATATTTAATCTAGAGAAATATTTTGTAACAAGTCAGTAACAATGGAACTAGGATTGATTTAGAGAGACCATCCTGGTCTACAACACTCATTCATATGCACCCATGATGATGTGCGCCAGTAACGCCATTGTAAATACTTTTCCCTCATTGAAGCTAGAAATATTGCACACGTGCGTGGCATTAATAGTCAGGCATATTTTAAAAAAAAATCCTTCCCAGCAAAACAGGTGTTTGATAAAATCGAAGTAATGACTAAAATACTATTTTCCTTTTTTGTCATATGCGACATCATTGACAAATTGGTATGGATTGGCATAGAGGTGGTGCGACGGTAGTGATAGTGATGTTTTCATTGAATGTCATAGGATTAGATACGAGCCTTCAACATACAAATATTCTTCGGCAGAAATTATTCAATTAAACGTAGGATATGATAATTTAAAGGGCGACAGTCGTCGTGCCGCGTCCTGTTCGATATGGGAATCATAGCGACGTATACAACGCGTGTAAAATACATTGTTTATTTACATGAAATTCGAACACGCGCTACGCGACGACCATCGCGCTTTAAACGTAATTATGCGTAGTCGTGCTATGTCCACATATCACTGACATTGGGGCATCTCTGCGTAGTCATGCTACGTCCACCATAACACTGACAGTGGGCACCTCTGCGTAGTCGTGCTACGTCCACCATAACACTGACAGTGGGGCATCTCTGCGTAGTCGTGCTACGCTCACTATATCACTGTCAGTGGGGCACCTCTGCGTAGTCATGCTAGTTCCACCATAACACTGACAGTGGGGCACCTCTGCGTAGTCATGCTACGTCCACCATAACACTGACAGTGGGGCACCTCTGCGTAGTCATGCTACGTCCACCATAACACTGACAGTGGGGCACCTCTGCGTTTCCGTGCTATACAAAAACAGGTCACTCTCACAAATTCATCATGAAATATATTATACTGTATATGAATTATTAACTGTCCTGAACGAATAATTATTTCGAGGCGAACACCTGTCATTCCCTCAGTGGACAATGTATATGATCAATAATGTATTATAACCCAGATCACGAGGTTATCTGCGATAAATAATGCTTGCAATACTCATTGTTTACTAGAAATATTGCCACTTATTTATTTATTATTTGTAAACGTAATCGTGTGAATGTTTGTGCAGATAAAAATAATAGAACATCTTGGAGACGGCGGGGTAGTGCCCTTGTAATCTGTCATTAACCGATGTGAATACAAGGCAAAACAAACTGTGACAAGAACAATAGATTGAAATCCTACGTATACGACGAAGACACCTTCATGTTTTATAATTGAGAGTTGATTGACACCCCTTGGGTATGCATCGACTGTCACGTGATGTATGACAGTAATATGTATTTACAGTGTTTTAAATAAAAGATAAATTAAAGAATTTCAGTTTCCATGTCTAGTGGTTTTCTGTCAACTAGGTAACTCTCTTATAAAATTACACAACTACTGCAAAAGTTGGAAAATTAAATATCAATTTGAAAAAGAACAAAATTATGATTATGAACAGAACAAACGAAACTCGGATAATTTTTAAATTGACAATTCCATAACATATTTAGGAATGATTTTCAATGCAAATATTACAGTCGCATCCTGCATTGAATCAGCAGCATAGTAAAACAAATATTACAGTCGCATCCTGCATCGAATCAACAGCATAGTAAAATCAGATTACATGTATCGAATTGAAGTACAAAAGTGTACAACGTTTATAACTTAAAGACTATAACGTCAAAAAGAGACAATAAATTAATCACCAATGGGAATCTAGTGTATGAAAGATACATCTGAAATTCTGCAAAAAACTTTAAGAATGTAATTATTTGAATATTGTTGGTCTAAAATTTAGGGGAGCCACATTAGTAGTGTTGACATTATTGATCCAGGAAAAAGAGGAGGACACATTAGTAGACGTGGTACGAGTGTTAAAATTGTTGATCCAAAGCCAAAAGAAGCCACATTAGTCGTGTGGATATTGTCGGTATAGGGTCAAAGGACACCATATTAGTCGTGTGGATATTTATGGCTCACGACAAGGCAAACCACGTTAGTCGTGTGGACATTGTTGGCCCACGGAAAAAGAAGTACCACATTAGTCGTGTGGATATTCAAAGCTCAGGGACAAGGGAACCCCCATTAGTCGTCACGTGAGGGAAACCACATTAGTCGTGTGGACATTGTTGGCTCAGGGACAAGGGAAACCACATTAGTCGTGTGGACATTGTTGGCTCAGGGACAAGTGAAACCACATTAGTCGTGTGGACATTGTTGGCTCAGGGACAAGGGAAACCACATTAGTCGTATGGACATTGTTGGCTCAGGGACAAAGGAAACCACATTAGTCGTGTGGACATTGTTGGCTCAGGGACAAGGGAAACCACATTAGTCGTGTAGACATTGTTGGCTCAGAGACAAGGGAAACCACATTAGTCGTGTAGACATTGTTGGCTCAGGGACAAGGGAAACCACATTAGTCGTGTGGACATTGTTGGCTCAGGGACAAGGGAACCCCCATTAGTCGTGTGGACATTGTTGGCTCAGGGACAAGGGAAACCACATTAGTCGTGTGGACATTGTTGGCTCAGGGACAAGGGAAACCACATTAGTCGTGTGGACATTGTTGGCTCAGGGACAAGGGAAACCACATTAGTCGTGTGGACATTGTTGGCTCAGGGACAAAGGAAATCACATTAGTCGTGTGGACATTGTTGGCTCAGGGACAAGGGAAACCACATTAGTCGTGTGGACATTGTTGGCTCAGGGACATGGGAAACCACATTAGCCGTGTGGACATTGTTGGCTCAGGGACAAAGGAAACCACATTAGTCGTGTGGACATTGTTGGCCCTCGGAAAAAGAAGTACCACATTAGTCGTGTGGATATTCAAAGCTCAGGGACAAGGGAACCCCCATTAGTCGTCACGTGAGGGAAACCACATTAGTCGTGTGGACATTGTTGGCTCAGGGACAAGGGAAACCACATTAGTCGTGGGAATATTGTTGGCTCAGGGACAAGGGAAACCACATTAGTCGTGTGGACATTGTTGGCTCAGGGACAAGGGAAATCACATTAGTCGTGTGGACATTGTTGGCTCAGGGACAAGGGAAACCACATTAGTCGTGTGGACATTGTTGGCTCAGGGACAAGGGAAACCACATTAGTCGTGTGGAAATTGTTGGCTCAGGGACAAGGGAAACCACATTAGTCGTGGGAATATTGTTGGCTCAGGGACAAGGGAAACCACATTAGTCGTGTGGACATTGTTGGCTCAGGGACAAGGGAAATCACATTAGTTGTGTGGACAATGTTGGCTCAGGGACAAGGGAAACCACATTAGTCGTGTGGACATTGTTGGCTCAGGGACAAGGGAAACCACATTAGTCGTGTGGACATTGTTGGCTCAGGGACAAGGGAAACCACATTATTCGTGTGGACATTGTTGGCTCAGGGACAAGGGAAACCACATTAGTCATGTGGACATTGTTGGCTCAGGGACAAGGGAAACCACATTAGTCGTGTGGACATTGTTGGCTCAGGGACAAGGGAAACCACTTCAGTCGTGTGGACATTGTTGGCTCAGGGACAAGGGAAACCACATTAGGCGTGTGGACATTGTTGGCTCAGGGACAAGGGAAACCACATTAGTCGTGTAGACATTGTTGGCACAGGGACAAGGGAAACCACATTAGTCGTGTGGACATTGTTGGCTCAGGGACAAGGGAAACCACATTAGTTGTGTGGACATTGTTGGCTCAGGGACATGGGAAACCACATTAGTCGTGTAGACATTGTTGGCTCAGGGACAAAGGAAACCACATTAGTCGTGTGGACATTGTTGGCCCTCGGAAAAAGAAGTACCACATTAGTCGTGTGGATATTCAAAGCTCAGGGACAAGGGAACCCCCATTAGTCGTCACGTGAGGGAAACCACATTAGTCGTGTGGACATTGTTGGCTCAGGGACAAGGGAAACCACATTAGTCGTGTGGACATTGTTGGCTCAGGGACAAGGGAAACCACATTAGTCGTGTGGACATTGTTGGCTCAGGGACAAGGGAAACCACATTAGTCATGTGGACATTGTTGGCTCAGGGACAAGGGAAACCACATTAGTCGTGTGGACATTGTTGGCTCAGGGACAAGGGAAACCACATTAGTCGTGTGGACATTGTTGGCTCAGGGACAAGGGAAACCACATTAGTCGTGTGGACATTGTTGGCTCAGAGACAAGGGAAACCACATTAGTCGTGTGGACATTGTTGGCTCAGGGACAAGGGAAACCACATTAGTCGTGGGAATATTGTTGGCTCAGGGACAAGGGAAACCACATTAGTCGTGTGGACATTGTTGGCTCAGGGACAAGGGAAATCACATTAGTTGTGTGGACAATGTTGGCTCAGGGACAAGGGAAACCACATTAGTCGTGTGGACATTGTTGGCTCAGGGACAAGGGAAACCACATTAGTCGTGTGGACATTGTTGGCTCAGGGACAAGGGAAACCACATTAGTCGTGTGGACATTGTTGGCTCAGGGACAAGGGAAACCACATTAGTCGTGTGGACATTGTTGGCTCAGGGACAAGGGAAACCACATTAGTCGTGTGGACATTGTTGGCTCAGGGACAAGGGAAACCACTTCAGTCGTGTGGACATTGTTGGCTCAGGGACAAGGGAAACCACATTAGGCGTGTGGACATTGTTGGCTCAGGGACAAGGGAAACCACATTAGTCGTGTAGACATTGTTGGCTCAGGGACAAGGGAAACCACATTAGTCGTGTGGACATTGTTGGCTCAGGGACAAGGGAAACCACATTAGTTGTGTGGACATTGTTGGCTCAGGGACATGGGAAACCACATTAGTCGTGTGGACATTGTTGGCTCAGGGACAAAGGAAACCACATTAGTCGTGTGGACATTGTTGGCCCTCGGAAAAAGAAGTACCACATTAGTCGTGTGGATACTCAAAGCTCAGGGACAAGGGAAACCACATTAGTCGTGTGGACATTGTTGGCTCAGGGACAAGGGAAACCACGTTAGTCGTGTGGACATTGTTGGCTCAGGGACAAGGGGCTTAGGATTAGGGCCAGGGGAAACCACACAAGGCATGTGGATATTGTTGGTTCAGGGCCAGGGCAAACCATATTAGCCGTGTGGACATTGTTGGCTCTGGGTCAGGGGAAACCACATTAGTCGTGGGAATATTGTTGGCCCAGGATAATGAGAAACCATATTAGTTGTGTGGATATATTGTTCTTCCAAGGTCATGGGAAGACGTACTATTTGAGTGGTTACTGTTGGCGAAGAGTCATGAGAAGCCGCATTAATATGGCGGATACCGTTGTCCCTGGTTTGAGAATTCAACAAACACAATCTGTATTATTCACATAGAATTAAATAAATAGAATACGAGCAACTGGCGCAAATAATAACTGTATATTGTTAAATATAACACCTGCGAACGAGGATGGTTGCCACGAAAGGAAGGAGTTGATATTCTTCCGGCGGAACCAATGAGAGTGATGTATGCAATATCTTCGTTAATGCAATAAGGTCAAAGTCTCTCTCTCACCAGTGTTATAAACCTCCATACTATCGATATCGTTACTCGCATACTCAAATGGCAGTGTCAAATATTACTACTAATTATATACTGAGAAAGTGTACAGTGATACATGGATAAATATCGATATAATTATTTACGTTTCGGAATTAACGTTAGTAAGATGAGTAGAATTGTTAGCTCTTCTCATTGAATCACTGCCTCTGATCGCTATTCTCTGGGCTAACCGCTTCACCGATAAGCCGGGAAACCTACTCACGAGCCGTTCACTGAGCTGTGGAAAAACGCGACAATCGGTCGATAGTTAACGTAATTCACCTATGATTTAGTATGACTGTTTAGCTACTGGGATACATTTGACTGGAACAAATCGACGTGTTGTAGGCCACAGAATAGACATTTTGTATTACAGCAGAGCATACGGAGACCAACCTCGGCATCACTGCATGATTTGGAAATATCGTCGAGAGAACTAATACAGTATAAAAAGCCGTCCTCCTTTATTCGCTGCCAGATTTTTCTATGATGTCGAAATGCGTAAGTATTTGTGTGAATTTATTTACACATGCACAGTTTGACGCCAATTTGACTGGAATGTCAAGCTGTATATGTTTACCATTGGCATGTCTCAGATTTTTTTTTTTTTTTTTTTTTGTAGTGACGTCGATATTCTTTGTCACAATTTGACCTTGCGCACTGCAGAGAATCGTGATTTGGCAATTTGAAGATAAGAAATTCGGTATTATCATTGTCCCCAGGGATTTTATTTTTTATGCAAAATGGCGATCAGTGCGAAAGAAAAGAAAAACAGAATTAACTAACGCGTATTTATTTAGTGAAGCCGAAGAATGCGTAGCCTCAAGCGATTATGTGGAACAAGGAAATACTAGGCAATCTAATTGTCTGAGATAGGGGATTTCTAGTAGTATTATCTTGTGCAATGTTATATTATACAAACATGACATTGCCCTGTATATTTCCCTACGTAATTTAAATATAGATTGAACTAGAATAAAATACGACCTGATTGGTAATCCCCTGAGAAAATCGCAATGTAGGGAAAATACGGCATGCGATTTTTCTTTATCTGTGTGTGTTTTGTCGTAACACAGCTCGAAGCAGCCACCGGAGTACTTCCATGCGGTACTTGGAGTATGTGCTAGAGGGATGCCTAGTGATGTGAGAGAAAAACGACAGAGGAGTCCGGTAAAATAACATGAAGCTAAAGTATTCGACACGCAATTTAAAACGGGTGAGTAATGTTTTTACGTAAATTTGTCATACATTATTGCCTTAAAACCTCACTGACAATGCATATGACTTTCTGCGCATGCGTGTTCTGTATACAAAGTGCGTGGTTTTAAAGCATACTGCTTTATATCAAATATCTTTCAGTTATAATTTGAGTAGTAAGAAAGACAATATTCAGCTTTTTATCGAACGGATTACAGGATATGCCGTTTACTGGTTTAAGAACACGTATTGCCATGCCGCTAGTTAGCTATTCACATGCAAAAAATGGAAAATTCAGTAAAATTACCGCCGATCGGTTGTCAGTACCTTAATTAAATTTGTATTCTCATAATTATTCCTGCAACAATCGAATATTGTCGTCCTGTTCATCGTACATGCAATTGATTTAATCGTGCGTTACCATTGAGGTTGACTGAACGCTATTTCCACTGGCACTCAGTTTCATCTTTTAAATGGCGGTCACCTTGGTTACAGGAAAAGGTGAAATGAAAGTGACAGCCGTTGTATTTTTGTTGCTTTACTTTTAGTTGTTTTTATCATATTACTTAATCATAGATAAGAAAGCTGGGCATTCGTAACGAATGCACTGTGTCTATCATCAAGCCCATCCATTCTTGTGTCGGTCTTCAAACCGAATTCTCATTCATCCTCTGTGCACACCAGCTGCTTTCAGCGGTCATTTAAATTCATGAAACATGTTAATGGAAGCTAAATACGTTTAGTAGAACCGCCCTTATGGGAGACGTAGATGCCTCTTGTGCATATGTAATGTGGATTGTCGCCTCTCCTATTCACTACTGTCCATATATTAAATACACTTCTACCAACGTTTCATCGCGTGTGGAAATTACAAAACACATAACGTAATAAACAATGTTATTGAAAATGTCACATTCGACGTTGAAATTGCAGCACTTTACTTTACTTTGCTAGGTTCAACGAAATAGACGGCCGACAAACATCAGATCTCAAAATAAAATATGCGAATGCTTAATGACATATACAATCAGTCAATCAAGCTGCTAAATAAAAGAGCATCATGTGAAACCCATCTAGTTGAAGCCAGTTTTGAGTATTGGTCTATTGGTGTCCAAATGGCAAACAGTTAATGTAGTTGTAGCGTGGATACATGTGTATTATCCTGCAAGTATGATGAATCACACGTGCATATTAAAATAACAGTCGGGTGGGCTTTTTAAAGCTCAACAAACAATATTATACAAAATAGTAGCTGATATGACGCGGCGTCGTGTCAGATATAGTCGGGATTACCGAATGAATACATGAAAATAGAATGGCCGCCTGTCGGTTATGTGAGGTTAATTCGAAAATGACATACACAAATTGAAATAGTCATTCATTTGAACTATTCCAGTTAAGTTATAAAACTTAGTCGACAATCAGACCACTGAATGAATACCTATTTGTATAAAACTAGATTTAATATTGAAGCCATCTTTAAACTGGATCATGTATATCTGGGAAAAATTGAGTAATGGAGATTAATGACAAGGATGTATGAATCCGCCATATTAGATTAAATTCACGATACAAAAAGACATGATAAACCATTTAGACAATCTCGAATAATAATCTCGACTGATGATCATCGCTCTACGACGGTGCGCCATGTCACCAAGCACGCCCCTCATTGTGAAATAGCAAAATGTGTTTTTATGAAAACTGCTGTTAAAAAGCTGATGCGTTTGGTGTATATTTATTTGACGGTTCCCCGCTTCCAAAACAGATTGACACTGATCAAAATGAGAAATAACGTTGAGACGAATTATTATCACTGCTATTGTAGCGTTTAAATGTTGGTGAAATTAAATCATATTTGTACCAACTTGCATTGTTTAGTGTCACACATAAATGCATGTTTTAACAACTCATTTTACATATTCTATTCTGCGCGTGATGCATGCATATTTTAGATATTGCAAAAGTAATGTCCTCATAATCATTAATAACGTTAAAAAGTCGTACATTCTGGCAATATGTGAGTGTTTTATCACATTAATGCACAGAATACTTGATTAAAGTAAGTTTGCTTCCAAAGAACCCGCTCGGAGAAGTGAAACGGTATTTTACGTAAAATATAAAATAAGTCATAAATGTTATTATTACACTTGTATGGAAAACATAGACCTAATATATCTCCCGAGCTGTCAACGTAGTATAAAGTGCGTTAAAATAAACAACTGATATGAAATAAACAATATTTGTAATACGTCATGTGCATTGCATTTACAAATATATGAGACAGGAACACGTGCCTTTGTGTGTAGGATATTTATATCTTTCTGGACGCCATTCTAATTCAGTTCCATTTTTGCCTTGTGTCTACTGCTATTACGGGGCGATGAGTTATACAAAACATATGAACAGCTAAAGGTCAGCCACTTTATTCTTGTCAGTTGTTTTGGAATTCTCGTTAATACAGTGAATATACTTGTAATGAAACTGACTGACGGTGAGTGATGTAACGCCATCGACTGCGTTTGTTCACATTCTCCGAACACCGGTTTACGATCCACATTTTAATATTTTCATTTTTTCACTATTTTTTATTGTGCTCGATATTAACAAATATATAGCTAGACGAGGGCCATGAAATATATACAAACCTAAGAGCACTGGATTTACACTAACACTGTTATCTCTTATGTCAGTCCCGAGCATGGAATACAAAAGCGGCGTGACGTTCAATAATAGGATTGTTGTCGGTCAAAATGAAATGAAATGTAATGAATTTGGTAGTTGTGTGTGGGGGGTAAAACAAATGGTGTACTATATACATGATTCTGAGTTCTTGAATTGTTTAAATACCATATTTGTCGCCACGTGGTCCGTGGTCACGTGCCAATGTAGTACGATGTCATCACAAATATGGTTTCTGATGGCATTGTATCTTGTTGTATTATGATGTCATCTTAGATGTGGATGATGATGATATGGTGTCATTGTACCTGGTTGTATTATGTCATCTTAGAGGTGGACGATGATGATATGGTGTCATTGTATCTGGTTGTATTATGATGTCATCTTAGAGGTGGACGATGATGATATGGTGTCATTGTACCTGGATGTATTATGATGTCATCTTAGAGGTGGACGATGATGATATGGTGTCGTTGTACCTGGTTGTATTATGATGTCATCTTAGAGGTGGACGATGATGATATGGTGTCATTGTATCTGGTTGTATTATGATGTCATCTTAGAGGTGGACGATGGTGATATGGTGTCATTGTACCTGGCTGTATTATGATGTCATCTTAGAGGTGGACGATGGTGATATGGTGTCATTGTACCTGGCTGTATTATGAAGTCATCTTAGAGGTGGACGATGGTGATATGGTGTCATTGTACCTGGATGTATTATGATGTCATCTTAGAGGTGGACGATGGTGATATGGTGTCATTGTACCTGGCTGTATTATGAAGTCATCTTAGAGGTGGACGATGATGATATGGTGTCATTGTACCTTGTTGTATTATGATGTCATCTTAGAGGTGGGCGATGATAATATGGTGTCATTGTACCTGGTTGTATTATGATGTCATCTTAGAGGTGGGCGATGATGATATGGTGTCATTGTACCTGGTTGTATTATGATGTCATCGTAGAGGTGGACGATGGTGATATGGTGTCATTGTACCTGGTTGTATTATGATGTCATCTTAGAGGTGGACGATGGTGATATGGTGTCATTGTATCTAGTTGTATTATGATGTCATCTTAGAGGTGGACGATGATGATATGGTGTCATTGTACCTGGTTGTATTATGATGTCATCTTAGAGGTGGACGATGATGATATGGTGTCATTGTATCTGGTTGTATTATGATGTCATCTTAGAGGTGGACGATGGTGATATGGTGTCATTGTACCTGGCTATATTATGATGTCATCTTAGAGGTGGACGATGATGATATGGTGTCATTGTACCTGGTTGTATTATGATGTCATCTTAGAGGTGGACGATGATGATATGGTGTCCTTGTACCTGGTTGTATTATGATGTCATCTTAGAGGTGGACGATGATGATATGGCGTCATTGTACCTGGTTGTATTATGATGTCATCTTAGAGGTGGACGATGGTGATATGGCGTCATTGTACCTGGTTGTATTATGATGTCATCTTAGAGGTGGACGATGATGATATGGCGTCATTGTACCTGGTTGTATTATGATGTCATCTTAGAGGTGGACGATGGTGATATGGCGTCATTGTACCTGGTTATATTATGATGTCATCTTAGAGGTGGACGATGATGATATGGTGTCCTTGTACTCGGTTGTATTATGATGTCATCATAGTACACGGTTTGTTTATGTCTACATTTCATCTTGGCGTTGAATGATGTCATCACATATTCGGTGTCCGATTGCATTGTTATATTATGATGAAATTGCATAGATGATTTTTGAACGCAAATATGTTTTACAGAGTTGTTGACTTACAGTACTCATTTTAGACTTGTATAATATCAAGGAAAGATGCACATTCTTCCGATGAACTGATATGTGTAACTTGATATTCACATATAATTGATATGTATATATATATACTAGTAACTGTGCTATTTGTGTCGATAAACTGGGATGATCGCAAGCATCAACATCAATACCCAATTATCTCCTGTCACTCCAAATCTCTATGTGTAGTACACACGTCATATACTTCATCCCCGTTATTATCTTTATCCTAGCCGTAATCATGATACATTGATTTGCCCATAACACCAGTAATCTAATAGCATTAATATATGTGCTTGAACGTATACTCGATTCAATCTTAATGCCGACAAATCCTCTAATTTCGTTGAAGAGAAATTGAGGATGAGAAGCACATGTTTAAGCACTGCACATATATTTTCTTATACTGCACTCATTTAATACAACCAACATGAATCAATAATGTCCCTGCTATTAAATAGTAAAGGTTCGTCATTTCAAAACGTGAGGGGGGGCTGAACAATTCTAGAAATAAAAAATGGTCGTGAAAAGGCGGAAAAAAAATTAATGCCCACAAAGACTACAAAACGTAAAAGAATTTGACAAAATGTGAATAAAAACAAATATCGTCAGACATATGTGAATAGCATAATAAAAGATTTCTGATGGGTAACTCATTCTTGACTGAACCTCATAACCCCTTGGAGTGCGCTCTATTTTCTGATCGTTTTCTCGCCAACGAAGCATACATATATACCGTTTCACGTTGTTCTAGTATGATATCATTACACCCAGGGATTCGTTCTGATTGCATTTCTCCTTGCTGTAGTATGACGTCATAGTATGTGGTTACTCTGAAGCACAATTATAATATTCATGAATTTTCGAAGGCATGTTTATAATGTAAACGGCCGTGTTAAGCATATTACAATATTCATAGCTCTTCATTGAAACAGTATAATGTCCTTGGTCATGTCTACGGTGCATGCTGTGGCCGCAAAGGCAAAGCATTGATTTACTGAATCACGAATGAAAATAACTGTCATACTCACATAAGTAAGGACGGGGATATGAGGTTCTGATATTGCTACACTGAATAATCTGCCTGTCATATAAATAGGCCTAAGGACATTGACCTATTTTAAATTGTGATCAGTGATTAGTTGTTCCAGCATAAAAGGAGAAAATATGAGACCATTTCAAAATAAAATAAAAAAAACAATGAACTATAATTAATGTCACATAGGGCAGATTAAAATGTATTTTAACGTTGATCAAAAAATAAACGTGATTTCCAAGGACATAAAGACTGAAGAGTGTTTTACAGCTCACGGGTTTTTGTATACGAGTCATTAAATACAATATAATTTGCATATCGCCAGTGAAATACCGATTGTCATGCACGTCATAACCATTGCCTAATTACAGATTCTACAGTTTACACGATTCTCTATGATAAAAACTACAAGGTATTTCAAAGCTACACATAGTGGTAACCCAATGAGCACTGCATTAACGACAAAATCCGACGCGAGTATGTTTTTGTGATGTTCGTTTGCATGTTGGTAGTGGAAATACCAATATTATATATTCAGAGGTGCAACCAATTAAACTGCAGTACATACGTAATAATCCAAAATATTAAATTCACAGTAGATCGTTAATAATTGAAAATTGTCCCGTTATCAATTGTAAAAATAACATACACATACAATAGCACACTTTTGTTGATTACGACAAACTGCAGTCATGTTACATACGTATACATACAACATATAACAAACAATGTCTTAGATATTAGTATGAAGACATACAACTTAAAAAGAAAATATTGTGCACTATTATCCTCTTCTCTGAACTTTTAATATATCAATATCATTCCAATCTCGTCATAATTTCGCTATTACTTTTTAGTTTGCCTAAAATATAAACCTGCACAACATTCATATTTTTGGGGAGTATTGATTCCTTGATTTTACATTCATTCACAAATTGTATATGACAATTGATTGTGCACATTTTTCGCACTTGGCACTTGTTTCAGAAAAAAATACACGATCAATACAATTTCAGTAGGGTCGATGCCGCGACCCTTATCAAATTAAGACCAATATGAAGAGTATCATCACTGCCATACAGTTGAACTTCCAGCATCAATATACCTGGTTCGATACAGCGAGGGACATTATCCTTTCCTGTGCGCTGCATTAACTTCCAGCTTTAGCTCTACGCTGACAGGAACATTATATTAGAAGGAAGATAGGATGATTTATTGCAAACATGAACGTAATATAGCGTGTTAGCACTGTCATAAAGATTATAGTGACTCTTTGAAGAGCCATGAATATTGTAATATGCTTAAGACGATCGTCTACGTTATAAACATTACAAATGTACTTTTGAAGGTCTGTGAACATAATATTTGTGCCTTTGAAGGCCATAAACATTATAACATGCCTTAGCACACCAATGAACTGTCTGTAGTGCTTTATCACTCTCTTGCATATAATAGTGTGCCATCAACGAACATTGCCAATCTGCCTTAGACAGGCCATGGTCATTAAAGTGTGCTTTAGAAGGGTCATTGACATTATAGTAAGTATTAGAATAGTCATGGAAATTATAGTGAGTAAGTGCCATATAGATATTGTAGAAAGCTTTTGGACATTATTGTGAGCATTATAAGTGTCATGGACATTTTAATGAGCATTAGAAAGGTCATGGACATTATAGTTAGCCTTAGAAGGGTCATGGACATTATAGTGAGCCTTAGAAAGGCCATGACCATTATAGTGAGCATTAGAAAGGTCATGGCCATTATAGTGAGCCTTAGAAAGGTCATGGACATTATAGTGAGCATTAGAAAGGTCATGACCATTATAGTGAGCCTTAGAAAGGTCATGGACATTATAGTGAGCCTTAGAAAGGTCATAGACATTATAGTGAGCCTTAGATAGCTCATGGACATTATAGCGAGCCATAGAAAGGCCATGGCCATTATAGTGAGCATTAGAAAGGTCATGGCCATTATAGTGAGCCTTAGAAAGGTCATGGACATTATAGTGAGCATTAGAAAGGTCATGGCCATTATAGTGAGCCTTAGAAAGGTCATGGCCATTATAGTGAGCCTTAGAAAGGTCATAGACATTATAGTGAGCCTTAGATAGCTCATGGACATTATAGCGAGCCATAGATAGGTCATGGACATTATAGTGAGCCTTAGAAAGGTCATGGACATTATAGGGAGCCTTAGAAAGGTCATGGACATTATAGTGAGCATTGGAAAGGTCATGGCCATTATAGTGAGCCTTAGAAAGGTCATGGACATTATAGTGAGCATTAGAAAGGTCATGGCCATTATAGTGAGCCTTAGAAAGGTCATGGACATTATAGTGAGCATTAGAAGAGTCATGGACATTATAGTGAGCCTTAGATAGGTAATGGCCATTATAGTGAGCCTTAGAAAGGTCATGGACATTATAGTGGGCTTTAGAAGAGTCATGGACATTATAGTGAGCTTTAGAAAGGTCATGGACATAATAGTGAGCATTAGAAGGGTCATGGACATTATAGTAAACATTAGAAGGGTCATGGGCATTATAGTGAGCACTAGGGTCATGGACATTATAGTGAGCCTTAGAAAGGTCATGGACATTATATTGAGCATTAGAAGATCATGGACATTATAGTGAGCATTAAAAGAGTCATGGACATTATAGTGAGCTTTAGAAAGGTCATGGACATTATAGTGAGCATTAGAAAGGTCATGTACATTATAGTGAGCATTAGAAGACTCATGGACATTATAGTGAGCTTTAGAAAGGTCATGGACATTATAGTTAGCCTTAGAAGGGTCATGGACATTATAGTGAGCATTAGAAAGGTCATTGACATTATAGTGAGCATTAGAAGAGTCATGGACATTATAGTGAGCTTTAGAAAGGTCATGGACATTATAGTTAGCCTTAGAAGGGTCATGGACATTATAGTGAGCATTAGAAAAGTCATGGCCATTATAGTGAACTTTAGAAGAGTCATAGACATTATAGTTAGCTTTAGAAAGGTAATGGACATTATAGTGAACATTAGAAGAGTCATGGACTTTATCGTGAGTTTTAGAAAGGTAATGGACATTATAGTGAGCATTAGAAGAGTCATGGACATTATAGTGTGCCTTAGATCGGTCATGGCCATTATAGTGAGCCTTAGAAAGGTCATGGACATTATAGTGGGCTTTAGAAGAGTCATGGACATTATAGTGAGCTTTAGAAAGGTCATGGACATAATAGTGAGCATTAGAAGGGTCATGGACATTATAGTGAGCATTAGAAAGGTCATTGACATTATAGTGAGCACTAGAAAAGTCATGGACATAATAGTGAGCATTATAAGGGTCATGGACATAATAGTGAGCATTAGAAGAGTCATGGCCATTATAGTGAGCCTTAGAAAGGTCATGGTCATTATAGTGAGCATTAGAAGGGTCATGGCGATTATAGTGAGTTTTAGAAGGGTCATGGACATAATAGTGAGCATTAGAAAAGTCATGGCCATTATAGTGAGCCTTAGAAAGGTCATGGACATTATAGTGAGCCTTAGAAAGATCATGGCCATTATAGTGAGCCTTAAAAGAGTCATGGACATTATAGTGAGCCTCAGATAGGCCATGGACATTATAGTGAGCATTAGAGGGGTCATGGACATTATAGTGAACATAAGAAGGGTCATGGACATTATAGTGAGCATTAGAAGGGTCATGGCCATTATAGTGAGCCTTAGATAGGTCATGGACATTATAGTGAGCATTAGAAGGGTCATGGACATTATAGTGAACATAAGAAGGGTCATGGACATTATAGTGAGCATTAGAAGAGTCATGGCCATTATAGTGAGCCTTAGATAGGTCATGGACATTATAGTGAGCCTTAGATAGGTCATGGACATTATAGTGAGCATTAGAGGGGTCATGGACATTATAGTGAACATAAGAAGGGTCATGGACATTATAGTGAGCATTAGAAGGGTCATGGCCATTATAGTGAGCCTTAGAAGGGTCATGGCCATTATAGTGAGCCTCAGATAGGCCATAGACATAATAGTGAGCATTAGAAGGGTCATGGACATTATAGTGAACATAAGAAGGGTCATGGACATTATAGTGAGCATTAGAAGAGTCATGGCCATTATAGTGAGCCTTAGAAAGGTCATGGACATTATAGTGAGCATTAGAAGGGTCATGGACATTATAGTGAACATAAGAAGGGTCATGGACATTATAGTGAGCATTAGAAAGGTCATGGACATTATAGTGAGCCTTAGATAGGTCATGGACATTATAGTGAGCATTAGAAGGGTCATGGACATTATAGTGAACATAAGAAGGGTCATGGACATTATAGTGAGCATTAGAAAGGTCATGGCCATTATAGTGAGCCTTAGAAAGGTCATGGACATTATGGTGAGCATTAGAAGGGTCATGGACATTATAGTGAACATAAGAAGGGTCATGGCCATTATAGTGAGCATTAGAAGAGTCATGGCCATTATAGTGAGCCTTAGAAAGGTCATGGACATTATAGTGAGCCTTAGAAAGGTCATGGACATTATAGTGAACATTAGAAGGGTCATGGACATTATAGTGAGCCTTAGATAGGTCGTGGACATTATAGTGAGCCTGGCCATTATAGTGAGCCTTAAAAGAGTCATGGACATTATAGTGAGCATTAGAAAGGTCATGGACATTATAGTGAGCCTGGTCATTATAGTGAGCCTTAAAAGAGTCATGGACATTATAGTGAGCCTTAGAAGGGTCATTGACACTATAGTGAGCCTTAGATTGGCCATAGACATTATAGTGAGCATTAGAAAGGTCATGGACATTATAGTAAACATTAGAAGGGCCATGGGCATTATAGTGAGCACTAGGGTCATGGACATTATAGTGAACATTAGAAGAGTCATAGCCATTATAGTGAGCTTTAGAAAGGTAATGGACATTATAGTGAGCCTTAGAAAGGTCATGGACATTATAGTTAGCCTTAGAAGGGTCATGGACACTATAGTGAGCCTTAGATTGGCCATAGACATTATAGTGAGCATTAGAAAGGTCATGGACATTATAGTAAACATTAGAAGGGCCATGGGCATTATAGTGAGCACTAGGGTCATGGACATTATAGTGAACATTAGAAGAGTCATAGCCATTATAGTGAGCTTTAGAAAGGTAATGGACATTATAGTGAGCCTTAGAAAGGTCATGGACATTATGGTGAACATTAGAAGATCCATGGACATTATAGTTAGCCTTAGAAATCATGGACATTATAATAAGCTTTGGAAGTTTCGTGGACATTATAGTAAGCTATCCGAGGGTTATGGACATTATAGTGAGCTTTAGAAGGATCATGGACATAGTAAGCCTTGGAAAATTCATGGACATTATAATAGGTCATTGTAAATGTGCATTTGAATGGTCATGGACATTGTAATGCCAATGAACAATGTTGTGCTACCATGAACAATATGGGACTACAATGGATAACATTTATTAATTTTCTCCTGTATGTGCATGTATTGATTGATTGATTATTATAAAATCAATTATACTCTGAATGTAACAGTGCAATATAAGTTTTGTCTATGTGGATAGAAAGCTGTTAGACGTTATGTGTATGTGCTCAATTTTATGTCAGGGGACAATTATTAGCTATCTGTTTCATTCATAGCATTTGTCTCTTAGGCCTAATATATTGCAAAATACTATGTTTCAATCAAACATTTGAAAGACATTATCGCAGAATGACATAGTGCATTTATCTCTTATCTTAGATAACATATTTGTCATTTTCATTGTATTGTCCCAGATTGTAGTTACATATGTGTACCTTTCAGTCATTTTATTACAGTCGTTGGAGTCCCATGGGCATAATAAATCAGTCAATAAATCAAATTGTCATTAATTGTACACTTCAAATACTTTTTGGGGAAGTTAGAGGTGTGCTAGCTTGCATCGAGACCACAGCACCAACCAATAACCATAGATATTGATTATGTTTCAAACCGAAGTTAGTTTGGTTAAGTGGTTCAGTAGGTATGGTGCTTCGAAAAAGCTTTATAATATTTATGATGCCATGGTAAAGGTGGTCAGGACATACGATGAATTTGTAAAGTTGGTCAGTTTTTTATGATCCAATGGTAAAGTAGTTCAGAAGAAATGATGCGTCGGTAAAGGGTTTCAGACGGAATAGGTGCGTTGGTGTAGGGTTTTAGAAGGAATGGTGCGTCGGTAAAGGGTTTCAGACGGAATATGTGCGTTGGTGTAGGGTTTTAGAAGGAATGGTGCGTCGGTAAAGGGTTTCAGACGGAATAGGTGCGTTGGTGTAGGGTTTTAGAAAGTATGGTGCATTGGTAAAGGGTTTCAGACGGGATAGGTGCGTTGGTTTAGGGTTTTATAAGGAATGGTGCGTTGGTAAAGGGTTTCAGTATGAATAGGTGCGTTGGTAAAGGGTTTTTAGAAGGAATGGTGCGTTGGTGTAGGGTTTTAGAAAGTATGGTGCGTTAGTAAAGGGTTTCAGACGGAATAGGTGCGTTGGTTTAGGGTTTTATAAGGAATGGTGCGTTGGTAAAGGGGTTCAGTAGGAATAGGTTCGTTTGTAAAGGGTTTTAGAAGCAATGGTGTGTTGGTAAAGGGTTTCAGAAGGCGATGGTGCGTTGGTAAAGGGTTTCAGTAGGAATAGGTGCGTTGGTAAAGGGTTTTAGAAGGAATGGGGCGTTGGTAAAGGGTTTTAGAAGGAATGGGGCGTAGGTAAAGGGTTTCAGAAGGAATGGTTCAGTGGTAAAGTGCTTCAGGAGAACGGATGTTTTAGAAAAGTGAGTCAGGAGCTGAAATTTGTTTAGAAAGTTGTTCAGAAGGTATGAAGTTTTGAGAAAGTGGTTCAAGAGTCATGATGCTTTTGGAAAGAACTAGTAGTTCAGGAGGTATGAAGCCTTAGGAAAGTGGTTCAGGAGGTATGATGTATAACACAGTGCAAACTCTACACTGTGTTTATCCTTATAGTTTATTTATATATCAAAGGGCACACTTACTTGCTGATATTATTACAATTATAATTATTGTATTGTTGTTTTAGTTAGCACACGCTGACATGCAAAGCAGAGGTGTGGCTATAGACAAAATAGGTCGGATTTTAATGACCCAGCATATAACAATGCAGTTGTTGCCTTGTCTGTAATAAATAACAAGAAAAGTATGAGATTTCAAGAAATTCTGTTGTTGTTTTTGTTTTTGTTGTTGTTGTTTTTGTAGTGTGTGATTGTAGTAGCTACTTTAATTGTTCACAAATGTTGACATATCCATCTGTATACAATTTCGCCCATGTTAATTTTCGCATATCTCACATGTTTATTATTTATACAAATATGGATCCAATATAGATATAATGTAAAAGCTATTTTTAAATTTTGAGTACCTTGAATATATAGGATATTGCTGAAAATATAGTTTAAACTCGGTCTAAATATATATTGACAATTTAATCTAAGAATTCAGGTTTTATTCCTTGAGTAGGCACTCACATTTGTTTACTATTCTTATTATTAATTTAATGTGAAAAAAAGTGTATTCCACAACACTAAATAAAAAGTATAATCTTGGTTACTGAATGTTGTACAGATTAAATTCATTGTACAATGCTTGATTTAAAACAAAAATATCCTGTGCTAAATTGATAAATGATACTATTTTTCTTCTGGCAATTACTCATTCTGTGGTCATTTCAAGACCATGCTGACATATTCTTACTTTCTAGTAGATGCAAGATACTGCGTTGTTCTGCTTAGTTTTAGAAGTGCAATGAATGTTCATGTATATTGAACAGACAATATTTTCAAAATGATAGAACATGTTTTGCTATGATTGATTTACGTGTGCTTATGGAACAAATATGGCATAATATAAAATACTCAATAAAATGTCCCTCAATCTTTTATACCTAATCTTCTACATTTTAAAATGAATCCCCATTTTAACGCGGTAGTTTCTCCATAAGAATGTGTTCAAAGGTTAAATTATGCTGCAACATACTTAGATTAAGTTACTGTATTGTTATTAAATTATATTTGCAATCACGTGCCAATGGAGTATATCTCAAAACGGAGGTATGTATAGTAAGAATGCCGGGTGATCGTGATGAAATGTAATGCATGAAATGACAATCAGTGTCCAGCGAATCAACCCCGTTATATATTATTATAATTAATACAATTTCTCCGTGATGGATGTGACTCGTATTTTGAACTATATCACGAGTAGAAGCAATATGCCCTGTTTTGTTGAATTTACTCCCAAACAATGACGTAACCTTTTCTGTTTTACAGCTATACTTTACTTGTGTATTCCTTGACGTCACTCCGGTATGTCCATTAGCAACAATGCACATCGTCTGTTCAGAATTCAAAACATGCCATCCAATTTTGGAGAATTGGGAACGTGAGTCCCGGATAATGTGAATCCTCGTCTAAAACTAAACTCTCAACTATATGCCTGGCTCCTAAAACACACACATTTATTGATTGTATGAGACATAAAACTGGTAATGAAATAAAACGGTACTTAAAAACATTTGACAGATACCACAAAGTATGTATGCTTTTATTTTTATATAAAATCTTCAAAGAAATAAAATTATTTGAGTTTAAATATAGCAAAATCGAATCAACATCGTACATATTAAATATCGCTTTTATACATTAGGTCTAATAGAAGAAATCTTCGAGTTATCAACTACTGTGATTGATTTACGCAAATATTTTTCTTTAATATATTCACTGAAATTATGTGACACACATTATGCCGATTTAGTGTTTAAAGATGACCTCGTATTTACAAGTATGTTCACTTACATGACCTATATAAATTAGCAATTATTATTCATTCAATGCAAAAACGTCCTGTGACCTACATGAGTGCAACTGACACTGGTACATACGTTATTCCTCTAGTGATATGCTTATATAATAGATCGTATTATCAGTAGCTTTATTTAATTTAAATTAATGCAATTGCGCCTAGATTGCAGCGTGATTTATTTCCCTCGGAGTCAATGACGTATAGCTTGTGATTGATATGTAACACTGGCTGTATGCAGACACGTCATTTGAGTGGGCAGTCTGCCATGAAGGATAACTAAGCACACACTGATGAATCTTGGCTTATTCTAAATCAGATAAATAGACGTGGATGGGAACGCGCCAGTCTCGCATAATAAAGTCGCTCCGATATGTGCACTATGACGTCACACGATCAGCTTTGCATGCTAAAACAGTAGCACTCTCGTGACACTATCGAGAAATGCGTTTGCCTCTACACACATTTCTGTCATTTCTCCGGATTTCATGGGTGCCCAGCTTGATTAAAATGAGCAAACGTTTTCTTAATTTTCAGCCAAAAGTTCAAGAAGTCAGCAATTATTTTAAGGTGTTGTTTCGCTGGAAAGGTAGCGTATACAAGCTTCTCCGCCGGGAATTTCTGGTGTTTCTTGGTGCTTATACTGTGATCAGCTTAGTCTATAGATTGGTACTCAATGCGAAACAGAAAGAAACCTTCGATTCCATCTGCATCTACGCCGATGACTTCAGTAGTTTAATACCAGTATCTTTCGTTCTTGGATTCTATGTATCAGTGATTATCCACCGCTGGTGGGACCAATTTCTAGCCATTCCTTGGCCTGATAGGTTGGTGTACAATGTAGCTGCTCATGTAGACGGGGATGATGAATCCGGCAGAATCTTTCGTCGTACCATGGTCCGCTATGTTAATTTATCTACTCTTCTACTCTTTCGTTCTGTCAGTCAGAGTGTCAAGAAAAGATTCCCCACACTTGATCACGTGGTCAATGGAGGTACGTATACATCCATGCATTATAACCCAATTATGACCCCCGTTTTTTAAAGAAGGGCCATGTCATGTAATTAATTCCATTCAGTGAATTATATTGTTCAATATTCCACTATATATTTTGCCATATATTTTTTTCCGAGAATATCATTTTTATATGGTCGAATCCCGAATTCCCAAATTCGATAGTCTACGATGATGCTGACTTGTGGACCGGAAGTATGATACGTTCACTCAATGATTAAAAATATCGTACCAAATAGTTAATTGTGTATACTTGAAAAACTAAACGATATTTGAATAAAACATTACATAACCTGTGTTACTAGCACTCACTAGCATATTATAGTGTTTTTTATTACAATAAAGACCTTCAATTCAATCTTGGATTTTAATCTCTTGAATCGCTAATCATTTGATATTTCATTCTAATGTTGTGAATGATAGCATACATTGTCAAGGTTGTTGTCTAATAAGCTGATATATACAGTATCCATTTTCTTGTCTTAAATTTTGACATGTCTACCATTATGAATAAACATAGAACCGTACCCCTTTTTAAAATCATAAGTCAATTAATAAATTTGTTATTAAAGATGTTATTAAAATGGAAAGGACTTTGCATTTTAAACGGGTTAATTGAGTAGAGTAAGCTCAGCCCGTTGACCGCGAAGTTCAATTACATTTTACGACGTGTAAAGGCAAACAGCAAAATATTCAGTGACATCGTTCGAATTAACTACTCATGGCATTCATAATATTCTAAGCATTTTTCACTGTCCTTAGACAGATGTCGTGCAATGAATAATTTACGAGGTTAGAATCCACTATTGAATACTAATTTGCAAGGGAATGGCATTTGCCCTATTTATTGAGTTGTGGTCAACTAATCATACTTTTACACGGGGGAAGCGAAGCTTGCGATTAACGTCAGTTGAATTAATTATCTTCAATTCTAGTCAATGTATGTGTAGTCTGGAGAACTAGGTTCTTGTATAATGTGTATGGGTATTCTGGTGAACTAGTTTTTTGTAGATTGTGTATGGGTATTCTGATGAACTAGGTTCTTGTATACTATGTATGGGTATTCTGGTGAACTAGGTTCTTGTATATTGTATATGGGTATTCTGGTGAACTAGGTTCTTGTATATTGTATATGGGTATTCTGGTGAACTAGGTTCTTGTATATTGTGTATGGGTATTCTGGTGAACTAGGTTCATGTATATTGTGTATGGGTATTCTGGTGAACTAGGTTCATGTATATTGTGTATGGGTATTCTGGTGAACTAGGTTCATGTATATTGTGTATGGGTATTCTGGTGAACTAGGTTCATGTATATTGTGTATGGGTATTCTGGTGAACTAGGTTCTTGTATATTGTGTATGGGTATTCTGGTGAACTAGGTTCTTGTATATTGTATATGGGTATTCTGGTGAACTAGGTTCTTGTATATTGTATATGGGTATTCTGGTGAACTAGGTTCTTGTATATTGTATATGGGTATTCTGGTGAACTAGGTTCATGTATATTGTGTATGGGTATTCTGGTGAACTAGGTTCTTGTATATTGTATATGGGTATTCTGGTGAACTAGGTTCATGTATATTGTGTATGGGTATTCTGGTGAACTAGGTTCTTGTATATTGTATATGGGTATTCTGGTGAACTAGGTTCTTGTATATTGTATATGGGTATTCTGGTGAACTAGGTTCTTGTATATTGTATATGGGTATTCTGGTGAACTAGGTTCGGGTATATTGTGTATGGGTATTCTGGTGAACTAGGTTTTTGTATATTGTATATGGGTATTCTGGTGAAATAGGTTCTTGTATATTGTGTATGGGTTTCTGGTTAACTAGGTTCTTGTATATTGTGTATGGGTATTCTTAACCTGATTGTTATACATCATTTCCTCCCAAAGGTACGACAAGTTTAGAACAGATTGAGTGAACGTTTTTGTGTGGGGTCAGGTCCCTGGAGGCTGCCATATTTGCTTACGCGTAATCGTTTCATATTTAGAATTCGCGTTTCCCAATATGGTAGGATGAAAATACCCATTGCAATACCGCAAAATTACGACACGCTGTAACTGTAATGGCGTTGCGGTGACAGATGTATATTAATATAATAGGAATGTTAAAGGGCGGTAGTCGTCGCGCCACGCATGCGCGAGATATATGGTCTCATATAAACAAAGATGGCGACTTTGACTGTTGCGCAGATCAACGAGTACAAACTGAGACGTTTCCATACTTTAATTAGAAATTCTTTTATGTGCAAGTCGCGCCCAGATTAAACCTCATTTTGTGATTTCCATTAGAAGAGCGCATTGGATTGTGGGATCAATGTTTATCAGCACAAATGTCGCACATTTAAATCAGCCCCAATGTCGAGTAAACGGCTCGGGTTTGTATTAGGTAATTGCTAACCCCGAAATGTTTCAGACTATGAATCGCTGACGCTAATATTATAGGCAACACAATAGGCTACTCGTTTGACATTTATCACATTATTCAGCCTATTCAAAAAAACATAATTACGAGGTAAACGTTATCAGCAGATTCTGTCAAAACCATTCGTTTTTTTGTTTCCTTTGTTTGAAATACTCAATACTCAATTACAAAATCTTGCCACAGAAAATTACGTGTTATGTAAACTTTCAACGTGTGGATGAACAATAAAATGCTGAGCGAGGAAAACGATTCAGATGTAGACGACACGGCTCTCCTAACAATGCATTTGATCACGGCGCAACCATTGTAATCCCTCACCAATAACCTGTGTTTAGTTTATGTGGCTTGACTGATCTAAATAAATCGTTGTTCATGTGTCATTTCTTGCCACTAAAACTGAGGAGAAATTGGTACTTGCACAACATTTATCATGGGAGAGGCAGACGATATTTGTTCAAAACTCCGGCTAGTTCCGTTAAAACTACTTGCAATTCAGGTCCTTTCTATCATTTGACTTTTAATATAATCATCTACAGCATCAGTGTTGTGAAATAAACACCGCAATGAACATTGTGAATAAATGTAATTGTGATTTTAGACCAGTTCAAAAATAACGAGTGGAAGCTAGTACATATGCCGTGAAGACTCGTGGCAGACTCTCCTATTCGTGGTAGTTAGTGTAGTTATTTCTCAAGTTGAAAATAACACTCATGCTCTAGTTGCTAATTTACGCAAAAGGCTATGTGACGGTTTACAATGTTATACCCACATAACAAATTTATTTGTTCACCGGCTGGTGATCCTCTCCGCAACCCTACTAGTATGTGTCATCCATATAAGTACAGTAAACCTTTTTTTTTGAAAACTGTTAAAATCTGTATCTAGTCATATTTGTTACTGGTTATGTGATGATTTCAGATCATATAAACTACATGTTATGACCAAGAAAATTGGAAGTACATGTTGTGGCAAATGAGTACATAAGGTGGTGGATGAATGAATTGGCTAGCACATGTTGTACGAAATGACACGTGCATCTTGGCGTTGACATGTATACTCCATGTATAACATTGATGTTGACAAAATACATGCAACATAAACCTTTATGTATAACTTCAGTGTTGACACAATACATGTATCATGTAACTTTCTTGACTGTGTATGGTGTTGACACAAAACAAGTAACACCATTTCACGCCACGTCCAAGTCTCAATACTGAATTATACCATGCTGCTTCGACAACACGTGCATTAGCTACAGATACATATTTCATGCGATCAGGTCAGATTTCAGTTACAGTACCAAATCATTTTTCCCCTTTGAAAAAGAAGATCAAAATCGTATGTATTAATTTGAGTATAAATTCGATTATCTCAAATAATCATATAATTCACTTTTCTCCTTGATTTTGGCAGCTATCGCAGTTGTCTCATTATTCTGACAGTAGCTCTTGTTTGTAATGAATGGAAATCTTTGGCCCAATGTTATAGTAGGCTGTCTGGTCGTGTTCTTTTTAATTGCTTTGTTACATTCACCTGGCTAGTAGAGGATCTGTTCCAGTCCATTTCGCTTTTCTCATGCGACTCTTTGCTGGTTCCATTGTTATGTTCAAAACTCCACTTTGACTGAATTCTTTGAATTGTTTAAGCTCTTTGCAATCAATTGTATGGGATACATGATGGTTCTTGTTGTTGCGTCTTCTAACTACCATTTCATAAGATTGTAATCTGGTCAGTTCAGATTCTATGTACGATACATGTGTTTCTAGTGCTGTCGCATTTCTACTGTTTGAAACATGTCATATTTCTCAATTCAGTCTTTGACGTCTGCATTGATGCATTACCAATAAAACAATATTTTGTCTACATAGAGTACTGTTTCGGGCCCATGAATTTTGCTCTGAAACTAGTGCTATTATCTCTTGCTTTTTCCGTCTAGTTCATCCTTCAGTTGACCTTTCACCTTTATTTAGTGGCTTCGCATCTGGTCTAATTTGAGATTGAACTTTTTCTGTCAGTGAACCTGACCCCTCAAATACGTCTTTTGTTGGTGGGTGATACGATAGCGATTAGGTCATAGTTAAGTTACAACATCGTATTACAAACAATTAACCTAGATCGTACTAATCGTATTTGTACTATTATTCCAAAAAGCTGAACATACATGTTATTAGTGTGGTTAAAACAATGCATTATAATGAACGCTACTATTATCATCATTATTATCACAGGATTTATGACAGAAGAAGAACGGAAATCGTATGAAGAGATACCATCACAACATGCCAAATACTGGGTACCCTGTATCTGGTTTATAAATCTAGTACGTCTTGCCAGGGTAGATGGCCGTATTGCAAGTGCGCCAGCAGTAAAAAGTATTATTGATGTGAGTACTTGCATAAAAACTGCAACTGCTTGTTCATTGTTTCACAAATTACGCAAATGTTATACATATTAATAACAATTTACATTTACCTGACACAAGAGTTAAAACACGATTCTCACAAGAATCGTTGTTATGTTTAAGCTTGTAGATCAATAGCAATTTGAAAATATCAGAAGATCGTGATTTTCTCACCTCTTCCAAACTTATCTTGTTTTTTCGATATTGTAATCAGTTTGTGAGCTAAAAGCTTCACAATGTCATCATGATAATTTAAGATAATTTAAGACCCGAAATTTTAAAATATCGTCGCAGCGAAAACAAGGACATGAGTAGAACTAGGGTATTCAATTTGAGATGGTACATCTCAGACCAAATCTGACTGTACACAGAGCGAAGTTTGTTCAAATTAACAGACATTCCATTATGTTAATTTGCCAGCGAGTTTTGTAAGCGTTTTGATTTGATACATTTGGTAATTATCTGTTAATTGTACTTATATGTTAGCGGCCGCCATCTCTTATGACAGATAGTGTTAAACAATTGTGTTGTCATGGAAACCACCATGTAACAATTGAACGCATACAATCACGAGTTGTAAACAGAAATATTGTATACTGTAAAAAGATTATCATTAAAATTGCACAAATTAAAAATATGCAAATGAGAATAATTTGTATAACCACTTTACTGAGCCAAATTGGTTTACAATTATTCAGTTAATTTAAAATGACGTCATTTAAAAAATGCAATCTAAATATCATATAGTCAATTTCTGTTTTTGGCATGTATTGAACGTTGTGTTTCAGTTCAGTGACACGTAAATCAAACTACAACATAACAAACATAACTGCGAGCAGCAATGATCGGATTTGGCAAATAGGATGTTGAACACACGTTGCTATGAATATGTCAATGATTTTTAGGGACACACCCACCAACACTCTGTCCACAAAATGAATGTATATTCGAAATATCGGTCAAGAACTTATGTATTATATATACGTTTGTTTTTAGCTCCGCTGTCGACTTTGTCGACGGAGCTTATCATATGAGTGATTGTCCGTCGGCGTCCGTCGTCCGTGTCAATGTTTTACTTTTCGACTTCTTCTTGAAAACTACAAGCCTGAATGCTTTGATACTTGGTGTATATGTGCCTTATTTAGGCCTCTCTTAGATTTGTTCATTTCATGATGATATCTTCAATTCTCTAATTTTCGTGAATATTTTTGTCATTTTTGGTAAAAAGTGATATTTTCGACTTCTTGTTAAGAACGGCAAGGCTTATTGCTTTGATATTACATATATAGGTACTACAAGTGGACCTCTCTCAGATGTGTTCATTTTGTGATGATATCTTCAATTATCTAATATTAATGAATATTTTTGGTAAAAGGTTATAGTTTTTCAAATTCTTGTTGAGAACCGAAGTTTTGATTGCTTTGAAACAATGTACTATATATATTGTTCATTTTCTAATGATATCTTCAGTTCTTTAATTGAAGTGTGCATTGCTAACAGCGGAGCTATCTCAGCCGAGAGGCTGCTTATTTTAATCAGTATAGTGCCAATTTAGGTTTGACTTCCTCAAAATTGTTGATTGCTATGGCTTAGTTACTAGGGACACACACCTTACCAAATATTACTACACGCCCGCCATGAATGTTAATCTCATTCTGGTTGCACATATAATTTTTTGCTTGTAATAGTAATGTGACCACCCTAAAATGCCTATCCTATGTACTGTAGAATAGTACACTATTTACGTGTTGTTTATGTTTCGTGACCAAACTTCTCCCTCTACCCTTTCGCGGTTACGTTAATGCAGTTATCATGGTGAGCTTTCCTTTATCACAATCCAGGGGTTTTAGAGTTACTCAAGGTGTGGTATATAGCTAGGGGCCTTCCTGAAAGGTTTTTCAAATCAGTCTCTATGGCATTCATACTTGCATTCATACATGCAAATATTCTGAAATGTTCTACATACATATCCATATCCTCTTCTTCCTTATAATCTGACAGTTTGGAAAATTTAGCAGAGGTTGACGGATTTGCCGTTCCCAAATTAGTCTAATTTTTCCATCTCATCTCTATGGCTTCTATGCATTTCTTTGTTTTTCTCCGTCTTACATTAAATTATAAAACGTTCTCTCAGAATAACATACATAATTATATAAAGACCTTACAAATTGGGTATTTTCGGTGGTGTTTGTGCGCGCAATGTCATGTTACCATGGTTTTCAGTCTGTCGACAATTCATTATATTATCAAGAGTTTCTCGTGTAAACAATACAATCCAATTATATCAACATGATGTATAAAAGTGTAATTCTAATGTCCTACATAATAAAATATTACACATTTGGTGTGTTAACTTTCTTCACGTGGAAGTGCTGTCTGCATAATACATTAAAACATAATTACTATGGATAATTTAACTCAATGCTAGAGAATAATTGTGGTCTTTATATAATCATATTAGTCTGATGCTGCATATTTCTTTATCCACTGTTACAGTACTTTAACCAACTTTCTTCACTCTATCCAGCATTGTAGTTTGTCTTCAACAAACTCATTGTTCTTTCCATGCCTACTGTTACTGCGTATCACCACTGACAACATTGTTCATATGTATCAGTGATTAATGGTATTTTTTCTTTTATAATTTCTAGGAAGTTAATCGTTTTCATGACCAATGTGACGAGATATTTGGTTTTGATTGGGTCAGCGTCCCACTAGTATATACACAGGTAACCATCAAATACACGTTATTATATTGTGTTTCTCCAATCTCACGTGACAATATTGCCACATTACATTGATTTGATTATGTCTAGTTAGTGAATTGACAAAATTATGTGATCAAA
Source organism: Saccoglossus kowalevskii (assembly GCF_978046115.1). Lineage (NCBI taxonomy): Eukaryota > Metazoa > Hemichordata > Enteropneusta > Harrimaniidae > Saccoglossus > Saccoglossus kowalevskii. The sequence goes on along the minus strand of NC_140642.1, from coordinate 27,751,469 downwards.
ATTAAGTTGCCTTCCCGAGCATAAACTGCTTTTAATATGTGGTATTATGTTCCAAGTTGATGTTTAACGAGTGTCTAGTAAAGATTCAATAATACTGCCCAGTTGAAATTAGGAAATGTGCAAAAGGTATGCATTTATAATGACTAGTTATACTTCCTACATAAGCAGGTGAGGAATTGAGTAATTTCCTATATCTATAGCAGGTGGAGAATATCGAACTATGATATATTTTGCCATTACACATGTTATAAACAACAACTATATACTTTTGTGAACTATATAAATGTGAATGTCGGCCATATATTCGGACAAGTTAATTGACGAAGTTAATTTTCTGATCAGGACAACAGTAATCAAACAAATGTCTTGTCAGTGTGTTGGGATAAACGATTAAACAGTGAGAACTGCATCACATTTGGAACGTTATTTTATAACTTTCTATCACATTCAAACTGTCATTCTATTAATCCTAGAGGTACATCAGCATGAATGTGCGCTAGACGGAGTTCGAAATTAAAACACACCTCGTACTTTTCGACCAATTATAACGCTTTTTTCAGTGTCTTTATATACACTAAATGACTGTCCTGTTTTTGAGATTTAACCGTTTTCTCAAGTCAAATTTCATAGATGGTTCTTAGACTTTTTAATGAAGGGACTTTGAAAATGTTATTTGTTTGTGTGTTTGACTTTTTGCGTTTTTTTCTATTATATCCTCATCTTTCTGGAGGTTGTGACTATAGCCGTCTATACATACTTTTTAGCATGTCTATTTGGTAGACAGTATCTACAACCAGATGCAGGTTATCAAAGTAAAGGCCGAAATGCAGATTTATACATTCCCGTATTTACACTTCTACAGTTTTTATTTTACTTTGGCTGGCTGAAGGTGAGTAACTTTGGGTTGACGATGAAACAATACAATATTACACTACGACTGATATTGCATCAACAGTGACATCTATGCATATTGCATCAACAGTGACATCTATGCATATTGCATCAACAGTGACATATATGCATATTGCATCAACAGTGACATCTATGCATATTACATCAACAGTGACATCTATGCATATTGCATCAACAGTGACATATATGCATATTGCATCAACAGTGACATCTATGCATATTACATCAACAGTGACATCTATGCATATTGCATCAACAGTGACATATATGTATATTGCATCAGCAGTGACATCTATGCATGTTGCATCAACAGTGACATCTATGCATGTTGCATCAACAGTGATATCTATGCATATTGCATCAACAGTGACATCTATGCATATTACATCAACAGTGACATCTATGCATATTACATCAACAGTGACACCTATGTATATTGCATCAATAGTGACATTTATGTATATTGCATCAACAGTGACATCTATGCATGTTGCATCAACAGTGACATCTATGTATGTTGCACCAACAGTGACATCTATGCATATTGCATCAACAGTGACATCCATGCATATTGCATCAACAGTGACATCTATGCATATTGCATCAACAGTGACATCCATGCATATTGCATCAACAGTGACATCTATGTATATTGCATCAACAGTGACACCCATGCATGTTGCATCAACAGTGACATCCATGCATGTTGCATCAACAGTGACATCCATGCATATTGCATCAACAGTGACATCTATGCATATTGCATCAACAGTGACATCCGTGCATATTGCATCAACAGTGACATCTATGTATATTGCATCAATAGTGACATTTATGTATATTGCATCAACAGTGACATCTATGCATATTGCATCAACAGTGACATCTATGCATATTGCATCAACAGTGACATCTATGCATATTGCATCAACAGTGACATCTATGCATAGTGCATCAACAGTGACATTTATGCATATTGCATCAACAGTGACATTTATGCATATTGCATCAACAGTGACATTTATGCATATTGCATCAACAGTGACATCTATGCATATTGCATCAACAGTGACATTTATGCATATTGCACCAACAGTGATATCTATGCATATTGCATCAACAGTGACATCTATGCATATTGCATCAACAGTGACATCTATGCATATTGCATCAACAGTGACATCTAAGCATATTGCATCAACAGTGACATCTATGCATATTGCATCAACAGTGACATTTATGCATATTGCATCAACAGTGACATTTATGCATAATGCATCAACAGTGACATTTATGCATATTGCATCAACAATGACATCTATGCATGTTGTATCTCACGTTACATCCGTGCATATTGCATCACAGTTGACGTTCATGTTTATTGTACAACATATTATGACGTCCATACATATTGTATAACTGGTGACGTCTATACACATTGCACCAAATATGACATATATGCATATTGCATCACTGGTGACGTATACACAAATTGCACAGCGGGAGCCTTCCATGCATATATCAGAATGACATCCATGCATGTTACATCACAAGTGACATCTTTCTGTAACAGATTATTTTGCGTTGATGACATAGTTTGCCATACATTCTGTCATCAAATCTAAACGGTAGTTTAAAGACTGCGTACTTAAATAAGTGTAATTATTCGTGCAACTGTCCGACGTTAATAACTTTAATCCTAAGTTATAGAATTGCGAAAGTGACCTTTGGGACTCGCCGTTGATAGATACAAACCAACCCCTAGGTGACATCATTTACTATTAATAATGTCAACGGAAATGTAGATGATTGACTTACTGTTCGAATACGATGAGTCATAATCACGTGATTGCTTCGTTCAACTTTAGAGGGCAGAGTTTATGTCAGAATATTCTAGAATGTATAACGTTATATGCTTTTGCCGAGCAGTTGAATAAAGTTGGAGTTTGTGGCTGTTGATTTGTCTACTGCTCTGCTAGCTATGACTAGTAGATGGAGCTATCGCGTTGTGTGCGTTTATCGGAGTGAACGTGTGTATTTTTAATTTTATATTGCACAAGTGACACCCATGCATGTTGCATATTAAGTAACATCGATATTAAAATACAATTTGCATTAAACACATTTTTGGTTGAAACAAAATATTCATCATCGAAATAACTAAAACATCGTTGAATAATATTGTTGTAGGCAATATGCCATCGCAATATATTCAGTTTATATAGTTTTTATTTTGACCCTGAGAGTTTAACATGACACACGACATTAACATTAATTAACATTATGTCACACATATTATGTCACGTTACAGGTAGCAGAAGATATTATGGATCCATTTGGAGAAGATGATGATGATTTTGAAATGAACTTGATGGTCGATAGGAACCTCCAGGTAGGAGATGGTGTTGTACATATCACGACTCAATATGGCTATGGGTTTATATGCCTAAGTGATTTACATGGACGACTACTCATAGTATACATATACGTATAGTCAATTTGCTATATTTAGATTATTATTGAAATAAACTGCATATTACCAAAATAAACAACCCAAGGCGACACATGGAAAAAGATACTACGCGAGAACCACGTGAACCACGTGTAAGCACACACTCGAGTGTAAAATTCCCTTCGAATCTCCTGTAGGAGTTCATTGTTGTTATTATGACATACCATCAATATGTGTTATGTGTCTATTGCAATATTTGCAACACAATACATATTACTATATGTAGAGATTTACATACGACATTATCTATTTTTTATGGAAATTTATCAAATATTTATAAAGCCTGGAAGACCTTAAAAATACGCTTTTATTAGTTATACATGCACATAGTAACGCCTATTACCCATGTGTCTTTGCAATTTTACCTCATGTGATTAAAGTGTTAAAGTAGCTTTCAAAAATCATTTTGAACTTATAAAAACGTGTATGCTAATATTCTGCTGTTTCGCCTTCAGCTCAGTTATCTTGCAGTGGATGATCTATTCCACTCCTATTTCCCATTAGTCAAAGATTTACATTACGGCGACCCTGATCCTGAGATACCATACACCAAGGCTTCTCTAAAAAGCAAGGTTAACTCTTGGCCAGGATCTGCTGAACGAATGAAGTGAGTACACATATTCTAGGAAATCTGCCACAGACGACCAATCTGAGTTGCATGCATAGCTCTGGAGGTTCAACACTCGCCTACCTCTATTATACTGGCGTTATATCCCTATATTGCGCAAACTCGCACATACATAAATAAGCTCTAGCTTCAGATGATGGAAGTAGAGGACGAATATCATTTCATTATGATATGTCCTCTGTACGAGATGCTTAGAAAGCGGCTCATTCCCATTTGGTCTTATACAAATCCATCGGTAAATAAGTTTTATTCTTTAATGTCATGTAATTAATTTGAAATTATTAGTAACTTAGCTGTTTTTATACTAAATGCATTTAAGTTGAGACAAGATGTACTTGACCTTTGACCAAAGATTTGTTGTATTAGTATTGTAATAAGCAAAAGGGGCCAGTGGCCTATAAGAGCAAATATAAATATTTACTAATTATTTCAATATTTTCAGGATTTCCAAGACTGGAATGGCTATAGCTGAATTATCTGCTCCTCACATAAGACTTCACCAACACCATGACGATGTACAAGGTCACGTCTCTCCATCCGCTCGTAGTCCGTCTGGTTATAACAGTCGCCACAAAGGTAGTCAGGAAATTGTTCAGGAAAATTGTCTCCCTATTAGAAAAAATATTGGCAGAAAAGAGAAAGATAAAGACAAGACAAAGAACCGTGGTTGCAGCAAACAAGGCGTGGCAACCTTGTCGTCAAACAATCAACACAAAGAGTGAACCTAGGGGGTTGCTCTCAAACAAGACTATAATTTTCTCCTGGACGAAGACTGATAACGAAAATTGTTGCTTATTTAAATCATCTATTGTTTTAACGGTATCTGCTAAGCAAGGTGGACAGGTATTCGGTGTCGTGTGACTCCATACAGTATGGTCAAAATGGTTATAACACAGGTTTACACGGACTGGTTTGTCCACCGATGTGAATTAAGAACTGGATATAATGTGCAATATATTTTAACTCAATAAGTAAGTATACATGGAGCCGGCCGGGCGGCGGGCGTAATGCACGAGACTGCCAAACTCCAGGCTCCAATGGTGGATGGATTTGGTTGTGACTGATGATTTAGAGTCGAAGTCAGTCTAGATAAGCTGCGAGTAACATCACAATCGCGTATGGTTGTTGAAATCTACATACATCATCATGATCATGGTAGGAAGCGTGTATTTGCTGAAATACAAATATTTATGTATGTGAGATGAAATGTACACGTGACCTCAACAGTACAAGATTTGACGTCGAATACTTTTCGGACGTTAAGAAACACCAGTGCTGGATGTCAACTACAGACAATCTCAACAAAGTCTACAGCTGTGATGAAGATAAACTGTAGACAGTATGTGTTCAAGATCCGCTACGGGAACCATCTGAAAACAACAACAGTGTTTAAGCGCAACTACACGTGGCAGTCCATGATCAAAAACGTTGAGAACGTCCCATCGTTCCAAGCGCTGAGAACGTCCCCTCGTTTCAAGCGTTGAGAACATACCATCGTTCCAAGCGTTGAGAACACACCATCGTTCCAAGCGTGGAGAACATACCATCGTTCCAAACGTAACAAATTCACTCTTTAGTCAAAGCCGTCTATGTTTATGAGATATAAAACATCTTTTAAATTGCAGCCAAAATGATTTGGCAGCATAAAGTACAGTCGTTTGTGAGCTTGGGGTTTGTGTTGAACGGTGTAATGCTATAGATCGACACTGAAAACATACCTCGTGGAGTCATGTCCAATCAATATAAACAGTCAATATTCACATTCATTATCGTGTCAGATTCGACTCTGGTTGAAGGTGATGTGGCTGGGGTTTAGTTTAGGAACCTCCTAACAATAGCATCAAGTAGTTTTCATATATTTCATAAATTTTCCGAACAATTGTGTTAAAGCAAAAAAGTTAAAGCAACATTTTCAGTACTGGTACTGACATTGTTGTAACTATTTTGTGTTGTCGATCTATATCCAATATGCTGTTCAAGGAAGATATATTTTGTATCGGATAAGAAGCTTTCTCATGATAGAGGAATGTGATAATGCACCGCTGCTTCTTTTGTTTCAATTTACATCCCAATCTCATCAGCATTACATGTACTTTAGATAAGATAACAATTCAACTGGTTATCAATATACACTAATTCAAAAAGTAGTGTAGAACAATGATAAACCTAGTATTTCCAGAGAGTTTCACCAATGCCTACCTCCTATTAATGCTATTAAATTGCATGAACTGCACTCAACGTAAATTGCAAACAAACCAACTGCAATTTAAAGTTTAGCAATTATTTCTTTTAGAAGACATTGGTTACAAATAGTGTATTGTGTCAATCGCATACTATGCCTAGTATGTCCAGAGTCATCTCAAGTTGAAAATATAATTGTTTGTCAAGGTGGAACATAGTTAAGTCATAACAAGCTGACTAAACACACAATAACATTTGACCATATATATGTGTGTGTTGCACCTAGTAATTGTAGACAATTTTCTTTTCTTTCAGCAAAACTGAAGTGTGTACCCAATCAACTCAATACTGTAGTACTCAATGCACACCATTCACTCTACCCCTGCACTCTATACTGTGTGTTGCACGTATTAATTGTAGACGATTTTTTTTCTTCCAACATAACTATGTGTCGTACATATAATGGTGCTACTCATTGTACACCACTCACAATCACATATAATGTGTGTGTCGCACGTAATTATAGACGAATATTTTGTCCTCCCACCAACATGACTGAAGTGTGCAACCAATCATCTCAATCTTGTACCACTCAATTATACACATTAGACGTAACACTACTGTTACCTTGTTACAGTAGCAATACGATTTCTAAAGAAAATCACTGATGTCTGATGAGTATGCTCAGTCAGTTGAGGGCTGTAAGATGCAACACCGATCCAATCTCATATATACATTGGCCCTGAATTAGTTTAGTTCCTTTCTTCTGTCTCGGGGGTGGGGGGATGCACGATAGAAGTGTCCATTAAATCACACCCCTTTGAGATCGCTATTCATGTAACTTAACGTTTAAAAAGGTAAATTACTAGACTATGTTAGAATGTGTGAACTTGTATTCCTTTCTTTATTTACAAATAATACGCACTGCTTATATTCAAAATAATATAGCATAATTTAATACGTACATCTATCAAATTATATAAATGACATCATTGCCATATGTGTATATAAATAAAATATGAGAGATTTGAGAGACTAGATGGTCTTATGGAAAATATCAAAGTTGGCTATCTTTGTTCATAGCAGAATCTGTGTCCAACGTGTCCCATAGTAGTATTTTAGACTATGATATGGTAAGCAACATAAAGATAATATATAGACAGGTCAATGAATCATAATGATATGTCATTACAATAGCAAACAAAGTCATACCATCTTGTGGACGTGGACACGTATTCCAGATGCTGTAAATATTACCGAGTTGCTGTACAGTATTGGTATTAATCAGTATCATTTCATTTCAAACTGTAGAATTATAATAGTAGTAGTACTCACTCGTGTTTTCTTACTCTACTAGCAACCACTCATTTCTGCAGACCCTGGTAGTAATCACTCATGTCTGCAGACCCTGGTAGTAATCACTCATGTCTGCAGACCCTGGTAGTAATCACTCATGTCTGCAGACCATGGTAGTAATCACTCATGTCTGCAGACCCTGGTAGTAATCACTCATGTCTGCAGACCCTGGTAGTAATCACTCATGTCTGCAGACCCTGGCTGTATTCACTCATATCTGCAGACCCTGGTAGTAATCACTCATGTCTGCAGACCCTGGTTGTATTCACTCATATCTGCAGACCCTGGTAGTAATCACTCATATCTGCAGACCCTGGTAGTAATCACTCATGTCTGCAGACCCTGGTAGTAATCACTCATGTCTGCAGACCCTGGTAGTAATCACTCATGTCTGCAGACCCTGGTAGTAATCACTCATGTCTGCAGACCCTGGTAGTAATCACTCATGTCTGCAGACCCTGGTAGTAATCACTCATGTCTGCAGACCCTGGTTGTATTCACTCATTGTTGCAGACCCTAGTAGTATTCCCTTGTGTCTGCAGACCTCAGTGGTAATGACTCATGTATGTTGATTCTTTTAGATATCACTCGTGTCTTCTGACACTGGCGGTAATAACTCCTGTCTGCTGATGTTAATTGCTAGTGTTTGCTAATGCTGATAGTAATGACCCATGTCTACTGATTCTGGTGGTAATCACTCATGTCTGCTGACCCTGGTGGTAATCACTCATGTCTGCAGACCCTGATGGGAATCACTCATGTCTGCTGATCCTTGTAGTAATCACTCATCTCTGCAGACCCTGGTGGTAATCACTCATGTCTTCTGACCCTGATGGGAATCACTCATGTCTGCTGATCCTTGTAGTAATCACTCATGTCTTGTGACCCTGGTAGTAATCACTCATGTCTGTTGATCCCTGTAATAATCACTCATCTCTGCAGAGCCTTGTGGTGATTACTAGTGTATGTCGATCCTGGTATTAATTACTCGTATCACGACGACACCCCCAATCCCACGACGTTCCTTTCTAGTCACAGTACTTAGTAACCACCATTGTCATAGTAATATAGTATCCATCATCTACTTGCGACTAAAGAGTGTGAATTATTTGCAATATATTCGCTAACTGGTTTTATATGTGAGGTTTTACCCATGGTGCTCAGGGTCTTTATGTGAAATGATTTATACAAGTCATATCAAATACAATACTATGTGGTAGATGTTCGTACGTCTGTAAATAAATTAAATTCAAATTTAGATTCAAGCAATACATACGGCAAGTACAGCATTCCACATTCGACTCTTAGGGCAATACCGATTTTTTTGAATATATAGATTTTAGTTTTTAGACCAATTACTATTACAATATTTACCTGCTAGTTTCGTGTTTTGTGAAGTTGTAGCACAGTAGAAGATGTAGATATAAAGTGATGGCTATGTATTACTTTACTCAAGAGTGGGTTTCGGTATTACTTTGACGTGAAGTTCTGAGATAAATCTAATAATTATGCAACTTTTGTACATATTTATGCATATTCTTTTTTTAATTTTGATGAATTCACAATTACTTAGTAATTAGTACTTTGCAAACTGAATAAAATAAACTGCATGTACTTTTTTTTATAAACATGTCTCTTTTGTAGTTATTTATATTCGAAGTAATGTTATTATCAGTATAAACCAAGAACTACTCTACGACTAGAATTGCTGACCATCGTAGATCTGCAACGTGTTGATGCAAGGGCTATATCCATTATAGTGTGGGCTATGTCCATTATAGTGTATAATCGTATAAATTATAGTTCACCAGTATTGATGTATCCAATTTGCTAGGAAAACGACTTTGTCTTATTCATTTACCAGATAAAAAACTCTGATTCAAAATCGAGAACACAATCGTTTTGCTCGTCGTTAGAAGGTGTACGCTTGAAATCGGTGAATAGGCTGCGCTTGACAATTGTGTCGTCTACTCTGCAATGCAAATATTTATTTGTGAAATTACAGGTACACCAATTTAATAGAATGCTACACGGAAACTGCTTTGTATTCGTTAAGTCAGTGCCCCGTCATATAGCTACATAATACCATTAAAGGGCGATGGTCGTCGCGCTGCGCATGTGCGGCATTTGTGTTGATCAACATTGATTTTCTCACAACCCAATTTTCTCTTCTAATTGAAATCATAAGTATGAGGTTTGACCTGTGCGCGACTTGCACTAATTTCCGCCAGTGACTCCTTCGATACCTTCCAATCACCTACAAAATGCCTAATTAAAGCTTGGTAACGTCTCACTTTGTACTCGTTAATCTGCGCAACAGTCGAAGTCTTTGTTTATATGAGACACATATATATCGCGACGACTACCGCCCTTTGAAAATGGAAAATTATTGTTTTTATTTATTTCGTAGCCAACTTAATGTTGAATGATTGAGGTAAGTAGCATACATTTGTTTGGGCGGTTACGTTACAAAAAAAGTAGTACGAAACAAACAAAAAAAACTCTATCAAGAATGCGAAGCCGAAGTTCCCACTCCAAAGATTGTAGACCCTTTATTGCTTGATATTGCAGTATACCAATGAATCGTCTACGAAGACAGTAACGCAGAATTTTGGCAGAAATGATTGCTGACATCTTCTTTGAAACTGTGCAATCGCTGACGATAGATTTATGAATTTACAGATGTTTATCCTTATTGTATAACTATTTTTTTAATTTCACTAATGCCTACAACTATGGGTTCTCATGAACAAAAATACCCGACTCTCAATACTAAAGGTTGTCAACACTATTAGTTTTGTATGCATTGTTAAAAGAGAGGGTATATATTATTTCTTCCGACATACGCAATTTATTCGTGATATGGTATCTAATTTAAAATATTTAGTACTTCTTCAAGTAGAAATGTCTCAATTCTTTTTCATTTTGACGTTCATTTTAACGCCATTTGAAGATGGCGATGACCTATGTTGGAGATAGCTGAAGAATAGTGGCAACAAATCTGGTAATCTCTCCAGCTACTTTATGTATTAGACCTTGTCTTGTGCATGTGGGTATATTATATTCTACAAAGATGTGTTACCAGCACAAGCCAGCCGTTGACTTATCATTGCATCATCAACAACCAACAAACATTAACATTATTTGAGTAAAACTAGACGATGAGCGAACAAGTATGTAGTTGTTTTACATTAAAACTGTCGGATCTTGTTGACTTATTTTGTGCGAATCCACTTTGGCAGAGGGAGACGCTTTCTTTGCACTGCTTTGATTCCCGCTGAATGGGAATCTGGTGTGAAATGTCATTCTCTTCCCAAGTACAACATATATATGTTATTATATATGTTAATATTTAAAGATACCCCATGTATATCGCGACCACCTTATGACTTATGACGACTTTCTCTGAAAAATAATGCTTTTCACAAAATGTGATCGAAGATCGTCTTGGTTATTCATATTGGAAAGAAAGAAAAAAAGAGAAAGAAAGAACGAAATAACGAAAGAAACAAACAAACAAATACAAACAAACAAACAAACAAACAAACAAAATATACACCAATCATTTATTTCAGAAAAAGCACAATCATTCACATTCGAGAAACTATTGCACGCATGTAGTCTTTACACATTTCATTACATGACTACTAAAAGATGAGGAGGGTTGCAAATAAAAATTTGAGACTAGGGAACATTTCAATAATTGTGTGGCCACCTCTCGTAAAAACACATGCAGCACAGCGTCGTTTATAGACGTCACTAGTCTTTGCAGAGAAGGTTTGGGTATTGCTTGCCACTAGTGGATTTGCTATTGGGCTAGCAGATGATCCGAAAAATTACAAACCAATTGATTCAATAAATGTTTAATCATCTATGTAGTGAGGGCGATAGACTTGTCTAAAAGCCTTGCATCCAGGCCTGATGTTTCAGATAGTGTTGCATATGGATTTCAGAAGAGGATCCCTGTAAGGTCTTAACGGTTACTGTTCAACTACAAAAGGGTAAGACAGGTAGGTTGAAACAGCAGGAGTCATGACACATGAACGAAAAGACTTGTCTTTGGTCTGTACTATTTGGGATTCTCTGAAGCGCTAAGACCTGTTTGCTTCTTGTATTGTATGGTTCAACCACCCCACGGCTCTGGCTTTCTCTGTCATTGTTAAATGTACAGCTCGTCTCTTTAGAATGCACATTATAAAAGCAATCGCATCCACAATAAAAGTGGAAAACAATAGAAAACGCGTATTATATACATAACAAAAAGAATAAATAAGATTTATATCAGTATACTGAAAATTGCTTTACTATTGTGCTAATTGGGCAATCTTTAAATACGAATACCAACCAGAACCAGAATCCAGTAAATTCATTATACCTTTTATCATTGATCTGGTCGAGTGGGTCCCTCTTGGCTTTAGTGTGTTTCTTAGTTGATTACACACTTCACACAGTTATGTTAGAAACTTTAATCTAATCTAATGAATCTCTGAATTCCAACTAATATCTTTTGGTTAGGCATTTCCAATACTGATGTCATATTTGCAAGATTAAAGCCTGTACTAGCAATCAGGTGTCTGGTGTTCAACCAATGGAACTTGACTTAACCTTAATTTACAATCCCTGCATCAATGACCTTAACTCTTGGTCATGATATTGTTCAGTATTGTTATATATATATCAGTATATATATATATATATCATAGATTTTACACACAACGATCGCTTGGTCGTGTCTACACTGATATTGTCCACACACATTAGATATTCTAAATGGCATGTGTAACCAACAAAATTATTTGAATGATGTATTAAAGGTAGTTACGTATGAGCTCTCAGTCTCTCTCTCTCTGTTTAGCTCAACATGCCAGAAACTGATCGTTTGCATCCAGTACACTGAGCACTTTAGCTTTGCTTAATTCACGTTGTATGTCATCACTGGTTGATGATGGACAGTGAATTCTCTGAAGAGCTTTATTTAAGCCACAAGGATTATTGCAGATTCTCATTTTACCTGACTTGAATGCCGTTACTAGCTAGATGGAGTTGGCTCTGTAACTGGTTCTATTATCTTTTGCTTTGTTCGTCTGTTGATTTCATCCATAGCTGATCTTTTACTGGTGGATGAACAGGCTAGATATTTGTTTCACCGTTTTAACTTTTGTGTGTCCCTTAAACATCATTGTAGCTTTGTACAAAATAAGTACTCTGCCCGTATCTGTGAATTAAATGTTTCCGGATCACCAAGATCTTTCACTGAGATAAAATTAAATGTAGCTGCGAGACATAGTCAATTATCTGTTCATTTCCGGATGAAAGAGTTACCGACCGTATCCACACAAAGTCATCCTCTTTTTTCCAGCAATACTGTACATTTGTGAAAGGTTTGTGTTTTCTTTGTATGCATTTATGCTAGCCTTAAGCTGACTTTATGGTCTAGTAGTATATGCTTTAACATTTGAATTGATTTTGGCAGATACGACCTGTGGTTGAATGCAATAAGACAAGATGGTCTTAGATGGCATCAATGTGACTTGTTTAATGTATACCTCAGGTTTCAAACCCAAACCATTTATTTCTAATATGTGGAGCAGGCTGTGCTCACTATTATCGAAACACCTGACATCACATCGAGTATACCATGTGGTTCATTTTTCTCTCGCTTATTTGAGTAGTCAAGTTGTGTAATGTACTTGTCAAATATTTGTTTTGTGTTCTTGTAATCTTTATACCCAGATTGAGTATGTTATTTATAATTTTGTGACACATACTGGTCATTCTATCACTTAGGTTTTTCTTCTGGCAATTTAGACGCCCGACATATTTAAAGGCGTTTCTCTAGGTATAGATCTGCTTCTCTAAACAGCTCTCTCTCTTTCTTTCTTGCTCCTTTCCCCAAGACACGAGTCGTTGATACCACAAAATAGGCTGTCACTAATGAGATTTTCCTGTAATGTAGTGAAATTACAGTTGCAGCATAGATCTTCAAACCAGTGACATATTTGTCTAATAGTTCATTTGGTTCACGTTTTCGAGAAAACATTCAAAATGTCCAACGTTTTCATTATTTGGATTGTAGTGCTCATCAAATGCTTTGATGCTAACAACATTTAAATGTTATGGCTTTATAAATTGCAATGTACATAATTGTATAATGCAAAGTTCTATAACATATACTGTATTTGTACGGGCGTCAGTTGAAATCATGTCAGCCTAGAATGGTTGACAACAACACGCACATACAAACTAGGTACTAATACATAATCATGTTATCATGATGTATATCTGAAGTTTGAAAATGTTCGGACATGGAATGTCTCCCGAGATTGTGAAGTGTAATGTGATCGGAGCAGACATTTCGGAGATACAGGTGGAAGCACACATACACACGCAAAAAAGTGAAAACGGTCCCCGTTGTCCGAGCGAGAACTAATAAATGACAATTGAACTCCCCTTACCTTTTACTGGAACAACAACGATTATGAAAATGGTTTAGATTCGTACCAGACTCGTTGTCGAGGTCCAAGTTATGTCCCATTTGGCGTTTTACTGTACACAGACTCAGCAACAAGGTGCGAGTTGCATATAGATTTCATCAGGGATTTTCTTGCCTATATTGCATCTTTATCGAAAATAACATATGTTTTAAAACGGCGGACTGATACATTCAGAGTGAGTAATATCAACTCAGTACTGCCCATACCAGTGTAGTTGAATCATTTTAAGACAGTCAACATGATGTAATTTACAGATAGTACAGACTGTGGTCGGTGTATGGCATGTTTGGATTGTAATATTTCTATTACAGTAAACAGCAATGTTTTATCTACATAACTTTACATAACTTGTAAACTGATATTTTAAATCAGACCTTGCACATTGGCTAATACTTGTGAATTTGAAAAGATAGGTGCAGAGGAAAGTTGGCCAGAGTCAAGCCAACTGCATCAAAAAGAACAGATAGAGCCTCTGTGAGCTATTGCAGATTCTGATACAAATAAATGTTTCAATGTCACATGGAATTTACCTCCAATCACGTGTGCATGGAGGGCATTGGAACTGCTTACTGAATCTTTTAAATTGAACTTATTAGGATATCATTTTATGATGTCAATAGCCAGGCTTAAGACATGGTCCTCATGTGACATGATCCTGAAGCATTTTGAATTCTAATGCACCAAAACAGTGTATTGCTGGGGTTCGATAGTGCAGGTCGAAACCTGCGTCAAGCAAAAGAGGCTGGTTTCGACTGAAGACACTATCACGCTAACACTTTCACGCATAGGGCCCCTTGGTGGTGCGGGATGAGTCAACAAACACTGTCTGACCCGTCACCACTGGACCCAACCTGTAGAGACCCTTGTCCAGCGCTTGGAGGTCTCTCAGGTATTAGTTAATGAAGACATTCTGAGATCTCCAGTCATCAAAGCCAATGAGTTGGCTACCCCGCGCACTTCGTGTGTCTTCAAATGCCCAGACCGAAAGGGAGAGCAGTTAACTCGTAAACGTTGCCCTGTAATGGGAATCTGAGATACCGGCTGCATGAGTGATGAATGGGAATGTGGGAGTAAGCATCGTTCAAGTCCAGTGACACAACCAACCGAGTGCACTGACAGAAGTACCAAAGCTAGTGTTTCTGTTCCACAAACCTGTTCAGCTGACTGAGGTCTAAGACTGGACGACACCCCCCCAACTCTTGGGAACGAGGAAGATGTGGGAATAGAACCCTGGAATAAATGGGGGTTCTCAATAGGCGTATCACCCTTTTCTCCAGAAGGCTGGCTACTTACTGTCAGATCGACTCTGCCTTGACCTCCTCCCTCGGCAAAGGACCTGAGGGAGGGGAAGGAGTCAGAGAAGGAGGAGACCGAAGTAGAATCCGAAACCCACGCAACACTACTGCCAGCGTCCAATATCGGAAATTCTCCTGCACCAAGCTGGTATGTGCTGCATAAGGCGCGACCCCACGGGAAGGAGCGGACGGGGGTTCGGAGCTTGTGCTTCCCAAACTCAAGCCTCCAGCATGGAAGGATGAAGACTGGGAGACTGAGCCCGAGGACTCCCGGGAGGGAGACCTAAAGTCGTACCACCATCCATGTCCAGGCAGCCGGCGAAAGCTTCAAAGAGACTTCGCGGCCCCCTGGTCCCTAGAAATGTCAGAACGCCCACCACCAAAGCCACATTTCTTGGGTTTTTTCTGACGCTTCCTGCTACTAGTCTTCTTCTGCCCCTTCAAAGGAGACCATACGCGCTTTGATCCTCGCTAGTAGTTTATAAATAAATAAACGCTGCTCGGACTGATAAGTATGATATATTGAAGATAATATTTGGTAATCGTAGTCCTAAATAACTATTAAAAATAGCTAGACGTTTCGAGCAATGGCTCTTTATCGATAGCATAGAAGCAAGTGCTTATTTAGGACTACGATTACCAAATATTATCTTCAATTGATCCTCGCTGGTTGTCAGCGCCCCAGTGGGAATACGCTGTTTACCAACAACAGAAACCTTGGTGACTGGAAACTCTGATACCCCAGCAAAAGCAGTTGAACGGTGTTTGTCCGCTGCGGTAACATCAAATTGGGAAATTAACTCCACGTTGGGGGAATTTAGAGTTGCCGTCGGTGTTTCCGCATCTCAGAGATAAACAGTTTTGAAGGTCTTGTTTCAATCATCGACCACGCAACCTCTAGCAGGGAGTCAGATCATGACATATCTCCAACAATTTCGGTGTTCGATCTGAGGTGAGCCTCGTCGCGATTACCAAGTGGAGGGAGAGATTTTTTTCACTCATTGAATCAGACATTACATCGCTAGCTGTGGCTAGGGATTTCCCCTTTTTATCGCGATTTTTACCAGCTTTTAATCGCTTGCCTTCAGCTTTCCACCTCGCCTCGCAAGGCAACTACGTTTTAGGGTCCCATTGATCACAGAGACCCCCTAGGCAATACCCTGACACAACCAAGACATGAATGGCAACACATGTGCGGGTCCCAAGAGGGCAGGATGAGCATGTCTTAGGCCCCGATTGTTGTGTCTGGACATTCTATGTCTTTTTTTACGACTTAGGCATAATGCAGTCAGGAAAAAATTACAAAATGAGATCGTGAAAAAAAGAAGAAAAATTCACCGCGCTAGAATTCTGAATCCGGATGAATATAAACTGAGCCGGCGATTCAACTAAAACAGGTAAAAAATGGGCCCCCTAATAATGGAAAGCCTTCACCGTAATGGAGTAAATCACCAACACTAGATTCTGAACAGATCAGGCCTCACACGCGTGAGCACCCTGAGGGTAACCCCTCAGGAGAGGCCTTTTTTTCTATAAGGAATGCTACCCTTGGGTGTTCTTTGTGGACCCGGGTATATTCCCAAATTGTTTTCGTTCGGAGCTGTAATCTGTAATTACGCCTAACAAGTAATAAATGAAATTTATTATTTCCACAGACTTTCTGGTAGATGATGTAGTAAACCATGCATGACACAGTCCCAGTTAGTTATTAGATTTAAGATATATAATTTTGTTTATAGTAGTATAGTTGGAACATAAACATGTCAGAGATAGCTGACGCTTGATTATGAGGATTTATTAACATTAAAATGATTGACATCTCATCATCTTGTATCTGATTGCCAACAGGTACTTGTCCATATTGCTCTGGAACAGCATCAATTAAAACAAAATGGCCACCGATCAGCCATTTTAAATAAATCTGTATAAGCATAATTAATATTCAAACATAATCAAAGCATGTCAGAGATACGGCTCTAGAACCACATTCATTAAAACAAAAAATGTCTAATGTACGTACAACACATGTCTCAATGCATGCCACACAGAGGTCCATCCACAAGTCCACGTTTTCAGACTGTGCCATTTCTTCGCTTTTGGCAACCTGGTACTCATATTCCAGGCAAAATACTAGATGAGTTGACCTCCTTTACCATGTATAAAACTGGGAATGGTTCTAGAATAGTGGTCCAATACACATGTACACTAGATTTATGTTACTGGGATTGCCCTTTCTGCAATGCTCCATAGAGCCAATAATAAGTCAACCACGTCAAGAGTTTGCACCTCTCATTCATTAAAATGCAAATAAATTTATCTACCTCAAGGGTTGTGTTGAATGAATAATTAAATTGTGATGTCATACATTTTGTGTGTGAATTTTTGTGAATGTTGGCATACATACATTTTCATGTGGATAGGGAGTTAAGCATGGACCTATGCATGACGATATATATATTTGTTCTTGAACAGGCAAAGAATGCGAATTAGAAAATTAATTGGCCCCCAGGTCTGCACATTATCCCCCAGCACATCTTTGCACCAATTTTCATTAATCAAGCGAATGCCATCTTGGATGAATGCTTCATTTTGTATTCTACTTGTTCCGTGATGAATGCATGTCAACTAATTCTAGAAAGTGCAGTACTTTCAGAAATATTCCAGCATCTCAAAACCTAATCAACAAAAGTGATTTGGTGAAAATGATTGGAATAGGTATCAAGTAAAATAAGTGAAAAAACTCAAGACAGTTACAATTTTAAAAAATGTGTTGACCATTTAATAATTATTAACATCGTCACAACAGTGAAACTGCTACAAGAACAAAGTAAAGCAAGTTTTGAACATGTGCGTGTATAGCAAAAATTATGTCTTGGTATAAACAAATATGGAGTAGAGTAAAACTATCCATTCTGCAGTAACAAGCATGCATTCAGGAATCTGTGAGAGATGGGAGTGTCGACCAGCAATTTTAATAGTTCATCACAAAGTAGTATAACTGAGGAAGATTAAATCTTCAATTCCTTGCAATTACATCACTACTTTTCAATTTCCTTTTTCATAAAATAAAACTGAGCCACAAAGCTCTAGGATCTATGCTCATTTCTATATAATATTTGAGTTTTTTTTGGGTTTTAAGATCCATGAAATTTGATAAGTTATTTTATTTACATAACCCAGTCTTGACAATATCAAGATGTAAATTGTGGTCTTCATTTATGACAGTGAGACTGAGGTATCATTTTCTTAAATTCAGTACAAATTGAACAAAGGAAATACTTGAAATGAAAGAAATCTGGTGAAGTTTAGTACAAATATCAGTCAACAGTCAAAAGTACAGTCAACTAAACACAATTTGGAACAAAAAATTATGTACATTACAGAACGTGCTGGACAAGATTTAAAACCACCTATTAATGCACACACAATGAGTTTGGATATATGTGAGCCATACATGTTCTATAATAATTATCTGTTCCAAGTTGTGGGATTAACTCCCTAAGTTATTGGTGGGAATTTTATATACCATATGTAAATAACTTACAGCTTTGCCAACATTTTGTCATTCACATAATTCATAGCAATAATGTTTGATTTTTATGTCAGAAAATATATTTATCACTTCCCCCAGGAAACTCTTGCTTCTAAAGTAATCATAATCATGTCCCTAATCCATATTACGGGGACTGCATTTTTACCTAAAACACCAATAATATTCAAACTGACTTAAGGTTGATCAATATAGTTTCATTTTCGTTCTTTGCACAGTTGTGTGTGCAAGTAATACACCATTTTCTTTACCCTATCCATTTTTGAAAGTTCAGTGTTGGAATAAAAATGAATATTATGCTAATGTTATGTATTTCATGCAACATATACAAGAAAGAAAAGTTCAAATTTCTTTACTGACAAATATGCATACTTGTAAAAAAAAAAAAAACAAAAAAAAAACCTTTTTTTGGTGAATGCAAAAAAACAATGTTAATTTCATCTGTTATTAACGATGATGGACTCTAACTGGACATACAGGAGGTCTCACCTAAGAACACGTTTTATTGTCTATACATTAGCATACAAAATAAATACTGAAACTTCCTTATCTTTACAGATGAATCGATGGCTTTTTTTCTTTAAATATAGTTATGTTTAACTTTACCTCCATACAGTCTTGACTCTAATTCATGTACAATAAACATCAAGTTTATTTAAAAAATGTTGTCCTATTTCTTTTTTCACATATGACCTTTATAGCAATGAGCAATCTGTTTGCAAAATAAATAAAAAATGTAAAGACTTTCATGAAACTATTGATCAACCTTAAGTTGATTCACACAAAGAAATTTCCACGTTGATGAGCAACTGGTTAAATTTTAAGATAACATTTGGCCAACAACAGTGTTTAGAAATGAACAAGTAGTTATATTCAAATAATTTATTAGGAAGAAAACAATACAAAAGTTACAAATAACTTTCACTTAAAATGTTGACAAAACTTAATACAATGCAAAATACAACATTGATCACAAACTAAAAATTGTGAGTGCTAGGCATAATATATATGAAAATATTTAGACAGAGACCTTGGCTATAAATTCACCTGAAACCGTGTAAATACAGATTACATCAATCTGCTGTCAATATACCTGCTGGGACGATTGGCCAATTAATAATTATGAAAAGATCAGAAATATTGACAAAGTTATTTAATTTGTAATGGCAAATATGTATATGCATTTGTTGTATTCACGATATTTAAGCGAATGGGTTAAGCCGGGTAGAATTCTAAGTAGAATTGACCAGCAGATGAGAGACTCCTAATACAATACTAAGCAGAACTGACCGGTGGAAAAGTGAAACCAAGTTGAATCTGAGAAGAATTGACCAGCAGATGGGAGACCCCCTAGTACAATTCTAAGCAGAATTGACTTGAGATGAAAGACGCCTAGTAGAATTCTAGGAAAGAATTGACCAGCAGAAGAGATATAGTAAAATTCTTAGCAGAAGTGACTTGAGATGGGAGACACCTAGTAGAATTCAAAGTAGAATGGACCACAGATGGGCAACACCTGAAAGTTACCAAAATGACCAGCACAGAAGACAACCTAAACAAATGACCATTCAAACATGTACAAAATTCAATGAAAAACAAGAACTCTACAAGAATCAAAGTAATGTCCCAATTAACATCTTTTATCTAAAAATTAATGTTTGTGATAAAGTGAGAGGTATTTATTGAAAATCAAGGCCAATAATTAAACCCAAAAGTAAACAGGTTTTCAAAGCAGCATATCAAAATAATTGATGCACACCACAAATGATAATAGGTGTTAAAAAGAACCAACAATCCCAAGAGTTGACAGTCACACATAATACATCGCAGAAGTTTGTCTTGTTTAAACATTAATTAATTTTTTAAATACCATGAAAACGTGAAAAATATTCAAAAATAAAAAGGACTGAAAAAAGTGATACTTTGAATAAAGAATAATTTCAATATTAAATAGAAAGAAGAAATGATATCTAATCTAGGTCTTAGATTATTGGGAGAAGTGAAAAAGAAGTGCTGCACTGCAGCATTGAAAATTACATTTATTGGACACAGAGATGAAAAAGGTAAAAGTATGGTATGAAATGAAGGGAAAATTGATTCAAGCTCTGTTATACATCCACTACCATTTTTTTGTGAATATCTGTGTTGCCAACAACCTGCGAAAGAAAAAAAGACATTAACCCTTCAATGTCATCGTCAACTTTTTCAAATTTCACAAAAACTGCATTATCTTTTCTGCATTCAAATATCATTATTACAAATATAGACTTAATTAGCATAGGTAAACATAGTTGAACTCTGGTGACCTTGCCCTTTGTTATATAATATAATTCCCTTTATCATAGTTTGTTTCAATATAAATATGCATTGTCATAATTAATTTTGAATACAAACAAGTTTTGGGGTTGAACCAACAGTGGGGAATCAGTCTACTGAATGTCCTTAAAAGATGTAAATATCTTACAAAAACATTGGTGCCTTATTTGTTTAATTATTTTAAGGGACATAATTTCCAGCTTTCTTCAAAGTAATTCAGATATTTTAGTATAAAAACAAATGTCTCATTGAAAAAAAAAAAGTGCTGCATTTAGATGTGAATAGATTCATAAAACATGCAAGATAACAGAAAATTTTAGCTGGCTTTAGTCCAAGTATTTTGTACAGGTGTCTGTCAAAAATTAATGATTCACTGAGACAAATATGAACTGCCTCATTGTGTGACAACTGTATTATATGAAAAGTAAAAAAAAAAAACCTTTATGAATAGCTATCATGTTGCAAGCTCTGCTTTGTATGCAAATCAACTTAAATAGTTAGTTGGTGTCCAGTGGAGGGAGAAGTCAACAGTACTGTTGCCTCCTGAGAATCTACATCTTCAAACACTGCAATCTTTGAAGTGTGTTTTTAAACTAGTATTATAAAAACTCTATCATTTTGTTCTAATAGCTGAAACATATTCCTGTGAGTTTTCATTTGTCGAATGAACTGTTTGTCAAATACAGAATACATATATTTTAGAATAATTTTCTTTTTAAAATGTGGATGAAATGTTTTGCTTTTAATGTATTTTTTATGTATTGTTTTTGATTTGATAACTGAACTAAACAGATTTTCTATTAGCTTCAGATCTTGATCAAAGTTAGGCACCCAGTTCATAGGAGTGCTTATATTGATTTTCTGACATCTTGTTTTCTGTAAAGATTTTATTGGTAGGTTTGCAAATGTGTATCAGACTGTGCAATCTCTCCATGAGTTGGTTTTGAAACCCAGTATGGGATTCTGAGATACATTACCAAGGATATTATTACAAGATAAATCATTTGCTTCATTGAACACATACAACAATGCATATTTCCACTGAGATCAGTAACCTTTGATGTGTATCACCAGTGATCAGTCAAGTAGAAACAGTCAAAATATTTTATCAGATTTTCTCATTTTTTGCATGATATTTTCATACAGGACATCTGTTGTTCAAACTCAGGGAAGACTTTATACTGATGAATAAGGTGACCAAGTTTGATAAAATTTGGAATAGAATTAGTAAAGTTATTATGCACACAATAACAATTATTAACGACGACGACAACAACAACGACGACGACGACGACGACAACGCTGGACAAAATTTTTCCCTTAATATACCTTTCGCTTCCATCTTTGATGGTACGGGCAAGGTAATAAACCAACTAATAAACAAACTGATATGCAAGGAGGCCATATTCTAGGGAATTCCTCATACATGTGTACGCCTAATTATGCAACTATGCTAAATTTATATTGATAATAAACAAACTGATATGCAAGGAGGCCATAATCTAGGGAATTCCTCATACATGTGTACACCTAATTATGTAACTATGCTAAATTTATATTGATAATAAACTGATATGCAAGGAGGCCATAATCTAGGGAATTCCTCATACATGTGTATACCTAATTATGTAACTATGCTAAATTTATATTGATAATAAACTGATATGCAAGGAGGCCATAATCTAGGGAATTCCTCATACATGTGTATACCTAATTATGTAACTATGCTAAATTTATATTGATAATAAACTGATATGCAAGGAGGCCATAATCTAGGGAATTCCTCATACATGTGTATACCTAATTATGTAACTATGCTAAATTTATATTGATAATAAACTGATATGCAAGGAGGCCATAATCTAGGGAATTCCTCATACATGTGTACACCTAATTATGTAACTATGGTAAATTTATATTGATAATCAACCAAATGATATGCAAGGAGGCCATAATCTAGGGAATTCCTCATACATGTGTACACCTAATTATGTAACTATGCTAAATTTATATTGATAATAAACTGATATGCAAGGAGGCCATAATCTAGGGAATTCCTCATACATGGGTACACCTAATTATGTAACTATGCTAAATTTATATTGATAATAAACTGATATGCAAGGAGGCCATAATCTAGGGAATTCCTCATACATGGGTACACCTAATTATGTAACTATGCTAAATTTATATTGATAATAAACTGATATGCAAGGAGGCCATAATCTAGGGAATTCCTCATACATGTGTATACCTAATTATGTAACTATGCTAAATTTATATTGATAATAAACTGATATGCAAGGAGGCCATAATCTAGGGAATTCCTCATACATGGGTACACCTAATTATGTAACTATGCTAAATTTATATTGATAATAAACTGATATGCAAGGAGGCCATAATCTAGGGAGTTCCTCATACATGTGTACACCTAATTATGTAACTATGCTAAGTTTGTATTGATAATCAACCAACTGATATGCAAGGAGGCCATAATAGGGAATTCCTCATACATGTGTATACCTAAGTATGTAACTATGCTAAATTTATATTGATAATAAACTGATATGCAAGGAGGCCATAATCTAGGGAATTCCTCATACATGTGTATACCTAAGTATGTAACTATGCTAAATTTATATTGATAATAAACTGATATGCAAGGAGGCCATATTCTAGGGAATTCCTCATACATGTGTATACCTAAGTATGTAACTATGCTAAATTTATATTGATAATCAACCAAATGATATGCAAGGAGGCCATAATCTAGGGAATTCCTCATACATGTGTACACCTAATTATGCAACTATGCTAAATTTATATTGATAATCAACCAACTGATATGCAAGGAGGCCATAATCTAGGGAATTCCTCATACATGTGTACACCTAATTATGCAACTATGCTAAATTTATATTGATAATCAACCAACTGATATGCAAGGAGGCCATAATCTAGGGAATTCCTCATACATGTGTATACCTAATTATGTAACTATGCTAAATTTATATTGATAATAAACTGATATGCAAGGAGGCCATAATCTAGGGAATTCCTCATACATGGGTACACCTAATTATGTAACTATGCTAAATTTATATTGATAATAAACTGATATGCAAGGAGGCCATCAGCTAGGGAGTTCCTCATACATGTGTATACCTAATTATGTAACTATGCTAAGTTTGTATTGATAATCAACCAACTGATATGCAAGGAGGCCATAATAGGGAATTCCTCATACATGTGTATACCTAAGTATGTAACTATGCTAAATTTATATTGATAATAAACTGATATGCAAGGAGGCCATAATCTAGGGAATTCCTCATACATGTGTATACCTAAGTATGTAACTATGCTAAATTTATATTGATAATCAACCAACTGATATGCAAGGAGGCCATAATCTAGGGAATTCCTCATACATGTGTACACCTAATTATGCAACTATGCTAAATTTATATTGATAATCAACCAACTGATATGCAAGGAGGCCATAATCTAGGGAATTCCTCATACATGTGTATACCTAATTATGTAACTATGCTAAATTTATATTGATAATCAACCAACTGATATGCAAGGAGGCCATATTCTAGGGAATTCCTCATACATGTGTATACCTAATTATGCAACTATGCTAAATTTATATTGATAATAAACTGATATGCAAGGAGGCCATAATCTAGGGAATTCCTCATACATGTGTACACCTAATTATGCAACTATGCTAAATTTATATTGATAATCAACTGATATGCAAGGAGGCCATAATCTAGGGAATTCCTCATACATGTGTATACCTAAGTATGTAACTATGCTAAATTTATATTGATAATAAACAAACTGATATGCAAGGAGGCCATAATCTAGGGAATTCCTCATACATGTGTATACCTAATTATGCAACTATGCTAAATTTATATTGATAATCAACCAACTGATATGCAAGGAGGCCATAATCTAGGGAATTCCTCATACATGTGTACACCTAATTATGCAACTATGCTAAATTTATATTGATAATCAACCAACTGATATGCAAGGAGGCCATAATCTAGGGAATTCCTCATACATGTGTATACCTAAGTATGTAACTATGCTAAATTTATATTGATAATAAACAAACTGATATGCAAGGAGGCCATAATCTAGGGAATTCCTCATACATGTGTATACCTAATTATGCAACTATGCTAAATTTATATTGATAATCAACCAACTGATATGCAAGGAGGCCATAATCTAGGGAATTCCTCATACATGTGTATACCTAATTATGCAACTATGCTAAATTTATATTGATAATCAACCAACTGATATGCAAGGAGGCCATATTCTAGGGAATTCCTCATATATGTGTATACCTAATTATGTAACTATGCTAAATTTATATTGATAATCAACCAACTGATATGCAAGGAGGCCATAATCTAGGGAATTCCTCATACATGTGTACACCTAATTATGCAACTATGCTAAATTTATATTGATAATCAACCAACTGATATGCAAGGAGGTCATAATCTAGGGAATTCCTCATACATGTGTATACCTAATTATGTAACTATGCTAAATTTATATTGATAATCAACCAACTGATATGCAAGGAGGCCATAATCTAGGGAATTCCTCATACATGTGTACACCTAATTATGCAACTATGCTAAATTTATATTGATAATCAACCAACTGATATGCAAGGAGGCCATAATCTAGGGAATTCCTCATACATGTGTATACCTAATTATGCAACTATGCTAAATTTATATTGATAATCAACCAACTGATATGCAAGGAGGCCATAATCTAGGGAATTCCTCATACATGTGTACACCTAATTATGCAACTATGCTAAATTTATATTGATAATCAACCAAATGATATGCAAGGAGGCCATAATCTAGGGAATTCCTCATACATGTGTATACCTAATTATGTAACTATGCTAAATTTATATTGATAATCAACCAACTGATATGCAAGGAGGCCATATTCTAGGGAATTCCTCATACATGTGTATACCTAATTATGCAACTATGCTAAATTTATATTGATAATCAACCAACTGATATGCAAGGAGGCCATAATCTAGGGAATTCCTCATACATGTGTATACCTAAGTATGTAACTATGCTAAATTTATATTGATAATCAACCAACTGATATGCAAGGAGGCCATAATCTAGGGAATTCCTCATACATGTGTACACCTAATTATGCAACTATGCTAAATTTATATTGATAATCAACCAACTGATATGCAAGGAGGCCATAATCTAGGGAATTCCTCATACATGTGTATACCTAATTATGCAACTATGCTAAATTTATATTGATAATCAACCAACTGATATGCAAGGAGGCCATAATCTAGGGAATTCCTCATACATGTGTACACCTAATTATGCAACTATGCTAAATTTATATTGATAATCAACCAAATGATATGCAAGGAGGCCATAATCTAGGGAATTCCTCATACATGTGTATACCTAATTATGTAACTATGCTAAATTTATATTGATAATCAACCAACTGATATGCAAGGAGGCCATATTCTAGGGAATTCCTCATACATGTGTATACCTAATTATGCAACTATGCTAAATTTATATTGATAATCAACCAACTGATATGCAAGGAGGCCATAATCTAGGGAATTCCTCATACATGTGTACACCTAATTATGTAACTATGCTAAATTTATATTGATAATCAACCAACTGATATGCAAGGAGGCCATAATCTAGGGAATTCCTCATACATGTGTATACCTAATTATGTAACTATGCTAAATTTATATTGATAATCAACCAACTGATATGCAAGGAGGCCATAATCTAGGGAATTCCTCATACATGTGTATACCTAATTATGCAACTATGCTAAATTTATATTGATAATCAACCAACTGATATGCAAGGAGGCCATAATCTAGGGAATTCCTCATACATGTGTACACCTAATTATGTAACTATGCTAAATTTATATTGATAATCAACCAACTGATATGCAAGGAGGCCATAATCTAGGGAATTCCTCATACATGTGTACACCTAATTATGTAACTATGCTAAATTTATATTGATAATCAACCAACTGATATGCAAGGAGGCCATATTCTAGGGAATTCCTCATACATGTGTATACCTAATTATGCAACTATGCTAAATTTATATTGATAATCAACCAACTGATATGCAAGGAGGCCATAATCTAGGGAATTCCTCATACATGTGTACACCTAATTATGTAACTATGCTAAATTTATATTGATAATAAACTGATATGCAAGGAGGCCATAATCTAGGGAATTCCTCATACATGTGTATACAATGTACCTAATTATGCAACTATGCTAAATTTATATTGATAATCAACCAACTGATATGCAAGGAGGCCATAATCTAGGGAATTCCTCATACATGTGTACACCTAATTATGTAACTATGCTAAATTTATATTGATAATCAACCAACTGATATGCAAGGAGGCCATAATCTAGGGAATTCCTCATACATGTGTATACCTAATTATGCAACTATGCTAAATTTATATTGATAATCAACCAACTGATATGCAAGGAGGTCATAATCTAGGGAATTCCTCATACATGTGTATACCTAAGTATGTAACTATGCTAAATTTATATTGATAATCAACCAACTGATATGCAAGGAGGCCATAATCTAGGGAATTCCTCATACATGTGTACACCTAATTATGCAACTATGCTAAATTTATATTGATAATCAACCAACTGATATGCAAGGAGGCCATAATCTAGGGAATTCCTCATACATGTGTATACCTAAGTATGTAACTATGCTAAATTTATATTGATAATCAACCAACTGATATGCAAGGAGGCCATAATCTAGGGAATTCCTCATACATGTGTACACCTAATTATGCAACTATGCTAAATTTATATTGATAATCAACCAACTGATATGCAAGGAGGCCATAATCTAGGGAATTCCTCATACATGTGTATACCTAAGTATGTAACTATGCTAAATTTATATTGATAATCAACCAACTGATATGCAAGGAGGCCATAATCTAGGGAATTCCTCATACATGTGTATACCTAATTATGCAACTATGCTAAATTTATATTGATAATCAACCAACTGATATGCAAGGAGGCCATAATCTAGGGAATTCCTCATACATGTGTATACCTAAGTATGTAACTATGCTAAATTTATATTGATAATCAACCAACTGATATGCAAGGAGGCCATAATCTAGGGAATTCCTCATACATGTGTACACCTAATTATGCAACTATGCTAAATTTATATTGATAATCAACCAACTGATATGCAAGGAGGCCATAATCTAGGGAATTCCTCATACATGTGTACACCTAATTATGCAACTATGCTAAATTTATATTGATAATCAACCAACTGATATGCAAGGAGGCCATAATCTAGGGAATTCCTCATACATGTGTACACCTAATTATGCAACTATGGTAAATTTATATTGATAATAAACTGATATGCAAGGAGGCCATAATCTAGGGAATTCCTCATACATGTGTATACCTAATTATGTAACTATGCTAAATTTATATTGATAATCAACCAACTGATATGCAAGGAGGCCATAATCTAGGGAATTCCTCATACATGTGTATACCTAATTATGTAACTATGCTAAATTTATATTGATAATCAACAAACTGATATGCAAGGAGGCCATAATCTAGGGAATTCCTCATACATGTGTACACCTAATTATGCAACTATGCTAAATTTATATTGATAATCAACCAACTGATATGCAAGGAGGCCATAATCTAGGGAATTCCTCATACATGTGTACACCTAATTATGCAACTATGCTAAATTTATATTGATAATCAACCAACTGATATGCAAGGAGGCCATAATCTAGGGAATTCCTCATACATGTGTATACCTAATTATGTAACTATGCTAAATTTATATTGATAATCAACCAACTGATATGCAAGGAGGCCATATTCTAGGGAATTCCTCATACATGTGTATACCTAATTATGCAACTATGCTAAATTTATATTGATAATAAACTGATATGCAAGGAGGCCATAATCTAGGGAATTCCTCATACATGTGTACACCTAATTATGCAACTATGCTAAATTTATATTGATAATCAACTGATATGCAAGGAGGCCATAATCTAGGGAATTCCTCATACATGTGTATACCTAAGTATGTAACTATGCTAAATTTATATTGATAATAAACAAACTGATATGCAAGGAGGCCATAATCTAGGGAATTCCTCATACATGTGTATACCTAATTATGCAACTATGCTAAATTTATATTGATAATCAACCAACTGATATGCAAGGAGGCCATAATCTAGGGAATTCCTCATACATGTGTACACCTAATTATGCAACTATGCTAAATTTATATTGATAATCAACCAACTGATATGCAAGGAGGCCATAATCTAGGGAATTCCTCATACATGTGTATACCTAAGTATGTAACTATGCTAAATTTATATTGATAATAAACAAACTGATATGCAAGGAGGCCATAATCTAGGGAATTCCTCATACATGTGTATACCTAATTATGCAACTATGCTAAATTTATATTGATAATCAACCAACTGATATGCAAGGAGGCCATAATCTAGGGAATTCCTCATACATGTGTATACCTAATTATGCAACTATGCTAAATTTATATTGATAATCAACCAACTGATATGCAAGGAGGCCATATTCTAGGGAATTCCTCATATATGTGTATACCTAATTATGTAACTATGCTAAATTTATATTGATAATCAACCAACTGATATGCAAGGAGGCCATAATCTAGGGAATTCCTCATACATGTGTACACCTAATTATGCAACTATGCTAAATTTATATTGATAATCAACCAACTGATATGCAAGGAGGTCATAATCTAGGGAATTCCTCATACATGTGTATACCTAATTATGTAACTATGCTAAATTTATATTGATAATCAACCAACTGATATGCAAGGAGGCCATAATCTAGGGAATTCCTCATACATGTGTACACCTAATTATGCAACTATGCTAAATTTATATTGATAATCAACCAACTGATATGCAAGGAGGCCATAATCTAGGGAATTCCTCATACATGTGTATACCTAATTATGCAACTATGCTAAATTTATATTGATAATCAACCAACTGATATGCAAGGAGGCCATAATCTAGGGAATTCCTCATACATGTGTACACCTAATTATGCAACTATGCTAAATTTATATTGATAATCAACCAAATGATATGCAAGGAGGCCATAATCTAGGGAATTCCTCATACATGTGTATACCTAATTATGTAACTATGCTAAATTTATATTGATAATCAACCAACTGATATGCAAGGAGGCCATATTCTAGGGAATTCCTCATACATGTGTATACCTAATTATGCAACTATGCTAAATTTATATTGATAATCAACCAACTGATATGCAAGGAGGCCATAATCTAGGGAATTCCTCATACATGTGTATACCTAAGTATGTAACTATGCTAAATTTATATTGATAATCAACCAACTGATATGCAAGGAGGCCATAATCTAGGGAATTCCTCATACATGTGTACACCTAATTATGCAACTATGCTAAATTTATATTGATAATCAACCAACTGATATGCAAGGAGGCCATAATCTAGGGAATTCCTCATACATGTGTATACCTAATTATGCAACTATGCTAAATTTATATTGATAATCAACCAACTGATATGCAAGGAGGCCATAATCTAGGGAATTCCTCATACATGTGTACACCTAATTATGCAACTATGCTAAATTTATATTGATAATCAACCAAATGATATGCAAGGAGGCCATAATCTAGGGAATTCCTCATACATGTGTATACCTAATTATGTAACTATGCTAAATTTATATTGATAATCAACCAACTGATATGCAAGGAGGCCATATTCTAGGGAATTCCTCATACATGTGTATACCTAATTATGCAACTATGCTAAATTTATATTGATAATCAACCAACTGATATGCAAGGAGGCCATAATCTAGGGAATTCCTCATACATGTGTACACCTAATTATGTAACTATGCTAAATTTATATTGATAATCAACCAACTGATATGCAAGGAGGCCATAATCTAGGGAATTCCTCATACATGTGTATACCTAATTATGTAACTATGCTAAATTTATATTGATAATCAACCAACTGATATGCAAGGAGGCCATAATCTAGGGAATTCCTCATACATGTGTATACCTAATTATGCAACTATGCTAAATTTATATTGATAATCAACCAACTGATATGCAAGGAGGCCATAATCTAGGGAATTCCTCATACATGTGTACACCTAATTATGTAACTATGCTAAATTTATATTGATAATCAACCAACTGATATGCAAGGAGGCCATAATCTAGGGAATTCCTCATACATGTGTACACCTAATTATGTAACTATGCTAAATTTATATTGATAATCAACCAACTGATATGCAAGGAGGCCATATTCTAGGGAATTCCTCATACATGTGTATACCTAATTATGCAACTATGCTAAATTTATATTGATAATCAACCAACTGATATGCAAGGAGGCCATAATCTAGGGAATTCCTCATACATGTGTACACCTAATTATGTAACTATGCTAAATTTATATTGATAATAAACTGATATGCAAGGAGGCCATAATCTAGGGAATTCCTCATACATGTGTATACAATGTACCTAATTATGCAACTATGCTAAATTTATATTGATAATCAACCAACTGATATGCAAGGAGGCCATAATCTAGGGAATTCCTCATACATGTGTACACCTAATTATGTAACTATGCTAAATTTATATTGATAATCAACCAACTGATATGCAAGGAGGCCATAATCTAGGGAATTCCTCATACATGTGTATACCTAATTATGCAACTATGCTAAATTTATATTGATAATCAACCAACTGATATGCAAGGAGGTCATAATCTAGGGAATTCCTCATACATGTGTATACCTAAGTATGTAACTATGCTAAATTTATATTGATAATCAACCAACTGATATGCAAGGAGGCCATAATCTAGGGAATTCCTCATACATGTGTACACCTAATTATGCAACTATGCTAAATTTATATTGATAATCAACCAACTGATATGCAAGGAGGCCATAATCTAGGGAATTCCTCATACATGTGTATACCTAAGTATGTAACTATGCTAAATTTATATTGATAATCAACCAACTGATATGCAAGGAGGCCATAATCTAGGGAATTCCTCATACATGTGTACACCTAATTATGCAACTATGCTAAATTTATATTGATAATCAACCAACTGATATGCAAGGAGGCCATAATCTAGGGAATTCCTCATACATGTGTATACCTAAGTATGTAACTATGCTAAATTTATATTGATAATCAACCAACTGATATGCAAGGAGGCCATAATCTAGGGAATTCCTCATACATGTGTATACCTAATTATGCAACTATGCTAAATTTATATTGATAATCAACCAACTGATATGCAAGGAGGCCATAATCTAGGGAATTCCTCATACATGTGTATACCTAAGTATGTAACTATGCTAAATTTATATTGATAATCAACCAACTGATATGCAAGGAGGCCATAATCTAGGGAATTCCTCATACATGTGTACACCTAATTATGCAACTATGCTAAATTTATATTGATAATCAACCAACTGATATGCAAGGAGGCCATAATCTAGGGAATTCCTCATACATGTGTACACCTAATTATGCAACTATGCTAAATTTATATTGATAATCAACCAACTGATATGCAAGGAGGCCATAATCTAGGGAATTCCTCATACATGTGTACACCTAATTATGCAACTATGGTAAATTTATATTGATAATAAACTGATATGCAAGGAGGCCATAATCTAGGGAATTCCTCATACATGTGTATACCTAATTATGTAACTATGCTAAATTTATATTGATAATCAACCAACTGATATGCAAGGAGGCCATAATCTAGGGAATTCCTCATACATGTGTATACCTAATTATGTAACTATGCTAAATTTATATTGATAATCAACAAACTGATATGCAAGGAGGCCATAATCTAGGGAATTCCTCATACATGTGTACACCTAATTATGCAACTATGCTAAATTTATATTGATAATCAACCAACTGATATGCAAGGAGGCCATAATCTAGGGAATTCCTCATACATGTGTACACCTAATTATGCAACTATGCTAAATTTATATTGATAATCAACCAACTGATATGCAAGGAGGCCATAATCTAGGGAATTCCTCATACATGTGTATACCTAATTATGTAACTATGCTAAATTTATATTGATAATCAACAAACTGATATGCAAGGAGGCCATAATCTAGGGAATTCCTCATACATGTGTATACCTAATTATGTAACTATGCTAAATTTATATTGATAATCAACCAACTGATATGCAAGGAGGCCATATTCTAGGGAATTCCTCATACATGTGTATACCTAATTATGCAACTATGCTAAATTTATATTGATAATAAACTGATATGCAAGGAGGCCATATTCTAGGGAATTCCTCATACATGGGTACACCTAATTATGCAACTATGGTAAATTTATATTGATAATAAACTGATATGCAAGGAGGCCATAATCTAGGGAATTCCTCATACATGTGTACACCTAATTATGCAACTATGCTAAATTTATATTGATAATCAACTGATATGCAAGGAGGCCATATTCTAGGGAATTCCTCATACATGTGTACACCTAATTATGCAACTATGCTAAATTTATATTGATAATCAACCAACTGATATGCAAGGAGGCCATAATCTAGGGAATTCCTCATACATGTGTATACCTAATTATGTAACTATGCTAAATTTATATTGATAATCAACCAACTGATATGCAAGGAGGCCATAATCTAGGGAATTCCTCATACATGTGTACACCTAATTATGTAACTATGCTAAATTTATATTGATAATCAACCAACTGATATGCAAGGAGGCCATATTCTAGGGAATTCCTCATACATGTGTACACCTAATTATGCAACTATGCTAAATTTATATTGATAATCAACCAACTGATATGCAAGGAGGCCATATTCTAGGGAATTCCTCATACATGTGTATACCTAATTATGCAACTATGCTAAATTTATATTGATAATAAACTGATATGCAAGGAGGCCATAATCTAGGGAATTCCTCATACATGTGTATACCTAATTATGCAACTATGCTAAATTTATATTGATAATCAACTGATATGCAAGGAGGCCATATTCTAGGGAATTCCTCATACATGTGTACACCTAATTATGCAACTATGCTAAATTTATATTGATAATCAACTGATATGCAAGGAGGCCATATTCTAGGGAATTCCTCATACATGTGTACACCTAATTATGCAACTATGCTAAATTTATATTGATAATCAACCAACTGATATGCAAGGAGGCCATAATCTAGGGAATTCCTCATACATGTGTACACCTAATTATGTAACTATGCTAAATTTATATTGATAATCAACCAACTGATATGCAAGGAGGCCATAATCTAGGGAATTCCTCATACATGTGTATACCTAATTATGTAACTATGCTAAATTTATATTGATAATCAACCAACTGATATGCAAGGAGGCCATAATCTAGGGAATTCCTCATACATGTGTACACCTAATTATGTAACTATGCTAAATTTATATTGATAATCAACCAACTGATATGCAAGGAGGCCATATTCTAGGGAATTCCTCATACATGTGTACACCTAATTATGCAACTATGCTAAATTTATATTGATAATCAACCAACTGATATGCAAGGAGGCCATAATCTAGGGAATTCCTCATACATGTGTATACCTAATTATGCAACTATGCTAAATTTATATTGATAATCAACCAACTGATATGCAAGGAGGCCATAATCTAGGGAATTCCTCATACATGTGTACACCTAATTATGTAACTATGCTAAATTTATATTGATAATCAACCAACTGATATGCAAGGAGGCCATAATCTAGGGAATTCCTCATACATGTGTATACCTAATTATGCAACTATGCTAAATTTATATTGATAATCAACCAACTGATATGCAAGGAGGCCATAATCTAGGGAATTCCTCATACATGTGTATACCTAATTATGTAACTATGCTAAATTTATATTGATAATCAACCAACTGATATGCAAGGAGGCCATATTCTAGGGAATTCCTCATACATGTGTACACCTAATTATGTAACTATGCTAAATTTATATTGATAATCAACCAACTGATATGCAAGGAGGCCATAATCTAGGGAATTCCTCATACATGTGTATACCTAATTATGTAACTATGCTAAATTTATATTGATAATCAACCAACTGATATGCAAGGAGGCCATAATCTAGGGAATTCCTCATACATGTGTATACCTAATTATGCAACTATGCTAAATTTATATTGATAATAAACTGATATGCAAGGAGGCCATAATCTAGGGAATTCCTCATACATGTGTACACCTAATTATGTAACTATGCTAAATTTATATTGATAATAAACTGATATGCAAGGAGGCCATAATCTAGGGAATTCCTCATACATGTGTACACCTAATTATGTATGTATGCTAAATTTATATTGATAATCAACCAACTGATATGCAAGGAGGCCATAATCTAGGGAATTCCTCATACATGTGTACACCTAATTATGTAACTATGCTAAATTTATATTGATAATCAACCAACTGATATGCAAGGAGGCCATAATCTAGGGAATTCCTCATACATGTGTATACCTAATTATGCAACTATGCTAAATTTATATTGATAATCAACCAACTGATATGCAAGGAGGCCATAATCTAGGGAATTCCTCATACATGTGTATACCTAATTATGTAACTATGCTAAATTTATATTGATAATCAACCAACTGATATGCAAGGAGGCCATATTCTAGGGAATTCCTCATACATGTGTATACCTAATTATGCAACTATGCTAAATTTATATTGATAATAAACTGATATGCAAGGAGGCCATAATCTAGGGAATTCCTCATACATGTGTACACCTAATTATGTAACTATGCTAAATTTATATTGATAATCAACCAAATGATATGCAAGGAGGCCATAATCTAGGGAATTCCTCGTACATGTGTATACCTAAGTATGTAACTATGCTAAGTTTGTATTGATAATCAACCAGATGTGATACTAAGGACCTTTTTTAAGTGAGTTATCATGTTTAAATATGCATATTTATTAATATGTTTGTCATATCTGTTTGAGATATAGTTGAGAGAAAAGGCAAGATCTCCAGTGTTGCACATAAGTGTTTAATTTGAAGATTCAGAATGAACAGTAGTTTGGTACTTACTGCACAAAATTCATCAAAGGATATCCTACCATCACCATCTGTATCTGCATTTATAATGGTTTTGTCCACTATCTGCTGAAGTTGAGTATCTTTCAAATTACTACCCACCATCATCTTTAAAACTTGAAACAGCTCACCATTTGATATGTACCCATCTTTGTCCATGTCATATATCTGAAAGGCAACTGACAAATAAAAAAGAAGGATGAATCACAAATTAGTGAAATTTGTCCCTGCAAGAAGAAAAAAAAGATAACAATAACAATGATTTGGGAAAAATAAAGGAAAGTAGGAAAGTGTTACAATACACACGTCTTCAATTCATATGATATATACATGTCTCAACAACTGAAGGAGAGATATTCAATACATTATACAAATGTCTACTACCAATTGTGGCATTTTCACTGGGGGGACATAAATTTCCCCTATATATGAAATGGCATGCAACACACTTGTATTTAGTAACTTCCAGGTTTGTGTTATGAACACCTCTCCTCAAAGAAAATCATCCATCTCAATGAGATATTAAATAAAAAAATAGTGCCAAGCAAAGTGTAGCCTCGCATGCATGCAATGAGACAGCAGATTTCTAAACAAATATAATGCAGAAGGGGGTGTATTTAGCAGAATTGAACATTGAAAGAAGATCTTTACAACTTGTGAGGAATAGTGTGCAAGGTTGGAAAAATAAAGCGCGTCTAAAATCTTGAGGAAATTTATTAGGGTTAGTTATTTATTGATCAATTCAAATCACAAAGAGTAATTTGTAGGTTAATTTTAATGTGCTATCATCTTGGTTTCAAACAGGGCTAAAAAGCTGTGCTTACAGCAGACCTCATGCCAGTAGGATAACTTCAACTAGTCATAGTCTTAACTTTTGAAAGCAAGTAACAGGCCAGCAGTAAATTTCACTGAACAGAAGTACACCAAGACATGCAAACTTCTACACACAAACCCAAGCTGAACATGACCATCACATGCTATCATGCAATATTTATTTTAATTAAAAAATTACAATATCCTAGATATAGAAAAAAAAAATCAGTCCCATTCGTTATACATGTCACACACAAGTAAATTACTAATTACAATTGGTAAATTACCAATTGGTGTAGAATAGGGGTGAACAGTGTCACAATAGGGATGCCACTTTTAATTCCACAATACATGGATGCAATAAATTAGGATTATAAAGTTCAGTGGGAAGAAAGTAATGCTTGAGTTGTTGGAGAAGTACAATTACATGTATAGTTAATTACCAGTGATATTCAAAATGGCAGTGTATAATAAACTATGCTACACCAATGGCGTTTCTTCTACATGCCCCACACACACACAAGTTTTGGTAATTCATGTCATATATGAAAGACAAGTTCTACCACATCATTATACTTGCCATGTCCCACACAGGTTCTATCAAATCATTATACTTGCCATGTCCCACACAGGTATACTATCAAATCATTCCCCTTGCCATGTCCCTCACAGGTATACTATCAAATCATTCCCCTTGCCATGTCCCAGACAGGTTCTATCAAATCATTCCCCTTGCCATGTCCCTCACAGGTATACTATCAAATCATTCCCCTTGCCATGTCCCACACAGG
Organism: Saccoglossus kowalevskii; assembly: GCF_978046115.1. Classification (NCBI taxonomy): domain Eukaryota; kingdom Metazoa; phylum Hemichordata; class Enteropneusta; family Harrimaniidae; genus Saccoglossus; species Saccoglossus kowalevskii. The sequence goes on along the minus strand of NC_140642.1, from coordinate 27,713,167 downwards.
TTCTATCAAATCATTATACTTGCCATGTCCCACACAGGTACTATCAAATCATTCCTCTTGCCATGTCCCACACAGGTTCTATCAAATCATTCCCCTTGCCATGTCCCACACAGGTTCTATCAAATCATTCCCCTTGCCATGTCCCACACAGGTTCTATCAAATCATTCCCCTTGCCATGTCCCACACAGGTTCTATCAAATCATACTTGCCATGTCCCACACAGGTTCTATCAAATCATTCCCCTTGCCATGTCCCACACAGATTCTATCAAATCATTCCCCTTGCCATGTCCCACACAGGTTCTATCAAATCATTCCCCTTGCCATGTCCCACACAGGTTCTATCAAATCATTATACTTGCCATGTCCCACACAGGTTCTATCAAATCATTCCCCTTGCCATGTCCCACACAGGTTCTATCAAATCATTCCCCTTGCCATGTCCCACACAGGTTCTATCAAATCATACTTGCCATGTCCCACACAGGTTCTATCAAATCATTCCCCTTGCCATGTCCCACACAGATTCTATCAAATCATTCCCCTTGCCATGTCCCACACAGGTTCTATCAAATCATTCCCCTTGCCATGTCCCACACAGGTTCTATCAAATCATTCCCCTTGCCATGTCCCACACAGGTTCTATCAAATCATTATCCTTGTCATGTCCCACACAGGTACTATCAAATCATTATACTTGCCATGTCCCACACAGGTTCTATCAAATCATTATACTTGCCATGTCCCACACAGGTTCTATCAAATCATTATACTTGCCATGTCCCACACAGGTTCTACCAAATCATTATCCTTGTCATGTCCCACACAGGTTCTATCAAATCATTATCCTTGTCATGTCCCACACAGGTTCTATCAAATCATTATCTATGTCATGTCCCACACAGGTTGTACCAAATCATTATCCTTGTCATGTCCCACACAGGTTCTACCAAATCATTATCCTTGTCATGTCCCACACAAGTTCTATCAAATCATTATCCTTGTCTTTGTCATGTCATGTCCCATACAGGTTCTACCAAATCATTATCCTTGTCATGTCCCACACAGGTTCTATCAAATCATTATCCTTGTCATGTCCAACACAGGTTCTATCAAATCATTATCTATGTCATGTCCCACACAGGTTGTACCAAATCATTATCCTTGTCATGTCCCACACAGGTTCTATCAAATCATTATCCTTGTCATGTCCCACACAGGTTCTATCAAATTATTATGCTTTCCACGTCCCACACAACTTCTACCCAATCAGTATGAATGTCCCAAACAAGTTGCACCAAGTTTCAGTACTTCCCATTCATATTTTTGTCACACAAAAGGTCTGCTAAAATAAATACATATATTAATAAAGAATTGATCACTGTTGCTACATTTACATTCATATCTAAGAATCTTAGCATATTAAAGGTACAATAACATTCAAGTCAAAGATTTACAATAATGATCTTCCACTGTAAGATTGGTTTATTCACAAAATACCATAATTCATGGTACTAGCCATTACATGTGCTACACAGTATCCCAGCCATAGTGTTTCACTTGCATCATTTTACATCTCTTGTTTATAGCTGTTTAGCGACTTAGCTTAGATGTGCAGCAAAATGCCATACTTTATAATAGCATTAGGTCAGTGTTTTACAAGCATATACTGTATTTGCTGTATTAGAACACTTCTTTTGAGAGAACCATACATAAACCAAAAATTGCATTTACTGTATGCTGGATCATTAAAATATGCCTCATCTTGAACAAAGTTTGCATACACACATGCGCTACTAGAGCAAATACAGTACTTGCAATAGAAATGCATTACAAACATTCTATTTTAAGTTGTGGGATACAATAATTTTATATTGGTGTATTCCCTAGAAGATTATCAGCAACTACCATCATGTGATTTCTTCATCAACCATTGTTACAATACCAGCATAGTTAGATACATGTACAAGTAATATAACACTGGTGACAAAAGATAAGTGTATCAACTATGGTGACATGCAATGATGCCATGATTTTAAACAGAATGAAATGGTTAGGGTTAGTTCTGGGTTTATTTTATTACAGTTTCCTTATAAATTTGTAGAGTTTGTATTCGTCATCTTCAAACATTTCATAATTACCAATTGAGTGGTCAAACTTGATAATTCACAAGCGGAAATTGTGCAAAAATATGAATTTAGTATTTCAATCAATTTAATATTTGATTGAAATCATGGGATTTGAATGGTATCGTCATGTCACCATGTCTATTTTAATCTACTATCAAGTTTTAGTAATACACATTTATAGCAGTCATAAATAAATGCCTCGTTTGTCTCAAGTAATGATAGAGCTGTATTTATAAATTGCTGATGATTTTTTTAAAGATTCTAAGAAAACTTAACAAGTTGAGACAGCTCTACTGCAATCAGGCCCACAGTTTTGAGAAGTCAAAAATTTAATTTTTGAATGAAAATACCAGGATTAGAAAAGAATGAAATTAACATTTCTGACAAAAGGTGAACAAAAGCTTATGCAAAAAAAAAAAAAAAAAAAATCAAAAAACTATTAGCATGGAATGAACACATCAGAGAAAGGATCACCTACGGTACTTGATGGTAGAAAACATGAAAACATTCATGTGTCTAAGTTTTGAATTGCATGTAGTTGTATCAATTAATTAACAAAAAAATTCACCCCAAAAAAAAAATTAAATATCGAAATCTCAAAATTAATGAATTGGAGAGAACAAACAAGATGCATGATTGATGAATTTTAGCTTGGCTCACCTTTTTTAAATCCAAAATATACCGTCAAAGTCAAAGTAAGATCAATTGGCATTGATTTTACAGCATGGTGTTTTAATTAAAAGAAGCAATAAGCACATTTAAAAGGTAAAACTAGTATGAAAAAAAGTTTTAACAGCTCTAATGATGATAACAGATAAAATGTATTTTACATAGTCATGCAATAAATTGTAAGCTTTTTCTACGATGCTAAACTCAATCATATTTATTTTGGGCCAGGAAATGTTTTCTTCTCGCAACAACTGTTGCACCTACATCACCCAGCGTTTTTGTAATCACTGATTTTAACTCTGTAAATTCAACAAGTTAAGATTTCAAAAAAACCCAATTGTTTTTTCATAACTTGTAACTTATTAAAGAAGTTATAGTTTCAGAATTTTTATGATGTATATGCAATATGCTAAAGCATGAAGTTTAGAATGGCTCAACATTTAAAATATGGTCTATGTGGTAGCAGAGTTAGTATGGCCCAATATTTATACCATAGACTATATGGTAGCCGAGTTTAGTATGGCTTAATATTTTTATGAGGTAGCCAAGTGTAGTATGGCCCAACATTCGTGCGAGGTAGCAGAGTTTAGCATGGCCTTACACTTGTATGTGGTAGCAGAGTTTAGTATGGCCTAACACTTGTATGTGGTAGCAGAGTTTAGTATGGCCTAACATTTGTATGTGGTAGTAGAGTTTAGTATGGCCTAACATTTGTATGTGGTAGCAGAGTTTAGAATGGCCTAACATTTGTATGTGGTAGCAGAGTTTAGAATGGCCTAACATTTGTATGTGGTAGCAGAGTTTAGTATGGCCTAACATTTGTATGTGGTAGCAAAGTTTAGAATGGCCTAACATTTGTATGTGGTAGCAGAGTTTAGAATGGCCTAACATTTGTATGTGGTAGCAGAGTTTAGAATGGCCTAACATTTGTATGTTGTAGCAGAGTTTAGTATGGCCTAACATTTGTATGTGGTAGCAAAGTTTAGAATGGCCTAACATTTGTATGTGGTAGCAGAGTTTAGAATGGCCTAACATTTGTATGTGGTAGCAGAGTTTAGTATGGCCTAACATTTGTATGTGGTAGCAAAGTTTAGAATGGCCTAACATTTGTATGTGGTAGCAGAGTTTAGAATGGCCTAACATTTGTATGTGGTAGCAGAGTTTAGAATGGCCAAACATTTGTATGTGGTGGCAGAGTTTAGAATGGCCAAACATTTGTATGTGGTAGCAGAGTTTAGAATGGCCTAACATTTGTATGTGGTAGCAAAGTTTAGAATGGCCTAACATTTGTATGTGGTGGCAGAGTTTAGAATGGTCAAACATTTGTATGTGGTAGCAGAGTTTAGAATGGCCTAACATTTGTATGTGGTAGTAGAGTTTAGAATGGCCTAACATTTGTATGTAGTAGCAAAGTTTAGAATGGCCTAACATTTGTATGTGGTAGCAGAGTTTAGAATGGCCTAACATTTGTATGTGGTAGCAGAGTTTAGAATGGCCTAACATTTGTATGTGGTAGCAAAGTTTAGAATGGCCTAACATTTGTATGTGGTAGCAGAGTTTAGAATGGCCTAACATTTGTATGTGGTAGCAGAGTTTAGTATGGCCTAACATTTGTATGTGGTAGCAAAGTTTAGAATGGCCTAACATTTGTATGTGGTAGCAGAGTTTAGAATGGCCTAACATTTGTATGTGGTGGCAGAGTTTAGAATGGCCAAACATTTGTACGTGGTAGCAGAGTTTAGAATGGCCTAACATTTGTATGTGGTAGCAAAGTTTAGAATGGCCTAACATTTGTATGTGGTGGCAGAGTTTAGAATGGCCAAACATTTGTATGTGGTAGCAGAGTTTAGAATGGCCTAACATTTGTATGTGGTAGTAGAGTTTAGAATGGCCTAACATTTGTATGTGGTAGCAAAGTTTAGAATGGCCAAACATTTGTATGTGGTAGCAGAGTTTAGAATGGCCAAACATTTGTATGTGGTAGCAGAGTTTAGAATGGCCTAACATTTGCATGTGGTAGCAAAGTTTAGAATGGCCTAACATTTGTATGTGGTAGCAGAGTTTAGAATGGCCAAACATTTGTATGTGGTAGCAGAGTTTAGAATGGCCTAACATTTGTATGTGGTAGCAAAGTTTAGAATGGCCTAACATTTGTATGTGGTAGCAAAGTTTAGAATGGCCCAACATTTGTATGTGGTAGCAGAGTTTAGAATGGCCTAACATTTGTATGTGGTAGCAAAGTTTAGAATGGCCTAACATTTGTATGTGGTAGCAAAGTTTAGAATGGCCTAACATTTGTATGTGGTGGCAGATTTTAACACTTGTACGTGGTAGCAGAGTTTAGAATGGCCTAACATTTGTATGTGGTAGCAAAGTTTAGAATGGCCTAACATTTGTATGTGGTGGCAGAGTTTAGAATGGCCAAACATTTGTATGTGGTAGCAGAGTTTAGAATGGCCTAACATTTGTATGTGGTAGTAGAGTTTAGAATGGCCTAACATTTGTATGTGGTAGCAAAGTTTAGAATGGCCAAACATTTGTATGTGGTAGCAGAGTTTAGAATGGCCAAACATTTGTATGTGGTAGCAGAGTTTAGAATGGCCTAACATTTGCATGTGGTAGCAAAGTTTAGAATGGCCTAACATTTGTATGTGGTAGCAGAGTTTAGAATGGCCAAACATTTGTATGTGGTAGCAGAGTTTAGAATGGCCTAACATTTGTATGTGGTAGCAAAGTTTAGAATGGCCTAACATTTGTATGTGGTAGCAAAGTTTAGAATGGCCCAACATTTGTATGTGGTAGCAGAGTTTAGAATGGCCTAACATTTGTATGTGGTAGCAAAGTTTAGAATGGCCTAACATTTGTATGTGGTAGCAAAGTTTAGAATGGCCTAACATTTGTATGTGGTGGCAGATTTTAACACTTGTACGTGGTGGTAGAGTTAAGTATGGCCTAACATTTGTATGTGGTAGCAGAGTTTACTATGGCCAAACATTTGTATGTGGTAGAGTTTAGTATGGCCTAACATTTGTATGTGGTGGCAGAGTTTAGTATGGCCAAACATTTGTATGTGGTAGAGTTTAGTATGGCCTAACATTTGTATGTGGTAGCAGAGTTTAGTATACCCTAACATTTGTATGTGGTAGCAGAGTTTAGTATGGCCAAACATTTGTATGTGGTAGAGTTTAGTATGGCTTAAAATTTGTATGTGATAGCAGAGTTAAGAATGGCCTAACATTTGCTTGTGGTAGCAGAGTTTAGTATGACTTGCATTTATACCATGGACTATGAGGTAACTGAATTTAGTATGGCCCAAAATTTATACCATGGACTACGTAGTAGCTGACTTTTAGTTTAGTATGACTTACATTTATAATATGTACAATGAGGTAACTGAATTTAGTATGACCCAAAATTTATACTACGGACTATGTGGTAGCAGTTTACATGTAGTATGGCCTAACATTTATTATACTAGGGAATATTTTAAGCTTTGAAAAAACTGGTAAATATGGAAGACATGGACACTGTGGACTGTATGGTAACTTGTAGTATGGCCAGATGTGTACTACTGACAGTGTGGCAGCATGGTGTAATGTTCATTAAGCTACAATTATTTTGTCATCGTGCTACTGCCAATGTCATTCAGGCCATACTAAAGCAGTACTCCATAATCAAAACCCCCCAGAGTAATGTTAATACATAATCATATATGTTTTTGTGAGACACACATGTTTCTCACATCAAGCATCAGTTGTATACATATGCATTCGGATGTACTATTTGGTTATTAATCTTTTTTTGTTCATCTAAGTTTATTGGCATTATGTAAAAACAAAAGAAGTAAGAACTTTCAACGGATACTTTTAGAAAATTTTACAAAATACAAACTGCCTAAAATTCAGGATACCCGGATCCTTGATGAGGGAATCAAACTTAAGAAAAACAGATTTGTGCATTTTTTTTTAAAAAAGAAAGTACAGTGATGATATTACAACATGCATATTACGCACTATGAAGAAGAAAAAAGTAAATATAATAAAAAAAAAAGACTGGAGCTGATTTGAAGCTTGCAGCATGGATGCTGATGAGTGAAATTTGAGTAGGTGTATAACTCCATCACCAGACATGCTATATCGTTGTCCCGCATCACTGATATACCTACATCTTAATTTTGAATCCTTATCCCCCTTGACACTAAACTGTGATACACCTTGTATAAACTCTGTAAGAGAATATAAAACATGTTAAGTCACACCACTGGGTTGAACAAATAAGAAAAAATGGGGAAAGGGATCTGGGAAGGGTGAGGGGGGGTCAGGTTTTTTTGAGCGGGTGGGTGATACCTACATCTCAACTTTGAATCTCGGTCACCCTTCACACTAAACTGTGAGATGCCCTGAATAAACTCTGAAAGAAGAAGAAAAATGAAATAGAGTAGAGAGTTAAGATACCAAGTGCTTGCACACTACTTGATCCATGGTTGTCAACTTGCAGCAGCAGGCATCATGAATAAGCATAGCATAAAAGCCAGATATAAACATAGCAAAATCAGGTAAAAAATAAACAGGATTTTGGATTTTATGAAGTGTCAAGACAGACAGACAGACAGAGAGAGAAATAGATAGGAAGCCAAGACTGTGAAGGATGGTGGGTATCTCAATCTTACTTGGTATATGCGAGCAAACCCTATATCAAGAAACAGGAAACGAGTGAAAATGTAGTTGACATGCCTAGACAAGGAAGGGCAAGGTGGGAATGTAAACTAGCACAAGGCAACCAAACAGTTTACATGTATTTGCAGTGATTCTGGGGGTATTTAGTCGATAGAGTGTACTGGTGAATCATTTATAACATTTCTTCATGAGAAAGTGCTCCATCACAAAACATAATAATATAGATATACATGTACATTATCAAGCATGTACAATCTAATCAATTCATGTCACAAATAAACAAGCAGCATCTCAGCTGAGATAGCTCCGCTGTTAGCAATGCACATTTCAATTAAAGAACAGAAGATATCATTAGAAAATGAACAATATGCATAGTATCAATGCAATGGGACTTGCTGTTTTCAACAAGAATTCAAAAATATAATTTTTAACCATAAATGATTGTGGTTTTTAACAAGAAGAAAATATCACTTTTTACCAAAAATGACAAAAATATTCATCAAAATTAGAAAATTGAAGATATCATCATGAAATGAACAAATTTGAGAGTGGTCCATATGCGTATCTATATATGTAATATCAAAGCAATTGGACTTGTCGTTTTTAACAAGAAGTTGAAAATATCACTTTTTACCAAAAATGACAATAATATTCACCAAAATTAGAGAACTAAAGATATCATTACAAAATGAACAAATCTGAGAGAGATTCACATGTAGTACCTATATATGTAATATCAAAGCAATTGGACTTGTGGTTTTTAACAAGAAGTCGAAAATATCACTTTTTACCAAAAATAACAAAAATATTCACCAAAATTAGAGAATTGAAGATATGATCATGAAATGAACAAATCTGAGAGAGGTCTACCCAAGGTACACCAAGTATCAAAGCATTCAGGCTTGTAGTTTTCAAGAAGATGTCGAAAAAGTAAAACATTGACACGGACGACGGACAATCACTCATATGATAAGCTCCGCTCGACAAAGTCGACAGTGGAGCTAACTAGTCTAACCACAAAACAAAATGACGTGCATCAGTAAACCACCCCGAGTGATGTCATACCAAGTTTGAAAGAGAATAGGTTCAAATATTTTTTGGGACAAACATGGTCGCCAGTAGGTAAAACGTCATCGAAACAAAAAACAATCAACATGCATACGTTTACCAATATGACTTGTCATTGTGGCACTTTTAACTAAATCGCACATAGCATGTCTGGGAAATAACATTGGACACACACATGCACATACATACGTATGGACTGAACCTAAATTGCAAATCCCTGTTTTGGACAATGTTCCACAGGGACTAAAAACCTGACACAACATATATATACATGTATCAGTTTTAAATATCTTGTCGATTATGGATGCAACATGTACTTGCATGTTACCACAGTTAATAATATGAGAAACATATTGTAGTACTATATCTCATTAATTATATGCATGGCAGACTGTTCCATTATAAATATTAAGTAAACCATACATTATGGACAAGGCATAAAAATATATACTGTCAAGTATGAATCTGATGCTTGTCATTATCAGGGTTAACTTTAATAACAGATAGAAGCAGACAGTACAAACAATCATTTTACTATAATACAGTGTTCTCACCAGCATACAAACAACATGGCAGTGCCACAACACTCAAAATCATTACCACCATGCTTGATTTCGGCTCTTCTTTCTATTGTCTATTATTCAAATGAGACTTGTCCTAGCTATTATTTTCACAGCATAAAGAATGACCAATGGAAGTGAGAGAGCAAGAAGCAAGAAAAACATCAACTTTCTTACCGTCGCAACTGATATATTTGAGTCAGTAAAACAACACAACAAATGTACTAGTACGCTGTCATGCACAATAAATCACTCAATTTGAGCTAGCCCTGGCACCCCTTCTCAGGCACGACTTATTTAGGCTGGCCAAAATATTTAGGTCGTGTTCACACATAAAATTTAGACAAGCCTAAAGTAAGAGTCTGCCTAATTTTCTGATGTGAAACCACCTAACCACCTACAGTTTAGTCGTTATTGTTTTTAACTAACCGAGAATTCTCCATTGAGTATTTTGTCACTATTGTAACTGTAGACTAATACAAGTGTCAATAATGCAATAAGATATGCATGAAACTAAATGGCCACCAGTCCATCATAATCAGTAACCCTGCATGTTCAACCATTATACCAAATCTGAAGAATATTTGGCAACGTATGGCAGAAAAAAGGTTTAAAACACTAAAAGTGTGCCTTTTCAACATCTTTAATGACTAAAATGGTATAATTCAGAAAGAAAAGAGTGAATAAAAAAGAAAATGTTGATATGCATATGTCAATTAAATGTACCATGACCTGTCATTGTACAAAGTGTACCATTGTACCATTTCTGATCTTTAATGAGCTTGGAAATCAGATTACACATACCTGAGATCTTTATAATCAAAATGGCCACCAGTTGGCCAAGTTTAATTCAGTAAAATGATTTTAAGAATCAGGTGACCAAATCAACCAATTACCTGTGATTGTCAAATTAATTAAAAGCCCCATGTGTCTTTTTGTATTTATTCCCATTTTTTTCATCTAACTCTTTTCAGGTACCATTCTAAAACCAATTAGTGAAGACTTGTGTACATATCAAAGATCAGCTAAGAGTATTGACTGAGTATACAGTATTTCATATTACAAAAATGAAGGCCTACTCATTTCTGCACATTACATTTTGTAAGTGGCAACCAACAGTTTCAGAGACAACTACAAATCTATTTTCATGTTTCAATTTCTGAAAAATCAGTCCATAAGCTAAACTGATTTTTCTGTTTGTGCCATTTTTTAACCATTATGTTTTGGGAATGATGCCCAGCCGCAGTTGTGTACTGAATGTTGAAGGTCAATAAAGCATATAGAATTCTGTTTGTTATAAATTGAGTAAAGAGAATAGTTTTGGTATGTGAACTGAATAAAACAGCAGAGAGAACCCCTGTATCTCAAGGTATTTTTCACTACAGAGATACACACAGTATGCATGTGAAAATCAATGATATGTTTATAGCAAGAAAACAAATGTCAACTGCATAGCGCAAATTATTTGTATAAAAGTTCCTATTCATAATCACTGTGATTACCGGTAATAAAATGATCGACCAAATACTTTATTTGTGTTCAATCTCAAAATAATACAAGGATAATTTCGCTTTAGTTCTGTGCATAGTTCAACCATTTTTTACATTGCTATTTTACAGGTTCAAGAGCTGCACAAATGCGAAAGCACATGATGTTGTAGTACTTAGAGACTTGATAGACGAAATGAGTCAGCCCTCTTGAGTAGCCCTTAAAAATCAAATACATTACCTCCAGTAATGGTTAAACCTTCCACCGAGTTTGAAGAAGAAAATCAAACAACACATGCACAAGATTTGGTTCCAGGCATTCCAAAATACCTGATTTTAGTGTATTTTTACAAATAATAATGGATGGCCATCTTTGACCCAATCACGAAATGGTTGCATATGTATATATATAGGACTTGTCATTAGGTAAGTGCAAGGTTTAAAGAAAATTAGTAAGGTCTTTCTTAGACTGTATCGTAACAGGCACTAATAAAGGCTTATTCTTGAATAAACTGAGTGAAATAAAAAAAATCATTGACTATTTTAAAAAATACACATGAAAGTCGCACTAAGTTTTACACTGACTGATAACTATATATAATGCTACGACATTTTTTTCTTAAGTTGACGTCACAATTGATTACCACCAAAATTGTGTATCAATCAGAACTGCGGGCTACTCTGGCGGTAATCATGAACTATTTTCATCACAATACATAGTTATCGGACCATATACAAACCCGGAAAAAAATATTATATGTAATTTATACATGCAATCATAAAAGAAAAGTTTACACTAAGCTGAGAACTGACATTTCCCCCTGATATACCCTTTTCCTTTATCTGTATTTCTCACCATGTACAATGTAGCAACAATTGACACTTATAATAGCACAACGAGGGTAATTTGCGTTTTTTGATGCAGAATGTAATTTCACAGTATAATAAACATACACAGCTTTCCTTTTAATGCTCTGCAAAAATGTAAAGCATTATGAGATGGCATTATCAAAGGATATATCAATCATGTCAAAAATGCATTAACTTGCCTTTCTTTTCACTACAAGCTGAATATGCTAATAAAATATTTCCCTATAAAAGCAAATTTAGAGACTAAAATAGTCGAGATATTTACATCAAGTAACTGAAGATAATATCAAATGCAATGAAGACATAAAAAGGCTGATGCAATGCAGTACAATTGTGTACAGGTCTGTGGCACATACATGTACATGTAAAAGAAAAGAGAACAGTAGGTTTTCAAGATCATATAGAAATGCAATTATGTCAAATGATATGAATGTACAAGAGGTGAATTAAATTAGTCAAGATGTAGTAAATAAGATTCTGGCAAATGTATGAACCAAATTTGAACAAAATCCATGCAATACCAGAAATCAGTGCATTTTACAGCAAAGGGTACAATTAAGTCGGCCATCTTGAATCAAATCTTGAAGTGAATGTATGTACACATGTATTCCAAGGAGTATAATGTATATGTAAATATTGAATGTAATCGGTAAAGGCACGTCAGATAAACATCTCCGAAATGGCATTCTTGAAAACAAAATGGCCATCAGTGTATGAACAGAGAATGACAAGCACCAGATTCATATGCAGTATAAAGCACTGGCAGAGGGCTACAAAACACAGCAGAGCTGCTTTTGGTATTTAACAGTAGGTCGGGAATATGACAATAAAGGCTGTCAATAATACATTGTAAGAATTGTATTTATTTATAAAAGGCCATGAGCATATCTTTTCTAATATTAGTGGGCCAAAATGATCTTCTTGGTACTGAGAAAGCAAAGATAGAGTGAACATAAACTTATACATGCACCACAGCAAGAAATGAATTAACCTACTGACTGTTATAGGTGCTTTTTATTTATCATAGCTTGAAGTATATCCCAAAATTGTATACCGTATTTGCTCTAGACTATTAGTAGCATGTGTGCTAATATAAATTAAAGAGGTTTTACTAAGATCAATATGAATAATATTTTAATGATTCAGTGTACACAAATATAATTTTTGGTTTATTTGCGCTTCTATTGGGGATGCACTTCTAATAGAGCAAATACGGTATTATTAAATGGATTAAAAAATCCAACAAACATTCTGCTTATACCCCTTTAATTCAGTTAGTAGAATCGGTCAGAGTTCATTCTGAAAAGTTTACCTTGAATTAGTAATATAAAAGAGATATAAAAGAACTATAGCCTCACCTTTAAAATCAACTTCCCCATTTCCATCTGTATCAAAGATATCTATAACTCTTTGTACTAAGGGATTTTGTTGTAACTCTGGCAATGACATAAATTCTTCTACACTCAGTGAACCTGAATTGTCAAGATCCAATTTCTTAAAACGTTTTCCTAATCTTTTAATTTCATCTGCATCAACTAGAGAGAAAAAAACAGAAAAAAACAGGTTACAAACAATTCTTAGCAGCAGACTGGCAACTTATATATAAAAGATTTGTAAGTTACTGGAAAGAACTAAGAAGCATAACATGTGAAGTATCCGAATGAAGAAGACAGAAGCGACATATGGGTAACTATGGTGATCCAACACAAACAAAAGCTATAGTTGAAAACAAAATGACGAAATTTTTGATTTTGACAAAAGGGGCATACAAACTGCTTAGAATAGTATCTTGAATCATAAATATGTACATTCTCCATGTACATTTTACAATCTCAAAGCAAAAAATATGAAGTCAGGTCAAAGAGCAGTATTTTCATTAAAGCATGATGAAATGCATTTTTGGTCTATTTGCATATAAATTTGTATTTCAATGATTCATAAAATCTAGTCATCATTGAAAACATTGAAACTAAAACCAAATTCAATGTTTGATCTTTAAAAAACAATATTTTAGAAATTTGCAAATTATTCACATCTGCAATGAAAATTCAATACCAGCTAATTGTATCACCTTGCCCTCAAGCAAACAATTGTTCAATTTCTATTTAGATTCTTATTGTCTGTAAGCTCACTGTATTTGCTATCATCAACACAACAAACATATACTCATTATTTATTTTTATAAATTTCAGTGGCAGTTAATCAAACCAACCAACCAATGACCACAGTGCACTGTTACATCATTTGAAAATGTTTCAATGCTATTCAATAGGCCAATAGAAACCTCTCAGTTTGCATTGTCAAATTTATAAAATTTTATATATTTTATATAAATATTTATAATAAAAATGAAGCAAATGGGTTTGTTATGTCATAGTAAAATGCAGTTTAATTATAAATTAATAGACCCAATATTTATTACAAAAGATGTTATTACTTACAATGCGAACACATTTCCATCGGAAGTGACGACTCGTTCCCCTACAAAAATGAAATCACATATGCAGATTAATAAAAACGCGATGCAAATTCTTATTAAATAGTTGGGCCGCCATGTTGTTTGTTCATGTACAACTGTCGATGTATTGATGGTGCTGCGTCTGCCATCTAGAGTTGCACCACTGCAGCATTTAATAACTCCCCATCTGCAATTGAGTATCTTTCATTCGGACCTACTTCGTACGCTCGGGTTCACACGCATCGTGAGTGTTTCGGACTCCAGACAGATGGCGAAAATTCGAAAACGGTTTCGAGGGCTATATTTTTGACAACGCAATGAACAAAACATAACATAACATTTACGATAAAGGCAAGTGATATGACGTTCAATTATTGCCAAGCAAAGTAGTCACTGAAAACAGATGTCCTTTCCAATATCGTATTCAAATATCACTGTAACAACGACGAGGGACGTGATTTTTAATGTATTTGATTCAATTTATCGTCAATGACTAAAGGTGTCAAAATAACGGTAAACATGGTGTGTACACCGAGCTTTATACACCCGTGCAAGTCTCTTCACACACCGTGTCAAGGACAACTCGCTCTGATCGGCACAATTTCTAGGATGTTCAGGCGAAAATAAACGCGTTGAGTCGTTGCCCTTGTTATATTTTCCCAACGATTTGTTGATTTTCATGTACGTAAAATTGAGCTTGAAAGAAATTCATCGTGAAATAAAAACACTTGAGTTAATTCTTCTCAGATACTTACCATTTTAGCTGGCTTCGGGAAATATACTATTTGCTAAATTCGTTTCTATCAAACGATCGTAAAGACTCCCAACATTAATGGCTGCCAACATCCGGGCATTCGACGCCAAATAAGGCTATTTGGGATATTCCATTACAGCGACAGGGTGAATTTATAAAGGAATAGTCGGATAATGAACAGATTTGTTTGCAAGACATTAATTCGCGACGGGGGGAAAAAACAAAGTCCAGCTTTCATTTCGGAAGAAACTGATGTTACACATTAAGATGCGATGCATATGTTTCAGCACATTCAAGCAATTATTGCTTGATAATATTAATTATTCATAGTTTCAATAAAAGGAATACCTCTGAATGTAAACTTGGCCCAGTGGTAAAATAAGATCTCTTGTACATATCTAATATAAAATTAATGTATGAGATGTTAAGATGTTCTGTAAAAAAAAACTATGTATGACAGGTATATATGTGGAAGAGAACTGGTGACATAATTCCATTTAGCGTTACCAAATAAAGCAGGTGTTCACAATGGCCCAGTACACAAATATTGACTACGAACCAATACTAACGATACTAATCCACAAACATTCGACTCCACGTAAGTAGGATACTTATAATCAACAAGTTTATTACATAATCATGTCTAAACGCGGCCTTAGAAACATCGATAAACCACATATACATCATTCTTATCAAGAATTATAACACAAATGTGAGTTGAGTGCAAGTATCATCGATGGAAATCCTAAAGATGTCACCAACGTGCAGCCATTGAGAGAAACGGAACACTGGCTAATGTGGTTTCGTCTCGGATTTCGTATTCCCTTGTTGACGATTTTGATTTCGGTATACCCGGTTTTCATGCTAACCCGGATTTAACCTATACCATCGTCCGAATCGCACAGTTTCGATAAAGCCGACCATTAATATAATCGGCCCACGAATTGTTGAGTCTTCGGCCGAATAAATGGTCCTTGACTGGCGAAGATGCGTCTATAAACTGACTACAATGTTATTTCATTGAAAAACACCAAGTCTGCGTGCTAGCTTTAGTCGTTTGTTTATAACGGTAAAAGAATACGCCGTACACCGGATGTCGTAAAATCCTTTGTTTATCTATTTAATCACTTAACGCCCATTAAAATGGATGATTATGAAAACAATGCATGATAAAGAAGACAACAAAACACACACACAGAGAAAAATATTAAAAAAATTAAAAAATAAAACGGCAGAAAATCTAATAATTTGGAAGGATATTAAGTGACATATATCAATATCTAACAGGTGTTGCTGTCTAGATTCAAAACAGGTTCGTAAATATTGGCGTCACGGAATTAACTCGGATTTATTGCTGAAAAGAAATCGAATTTGTGGTTATGATTACAGAGGAGACATACCCTTTCATTTGCTGGCAACTAAATATGGCGTCCTGTATTAATTCTCAGTGAATGGTTACTCAGACGAAACTCACTAAAAGCAATGTCTGGAGTTCAATATTTGTCAAGTAAACCTCTAAACTGTATTTCATTTTTCCAATGTTCTGAAAATGCGTTTTGTTTTAGTTTTTCAACAATGTTTTTTTTTCAGTTTTGCTGATGTGGTGATTTGCATCATTAAAAACGGATTTCATTTTCAAGTACAATTTCTTTTTCATGTTTTTGTCACTCCGTACGTCACAACAATAGACAATGATTGGTTATATGAGTTTGTCGTCGATCGCCCTCTGACGACCAAATATCTATATTTACAAACTCCCATAATTCTTTTATTGTCGATGTAGAACTTCCTTTTCGATTCAGCAATGGCGGCAGGGGTGAGTGTCAACCGGCATGACTTCACAGTTATCGTTCGTAATCAATGTCATCGCACAACCAAATTATTAGTTATTATTGTCGATCTATACGTCTAAATATCCTCTAACTGTAGTTATTTTTATTTATTTATTTAAATAGACTTTATACACGTATCCCGATAATTTCCGGGCGCAGAAGATCCAGATCGCTGCTGCCTACAGTGGTGTCAGTCTCAAAGTTGTATCTGAACCCCCAGAATTTAAGTTGGGTGAGACAAATAAAACAGATGCCTTTTTGAGCAAGTTTCCCGTTGGAAAGGCAAGTTTGTCGCATTTGTGTGTTATTTGATTCATATTAAAAGCACCATAACAGACAGAGTTATCCGTCAAAAACAGCTGTTTTTTGTCCGCCACGTTTATAGTTATACACTGGTGAACGTTGTTTCTGATGTAACTATACAGTGTGTTGTGAAATTCGGTACGGTTGCTTTGAAATACGGGTTCACCAGAACTTAGTATACACAGAATTCCTACTACCCCATAAATGATACAATGATATAAAATTGCCACATGTACAACTGTATATTAATTATCTAATTTGCTTAAATTAACCTAATTTCTGCTCTTCTATGGTTGTTTCAATAATCACTCTTCAGATTTCACTGTAGTGTACATTCATAGACGAGTTTTGTTCATAGATGCTAATTAAGATACTGCAGACCAGTGTTATTACTTATAAACTTCAATAATGTGGAATATTTATCTTAAACATCCACCACAAAAGATCACCCGTAAACACAGTTTCAGCATCTGGACGATCTTTTGGTGCTGCAAAAACGAATATCGTAAAAAATAACCGCAGTAGTGAAATTGTACAAACAATCTTGAGAAACAAAACATTAGTTCCGTTGATCTCCCAAAATATCCAAAACATTACCCAGGACGATCTTTCAGATAAACTCGGTGCTGGTTAAATCCGACTTGTTTTACATACATGTAGGTCGTTCACACAAAAAATTACTCGTAATCTCTGTATTTTACAGGTTCCTGCATTTGAAGCTGCGGATGGAACATGCATTTTTGAAAGCAATGCCATCGCCTACAGCGGTGAGAATATTATTTTATTATTATTATTATACATCTGTCACCATAACGCCATAAGCTACAGCGTTCTGTAATTTTGCGGTGTATTTTCATCCTACCATATTAGGAAATGTGAATTCCAAATATGGAACGATAACATGCGTAAAAACAAAGATGGCAGCCACCAGGGTTCGACCGCACCCCATACAAAGAAGTTTGCTCAATCTGTTCTAAACTTTTTGTATTTTGGCATCCCCATGATGTATCCTTGGGAGGAAAAGATGTATAATAATAAGGTTATTATGAGGATGCTGAAAAGTATGCACGAAACAGTACAGCAGGAGTATCGACCAACGTGCAGCGGAGGCTGATGCGAATGTCTTGAGTATTAATGGGCAAATTAAAAATGGAGAAATTAATAATCTGTATTATGTTCATTGTAAAATCTAATTGCATATACAAGAAATGGATGTTTACGATCGGTTATTAGACAGTGATACATTTGATTTGACATGTATAATATTTAAACAATAATAATTTTTTTTTTCCAGTTAGTAATGATACACTCCATGGTTGCAACAGAAACGATGCTGTACAGGTTCTTCAGTGGATTGGATTTGCAGACAATGAAATTTTACCTGCTTCAGCAACATGGGTATTCCCTACATTAGGAATAATGCAATACAACAAGCAGGTTAGAAAAGTCTTTAAGATGTATGGTACACCCTTCCTGCTGCAGACAGCAGGCAATAGAACAAGTTCCACATACATGATAGATTACACAACATTCATTTATCAATGAAAGTTGTTCAATCGTGTACATGTTGGGGAATTGTAGGACTTGGAATTTAAAAGTTTTTCAGTAAAGAGAGGCAATATAACTTTATTACTGCATGTCAAATTAATTGGCACTAGCAAGTAATCAAGGCTGCTAAATGGTGTGAATACACCAAATAAGCCACAGTAGAACTGTAAAGGGGTTAATTATTCACTGGGTTTTAATTTTGCTTATTTCACGGACTGGAAAATGTGCTGAATTAAAACCCAGTATGTAAAATTCAGCATAGAACACATTATCTAAATGATAAAACTGAATTTAAAACCCACTGATTATGCCTGAAATGGTAAATCAGCAAAATTAAAACCCAGTGAAAATGAGTCATTTTACAGTATGTAATCATGGATTAGTTCTTGCTGTATTAGCATATTATTTGTGTATTTTAGAATACTGAACGTGCAAAGGAGGAGATCAAGAAAGCTTTAAATATACTGAATAATCACCTGAAGACGAGGACATACTTGGTTGGAGAACGCGTCACTCTTGCTGATATCAGTGTGGCATCTACTTTACTGATGCTGTACAAACAAGTAAGATATTAGTCTTGTATCGCATTGGGTCGCATCGCAAAATGGTTATAATATGACGTTATTGTCTGATATCACTAGTCTGCAGAGCTGGTTGATAAGTGTGAGGTTCATGGGCTATTATTAACGAATCATAGGCGAGTGAATAATACAGCTCACTACTCCATGAGCCAACCAGCTCTACTAATAAGTGATATCAGGTGGTAATCTTATAACATGATCAGTTCCGAGAATCAATACAGAGAAATAGTGATTTCTTTGTAGAACTTTGCTCATAATATTATGCTAATTCATGCTTTTGACATCTGTGCACGTCAGTACACTCTAGTGAACCATTCAGGCACACAGACTGATGATGCATATTGTCACATTTAGTGCAAAATGTCGGTTTATTTTACACGGAACATGGCTGTTAATGGTAATGTGACCTGGATGGGTGTAATGGGGTTTGCATTGACCTGGGGACTGTTATAAGAATTCTTTGTGTTTTTTTTTAGTACAAACTTGACAGTGTCTTTTTATTGTCCCATAGGTTTTGGAGCCAGCCTTCCGTAAGCCATACAGTAATGTCAATAGGTGGTTTACAACTCTCATCAATCAAACAGAATTTAAATCTGTTTTAGGTGATGTCTCACTATGTGAAAAGATGGCACAATTTGACAGTAAGTTGGGTGAAATCTTTATGTTCAAAGCAAGAGGGGGTGCAATCTGGGGGGTGCAATTGTCAAAAGTGCACTTTTATCGTAGATTTTTACACCAATCAGAAAACCACATCCGTACATAGAAGACCCTGCAGTATATGTCATCTTAGTTTTCAGTCATCACAGCCTGTTGCAGTAACTATAGCAACAAGGCACTTTTCTAATATTGTGGAATAATTATTCCGCTTTCTGACAGTCCGAAAACATTGACTTGTGCATTATTGTCCAGCCATATCTCACTCAATCATTGACCAATCAAGCTTAAACTACACATACATCAGACATTATACTAGGTAATGAATTTGATTCATAATGGCTGATTGGCAGCCATTTTAAGACCAAAATCTTTCAAAATCACACATTTTCACCATTTCGGAACCCAATCTTGGTTGTGAATGGATGGATTCTGTTCAAATTTAGCATATGCGATGAACATAAAGGTACTTTGGTGCACATTATTTTATTTATTTTATCTTTCTCGGGCATGCCTGGTCTATTCGTCCAAGCTTAACAAAAGAACATCACACATTGATGGGTTACTGATGCATGTCAGTTTGTTTCGTGATTTTATTCAAAATTGTCAAATGGCATCCACGTTTTATTTATTTTTATGCGTCTTTACCAGATTGTTTTTATTGTAAATTTGGTTGGTACTCGGGCAAAAAAGAACAGTTTGCATATTCTTTTCAATACTTTTGATGTTGTCATTAATGGTTGCCATGGCATTTGTATCAATTCTAATAGCTTTCATTTCTTGTGATCCCTAGCTAAGAAATTCCAAGAGTTGCATGGCGGTGCTGGTAAGAAAGATAAGAAAAAGGAAGAGAAAAAAAAACCTGAAAAAAAAGCACCAAAGGAAAAGGCACCAAAGGAAGATGAAGAAGACGATGTTCCGAAGAAACCCAAGAAAAAAGATCCCTTCGGTGATCTCCCAAAAAGGTGAGATTGATTTTAATCCACACTTTTGTGTGTTTGACTCTCTACTCCTGTATAGGAAGGAGCCTTGACTTGACCTTCAAATCATACATGTACATCAAATTGTTGATGACTCAATCATGAAATCTTATCTCTATTTTTTAAATGCTATTAACCTTTGGAATGCTAGATGATTTTCTTTTCCAAAATTATCATTTTGGAACATGCACACTGTACAAACGAGTTTCAGATATTGCTTTAGCCAGTATGTTTAGATATATTATTGCATTGTTTCAGGACTTTTAAACTTGCTTGCCATGCAAAGAAACATGTGCATTGTTAGTTTGTATCCATCCATTCATCTTATCTAGATTTTCAACTATCAAAATTGTTTCTCATATGCTAATGTATTAAAAATTGCACTGTCTTACAGTGATTTCTTCTTTTAAACTTAACCTATTACCATATTTGCTTTCTTTTGCTTTTATTGTTTAGACATGCATGTACATGTCATTCGCCTAAGTGTATGCGCTACTACCATTAAAGTCCTATTATAAACCGCGGTTTATATTACAATGTATCAATTTAAAAATTGGGATCAAAAGCTCAAGTTCGGGGTGCGGTTTCTATTACGTACATATTGCAATCACTAAATGGGCGTGGTCATTTTTTGTCCACAACACATGCACAAAACAAACAATACACCGTACAATCTTTTGAATAGGCGTTGGGGAAGAGTGAAAGGCCTTATTTTGGTTATAAAATAGGCGTTACGAAATGTTGAAAAATTACAGTCAATCAAAAAAAATGTCCACATGATACAAAAAATACTCAGTATTTTTAATGTAATATGCATTTATTTTTTTAATTTTCTTGGTAACGAAAAGTATATTCTAATAGAAGTTTCAAATAAAAACACGAATGCACTGCTTAGTAGCAAATGATCACAGAACGGTAGCTCGATCCAGTCATGCTGCGGGTCACAAGTGAATAACTTACTTGTTTTCGAAGTGTTGATATTGGTGATTATTATTTAGTAGTGATTACAATAACGCACGAAAAATAAATTCATTGAATTGTTATAAAATGCAAGTAAAATTCAACTTAGTTTCCCCGTAAGCGAATGATTTCAGTCATATGTAAACAGCAGATACGATATCATGTTTTTGAATGCTCACGTGACGTATTATTGACCGGATAGGTCAAGTTGCTAATTAACCAATCAAAATGCTGGATGGTGCCCACGTGTCTAAATTACATAGCTCATTTAAATATGTTAATAACAGTTCAGCGACCTCAGGGTGAACGCAACACGGAAGAGATTTACCGATAATGTAGTGCGATCTTTTGCCTTTGATTTCCATGGGAAAACGGCATGATTTTTTTTTTAAATCAAGAAATTATTTGTTTTCGAAAGATAAATTATTCTTCAATGCTCAGTTTCACACTTTTACGGTGATAAAAGCTCATTGTCTAAAACTTACGAAACACGGACGTATTCAGAAAGAGTATTGACAGAGGTCGCCGCCAGAACAAAAGCAGTTTCATTGCCTGTCTGATATCCTTATCACCGCTGAACAATAAATAGGTGTGAATATTTTTAGGCATGTTGTCGAAACAAATGAATAGGATTAGGAACAATGCCGTTTTGGAACAGCTGGTTGAAACAATGAAGTCAATCACGGTCTTGTTGAATTGGGGGTGCGGTTAGTAATAGGTACTTTTCAAGTTTTCAATTTTTGTTAAGAACTCTTTAACCCCGAAGCCGGAGGAATTGGGGGTGCGGTTACTATTACGCATGCGGTTTATATTAGGACTTTAACGGTAATAGAAAAAATATGGTATATGTTTGTTTGTTAAATATATACCCTCCAGGTTTCAGGTTTACAACAGTTTAATTTTTTTTCTGCAGTGATTTCAACTTGGATGAATTCAAAAGAACCATTTCTAACTGTGACACGTATACTGTTGCTCTTCCGTATTTTTGGGAACATTTTGATAAAGAAGGTTATTCTATCTGGTATAGCGAGTATCTGTATCCTGAAGAGTTGTCAAAAATTTACATGTCCTGTAATTTAGTTGGTGGTGAGTAATTTTTATGTCATCTAATCATTTCTTCACTTAAGGTACATTTACATACTGTTTGGAGTTTGGACTATTTTCGTTCTCGAATAATTCAATGAACAAGCAAGATCTATCAGAGTTCATTTTGTATCGATAACAGCAATTATTTCCAGTGAAGATTTTGGAGGATCTGCCTTTATCGTTACCTCATCTACCTATACATGTGTGAAAAAACCAAACATGATGCCTTAGTAAATACAATTTTATTTTAGCCAATGTTATGAATGCTTGCTTGGCAGCCAGTGTGGACGATGCGTTGTCCATTTAATTAAATAAAAAAAAAACATGTACACAATGTTTTAAGTGGAAAAGATATATTAATGGTTATTCTAAATCTCCTAATAAAAGAAATGACAGCATATTAGCCCCATTATGCTGCATCCTGGGATTCATGTACATGTCTACTGGTTTCACAATCAGGTTCAAGATGGCCAAATGTTAATGTAAAAAATATATCAAAGTAAAGCATTTCTGCCCTTCCGAAACCATATACATCATATATGCATGTGTCGTTCAAACTTTGCATGACACTTTGTTTTTCAGATCAAACTCAAAATGGCTAACTGGTGGTTATTATAAATGCAGTTTCTCCAACATTTCCTTAGTAATCATTTATAAACTTTTTATATAAATGTCGCACATATGCATATTTATTTGGTAATCCAATTTATCTAAATTGAGTATTTTTTTTTTTTTTTAACTTAGTATGTGCATTCAAGTTAATGGAACCTTAATGCCTGTCAGTTTGTTTTTGTAAATGCAATTCTGTAGCCATGCTTTCTGACATACTCTGACTGTTCGATTTCAAACTCAATGAATTATGTAATGCAATTAATTGTTGACTTTGGTTTTCAGGCATGATGCAAAGACTTGAAAAACTGAAAAAAAATTGCTATGGCTCTGTCTTGATATTTGGTGAAGATGACAATAGCTCCATTTCTGGGATCTGGTTCTGGAGGGGACAAGAACTTGTTTTTCCAGTAAGTAAAAGTTGTAACAGATGCAGTTACAGTAATATCACAATATGCATTAACCTATTGCGCCCCAATGCGGCCATATACGGCCACTTATTTCTGACCAAAGATAACCCAATTCGGTCGTAAAAGGCCACCCGTTAATGCACTGTCAAAATCCCAATGCGGCCGTAAACGGCCGGTATTTCATAGATTGAAACAGAAGTTGATTCTGATCTTTGCATGAACAAATAAATTGTTGATGAAAATAATTCGAAATACAGGTACGTCCAGACTGAAAGTTACATACGAATTGTCCTCGTACTTTTCTTGTACAACGGGTTTTTCGGATGGTGTCTGTGAAGAGCTGTGAAAATTTGCATAAATAAACAAACACAGCGGCATGTTTGGTGAAAGTTCATTTATTCTACCGCAGTTTTTATCCAAAATAAACGCATAATACATATAAAATTTATATTCATCTGAACTGAAAACATTATTTAAATAAATTACCTATATAAAATGTTGTTTTTCCTTGTCGGCGAGTTTTTAATGTCGAAAAATCAGACTGTCATCGCAATCAGTCTTGCGTGCCAGCAGAGGACAACACGTGAAAATTGCCGTAGTCGCTGGTTCTGTAAAAAGGCAATCCCAGTTTCGTTGCTATTTTTCACTGAAAGTCCTTATTTCGCCTCCGTTGTATTTCCACTGGATATCCATGTATTTTTTTCATTCAGTGTCCAAATATCGCTTTAAAATGGGGGTTTTAAACGGGAATATCCAATGACCTCTGTAGGCCAAACGACACTGTCATCAATTAACGTTGGTTTGATTATTTAAACACGATCACTGTGTCGTTGCCCCGGTAATTCCCGCCCTACTGTTCCATATGTATATTCCTAATAAAGAATCCTGCCAAATAAGGAATACTTCTTCCGAATATATGAATAAATTACACACTAATTTGACTGTGGCGGGAATATGCAAGGTTTTTCAGTGGTTGTCAGACACGATCATTCAGTTGACCTCCACTGCGTATTTGCATTTGTTTGTAAACACAGCTGACTTGTAATTGAAAAAATTAAATTCCTGTCGAGTATTTTTGGATTTTTTATGCAATTATTCACAACTATTTGTGTGCTACGTTTTAAGTTTTAACTCAGTGATGAATTTCCAAACTGTTAGCGAACAGCAGACTGCGGGCCCCAGTACCGGGATGCCACAACAACCGGCCGACTCGGAGCTGTCATCGCAAACTGATCGTGACGCAATTCTGAGATTTTTCGATGAGTCTGATTCAGACACTGAGTTTGAAGGCTTTACAGTGGAAGAAATAGACGAAGGGAGATTGAGATGTGAATTGCAACTGTGGCAGTGACATCGATCCTAATGAACTGTTAGACTTGCTGAATGCCGATGCCGACAGTGACTCGGACTCTGATGCCGATGACATCGCCGATACACCAAACATCTGGTCAAATGAAAGGACCAACGTGAACATTCCAGCACATGACGACCAGTTTTCAGGTCCAAGACCTGTCATTTTTGGTAAAAAGTGATATTTTCGACTTCTTGTTAAAAACCGCAAGTGCAATTGCTTTGATACTACATATATAGGTACTAAATGTGGACCTCTCTCAGATTTGTTCATTTTGTGATGATATCTTCAATTCTCTAATTTTGGTGAATATTTTTGTAACTTTTGGTAAAAAGTGATATTTTCGACTTCTTGTTAAAAACCAATAGTCCGATTGCTTTGATATTACATATATAGGTACTACATGTGGACCTCTCTCAGATTTGTCCATTTTGTGATGATATCTTCAATTCTCTAATTAATTTATTTTGGTGAATATTTTTGTAATTTTTGGTAAAAAGTGATATTTTCGACTTCTTGTTAAAAACTGTAAGTCCGATTGCTTTGATACTATTCATATTGTTCATTTTCTAATGATGTCTTCAGTTCTTTAATTGAAATGTGCATTGCTAACAGCGGAGCTATCTCAGCCGATAGGCTGCTTGTTTTAAATTATATTTTACGGACGATTTTTTAGATTTGTTGGTTGGGGAAACAAATAAATACGCTAGACATAGACAGGAAGTTATTGGTCTTCATATGACCGTCTCCAAGTTCCCGGAGTGGCAAAAGTCATGCCACGAAACAGGTTCGTCAAAATTAGCCAGTATCTCCATCTCAGTGATTCTGTTAGCGAACCTGATCGGACTGACCCAAACCGCGATCGTCTTTACAAAGTTCGGCCTATCATCGACCTTGTGTAAATTTACAGGCAGGTCTCGTATGGTCCAATATATGCCCGGGAAGCCAGTAAAGTAGGGCTTCAAAATATGGTCTGTCGGATGTCCCAGAACAGGCTACACATTTCATATGTCCCCATACACTGGCAAGAAAAGCACTCCTGAGAAAGGTCTTGGTTACCAGGTTGTCTGTGATTTAACACAGCAATATTTTAATTTTGGTCGCCATATTTATTATAATTTTTTCAGTTCTGTACAGATAGCATTAGATTTATATTCCAAAGACACATATATTTGTAGCACCATTCGTAAAAATAGTAAAGGGCTGCCAGGGGAAATAAAGAATTCTGTGAAAATGAAAAAAGGTGACTATATTGTACGTCAGAGTCAGAAAGTTGTTGCTTGTACCTGGTATGATAAACGTGAAGTTCGAATGCTGACAACAAATTGTTCACCAGGTGGGAGAGATGTCACCAGGGGTGGGAAAACATTTTTTACTCCTTTTTCTGTTTTGCAATATAATCTGAGTGACCAGTTGGCATCTTACTATTCCATTAGTAAAAAGTATATGAAATATTGGAAGTATCTTTTTTTCTTCTTTATCCAATGAATGATTGTTAATTCTTTTATTTTATATTCAATTGCTCACTCCCCTAACCCAAGAAGAAGGTATAGGCAACTAGATTTTCGTCTTGATTTATCAAGTCAGCTCATTGCTGGGTACTGTAGTCGTAAAAAACGTGGGCCACAACCACAGTCACTTGGTGTTGAAAACAGCTTGAGTTGCGCAAACCTCCCTACTCATAAGTGTGAAATGATGCAACCAAATTCCAAGCGAAAGAAACGTTCTTGTAAATATTGTTCTAGAATTGGTAAGAAAACTCCTAAGGGTTATTCTGTGGGTGCAAGTTTTGTAATGTATTTCTGTGTAAAGATGACTGCTTTATCAGGTACCATGCCTGTATGCTACAGCATTGAGTAATATTTTTTATAATAAATTAGAAAGCAAGTGAATTGTAAATGTGTGTTTTTTTAAATGAAATGAAACTACAGTGTCCTAGTCTTCTTTTCCCTGTGTACATGTCAACCTACCTGGCTCACACTGAATTGGTAAAAAGTTTTGGGTAATGGGAGTACAAATATGCAAATTAGTAATGGGCCCTGCAACATTGTTACAACAAAGTATCTAAGGTGTGCAAAGGGTTAACAGAGCATTTTTTATTAATATTTCATGCTTCTTCTTACCTTGCTTTGAGATACTACTTGATTATGTTTACTATTTCATGATTGGGACTGTATCATGTCATTGATTTGTTCTTGCTTTTCAATTATTACAACATCAGAACAGAACCTCAACCCCGATGATTGAATGGTAACATTGACAATTCCAAACACCCTTGAGGGCGCACTTTATCTTACATGCATACTTTTGACACGCATTTTCAAATAACTTGGCTATAAAAGCTTATCCTGTCTGAACATCTGAACAAAGCATTTCTGCAAACCTCAGACAATTTTTTTTTTTTTCAACTTTTTTAGCATTATTGATATTGACTTTCTCTTGAAAACAACCAGCCTTGATTGCTTTGATACTTGGTATGTACATGTATGTACGTTAGGTAGACGCGCATCAATCAGTCATACCTGCAATCTTCTAATTTTATTAGAGAATATTTCTGTTTTTTGGTTATTTTTGTATTCAACATTCAAGATTTAAAGAGCTGTGATTTTGTTCAAATATATATCCACATAAAGATGCCAGTTCAGACAGAAATGTCTAACATGAACGCAGCTACTCTTACCAATCAGTGTCTAGAGTGTATACCACACCACACCACACTCAATACTTCATTAATTTACAATTGGATATTCAAATATTTTGAAATGTTGCCAAGTTTGTGTTGGTTTAATTGCAATGTGCCAATCTGGTGTGTTGTACAATCCGCCAACAGAAAGAAATCATGTTCATATGCATATGCAACTCAAATTGTTTGACAATAATATTTATTAAGCAGTATGTTTTTCATTTGACTCTGAACTTGCTTTCAGTCTGTGAATTAGTGCTCTGTTTGTCTGCAATACAATCAAGATTGCAGTTTTGACTACTCAACTGTTTGTCATGTGCAGGTATACACTCCCTATAAATTCATTGAGTCAACTAAGAAAATCCATGCCACACGCTCAACAAATTAGTGCTGTAGGGGAGTTGGGTGTAGGGAATAATGTGTTCTGTAATATGTTAAGCAGGTTGAAATTATTCTACATGATTACGTATAGTAGACAAAAAGCTATAAAGGTTTGCTTTTTTTTTTTTCAGTTGTCTGATGACTGGCAAATTGACTATGAATCCTACAGCTGGAAGAAACTTGACCCAGATGCAGAAGAAACTAAAACATTAGTCAAAGAATATTTTGCTTGGGAAGGAGACTTTGAAGGCAAGAAAGTCAACCAGGGCAAAGTGTTCAAATAAAGACGTATTTCATCTGTATTTCAGGCTTAACTACATCCATTATGCAGTCTTTTATTTTATTTTACAACTCTTTAACAGACATTAGAAGCAAATATCTAATATCTGTGTAATTAAATTTATTGTCATCCCTCCTTCAAACAAAATCAAATATGTAATCAAACTGTTCTACATAAATCTGGGATTTGCCTCTCACAGGCTGGATGAAAATTCACTTGTGCATGGTGAACTTCCTACTAGCAGATAATTTGCATGTAGGTGACTGCCGTGATAGAGAACGTTACACATGTTTGTTGTTGATCAAGCCACTGCTTTGTACGTGCATGGTACATTGCTAACAATAAAGGCAATCTCCCGTGCACCTAACAAATGAGTCATTTGTTTGTCGCTGTCTATCTGAATGGACTGTGTGTGATATAATGCAGCTTTTATGCTTATGGCATGCGAGTTGTACAGTGTTTAGAAATGCCCTCTTATTGTATTGATAAATGTGTAATAACCACAGTACGTGTACATTGTACTTGCAGCAGAACATTTCAAATGCATAATACAATCTCTTGGTCACGTATCAAAACAAGTAAAACAGCCACAGAATATTTTCAATGTCTCCCCCCCCCCCTATATCTCACTTGCACACAATTCAAGACAATAACGTTGCTGACCAATAATCTACAAGGCCAAACGTTAGCTCCACTATCAACGTAGATATAGCTGTTCATCTTGGCAAGTCGTTAGTTGAGTTTTCAACTCCTAGAAATTGATTTGATATCTGGTATGTCAAAACCTTGTGTGGATATTTGTCAAATTTGGTGAAGATATCTAAATTTCCCAATTTTTAGCGAATATTTGTGGTTAAAAAAAATGCCATTTTCAACTTGTACTAGAAAACCACTCGATCAATTGCTTTGATACTTGGCATATAGGTACTTTACGTAGATTTGTCCATTTCTTATCGATTTCTTCAATGCTATTTTTGACTCCTAGAAAACTAATTTATTAATACTGGTATACGTTTACCTTGGATGGACACGAGATTAGTTTGTTCTGTGCATTAGGGCTCGGACAACTAATAAATGTTATTAGTTGTCTGAGATTGGGGAGGGGTACCCAAGACAGCAGAAACAGTGGAGCTATTTTGACAGGTCACTTGTTTGATAACTACAAAATGTTTTGGCGATAATTGTCTGAAATTTGGTGAATTTGAATGTTTCTGCGATATTTCAGTCGCTAGTTTTTTTGCACTCGCAGTGTCTAATTATCTCCAACTGTGCTATTATCTCTAAGTATGCATTACCAGTGATAAAATTATGAAAGGATGCTATAATCAGAAATGTATACTCCATAAATAATTTAATTGCAGGTAATCAGCTGATGGTAAAACTGTTACCGACTAGCTAATAAGATTTGGACATGCACAAAAGGGTTGAAAGTGATGTTGCTTTCTGCTGTTTAGGAAATGATTGGATATGTGTTATAAATTGAATAATACAATTTGTGACCCATGATGGCAAACTTGGTCTTTTTTGGAAGCACACGAGGACTTGTTTTGATGCATGTGCGTCTCAATCTGTATCTGAAAACAATCTCATTCAAACTCCACAAATGCACCATGCATTATGGATGACGTGCATGTCCATTCATTTTGTGATCTGATGCAAGATACCATGTTTAAAGAATATTAGAATTCCCCTATGCTGAGGTTATTTGGAGGCATGAAGTACAAATAAGGAATACTGTATTTACTTTATTAAAACCATTTCAATCATTGAAATGGTTCATTTCGAGTATATATTATATGCCTCTTGCATTTAAAAATGTAACTGAAAGTTGTGATCAGGCGGTTCCAAGTGGCCATGTTATACAATTTAAAATATTTAATGATGAAATTATGATCATTCCCTTTGAGACTAACACCTTATCGTTGGTGGGGGTGTTTGCATGCTTCAATGACCTGGAGATTTGTGGGAAGGTCAACAGGTAGAAGACAGATAAAGTATAGTCCCTCGGGCTATGGGCTGACAACCCATTCCTACAAAAAATGATTATTACAGAAACCATAGGCTGAACGAATATTACTGAACCTAACATTTTGGGGGAAGCCATGACCCCTCCCCCTCACAGGAGTGAGATTAGGATGCGTCTGGGTGAAAACTGAGAGAAGCTATGCATTGTTGAGAAGGAAAGAAACGGGGCTGGATGGAAGTCATGGGCTGAAACCAGAGTAGCAGAAGCTGATAGGACAGAATGGAGACGTTTATTGGAGGCCCCATTTGCCACTAGGTATCTGGAGGATAGATATATGATGATTGATATTTCAGTCATCTTTGTCTGATGCCTTAAAGTACTGTTTCCATGTCACTATCTGCAGTGCTTAGTACATTGCAGTTATGCATATTATCCGGTCACATGACCATATTTGGTTATCTGATACATTTGTCATATCTTTTACCAAATACTTTTGTTATAGCACTGGTTGAATTGGGTCACGTGAATTCATTTATACTCAATGTTATCAAATATGCAAATTAGGTAATTATGCATGGATTACAGCCATAATTTAGCCAAGTCTGCGCATAATTTTAGACCGTCTATGTATCAAGTTTAATTGAAATATGTTGGGGAGTTCTTGGGAACACGCACACGAAGTTGTACGTACCCACTAACTGAAAAAAAAAAAAAAGACTCATTTTGGGCGCTGCACACTGGAGCCAATCATCAAAACCAAGTATTTCTGTCATTCCGGAGCCAGATCTCTTGTGTATGGACGGATTTTTTTCAAACTTGATAGAAACTTCAGACATTATGGGACCTTGATGTACGTCATTTTGTTTCTCATCAGATTCAAAATGGCCGACTGGTGGTCATTTTGTTATAATGAATGCTGTTCTATAACTATATCTGACATGCCTTGACCAATCATGTTCAAATAACAATCGTTAAGTACTGTGACCTGCCATGCTCTCTTAAACAGTAGTTGCTAAAAAGGTATGTTAAAAATGCCACAGCCCATTCCAGGGTGCTAAAAGTGGGCGTGTGGTCTTTCGTAATTCATATATAGGGTTAATATCTCGTATATACAGTCATAGTTTTCGATACAGTATGTTAAAGGTATGTTAGTATGTCCACCATAGTAGTTGGTAAACAGTTCTTTTATTAAGAAAGTTGGCGACTGTTACTTGGCAACGTTTTTACAGTTGCCTTAGATGGCGACCACCTGACGAGAATATAAAGTATGTTGTCATTTATTAACCACATTTTACATTATGCGTGTTCTATTTTACATTGGGTATCTAGATGAGTTGTTTGTATATGAATTGTTCTCTTTACTTATTCTACCTGTACGCCGACATATGTTTTACATTTGTCACTGGACATCTAGACACGTGTTGTCCATACAAGAATTGTTCACTACTTATTCTACCTGTGCATAAACATATGTGTTTCATGTTGTCATTGGATATCTGGATGAGTTGTCCATGCAATAATCGTTATCTCTACTGTACTTATTCTACCTATACATATATACAGAAGGAGAGCAAAAAAAAACGGCGTTTTACGTTTTTACAGAAAAAAATGAAAGCTCCATTTACAGTAAAAAAACACTTTACAGATAAAGCAAATTCCTAATTACATTTTACTTTTTTATAATATTTTTGATAATTTGAGTTTAGGAATCAAAATTTCAAATTGCGTACGAATACTACATTTTATTCGGGAAATGTTTTATATGCTTACAAAAAATAATATATTACGAACGAATAAAATAGATGATTACATTTTACACCTTGCCCATGTTTACAAATTTGCGTTTTCTATTTATTTAAATTTCATTATTACATATATTATAAAATAAAAACAATTGATTACTGCTTACGAAAATATCCCTTGCAGACATTCCATACATGTGTGTTCTATTTATCACTGGGTGAGTTGTCCATACAAGAATTATTCATTCTACTTATTCTACCTGTGCATTTCAGATTTATGTATACGTTGATTATAGAGAATGTACGTATGATTGAGAATATAATATTGACGTGTTATGGTACAAAGTGTCATGTACATTTCAATATGTCATCGATATTTGATATGCGATAGACCAACGGAAAGGCAGAGACATTGATTTATTGATCGATTGATAGATTGTGAATTGCCCAATAAAAGTCTGTATGCTTAGTTATGTAGGTTTTCTTCGTGATTCGGACTTGACTTACACATGCACGTTATTATTGTCTCAAAATAAACGTTAATGCAATCATTGTCATTGTCATTGTAGCCCGACAACGACCCATGCGTACGTTGCCTTTGTGAGACCAAAGTCGAAGAAATCACTGATATTGTGACTGCATTTATATGCAAATATCGACCCTATGCCACTGCGTATAGCTGCGTGTTCCTAAACGCATTCCTATGCTCCTTCTATTCAACGCTAAAATGAATGGAGGCGAGGGAATCGTCAACAGCCAACAAGTGGGTCTTTGAAACGTGACCGAATCTCGTCAAGTGTGTGAATTTTCACTTTGTGGACATGGCGTTCGTCCTAAGCCATTTGATTTGGTTGTTGAGCCTGCCGTTACTGGCCGTGGCACAAAATTGCGACGAGAACTGTACTGGTACGATTGTTGGGGTAGCGATTGGGTGTGTTCTGGGCACCTTAGTTATTGTCGGCATCGCCATTTTATTATTCATGCTGTATAGAAAGCGAGTGAAGGGTAAGTGTAAACGAGGCTAATTTATACGAGTTGTTGAAGTTTAAAACCAGAGGTGTGTCACCGAACCAACTCACGCTGATACTACGTTGCGACTTCCTCCTTAGCATCGTCTTTGTTCGTTAAAATACACGCCGATTAACTTAAGTGAATTTGAGAAAGTGGGCAAGGTCGGCAAGAAAACTCGCATGCGGAAGACATATGAGCTCCCGTGCTACTACGTCTTACGACAGGAGGACTGTTTGCCCCGTTCTGTCGTGCTAATATGCCACTTGTTATATGTGACACACCTTGTGAACACATTTTACGTTTTTTAATGCGATCGACGGCGACGTCTTGCGATAAACTGCTTTATGGCGGCAGTCAATACTTCAGTGCAACAATACAACAAATCCCCAATCAGAACACGGGTCCAGGGGATGTTAATGAATTGCGAAGGTGTCAATTGTATGCTCTGCGCCGACCGTCAAACCAGTTCACATGCTCAAAACAGTACAATGTGTCAAGCAAACCCTTTTTTATACCAGCGTATAACAATGAAAAGTCATATAATAGAGCGAATGGACAATGGCTGTGTAAAGCGTACTTGTATTTATCGACTTAACTAGGCGGTACACAAAGCAGGTTGTTATAAATCTACACGTAAACGTGTAGAACAGAGTCACAGTGCTAATGTCCCATACACATACATGTCTTGTCCAACTCAATATTATGTATATGCGATATTCGTATCTAATTTTGCCATGTGCCTTACATGAGTTATTGCATGGACACTATTGTGTGGGACATGTATATACTTTTAACTGCTGCCATTCTTTGATTGACTCAAGGCTGCGGTATAATGAATCTTTGTGGGTAATTATGTAACCCTGTTCATTATAATCCATTCCATGTCTTATTTAAATGCATCTAACGTATACAATAGCGCCTGCATGTATGGGTTATAGTTATTCTACAGCAAACCATCTAGAAATGCTAGAAACGAAAGCGGGAAATGCAATCAGCCACTTCTCGTTATTCGCCTTTGTCAGAAAATTAACTTCCTCATGCCGCCACGTATATTGAAATGTACAATTCAAGAATGGATGTATTTTATATTTTTTAGCTCGTAGAGACCACCAAACTACACTGGGCACCATCGCTAACCCCAACGTTGTACCAGATATACAGCACACACAAAATTCGAATATCGAGCAAGGTATGTTGTGTATAATAGTACTAATCAAATTTCGGAAATCAGTTCCATCTTCGGTAAACTTAATTTATTTTATTATCTATATGGTCCTTATCATAAATGGACACTTGAAAGTACGCAAATTAATGCAGATACTTTTATGTGACCAAATGGGAATTGGATTGATAATATCGATTTATATAAATAAAATAATTAATATTTTGTCCGATGTTTTCAGAATATGATTAATAGATTCCGAAATTCGTTTTGACGCACGAATTCAGTATACAAGTAACAGAATATGTTACATGCCCCGGAGTCTGTAATTAGAAATCTAAAATAGAAGTAGAGAAAACAGTTCCCGCCAAGCGTCATTGTTATCGCAATGCGTAATAAAATTCAGTAGTTACAGAAATAACTTAGTTACGGTGATAGTAAATACTATGTCAATCAAAGTAGACGCATGTCGTGTGTCTGGCTGCATGCCTATATAGATGTGACGTCCATGCTTTACTTCTTATGTTAGCAGCACGGTATATTAATAATATTCATATGGACGCCGAGTTATCTGCAACCAGATTTATGCCGAAAAGACACAAGTACCCATACATGGTGATGTACATTTAGACATTTCGGCGACTATCGGCGTATTAGTAACATGCGATTATCTGCATTCTCGTGCTTTGCGATTATCTGGGTTTTCGCGATACGATTATCTGGATTCTCGCCATGCGATTATCCGGGTTTACGGGCTATGTGTTTATCTGAGTTCCCGCGTCATGTTATCTTGGTTCTCGTGGCATGTAATTATCTTGTTTGTTTTTTTTTTGCGACATGCGATAATCTGCGTTATAGCTCCGATGCGCTAAACTTACAGGCCAACAAAATACTTTTTTCTAGTCAGTGATCGGTTCCTGAAAAACCATTATAAAAAAACTCAAAAAACAAACAAACAAACGAGAAACATGACGCGTCATCGCACAATTTGTTTAAACATCCCAAGACCAGAAAAAAGTGTTTCGACGGCATGTTTTACCATATCATCTTTTTTTGACTTGGTATTAATTTGTTGTGTACCACGATGCATTTACAGAATAATATTGCCTTCAGTTCGCGAAGCTGATTCGTGACGTAATTTAACACATTTGGACATGCACTATGTAGTTCTGTTTCCACGTTTCAACATAGATAGTTCTATTTTTAACTTTCATGATTTTATAAACGTTTTTTTTTTCATTATATAAAATAAGGTAATGCGTGAAAACCAGACGGCGATCAGCAACATGGTGACGTGAAATGTCCGTATTGATTGGTCAACCAGTCACACATAGTTGTGAATATCATTCATATGTCATTTATACAATTAACGTCATTTATACAATTAACAATGAGAAAATTATAATGCCCAACTACATTTCGCTGTATCACAAAAAAGTTTTTTTAGATATTTATTCCATGGTAGTGTAGTAGTAGTAGTAATAATAATAATAATAATAAACCCAAGTCTGCAAGAGATACAGAAAATTGTTCTTAATACACTGCACACCTGCTGAGAAAAGCGTTATCGATTCAGACTTTCTACGTGTTGTTGTTAATGATTTGGTACAATGTGTGTATGATTATCGTTTTGTGCCATCCTTCCTTTTAGCCTCAGGTCTTTTGGTAAGACCCGGCATTAGGACTGTAAACAGCAGATCAAAAGAACATACTAGAAAACATAATAAAAATAACAATAAACAACAACAACAACAACAACAACAACGTTAATTATGATTGTAATGTAAATATTCTGTGGTACACGGAAATAGTTTCTTCAAATTAGTCGAGCCTATGCCTCCTAATAGATACAAATAAGAATGTGATCTGTGGCCAACTCACTGGTACTAAAACTGCAACGTCACACAAATATGCAGATAACGAGATAACAAATAGCAAGATCTAAGCTGGAATCCAAGCACTCACTTGTTGTACGAATAAAAATGGCGCATTGTCAACAGAGGCGAAGCCGAGTTTCACATTGGTAATATTATCACTGAAATGCAGAGCATTTCGAATTGAGCCCCACTTTCATACAACTATCCAACATACTATCAATACAATTACATGGAATAAACAAGTAATGAACTCGCACCCATCATTATATATTCTTACGATGTAACATTTCTTCAGATAAGACTAGGCGAATGGCATTGTAATTTGGGAGACAACCATTCCTTCAAGTTGGATATGACTTGGTCAATGTCATTATAACTTTGTATACAGCAATTTCTTGAATATGACTTGGTCAATGTCATTATAATTTTGATTACAACCATTCCCCAGATACGACTAGGCCAATGTCATTGTAACTTGGGATACAACCATTCCTCAGATACGACTAGGCCAATGTCACTGTAACTTGGGATACAACCATTCCTCAGATACGACTAGGCCAATGTCACTGTAACTTGGGATACAACCATTCCCCAGATAAGACTAGGCCAATGTCATTGTAACTTGGGATACAACCATTTCACAGATAAGACTAAGCCGATGTCACTATAACTTGGGATACAACCATTTCTCAGATACGACTAGGCCAATATCCTTGTAACTTCGGATACAACCATTCCTCAGACAAGACAAGACCAATGTCACAGTAACTTGGGATACAACCATTCCTCAGATACGACTAGGCCAATGTCACTGCAACTTTGGATACAACCATTCCTCAGATACGACTAGGCCAATGTCACTGTAACTTGGGATACAACCATTCCTCAGATACGACTAGGCCAATGTCACTGTAACTTGGGATACAACCATTCCCCAGATAAGACTAGGCCAATGTCATTGTAACTTGGGATACAACCATTTCACAGATAAGACTAAGCCGATGTCACTATAACTTGGGATACAACCATTTCTCAGATACGACTAGGCCAATATCCTTGTAACTTCGGATACAACCATTCCTCAGACAAGACAAGACCAATGTCACAGTAACTTGGGATACAACCATTCCTCAGATACGACTAGGCCAATGTCACTGCAACTTGGGTTACAACCATTCCTCAGATACGACTAGGCCAATGTCATAGTACCTTGGGGTACAACCATTCCTCAGATACGACTAGGCCAATGTCACTGCAACTTGGGTTACAACCATTCCTCAGATACGACTAGGCCAATGTCATAGTAACTTGGGGTACAACCATTCCTCAGATACGACTAGGCCAATGTCATAGTAACTTGGGGTACAACCATTCCTCAGATACGACTAGGCCAATGTTACTGTAAGTCGGGTTACGACCATTCCTCAGATAAGACTAGGCCAATGTCATTGTAACTTGGGATACAACCATTCCTCAGATACGACTAGGTTAATGTCCTTGTAACTTGGGATACAGCCATTTCTCAGATACGACTAGGCCAATGTCATAGTAACTTGGGGTACAACCATTCCTCAGATACGACTAGGCCAATGTTACTGTAACTCGGGATACGACCATTCCTCAGATAAGACTAGGCCAATGTCATTGTAACTTGGGATACAACCATTCCTCAGATACGACTAGGTTAATGTCCTTGTAACTTGGGATACAACCATTTCTCAGATACGACTAGGCCAATGTCATTGTAACTTGGGATACAACCATTCCTCAGATACGACTAGGTCAATATCCTTGTAACTTGGGATACAACCATTCCTCAGATACGACTAGGCCAATGTCACTGTAACTTGGGAAACAACCATTCCTCGGATAAGACCAGGCAAATGTCACTGTAACTTGAGATACATCCATTCCTCAGATACGACTAGGCCAATGTCATTGTAACTTGGGATACAACCATTCCTCAGATAAGACTAGGCCAATGTCATTATAACTTGGGAAACAACCATTCCTCGGATAAGACCAGGCAAATGTCACTGTAACTTGAGATACAAGCATTCCTCAGATACGACTAGGCCAATGTCATTGTAACTTGGGATACAACCATTCCTCAGACACGACTAGGCCAATGTCACTGTAATTTGGGATACAACCATTCCTCAGATAAGACTAGGCCAATATCCTTGTAACTTCGGATACAGCCATTCCTCGGATAGAGCTAGGCCAATTTCACTGTAACTTGGGATACAACCATTCCTCGGATACGACTAGGCCAATGTCATTGTGACTTCGGATACAGCCATTCCTCAGATAAGACTAGGCCAATGTCACTGCAACTTGGGTTACAACCATTCCTTAGATACGACTAGGCCAATGTCATTGTGACTTCGGATACAGCCATTCCTCAGATAAGACTAGGCCAATGTCATTGTAACTTGGGATACAACCATTCTCCAGGTAAGACTAGGCCAATGTCACTGCAACTTGGGTTACAACCATTCCTCAGATACGACTAGGCCAATGTCATTGTGACTTCGGATACAGCCATTCCTCAGATAAGACTAGGCCAATGTCACAGTAACTTGGGATACAACCATTTTCCAGGTAAGACTAGGCCAATGTCATTGTAATTTGGAATATAGCAATTCCTCAGATACGATTTGGCCAATGTCATTGTAATTTGAGTTGCAACCATTTCTAACCAATTATTTGATTGACGCCGTTGTGGCCGCCTTCTTCTGTACATGGGTCATGTACGCCAATTACATTATGATCATAAAAAAAGAATGTTTGCAAGAAAGCTGTTTGTAGTGTACTAAATATGTATTTATTGACACAGCACTGATTCTGGATACTACTGCAGTATGGTCACAGAAAACGAACTGCAAAACACTAATTAACTGAACACAGTGTGAAGCAAAAACCACACACAAACTTCAAATTACAAAGTTATTTTTACAAAGCCAATTACACAAATTACGTTATTGACACGCGTTCACGTGCCCTAGCGTATACAATAAGGAGGTACTGAAAATGCAATATTTATTCATCGGGTTTCAAATTCACTATTTAGTTAAACCCACGAGAACATGTAAAGTAACAGTGGAACTCGTTGTTTCTTGGACAAATGCATGAACTCAAAACCAATTGAATATGCTCAAAACATCAAAATAAAATAAATGATTTTAGAATATTTTAGTTTTCTTTTATTGCACACTGAGATTGTAATTCATTTGCAAAAATATGCCCTCAACATAATGTTCATGCGAATAAAATAATATAACATTTAGGGGATGTTCCTAGTGTTTCCAATTGAAAATATTATCCTAAGAACTTGAATACATAGACAAATGTATACAGCGTCGGACGAGGCACATGTACCTGTGAATTCTTAAATGATTTAGTGTCATTGCTAAAGTATTTCTAATGACGACATGTCGGTTCAATGTGGTCTAACTGTTGATTACATATGTGTATCTCAAGTGAAGGACAAGAAACGTTTACACAGTGATAATTCATTTGACAGTGGTAACGTCACTTACTATGAGGTGGGTGGAATATGCACACGATCAGCGTTCCTCTCTGATGACGTGGAATCCGGATACTGTCATTAGGAATTCAAAGCTATAGCTCTCTCCCGACGAGTACTCACACTGTGAATTCAAAACTGTTTTACCCTGCCGAGAAGTATTCCTACTGAGAATTCAAAGTTTTCCTCCTCCTAATGAGTACCCTCACTTGGCATTTGAAGCTTTTCCTCCCTCCTTCCAGAAGAAGAAAACTTCCACTAGGAATTCAAAGCAATTCATATCGTCCTTCCTACCGTGGAGTTCTCCAACTGGGAGAATACTGCTCTCCTCCCCAGTCCTCTCGAGGAATACTACAACTGGGAACTCAATACGTTCGCCTATTCTCTCGATAACTGTCAACTCTCTTATTATAATTCTCCACAAGAGAAGCGATATTTCTACAATTTGAAATTATTACTAATATTTGTATTACTAGTATCTTGTACAGTCATATTGGAATCCCAATACTGAAACCTATTCCACGGGCAGTATACTCATTAAAATGTAGGGACGAAATGTACAACGCGATAATAGTAGTAATACAAACATAATCTGCTGCTAATTCGAGTTGATTTCATCGACAACGTAATCCTAATAAATACAACAATAGTTCGGTCTTAACTTATTGAAACAACCACATATGCGGGATACAAGCCATCATATCATGGGAGGTATCGTTTAGAGTGTTGATAAAATGTCCGCTATAATATAATCTGAGAATGGTCATTACACAATATTATTAGAACACGACATCCGAGAATAGATGTTAGTAGAATATAATTCAGAGAATAGTCACTATAACACAATATCTGAAAGATGTTTAAGGTGATTCAATTCGTTTAGGCTATCATGTTTATATATATACAAAGATAACACATAAATTCTGTTTCCCATTTTTATAGAGCACTTGTGAGGGGCTGGGCGATATTTTCAAAGCACTGAGTATACTTAATCTTCATGTTAATCTAACACTCCCTCGTTCTCTCCAACTACGATAATAACCTAAGCAACACTAGATAAAGATAAGACTCAATGAGTATGTATACGTGTTCCCTTCTATGTGAATAACCAGATTTGACCCATGATTTGCACTGTGTCAGCCATTCTCGTGTATAACACTACACACACAAATTGTATTTAGTCTTATTCTCATACGCGTACATTTTCAATAATATTAAATAAGTTTATAATATATATAAATAATATTTAATAAATTCTGATAATAATAATAAAATGATCGCATCCTTAGAAATATTTTACAATGGTCGACAGCAATAAAATGTTTGTGATAAAATACAATATGTACACCAAAATACATATGGTATGTGCACCACACACCTGGGTATTGTATCGTAACAACCCGACACTATGGGTGTTGTACGCAACCCTGACACTACTATAGGTGATTGACGCAACCCTGACACTACTATAGGTGATTGTCACAACTCTGACACTACTATAGGTGATTGACACAACTCTGACACTACTATAGGTGATTGTCACAACTCTGACACTACTATAGGTGATTGACACAACTCTGACACTACTATAGGTGATTGACACAACTCTGACACTACTATAGGTGATTGACACAACTCTGACACTACTATAGGTGATTGACACAACTCTGACACTACTATAGGTGATTGACGCAACTCTGACACTACTATTGGTGGTTTACGCAACTCTGACACTACTATTGGTGATTGACACAACCCTGACACTACTATAGGTGATTGACACAACCCTGACACTACGATGGGTAATGTTCGCAACCCTGAAACTACTATAGGTTTTGTACACAACCATGCCATTACTACGGACATTGTACGCAACATTGACACTACTATTGATGTTTTTGATCCAAATAAAATTTGTGTTTTAAATAGAAAAAGAAACATGACACGACTACGGGCATTGTACGCAACCCTGACACTACGATGGGTATTGTACGCAACCCCGGCACTACGATGGGTATTGTACGCAACCCTGACACTACGATGTGAATTGTACGCAACCCGGACACTACGATGGGTATTTTACTAAACCCTGACACTACGATGGGTATTGTACGCAACCCTGACACTACGATGGTATTGTACGCAACCCCGACACTACGATGGTATTGTACGCAACCCTGACACTACTATGGGCATTGTACGCAACCCTGACACTACGATGGGTATTGTGTGCAACCCTGACACTACGATGGGTGTTGTGTGCAACCCTGACACTACGATGGGTATTGTGTGCAACCCTGACACTACGATGTGAATTGTACGCAACCCGGACACTACGATGGGTATTTTACTCAACCCTGACACCACGATGGGTATTGTACGCAACCCTGACACTACGATGGTATTGTACGCAACCCTGACACTACGATGGGTATTTTACTCAACCCTGACACTACGATGGGTATTGTACGCAACCCTGACACTACGATGGTATTGTACGCAACCCCGACACTACGAGGGTATTGTACGCAACCCCGACACTACGATGGTATTGTACGCAACCCTGACACTACTATGGGCATTGTGTTTTAAATAGAAAAAGAAACATGACACGACTACGGGCATTGTACGCAACCCTGACACTACGATGGGTATTGTACGCAACCCCGGCACTACGATGGGTATTGTACGCAACCCTGACACTACGATGTGAATTGTACGCAACCCGGACACTACGATGGGTATTTTACTCAACCCTGACACTACGATGGGTATTGTACGCAACCCTGACACTACGATGGTATTGTACGCAACCCCGACACTACGATGGTATTGTACGCAGCCCTGACACTACGATGGTATTGTACGCAACCCTGACACTACTATGGGCATTGTGTTTTAAATAGAAAAAGAAACATGACACGACTACGGGCATTGTACGCAACCCTGACACTACGATGGGTATTGTACGCAACCCCGGCACTACGATGGGTATTGTACGCAACCCTGACACTACGATGTGAATTGTACGCAACCCGGACACTACGATGGGTATTTTACTCAACCCTGACACTACGATGGGTATTGTACGCAACCCTGACACTACGATGGTATTGTACGCAACCCCGACACTACGATGGTATTGTACGCAGCCCTGACACTACTATGGGTATTGTACGCAACCCTGACACTACGATGGGTATTGTACGCAACCCTGACACTACGATGGGTATTGTGTGCAACCCTGACACTACGATGGGTATTGTGTGCAACCCTGACACCACTATGGGTGTTGTGCGCAATCCTGACACCACTATGGGTATTGTGCGCAACCCTGACACCACTATGGGTATTGTGCGCAACCCTGACACCACTATGGGTATTGTACGCAACCCTGACACCACTATGGGTATTGTACGCAACCCTGACACTACGATGGTATTGTACGCAACCCTGACACTACTATGGGCATTGTACGCAACCCTGACACTACGATGGGTATTGTGCGCAACCCTGACACCACTATGGGTAATGTACGCAACCCTGACACCACTATGGGTATTGTGCGCAACCCTGACACCACTATGGGTATTGTGCGCAACCCTGACACCACTATGAGTATTGTACTCAAACTTTAATTTCCAACTGCGTGAATGTCCCGTCGTTTGTGTTTGCCTACGGTGAGCCACCACAAAATTTGAGAAGGAATTTGAAATGACACGAATTTTACATTTGCCCTATGGCAATATAAACCGAGAAAAGCGTGAAATAGTGGATGGATAACCAATTGCATATTTACGACGTTGAAAACTAGATCATCTGCGGTCTTTATCAGATATTCTGCCTTTCATCGGATGACCTGGAAGATTTGGATTGTTTTATAGTTTCTCGTAAATCTTCCTCGTATTGTTCACTAAGTTCACCATGTCGCATACCTCATCGAATCTGAAAAGAATCACGGTCACTGTTTTGCATGTTTTACCAACCACACCATAGGTCATTCTGACTGCGTGGACAAACATTTTATTCGTGCCAGTCATACATGTTGCACCCAGGGAGTTACCAACCCCTTGTGTATACGTACTAATCATTGAAGCTACTGAATAAGGTGTGTCCATTCGCGGACGGAGTATCAATACTCGGCGTGTATATATAACGCCAGTATGTGGAAGTATACGTAGAGGCGATATACGGAGCGGAGTTGACCGACTGAAACTAAGTCAAGGTACGTAACTGAAATGTAAAGCATGAAAAGGGCGTTAACGGGCATCTCCGTAAGGAACCTACATTAGCTGAAACATGCGTGCTTGTTAATCAACCACAGTGCCAGCTTAATGTACTATAAAGAAAGACTATTCTGGTCAATGTCGATTATCGCTTATAGATACGACATAGGCTGCTATGGGTTGACTAACGACCAAATGGATTCCATTTACGCATGCCTTCAGATTAGTATTTCGAGGTCTTGCATGACGAATCATCTACGACAGCAGTCGAAGGTGTAACGGAAAAATTGTTTTCGTCATGCAATGTCAGTCTCTCGGAATCTGTCATTATGTGACTCTACGAGTGTCTCTTTATTTAAAAATCGTCAACTATGTATCAAAGTTTTTCAGGGTGCGTATGCAACAAAAAAGGTTACTGTGTATATGTTAAGTGGGAAGGTTCGTTGTTTCATTGGTTGTTCGCTTAATAGAAAATACGATAGTTCAGAAATAACCCAATAGGTTATATACATTGCTGCCACACTATCATCCTGACTAAACCCTTGGTTATTGTAATCGTGGACACGAGCGATACATCGTTGTAATTGGTCCAAACACGAAACCGTAATGCCAACAAATAGATCACGGGGTTAAA
This sequence comes from Saccoglossus kowalevskii, assembly GCF_978046115.1. Lineage (NCBI taxonomy): Eukaryota > Metazoa > Hemichordata > Enteropneusta > Harrimaniidae > Saccoglossus > Saccoglossus kowalevskii. Next base: position 27,668,691 of record NC_140642.1, on the reverse strand, counting down.
TAACTCAATTCACATCCCATCAGACCACGTGACCACCTGTTGACTGTCTTCTGCACAGTTGGACTCTCGAGTTATTGAAAGTATGGTTGATAAGCGCGAATAAGAGTGTGGATTTCATCCGAGAAAAATACATGACCTCCGTGAAAGCCACGCAGTTCACTCGTTCAAGGACGCTTGTAGAATTGTTTGTTCAATTCACAGCAGTTATTTGGCGGGTATAATAGCATGCGTTAGTTGCGTTCCTCTTTGTTGATACCATATACACTATTAAACTAATCTAAGATATAGTATGTTGATAAACTGATAGATATCAAGTTTAATCTTATTAAAGTTTTTATATGTGCATTGCAAATCATTTATTTTAACGACGCTACTCTTGGCATATGTAGTAATCATCCATGTACTAATTGGACATCTGTTTATTTACATTATTACTCTATCTCAATGGTATGTGTGCCATGTCGTTGATTTGTAATAATACACTATTTTGTACTCGTACATTGGTATTAATACGCTCTTTTGTACTCGTACATTAGTAATATTACAATATTTTGTACTCGTACATTAGTATTAATACGCTATTTTGTACTCTTCGATTAGTAATAATACGCTATTTTGTACTCTTATATTAGTATTAATACGCTATTTTGTACTCGTACATTAGTAATAATACGCTATTTTGTACTCGTACGTTAGTAATAATACGCTATTTTGTACTCGTACATTAGTATTAATACGCTATTTTGTACTCTTCGATTAGTAATAATACGTTATTTTGTACTCGTACATTAGTAATAATACGCTATTTTGTACTCGTACATTAGTATTAATACGCTATTTTGTACTCGTCGATTAGTAATGATACACTATTTTGTACTCGTACATTAGTATTAATACGTTAATTTGTACTCGTCGATTAATAATAATACGATATTTTGTACTCGTACATTGGTATTAATACACTAATTTGTACTCGTCGATTAGTAATGATACGTTATTTTGTACTCGTACATTATTATTAATACGCTATTTTATACTCGTACATTAGTAATAATACGATATTTTGTTCTTGTACATTAGTATTAATACACTATTTTGTACTCGTACATTAGTATTAATACGCTATTTTGTACTCGTCGATTAGTAATAATACGATATTTTGTACTCGTACATTGGTATTAATACACTAATTTGTATTCGTACATTAGTAATAATACGATATTTTGTACTCGTCGATTAGTAATAATACGATATTTTGTACTCGTACATTAGTAATAATTTTGTATTCGTACATTGGTATTAATACGCTATTTTGTACTCGTACATTGGTATTAATACGCTATTTTGTACTCGTACATTAGTAATAATTTTGTATTCGTACATTGGTATTAATACGCTATTTTGTACTCGTACATTGGTATTAATACGCTATTTTGTACTCGTACATTAGTATTAATACGCTATTTTGTATTCGTACATTAGTAATAATTTTGTATTCGTACATTGGTATTAATACGCTATTTTGTACTCGTACATTGGTATTAATACGCTATTTTGTACTCGTACATTGGTATTAATACGCTATTTTGTACTCGTACATTGGTATTAATAAGGAAAAATAAGGTGAAATATCATGAACAAAATTTGTATAAGATTGGTAACTCAGGATGTCATGAATAAATATGTCTCGGATTATTATTTATTTTTCATGAATCCCTGAAAATTGACCCAAAATTGCTAAGTTTTGGCATTTGGTAATACGATTTCCTATAAAAAACATTATTTGTACCGGGTAAAACACCCAAGATGCTACCATGGCATATATGCAAATTACCTATAATGGAGTAGTACATAAATATAGATTAATACGTTGTTTTGTAATCATACATTGAGCATTTACCAAAGACATTTACTGAATTGTAATGATAACAGTTTTACAACAACAGCAAACATTTTTATTAATGGTTTAAGACAACCAAAGTGTGCACCTCGCTGATTGCCCCCCCCCCCCCAGCGGACGTGATATCTTATCTGGATAATTTACAACCACTTTAATAAAAAATGTTCGCTGAAAACTATGTCGATGGTAAATAGTACGAATTGTTTAACAGTTTATTACACTCGTTTAAAACTCGTAAATTTTATACATATTTGATCTTTATCGATCTGTCCACTCCAATTTAGTTTCGGCCATTTCACGGGAACAGGTGTATTTTTGTTGTATATTGGAAATATATATATAACTGATAAAACATGACAGGCAAATAAATTTACCTGCGATGAAAACAGTTTAGGTAGCTAGATACAACAAGTACAGGTAGAGACAGGGACGTAGTGTTTCAGGCGACTTGGCGGACATACTAGACCGATTTTGAAAGAGTTGAGTTTTAAGGTATGTTGTTTTACTGTTCTTTTGTTATTCAGATGCCAATCTAACATTCACTACAATGACATGCCCCCTGGCATAAATAGATGAAATAGACAGGAAGTCACATGACCTGACTTTAAACTACAACGAAACACATCATCATTTCAATGTTTTGAAATATTTGTATGTGTTTGTTTGAAGCAAACAATATGAACTTTTAACTCGGCAACAAAGTATGTCAGGATACTTGAATGACAAAAAAGTTTAAAATAGGGTTATTATGACGCGTTTATACGTGTGCATCTGTTAAAAGTAGCATAACACTAGTACGTATAAGGCACACATCTAAAAGAAAATACAGGGAATGTAAAACGTCTGGTAAGCCATTCTGTTAAAGAAAAAGAAATGGCCCGCCTTTAACACGGGTCTTTGTTGTTTTTCACATCCAAGTGGTTTCAAATTCTAATAGCAACAAGGCAATCCCGTAAACTCGCGTCAAGAAAAAAAAACTGAATTCCAGCTTAAAATTACTTTTTTTTAAGTCTTCATGAAACCTGGAAAACAAAAAAAGGATTATTTAAATTCGACCCAAGAGACGTGCTTGAGTGGCTCGGTATTCTATCTATCAACTCTAGCATGGCACTTAATAGGACCAGATCAAAGCATAGTTAGTATCCATTCATGCATACAAAACCAATCGGAGTTTACCACTACTTGTGCGCGCTTTGAGCTCGCTGTGCAAATAAATATTAGAACCATTTTGAAACTGACTTGTTACCCAGCATGAAAGAAATCCATATCAGGATTGTACTAACGCAAAAGTAGTAAGTGTCTTCAACAATTATCATTCTCAACAATTGGGTCGTTGGTCGGCTGTGTCACGTGATCTCACACAACGCATACCTTTACGACGTTGTTCATTTTATTGCACATGCCACGCATTTTAATGAAGTGAAAACAACGTTACCCAGAAGCAAACGGCAAAGAAAGACTTTTTGTGTGCTATTTACGAAAAGGATTTCCACGTTTTAAACTGTCTGAGTCGACAAATTGGAAAATGTGCCGTACTTAAAACCATAAATTAGCAGGTAAGACCAAATTACAAAAATACGTTTTTTGATCTCTTAACCCCTCCTAAACCACTCCTCGTACATTCTTCGTCACTGCGACACTCCCTGTTCGTGTCCACAACAGGTGTCCCTATTTACAACTTCAATGGTCAAGGCAAACCCCCACTTCGAGATTCAGTGTGCTTGTTGTACTTGTACAGTAATTGACAAAAGAAATATATGGTGACTGCCTGGAAATAGACAAACCAGCAGCATGTAGAAGTAAATTAGATCTATCCGTTTCAAGGCTCCGTGTAAGTTTCCACTCAAGCTGGGTGACCCAAATGCATTGTATGTTCAGCATAATAGGTATGGCTTGTTGGCGTATATACGTGATTTACCTTTAAGTTGTCCTTGTATAGTGCACAACAGACGCAACTCTTTATTGAAAGTAAGTGTACCGGGACATGCCAAGTTCGTGATATGCCAGAGTTACATGGGACGGTACTCGCAAAATCGCAATGAGTAAACGAATGTTCAGCGTTTTGGGCATATTACAATTGTATTGTAGTAAGTAAAGGTGCGCATGGAATTCCTCACCTGGTCATACCCTGTCCGACTAGTGACTCAATAAGACAATAATTCTCTGTGGGTGCAGCTATTAGTATAATACTTTTAAGCAAGCAGAAATCCTGTTATCAATAGAAAACTGTGGCAATTGTTGATTTGAACCATTTCAAACAATAATATACAAACATTGTTCCTTGAGTTCCCTCGTCAACGTCTGGTTCATCGACATTCATTTTATATATTCTTTTATAGGACTTATAAGACTTATTTAATAGGCAACTTCAATTTCCCACTATTGAAACAGTTTTATGTGCCATTTTCTTCAGTAATTATCAGATTGCCCAGTGTGATTAAATGTTTGTTTTTATGATACTTGACTTGGTGTCAGGTTAGTCATTTCATGTATTCATTGTCTTTTGAATGTATGTTGTTGAGTTGTATCTGTTTTCTTATCCTTTATTTGGCTATTTTGTCAATCCATTCCGTGTTACAATAAACATTGCTAAACCATAAACTGTAAGAGTTAACAACGAGTAATCGTGCGTATTGTCACGTCCATTCGTCCTTGACTTACTTAACGCATTTTCGACAATTTATACTGTAGTGTAAGATAAAACAATGTTATGTCGCCTTTAATTGAGACACATAGAGCTTGATGTCGTATAGTCGGTATGATCAGGATATGCGGTAGTTTTCGCTGTTCATTTTTCCATTTCTACAAACTGCCGTGACCTCTGTTTTAATTATTCGTTCTTGGTCGACCGTGGAGCAATAGCTGAAACATGCCAAGTACACCAAATACACGGCTGTTGATCAGTGGTCTGAACAGCAATGATACACACCGTGGTCAAAGTGTGTATCATGATTGCAAATAAATATGCTGTAAAAATATATATGTAAAAATACACATTAAGTGTAACATAGATACATTGAATGTGATATCGACACATTAAGTGTAACATAGATACATTGAATGTGATATCGACACATTAAGTGTAACATAGATACATTGAATGTGATATCGACACATTAAGTGTAACATAGATACATTTAATGTGATATCGACACATTGAGTGTAACATAGATACATTGAATGTGATATCGACACATTGAGTGTAACATAGATACATTGAATGTGATATCGACACATTAATTGTAACATAGATACATTGAATGTGATATCGACACATTAAGTGTAACATAGATACATTGAATGTGATATCGACACATTAAGTGTAAAATGGATACATTGAATGTGATATCGACACATTAAGTGTAAAATTGATACATGTGTAATGTCGATAAACTGAATGTACTGTGTGTTAGATGGGCGTCTATGTCCCGCCCATTCAATGAATCTAGTGGAGTCAGACAGGTGGTGGGTGTTTTGTCGCCATCTGTGCTCAATGTGTATGTAGATGACCTAAATGTGCAGTTAAATAAACTTGCAATGTCTTATTGGCAACAAAGTAATTAAAAACAGTAGTTTTGTGGGTGACATGTGCCTCAGCGCCCTCAATAAAAAGAGCTTTGAAAATGCTATGCTACTAATTACGATACGCTCTGTAAAGTGTATGCATTTTGCCGCCAAGGCTAAACTTAATATTCTGCCCCCGGTCAACCTGATTCATCGTCGCAGTTTACGTATCTGTGCCATAGGGCCACGCGGGACATATTGATATTGCGGACTTCGACCAGCGACATCGCTTATTGTGTTAGAGCTAACCTCGTTCTTAAAAAAAATGAGAACTGCAGCTATGATGTTTAATCTATTTAAAACTTACTGTTATAATAAATGTATTGTTCCCAACTCTGGTTCTATTTTTAACAAAAGGACTCTCAATGAATTTAAGGTTTCCTTTTATAACATTGTCCATAATCCGTACGATCACAGTCGATACATTAGGTGCGATATCGAGACATCACCTGTAATATCGACACTTTAGATGCGATATCGATACGTCGCGTGTAATATCGAGACATTGAAAGTCTTCAGAATGTTGGCTGGCGCCGAGACTCACCAGTCACGTGGTTTAGAATGATAGTATATGCAAGATTGCCCTTGGAGTTGATTTCTCAATACATCTAGGTGTAACAAGTTGGATTGAGTGATGGCTGTTGTTAATTCTATTTTAATAATAATAATAATAATAATAATAATAATAATAATAATAATAATAATAATAATAATAATAATTTTTAATTCGAGAACCAGCTCATTACACAAAATTAAAAGTTACTTTAAGGAACATGAAAGCAAAACAGAAGTTAAAAACAGGGTGCCGGAGAAACATCAGGAAAGACCCATTTGGCTGCCGCAATTAAACAATTCTCACTAGCAGTCAATCTTGTGTAAAAGCCAACTTTAGACATGCGCAGAACACACATGTTAAATGGAGCATGTACAATGACAATACATACGACTTCAATTCTGATAGTTGACTTGGCAAACAAACTGCGCGTCTATTTATTTACATTGGACGCTATAATTTTCAAACACAAGATAAGCAATGTCAGCACGTATTGTTGTAAGGTTTTGACATTCATGTTGATCAAACTGAAAACAGTGCACTTGGCGTCCCAACTACTTATTCAATACAATAGTGTAATTGTTATATAGCTTATGTGAAACCTTCATTACTAAAGATTTTCACAGTGAACCACAGTGACGAGATAACATAATTGTAGAATGACAGACCAAAATAGTTTGAGATAGGTAGTCGTGGCATTTATTGAGCAAGGCCATAGTTTACATTGCCACCACAAAGCTAAACAAGACACTCGTTAATTATTACGCCTTTGACGATCTTCGTGTGTGGTTAGAACTGTTCTCAAATTGTCAACGTTCCTCAAAAAACAAAAGGCATTTCGTTCGGACGGGAGTCGAAGAGCTATTTTGTCTTGGTAGCGAATATCGATTACCAATTTTCGACGTTTTCTTTTGCGTTATACAAATGATTGTTACGTAATAATACAATTGTACTGTGATATCATTATATAGGTCACTGTAAGATCATTATACAACTACACTGTAATATAATACGACGTTATTAGAGAATATCACAAAGTATAGATGACCGTATTAACGCAGAGCGTTCCTGTAGCCCTCGAACAGGTCAAAGGTCAAAGTTCTCCCAATTCTTTCCAGCGCAGCCACAAATCAGAAAAATAGAGAGCGAGAAAAAAACGAACTGTAATCACTAAACCATTCTTAGAACCACATGTTGAAAATATACGTGGGAAAAAACTAGGAAGAGAAAATATTTTATTTTGCTACAATGAAGCCAAAAACTCTAAATTTACAGTAGAAGTGGTTATATCTGATAAAGCGGTAATATTCATGGAATTATCAGTAATACCAGAAGGCCTTATGGGGTTGGGTTTGGAATTGTAATGTAATGTAATATAATGTAAGAATACATTTGCACTTTTAATAGTGTCATTATATATGTGCACAATACAGTGCTATATAGTCATTGTATTCAAATATGTATTATGACGCCATTATAGTTATACAGTTCTCCACAGAAGACATTGTAAACAGACTTTGACTAGTAGTTTTAAATAGTTAAATGGTCCACACTAAAGCCGACTTACTTACACATATACTGACAATATTAGAAAAGTTGGCCCTCACCCATTACTCACCTTATTGTATCATTGAGCCACTTCATGAGACTTTGGTTTTCAGTAAAACCCCACTAAAAACCTAATGAATCGTAATAATGTAATTTAAATAAACAAAAAACATAAATTCGTAGATATGGGCAAGGTGTACAATGTAATCAGCTATTTTATTCGTTTGTAATTTGTGCAAAGATCTCATTTTTTTTGTAAGCGTATAAAGTATTTTCCACATTAAATGTCGTAATTTTAATTCTTAAACGCAAATTATCAAATATATTATAAAAATGTAATAAGGAATTTGCTTTATCTGTAAAGTGTAAACAATTTCCATTTTATTTCCTGTAAAAACGTAAAAGGCATTTTTTATTTCCTGTAACCTGTACCAGCTATCCCCACTTACCCCTGGTTAATGTCACGTCAGTGTGCAATTTCTTATTATAGCGTGTAACCTATAGTTGTATCAGATTGAATCATTGTACACAGTATCCCAAAATGTACTACTTGGTGCTACTCCTTTTTATTATTAAATTCATGTTAATTACTACATTAATTCCCATCTCGTTTATATAATAAACATGTCGTGTATTTTTACAGAGTGCACGGCTTACCAAGTATTCATGTCAAGTTTGAATAGTCAAGACATGGAAGGAACAGCAGTAATGGAAAATGAATATGCAAAAGTTATAGAGGTAGGCAGACATCATATAAATATAGAACTATGCTTAGTTCACCTAGAGATGGTTGTTGTCTGTACTTGGTTCACTCAGAATTAGGTTCTTTCTGAACTTGGCTCCCTCAGACGTAGATATTGTCTTTACTTGAATCACTCAGAGTTTGGTCTTTTCTGAACTTGGTTCCCTCAGACGTAGATACTGTCTGTACTTGGTTCACTCAGAGTTCGGTCTTTTCCGAACTTGGCTCCCTCAGAGGTAGATGTTGTCTGTACTTGAATCACTCAGAGTTTGGCCTTTTTCGAACTTGGCTCCCTCAGAGATAGATATTGTCTTTACTTGAATCACTCAGAGTTTGGTCTTTTCTGAACTTGGCTCCCTCAGACGTAGATATTGTCTGTACTTGGTTATTTTAGAATTTGGTCTTTTCCAAACTTGGCTCCCTCAGAGGTAGATGTTGTCTGTACTTGATTCACTCAGAGTTTGGTCTTTTTTGAACTAGGCTCTCTCATAGGTAGATGTTGTCTGTACTTGGTTCACTCAGAATTAAGTCCTTTCCGAGGTTGGCTCCCCAGACGTAGATGCTGTCTGTAGTTGAATCACTCAGAGTTAGGTCCTTTCTGAACTTGGCTCCCTCAGACGTAGATATTGTCTGTACTTGGTTCACTCAGAGTTAGGTTCTTTCTGAACTTGGCTCCCTCAGACGTAGATACTGTCTGTACTTGGTTCACTCAGAGTTCGGTCAGAGGTAGATGTTGTCTGTACTTGGTTCACTCAGCGTTAGGTCTTTTCCGAACTTGGCTCCCTCAGAGGTAGATGTTGTCTGTACTTGGTTTATTCAGAATTAGGTTCTTTCCGAACTTGGCTCCCTCAGACGTGGATATGGTCTGCACTTGGTTCACTCAGAGTTAGTTAATTTCTGAACTTGGCTCCCTCAGACGTAGATATTGTCTGTACTTGGTTAACCCAGAGTTAGGTACTTTCTGAATTTGGCTCCCTCAGAGGTAGAAGGTGTCTACTTGGTTCACTCAGAGTTAGATCTTTTCCGAACTTGGCTCCCTAAGAGGTAGATATTGTCTGTACTTGAATCACTCAGAGTTCGGTCCTTTCTGAACTTGGCTCCCTCAGAGGTAGATGTTGTCTGTACTTGGTTCACTCAGAGTTAGGTCTTTTCTGAACTTGGTTCCCTCAGAGGTAGATGTTGTCTGTACTTGAATCACTCTGAGTTTGGTCTTTTCCGAACTTGGCTCCCTCAGAGGTAGATATTGTCTGTACTTGAATCACTCACATATGATACACATATATTCTGTATCTGGATATTCCATCTGATACACATATATTATGTATCTGGATATTCCATCTGATACACATATGTTTTGTATCTGGATATTCCATCTGATACACATATATTATGTATCTGGATATTCCATCTGATACACATATGTTCTGTATCTGGATATTCCATCTGATACACATATATTATGTATCTGGATATTCAAACTAATACACATATGTTCTGTATCTGGATATTCCATCTGATACACATATATTATGTGTCTGGATATTCCAACTGATACACATATGTTCTGTATCTGGATATTCCATCTGATACACATATGTTCTGTATCTGGATATTCCATCTGATACACATATATTATGTATCTGGATATTCCATCTGATACACATATATTATGTATCTGGATATTCCATCTGATACACATATGTTCTGTATCTGGATATTCCATCTGATACACATATATTATGTATCTGAATATTCCAACTGATACACATATAGTATGTATCTGGATATTTCAACTGAGACACTTATGCTCTGTGTCTGGATATTCCAACTGACACACATACACTTAATATACATACATTTAATAAACAATACTCTTGTTTGGTTGTATTGACAGGATGAACCAGATGGTATGAATCCAGAAATAGCACGTCCTACTTTCAATCCAAATTATGATGTTGGGCCTATTAAGAAATGTAAGACCCTAAAAGTCCTTTTAAATGAAAATCTAACAGAGACGTCACTTGGATTGAATATAGCTGGTAGTCAGCAGCATGGTATATTTATCAACAAAGTAACATCAGGTGGAGCTGCTGAACAGTCAGGAGTTGTTGAAAAAGGTTAGTAACCATTGTTTAAAATGACTACTCGTACATCGCATATGTTTAATTTTCCCGGCTGGTAAAAATTCAAACTTTCATGTCAGGTGTCTCCTTTAAGTACAATTTTAGACATTCAAATTTACTTCAGTTGAATGCCACCCTCATCCAGTGACTGATTAAAAGAGTGTGAAACAGATAACACAATAATTTGAAGTGATAATAATGATAAATCAAATGTCTTAGTGATGACCAAATATACCCTGAAATCATTGAAACCATTGTTGTCATTGTCTACGCCTGCTAAACAAAGTGACTTAGTGTGGTTACTGGGAATGAAAACGAAAGTATATAAAAATAATCTTTAATGCATGGCTGGTCAATTTCTGTTGAAAGTTACCCGCCTTGGCAGACTTTTAGTAACCTCATGCACCACTCACAAAGTGTTCATGTATGTAACACATGGCTGTAATTTAATGAAATAGTAAATGGCAGGTCTGAATGAATACCAATAGGTACAGGATCATCGAATATTAACTCATTTCCTCATTATTCTTTATCACTAGGTGACAAGATTCGAAGTGTGACAGTACATTTTGACAAAATTGCTTACGAAGACGCCCTGACTATCTTAAGTTATGCTGCAAGATATAAAGTTGGAATGGAGTTAGAACGTGAATTTGGACAGGCAAAACTGTCATTAGAAGATCCAATGGTTGCTAAATCTCAGTTTCCACAAACACTTATGCTGCCAAAGGATATTCTCAGCTTCTCTCATACCGAAGATGACTTTGATCTACAGAAACACAGCTCACTGCCCAATGTTGTTAGTGTGGGAGAGGATACAAATGAACAAAATCTTGAAAGGGGAAATTCTCTTCCCAGAGATTTTCAAACCTCAGAAAGCAAACATCAACGGGGAGATTCAATTGACAGTGGTGCTGTTTTGAGTGACAATGCCATATCCCCCAGTCCTCAGGAACAAATAATTGATAAAAAGAATAACCAAATACCTCACGATGACTACACAATTGACGCTGATGATTCTATATTTGATTATGATGTACCAGACAGTGATTATGATGTGAATCCTGGTCTACAAGAAGCACATACATCTGATGATGATGTCAGTCAAGCATCAGACGGACCTGATACTACATATGTCACACTATCTCAAGAGAATGAGCAAAGCTACATTGTCGCAGAACATATATCTTATGTTGATAACTCTGTCACCCATAAGAAAATCAGGACTACTTCTTCTTCTTCTTCTGATTCCTCATTGTGTGATCATGAAGTAAAATTGATGGAAATAAACAATCATCATGGAAATGAGCTGCATGGTATTTCATCAATGCATTTGTCAGAAAAAATTGATGTAATCGAAACACATGGTGATAATGTAATTCTAGCTGCCAGTGATGATGTGGATTTCGTGAGCGAAATTGACGATGCTCTTCAGGAAAAACAGATGTTTGAACTTCAACAAGCAGAACTTAAGGAAGAAGGTGAACCAGCTGTCATATCAATTAAACGAAAAGATAGTAGCAGCAGCAGTAGTAGTAGTAACAGTAGTAGCAGCAGTTTGGCGAGTGACAAAGTAAAAAATGATGTATCACAAACATTTGACACTCCATCAGCTGAGTTAACGAAAACAGCACAAATGATTCAAGTTGAGTCACAATCACCAATGATTGGTACTGTACACATTAACAACGATGACAACATGGGGAGTGACAAACGCGAAAATATTGTAATTGAAACATATGATGGAGAAAAAACGGAAGAAACTACATTATCCATCACCACAACAATCACAAGAAAATACAGCAGTGGAAGTAGTAGAAGTTCAGATCCAGCATATGTAGTAATGGGAGAAATAGACAACTTGGCCACTAATGAGATGATAGTCACCTCAGACCATGTACATAACACTTCACAAACCAATGAATGTACCAATGCAGGAGTGAATATTATTGATGTAACTAGACATGAGTCTGAAAATGGAACAGTGAAAGAGATAGAAAAAAAATCACGAAGTAGTAGCACTGCAAGCAACAATTCAGATAATGATGAATTTGTGTCTCGTGTCAACATTGAACTGGAAACAAGACATAGCAGGAGTTTCAGTAGTAGTAGTAGTAGTAGCTCTACAAGTTGTGATGAAAATAGTCATGTTGCTGGTTCATATGATATCAATCCACTCCTGGATGACAACATACCTGATAAATGTGATCATTCAAGCATGGTGACCATATTGGCTGTCAGGAAAACACCAGAATTTGAAGAACCTGTTTCTGATGTCTTGACTGAAGATGCAGTTAAACAGAATGATAGTAGCTGTAGTACTGCAACTGCACGTTTCGATGATGTAGCTACTGAAATGTATGTATCGACAGTTAATGTTGAAGAACCAGATGACAGTAAAGTTACCAATGAAACATCTCACACTATTCACACTAGTATCAGCATCAATTCCGAAAATAGCAAATTGTTGACTCCAGCTCAATCAAACATTACAGTTAGTAATGCCGAGTTCACAGAACTGTCGATTAAATGTGATGTGGAACAACCTGATATAAACACAAATGGATCTCACCATGATAGCATGAATGAAAGAAATGAATACACAGTTTCAGAAATATCGCACAATGTACCGATTGAGAGGAGTCAGATTAGTGAAGCGCCTGTTGAAGGGCCTGAGTTGCGTATTGAAACTGTTAGCAGTACGAGTAGAAGGGAACAAATATCTGAAAAAGATATTACAGATGCAGCAGACACAAAAGCGGGGAAAAGGAAAAGTTTTAAATTATTTGGAAAGAAAAACAAGGAGTCAAAGCAGACAAAAGAAAACAAAGACCAATCAAAGGAGAAAACTGGGCCAAAGCATTTCTTTAAAAAGAAGCATAAAGAACATAATACTGTTAACTTGGCAGTAGTAGATGCGTCCCTGAAAGATGAAACAGAATTCAAAGATTCAGAAAACACATATCCAAAGAAATCAAAGGCAAAAAAGAAAAGTGATCGAAAGAAAACACCAGTCACACTATCACATGAAGATGATTTAGGTATTGCAGCTGATGAAACTGATGCTCAACCTGTTATTGCTGATGGTGACATACAGTCAACAGAACAGTTAAATACACTTATCCCAGTATATTCAGCAGAAGAAGAAAGGCATGACACAATTGAAGCTAGAAAATATGCCTCACCAGAAGCTGCAATAAAAAAATCTACATTTAATGAAGAAAGTGAAAAAGAACAAGAAAGAAAGGAAGACACAGAACATCTTGAAATAAAGCAAGAGCTGCATCTAGTGACAACAAGTGAAAAGAATACAGAACAAACTTTATTGCCAATAATAGCTGATGTGAAACATATCAGCGACCTCAGCAGTAGTAGTAGCAGTAGCAGCAGCAGCAGTGATGAGAGTGATCAAAATGACAACTTTTCATTTGAAAACCAGTCTGCTGAGCTTCATAATATTGAACAAACACCTGTGAAAGAAACTATAACTGCAGTGTATATTAATCCAGATGATACATCTTTCAATTTGGAACAACAATTAGTCAAATTACAAGGCGATGCCGACAAACAAGTTGTGGAAAAGGAGACATTAGGTGCTGACAATGTATCTTTCTCCTCTTCAAGTGAGACTGACAGTGATAGTCTTAATGCTCTAGCAGAGAGCAAAGACGAACTGGTGCCCAGAACCCCAATAAACGAATCTGTAGAGAAAACAGGGAAAACAGATTTTAATGGTTTAGATAATTTTTGGAATGCAATTAATAAATTAGAAAGCAGTAGTACTAGCATTGAATCAGAAGATGTTGCAGACTCTCAGGTAGTACGCACAGACATTATTTCAGACAATTGTTCAGCAGAGAAACACAACATCACAGTGGACCTGAACCTTGAAACTAATGTCCCAACTCAATTGCAAACTTATGATACTAAATCTGAAATAATAAAAATTGAAAATTGCTCATCCTCCCCAAAAGAGGAAAATGAATGTTGTTATACAATTGAACATGAACATCAAAAAGAGCAAATAATATCCATTTCGATGCCAAAATATGTCATAAAAAAGGAAGTTTGTGATACAAAACATGTTATTGTTGATGATATAAAATCCTCTTTTTCTCCAGCAACAGAATTAGGCACGACAGAAGAAAAGGTGAAAGTAGAAATGGATGAGAAAGCAGATGCTAATTTGATAATGTCATCACAAGTAATACTCGGAGAAATCATAAGTACTAAACATATTACATGCTCAACAAACACTGAAACAAAAGATACTCATCCTGGAAATGTAGCAATTGTCGAAGAGAAAATAGAAATCTTTGATTCGCCAAAGGATATGATGACCACAGAAAAAGTCACTCCAACTAGTGTGCTAGAGAATACAAATGATGACAATAGTACAGCTAATAATGAAGCATTGGGGTCATCAGCCATTCCGATTTCTACACAGATAGATATCAGTGATGGCGAGAGTGAAACAAAAGAAAAAGAACATGTAAAAAAAAGCCAATTTAATCCTTTTCGAAGGAAAAAGAAGGATTACCAGATCAAACCTCCAACTGGTGGCACTAAGGATTCAGTAATAGCAGAACCAAATATTATTGTGGTAAAAGATCAAGACCCAAGCACTGATATAAAAATGATGGGTAAAAAGGTCAAGAAGGGACACAAGAAGAAGCTAAGTAGAGATATATCCAATGAACTAAACAAAAATGAGGAGGAATGCAACAAAGAACATGATGCAAATGGAAAGAAGGGCAAGAAAGGAAAAAAGGGACACGAGAAACAACACAGCAGGGATGTAGCATCTGAAGAGCTGAAATTAGAAGCTGTCAAAAAGGAAAGTTTCTTGAAACAAAATGTGGATGAACAACCACAACTAAAGGCAAGTACAAACAGTGATATACCACCACAACATAAAGATGATGTCAAACACATGGAAGCTTTCTACATTGAAAGTGGAAAGAAAATAAAAAAAGAAAGAAAAGGACACAGGAAAAAGAAAAGCAGGGACATATCATCAGATGAAGTAAAAGAATATGATATCACTTTGAATGTTGTACAACATGAAAAAGACGCAACACCAATGTACCAAGAGAGTAAAGAAGTAGAACAATCTGGGAAAAAAGAAAAAGGTCTGTTCAAATTCTTCAAAATAGAACATTCCAAGGGTGGAAAGTATGAGAAAAGTGACGATGTTGAAAAGATAAATAAGGATTACCATGTAAAGTCAGTGGAAGGCCATGATGGATTGGTAGTTGAAACTGATATATCATGTGATCAGGTAAACAATGAAACTGTCCATGATGGTTTGGCAACAGCAAACAAGCATAAGTTAGGCCACCAACAAGATACCATGGACGATTCTGTGTTACCTATACCAATGCCAGAAAATATGTCACTCCAAATATGTAATACCAATGACAATGTGTATGCCATTGATGAACGAATACAGATTCAAATGCAAGAAAAAGATGAGCCATATCAAGACAAGTCGAATAGTAGTGTAAGAATAGAGAAAGATGTTGAACATCTAAACAATATGCAGATAGACTCATGTGACCGTAATCCAAGTGAAACACTGGAGGCTAGAAACATTGAAAAGCATGCAACAAATGTAGGAATGTTTGGTATTTTGAAGAAAGATACTGAAGAATCTGAATTGCAAACAGAAATGATGGTCGACGAAAACCACCATAATGACCATGTTGTTTCCATAAGTTTAGATGAGAAGCCAGGTTTTCTGCCACACAAAACTGTACATAAGTCTACAGAAATACATGTTGCAGATAGTAATGATCAAGGCGAATTACCATTTAATGCAAGTGCAAATGAGGAGGGCGTACTAGATACAAAAAACAACATGAAGTATCCGGATAGCAAACTCAGTAACAGTAAATCACTAACAGATGCAGAATGTAATGAAGATGATGACCGAGATAAGACAGTGGATGTTGAATTGGATATTAGTTCAAAAGTGGATGGAAATGAAGAAGTTATTGAAAATGAATCACAACTTATATCACCAACTTTGATAAAGGATGATACAAAAGCCAATCAAGATATTACTACTAAAGTTCATCAACCAAATGAGAAAAAAAACGTGGTATATGGCGGATTACAGCCCAATACTGGTTCAACAGAACTAAATTATGAAGTTTCCGATATCCCATGTAAAGGAGAGTACAACATACAAAAACAGTCCAAATTACATGTAGAGTATGTTGCTGATAATGGAGATGAAGAAGAAATAGAAAAACAACAACATGCTTCATCTGATAATAATGATAAAGATAAAACAGGCAGTGTAATGAAGGATAAGTGGGATGTTGTTCGTCGATTTTTCAAAAGAAAGCGCAAAGACAAAAAAGAACACAAAATTAAGAGCTCAGATTCAACAAGTACTGAGCACACAGACCATGATGACGAAGATTTTGATGATTCACACACATCTTTACATACAGACACATCAAGTCTGTCAATTGAAGAAGATCATAAAGATATTATAATCAGAAGAAAGGAAGGAAGGAAAGGTCTTAAAAGTTTCTTTTCAAAACGAAAATCAAAAGAGTTCACACTAGGTGAAGTAACAATTGATGGTGATCAAGATGCTGAAGAGTTCAAAGAAGTAGATGTAATCCTTCAAATAGAAACAAAACCTCCAGAAGTGGAAAGCCAATATGCAAATGATGCATTAAATCCTGATACCAGTGACATGACTGACATTCCACTATCATCATCAACAAACAAAAACACTCCTTTACCTGAAGGGAAAAGTGATGGGACAGATGTTTTTGATGAAAGGGAAGTTGAAATGACAATAACAGCTATAACACCAATTTCTGAAGTGGATATGAAAACTGAAGTGGTGTCAGAAGATTATAATCACAGTATGAGTAAGGACAAGGAAATAAAGAAAGAAAGTAGGACAGGTTTGAAAAGTTTCTTTGCAAAACGCAAGTCAAAAGAATTCCCACTGGGGGAAGTAACAAGTGATGTTAATCGAGAGGAAGTCTTCAAAGAAGTGGATGTAAATCCTGAAATAGAAACAGAACCTTCATTAGAAGTTAGAGACCAGAGTGAATGTTCGTCCATAAATCTTGAAGTCAGTGATCTGACTGAATTTCAACCATCTTCAACAAATAATAAAGCTGATTTACCTGGAGAAAACATTGAAGTGAAACTAATTACAAAAGAAACAGCTGTACCAAAAATGTGTGAAGCTCAAATACAAACTGGTGTTACTTTAGATCTTAATGACAGTAAAACTAAAAACAAGAAAGAGAAAAAGAAAGAGAAAAAGAAGGGTTTTAAAAATCCATTTGGTAAACAGAAGTCATATGATTTTAAACTTGACCATGAAGACCAAGTAGATGTAATCGTTGAGACTATAAGACCTTCTGGATTGATAGAACACAGTATTCACACTTCAGATAATCTTGATGATACTGATCATGCATTAACCCAACAATCTTCAAGTCAAGAAGCAAGCTTCACTGTGGAAAATGTCCATGAAATGGATGTGTCTGAAGATGTATTATCTGAGGATAAAGTTGTAAAAGATATAATAACAGATGAAGCTGTTACAGAAATATGTGAAGCCCAGGCAGATTTAGTGCCAGAACATGATGTAAAAGAAAAGAAAAAAGAACTTAGGAAAGGAAAGAAGGGTCTTAAAAGTCTGTTCGCAAAACGGAAGTCAAAAGACTTTACACTGGATGCAGAGAAAATTCATGTGGACCATGATAATGACTTCAAGATTATTGAAACAATACCAAACTTAGAAATGAATCAAAGTGAGAATTCTTCTCTGAATCACGAGATCGTCGGTGAAACTGATGTACATTTAGAAACGACGATAAAAGATGAATCTACAGGAAAAACACTTTCACCAAAAACTCATGATGATAATAGACTAGCTGAAGTAATTCCAGAAAATCCAAAAGACAATAAGACAAAGAAAAAAGTATCTAAGAAGGATGGCAGGAAAAGTCTCCATAATATCTTTGCAAAACGAAAGTCAAAGGATCTGGATAAGTGTTTGAAGGAAGTGGGTGTAAACTCTGAAATGGAAAGAATATCTTCTTTAGAAGCAGCAGATCAAAGTGAAACTGGTCCTTTAAATCATAATGTCACCATTCAAGTTGATGTTCCACTACATTCATCAAGTAATATAATGGATGTCACTGACGAGAAGGAGACTGCCTCAGATGTTTTGGAAGGTAAACAATCTAATGACCAAAAGCTTGAACCAGAAATGTTGAATGTTTCAAAACAACTAGAAGTGTCTCCAGATGAATCATTACATCAAAATGAAGAAGTTACAATGCTAGATCCAACACAGCAAGGCAATTATTTTTTAGTTGAAGCAGGTGGCACTGGCAACATTCTCCAAGGGGATGTGTCACCTGTAGTATCAGTAATATCCCCTGACATTGCAGTTAACAACAGTTCAAAAGAAAACATTACATCAGACATAACTAAGCTAAATAAGAATAGTCAAGATGGGACAGACAACAAAGATGATGATGCAAGCACTTCTGAAAGTATTGACTCAAATGTTCCAAAGTTTGTAGATGTAACCAGTATAGCTAAGTTTAACAGTTACGTTCATGCAACTGATATTGAAGAAGGTGGCACTGCACATGAATGTAGCAAAGCAGACACTGATGAGTCATCACAAATTGAGAGAATGACAGTTAAAAGCAGAATGAACACAGAAGAAACGTGTGTGCAAGTTATTAGAACAGAAACTGATAATGTAGAGGACTCCATTAAAAAGATAAGCCTATATGTACCTATATTGTGTCACACAGAACACAATGAAGGATCTAATAGTCTTTTGTTATTAGAAAGGAAATCTGAACAGGAACACTCGGCTCCAAAACAAGCGGATGATTTAACACCATCTACCATACAGCTTGAACAAATGACTTTGGATAATACTGATGCTGAAACTGTTGGACAATTCACAACTGTTGATGATGAGTTTGTTATTAGCAATGAATTTCATGAAAGTATTTATAACAATCCAAGCACTGGTAGTCTTCTCATCTCAAATATGCCAGAGTTACTAATGACAACTGAAAGGGATGGACTGTCAGGCACCTTAGAATCAAATGAAAAGAGTGTAGCTGCTGAACAGTCAGACAAATTACAATCAAGTGGATGGAATGTAGCTGCTGAACAGTCAGACAAATTACAATCAAGTGAAGGGAGTGTAGCTGTTGTACTGTCAGACACAATAGAATCATGTGAAGAGAGTGTAGCCACTAAACTGTCTGACCCAATAGAATCAAGTGGAGATGGTTTACCTGCTGAACAGTCAGACAAATTAAAATCAAGTGAGGAAAATGTACTTGTTGTACTGTCCAACACCTTAGAATCAATTGCAGAAAGTGTAGCTGTTGTACTTTCGGACACCTTAGAATCAAGTGAAGAGAGTGTAGCTGCTGAACTGCTCGACACCTTAGAATCAAGTGGAGACAGTGCAGCTGCTGAACAGACAGACAAATTAGAACCAAGTGGAAGGAATTTAACTGTTGGATTCTCTGACACCATAGAA
Organism: Saccoglossus kowalevskii; assembly: GCF_978046115.1. NCBI lineage: Eukaryota > Metazoa > Hemichordata > Enteropneusta > Harrimaniidae > Saccoglossus > Saccoglossus kowalevskii. The sequence goes on along the minus strand of NC_140642.1, from coordinate 27,648,699 downwards.
TCAATGGAAGAGGCTGTAGATGTTGAACAGTCAGACGAATTAGAATCAAGTGGAGGGAGTGTAGCTGTTGTACTGTCAGACACCATAGAATCAAGTGGAGACAGTGTGGCTGCTGGACTGTTTGACACCTTAGAATCAAGTGAAGGGAGTGTAGCTGTTCTACTGCCAGACACCATTGAATCATGTGGAGATAGTGTAGCTGCTGAACTGACTGACCTCTTAGAATCAAGTGAAGGATGTATATCTGTTGGATTGACAGGCACCTTAGAATCAAGTGGAGGGAGTGTAACTGCTGAACTGCCTGACAATTTAGAATCAAGTGGCAGTAATGTAGCTGCTGAACTAGTCGACACCTTAGAATCAAGTGGAGATGGTGTATCTGCTGAGCAGTCGAGCAAATTAGAATCAGGTGAAGGGAATGTACCTGTTGTATTGTTCAACACCTCAGAATCAAGAGTGGGTTTAACTTTTGGAGTGCCAGATACCATAGAATCAAACGAAGAGAATGTAGCTGCCAGACAGTCAAACACTTTGAAATTAAGAGGAAAAGATGAACCAGTGTTGAACATGCAATTCCATGTTGCTACATCAGCTCGTTCATCAACATCATCTACAAGTGAGGAAAATAACAATACATATCTAGAATCATCTGATGATGAAATACACGGCACAACAAAGTGTTCTGAGATGAATCCTATGGTTGGCTCATCATCACATGACATAACAATAAACGATGAAGATATCAATCGGGAAATACAAGTCAATGCAGATGTCACAACTGAACCATCAACAACATCAAATAATGGTGGGCTGAATAAAGTACAGTTGAATACAGACGGTGATGATAGAGAAGACACAATGCAAATGGAGTTAGAATTAACACACTATTCTGAATTATCAATGGAAAACACAAAGCAAATGTATCCATCTTCATCTGAAGAAGCAGCAACAGAGTATCTTGATAATGCTAGTCAAATATCTACACTAGTGGCTACTGCAGATGCAAAAGTCCAAATTGCAGTGATAGAGACACAGAATATCGAAGCCAGTAGCATGATTGAATACGCAGATGATATAGATGGTATACAATATATTGTTGATGACAAGAAAGTAGAACACAATGCAGTGGTAGAAGTTCTAAAAACAGACGATTCTGAAGCAGATTTGCCTCAAATAGGAAATATATATCACATAGATATGCACGAGTCCTTACAAGAACTTAATTTTCTCCCTGATTCAGCATCACCAATTGCATCATCTTCATCTTCGTCAATATCATCTGATTCAACTCTTATTGCAATAGAAAGGGGAACTGTTGGCAGAACAGGTGATTTTCAAGATCTGGAATTTGATGATAATCAGCCACCACCGGTGCCAACTTGCTCGCCTCCTGAATCAGACAGTGAAGAAATTGATATGGAGCCCACAACACGGCCTGAAAATCCGAATGATATTTGTGAAAATGAGAATGTACAGAATGACTATGGGTCGCTTAATACTGCATTCGAAACTCAGATCAAATCAGAAACAGAAATCATTTCACCAGTACCTCCTCCACTGCATTTTCAAGATGCGTTTCAAGAACAGCAACACAAACTTGAAAGTGGGTCCTCTGAAGAAGATGATGCTCTACTTGACATTGGAACAAATGAGACCAAAATGCCTGTTGAAACAACACAAGAGGATATTACCCGGTCATCAGAGATTATTAAAACTGAAATTGAGTATCAACGCATGACAACTGTGATGGAGTTCAGTGTAAATGACAAATCAGTAAGTGCAGAATGGAATCCAACTACAGAAGCTCAGCAGGAAATCCATTCAGTCATTGGACAACCATGTTTACTCCAGGTAACAATCCCACAGTCAGATGATAGGTGTGAGACGTCAGTAGAACAAACCCAAGTAGCAAGTGTCAGCATGATGACCGAAAAGAATGTATATGAAATTCAGGATTTCAAAGAAAATATAACATTACCAACTGTAGAAATAGAAAATGATGTTCCGTCTACCCATGAAGAGCATATTTCATCAAATGTGACAGAAGGAGATGTAGTTCACCATGGATATACTGTACAGTCACTGACATTAGAACATACAGCAGTTGAATCAACAGTGGTAGAATATATTGAATATAACCAAAACAACAATGCTAGACATACAATTGTTTCTGGTCACAAAGGCAGCTATGATATCACTCCAGTTGAAGAAAATACTGATGATGCACTCTCAACTTCATCCTCCACTGAGAAAAGTGAATATTCAAAAAAGAAAGACAAGGACTGGAAAGGATTTAAGCTGTTTAAAAAGAAGAAACCTGAAACACTTAGTAAATCTAAGAAGCAAGAAGAAAAAGAAGAAACAAACATTCATGATGGGGCTACTGTCATGGGACAAGAAACTGACATTGCATTTACTGATGACAATGTTGTAGTGCAACATGACTGTGGAGTTGAGGATGGAGAATTTATAACTGATGTCTCAGTTGATGGCGATGAGAACCAAAACAAAGAAAATGACAAGTCAGCTACACAAACGAGTAAAGATCAACAGATAGATTATGACATTCAGTGTACAGAAGAACTGCTAAGTGTAGCTAAAACTGGCATTGACACTAAACAGTCCAAAAAGAAGGGTGGAACACTTAGTAAACTGTTCAAACGAAAGTCCCATACACGTGATGGGTTTGAAGATGGTGAGGAAAAGGACAAAGGAAAGAAAAAAGAATTACAAGATGAGAAAAAGAAGAAAAAACTAAAAACTGAGAAAAAGGGAAAGAAAAATGAAGTGCCCATAAGTGATTATTTGTTTTCTCTTCAGCCATTTGATGAGAAATCAATTGAAATGACACATACAATGACTGCCGAAAAGCTTACAGAAGAGTCACCTGTTACACCTCACACCAAAAATATATCGCCACGTTTGAGACCAAGTACTAAAAAGAAAAGAGCTCCTTTGCCACCTGCAGCAGTTACAAAAAAACCTACAGCTGCCGTTATGTACAAAGAAAAAGCAGATCAACAGACACAGCCTTCAACACAAGCAACTGGAATACCTATTGGTATCACAGAAAATGACTCGGTGACAAAATGCCTGACATTGGATTCTTCTGCTAGTAAAGAGGAAGAAGAAAAGAAAACCCATGATGTGTCAACAATGAAAACACGGAAAAGAGCGCCACCACCACCACCACCGCCAGCACTATCATCATCACCGTCAACTATTTCAGATGAAGAAAGCACAGTTATTGCTCCAGTGGAAATAAAAAATGAGGAAATGGACAATAATCACATACAAGAACTAGAGCTGTCAGGTAGTAGTGATAACTACAATACAAATTGTATGCAGATTGAAAATGAAGACACACATGATGGTAATGCATGCGATAGTTCTCAATTGTTTGATGCATTTGCCATGGACATTTCCACCATATCAAAAGTAGTACATGAAATGCCCCTTCCAGAAGGCATGCCACCACCTAAGCCAAAACGTTCATCATTAGACCTAGTCAACTACAATCCAGGAGATTTCAAAAAATCTGATCCATTTTTTGCATCACCAATTACTTCACAAGAGCTATTAACTTCACCAAATGCAACCAACATGGAAGGTGATGTTACAGCAGTCAGCATTGCCAATCAACCTGAAGAATCAGGTCAAATTCAAATGGAAGAAGTGTTGGAAACTGTAGCAGCAGTTACAGTGAACTACAGTACTGATGATCAACAAAATAATACAGGTATTATTGAAGACACTGTGCAAGAACATCCCAATCAGCCCACAGAAGCTAAAGAAAGAGGCCATACAGTGGACTTAGGGCATACAAATGAGACCGAAACAGACATGAATAAAAATATGGAGTGGGCTGATGTGAAAAGGAGACCGAGTGCTGCACAGAAGAGGAGACCAAGACCAGTGTCCATGGACGAGAGTTTTGCACCATCCCAAAAATACAGTGATGTTCGTATGAGGACAAAGACAATATTGGCAGGTCTCAATAGTAACCACAAAGACAAAGAAGCTAACCGACGACATACCATTCATGGGGATAACTTAGTCAAGGATGATAATAAAAGAACATTTATGTATGTTGACACTGAAACAACACACGGGAATGGTGGTAAACATTCTTTCAAACGTAATGAAAAAAAAAGTGATCCATCAATCTTTCAAGACTACGAAAATCTAATTGCATCTGCAAATAAAGCATTATCTCGTGTACATAGTGATCAAGAAATGAGCTGCACAGATTTGGATTCAGCGTGTAATAATAGATTAGAGACAGAGAAGCTGAGCGATGATAGAGCACAAGAAAATCTAAATCTTACTGAAGGACCTAACTCTTCGAATTCAGAAAATGGTAAGAAGATGTATAAGGCACAAAGTGTGGTGTCTGTAGCTCCATTGAGTAGACATGATAAGGAGAGACACAGACCAGATGATGATTCAGTGGTTTCTCTTTCATTTGCAGCTGCACCTATTGAAGTTGGGGAGAGAGCCACATCACCAATAACAAATGAACACCAATCAGTAGACATTCCCTCTGTAGTTGGCCTATCAAAGGTCAAGATACGATTACGAAGTCCAACTAGGCTGAAAAGACGAAAAAGGGAAGAAGAAACGAAAACCCAACCTGTGACAAGCAAAAAAGAAGAGTGGGTACCATCATGGAATACAAAAGAGCGTACTAAAGAACATGATGATGATGAAATGATCATGGTACATGCAAAGCCCATATTTATTGAGGAGTCACCTGAACTTCTGGAATCAACGCTGGCAAATGCTGCAACTTCTGAAATTTCACAACCGCCACCTCTGCAAAACCCATCAGCAGAATATGACCAACCGCTCAAAGAACAATTTTGGAAAATGGCACCAATTGAGCTCCAAGAGCTGATACAAGAGCAGCAAAGAAAAATGGAAGATTTGCAGGATCAGATGAATAGATTCCAGTCATCGTCATCAACAACAGAACAATATCCAGTGCCTATGTCTATGTATGGTTCAACTGTTCATAGCAGTCAACCACAAATGTATCTCAACAGTGCAGGACATATAATACATTCTCCACAACCAGTATATACAATGCAACCAACAATTTCTGTACAAGGTGTAGTGCCAATACAAGTTATGACACCGCAAGTACCAATGCAGACTGTAGAAATGCATCCATCATTTACTGCAATACACATGCAAGGACAAATTCCAGAAAGCTTGTCACGGCAAACAAATAGAAAAGATTTATAAATGTAATCCACCTTACAGTAGTGTCAAGTTCGTTTCTATGATTGCTGGCGATAGTGAATATGTCTTTGCTAATACGTATTTGTATGTAAGATAAAAAGGATGTCTTATTACAATTAAACAGTCATAAAAACGCTCACACCACTGTAAGGAGGAATAGTCAACTTGTCATCAAATTATAACGATACTATTTTTCAGTAATTTTCGGGAAATGTTTACATGTATGTTGGGCCAGTACTACTCAGGACAGTTTTTTTTTTTTATATTTCGATGAAAAACATTCAAAAATACCTTGTATGGGACAGTTAATTAGTTCCTGTATATATCATAAAATAAAACAATACACGCATATAAGGCATTGAACCATGTCTGATATTCTGATAAAGTTTAACATTAATTTCATATACGAGAAAGTCATTTAACAAGGAAATTGATGATTGATTTCTTTTAATTTACATCAAGAATGCGCAAGAACTGTTCATAGACAGGTTGAAAACCATTTTATGGATATGACCTTCAATATTCGATACTCAAGTATTTCAAAATCACATGCTGGTATATTATTTTAGCAATTAGGGTTTATAGAATTTCAATATCGATATTGTATAGCTAGTTTTAAATTTTAAAATACTGAAAATTTGATCATGTCTCGATTTTAAACATTTTAGACAAAAAAATGAATGTTGATGCTAAATTAATAATATGGCTCCAATACTGCCTGTGTGTATATTTAATAATAATGTAAAAATGGAATGACTATTTACAATACCAAATCATATCAAACATATGTATTAAGCTATACAGTATTAATAACAAAACAAAAAATAAGTTATTCTAAATCTATGACATTTACCCAACACTTCTTTACTATGCAATATTACTCTTTAGCAATATATACATAACTTTTTATTCCCTGATACTATATTTTGGGTATCAGAAATCTGTTTAAGCCAGAAATACGTTTCATCTCATTTTTCACTTATACCTGAAATAGAATATTTTTTAGTAATTTTCAAAGATGTGCATGTTAAAAAGCAAGATTCTAAAACACAGGATCAAACACAAATTTAACATATTCTTTCTACATTTCTATTATGCAGAAAGAGATCACCCTGTGGTTTCATTGTGTATCTTTTTTATCTTTTTTATCTTTGGTTTCATATATATCTTAAGAATGTATACTATTTTATATATAATGTATTTTTTTAGATTTCTAAGGCAAGCAGCAGTAAAAGGAATGTGACAGAAGACCTAAATCAAAAATGACATCAGCTTTTGTTTGACAAGAAATAGCTAAATAGAATGATCTCAGTGGAAGCTGAGATTAACAGGGGGTTGGGCAAGGGGATAAATTTGTAAATTTGAAACTAACATATTAAATATTTCAAGTTAATTTGTATTTTATTTGTACATTTGTACTACCTAGTATTTATTCGTCAAAATTTAAAAACCTTTGGGTGTCATATTTTTTCCAGCCAAATTTTGGTACATTTTTACTATTTTATTTGATAATTTTAAGCTAAATGAACATACACCATATTGCTTATGGGACTCCATCAAAATTTGAGAAAAAGATGAAAATTATGTTGTGGTTTTTTTTTGTTTTTTTTTGTATAGGATGGCTAAAGTTTACTCAAAAGGTGAATCTTGTAATTTTGTTAAATTTCTAAACACTGAACATAAAGAAAATTGAACGAGACCTCCTCACCTAGCAGAATGTTTTGAATGAAGATAACTCATTTTGCAGTCTAATGGCTACAAGTTTTTTCGGGTGATTACTATGGTCAAAGTATATCTTCATATTTTGAAAAATTCATCGAGTATAGCTTAACACTTCAGGAAATTGATATTTTAGTAAATTTCTATTAAGTTAATATTTTAACTATTACATTCATTCTCTCAATTCCGTATGTTCAAAGGTTAGAACTCTTTTAACAAATCAATGTTAAGCAATTGCCATAGAATGTATTTTAATATAGAATTTCTGAGACATGCACATATTACCAAGACTTTAACCATTCACACTGTGTAACAAACAGGAAACGTATTCAATTTTTTTTAATTGAAATGCATGCACTGTGAAGCTTTAAAATTAGGATTCTTAAATATTTCTATATGATGACTTTTTTAAGAAGTCACTTTTTTGAATATCTGTTACTTACTGTTAATTTTGTACCATAAATTCCTCAATTTGCAATCATCAGTTTTGGTATAATTCGAGATGTAGGCTAAACAAAGGCAACACTTTGTTTTTTAGTGCATGCCAACCTCATTCATCCATATATTTTTTTATTTGTTGGTAATAATATTTTATCAATACTATTTGCTGGTACAACAACATTAGACTTACCAAGATATTATCTGTAAGCTCTATATAAGTCAAAAGTAATAACTACTGTGAAATACTTTATTTTCGTTCGAATTAATTTTTGCTGAAAAGGCTTTTTGGGCGTTTTGTATGGAATTTATTTTCATTGAATTTTGATGAGTTTAATGTGAAATATAGGAAAAATGTATATTCGCTAGATTTTATTTTTTTACGGAATCATCCCTTCAGCGAAAATAAAGTATTCTACAGTAATACACATAACTCAATAATTCCTATTTCATAGATTGAACGACTAAATGATTGTAAATGACAATAACAAATCAAAAATACGCATTTGTATGTAGTAAAAACCTTGCAAATCTGCACTTCAGACAAATACCTTTTTAAATATCAGAAATATGGAAATGCATATTTAACTTTAATTCTCTGAGCCCCAAAATCCACTTTTGTCACCTTCCAAAAAATCTGCATACAAGTTTCCATATTTTTTCAAATAGGTCCAAAATTACCGTTAAAAAAAATGTCACAAAATTTTGGCAGGAAAAATTATGAAGTTCAAAGGAGTAATATATCACGATTAGTGGTAGTTGCTGCTTCGTTCAAATATGGAGCTCACAGAAAATAGTAAATGTAGCTCATTTGTATAGTAAACTGAAGCATTTTTATATTATTTTATGTAATCAGCGAGTTCTAACACATTACTTTTTATTGTAAGATTTGTGTTCAAAGTTGGGGCTGAATCCTGTAACGAATCCATTATTTTACTCTTTATTACAATCATTTCCATAAATATATTACTATTATTCTAGATATAACATAGAATCAAAAATTTGGTTTTCTGTGTACGGATTAGTTACCGTTCTTTCACTACCGACGTCTTTCCCACCACTTTTTTTAAAATAGATTTTTATTACTTTTTTTTTTAATTGGAACACAAATAATTGTGTTGTGATATGGTAATGTGGGGGGAAAGAGGGATAATTTGAGGGTCAGTGAACACATATACTCAATGTAACAACAATTATGTATTTATTACCAACAACTGATTGAAAATGAATTTAAGTCTTTTTTTTTTACTAACTCAATGCACATTATTTTATACAGCTTATTGTTCAATTAATCATGGCAAACATTGTTAGTGCTGGAGATCTTGGAGCTTTCACTATTATTGTCAACGTCAATATTGTCACCTTCCACAAGTAGTCCTCTTCCACTGAATGAATTATTATTACCATATTTGCACTATTAGAAGTGCATCTAAGTAAGTAAGCAACTATGTGAGATTGATTCAACACAACACTAAATTATAGAATGATTTTATAATCTGGTCCTAGAAAAGATATGTTGAGAAAGATAGATATAACTTGATATGACTGCAAACTTCTTCATGACTGTATAGGTACCTCTACTCTACACCATTCTACATGACTTAGGTACCTCTACTGTACACCATTCTCCATGACTTAGGTACCTCTACTCTACACCATTCTCCATGACTTAGGTACCTCTACTGTACACCATTCTCCATGACTTGGGTACCTCTACTGTACACCATTCTCCATGGCTTGGGTACCTCTACTGTACACCATTCTCCATGACTTGGGTACCTCTACTCTACACCATTCTCCATGACTTGGGTACCTCTACTGTACACCATTCTACATGACTTGGGTACCTCTACTCTACACCATTCTCCATGACTTGGGTACCTCTACTCTACACCATTCTCCATGACTTGGGTACCTCTACTCTACACCATTCTACATGACTTAGGTACCTCTACTCTACACCATTCTACATGACTTAGGTACCTCTACTCTACACCATTCTCCACGACTTAGGTACCTCTACTGTACACCATTCTCCATGGCTTGGGTACCTCTACTGTACACCATTCTCCATGACTTAGGTACCTCTACTCTACACCATTCTCCATGACTTGGGTAATGCAACATTTTGATTATTACAAATGTAATTTTAAGATGAAACTATAAGCAAGGTGACAAAGTTGGTCATTGTAGGGTTAAAACAGAATACCAAGTTTGATAATAACAATAATCACATTGATATCCATGGTTGCCAACCAAAAACTATGAATTGTAACTTTTTTTTTAGTATTTATTTTTTTTTTGCTGGTACAATGTAAATCATGAAAAATTGGTGAATGGTACTCTGCTAAAGAAAATGGGATGATGATTTGAGGCATTTACTACTTATGGTATATCACAATTTGCAGGCTGAGATCATTCCTATTGAGGTCTTGATGACTTATGTGATATATGCGCAATTAGTGAGAAATATTTTGGAATATAACATTGTACCCAATTACTGCACAGTAATAGAAGGTGGAATCTACATACAATAAAACACTAGCAAATAAACGAATGGAAATTCAAACCATTCTGAAAATCGTTGAAAATTTTTGTCCCACAATTCAAACCTTAATGCATCACCTGTTGGGGCCATTTGTTCGCATTCATTTCGACTATCCATTATAGCTTTAGCAGGTGATGTATTAATAATATTTTACATAATAGTCTCAATACCCCAATAAAACTATACAAATGATCTTGGAGTGTAACTTTCATAACAAAATTTGCTCATATTTATGTATTTTAAGCAATAAACTATTTTTAACCTGAATATATAATCAAACCTGATTGGCTGTACATTTTCTGTATGTGTGGACTGTAATGTTTGGGAAGGACCTTGATTCTGTATGTGTGGACTGTAATGTTTGGGAAGGACCTTGATTCTGTAGGTGTGGACTGTAATGTTTGGGAAGAACCTTGATTCTGTAGGTGTGGACTGTAATGTTTGGGAAGGACCTTGATTCTGTATGTGTGGACTGTAATGTTTGGGAAGGACCTTGATTCTGTATGTGTGGACTGTAATGTTTGGGAAGAACCTTGATTCTGTATGTGTGGACTGTAATGTTTGGGAAGGACCTTGATTCTGTATGTGTGGACTGTAATGTTTGGGAAGGACCTTGATTCTGTAGGTGTGGACTGTAATGTTTGGGAAGAACCTTGATTCTGTAGGTGTGGACTGTAATGTTTGGGAAGGACCTTGATTCTGTATGTGTGGACTGTAATGTTTGGGAAGAACCTTGATTCTGTATGTGTGGACTGTAATGTTTGGGAAGAACCTTGATTCTGTATGTGTGGACTGTAATGTTTGGGAAGAACCTTGATTCTGTATGTGTGGACTGTAATGTTTGGGAAGAACCTTGATTCTGTATGTGTGGACTGTAATGTTTGGGAAGAACCTTGATTCTGTAGGTGTGGACTGTAATGTTTGGGAAGGACCTTGATTCTGCATGTGTGGACTGTAATGTTTGGGAAGGATCTTGATTATGTAGGTGTGGACTGTAATGTTTGGGAAGGACCTTGATTCTGTAGGTGTGGACTGTAATGTTTGGGAAAAACCTTGATTCTGTATGTGTGGACTGTAATGTTTGGGAAGGACCTTGATTCTGTATGTGTGGACTGTAATGTTTGGGAAGGACCTTGATTCTGTAGGTGTGGACTGTAATGTTTGGGAAGAACCTTGATTCTGTAGGTGTGGACTGTAATGTTTGGGAAGGACCTTGATTCTGTATGTGTGGACTGTAATGTTTGGGAAGAACCTTGATTCTGTAGGTGTGGACTGTAATGTTTGGGAAGAACCTTGATTCTGTAGGTGTGGACTGTAATGTTTGGGAAGGACCTTGATTCTGTAGGTGTGGACTGTAATGTTTGGGAAGGACCTTGATTCTGTATGTGTGGACTGTAATGTTAGGGAAGAACCTTGATTCTGTAGGTGCTTGCATTAGAAAAGGTTGAAGTCTGGATGACTCATTAACTTGCCATATGACTTATCTGAAAAGATGACTGTTTCACAGCCTTGTTACGAAGTCCCAAACACTGAATATAGTTTGTGACAAAATTCTACTAAATGTACGATCCAGCATACAATGTATGACATATTAATATGCACATTTATTTGCATTTCAATAGAGCAAATGTGGTATAAGTCAGCTTTTGTGCTTTGCACATAAAACAATTGCATAACAGTCTAAGAAATATGTGTGGTTTTTTTAACAACCAACATTTTGCATTATCAGACATACATCAAGGTATTTTACTTCCTGATATTTATATTGACTTTGAATGAAATCGGTTCATACAGGACCGAGATTCAATTTAAGAATTCTAGAAATGCTTGACTTTGAATATTTAGCAATCTTGCATTTGGTCATGAACTGAATGGACATGCTCAAATGTATCCCACAATGCATGATAAATGTTTGAATGTATTCGGTCCCAGCAAATCCAAGGTATAGATGAAGATGCACGCACAAACAGAGATCAAATTATAAGTCCTTATTTTCTCACTTTGCCTGGAACAAAAATATATTTAATAGTGAGATACTGCTTTAGGGTATTATTTTTGACACTTAAAGACTCAATTTCCAGTCTCCGTCCCATGTGCATGTATCTGCTGTGCATGTTTGTTATTCTGCTCTCTATGATATTTGTTATACACAGGGACACAGACTGAAGAAAACTTTGCAGCAGTGGGTTGTACCTATCCATAATCTGGACTGGTAATTAATAAATGTTTATTGCCAGCCCATCATAGTCATTTTAGCTATTTTTCATCAAACAATAGATATGTAATTCTAAGTGGAGTGTTTCATTTTATTATTCACTATAAAGCCAAGTTAAGAGTTGACAAAAGCTCTTTTCCACCTACTCAACCTTTTGTGATTTTAGAAATCTCCCAAGTAAACATTAAATCTTGTAACAATAGCTCAATGGAAATATCTTTTTCCATTTTTGAATCAAGTACTGTCCCTAAAAAGGGCCACCTTCTCTCAAAACATTTGTTTATCTGTGTAACATTTACATGACAGTTGAATTTGATATAAACACAGGGAAATAAAAGAAGTGCGAGTTGTCCAAGTTGAAGCCAAGCAGTTTCAATAACACAACACATTTTATTTATTTTGTAAATAATATTATATAAAACAAGTGGGGATTACAACTAAATCTTATAAACATAGAGAGTGTGCAACCACAGAGAACATTGCACAGCTTTTTACACTGATACATCATCCAACTAAACATACGTTCATTCTTCAGCAGTGGTTGTAATTTTGTGTTTACATTAAATTACATAATTATAACGTAAGTACAATGTTAACAATACACAGTGACATGTTTTGGCTCACTCCATTGACATGTACATAATATAAGGTTATTACGAGAATACCTCAAAGTATGCACAAAGACAGTACAGCTGGATTATCGACCGACATTCGCGGCGTACTGTCTGAGTTCATACTTTGAGGTATCTTCGTAATAACCTTATTATTATATATATTTTTCTTCTAAGGATACACCATGGGAATGCCAAATTTCAAAATGCTTAGAACAGAATCAGCGAACTTCTTTGTACGGAGTCTAGTCTGGGCAGCCATGTTTGCTTTTATTATTAGAGGACGCTTACACACATAATCATTCCATATTTGGAATTCGCATTTCCTAATATGGTAGGATGAAAATACTCCGTAACATATGGGGATACGGTGACAGATTTATTTTCATATAATGATTGATAGCACATCACTATGATGAGTCTCTTACCACAAGCGGCTCATTGGCCGCAATTCAACAGATTAACAGTTGCGCAGTGGTACAAGACTGGAACTGACTGGACTAGTCTAAGACATTTATAAATTATAGATGACTATATTTTGTTTAGATATGTACAGAAATATATACAAGTTAAGTAAATAATTATGGAACACTGCAAACATTGAGACATGCATCTTTCATGTAACACTAAGGGATGATGTCAAATAATCGATGTCAGATAAAAAACTTAATTCCTTTAGTTTTTTTCCAAACCCCCTTACCCCCCCCCCCCACTGAAACTTAATTGATAAATATTGGTCATGGCGTCAAACTACATTCACCATTAAATACAAATTGATAATCGGACAGTAGTATTGCATAGCAGTTGGTTGCCGGGTGGGTGTAAGAAGATTTTGCAAAATGCACCTCATTTGACGCACAGATTTACACTTGAACCAAACCATTTTTCTGGTTTTTTTTTCCCATTTCAGTTATTTCTATCCATGATTGGATAGAACTACAAATACTGCAAGATTTTTTTGACTTCATTAAAAAATAAAATCATTTTTGTAGGATGGAAACTTTTTCAGGTCAAACCCCCCCCCCCCCCAAAAAAAAACTAAAGGAAATACGTTTTTTATCCGACATCGATCTTTTGACGTCTTCCCTAAGAATCCATAATTAAACCAATATAGTATTATTACATATAATATATTGATTTGGACATGTTCACTATCAAAACATTTGTCACCAAAATGAATGACATGACATTCAAACTGTTATAGAAAGAATATTTACAAATTGTACACATACTGTGGTAACATACATCACTCTGTTATGAATGAAACACTCGTATAATTTCTGTGATGTCTTTTCGACAAATTGGGCAGAAATCTTTACGATTGAGCAGTGACTTTGCACATTCCATACAGGTGATCATATGATGGCATGGACATAATAAACAGTCACGCTGGCGATCCATGCAGATTGCACAATCACGGTCATTAACACTGGCTACAAAAGAACAAATATAAAGGTAGTTTAAAATCAAATTTTTGCTAGCATTTATCAAAAAGTGATGAAATTGTTGGCAATCAGCCAAATTTAGCCAAATTTCCTGGAATGTGTGTTTAAGTTTTTACAGTATCACTACCTTAGCAACACACAATTGCTATGGATCTGGTTTTGTTTCAAAAAATCATGTAACTAAGTATTTTTTTTATCTTAGTGTGTAGATAAATTATTTATTAAACAAAACACATGCCATTTTTTTAAACAACACATAAAAAAATTAACTTATTTCTCTGGCAATAAAACATCAGTAATTTTTTGAGAATTTTATAATGCACATGTTATTATTAATACTTGCACACAAACATAAAAAAAATGAAATGTTTTCAACTAATTTTTTTGTATCAAACCCTGAATGTGTTATTAGTAAAACAATATGAAGTGTGTAAAGGTCTCACAAGGTCCAGCAGTGTTCTACATATGTACTAAGTTTGAATGAAATCCATCAATGCATACCTTGTTCAATGTAGAATCAAACTATGCCTTTGTGCCAACTGGGGAACAAATCTGTTCCATTTTAGGGACTAATCATCAGATTTATCTAAAATTATCTTTGAAATAAAGCTAAATCTAAAGCTAAAACTTTAACAAGCATCATCAGACATATACATATATATTCATTAACAAAATCAACCAATATAAACTATTTATGCTATGATTCCAGGCACTGAATTCCATGCAAACTTACAGTGACTTGAAGGTTTGAAGTGAGTGGTATTTACATGACTCCCCTGCTCAAGTTAAAGACCTTGCAGTGAAGATTTCTCATAAAATGTGATAAAAAAAACCTACCAAGATCATCATCCTGTGGTGGTGATAGGTTGCCATTGTGACCCAACTGCGGAATATAAACTTCTGCAATCCCCATCAAACCTCTCTGTCTTCTGAGCTGTTCTCTTCTTGCTTTGAGTAAGATTAAAATAGTCTTTATAAATACAGTTTAATGGCTTGGACAAACCATTAGAAATTGGAAAGTGAGACTGGTAATAATTCAAAAAAAAAAAAAAAATAACATGGCCAAAAATCTATGAAAAAATATATTATTAGACTTACTAATGTTTAAATTGCAAGTGTGGGTGATGACATACAGTGCATTTAACCACAGAAACCATATTTATGTTTGGAACTACATGACAGAGCTGTGAGGCTATCTGTCTATCAATTGGCAATTTAATATACTATCCTGGTGTCAACCAGTACTGGGGGTTTACTGACACTTTCACTGGGTTCACTGTTGTAGACACAAGGTTCATTTTGATGGGCACTAGAACAAGGTCTACAACATCTTCGCCAGCCAAGGACCATTTATTCGGCCGAAGCCTCAACATTAACCCTTGGCAGATTTCACCACGAATTACCCTCAAACAATTATAAGATTCACTTCGGCTCATTTGCATCACCCAATCAGAACTCACAAAAGAAACTGCACATTACTTGGTAAAATTAAAATGGTTGAATCAAATAAATTTTTCTCAGTCCCTCGACTGTGTTGCAACGAAGACCAAATCAGGCAAGTCGATATGTTATCAGTTTGACAGTTTTGTCAGTTTACTAAAACATGGTTTGCACAAATATGTATTTAGACATTTCATCGTCCCCATTGTTTTAATCTGTGTTGAGCTCCCGATCTTCACATTTATGATACAGACACTATGATTTGTGGCGCCAGCTCCTTGGCACGCCCATTCAAATGACTCAATTTAGCTGCAGTGAAATACAGCTTTTCCTAACACGATCACGTACGGGTTCGTGGGCCGGTTATGAATGACCAGCTTTAGCGAAATTGTGCGATTCGGACAATGAGTCTACAGTGACTTACACTGGGTCGACTGTTATTGGTACTGGGTCCACTGTTATTGGTACTGGGTCGACTGTTATTGGTACTGGGTCGACTGTTATTGGTACTGGGTCGACTGTTATTGGCACTGGGTCCACATTTATTGGCACTGGGTCCACTGTTATTGGCACTGGGTCCACTGTTATTGGCACTGGGTCCACAGTTATTGCCAATAGGTCCACTGTTATTGGCACTGGGTCCACTTTTATTGGCACTGGGTCCACTTTTATGGGCACTGGGTTTACTGTTAGTGGCACTGGGTCCACTGTTAGTGGCACTGGGTTCACTGTTAGTGGCACTGGGTCCACTGTTAGTGGCACTGGGTCCACTGTTATTGGCACTGGGTCCACTGTTATTGACACTGGGTCCACTGTTATTGGCACTGGGTCCACTGTTATTGGCACTGGGTCCACAGTTATTGGCACTGGGTCCACAGTTATTGGCACTGGGTCCACTTTTATTGGCACTGAGTCAACTGTTATTGGCACTGGGTTTACTATTAGTGGCACTGGGTCCACTGTTATTGGCACTTGGTCCACAGTTATTGGCACTGGGCTCACTGTTATTGGCAATGGGACCACTGTTATTGGCACTGGGTTTACTGTTAGTGGCACTGGGTCTACTGTTATTGGCACTGGGTCCACTGTCAGTGCCACTGGGTCCACTATCAGTAGCACTGGGTCCACTGTTATTGGCACTGGGTCCACTGTTATTGGCACTGGGTTCACTGTTATTGGCAATGGGTCCACTGTTATTGGCAATGGGTTCACTGTTATTAGCACTGGGTCCACAGTTATTGCCACTGGGTCCACTATTATTTGCACTGGGTCCAATAATTTTTATTGGCACTGGGTCCACTGTTATTTGCACTGGGTCCATTGTTATTGGCACTGATTCCACTGTTATTTGCACTGGGTCCAATAATTTTGATTGGCACTGGGTTCACTGTTATTGGCACTGGGTCCACTTTTATTGGCACTGGGTCCACTGTTAGTGGCACTGGGTTCACTGTTATTGGCACTGGGTCCGCTGTTAGCACTTGGTTCCCTGTTAGTAGCACTGGGTTCACTGTTATTGGCACAGGGTCCACTGTCAGTGGCACTGGTCCACTGTTATTGGCAATGTGTCCACTGTTATTGGCAATGGGCCCACTGTTATTGGCACTGGGTTTACTGTTAGTGGCACTGTGTCCACTGTTATTGGCACAGGGTCCACTGTTATTCGCACTGGGTCCACTGTTATTGGCACTTAGTTCACCGTTAGTGGCACTGGGTCCACTGTTATTGGCACTGGGTTCACTGTTATTGGCACTGGGTTCACTGTTATTGGCAATGGGTTCACTGTTATTGGCACTGGGTTCACTGTTAGTGGCACTGGGTTCACTGTTATTGGCACAGGGTTCACTGTTATTGTCAATGGGTCCACTGTTATTGGCACTGGGTCCACTGTTATTGGCACTGGGTTCACTGTTATTGGCACTGGGTTCACTGTTATTGGCAATGGGTTCACTGTTATTGGCACTGGGTTCACTGTTAGTGGCACTGGGTTCACTGTTATTGGCACAGGGTTCACTGTTATTGGCAATGGGTCCACTGTTATTGGCACAGGGTTCACTGTTAGTGGCACAGGGTTCACTTTTATGGGCACTGGGTTTACTGTTAGTGGCACTGGGTCCACTGTTAGTGGCACTGGGTTCACTGTTAGTGGCACTGGGTCCACTGTTATTGGCACTGGGTCCACTGTTATTGACACTGGGCTCACTGTTATTGGCAATAGGTCCACTGTTATTGGCACTGGGTCCACAGTTATTGGCACTGGGTCCACAGTTATTGGCACTGGGTCCACTTTTATTGGCAATGGGACCACTGTTATTGGCACTGGGTTTACTGTTAGTGGCACTGGGTCTACTGTTATTGGCACTGGGTCCACTGTCAGTGCCACTGGGTCCACTATCAGTAGCACTGGGTCCACTGTTATTGGCACTGGGTTTACTATTAGTGGCACTGGGTCCACTGTTATTGGCACTTGGTCCACTGTTATTGGCACTGGGCTCACTGTTATTGGCAATGGGACCACTGTTATTGGCACTGGGTTTACTGTTAGTGGCACTGGGTCTACTGTTATTGGCACTGGGTCCACTGTCAGTGCCACTGGGTCCACTATCAGTAGCACTGGGTCCACTGTTATTGGCACTGGGTCCACTGTTATTGGCACTGGGTTCACTGTTATTGGCAATGGGTCCACTGTTATTGGCAATGGGTTCACTGTTATTAGCACTGGGTCCACAGTTATTGCCACTGGGTCCACTATTATTTGCACTGGGTCCAATAATTTTTATTGGCACTGGTCCACTGTTATTTGCACTGGGTCCATTGTTATTGGCACTGATTCCACTGTTATTTGCACTGGGTCCAATAATTTTGATTGGCACTGGGTTCACTGTTATTGGCACTGGGTCCACTTTTATTGGCACTGGGTCCACTGTTAGTGGCACTGGGTTCACTGTTATTGGCACTGGGTCCGCTGTTAGCACTTGGTTCCCTGTTAGTAGCACTGGGTTCACTGTTATTGGCACAGGGTCCACTGTCAGTGGCACTGGTCCACTGTTATTGGCAATGTGTCCACTGTTATTGGCAATGGGTCCACTGTTATTGGCACTGGGTTTACTGTTAGTGGCACTGTGTCCACTGTTATTGGCACAGGGTCCACTGTTATTCGCACTGGGTCCACTGTTATTGGCACTTAGTTCACCGTTAGTGGCACTGGGTCCACTGTTATTGGCACTGGGTTCACTGATATTGGCACTGGGTTCACTGTTATTGGCAATGGGTTCACTGTTATTGGCACTGGGTTCACTGTTAGTGGCACTGGGTTCACTGTTATTGGCACAGGGTTCACTGTTATTGTCAATGGGTCCACTGTTATTGGCACTGGGTCCACTGTTATTGGCACTGGGTTCACTGTTATTGGCACTGGGTTCACTGTTATTGGCAATGGGTTCACTGTTATTGACACTGGGTTCACTGTTAGTGGCACTGGGTTCACTGTTATTGGCACAGGGTTCACTGTTATTGGCAATGGGTCCACTGTTATTGCACAGGGTTCACTGTTAGTGGCACAGGGTTCACTGTTATTGGCACAGGGTTCACTGTTATTGGCAATGGGTCCACTGTTATTGGCACTGGGTTCACTGTTATTGGCAATGGGTCCACTGTTATTGGCACTTAGTTCACCGTTAGTGGCACCGGGTCCACTGTTATTGGCACTGGGTTCACTGTTATTGGCAATGGGTCCACTTATTGGCACTGGGTTCACAGTGATTGGCAATGGGTCCACTGTTATTGGCACTGGGTTCACTGTTATTGGCACTGGGTTCACTGTTAGTGGCACTGGGTTCACTGTTATTGACACTGGGTTCACAGTGATTGGCAATGGGTCCACTGTTATTGGCACTGGGTTCACTGTTAGTGGCACTGGGTCCACTGTTATTGGCACTGGGTCCACTGTTATTGGCACTGGGTTCACTGTTAGTGGCACTGGGTTCACTGTTATTGACACTGGGTTCACAGTGATTGGCAATGGGTCCACTGTTATTGGCACTGGGTTCACTGTTAGTGGCACTGGGTTCAGTTATTGGCACTGGGTTCACTGTTAGTGGCACTGGGTTCACTGTTATTGGCAATGGGTTCACTGTTGCTAGTATTTAATTCACTATTTTACCAGCAATAATATATAAACTCTATATAGCTTCGCCTCTGACATTGTGATTTAGAATTTGACATTTAGATCTGACTTTAATAGCTTTTGATGATGCTTTCACACATTGCGTGTCATATGATTAAGTAAGATCATAAACTTCCAAAAACAGATTATACCGCAATGTTATCACACATACCTTGTTTTCTGGATTCTATTTGCTCCTCTGATAGTATGAGTGGTTCTTGACCCGATCTAAAAAACAATGTTTTCCCAATCCTCTCAAGCAAATGTCGAACTGGTTTGAGAGAAAATTAAAAATGATTCAAATAGTACTGTCAATTGTACTTTTGTAATTAATAGAAATAAGATACAGTGTCACAACGGTGGTAAACTGAGTGTATTGTACTCGGACTATTTTATTTTAACTGTGTGTTCCAATGTGTGTATGTTCAATTATGGGTGTGTTTGGTGTGAGGGCGTTCATTATCAAATACCCACCATTAGAAATGTATGTATGGAAGACCCACCCACCCAATACTGTATGATAGTATAAATATGACACACGATTTATACATGACAGAATGCCACAACCTCACTCTGATGTTTGTTAGGTATGGAAGTTACTAGTATTTCCATGAGTGACGCAGTGTATTCTGTGGCCAGCGAATGAAAAAAAAAATATAGATACACCACATCAACAGTCATTGCCATTGTTTTTCGATCTAGGAATTTGATGATTTAAAAGCTAGAGGATTTGTTATAAATATGACTTGTTGCTCAATTTCTGAAGAAAACTCAAATTACAGTTTTATAGCAGTGGCACATCACTTTCGTTTTGGCATTGTTTTTAGTTTGAGCTACTGACTATGAAGGTTGCTCAATTGCATGATTTACCAGGAAAATACAGAAATTATTATTACATGGACACATGACAAAATTTACAGTTATATTTCATGGCTTTCGATAATCTTATTTGTGAACGAATTTATTCTGGCGGTTTTATTATTTAAATATACATTAAACAATGTAAACAAAGTGTCAAAAGGCATAAGGCAACTGAAGTTGTGCACACAGCTTTAGAAGAGACTACTTAACGTGCATTTGCATATTTTTGCTGTCAATACCAATTCTGTTGAGCAAGACTGCAACTATGAATACTGCAGTAGATGTGTAATGGTTGTTGTAATGCATCATGTAAAATATGGATTCCACGAGAATCTATTATTTGTTTAAACATAATTAGAATTCACATAACAACTATCATTTAAACATTACCTTTTTCAACATTTTGTGATGTTGTGAATTTTGTTGCTGTAATTTCAACTTCAGGTATTGTGTACACTGGATGTAAAAACCTCAGACCAAGAATTCTCTGAAAAGAAATATGAAGGCTTTTGTAAACTTTTTCATATACATGTAATGTCTGAGTCAGGTATACAGCATAACATATATTGAGTAAAGTCTGACACCTACCTCTTTGTATGCTGCCTTTTCAATTATTTTATTCATATCTAAGTACAGAGTATTGGAACCAATCACTGCTGTTGGACTACATAAATGAGAAACACCTAGAGAAAAAATTTAAAATATTGCTTACACACTCAAACAATGTAATATTATAATAAAGGTTAAAATTACGAGACAATGAATTCAACCAACAACTCCATCATCAGTACTACCAATTTGAAAGTGTCTTAAGCATCACAACTACTCTACCATCAAAATATATCTTATTCTTGGGAATACTTTTAGAGCATTCATGTAATCAGTTTCTGTGTTCTGCAAATTTGTTGACACCTCTATAAACTCATTAGGTGTTAGGAAATGATCTACTTTATTGAGAAAAATGCATATGTGTGTGTTAACATTGAGAAACAATATCTACTTACTTTCAAATAAATCTTGTTTAATTTGTAAATCATCAATAACAGCTTCAAATATAAACTCAGCATCTATAACAGTTTCTTCTAATCGACTCATACAGAGAACTTGACCCTGTAAACAGAATAGACAGCCACGGTCAAATCAACTGTAATAATTACAAGGGGTCTGTCTGAATAAGGTCAAACCTAAACCTACAAACAACGTTTCATACAAATATAATTAAAGGAGAATTTAAGCCATAAATTTTTGAAAAGAAATACAATATTTAGAAAAATGCAATATTCAGAAGTGTTTCTCTTTTACACAATACTGTTTTACAAGATTGTGCAAACTTTAGGTCTTTAGACTCACTTTGAACAGCATAATTTTTTTGCTAAAATTTCGACGATACATGTACATTTATGTATTCTTTTTTAATTTTGGACTAAGTGAACATATTTCCTATTGGCTACAGGTCTTGACCAATAGTTTATTTTGTGAAAGGGAACAACAGTTGAATTTGCTGTACAAAGAGTTTACCATTAATAAATGACTCTCAGCCACGTTCCCACAGATATTAAATGTGTGAGACAATCTTGGGTAAAATGGTACACCAGTAGACCGGACTAGTAATTCAAGACATTCATTTCAAGCACGGTTGCTATGGGCATGGTCTTGGTTACTATGATATCACCCAAAAGAGGTTCTGAATAACAGTTTTTCTCCTTTATGACAAGTTGACTATAGCCTAGGCAATCAAGGTACATATAGTTTTATATACTTACAAGAAAGTTTGGATGAGTCATGAGACCCTCATTCTTTAATTCTTCCTTGTCATCAGCTAAATTATGATAAAATACATCCAGGGCAGCTGGGTTATGGTCATATATCTTCACTCTATGACCATGATATGCCATATCACCTGTAAAACGAAACAGTACACATTTATTTAGTGGGATGCCTTGCTAAACAAATGGTCTTTTCTGAATTTGAATGAGACAGGTATAACAGGTATAGGAATGATGGTTCCTTCACCACAAGAATTTCTCGCCCAAATTTTCTGTACTTTTTGTAATATTCTTCAATATTTCTGAAAATGAACCCTAATTTTGGAGCCAACAGACAAAATTTTTATACATTTTTCAGTTTTTACCCTAAAAAAGTTTTCTATTTTTGTCCCAATCTTCTGAAGGAAAGTGTAGACTATAAACGGAACTATTTTATATTTGTGATGATAAGAGGGAACTGGTGGTGAAAGGGTTAAAATGGTCGCCATTTGGTCATCTTGAATTGTCCAACACAGATGAAACATATTGATGAAAAAATTAAAATTATGTTTATTACAAAAATGAAATTCATAATGATACTCGCAAAGTAAAGGAAGTAAAAAACAAACAGAGAACATATCGAAGGTTTAAATCTGCTTTTGGATTAGAAATCTACTTAACACAACTCAAAAATGCATATTTACGTGCAACAATGACAAAAATGCATAAAAAACTTCCGAATTATTACAATAAAAAAACAATTCATCGAAATAACGTACAGTAGCAAATTAATAATTCAATTGGCACCAAAAAAATATACCCCCGGTAAAAAACTGCATGGACTCAAGTTAGCAACACCTGCCGATTTAATTGCTATATTTTTATGCGCTTCCTTACTTAATCATTGTAGTTTATAGTTTTTTTCTTTGTTGTTTTCCTTCATTGTTATTATCATTAGTAGTTTATTTAGTTTTTATTTGTTATTATTAGTAGTTTATTCAGTTTTTAGTTATTTCACCTTTGTAACCATTTCCACTTCTTCCAAGAAGTGTGTAAGTTGCTAATAACGATTTGGGAGGGGTGTATATAAAGCTCAAACATGAATGCTCAGGAAATGTCGTAGATATGAGCCCCGAACAGCATTCATTGAACCATTTTGAATCCTAAAAATGAATCAATGCCAAGTGTATTACTAAATTTAAACAAAATCTGTCCATTAAGACTGAGCCTCTCGAACAAAAATAGCTGCTGTTTGCCATTTTCAATTGGATCGTGAAACAAATGTACATATTCTGTCTTATTTTCCATACATGCAGTATACTGGGATTATAAGATAAGATAAGATAATTCTTTATTACAACCATATTGAAAGAAATTCAATTTAGGTGAATACATAAATTATAACCCTGAAAATCAACCCTTATTAAACTCCTATTTCAACTTGAAGTGATCATTGGCGAAGATTGGGTTGTCAAACTATGTATTTCAAAATATCACACTTTCCAATTTACATTATAAAAACATCAGGTCACTGATTGTTTTAGCAACATTTTATTTTCATTATACATGAACCTTACTGTTGCTATGGAGATACTTCCACAATAATATTTGTAAAAAAAACAAAACATGCGCTTGATACGTCAACATGGGTGCATATTGGCTATCAAATCGGATATTTTCATTATCGTTTTCAAGTTATTATTGTATATCAATTAAAATATTAAATTATTAATGACAAAAACGTTACAAGTATATCGCTCAATAGCCTGTGTATCGGGAGACTAGACCCGTCTCGCAACTCGTCTTGCTCTTGGTTCACCGTGACCAATTAAGGCCAGCACGACACAGCAGGAAAGGAGGAAGGCTATAAAAGGGGGAAAGAATGTGTGTACAGTATTACCTGCTATTTTCGTACCCATAAGACCACAGCCAATCACGGCGATGCGAACCATGGTGTGAATTTGACGTTGAATCACAAAACGAATATGTCATTCTTCCATCTCCTCTTTTTTTCCTCGGTGCAATACCGGAAGTAGATTATCCTTAATGTATGTGTGTCAGTAAACGCCGGGATGAAGCATGCCGTCAGTCACGTACCGCCAGTCAACGTTGCGGCCAGTTGAACTGCATTGCCGCCAGTAAAACGTCATGAATTAAACTGTCCTTCAACATGTATATACCGACGATGTCGATTAGGCAACCATAACATATAATAGTATGGGACATTCACGTAGCATTGATATAAAATTGCCAAAATTTGCGCTCAAAGCAATATTATCTATGATTTTTTTCTAAAAACGTTTTATTTTCAAAAACATACCGCTATAATTTTAGGCCCTGAAAATAACATTGTTTTATGTGGTACATAAATTCGATAAGCATTGAAATAACACCAACACAATTTTTCATCGTCAACATTAAGAGTGCATCCTGAAATATACTTGGTAGTTATATATCATTAATTTTGACTACTACTGTCCGTGTTTTATATGGTACTTTAATCCAACATTCAAATCCAAAATGTCACGGTCGCTGAGTTGTCTGCATATCAGCACCATCGCCCCCTACCGAAGATATTTATAAATTACATTCTAGGGTAGTCAATATTAGGAAAGGCTCAGCTATTCCTAGATGTATGTCAGTTTTTTCAAATCTGATAATGATATATTTTCTGCACTTAACCTAAATTATTTCGTCATTTTGATAGTACCTTTTAATTTTATACATATTTATGTTTTTTTTTCTTTGTAATGTTGGTCATACGCAGTTTCCTCCCAGTTTCAGACCTATTAGTGGCTATGTCCGTTGATCTATACAATAGTATTGTATTAACTCATAACAACCTACTGAAGGAGGTTAAAGGTTACAAAAGAAAATTACAGATAACAATTAATCAAATTACAATGACTAATAGTTTAAAAGACAACCAAAAACAGACTAGATTGTTAGTAACGGAAATATATAATAACATAAAATGAAACAACAACAAAAAACTATAAACTGAATATAAAAACAAAAACCCAATGAACACATAATTTAAAAAAGGTATTTAAAAAAAGGTCAATGACTAAGTAGGTGCTACTGTCTAATAGCAAAGCTGTATTTTAGATATTGTGCCAGAGGAATTGTTAAGTTATTATTTGACATTATTTTCATGAATTTATTTTCAGGTGTAAGATTTGTAAAGTCAGGAATAATCTTTTCAGCTTCATTGTATAAAATGACCCTTTCTTTACTATATACATTGAATACAAAATGTTTTTCAACAAATATTTAAAAAAAAGTAGGATTTCACAATAAAGGGTGGTGGTCGTCACCCCGTGTCCTGTACGGGACGTATCATACTCATGGGATGGTGAGCAGACCCCCCCCCCCCCATGCAACATTTCCTGCCGCCGCCTCCGTCTGTGGTCTGACCCGGTGCTTCACATATTTTGACCAACCTTCCGGGAGCCTAATTGGCAGACGGGTAAATGAGCGCAAGATGATTGGCATAAACCGAGTTTTTAATAATATTCCTGCTAACCTTAGCTGATTGAACTTGAAATCGCCTACTAAGATCATTCTCTTGAACTACAAACAGCCTTCATTGGGAGAATGGTACGGACACCATTTGAAACATGAAATGATTGCCTTCCCATATATTACGTAAAATAACTGTTCCCTGTATCAAAAAATAATAATGCGAACTACAAATGAAGGAAGTTTCTTGAACAAATCTCAGTGTTTAACCCTGTCGAATACCTTAGTAGCGTCTATAAAACACTGGGGAATCATGCCGTTTATACAATGATCATACCAATATTCACATATTGTGCAGAAATTTTGACATAATGTGACATAATAAAAAATAAAAACTTATTGATGCACTTATTGTCACCAATGGAAAACATGCACTTAACATTTTGCAAGTTCATAATGAAGGTAAACTGCAGGACCACAAACCTTGCCTGCTTATTATAATTGGGGCGATACCCCCTAATAACTACATGTATCAGACAGATGTTTAAATATTGGTTGAGATTGCGTAATATGCCTGAAAACAGCCTCATAAATGAAGCATACAGATTGGCAATCAATATGGATAACTCAGACAGCCAAAATTGGGTCAGTTGTATTAAAACAATTCTCAAAGACCTTATAATGGAACATGAGTGGGAAAATGGAAAGATTAGTAAGAACAAATACCTATATAATAAATAATATTACTACAGCACTTGAAAAGAACTTAAAAATAAACAGTAGGGATTCTCTAAACAATGACAATAAAGGCATTTAACCACAGAAATAAACTACGTACTTATGGAAAATTAAAAACTGAATTTGGACTTGAAAATTATCTGTTGACAGTAAATAACCCACTACTAACACAGATCATCAATGACCAAACTAAAATTAAGCGCACATGTTTTACAAATTGAAATGGGCAGATACCATAAAATTAACATTATCGAAAGAAGCTGTCCTGTATGCAATACAAATGATATTGAAGATGAAGAGCACTTTCTGTTAAATGTCAGTTGTACAAACGTGAAAGACAGATCCTTCTCAACACAATTAGACAGTGTTCTGAGGGCAACACTGATACAAGCTTTATCAACATACTATGCACAAAGAATATTGTCATGCAAAAATGTCTAGCAAAATATATATACGAATGTTTCAACCTAAGAGAAAGCAAATTACAAAAAAACAGCTGCCTCGCAGATATCTAAATAAGTAATCCTAACATTTACTTCATTAATTTGCATTTCTAACGCACTTTCGGGCAAGTTTGTTTTTTTAGTTTTGGTTAGTTTAGTTTTTTTTATACTAGTGTATCTTCTTCTTTTTATTCTGAATGTTTCTGACATGGAATGACAACCATGCTTTATTGTACTTAGATCTATGTCCATTTTTAGGATATGACTTCAATAAAGACTATAATTTATATATTATTATACAAATCCTATAAATTTTATTACGAAAATGGACATATCCGTCAGTAGAATGGTTATACTTTTAAATCTAAACTGAACATTAGTTGTTTCAATATATCTCTCGACAAAAGACACAACTCAAATATCTTAGAAATAACTGAGGCAATTGCCACAACTAAAGTCGGAGTTGAGATAATCAAATGTTTATACAATTTTCGACCATTTCGACGACGGATGACAAATTCATATTTTTAATGAGTCAAGACGTGGCTGTTTTTTTCTATAAATATAAATGATTTTTAAATCCTTGGTAATTTCACGGACGTACGACCATGCCATGTTGATACGAGAATCATGATTGAACTAGTTCCGTCATGTATTTTTTTGTTATACCCATATATTAATTTTAGGCAATAGTGTGTATATATAAGAACTTGTGGCAACCGTATTTGTTGAAATATTTTCTGAATATAGACTGAAGTCATTTTGACGCAATATCGGATGTTCTTAACGCTTGTTAGTAAACAGTAAATCTGAATGTTTGTCGGAAATATGTATATATTTAAATATTTGAGGACAATTTTAAAGATTGTTAACGGCGGCAACATACAGATTGATTGGCGGCAATATTGACAGGTCGTACGCGACTGACGACACACTTCAGTCATCCCGGTTCCAGCGTGATAATGTTGGTTCCAACTTCAGATTCAACCCCGATTGGTTACACATAATAAACAAAAAACATCATACTTCGTTTGATCACATAAACTAAAGCATGCATGCGATACACCGCTAGAACGTTATATATACAGTTTGTGTTATTTTAGTTATTTATGAGAGTGATTGCTTGTTTGTTCGTTCGTTATTCGGGATCTCTTCCGTGTGACTTGAATCTGAAACTACTCACATATACGCGCATCGGGGAACGAATTGACAGCAACAGCAACAGTCTGATGATTAAGTGGTGAAGGATGGCCTCTGGAAGGAAAACCTGTCAAAGCTTGTCTCCGAGACGTATGGTGATGAGTGCTGCAAGACAGCGCTGGAGGCTGCTTGGTCAGGTAAAGCAGATATACAAAATGAACTGCGTTTCATTTGCCTGCATGAAACGTCTATTGTTTGATCGACGGGTCTGTAGACATTTTTGAAATTTGTCGTTTGACCTCTTAAACATTCAAAATTTCACAAAATAATACATTTCACGAAGTAACCATCCTCAAAGATCAAGATTACACCAAATTTTTTCACAAAACTGCAGCCGCTTTGGACTACTAAGTACCTTCCCTATGCGGGAAAATGCAAAATTCCCGTTTCCATAGTTACCCCCTTTTTTCTATAGAACTGAAACTTCAATCTGTATCAAGACAAGAAAAGTTAGGTTCGAAGAAAACCACTGTTTTACTTCTATGTCCTTCCTCAAAAAGCGTACTTGATCACTGTTTTAAATATTTGTTTCTCTGCTCTGTGTTTTCTTCAACAATAATTATGCTTTTGAGGTATTTTGTAATAAGTGTTGAATAAATCATTATTATAATACATATCACCATACATGTAACATAATGTCACCATAAGTTACAGCGTGCCGTAATTTTGTGGTATTTTACAGGGTATTTTCATTCTACCATGTTAGGAAATATGAATTCCAAATATGGAATGATTACACGCATAAGTGTCCTCTAATAATAAAAACAAACATTGCTGCCACCAGGGTTTGACCAGACTCCCCACAAAGAAGTTCTTTGATTCTGTTCTAAACTTTTTTGATTTCGACATTCCCATGATGTTTTCTTGGAAGGAAAAGATGTATAATATAATAAGGTTATTATGAGAATATCTCAAAGTGTGCACTCACAGTACGCCGTCGCATCAACCTTCACTGCGCAGTGGTCGATATTCCCACTGTACTGTCTTCGAGCATACTTTGAGGTATCCTCGTAATATCCTTGTATTATCATCATACTTCAAAGAATCCAAAGAATACACTTTCCTATTTTCCAATAATCATCTAAGATGTCATACTTTCTAATTGTTTCTTACATTGAGTTTACCCATTGAGAGTGAATAATGCAATTTCAAGATATTACTAGGCTGTTTCCATTTTTCCTACATGTTTTATACGAAGATCTGACTGTCATTTTTGTTAATGAAAACTGAGATTGGCTGTGCCTTCCTAATTTCTGCTGAGTTTGTTTCTGACTGGTTAATTTATAAACGTGTTTTACACAATTTCAAATTAAATTTTTTACTGCATACAATGAGCCTCATTTAGTTTAATGCATTATCTTGTAAAATACTTAATAAACATTTTTACCTGCCAGGTACTTGCTAGAAAACGAGAGAGTCGACCATTTCGATCTGAAAAACACTGTGCTTCAACAAGAAAATTTATTTCATTTGGGCTACTATCAACCACACACCTTGATACAGATGATGAGTTTAATTCGTGGTACAGATATACATGTCAAGATGTAACAGAATTCAGTGTTGATATCAGGTACAGTCTCATTTATTAAATATCACATACATAACACTCTTTGGGCAAAAATTATTTTTATGTATATAGCATTTGCTTTTTCTTCTTCGTTCTTTTATTTTTTTTTGTATACTTGTTCAACTGTTTCATGGAATGTGCTCATATTTTAAGGTATTGGAATGGATATTATTTGCAAAATTGGCATAAAAACATGTGATCATACAACTACTTAGAAAATGTCTACGTTTGGGACATAAAGTGAAGAAATAGTATGTTGTTATAAGATGGGTAATTCTTATTGTCATGAATTATTAGGAGATTCTGGGCATACTATTTATTTTTCATGAAATAATATCTTTTATTTCCTATGGTTAGAGAAATTTTTTAACCCAGTTTTTCCCTCGAACCATGATTTGTACCAGGTAAAAACATTCAAAAGACTATGGCATGTATCCAAATCTATAATTAAATAACACAATATTGTGATATAATTTTCACCCTATTTAATATGTCAAAATATCCTTGAATAAACTTAACATGCTACCGGTATTCTGGTTCATAGTGAATAGAAACTATGCAGCAATTGCTCTTATTTTGTTTTGCTTTAGAGGTTTGAAATTGTTGGTTTAACATCTAAATACTATCCCAGTGAAGTCTGACTCACACGGTTACATGTAGCTATTTATACTAGTTTTGATGCCCATATAGGCATCAACCAGTGTCAGATTGTTTATTGTAAATTAAGGTTGGTACAAGCATTGTGGTATAGGGCAGTGATAGTTAAAACTAGAATCTGAACCATTTGGTTACCATGGAAATTGATCAGTAGTACAACATTCTTTGGAATGAATGGATTAAGCATGTTTTATTGTGGATTGGATATAATTCAATGTAACATACACATAGTAGTGATGTCCCAAGACAGCTGTGAATGTATGGTATTTACTGCTTGTACTAGAGACATGTATGCTGACACTATTGGTGACAGCACAGTATATTAACTTGTCAAAGTTTATATTGACACAGTAGGTCAATTTGTTTCATATCTCAAAAGGGATATGTCAATATGTGTTAATATCAAAGATGGAAAAGCTGACTGTATCAACATGTATATTTAACATCATCTTGAAATATACCAGTCTGATAAGTTATATCTTATTTCCAAATTGAGTTTCTGATGGATGAATGTATGAAACAGATTTTTAATTATTAGTTTTTATTTTTGATCATTTGTTTCGTGATCTGATTCAATATGGCCAATGACAGCCATTGTCCTGCCAAAATTGCAAAAAAATCACACATTTTCACTATTCCAGACTGAATCTGTATGAACAGATTCTGTTCAAATTTTGTACCGGATTCTGCCGTAAATTCGCCCTGTTCGTTTGGCCGATTTTTTGGCAGTTTTTAAAGTTTTTTTTTTTTAATATCTTGGCGTCATTTTTTTTGGACATTTCAATCTTCACTGACACCTAAAATAGAGTCTATTTAAGTTTTTATTCAAGAGTATGCTTATTGTGACTAGTGTGAATGAGTGAGCTTCATTTCGACAATGAGCTGTTATCACTGTGAACAATGTTAAATTATTCTTCTAATGCTCAGTTCATCTTTTGAAAACAATTATTGCTTTGATACTACATATATATGTACTACATGTGGACCTCTCTCAGATTTGTTCATTTTGTAATGATATCTTTAATTCTCTAATTTTGGTGAATATTTTTGTCATTTTTGGTAAAAAGTGATATTTTTGAATTCTTGTTGAAAACAGCAAGTCCCATTGCTTTGATACTATACATATTGTTCATTTTCTAATGATATCTTCTGTTCTTTAATTGAAATGTGCATATTTAACAGAAGAGCTATCTCAGCTGACAGGCTGCTTGTTGAGATTAATACTTTCTTTTTTCTTCATTACACATAAATTTATTTTTTATTTTGTTGACCTTTGACCATTTGACAGCCATTTTTATCCAATAAAACTCAAATCCCATAATTTCAACATGTCATCAACTATTTTATAGGCATGCTATGGCTGATTTTATTTGGATTCACTGTAGCAAAGAATGCTGTCATCAAATACCTTTAAAAATACCGTGGGTAAAGCGAGGAAAATGTCCTGTTGAGAGTTGCTTTTTACTTTCATTATTGAGTGAAATGTGTTTTTTCATTTAAATACTCATGCCTGTCCGATCAGTGTGCAGTGTGTACTAATCAATGTTTTCTTCTCTAAATACATTGCATTATTGACTTTTTCAATGATATAATGAAATGACCAACTGTCGGATTATCAACTAGTGATCGACAACAGCAAGCATGTAACTTTTGAGATAAGCAGCTGCCATGTATTGGTCAGAATGCTGTTGAATGATGCGCATAGAATTGTTTTTACTCTGTATGCATGCAAATCATCAAAGTAGTGTGTCAAACCTATTAGAGACATGTATATAAAAAAAGGTGGTGGGGGGGTAGATTTGTATTGGTAATTAAACATCCCTGCAGAACATGAAATTAATATGAAAATAAAAAGAATTTTTTATTATTTTTGTTTTATTTTTGCAAGTTCTTAAACTAACATTTAAAATGAACATTAAAAAGTACAATATTTAAATGAATCCTGCCCAAAATTATTTTTCAATATTCCTCCTTCTTTTCTCTGACTCCCTAATTTGCTAGTCCATGTTTGGACATATCAGTAGTCCATATGTAGGGAACTATTTATATGAAGCCTGTTTGCGGTCAAGCATTGGTCGATCTTTTTCTAACAAGTTACCTAATGATCCAAGCAAAAATAGCCAACTAGCAGCAATTTGAAACACAAAATTTGCTCTATTCTGATACTGTTTGAAGCTGAGATGAGTGAGACAACTGGTGGCCATTTTTTTAGCTCCGCTGTCGACGAAGTCGAGCGGAGCGTATGGTATTACTGATTGTCCGTCGTTCAGCTTTACATTTTCAACTTCTTCTTAAAAACCACAAACTGTATAGCTGTGAAACTTTCTAGGAAGGTACCTTGGGTGGTTCTCTATCAGATTGTTCATTTCGTGTGGATATGTTCAATTGTGATATTTATAGCGAATATTTTTGTCATTTTTGGTCAAAAATGCTATTTTCGACTTCTTTAAAACTACTAGCCAAAATGCTTTGACTCTTGGTATGTAGGTACCTTGGGTGGTTCTCTCTCTGATTTGTTCATTTCGTTTGGATATGTTCAATTGTCTTAATTATAGCTAATATTTTTGTAATTTTTGGTCAAAAATGCTATTTTCGACTTCTTGAAAACCGCTAGCCCAAATGCTTTGATACATGGTATGTAGGTACTTTGGGTGGACCTCTTTCAGATTTGTTAATTTCTCTAATTTTGATGAATATTTTTGTCATTTTTGCTAGTCTGATTGCTTTGATATTGTATATGTAGGTACATCAGGTGGACCTCTGTCAGATTGTTGATTTTGTGACAAATCTTCAATTCTCTAATTTTGATGAATATTTTTGTCATTTTTGGTCAAAAATGTTATTTTCAACTTCTTCTTGAAAACTGCTAATCTGATTTCTTTGTAACTTTAACTTGTAACTAGGTACCTTGGGTAAATCTCTGTCAGATTTGGTAATTTTGTAACCATATCTTGAATTCTCTATTTTTAGCAAATAGGTTTGTCATTTTTGGCTCAAAAATGATATTATCGACTTCAAAATTGTTATCCAGATTTGTTCACTTCCTGTCAACATCTTCAATTCCATATTTTTAGCAAATATTTTCGTCATTTTTCATCAAAAACATATTTTTGACTTGTCTTTCAAAACCAGTAGTCCAAATTCTTTGATACTTGTACATATGCAGCTTGGGTAGACCTCTATTAGATTTGTTCATTTCGTAAAGATATCTTCAATTCTCTACTTTTAGTGAAATATTCCCTGCAACAAAATCAAGAAAGTTGGTGTCTTGCGATATTAAAGCAGCTAGCATTAAGTTTAAATTGCTTCTTTATAGTCATTGCTTTCAGAGCGGAGCTATATCAGCCCACAGGCTGCTAGTTTTATATCCAATCATTTCTTTGCAGTTGCTAAAGATATGATATATTGAAAGATGCAATGTTGACATGTGCCTGCAACTTGTTTTGCGATCCAATCCAATTTATAGCTGTATGGGAAAATGGTTAAACTTTTCATTTCAAAAACTCTTTCTCTGAAATGGCTTGAATGATTTTGATGATTCTACATAGTAAATTTTGGTTACATTGTTTAGCATTTCAACCAAATATGTTTG
The DNA here is from genome assembly GCF_978046115.1 of Saccoglossus kowalevskii. Taxonomy (NCBI): domain Eukaryota; kingdom Metazoa; phylum Hemichordata; class Enteropneusta; family Harrimaniidae; genus Saccoglossus; species Saccoglossus kowalevskii. The sequence goes on along the minus strand of NC_140642.1, from coordinate 27,614,609 downwards.
GCCTATTACAGTACATTGCTATTGATCACATCATATAGAGCCAAAAGTACACCAACACTTCTGGATTATTACTAGAGATGGACTTCAGCATTAAATACAGAACTGGAACTGTGCAAAACCTACTGGTTCCATGCTATTTTTTTTAATTACATTGACTTGACATTATTTCTTCTCCCCTTTTGTGTCCTAAAAGGCAAATCATGTGTCTTTTACTTGTTAGTGAATATTTTTATCATTTTGGGTGAAAGTGCTGTTTTAAGATATGGAGCACAAGCCAGATTGCTTTGATGTTTATTTTATATATCTTGGTTGACTTTTATTAGATTTGTTTAATTCTCCTTATTTTAAGGGTGATAAGAAAAAAACATATTCACCTCAGTCACAGTAGTTAATGCCAATGAAAAACAAGATGTACATGGATCAAAACTAAGCAAATATACTTAATGATTGTGACTTTAATGTTTTGTGCTGAGAATAAATTATTATAAGATTTTATTATGCTTGTTTGAATGCCCTTAATAGCATAGCACTGAATAAATACGGTGTTGAATTCTGGCATTAATAATTATTAATTAATTAGTAACCAAACAATATGTTGATAAATACAATCAATCCAAGATGCATGTAGTTGAATGTCAGCCATTTTTTTGGGGGACAAAAATCAAGAATTTTTGTCTTTTTTTTTTGCACATTTCTGCTTGTATCTCAAATTTAGGCTGTCTAATTTGGTTGAAACTTGGTTCGCAGATAATTGGGTTCTAGCATATATATATACAATGTATATATATATATAATGATCGGCCTGTACAGAGATGATGGCTTAGCCGCTGTAGACAACACACCCAAAGAAACTGAAAGAATAAAAAAAGCCATCTGTCGTATTTTCAAACTACACGGTCTGAAAGTCACAATCGAAGCTAATAAAAATATTGTCAACTTCCTGGACGTCACATTCAACCTCACTGACAGCTCTTACAATCCATATATTAAACCCAACAGCCACCCACTATACGTACATAGAGAGAGCAACCACCCACCCTCCATCACAAAGAATATACCGGCAGGAATCAACAAACGATTGTCATATCTTTCATCAGACGAAAAACACTTTGATCTAGCCGCGCCACCTTACCAGACAGCTCTAAATCAAAGTGGATATGATTATCACCTCAAATTCGAACCCCCCACGGAAAGAAGAAGAACAAACAGACCTCGTAACAACATCCTCTGGTTTAACCCTCCCTTCAGTAAAATTATCACTAACAGCGTCGGGAGAAGATTCCTCACCCTGGTTGATAAGTGTTTCCAACAGGGAAACAAACTCAGGAAAATTTTCAGCCGTAACACCATCAAATTGAGCTACAGTTGTACGAATAACCATGGAGGTAGAAAAGATCTCTTTTCTACCTCCATGGAATAACGTGAAGCAAATAATCTGCAATCAAAACAAACAACAGCTTACAGCGGCCAACACCAATACACCCAGTACCGAGATCAACAGATTATGTAACTGCCGTAAGAAATCTGAATGCCCCTTAGACGGAAATTGTTTACAATCGGCCTTGGTTTACCAAGCTAATATCAGACGGCAAGACAACAACAAGTGTGAAACATATGTGGGACTAACAGGAAATGAATTTAAAACCCGGTACAGAAACCACACAGCATCGCTACGCAACCAATCATTGAGAAACGCAACAGAGCTCAGTAAATACGCTTGGTCATTAAAAGACAATAACATCGATTACGACATCAAATGGAGAGTGTTATCGCGTGCTGCACCATACAATACTTCAAGCAAACGTTGCAACTTATGTATTAGAGAGAAATATATTATAATTTTCCAACCACATTACTGTAGTTTAAATAAAAGAAATGAGCTTTTTTCTTCCTGTAGACACAGAGCCAAATCGTTGCTATGCAACAACTAGTTTTAATATCGTAAACACACTCCATTGTTATGCAAATCTGTAGCGCTTATAACGTAGTCTGTTTCGGTGGTTTATTTAATAAAGTCTTAACTCCTGATGAGTGAGGTACTCCATGTACCTTACGAAACAGTACTGTAGAGTGAACTTTACTCATGTAGTCGTGTCTTAATTTCTCTGTCCACGTATGTATATATATATATATATATATATATATATATATATATATATAATTTTTTAATTAGTATGAGTTATCCGCTATTTTGATTTTCCAGCAAGGAATTATGGGGAAAATATGATATCACAACATCTGTTGTAGAAAATGATTATATCCATAACTTTATCATTCATAATTTTCAGATGTGAATATCACTGTATATTATTATAATAATGGATATCAGAATGCTGCAAAGACACAACAAGTATGAAAAAAATGATTATTTTGTGATCATTGAAAATCAAATGACACTGTTTTGTCCCTTTTTTGTGTTTATAAAAGCTATATAACTTTCATAAGCTACTCTAATTGATAAATTGTATAAAATATACAAAAAATTGAGCATTTGGTAGAAAAATGCAAAAATGTATATTTTCAGTTCACTTGCCATGACAACCATTTCATATGTATGGTAGGCACCATTACATGTATATTACCATGTTCTAAACTTTCAACCAATTTAAAATCCTACTTTAGTAGTTATAGATGAAATCATTTAATCAGTTTTTCAAAACAGGTGATCATGTTATAATATACTGCCCTCTGTCTACATTGTACATTAATCATCAAATATTAAAAATCCAATTGCTATATGTAAGACCCACTAAATCAAATCCACATGGACATTAAAGTACCAATATAACTTATTATTTAACTGGCAAATTCTTGAACTTAAAACCCAGTTAATAGTGAAAAATAGTGAAATTATATACATGTACTAGTGAAAATAAATTTAACATGATATACTGCCCTCTGTCAACATGGTACATTTAATAGAGCTGCTAAAAGTTCATTACATGCAAGTCTTGATTGAAAACAAATCACCAATATATTCTAATTTACTTTCACCTTCATCTCATGAAAATTGATCTTTTATTGTATTTGCAGGCAATTGACTGGTCCCATGGGAATTGAAGAACTTATTGGGTTTAATAACACTGGAAATGTATGTGAGTATATAAACCATGATAATAATGAAACCACCCATGGTTTTTATCCGAGGTATTGATAAGAACAGCAAACTCGTTATAAGGCAGTAAATTGATCATGTGAATTGACTTGTGTAATTATTGTTTGCAGGTGTGTGGCCATCAGAAGAAGTATTAACTTATCATTGTCTTAAACATAAAAACTCTTTCAGGTAGAAAGATTTCTTTCAACTATATTTTAAAATTCAGTTCTAGTACTTCCATCCCCACTTGGCTTATTATTACAATAACAAAGAGTACACCAAACTTGGGTGCACAATGGGAAAATGCTCATTATCTTCACATTGTACTTTATTTTTGATAAAGTATAACATTAATTAAAGATTAATGAAATCTATAGATTAATAAGTATGTGTATATATTTAATAATATGACATCTGTAGATATGACTTATATGTTTTTTGTCATAGGAATAAAACTGTGTGCGAATTAGGTGGTGGTATGACATGTCTTGCTGGCATTTCGGTAAGTCACCGCAAATTCCCCTTCTTTATTATCTCTGCTGGTGCTGTGCATATAGTGACTGTCTGTCATCATTCTTCACGAATTTTTCATTTTTGACCGACTAGCAATTATTTATTTTATAAAATCATCATTTCAACATATTGACCATAAAATCATCATTTCAACTTATCATTGACCATAAAATCGTCGTTTCAACATATCATTGACCATGAAATCATCATTTCAACTTATATCATTGACCATAAAATCATCATTTCAACATATCATTGACCATGAAATCATCATTTCAACTTATATCATTGACCATAAAATCATCATTTCAACATATCATTGACCATAAAATCATCATTTCAACATATCATTGACCATAAAATCATCATTTCAACATATCATTGACCATAAAATCGTCGTTTCAACATATCATTGACCATGAAATCATCATTTCAACTTATTTCATTGACCATAAAATCATCATTTCAACTTGTATCATTGACCATAAAAACATTTCAACATATCATTGACCATAAAATCATCATTTCAACATATCATTGACCATAAAATCATCATTTCAACATATCATTGACCATAAAATCATCATTTCAACATATCATTGACCATAAAATCGTCATTTCAACATATCATTGACCATAAAATCATCATTTTAACATATCATTGACCATAAAATCATCATTTCAACATATCATTGACCATAAAAACATTTCAACATATCATTGACCATAAAATCGTCATTTCAACATATCATTGACCATAAAATCATCATTTTAACATATCATTGACCATAAAATCATCATTTCAACTTATATTATTGACCATAAAATCATTTCAACATATCATTGACCATAAAGCATCATTTCAACATATCATTGACCATAAAATCATCATTTCAACATATCATTGACCATAAAATCATCATTTCAACTTATATTATTGACCATAAAATCATCATTTCAACATAACATTGACCATAAAAACATCATTTCAACATATCATTGACCATAAAATCGTCATTTCAACATATCATTGACCATAAAATCATCATTTTAACTTATCATTGACCATAAAAACATCATTTCAACATATCATTGACCATAAAATTATCATTTATCATTGACCATTTCTGATATATTAATTTGCAAATTCTGTTTTATTGTTTTCAAGGTTCTAATTACATCTAACCAACTGTTTGATTTTTCTATTGTACTCAACACATTTCACACAATGACATTCTACCTCCTTCTGTCCATCTACTACCATTAAACAATATACCAATCATTATTCTATGTTCGTTGACAGATTGCTGCTTTTTGTGAAGCCAAAGAAGTGCTGCTAACAGATGGAAATGAAATATCTGTCAAAAGTATCCTTGTACCATGCATAACCTATATCTTGTGAAACCTGGTTGTTTCACATAGTACTACAATCTACATATTGATATCTCTAAGAAACAAATCATGAGTCAAATACACTTTTCTAATAATGATCACAGACTGGACCAGACCAGTCATACTAGCTACTGGCTGAATCGGACCAGTCTATCTTGTCACAGGCTGAATCAGACCAGTCATACTAGCTACTGGCTGAATCGGACCAGTCTATCTTGTCACAGGCTGAATCAGACCAGTCATACTAGCTACTGGCTGAATCAGACCAGTTTAACTGGTCACAGGCTGGATCAGGCAAATCGTACTGGCTATCGGCTGAATCAGATCATTCTAACTGGTCACAGGCTGGATCAGACCATTTATACTGGCTACTGGCTGAAACGGACCAGTCTAACTTGTCACTGCCTGGATTAGACCAGTCTAACTGGTCACTATCTGTATCAGACCAGTCTAACTGGTCACAGGCTAGAGCAGACTGCTCTAACTGGTCACTGGCTGAATCAGACCATTCTAACTGGTCACAGGCTGGATCAGACCATTCTAACTCGTCACAGGCTGGATCAGACCAGTCATACTGGCTACTGGCTGAATCAGACCAGTCGACTGGCCACTGGCTGGATCAGACAAGTCAACTGCCCACTGGCTGGATCGAACCAGGCATGACAAATTTCATAATTGTAATTATTTGTAGTGTAATTGTGTAGATTATTCTGGACATCTTCCTTTAATTCTGCTCAATTAGATGTACACCCAATTATTAAAAGAAACCACAGTACTTTTGGATCAACTAAAGTAACAACAAGGTAACGTTTCTATTTAGTCTTACAGATTCATTATGTCTTCATATTGTGCATCAAACTGTTATTTATGTAGAAACGCCAGTATCATTATATCCATGATAGTTCACTAATAGTGATAGAATTCCCTGGTGGTTATGTCTATATTATTAACACATTAAGGTTTTCTAGTGATAGAGACCACACTGGTTATCATACATTTTATTAACACAGCAATATGTTTCATTATATTTTTTATCAGAGTTATAAAATGGGACAAAGATAATAAATATGGTGACATTGCGGGCTATTTTGATCATATAATATGTGCTGATTGGTAAGTTAATTTAGTTGGGCTTTCTTTTTATGTTTGGGAATATATGGTCCACTGAATATGCGATAGGACTTTCAAAAACTATTGCTTAGCTTTAGAGCTTTAGATCATTGAGTCGCAAAATTTCAATGAAACTTGGTACCAAGTCCTTAGACTTGATTAGTTTTTAGATATAATAATATCTAGATTAGTTTTTAGATATAATAATAATGTATAATAATAGTTATCATGTATGATTATTCTGAAGCACCCTTTGATGAAATTAAATACACTTTGTACATAGTGGTTTTTAAGCAAGATTTATTAATACTTTGTGTGGATATGTATGCACAATAATTGACATGTCCTTTACAATCCTGTTTGTTGCAGTTATATCTTAAGAAGCTTTGTTTTTCGACCCCAATTTGGACAAAGTCCGAAATCAGGGACTATTAATTTGGGTTCCATCTTTTCATCTATCCAGAGCCATTTTTACCAGTCACATTTAAACATACTATAATGGTGCCTTACATATGAATGTTTCCTATTTGATCAAATATGGCTGACTGGTGACCATTTTGGTCCTCAAATTTGATAAATTCTGGTTACTTAAATGTGTTGAAACAATTTCTCAGAGATGAACAGAGAAATTCATTCAACTATGCATGTGCACCTCATATGTTTGAACCAAAAGTTCTTGTCCATCAAAATCAAGCATTTCTGCCAATTCCAAACCCGAGTCTCAGTTGTGCATAAACAGATTTTGTACAAACTTGAAACATTCATTGTACATAATTCTATTCTGATGTACATCATTTTGTTTTTCTGTTCAAATTAAAAGTGGTTGAGTGACATACATTTTATATTAACTCAAAGTCCTATCCCTGACATGCCTTGATTGATTGCAGTAAAACTAAATACGATTTTAATTATGGTATTAAACACACATACACATTAATTTGTTTTAAAGTTCTGATTCAAAATGGCTGAAACGTATTAGAATTATGCATATAAATAAGGTTACTTTGACCATATGAAATTGCTATTTTTTTCAGTTTATTTTTTGAACAGTTTCAAGAAGATTTACTTCATGTGATTTATACATTATTAAAACCAGAGGTAAGTTAAATATCCTAAAATCTTTTTATCAATCACATATAGAAATTTGAATTCTACACTGGAATATGTGCCAATATGTGCTACAATTGATACGATATGACTAGTTGGTAAACTACTGTAAAAGCATGTGACTAATTTTATAGCTGTAATAGCTGTATGACTAGCTGGTAAACTAATAGTTAGTCCTAGATCAGGCACAGTTCAAAAACAAAGACTTTTAGATTGCCCTGTTTGTATGCATCCATCTATCCATCCAGTCTCTGTGCTTGTGTGTATGTGTGTGTGTGTGTGTGTGTCCATCACAGACATGCTTTGACCAATGTGCAAATGTCACTTGTATGCACATGTATTCGTTTGACAATCCAGTTCAATAGGTGCAATTTTACTATTAAAAATTCATTAAAATCATTTCTGCCAATGTTGAAACTGGATCGCAATTTAGCATTGTGTAACTGACTAAACATTGATCTTTAGTTTCTGTTTGTGATTCACTGCATGCATATAAATGCTGTAATAACTGACTTAATATCAGTGTATGTTTTCATATATTTTTGTTTCACTACTTTTTATGCATTACTTGTGAAACCAGGGATTGGTAACAGTATTTGCTCCATGTAGAGGCAACACATTGGAGCAGTTTTGTGAAATGGCTATCGATGGCTTTGTTGTGGAAAGAACTGATAATTATGACCAAACCGTGTGGGAGAAACATTTGCAGGTAAAAACATAAACATAACATATTAGTCTAAGAACATTTTCACTGAAAATATATAACAAAAATAATTTACTGTATTAAGATAAATCACAGTTGCGAGTCAAAGTGTATTTTGGATTTAAACTATCACATGAACTTCACCAAATCTACATTATAGACAACAGTTCATATCAGAGAATTAAAGTTGAGAGTATGGTAAACCAAATTATAATCAAAATGACAATTATTTATCCAATTTAAAATCAGGCAAATTGCACACTAAAAGTTAACTAGACTGTAGACAGCACTTGGAGGACTTGCCCGACCTGTGGTATATATTATTTTAATATTCATATCAAAACTATATTCACCTCTGCCTTCACATTAAAATGCAAGTATTAGGATCACAAGGGACATGTGTGGCAAGTTTGAAGGCAATTGCTATTTTTTCTCTTGCAATTGTATTGTAAACATATACACACACACATACATACTGTAAACTTTAACCTTTTAACGACAAAAATCTAAAATGATCTTGTCTGTCATTTGCGTGTCAGATTTAAGTTGGTTTCTATTGGATCTTTATTGTGAACAGACATACACATTATATATTTTGACCCCTGATCAAAAGGGCTCTGATACATAATGCATACTAGTTGTAGTACTAGTATATCTGCGGTTGGTATTTTGGACATTTGACTATTTTCATCATCAGAGGCTGTATAATGCAATCACCTTTCTCTCTACATTTGTCCTTACCTGGTTATACCATAATTTTCCCTGTATTGCTACTTCCACCATGGCACAGTTGGAGGCGTGACCTGTTCAGAATTTGTCAACAACCAATCATAAGGCTGGTTACGAACTACATCGAGGTTACGACTCGGTTAGCCTTGTTCAACTGGTTCGTAACCAGTCTTGTGATTGGTTTTCGTCTCCAACTCTGCCGTGCGTTCGGGCCAACCATTCATAAATGGAGTCAATTTGTGTAGTTTTCTTGATTTATTCTGCAGATATAGATAAAATATAGGTAAAGCTTTGGCGAAATTTGAAAGAGCAACTAATATTCTTCAACCTGGTATTTTTTATAGATTTTATTTTTCATTCTGTTCGTCTGTTTTTTCCCAGTTTAAAAAATATGTACAGTTGATTATAGTTCCTGTCCTGTGCTATTTTCACTGAAGGAATGATTTAGCGAAAATAAAATCCAGCGAATATACTTTTTTTTCTTATATTTTACATTCAACTCATCAAAAATCAGTGAAAATAAATTCCATACAAAACACCCAAAAAGTATTTCACAGTAATATGTCGGTGATTTTTAATTTCTAATTACAGGCTAAAGAAAAGGAACATGATATATACATTGAAGATAGACACTATCCAGTGATGATTATACTTCGTAAATTGAAAGTAACACCACATAGATTACATGTACAAGCTGCTAATCAGGGATGAATTGTGACCAAAATATAACATTGTATTAATAAGCAAGCATTGTATATTGCCTTTGAATTCATTTACAACATATTTTTACTTGTAAGATATTGATGCAGTCTGTACAGCCGGGTATTAAGTAATATTGTTTACATTCACTATATTGGCTTCAATATGGACATATATAGGGTATGCAATTCTCAAGATAGTTTACACTAAACGAACAGTTGTACAATATTTTTAAACTTCAAATATTATATAGTATGTATAAATGTGTTGTTTGAGACATTTTTGGTATTTAGAAAGGTAATGAGAGTAGGCTGAATTTTATTTTCTGGAGTGTACTTGGAAAGTTACTGTCTTTCCACGTGTATGTTTATAACACTAGCCATTATTTTATTCAGAGTAGGTGTTCATTTTGACCGACAACTGCCTAGTTTCTACATCACTGGTACTATCCAATTGAATACCTGTCACTGCTGCCATATGTGCACAGATAAGTGTTACCTGCATGTGTTCTTTTAATGTCTGTGTTACTAAATTTAACAAACAATGTGGACCACTCATGGAATTAAACAGCCTTTACGGACAAAGCAATTACATGATAATAATTCCCTGTTGTAGATAATTTTATATTGTATTAAAATTAGACTGTTAAAATGTTGCAGGTAAGCTAAAATTCATGTTACAGTTTGACAGAATTATGCAAAATTCTAGGACCAATATTTTTTAGTCTCTTTCTGACCAAATGGAGGTAATAGTAATAATACCTCCATGGTCTGACATAGTTCAAAATTATGTTTCGGCTTCTGTTTGTCCATCAGTCATGTTCATTTGTTTTTCGTTTTGTTGACCTTTGATTAAAAATTAGACGTGTCATCACATGCCTTGGCCAATTTCATTCAAACTTGTTATTGACATCGTTTGTGTCGCAATTTGGTTCAAAATGGTGACCATGTTTTGTTTTTTTACAAATCTTCTACCCATTTCTCAGATGCATTTTCACAGATTTTGTTTATAATTGGGTCAAAGGAATGACATAATAGGTTACATGATCTTCTCAGGTATCTTGGGATTTTGATACAATTTAACTGACTGGTCCAAAAAATATTCAAACTTAGTATGAACATCAGACATGATGCAGTTGCACGTTGGGTTTGGTTTGTTTTGTGGTTTGGTTCAAAATGGCTTTTTGATGGCCATGTTGGTTTCATTTTTATATATCTATTTCTCGTGCGTGATTTGACAAATAAAGTTCATAATAGTTACAAAACAAGACATAATAGTATACACATGCATGTTGATTTTGTTGATTTTCATGAACTTTTTTTTGGCGGCCTTTTTAGTACCAAAAAAACAAAATTTTTCAGGCATTTTGTTTTAACTTGGTATGAACATTCCACATGATTACTAAAGCACGTTTTTGTTCAAAGTAGGTATGCAATGACATAATTGTATTCATATGCACATTTGTTTCAGCATGTGATAAACAGTTTTTCGGGAGTGTCCGATCCAGTTTTATTCAAAATTAGTACTCGCACATATTTCAGAAAGGCTCAATGTGATGGTGTGAACATTTTTTCGCTTTGTTTCAATGTCAATGTAGGTAATATTTGAATGATGCACTGCTTTCACTGGACTGGACTGGACTGGGCTATTTCCATATGAAAAAATCTTTTTTGTGGTACAATAAAACTAAACATCCACTTTTAATTTATTCATGATCTCTAAGGCCATGTATTTCTTTTTCAAAGACTATGATTGTGAAATTTATATCTTGTTATGAATATATTTTCTATATGTATATTATTAGATATAAAATAAAAGTATGATGTTGTGCTTTCCTTGAAAGTTCTCATTTTACTAAGATAGAAATGTCATTTTTACAGTGGAGTTTATGTACACTAAAAATATAAATCACTATTGAAGAATTGTACATTGCTCTTAAGCAAGAAAATGTGCTTGATATAAATGAACGATACTTGTCCAGGTAAGAAAAGTGCAGTAAGGCAAATACAGCAAATGTGACGAAATTTTTCTTTGCTATGCAGATAATTGTTGAAAATTTAATAAAGTCAAATACAAATACAAATATAGCTATAGACTTGCATAACACAAACGTGCAACGCCAAAAGACGCCACAAATAAAACTATATAAAAGTACTCCATTTTCGTAAAGTACGCAAAAGAAACAATCACTAATGTATACGATATTTATTAAATACTCATCAGCGCGAAAACCGTGACGTAATTCCAGAGACGGACACTTTCTTGAGGTCGAATGAGGACAAAATTACTTTGCTAAATTTTGTCAATGTATTAGAACTTCCCTCGGAAAGTGGAACACCTGAAACGCCAGGAAATGGTCGTCACGGTCTGCTACTATTAGTATTTTGCTATGGTATTTACTGTTGTCTATTTTCCCTGCATCTTACTTGCGACATTTATTTGAGAATTTCTCCCCCAAAAAAATTTCAGCAGTATACGCATGCATCTGAAGTAGACTGCGCTTTACCGGCGTATCGAACAAGTTATCGGGAATGCCTTCATTTCTCCGGTGACGTCACATTGTCCTCGTTCGACCTGCAGAAGATGGCTGCCACGGGAGTTTCGTTCGAAGCACTAAAATCCCAGGGAAAAAAATATCAAACTAATGTTTTTTTGTCACGGTTTGAGTTTTCGTGAGAGTTTAATAAACATATTATCGAGTCACGTTAGCTTCGATGGTGTAATGCAAGAAAATATTCTGCGGCGGGGGGGGGGGGGGGGGTCCTGCTCACCGTCCTTTGCGCCCCGTAGGCGTAACGGGTCGTGCACTGTTTTGTCTGCTTTTATTTTCGGTGCAATTTGGCGTCGCACGCCTGTGTTACGCAAGTCTATAGCTTTTTTGTTTCGGTAACAATCCTAATATCTGAAAATAACAAATTTAATGACATCAAATTCATCAGAAATTACTGTGACTAAAATACTATTACAAAGAATAAAGACCGACACAAGAAGATCTATGGACCTACAGCTAATCACTACTCAAGCCACAGGGAGCCCAGGAACTATGATCAACTGTACGCAGTCCCTATGAGGGGGGGGGTTATCGGCTGGTAACTCGTGTAAGAAATAGACAAGGGATGAAGGCTCCAGCGAGCTCATATTTTTTAAACTGGAAAAAACAGACGAACAGAATGAAAAAATTAAATCTATAAAAAAATACCAGGTTGAAGAATATTAGTTGCTCTTTCACGTTTCACCAAAGCCTTACCTATATTTTACTTATATCTGCAGAATAAATCAAGAAAACTACACAAATTGACTCCATTTTTGAATAGTTAACGGTTGGCCCGAACGCACGGCACAGTTGAAGGCGAAGAACCAATCATATGATATATTTTTATTAGACGCATAAAATCCTTAGGAAAGGATAAAAAGGGTCTTACAGAAAGAAATTTAAAAAAAAAAACTACAATCTAAAAAAGAAAACAAAAAATAAAAACATTTCTAAAAAAAAAAAAAAAAAAAAAAGTCAAAAACAAAAAAATACAATTTGCAGCCAATGGTGAATACAGAATATAGAATGAACACAGAATGTGGCCTAATACACTGATAGTTGTTGCTGTTTTGTTCCATAGCTGTTTTTTAAGAAGACAGCTAAGGCTGGTGCTAGAGTATGGTTTGCCATAATCAAAATGAATTTATTCTGACTATTTTCTTTATCAAAATTTGGAATTTTATTTTGTGCAGTCAGGAATAATTTGTCCCTATGGTGACTGTAAGCTGGACATTTCATTACAAAATGTTGCTCATCCTCAACTATATTTTGGCTGCACATATCACATGTTCTTTTATCCAGCCGCACATTATTATGTCTGCCTTTCTCAATTTTAAGGTCATGGTTGCTTGTCCTGAATTTTGCAATTAACCTTCTAAGACCATGGTTCTGCATATTAATTAGGTAATTTTCAATTTTTAAATCTTGTTTGAAAAGTCTGTATGTTCTTAGTTTGTTTTTAGCCAAGGTTAGTTTTCTATTATCATTATGCATGTCTAAGATCCATTGGTTCTCAAATGATTTGTTTATTTTTTCATGAATAAAGTCTAAATTTTTCTTAATTATTTTTTCACTTGAGTTTACAATGGTGACAACATCTAAATCTTGCATGAGGGTTTCTACACTTGTAAACCATTTACTTTTTACATTCTTGTTTACTAAGTAGGCTTCTCTTAGTAATGTGTTATCAGAGTTTGTTACCCGGTTGAAATATTTAAGTTGTTGTTTCTTGATAAAACAGTCAATGGGGTACCTTCCTAGCTCACCATAAACAGCCATTTTTGGTGTGAATTTTGAGAGACCAAGAATGAACCGACAAAATGAAAGATGGACATCCTCAATTGCAGACTTAGTTGTGCTTTCATCACCCCAAACATCACTACCATATACAATAATTGGTCTTATCAGTTTGTCAAATAAAGATAGTTGGAGGGGTATGTTTAGTGAGTTGTCATAACCGAGTTTGAATTTCAAAGCAAAGAGAGCTTTCATCCCTTTATTTTTTAAATTATTGATACCCTCTTTATGTTTGCCATTAGCACTTATAGTTATACCCAGGTAATTAATTTGCTTAACTATGGCAATTTCTTTTTCAGCGAAGAAGAATATATTATTGCTCAGGGCTCTGTTTGATTTATTGAATACAATAACCTTTGTTTTCTCTGTATTAACAGCCAGGCGCCATTTTGACGTGTATATTTTCAAGTTGTCTAAACAGTTTTGTAGCCCCCTAGCAGATTTAGATAAAATGACAACATCATCTGCATATAGGAGACAACTTACTTTTAAATTATCAAGAACCGGGGAGTCACAGTTTTCAGAGTTGAAACAGTTAGGTAGATCATTTAAGAAAATGTTAAAAAGAGTAGGGCTAAGATTGCACCCTTGTCTGACTCCAACTGTTGATTTAAAGCTCTCAGTTAAACCCTCTTTTGTTTTAATTCTGTACCTGTTGTTTTCGTACATGTTTTTTATTATTTCAAACATTTTACCTGATATGCCATTTTTATGGAGTTTGAAATAGAGACCATTATGCCACACACTGTCAAATGCCTTTCTAAAATCTATGAAGCAAGCATAGATTTTGTTAGACTTGGAGGTTATGATATCTTTTGAATGGCTATTATTATAGAGATATTTTTGTACAATTGTTTTTAATATAAAGAGATTGTCTGTGGTCCTGCAGTTTTTCCTAAAACCGAATTGATGCTTTAAAATAATATTTTGTTTGTCCAAGTATGCTATTAGCCTAGTGTTCAGGATACTGGTAAACAGTTTTCCTAAGCAGCTAGATACTGCAATCCCTCTGTAGTTATTAGGAATTGTCTTGGACCCTGACTTGTGAATAGGAACAACTAAGCTCGTGTTCCAACTGGCTGGGAAAATGCCTGAATTATATATATGACTAAACAATTTTTGAAGCCCTTCAAGAATGTAGAATTCACCATATTTAAACAATTCATTACAGAGCTCGTCCTCCCCTGATGTTTTATTTAGTTTAAGTTGATGACAGGTGGTTACAGTACCTGTATACCTGTACAAGACAGGTACATTTTACCAGTGACAAGAATGGTTACGAACCAGTTGAGCAAGGCTAACCGAGTCGTAACCACGGTGTGGTTCGTAACCAGTCTTGTGAATGGTTGTTGACAAATGCTGAACAGGCCACGCCTCCAACTGTGCCATGCGTTCGGGCCAACCGTTAATTGTTCATAAATGGAGGCAATTTTTGTAGTTTTTTTGATTTATTCTAGTGATATCAGTAAAATAAAAGTAAGTCTTTGGCGAAATTTAGATTTTATTTCTCATTCTGTTTGACTGTTTTTTGAGTTTAAAATATGTGAGCTCGCTGGAGCCTTCATCTATTTCTTACACTAGATACTAGCCGATACCCTCCTCCCCTCGCTCATAGGGAGTGCGTACAGTTGATCATAGTTCCTGGGCTTTCTGTGATCAAGCCTTGACCTATGCCATGTCCATTGGAACCTCTTTCTACATCACATCACATCACGTCACGTCTTCACCTATATTGTGTCAATTGAACCCTCCTCTCATATCACATCGTTCTCCTCAAGCCTTCGCCTATGTCATATCACAGTCCTCTGACTGTATGGATAGAGGGACTGTAGTCATATATATTAATCCCACTTCCTGTATCTCAACATGTCATGTCACGAGAACTTTCCGGTTACTTACAAATTTCAACTTACATGTTTGGTGGTCTGGGTAACTTTTTATATTTTGCTTCAATTGCAATTTTAAAAGTGCTATTGGGTGAAGTTGACGACTAGTAGTTTGAGGTTGTAAACCGTTCTTGAACAGTAGGCAAAACAAAAATGTCAAACCCAGTTATTTTTTTCCCATTTCTTTAGGATATCATTAGCCATTATTGAAGATCACTTCACATTTTGGACATAACATAAAGGTTAATATACTGCACTCAATAACACATGCTGGGGTGACGTGGGCAAGATATTGATCTCGCCTGGTAGGAGTTTGTATGGGGGGTCCAAACTTTAAAATCGCCAGACTAAGTTAATGATTTTTTTTTATATTATACAGAAACAAATTGAAATTTTTTCAACCGGGGGGGGGGGGGGTCCGGACATACTGTGGACGTACAACGTGTGAGGATGACATACAATGTGATGCTTGGGTACATAAATCTCGTATTTAAATTAATATGTAACAACAATAACAACAGAAATATTGCGGTCATAGTTCATAGCTCACATGCTATTTAACCTGGGTTCAATAAAATAATGCTGCTTTTATTAAATATTCCAGTTTGAGAAATTGTACATAGCTACTATGTAATCAGTGAATGCATATACGTGAATCTAGAAACACCTTATCATGACATAGGCACATCTTCTTTGCTAATAATATTTAGTTAATGTGTATGCGTAACAACTTGCCTATACATAGTATACTATACTCCAGCCACAAGAAAGAGTAACGGCCTTCTGTTATTACATGCTGTAGTTGTAATCTGTTCACGTAAGACAATGCAGCATGTGAAACAAACTATTTATGTAGATATAACTATCACTTCAATTCATATTTGTCATACCAAACAGCTTCTTTTGTCATATCATTAGTATCATTGTTTTAAATTTCGCACTAATTTTTGTCATATCATACAGTCTCGTTGATTTGAATTTTGCACTAATGTTTGTCATATCATTGGTATCATTGATTTAAATTTTGCACCATTTGTTGACATATCATTAGTATCATTGATTTAAATTTCGCACTAATTTTTGTCATATCATACAGTCTCGTTGATTTGAATTTTGCACTAATGTTTGTCATATCACACTGTATCATTGATTTAAATTTTGCACCATTTGTTGTCATATCATTAGTATCATTGTTTTAAATTTCGCACTAATTTTTGTTATATCACACAGTCTCATTGATTCGAATTTTGCACTAATGTTTGTCATGTCACACTGTACCATTGATTCGAATTTTGCACTAATGTTTGTCGTATCACACTGTATCATTGATTCGAATTTTGCACTAATGTTTGTCGTATCACACTGTATCATTGATTCGAATTTTGCACTAATGTTTGTCGTATCACACTGTATCATTGATTCGAATTTTGCACTAATGTTTGTCACATCATTAGTAGTATTGATTTAAATTTTGCACTAATTTTTGTCATATCATACAGTCTCATTGATTCGAATTTTGCACTAATGTTTGTCATGTCATTAGCATCATTGATTTAAATTTTGCACTATTTTTGTCATATCACAGTCTCATTGATTCGAATTTTGCACTAATGTTTGTCATATCATTAGTATCATTGATTTAAATTTTGCACTAATGTTTGTCATATCATTAGCATCATTGTTTTTAAATTTTGCACTCATTTTTGTCATATCACAGTCTCATTGATTCGAATTTTGCACTAATGTTTTTTCATATCATACAGTCCCATTGTTTTGTATTTCACATTAATGTTAGTCATATTATTACAGTCACATTTGATTTGAATTTTGCACTCATGTTATTCATATCATACAATCCCATAGGTTTGAATACTGTACCGTTTACAGTTACATGTTTCCGTGTATCCACTATTATTACTTGCATAAACAAATGAAATGAATTAAGAATACACACATGATTTGATCATTGCACTCTACCGGGGACAGTTCCTGCATGTGTCCTATGTCCTTGTAATTAACTTTTAATGTTCATCTGAAATTGTCTGATAACCAAAATTGCCATGGCGGCTTTGCTAAATGGATTCCTTTCCCCGTTTTTATGTCCTGATATTGTGACTGGAGCCCCCAATTTAGATGGCTGTTTAACTAATGTACTACATTTTGTTAGTTCTTTTCTATTTTCCATAATAGTATCGTCATCTGTATTCTCTGATTCATCATCTGAACTATTTGATGAGCTGCTTGATGGACTGCTTGATCTAACTCGCTGTTTCTCCTTCATTTCATTTTCTGATTCGAATCCCAGCCACACGTACATTTCATTGTTTTTCTTTGCGTCAATAAGGTCACGTGACCTGGTCGGTTTTGTCGTCGTGTGCGGTGCACTGAACGAGTTGATTTGGATTGGAATCTGGTAATATGACATTGCTTCCCCTATACGTGGAACCAACGAATCGTTTCGTACTTGCGGGTGCATTTCCTCTGTGTCCTCGATCTCATCGGCATGACAGGCGGTAGGAGACGATTTCAGACGTCGGGGGTCGTTTATCGCTGGTAGTACAGTAAATTGGCCGGATGAAATGAGTTGACTTAATGATGTTCGCTTTGGCAATGTTTTGGGGATTTCTGGAAAACTGAGGCTAAGTGTTGGTAGATGCCCTTTATTTCCAAACACATTATAATCTTCTTCTTTTTCCATTGTATTTGTTATTTCTATTGATGAGATGGGTCCATCTTTTCCTGTAGCGCCCTCTCCGTCGTCACTCGATTGTATTTCATTATTGACAGCATTTGCTTCTTTTTTCCTATGGACTTTCGTTTTCCGCAATCCAGCTTTATCTTCGCCCATCTTTTTTAGATTTTCCTTCATTTGTTTAGTCTTCTCTTCGGTGAGGTACGTCAGTTCCCGGTGACGATCATAAGTTGAATCAAGTTCGGTCAATGTCCTTGTGAGATATAACTCCCTGCCTTTTCGGGAGAGGTCGGTGAATGTGTTTTCTCCTCTCACACCAGAAGGTCGAAATGTAGTTTCTTGTGTCTTATGTCCTGAATCACCCCCGTCTCTCGCTTGCACGTTTTCGTTGGGTTTCTTCCTGTGACGTGTCTCGTCTAACAAACTCTTTAAGTGTACCATTCGTTTTCTCATTTCACGTTCTTCTTTGCTCATTGTGGCCACTGTCATTCGTTTAGCGTTTTGCAGCATTCTCAATTCCTTTGCGTTTTCCATGGCAACAATATGATTTTTTCCACGGCCAATATGATGTGTTGCACGTGCGTCCATCTTTTTAATGACTGTATGAGATTCGTCTTTCCTCACATCGATTACGGACGCTCCTCTCGGCATGTTTCGCTTTCTGAGTAGATGGCGAAGGCTTCGTTTTCTATGAGGATGGCGAAGGTTTCGTGTTCTAGGCAGTGGAAAAGGCTTCGTTTTCTACTTGGATGGCGAAGGTTTCGTTTTCTACGAGGTTGGCACAGGTTTCGTTTTCTATGCGATGGCGAAGGTTTGGCTTTCTGTGTGGATGGCGACTCGGAAGGTTTCGTTTTCTACACAGTGGCAAAAGCTTCGTTTTCTACGAAGTTGGCAAAAGTTCCCTTTTCTATGTGATGAAAAAGGCTTCGTTTTCTACGAGGTTGGCAAAGGTTCCCTTTTCTGTGCGATGGAAAAGGCTTCGTTTTCTACGAGATTGGCAAAGGTTCCCTTTTCTATACGATGGAAAAGGCTTCGTTTTCTACGTGGATGGCGAAGGCTGTCAGTTAATTAGGAATAACCACCATAATGTATCCAGTGTTAACACCTACTGATTTAATCACCAGCCAACGTAACTTGTCACACCTGTGAACAATAACAACGTGTAATAAGTAAATACGTCTAAACACGAATATATACACACCAATTATATAGACAACTAGCAACCATTAACAACATATCGATACAAGCAACTAGCAACCATTATCAACACATCGATACTGGCAACTAGCACCTGTTACCAACACATCGATATAAACAACTATAGCAACTATTATCAACACGTCGATACAAGCAACTACTAACTTCCTGGCGCGTTACTACACCTTATTTACTAATGAAGGCTGTGATTTTACGTCGGCACGGTCCTCGGGTTTGTTTCTGGAAAATATTTAATCAACTGAATTACATTTCTGAGAAGTAATTGGAAATGTTATTGTATAGAGCTTGACACGTATGTAAACCCAACGACGGAAACGCATTGTTTGTATTGTCAGTTAATATGTCTTGGATTCTGAATTAATAAAGAAAGTAACACTTTTCTATGTTGATCAATTTTGTGTATTTGCTAGTTTGTAGCAACTTAATGGTAACTGTTGTCAACGTTGGGATGTATTTACCTATAGTTGGAGATGATCTAATTTTAATCTAAAAAGTAGCATTATTTCATTGTTTTAAATGTTGAGAGCCGCTGTAATGTAAGTAAATGTAAATGTATACAGCAAGCATTATCAAAATCTTCCGCTTCTATATCCACCATTCACCATTCAGTGGCACTTACCACACGTACACTGGTAGTGACTGATAAAGTGCACACGCCTCGTAAACGCACATAATGTTTTTCAACAATAACGCCATTGTTGTAAAATGCGTCTGTACCCCTCAACCATTCATCGACCGACAATTCAACGACAAATCGTTATCAATGTTTTACGTTACGTGGGATGTTGTCAGGTTAAAAATCACACACAACAATTGAAACACAATAGCGCAAGTTATATTCTAACTGACATGTTGTTAAAATACGTGCTCAAACGTAGACTGCAATGTAGCTAGCATGGCCATCAAAGTATTGGTGCTGACTTTGCACCCAAGGTTCGTTTTATGCCGCCAGATACCATAAACTATCAATTTACTGAACATGTTCACTCAGAATGAAAGTCTACGGTCTAACCAGATACTAAATAATGCTATTTATCTCATCGGATCAGCAAATCTAAAAGTATGCCCTGTGGTATTTGATACAATAATGCACGCGTTGTTTCACTTGTAGATGGTCGGTTAGCTCTGAATCAACGTACTCCATGCATACATATGTAAGCTGTGCAATGTATATTGAAAAAAGATAGAACAAGTTGAGTTAATCACACGTGAAGACAACTGTAACATTTCACGATAAACTTACTCGTTAATGGTTACAGTAATTGGGAGAGACCAAACACAGCACTACACTATTGTCGTGTTTATTACCACGGGCTTTACCAGCACACACAAGACAACATAAAAGATTATTGCTTTAAGTCGGGTATATAGTGCGTGAGATAATCACTATTGTTATGTGCAATAACTCGGAAACATGATAAATTCAGATTTATTCCAATGGTTAGTGTCCATAGACCCGGCGACTACGTGCCAGTACGCCGAGATTAGTAGTTGGCCGGTGACCATAGACCACGGTGACGATGTGCCTGTAAATCGAGGCCATGGAGACACGAGACAACACACGGTTATTTGTGGTCGTGTTGATTGTATGCGCAATTGTAATGCCGCCCCAGGACATGGATTCTGTATTTACATGATGGTCTAGCCATAGTTTTCAGATGTCCAGCGATGTTTTTCGTGAAAACGAAGGACGTTTGATCATAGACAATGAAAACAAGACCAGGAGTGAAAAACACTTGTTGAATACCCCCTCCTTTTCAGACACGCACACACACTCAACACAGGCAGTGTATAATCCATCCACAGTAAAATGATGACAATGAGTACACAAGTAACATACAAGTACTGTGATCATACTTACAATGTGTTACAGCGACACCGAGTTTGCATCCCAGGATGCTACGTACGGAGTTTACTTGTCATCGTGGTTGTCTGCAAGGAGGATCTGCGTTCAAGTTACTTGACTGATGATACCACGTACAGTCAATTATGGCTCACTAACGAGATATGTATGCGTGCGCACCTGTTACTTCGGTTTAAGTCTAGGAGTCACCACGAAACCACACAAGGGTCACAAAAGCTTCATAAATAGTGACTCATAAACAAATAGAAGGGGCACGTTGCCATCAATTACGTTGAGTTGTCATTGTTTACGTGCACACTAACCGTACTTTAATGTAATGTTCGTGCAGTATGGGCGTACCTAGCACACTTGTACGTGTCTGTAGATATTAAATGTGTTTTTTTTGTTTTTGTTTTTAACGGTACGTGTGTGGATTGTTTTAATTGTAGCGTGTCATGTAAACGACGTACTAGTATGCTTGAGTTTATTGCCCGGTCCAATGAACTCGTCCAAAAAATTATGGATATCCACTAAGCAACTGTGTTACTTCCAAATGACCTATGTACTTGCGTTTGATAAATTGCTTAGTGTTGCCATGGTGGCAACAATTACACGTCTGTATTTCAAACATTACTTGGCTCACTCCACAATCAGCTATAGTTTAGTGTACCATGTGAGGGCGCTATTGGAATAACACATCTTAGTTTAGTATGAGTTTGGTACGCTGTGTATGATTAGTTCGAGACACAATTTACATTTACAACAACTAGGTAGGTTTATGTACACCTACCTATCAACAGCAACTTCGTGTACCATGTAAATGCTATCTTGTAAAAGCATAATATAAAGCTTATTTTTGAGTTATATGTACTTGATTTTTTGGCACTAAATAATCTCTTATTTGGGCCTAACAATATAGACATCTGGCGCAAAGATACACAATAACAAAATAATGTATGTCTATATTTTCTATGATGTATTTAAGCTATAACCCCCCGCCGAAGGCGGGTATACCACGAGATATTGCACAATTCACGACATATATGCACGAGCCGCAGGTATACCCAACTTCGACGGGGGTTATTGCTATTATACCAATATATTGACAATTCGATAAAACTAGTTAAAAACTTTACTTGCATCTACTATAAGATCACGATAATGGCCTTTTAATAATATACTAGGCATTGTTCCACTGCTCACTGTACTATATTCTAAAAATACAGTCTCATTTCCACTATTTCTGTACTTTATTATGAAACTACTATCTTTTTTCCATTGCTTTCTGTACTTTATTCTAAAACCATTGTCTTTATATGTGTCTCTGTATTTTATTCTAAAAACTAAACTTCTTTCCAGTGTTTCTGTATTTTTGTTGTTGAAATATTTGACTTCTTTCATGTGTTTCCGTACTGTATTCTAAAAACACTGTCCCCTTTTTACTGTTTCTGTAATTTATTCTGAAACTATTGTCTTCTTTTAAGTGCTTCTATAAATGAGTCCTGCAACAATTTTAATACAAATACTTCTGTATTCTATAGAATTGTATTTCCATAGCCCATCAACATCTGGAATAGGGATGATATGTGAAGTCAATGACTATATTATCTGGTAATATAGTATTACGTAAATAGTCATTCTTTCTTTTCAACGCTGCTACTGTCACTAGTGTGGATCGTTTACCACAATGCACCACAAGGAGAAACAATAAGTCAACCATATATATTACACGTATAAGGTTACTCGTATTTTAAAATAAATGGACACCAGTGGCACTAGTTATCCAGACCAGGTACGAGTGGGGTGTATAATAAATTATCATAGACTCTATCAAGTCTATAAATAAATTATTGAAATAAAGGTTTTTTGAACGGTGTTGTAAGGAAATCGTCCGTAAATGCGGATCGGTACTTCAAATCAGTTGAGTCACGTTTATTTCTATTGCACCATTGCGACTAATATAAACATAGGTCACCTATTTTTCAAAACAACGTGCTTCACAAAGAGGTTTCAGGATAATTTCACGTCACAATAAAGTTACATTTCTTATTTATCAACAAAGCGTTTTCAATACAAAAAAATATGTGCCACTATCAGAAAAAAAAAACACCACCACGCAGAACACGAACGAACTGCAGGAAATGTTGGTGAAAGTACATGAGAATTTTAAGTTTGTCACGCAGAAACCATTTCAATCTAAGAATGCAAAATTTTGCAAAGCCAATTAATTATTCGTGCGTTTAAGATAATGAAGATGTCTGGCATAGTATTAAAACCTCTTTCGGTTGAATGCTGCAATTTATTTGATTCTTACTACTTAGTATAACTAATATTGTTCTGCCTAGTGACAAAGCGTTAACAGGTTTTTTGAGATATTTACTATTTTGTAAATGACGAACGGTTGCGCAGCCAATCACAGTTTTTGCTTTGAAATACTATGCTTTCATCCAATCATGTCATTTTTTGTCACATAACGCCAACACAGGCGACGCTGAATGCACCAGACAGTGGGTGTGCCGCCGTCTTACGGTGTCCATGCATTTTGGCGTCACATAATGACGTTCAGTGAACATTTTTTTTTTATTTTGGCGCCAAAGAAGCGATTAGTTATTTATTACTAAATGATACATCATTTTCGTATTTTGTATTACCAACTTGAGCGGCAGGCGCAATGAGCTGCCAGTGACTATTACTTTTATTTTACGATTAAATAATTGCTTTCACTTGGTCGTCATTTGATCTGTACAAATTACCGTATCGAAAGTAATGAATTATGAAATAATGACCAATTTTTTCAAAATTTTCGGATTGATATCAAATGTTCCATGTTTGGTATGTGATGGACACATTTCCTGCAAATATAAAGATACTACATTCAAAAATAATTATAACTTCGAAAAATACCTGGATGATATAAAAAACAAACAAAAATACACAGAGTAGCAGTAACCAAATTCCATATTTCAGCCCACTTCTTGCCAATTAAAACAGGCCGTCACAGCGGAATAAATAAATTGACATGGTATGTAACAACAAGTGTGACTCTAATGACGTGGGTGATGAAAAACATTGCATTTTTTATTGTAAACATAACTGTTTGTCAGAACACAGGAACAAATTCCTATCATGATGCACTATTTATATACTCACCTGATTACCAAATCTTGCCAACTGAAAAATTGTTTATCGGGATTTTCTCAAGTGTAGACAAATATGTTTAGAGCATTTTTGATAATTTTGATAAATTATTTTAGATGAGTTGTGTTATTTTATGTTTCTTATATTGGACTTTACTCAAGCATTGTTCAGTTTTGTGTATCCCCCCTGTGTATCCAAATAAAATGTTCTATCCTATCCTTGCCTATGGAAAAATTACATCACAAAATGTGCAAGTACCTACTACAAGTAAACTGTAAAGCCACAAACTTGGCATGTTTACTTGAACTGGGAAGATATCCACTTATCATCTCAAGCATCAAACGTATGATTAACTACTGGCTGAAAATAAAACATATGGATGAAACCACTCTGATCTCTGAGGCCTACAAACTTGGCACCAATTTGGACAAAGAAAACGTCAGTAATTGGACCACAGGCATAAAAAAATTACTGAACCTTTTGGAAATTAGTGATGTTTGCGAAAAAACCAGTATTATCCCATTAGCTACAAAAAAACTAAAAAATATGTTTGAGAAACACTGCACAGAAACAATGCATAATGACAATAAAAGCACTAATCACAAAAATAAACTTCGTACCTACAGACAGCTGAAAACTGATTTTGCACTTGAAAAATACCTTGAAATTATTAAAAACCCCATCCACAGATCATCTATGACTAAACTGAGGATAAGTGCCCACATACTTCAGATTGAAGTTGGGCGATATCCCAACATAGATGTCTTAAATAGAACATGCCCTGTCTGTGACTCCAATGAAATTGAAGATGAAGAACACTTCCTCTTCAATTGTAACCAGTACAAATTTGAAAGAGATGCTTTGTTTGAAAACGTAAACTTATCCGGTAATCTGAAAGCACTTCTCAATAACAAAAATTCTGAAACCGTCCAAGCAATTGCCAAGTTTATCAGCGACTGTTTCAATAAAAGAGAGAATTTTATGAAAAGCAATTTACCAGCTGCCTCAAAATAACACCATAAAAATATTTATATAATAATATTTTCACAGTATTACTATTTATTTCTTTTTAGGTTTTCAAGACACATGTCTTGGAAACCTATTGTAATCGTTATGTTTTTTATTATTCCGCCAGATTTTTTCGCTAAGCGCCATTTCGACACCGTTGCACATATCTGTAAAAAATTTTCATATGTTTGTAAAGGTTGATGAGATCTAGTGCATATCCTAAGATGACGCATATTGATCACGTGGTACGGCGGCCATTTTGAATTTAAGGCGAAAAATGGCATGCTCATTTGAACACCTTTCTGAGGGCCTAGGAGTCTCAAACTTTCGCCTAAAAGAAGCATTGGCCCTAGAGCTACGTATATCAGAAAAAAAAAGTTGAACGGTCATGTGACTTTTTTTTCTAGAATTTTCTGAAATATTGTTTTGCATCTCATTTGCATAATTTTGATCGTATCGAAATTCCACGCCATAATTTTGAAGAACATCATACATACTACAGATTAATCAAAGAATCATGGAAGTGCGACCAGTAGTTTTGGAGCAGTTGATTTATGAATATTTTTCACATTTTATATAAAATAGTCAGCAATGTTGCATTATGGGAAAGGGGGGAGGGCCCATATACGATACACATTGAATTGACATATATTGAGAACTATTGCATATACAAACATGGAACTAACGCTATATTGAAGACATTGGACAAGAGAATTGACCAAAATATTGGATGACCATAAATGGTCATGCAACTCATTAAATATGCATGTCTCTAATATCTCAGGCACTATTGCAAGTACAAACATGGAACTAACGCTATATTGAAGACATTGGACAAGATAATTGACCAAGATATTGGATGACCATATATGGTCATGTAACTCATTAAATATGCATGTCTTTAATATCTCAGGCACTATTGCAAGTATAAACATGGAACCAATGCTATATTGAAGACATTGAACAAAAGAATTGATCAACATAGTGTATGACCATATATGGTCATATAACTCATTAAATATGCGTGTCTCTAATATCTCGGGCATTATTGCAAGTTCAAACATGGAATCAACGCTATATTGAAGACATAGGACGAGAGAATTGACCAACATATTCGATGACCATATATGGTCATAGAACTGATTAAATATGCATATCCATATATCTCGAACACTTTTAAAGATAGAAACATGTACCCAAACCTATATTGAAGACTTTGGACAAGATAATTGATCAACACAGTCGATGACCATATATGGTCATACAACTCATTAAATATGCATGTCTCTAATATCTCGAGTACTATTGTAAGCACAAACATGGAACCAATACTATATTGAAGACATTGGACAAAAGGATTGACCAACATATTCGATTACCATATATGGTCATAGAACACATTAAGTATGCATATCCATAATATCTCGAGCACTTTTAAAGATAGGGACATGTACCCAAACCTATACTGAAGACATTGGACAAGAGAATTGTCCAACATATGAGATAACCATATATGGTCATAGAACTCATTAAATATGCATGCCTCTAATATCTTAGGCACTGATGCAGGTAGGAACATGGAACCAATGCTATATTGAAGTCATTGGACAAGAGAATTGACAAACATACCTGATGACTATATATGGTCATATAACTCATTACATATGCATGGCAATAATATCTTGGACACTATCACATATACAAACATGGGACCAACGTTAATTTTGGGGGCTATTGCAAACAGTCATACCTGGCCATGCATTGCATGTGACTTGGCCATGTGCCATGGTCTTGAAAACCGGTCATTGCTGCTATGCAGCTATATTTTATTATTATTATTACTTATGTATTTTATTGTTCCTTATATCCTTATTGTATTCTAATCTAGATCCCAGAAGGGATACGATATCAATAAAGGTTGTTATTATTAAAATATCCTATATTACTCAATGCGAAGTTGATAAGTCCTCTGAGTCAAGGTATAATATAGCCATAGATTTTAATAACTAGTTAAATCTATCTGTTCAGCTTTGACGATATTGCAGGAATGAATTATTTCCCCCAAACCATCCATGCTCTCCCGCGTAGAACCCCTGCGCTTAACTCATCACCCATTTCTGAATGGTCTCACCCACGATAAATAATGGAATGGTCCACTGAACACGTCAGCTGCTACCTCTCAGCTGTTTGGGTCATCATGGCATCGACAGTAAAGCTTGGTAGCGTAGTTACTATAATAATTGTTTTTGCAGCATATGTGTATAAACGAAATTTGGACGAACAGCTGAGAGACCACCTATTAGCAATATCCAACAGTCTGTTGAGGGCGGAACAGAATTATGCAGTGACTCCCAAAGTGAAGGTTGCAGTTGGTTTCGGCGCTTGTGAAGATGTTTTCGTCGACTCATTGGAATTACTACACACCATGTCATTGCAACCCCCTGTCAAGGAGATTCACCACGACTATATTAATTCATCCAGTGAACTCGCGGAAGTATTTGCGTTTTTCTTCAAACATGGAGCTGCTGCTGAGTAAGTTTTACCTTGCCCATTCAATATTGTGGTGTCGTCCTTCGCAAAAATACAATGGAATATAAAAGTGCCAGTCATGCAGGCTATGCAGAAATGGGTCGCCCACCTATGTTAAAACATGGAAGTACCTTCCATGCTTCAAACAATATGAGCAAAATTTTGCAAGTCAGCAATTTTTTCTCTCACTAGAATAGATAATAATGATTTATTCTACACTAACAAAATCGACGAAAGCATTTTCTTACATGTAGTAGTTCCACCAAAACTCAAATAAGGGGCAGTCGATCATTGAATCTGCGGGTTGGTGGTGGTAAAACGTCCGCGCATCGATATATGTGTCAAAATTGCAATGGTATTATCGGAGGTACATTTATATACATGTATATACAAACTTAGACATAACACTTATTTTGACTAAATTTATTTGAACTGTGTTCATGCAACACATGGTGTTTGTCACACCACAGTCCCTCAATCATATAGAGTGATCAGATGGACTGTGGTCACATGCAGTATTTTACATCTGTTATAAAAGACAAAAAAATGCTCAGACAGAAAACAGAACAAAACATGACCTATAAACCAGTGTTAGTGAATGAAGTACAAATGCTATACACAAACCTTGTAATAAATGTTCTCTTGAAACAGATAGGAAACCATACTTAAAAATAATTGAGGATGAGTAGAAGAGTCAGCTGCTATTTAAAATTTTTTGTATGGAAAAAAATAGTGTGAATACGTGTGGTATGTGAAAAAATTCCTATTTATTTCAAATGGTTCCACCCTTAATCTTCTTCAAGAGACAATTTTTCTTACTTTTTTGACAAGGAATTTTTACCCAGTAAGAAATATTTGTTTGGGGGAAAAATGTCTGGGGAAAAAGCAGATCAGCAAGGGACATTTTTGGGGCAATTTCCACAAGAATTCATATTACATGTAAAAATGTTCCTTAGGTGCTAGTGCAAAAAGTAGTATGTTTACCATATATTTGTTATATGGTTTTTGTTAATAAAAATAAACCAAAACCATATTGTGAAAAGTTAAATATATTTAATAATCTGTTTTATTGGTTCGGTACATGTATCTAACTTCTTAACTTAAGCCAGTGTCTTTTGTATGTATTTGTCTGTGTGTTTTTATCAATTTAATCCCATTTTGAGGAATTTTACATATTTCAATAAACCTGCACATAAATTAATATTTAAAATGTTGACAACCTACAGTCAGTACAGTATATAACTTTCATTTCTTTATATCTTTGCTTGAATTGATTCTACTAACTATTGTTATTGCAGACGCTTCATGTCAGACGAAAACTTCTTCGCCAAACTTGTTGATGTAGCAAAAGATCTTCCTGATTCTAGAGGGGCACTGGGAGGCAATGCTCCAGTTATCGCAAATCGATTAGCCATTGAAGGATGTGAAGTTTTGCTTGGAGGTACATTATCCAAAAGATATATGAAAGAATTGAATGATGGTGTTCAAGGTTGGTTTATATCATTTTTGACTCCCGTGTGCGAAGCACAAAAGGGAGTCTTTGCAGTTACCCTGTCTGTATGTCTGTATGTATGTATGTATGTATGTATGTATGTATGTATGTATGTATGTATGTATGTATGTATGTATGTATGTATGTATGTATGTATGTATGTATGTATGTATGTATGTATGTATGTATGTATGTATGTATGTATGTACATGTATGTCACTTTTTTTGTTCCACCGTTATCTCAAGAACCACTAATCAAATTTTGGTGAAACTTGGTACATAGATGCTCTGGGATAATGCGCAGAGTTGATTAGGTTTTGGTAAAAATCTATGAATATTAATTACCTAATTTGCATGATAATTAGCTGATTTTTAGCTGTTCCAAGACTGTTCCACTGATATCTGAAGAACCACTCATTGGATTTTGATGAAACTTGGCACATGGACGCTCTGAATTAGTGCGCAGATTTGATTAGTTTTGGGTAAAAATCTATTAATATTAATTATCTAATTTGAATGATAATTAACTGATTTCAAGCTGTTCCATGACTGTTCCACTGATATTTGAAGAACCACTCATTGGTTTTTGATGAAACTTGGCACAGGGATGCTCTGAACCAATACGCAAATTTGATTAGTTTTGGGTAAAAATCTATAAATATTAATTACCTAATTTGCATGATAATTAACTGATTTTAAGTTGTTCTATGACTGTTCCACTGATTTTTGAAGAACCACTCATTGGATTTCAATGAAACTTGGCACATGGATGCTCTGTGAACTAATGGGCAGATTTGATTAGTTTTGGGTAAAAATCTGTTAATATTATTAATTACCTAATTTACATAATGATTAATCAATTTTCGGCTTTTCCACTGATATCTCAAGTACTAATCATAACATTTCAATAAAACTTGGTACATAGATGTCATATGACATTGCACAGACCTGGTAGTGTTTAGGGTAATATCAGTACATATTAATTACCTAATTTGCATAATTAATTAATTTTCAGCTTTTGATATTTCGAGTAGTAATGATCACATTTCAATGAAACTTGGTACATAGTTACTTGAGGACTATGCAGAGACCTGATTAATTTTGGGATAAATAATTGTGCCTATTAATTACCTAATTTGCATAATTAGTTAATTTTTTGCTGTTCTATGGCTGTTGCACTGATGTCTACAAACCACTCATTGGATTTCAATGAAACTTTTAAAGAGTACCCATCACATTTCAATGAACCTAGGACTATACACCATATTAGTTTTTGGTACATATGTATGCTTCTTACTCACTTAATTAACATAATTAATTAATACTGATATCTCAAGTATTGATCATCACATTTGAATAAAACTTGGTGCATAAATGCTCTAGGACAATAGACAGCCTGATTAATTTTGGGTTAAAATCTGTTCCTGTTCATATTAACTCTCTAATTAACATAATAATTAATATTTTTGGGGTTCTAATCACATTTCAATGAAACTTGGTACATTGTGCAGACCTTATTAGTTTTACACATAAATCTGTTCATATCAGTTACCTGATTTACATAATTAGTTTTCAGCTATTCCATCAATATCTCAAGTACAAGTAATTTTGAATTAATTTGTAATGTGTCTTCAATACTCTCAGCACACGGGAGTTCTTTCTAAGCTTTCTTTGATTAACAATATTTGTGGAATTTTTCCTGCTTAAATTTTTGCCAGTATTTTCCCAGGAAAAATGTTTATATTTTGCATGTAGCATGTCTGTATCAGTTTATATGTTCATTTATTCCTTATTGTAAAATTTCCACCACTGAGTCATACTAATCAAGGAATTTTGCTGATATTAGCACAGAGATGTGTCATTTTAAATTCACCCATTCATTTATGCGTTAATAACATAATTTGGAAGATATGGGAGTCATGTTGATAATGCTTCTACATCAGTTCCACTACATTTGTATCTGCAATGTATTGTATTTATCCGGGTAAGTGTCCTGAACATGGAAAATTAGGGGTGGGCGTTTGCCCGGACATGGGCTCTTACCCGAATAAATACGGTATATTAAAAAATCGTGATAGATGTCCACTGATTAGTGCAAATTATACACCCAATACACTATGGGAAAAGTAATTTCACAAACTATACATGCAATACACCACAGGCAGAATATTGCAGCAAATTATACACCCAATACACTATAGGCAAGTAATTCAGCAAATTATACACCCAATACACTATAGGCAAGTAATTCAGTAAATTATACACCCAATACACTATAGGCAAGTAATTCAGCAAATTATACACCCAATACACTATAGGCAAGTAATTCAGCAAATTATACACCCAATACACTATAGGCAAGTAATTCAGCAAATTATACACCCAATACACTATAGGCAAGT
This sequence comes from Saccoglossus kowalevskii, assembly GCF_978046115.1. Lineage (NCBI taxonomy): Eukaryota > Metazoa > Hemichordata > Enteropneusta > Harrimaniidae > Saccoglossus > Saccoglossus kowalevskii. Next base: position 27,582,721 of record NC_140642.1, on the reverse strand, counting down.
AATTCAGCAAATTATACACCCAATACACTGTAGGCAAGTAATTCAGCAAATTATACACCCAATACACTATAGGCAAGTAATTCAGCAAATTATACACCCAATACACTATAGGCAAGTAATTCAGCGAATTATACACCCAATACACTATAGGCAAGTAATTCAGCAAATTATACACCCAATACACTATAGGCAAGTAATTCAGCAAATTATACACCCAATACACTATAGGCAAGTAATTCAGCAAATTATGCACCCAATACACTATAGGCAAGTAATTCAGCAAATTATACACCCAATACACTATAGGCAAGTAATTCAGCAAATTATACACCCAATACACTATAGGCAAGTAATTCAGCAAATTATACACCCAATACACTATAGGCAAGTAATTCAGCAAATTATACACCCAATACACTATAGGCAAGTAATTCAGCAAATTATACACCCAATACACTATAGGCAAGTAATTCAGCAAATTATACACCCAATACACTATAGGCAAGTAATTCAGCAAATTATACACCCAATACACTATAGGCAAGTAATTCAGCAAATTATACACCCAATACACTATAGGCAAGTAATTCAGCAATTTATACACCCAATACACTATAGGCAAGTAATTCAGCAAATTATACACCCAATACACTATAGGCAAGTAATTCGGCAAATTATACACCCAATACACTATAGGCAAGTAATTCGGCAAATTATACACCCAATACACTATAGGCAAGTAATTCAGCAAATTATACTCCCAATACACTATAGGCAAGTAATTCAGCAAATTATACACCCAATACACTATAGGCAAGTAATTCAGTAAATTATACACCCAATACACATTAGGCAAGTAATTCAGCAAATTATACACCCAATACACTATAGGCAAGTAATTCAGTAAATTATACACCCAATACACTATAGGCAAGTAATTCAGCAAATTATACACCCAATACACTATAGGCAAGTAATTCAGCAAATTATACACCCAATACACTATAGGCAAGTAATTCAGTAAATTATACACCCAATACACTATAGGCAAGTAATTCAGCAAATTATACACCCAATACACTATAGGCAAGTAATTCAGTAAATTATACACCCAATACACTATAGGCAAGTAATTCAGCAAATTATACACCCAATACACTATAGGCAAGTAATTCAGCAAATTATACACCCAATACACTATAGGCAAGTAATTCAGCAAATTATACACCCAATACACTATAGGCAAGTAATTCAGCAAATTATACACCCAATACACTGTAGGCAAGTAATTCAGCAAATTATACACCCAATACACTATAGGCAAGTAATTCAGCAAATTATACACCCAATACACTATAGGCAAGTAATTCAGCGAATTATACACCCAATACACTATAGGCAAGTAATTCAGCAAATTATACACCCAATACACTATAGGCAAGTAATTCAGCAAATTATACACCCAATACACTATAGGCAAGTAATTCAGCAAATTATGCACCCAATACACTATAGGCAAGTAATTCAGCAAATTATACACCCAATACACTATAGGCAAGTAATTCAGCAAATTATACACCCAATACACTATAGGCAAGTAATTCAGCAAATTATACACCCAATACACTATAGGCAAGTAATTCAGCAAATTATACACCCAATACACTATAGGCAAGTAATTCAGCAAATTATACACCCAATACACTATAGGCAAGTAATCCAGCACATTATACACCCAATACACTATAGGCAAGTAATTCAGCAAATTATACACCCAATACACTATAGGCAAGTAATTCAGCAAATTATACACCCAATACACTATAGGCAAGTAATTCAGCAATTTATACACCCAATACACTATAGGCAAGTAATTCAGCAAATTATACACCCAATACACTATAGGCAAGTAATTCGGCAAATTATACACCCAATACACTATAGGCAAGTAATTCAGCAAATTATACACCCAATACACTATAGGCAAGTAATTCAGCAAATTATACTCCCAATACACTATAGGCAAGTAATTCAGCAAATTATACACCCAATACACTATAGGCAAGTAATTCAGCAAATTATACACCCAATACACTATAGGCAAGTAATTCAGCAAATTATACACCCAATACACTATAGGCAAGTAATTCAGCAAATTATACACCCAATACACTATAGGCAAGTAATTCAGCAAATTATACACCCAATACACTATAGGCAAGTAATTCAGCAAATTATACACCCAATACACTATAGGCAAGTAATTCAACAAATTATACACCCAATACACTATAGGCAAGTAATTCATTATGTATCCCTGGTAGCACCCATCAGCTGGAATCTACTCTGAGTTTGGCTCAGCAAATATTAATTTCATTTATGTTTTATTTTAGTTGCAGGTGATGTTTTCTCAGAAGACGATGTACATTTGATAATGGAATACAAAGCAGGTGAAACTTGGGGAAAGTATAGCACACCACGAGCAAATAGGTAAACATTATATTATGCATAATACCACTATGTAGCTGATTAACCTACAGCCCCAACATCTCTATTCAAACTAAAAACTGACTTGTTGTTTTATGATGAAAAAGTAAACTAAAATGGGTGATATTTTGATACTGAATTACATCCAGTGAGTCTTGTGTGCACATTGCTTCAGCCTTTAAACTGAGAATTTGACACAGCTAAACTTTGTCTGAATATTTACTAGTAGTAAAAGTGAAATACAATAACAACTGAAAGGAGTTGTAACAGACCAGGGCTTTACATTTATACTCTGTTGTCTGAAATGCATGTTGCTTATATTATTACTGTGATCTGTTAACACATCTCCTATTTTTTTTCCTCTCATTTTTGCTGTCCATGAAACCTTTCAGCAGTTGACGTTTTAAGGCAAACAAGTTTCAGTTGTCCGAAAGGCAATATTGCCTTGGGCAAAGGACTTTGTGTAAAGCCTTGAAAGTTTACCTGACAGGTATTTTAATTAGTTAATTAGAAAACCAAGATGACCTCCCTTGTCCACAAAACTACCGGGTATATATTTTCAGAAAGCTTATTGTATGAATTTTCAATTTTTTTTTTTTTATGGACACTGTAAAAAAATTTTTTAAAAATTAGCGTCTAAACCATGCTTCTGTTTCCTGTCAAAATTTGTTTACTGGTACATCTGTTCACTATGAAGAAAGTGCCATCTTGAAAACTGTCTACCAGTTGTCAATTTTGCAGGGCAGCTAGTTGTCTGTACGATTGTTGTAACACTGTTCAACCAGAAACAATGCCCCGACGGCGTTTTGAAGATAAACACATTGTCAATCATTTGTGAAAATTTCAAAACAAAAGGTCAAAGCATCTAGGAGCTATTTTTTTTTAAAGTTCTGGGATGTGCACTAAAAAGAAGCTGAGATAATTGCTAATTTGCATAACCATTCACTCAGTAAGAAGTTTGCTAATGCTCATAATTAAAATGACTGTAACAGTTCCAAATTTAAATGTATTATCGTTTTGTAAAAAGTTAAATATAGTGCATATTATGGAGATCCCGTCATTTCTTTTTTTCATCATGTTTCATTTTTATTATTTATGTACAGCCCTGCTAAATCTTGCTAAGCATTCAAAGGAGAGAATGTTTGCACCTGTTATCTATATTTTAAAATTGTTTTTTGAGTATGTTCCACTATTCACAATTCTACAAAATGTTAACAGTATATAGCCAAGACTGTTTGGATAATAAAAAGCAAAAAAAGAAAAATTTCACTCCCAAGTGCCCACAAACCTGCATCTCTACCTTAAAGCATAATATTTCACATAAATATGCATTGTAATCACTTGCATTTAAACAAAGCTAGGTCACAAGTTATTTAAAAAGTAGAAACAGACAATGAATACAGATTTATTACACTTTCAGGTTTATTGTCCATAGTGATGAATCAAATCCACTTTTATCATCTTTAGAAGCTTTCCAAACCAAGTTACCAGGATTTAATCCACAGTTACTCATTGTTAGTGGTCTACAAATGATGGACAATTTTCCCTCAGGTAAGTCGCTATAAATACATACCACACTGAAATTCAAATACAATAAATGCATGCCCAGAACATAGCCAAATGACTTGAGTTTGTCATGTCAAATCTGGATGTTCTCCTTGGCAGAGTAACAATGCTATTTGATTCATAAACCTATGGGTTTATGATTTTAAAAAACAACATCAAACATCTAGGCATATCAGCAATAAGTATAAAAAAAATAGTAGCTGGTTTCTGATAATACTTTTAAAAACATATTTTCCTCACCAAACAAAGGCATCATGTGTAATATCTTATATCTACATGATAAGTATATATCTGTATATCATTAATGTTGAAATAAAGTTAGTGCATTTAGTATTTGGTAAACTTGTGAGATAGACAGCCATTTTAATTAAAAAATGCAACAAAATAATATGGAAACAAATTATGCAGTTTTATTTTGTACATGTTAGTAAAAGTTGACTTGTGTGTGAAAAAAGGTAAAGCACTCCACTGTCCAACTGTGCACATTTGTTCCACAAAATACAAGCTTCACTTTCTTCCATGATGATATGTATCTGAAATTTTGTTTTCTCAGCTCAAAGAAAAGAGCGGATTGCAAGTCTCAAAAAGATGCTACAAAATGTTCCTAAAACAACAAAAATTCATTTTGAATTGGCATCATTTTCTGAAGAAGAAATGGTAGGTCACTTGGTTGAAAGCGTTATTCCTTATTCAGACTCTATTGGTATGAATGAACAAGAATTAGCTAATCTCTATTCTTTGTTGATGTATGGAAATATAACTCTGGTTTCTGATGCCTATCCAAGAATAGCAACTGTCCTTGACCATTTGAGAAGCATTTATAATATTCTACACTCAATTACCACAGAAAATGGTCAAAGACCAATCACTCGAATACACACACATACATTAGCATATCAAGTCATCATCACAACAAGAAATCAAGGATGGAAGAATACCATGGCAGCTGCTGCTAAGGCTTCACTCACAGCTTTCAGACACGTTTCTGGATCAAGTGAAATTGATACAAACAAAGCTAAGCTTATTATGGATGACTCGTTCTCTATATCAAGGGAGGAAGGAAGTAAACGCATGCCTTTAAATGCTGACAGACCTGTTTCATGTTGGCAAGAATATGACTATGATATTTGTCTTGCTCCTGTACTTGTTGCGACGCAAGTCAGACAAACAGCTGGAGCTGGAGACAATATATCTTCTGCTGGACTTGCTGTTCAAATATAAATTGTCATAAAATTTCATTTCATAGATATTTCTTGGAAATATATTACTGGTGGTACTGAATATATTACTTGTTCTATAAAATATATAAAAAGAAAAAAGTTATCTGCATATCATCATTTCAATCATGTTGGGACCAAGACCTTTAGATCAAATAATATATCACCCTTCAAATCATATTGTTTACTTGGCACAAATGATATTGAAAGAAATTATTTTACATTGGAATTTTATCACTGATAATGTGTTTGATGGGACCAAAGACACTTGAAAATACTGAGATAAACATAAAAGGGAATATAATTATGTTCTGTTTGATGTCTCTTGCTTCAGGATGTGGGCAACAAATTTCTAATACCCATATCACATATATTCTTGTATTAGCTAGCATCTTTGGTTAGACATGGGCTTATTTCATTGAAACTGGACATATTGATAAAACTATTTCTGCTGTATTAAACCATGTTGATTACTTTCAAAGTCAAGGTCATATCACGCACATTAAAAAAATGCAGGGACGCTTCTTCACCTTTGTTTATCTAAACTTACCCTATTTCCTGTATTAGAGCAATATGCAAGATTAATTCTTCATTGAGACTTGTTCATATCTGTATGTAATTTAAATTTGATTTAATATAATATTTACATAAATGTATCCTATTAGCATTTTTCTGGTAATTTTACATAAATAAAAATGTATTGGTTTTAATTTTCATTAATTTTTAACTTCATATTAAAATCTCATCTTGAAATCTTGATTATATTTTTAAGTCAAGAAGGTGATAATGTATATTTTTTCCACTCCACTCTATGCAAACATTCACCTATAACCCCTGGAGGGAAAGGTTTACAGTAATAAATTATATTAAACTTGATTGTAGTCCATGTTATCTTTTTTTTTTGTTATAATAATTTTATTACCGTGTTCATATCATTGTAGATGAAGATCAAGATATCTGAAGAGAAAATGCATGTCGTTGTAGTTGACTTCATTTTAAAATTATTCTTTGTGGTTATAATAATTTTGTTCAAACTTGGATATTATAATAACCAGTTTGAAATCTCTTCTGTATAGTTTTCAAGATATTGGTCAAATTTTACTTAAAATTGTCTTCTTGTGATTACAACAACTCAAACATTTTTTTTTATCTAATCATCTTCAAATTTGGGAATCTTAATCACTATGACCTGTCAACAAGTTAACTGGCAAGTACAATATATAGGGTAAAATTTGACTACAATAAAACATTTGTTAAGAAAACAAACTTGTTTTTAAAAGGAATTATATAAAAGAATAGAATTGTCATGACTGGGCCAGTCTATGGTTATGCATTGGCCGAATAACCAAACCTTGGCTGACTAAGATGTGCTTCAAGATTGAGTTTGAAAAGAAAGACGGAAGGCGCAACAGTCTTTATGAACTGTCAACCAAATTAACTAGCAATTGTAATTTTCAATATATGGGGTAAAATTTGACTGAAATAAAACATTTGTGAAGGGCGTAGAAATAAATGGGGAGAGAATGAAGACATTAATGCAGCTGCGAGAGCTAGATGTTAGTAATACAATCTCCAAGATCTGTCAATTTAGCAAAGCTGATATGTTGTTTTCATTATGCAGTATAAATAAAAAAGTGACAAGTACAGTGTACTTTCCGGTCAAATCTGGTATGCATTTTATTTGGCTTGCATATATATTACTGTACTATTTTTTGGAAACTTTATACTCGTGTTTAATTATTCTCTAATGGACATTGAGATTTATACAGTACATGTAATATTATTTGAGAAACATGTTTTTGTGTAATTATGAAAAACTTCATTGGTGTTGCTGATTTTTGTTCAGAATTGTGTTCATCTAAAATTTTGCGTGGAATGTTTAGATATATTATTGCATTTACTATTAGAGGACTTTGATATTAACACTTGTTCATCTATTTCGGGTCTTGTGTATAGTTAATTTTGTTGAATGCTGTCTTTCAAAATTAAATAACCTCAATAGATAGCCACAACAGCAAAGAATGGTTAAATCCAATTAGTTTTCTTCAAACAAAATCTGCAACCAGTTGGATCTAATACTAGTATTAGATTGAAAAAAAGATCTGTAAGTGTTGCCAAAGAGGGCGCACTTGAATATACCAAGTCCTAGCGATGCGTGTTGCTTGGCCCAACCTTTTTCTAAAACTACAAAATTAATGATTTGCCGTGTGTAAGGTGGTGGGAACGGGTGTAGATCTCGCTTAATAAATTACAGACTGATCTCAACTTTGCGTTTAGGTCCGTCAATGAAGTCGCCGGGAATACAGAATGGCCCAAATAAATTCTAGAGGTAAAGAATGTATTCTCTGTGATATGAAATATTAATTGGTTTCGATTGGTCCCCCATAATTTACGACGACGAACTTCAATACATGTATATACAGGTGCAGCCAACGAGCAATAAATTGAAATAGTAAATTTTCTGAGACAAAATTTATTTTATGGGCCTTTCGAAGTATGCTAATTAATATTAAGAAAAGAGGGGAAATTAAAAGCTGTTCATAAGCTACCCTGCACCTGAAAATATTGGCCTCCCCTCCTGCTGACCAAATTCATCTTTCCCCTGCCCTCGTTAAAAAAACACTTTTTTGCCTACTCCCCTACCGCCAACTTGCCTTTCTTGCCCTCCTGCTGACCAAATTTATCTTTTCCCTCCCCTCATTAAAAAAACAACACTGATTGGTGGCGTAATTCATCGAGTCATTCTGTCATTGGCTTCTATGGGCTTCTTGAATACTAGTACATTAACCACTCAGCAGATCAGTGGGTAACTCGAATTTTCAGTTATTGATAGCACACGGCTGCCCACATTTAGCATATGTTATTCCCCCCTCCCCCCAATGCGTTTTTTTTTAATTATACCCTGCCCTAAAGGCTGTTTTGCCCACACTGCGATATTTTTTATGTAAGTACCCTACCCACTAAAAAAAAAGTTTCCCTGTCCTTGCACTTTTTTTTAGAAATCTGTCCTGCCTACTAGGGGGTACTGATATTTCTCGCCCCCTACAAAAAATAGAAAAAATCCCCTGCCCTACTAAACAAAAACCTCTTGGAACAGCTTTTCCGATGAACAGCTCCATTGGCTGCATCTGTATATACAACAGGCTGCATATTTCCAACCGAACGGGCGCGTATTGGAAGTACTGATTTTCAAACACTCAAGGGGCGTTGTATTTGCTCTTTTTGGTTATTGTCGATCTTAAAACGTCGGTCAGCATTATGGCTCAACAAATAAACTCAACAATAAATAGAAATATTATATAAAGGATCCCTATGATCATGACATCTCCCTCCGTAATATATTTGGGAGTAAAGAAAACTGTTTATCTTACATCGATAGTGTTCGTATTTTTTTTCTCTTAAGTCATCATGTATTTGTAGTACAAAGTTCTTTTCGTTGATAAGTAAAATCCGCTAATCTAAAACTAAATCCACATGAAAATTCGACCACCGGAGAAGTCGCCGATTCAAAATTGAACATAGGACTCAGAGATTTGCCGTTTTACAATTTTTAAATACGGTCTAAAATGTCACCATTTGGGGTAGGGCCATTCAGAAAATCTAATTCTGTATTTTCTTGATCGGGGGTATCTACCATAGGCAGACAACCCCCTATAGAATCTCTGGTTCGTCAGTTGACTAAACTACAGGTCTGGATTCGTATTAATTTCAAGAAATAAATTATGAATATAGTCATACCATCATCTGATGAAGGTAATAAGAACGCCATGGTGACACTATTGATCATATAGGATGTGTGTGCTTCCGGATTTACTACCACAGTGGTAATTATCAATAATTAATTTGGACAGCGTTGACCAAAAAAGCCTTGGATCTGATAATAAGCTATTTAGATTAAATATTTTATTTGTGACAAATGACTTCTTTTTCCCCTTGCACGTTGCTTGAAATTCTTTCGGACTACATAGTAGACACTTAGAAACTCAAATGTCCATGTTTTGTGGAAACAACTATATACAAGTTTCTATATTTTTCAGATTTCAATTGTTGGCACTAATCTTCAAACCATAAAGACCGTTCGCGTTTTGTTTTGTTTCCATCATATACTAGTATATAAGTGCATGGTTATGATGACTTTGAAGATTATGAAGTCAGTGGATGTTTGTCATCGTAAATTACATAGGTGAATGATTAGACTCTGTACGTGATTTGATTTTAAAATGGGATATTTTTGTCATATAGTTGAAAGAAAATCAATACAAGGTCAACGACACTTGCCCCATTTGCTGTAAGACATGGGAAGTGTACAGAATTTATACGTGCGTCTGCTCTCCCATTGAGTGTAGAAACTTTGGCACTCAAGTATAGCAAAAAACGACACAAAGTACTTATAGTTTTGTTTCGAGATACACTCGGGATCTTAAATATATCCACATCGTACATATTTACATCATTTACCCCATAATCTTTATTATGATTATAATTTAATCAGAAACGCATTCAGTTGGAACATTCAGATCACCCATATATTACTACTCGCAAAACCTCCGGTAATTTAGCGAGAATCTTTAACAATTGATCTTCAACAATATATCTATACTCTCTCATTCCGCCCATATGTTAGTTAGTCGAACGAAATAAAACAGAAACAGAAACTAACAATTTCTATATGTCTTAAAAATGTACAGTGGTAACGTCATTATTGATTTTTGATAAGCAGGTCATTTGCAATGAGAATAATCCATTATTTTAATTTTTAAATATACTGAATCTGTCCTACTCCATGTGGATCGATTAAAGTCACGAGAGCTTTCCTTGGTTTGCTCAGTCGCCACTGGTTTCCGGGATTTATCAGTTACAATGTGACTTTTGTCCTTTTGAAGTAGTCCCATTTTTATTCATGATTGACTTTTCAATTGTCATAATATGTTATGTTGCCGTTTTGTAAAATCATTTCTAATCCCAATATTCACTTTCTTAAAATCTGACAGTGCGATTATTTTAGCTTCTCTAAGATGAAACTTTGCAATAATCCGATAATCATACGATGTCGCGCAGCCATACCCAAGATGTGAACACGTTCAGTTTCTTTGTAGTCGGTCGGTAAGTTTGTCCACCGAAAACTTTAGATCAGCAATCTTCCTATCGAGAATTTTGTTGCCCAGCATGTCGTCAGTAGGCTTTATCTGATGAATTCCGTTTTCATCATATGTCGGTATTTGGAACGGGATTCACTTCAACATCAGCCGCAAGAACTGGACTATAACTGTTATAATATCCAATATATAAACGTAAGCAATGAATAATTCACACTACTACAGCTAAATCGATAGTTTTTCATCATTTAATTCAACGTTAAATGTGTTCCTGTGGTTATATATATTGTTGGAGCGCTCTGTCTTTCGAATGCCATCATTCAACAGAAACTACAGCCTTCAGTTCTCTGCGGTGATAAGAAAATGTACCAAAGCCAAACAAGGATTAGATAGGTAAATTATTACATATTAAACAGAATGTGAAAATAGCAAATACTGCCACACGAGGGTGCTAAAATAAAAATACGAGTAGTACCAGCAGTGCTCACGCGTGATCATGGCCGTATGATAAGTCACAGTTTCTCAACAGACTGTGGCTAAGTCCATAGGTGATACTGTAAAATGGGCGGCTATTTTCACTGGATTTAAATTTAACTGATTTAGCATTTCGGGCATATTCAGTTGGCTTTAAATTCATGATTTTATCATTTAGATAATGTGTTCTATGCTAAATTTTACATATTCATTGGGTTTTAAATTAGCGCATTTTCCAGTCAGCGAAATAAGCAAAATTAACACCCAGTGAGTAACTATTCCCTTTTACGGGAGTGTATTCAATTTGTCTATCCACATAACCACATAATTTCCATCGGCATTCGTGGACACAACAAACCCATTCAAATCATCTTTATAAATATTATTGCAATGGAAGTTGAATCCAACCAGCCAGTCAACGAGCACAGTACGGAACGACATCATTTTAAAATAGAAACCAATAGAAACCTCTCGTTTCAGTTTAAATTGTGAAATTCATAGTATTTATAATGTGTCGGTTGTAATACCCCGGCGGGGTGCCCTCTATACGGGTATGCGCCGCTCTTTTGACTCTCATTTTCACGATTCAGCCGATCTTTTTGACCACCAATTTTAAGATTTTTGGCCATTTAGCATCAGTTTTGAATCGATTAGCGCCCTCAACGCAGGTCTTTTTTGAAGCTGTGCGGCACTCGCACCCAACGTCCAGGTGAGTAACTTTCCCCCGGAGTAATACATTAGTATCTATATATCATATCAGCTGTATAACCGCTGTATAACCGAAGCTCACAGCTACAATATAAATCAAATCCTAATATATAGAATATGGTAGTTATAGTTTCAAATCGTTTCGTCTGCTGCACTCTGCATTTTTTACCCACAATTACTTGTCAGATGCGCACAATGCGGCGCAGTTTCCTAAAAAAATCATCGCGGGAAGTGAATTGGTAATAACATAATGTCAGCGAAGGTAATCAATATATGTTGCTTCTCGACGATTCCCGAGCATATTTAGTGAACGGCGGTCACCATACAACTCAAACTAAGGTCAGTCCGCCACAATGCGCTCGATGTATATTGCATATTTATGGCTGTCACCCAAAACCCCTGCTCGATGTACTACCACTGGCCAGATCGAGTGACAGTATGGATCGACTGAGCTGAGTTTTATAATATCCCACAACTCATTTACTTTTACGCAAAATAAGACTTATTTTATTTTGCCTTATAAGTGACTGTGGCCACAATCTCTCCGGACTTGCGATCAGTACATAGTGAGGTCAGCCCACAACCAGTGCAGACTGAAGTCAGTACACAACCCCTACCCTGCTGCAGTCCACTGACTCAAATCAGTCCACACTTTCTAACCACATTTCTACGTCCTGTGTTCAAACCATGATTTACTAAAATGAGCTGATCCTGGCCAATATTGTTCATGATCTAGATTGTATATTCTGGTAGATTGTAATAATGATAATAATAATATCTTAATTAATAATGTACAATAATATTCTAATAATAAGAAAGTTGTGCTTTGGTGCATATATTATTTACATTTGACTGAGTTGGGGTTGACATTTGACTGACTGGCGGCCGTTTTGTCACAAAAAAACACCAAAAACTTAAATATGTCATCAAGCATTTTTTAGGGTTAGGGTCAAGAATTAAAAATTAATATTAATAATTAAATTATAATAAGGCCATAGTTGGTGTGTATGTTAGTTCCATATGCTGCACTTTGAAATTAAGTTGTTTTTATTTATTACAATTTCAAAAATCAAAATAATGCATCATCGCTATGTTTTTAAAGTAACTTTTTTTATAGTAATAATAATAATTATAAAGCATTCCCCTAAAAGAGGGTTTTCAATACTGTCACCATAGGAATGTCATTTTTAATCACATACAAGTGTGATAATTTAGAATTAGGCATTACAAGAAGCAAAGGGTAGGTGAGTAATTCATATAGTAAAAAGCTTGACGTTTGAAGCATTGCTAAAAGAATAATTATTACATAAAAATAGTTTCAAAATAGTGGTGTATATATCAAAATGTACATTCCTGTTTGTTGAATTGTGATTTGTTGATTTATGATTTGTAATAATTTACCGGTACCCTAACCGTTTTCTTAGAAATGTCTTAGCTGATTTAGGTCAAACTTATTATAGATTAACATCATGCATTGCAGGTTACAAATGCATTGACATTGACTTAACCTCATTTTATTATAAAGCTTTAGTGACTTTATTGCTGACTTCTCCAATGATTTTGTCTAATAAGTGATATAAACCAGAACACCTGACTTACTGATTGGTGTAGTGTGTATGTAAAAGCACATATACATATCATTATAGACAATTTTACCAAAAAAACTATATCCCATTTTAGACCAAGTTATGGTCAATATCCACAAATCCATACCCCATTCTAGACCCAAGTTTACCAAATATAAACCCATAAGGTTAGCATGTAAGGTAGTCAGTTAATTATTAATAAATTAATAATTCCTTTTAATATGTGAAAAAAAAAACATCCTGTGCTTGACAGCCAACCAGATTCATGAATTAATATGTAGACTTAGTCTGCTTGCGGACAGGTGGTTTTGAGTTTTGTAAAATATGAAGCAGTACAACGGTAATTATTTCTAAGATTTTTCTAATTTCTAAGTGCTCATTATATATTATTCACTGTTCACTCTTTCACAGTTTTGAGAGTTGTTTGGGTTTTAAGCTGTTTAAGTATCCAACAGACAAACTGGAGGAGGAAGGAAGAGTTATCATGATTGCTGCAACTGAGCCTCAGGACTTTGTTCCCCATGGCAGAGAACACTGCAAGCTTCATCCAGGTCCTGTTCATCAAGAGAAGTCTCAACAGAGTTATCAGTTGACAAGCCAACTAGATCAAGATATTCCAATTTGTGCTTTCAGTGATGTAGCTATTAGAGATCACAGAAAGGTAGAATCCATCATATAACATACATTTCAATTTGATTGTGCTTAAAATCCAAATAAATAGTTTCTGAATATTTACACCATCAAATACTGAGATGCAAATATATGTCACACAGAGTAGTTCAAGGTTAAATAATGTTTCTAATATTTGATGTGAATATTATCCCATAGGAATTCTGGCATTTACGAGGACAAGATGGTGAAAAGGCTAGTGATTATGATGAAGAGCTGTATGTGAATGGTCACACAGTGATATGGAGTAAAGGATGCTATGTAAATGCCAGGGTTGTGAGCAAATGTTTCACTGTAGACTCTCCAGTGACTGAGGTAGGTTTGAAATCATTATTAATACAAGAAGTACATGGACATTATTTGGGGTTTCTAACCTGCATAGGCCTGTGTGGTCCCATCTTGTCAAGATGCCAATTCATTTCAAGTCTCATTTCCTTGTGAACAAGACTGACCTCCTTCCACAGTGACTTACAAACATAGTGATGTGCAACATTGCACATTTATGTGACAAAGTGTGTCATTCTTGGACTAGCTAGTGGTGAGTTTTATGTAACCGACAAACCCCAATAATGTTATATATAAAAAGCTAATTATCTGTTTATGTGCATGATCATGGCAGTCTTATCATGGCCAAGGCTGACACAAAATTGTCTACATGAATACTATGCAATTTTGCTACTAGACAATTCAATAACATGATTCAAAAGACGAAATGTTATGTTTTGTGACCAAATTAAAGTAGCTGAAAAATACAACACACCTTAGCTAAAAATAACTTTGTAAATGCATTGTTATACACATTCAAAATGCCCAAATCACATTTATTTCAAGTTGAAATGATACATTTTGAACAAATATTTAAACACCACAGTTTTTTCCTATCGAATTTAATTATTTATTGCAAATGCAACTAAAAGTGTGATTGTACTTGCATCAACCTCCAATCATAGGGGTAGCCATTTTCATAGCCTTTCTGACTTCTGGTTGTCATTATGTTCAACGTTGGTTTTTGCATTCGGGTACTATATTGAATCACATACACTCGCGCAAGAGTTTGGTTTGAATAGGATCTTGGTATAACGTCACCCAAGTTTCAAACTCCAAGTAATACACCTACGATGTGACATTGACTCAGTAATGACTGAAGTAGCTTTGAAATCATCTTTTGATATTATTATAATAATAATAATAACTGTCATCGCTATTGTTCAATTATGCACCAATGATCTTATCCTTGATCTTTAGGCATTGTGGTGCAATTTTAATGCAGCAAGTGGGAAACCCAATTTATTACAAGACACTGTGAAGGAACAAGGTATGTCATGTTCGATAATTTTATGTCTATTTGTCTTATAATAAACACAAGAAGCACGGAAAAAATGTATTAAATTTTGTCTTGTGTTTTGTGTTAATCGTAAGAATTGTCCTGCAATGTATTTTCCAACTTGTTTTGATGGTTTGTTAAATATTGTTAAAATATTGCATCAGTGTACATGTATATGTCATGAAATTGGTCAAATTCTCAGGGTATACATGTACTCTTTTCTCAGGTGGGGTATTCCTATTATACTAAACAGTTTTACTTCATTTTAAAGGTAATTTTGAGACGCAGAAGTAACTTTACAGCACCTAACAACACCTATTGTTCAAATGTAATACAGTATCTGAAACTTAGCATTTGCAACCGTGGTTAAATGAAATGAGCCCTGCAACTAATATACAGCGATACACTGGGTGGTGATTCAAATTCTATGTCTGTGTCACTTTTCAATGAAACTAACAACTTAGATACTTTGGGACAATACACACAGCTGATTAGTTTTGTTCATTTAATGTCATTACTTTGTATTATTAATTTTGAAATTGCTTTCAATAAACATTGAATGACAGAACGGTATATGTAGGTCATCTTTTTGCTTTGATTTTTGTGTGTGTCTATTTCCATCTATAAGGGATGTGTGTAGATAAATAAATTAATACAAATAATATCATTGGTTCAAAATATTCCTACATTTGTTTCCAATATATATTATGATATGTATGTTGACTCTTCATTTTTTGTTTTTAGTGGAGTTGGTGCCAAGTATATGTGTAGTACAAGAAACCTCACTCAATGTGTTTACAATGAAAGGAGAAGAACATTTAGTTACTCTGCCATTTCAGGTAAAAAAAAATCAACTGTTATCAGTCTAACCAAATCAGCTGCTCAAGAATATACATATCTGTTTTTGGGTGTAATTAGATAAAGGAACACAACTTCACCAAAGTACAAAATTTCATTAACTGGACCATTCTGCTGATTTTACAAGAAATCTGTGTTATTTTTCATTTCTTGTGCTGTAGATATTTATTGCAAATTTGTTTTCTTCTGAAATGCCTGTTTCGTGTTGTATGCAGATATAAATCCTGTCTTTTGTTAAATTTAATTTCACATCTACTAAAGCTTGAAGTAGTAGTTCTATTTCGGCTCTTCATGCAGTATTTGTCCTAAAATTGTCCAATCCTATTACATGATATATATGTATGCATTATAGGTATCCAAGGCATGGGTTATAGAACATGGTGTACTACTGGAAAGGACGTCATCTTGTCAAGGTGATTTAACCAGTCTCAAAAAGTAAGTTATTCTCATCATAGTTTCCCATCTGTCCAATAAACACTTCCCGGTACATGTAACAGGCAATGCATGGCAAGAGAGCACAGCAGAATAGTTTACTGATTTACTAAGAATAGAACTGATGTGACCATAGGTCGTGGAAGCAGATGAAATGTGGAAGCTGTGGTATTAGTTCATTGGCGAGTTGAGAGGAATTCAAGAAGGCGCCATCCACGATTTGTATGTTGCAAAACACTATTCAAAGTATTTTCAATTCGTTGCTAGAAAACGATTGCCTTTTCTTTGAACAACATTTTGTAGATGCTTTATCATGGAAGAGCTGTCTCGCTTTGCACATTTTATAAAACAAACAAAATCTTAGGGTATATAGATTTATTCCACACACTTTTCCATATACATACATGTTATCTACAAACATTGCTTCGTGAGTGGACTTCAGTCACTCTCGCTGCACTCAATATTAGTTCATATAAAGAATATTGTACATTTGCTCATTGAAAACAATGACCAATCGCTTCAACACTGACTACTTGCTCAAACACTGTTTAAAGATTAACTGATGTCTGAGTGTATTTCCGGTGAAAATCAGTGAAACTAGTTATTTAAATTCTACTTATTAAACACAGCTTTAAATAAATTCAAATGACCTCGTGTTTTATACATGATTTAAATCTTCATGATACTTGTTTTAAATATTATGAATAGAATAGACTGAGCTGAATCGATCTTCGTTGACAATGTTGTTTGCCTTGGACTTTGTTTGCAAGTTGTAATTAATATGTTCTGTAGAAGATATTTAGAATCAATAAAGTTGAAATTTAGTTACTTCCCTGTAAGTAAAATCAAGAAGAGAATGTACGCTGAAATAAAACAAAACGTTGTAAAATATTTATTATTACTTACCGTACTATTGAGTCTTTTTGATATATTTTTGTATTTTGTTTCAGGGATATTGAGACGTTGCCTTCTTTGTTCACTTTGTTGCATCCATTGGATGAACCATCACCAGTAATATGTAAATATTTAGGTAAGAAGTTTTCATGTGTACAGCACAAAGTATGTGTAATCGCAGTACAGTGATCATATTGACTTGTGTGAGCTGGTCAATGCGATCCTATATTGCTTGTAGTAATAATTTGCTGAGAAATAACAGCTCAAAATGGCAATGAAAAACTGTTTGCAATTTGTGAAAGTTTGCGTTCAGTTACTGGCCGGATTATACATTTGTCAAGCATTATAGGCCATTTGTGTCTGATGTAATCAAAAACAAATATTTGAATGTTGTGTGATGTCAAAGTTTGTGTTGTTTACCCCAAATATGGGGAAACATTCCTAAGAGTACAGAATGATATGTTTTGGAGTGAATGCTGATATGGCTTTTGCAGAATGGTAAATTCAATTGATGCTAGATGTATGTCTATATATTTCAAATTGTTCTCGGTGAAAATAATCATGTGATCACACTGATATTTTCTATATTTGTAGTTCTGTGTCACTGTTTACATTGATGGATATACTGATTGCTATACCCCAGTCAATTTACAAATACTGTCACAAGCCCATGAAATGACATGCATGTCAAGACAGTTCACTCATCTCGGCTTTGAGTTCTTCAAAACTTTTTAGTATGATAAAATGATAAAAAATAATGAGATTGCTCAATTAGAATTGCATTACTTATTTTGACTGTACAAACATCGGATTCTAATTGGCTCCATCTGTAATTTATGTGAGCACATGATTAAGATACCGTGATATATAATGGTATATAGCTGTGAATAACCTTTGAATAAATTTCACTGCAAACTACTTAACATCTGATTTTGATTTTTCTGTCTGTAGGCGGTGTTAGTAATAGAGTTACTTATGTTACTGACCAAACCCAACATATTGTATTTACCAGTGTTTATCCTTCTCTTGTTATGACATATGATAGTATTCTTGGCACTCATACAATTTGGGCACTCAGGAAAGCAACCACTCAGGTAGGAAATGATCATAGCAGTAATAATTCATCAAAATAGTGAATTTTATGTTGCATGTCTGTCACTGTGTTAAATATTTTTTTTGAGGTCTAATATTTAAAGAAGTATTGTCAGCGAAACTTAGTTGAAAGCCCTTTCAACATTTAGTGACTTGGTCAAAAATCAAATCTGAAAGTTATGGCGTTCACTGATTTATACTGATTTAACAAGTTATTAATGTCTTCAATAATTTAGTACTTTAAGTTATGGATGGCAATGTGTTTGACACACAGGAAGTTTGTAATGCTTCAGGGTTGTCTGGTGTTGATAGTCACATGACCACCACTACCACAACACCTCTTCCAAGCACAAGTTCAGGATTACTATATGGACTAATGACAAGTAGTTCACACTCTCATCTGAATGCATCTTACCAGTCACCACTCCGAGGATCTCCATCTAGAAGTTATTCCAGTCGATTTGGTTCTCCATCATCCAGGATTCATAGTCCATCAATATCACACATGGCTGCTCTCAGGTACGATTTATTCACACAATAACCTCTTGCCAAAAGCGGGTATACCGCAAAATATTGCCTAGTTCTGAACGTATATGCATAAACTGCAATATCAAGTGGTATATCCTACTTCGTGCTCTAAACTAATATTGGCGATCCGCTCCGCTAGGATTGCCCTTAAAATCACTTTTGTGTGTGTGTGTGTGTGTGTGTGTGTGTGTGTGTGTGTGTGTGTGTGTGTGTGTGTGTGTGTGTGTGTGTGTCTGTGTGTGTGATTTCCAGTGTTTTCACGTATTAATTCTTCTGTGATTTTTTTGGCTTGGCCGATTTCGCTTAAACTTGGCAGGTAGGGTCACACCTTCACCCTAGTTATTAGAAAAAACAACCAAAAAACTGATTTTTGGATAGCTTCTCGCCAAATATATCTCCTCCTACAAATTTAGGATAAAACACCTCAGACATAGCTCATTCTACTCAGCTTGAGTGTCGGCACAAAGTTACTTATTTGAATTTTTGATATCTTTTTTTATTACGAAAAATTTTACCCCAAAGGGGCATTTTAACTCTTCGGTGATTTTTTTGGCTGGCCGATTTGGTTCAAACCTGGCAGACAAATCATACCTTCACTCTAGTTAGATTGTAAAATCTAAAAACAAATTGTGGCCCATCATTTCCATGGCAACAGCCAAAAAACTTATTTTTTTAAATACCTTCGCGCCAAATGTATCTCATTCTACTCAGCTTGAGTGTGGGCAAAAATTTACTGTTTTATTTCTTTATGTATATTTTCATTAACGAGCAAATTTACCTCAAAAGTTGGGGTAACTTCTCACCAGCAACGGCTTTTAACTCCTTTGTGATTTTTTTGGCTCGGCTGATTTTGTTCATACTTGACAGGTAGGTGGTACCGTCACTAATTGGAAAAAAAAAATCCTGGCCCACCACTGCCATTGCAACATCCAAAAACTTTTTGAATACTTTCGCTCCAAATTTATTACTTCCTACCAGTTTTGTAAGGGCAGTGTTCAAATGATCATGCTTTTTATTTTGGCTACGTTACACACTGGTAAGAGATCACCAGCGTCATCATTGTTGCACTGTATCAACGTAATCCCAACGCAACGTTGAACTTTGAAGGAACTGTAAATGCTGCCTTCATTCTAGAAAATACTATCGCAAAACGATTGGAAATAATGAATGTAACAGCAGAATACGTTCAAGTAATAAATTAAGTGACTTCTAAAGACTGAATGGTTTTTGCAAACTTCGTATACGCGACCTATTTAGTTATAAACCGACGTTAGTTTCACGTTCATGTCCTACCATAAAAACAGCCAAAAACATGTTGCTTATTTTTTGAGTGGAGCGGATTGCCAATCAGCCTACCGGCTTGTTTTACTATTTGTAATGCGTATATAGAGTAATGGTGTAAGTTCTATAATCAATGTATTGTACAATTTATTTTATCATGTAATCAATCAGTTCTCTTGTATGTCTAAGATTCCATTCAAACTTGATATTCATTTGTTTTTTAAGTGTTCTTTACCCATTTCTTGGAAATACTTTGGTTGATTTTGTTCAAAATTGATAGAAAGACATCTGTTTTAATTTGTTTTTTATTTTTTATTGAAGTTACCTTGTGTTCTTCCCTCTTCTGTGTCCTTAAATGTACAATCAGGACTGTCATTAAAGGTGTGTCTATGAATATTTGTGTGTTATTTTTCAGTCGTTCTCAGTCACCAACGGTTCATCGAAATATTAGTATGTCTCCATCAATGAGGTCCTCTCCTGCTGCCATTTCAAGATCACCAGCTACATATTCTTTTTCCACCTCTGCAATAAATGATACTTACATTGATATTGTTGAACCACTGGCTCCAGAAATATGTCTAGATCATCTCTGGTCTGAGACTTCAACCATACCAGGGTAAGTCATAGTAGAACCACTGGCTCCAGAAATATGTCTAGATCATCTCTGGTCTGAAACTTCAACCATACCAGAGGGTAAGTCATAGTAGTACCACTGGTGCCGGAAATATGTCTAGACCTTAAATATACCAGGGTATTAAAGTCATAATAGTACCACGTAGTTAAATATATCAATATATGTCTAGATCATTTCTTGTCGAAGTCTTGTAACCATACCATTGTAATTTCCATATCTGGTTCTTTGAAGGGAAGGCACTTCAAATCGAGCATCTAAAGTATTCCTTGCACGTGACATGTGTGGACAGAGGTTCGTATGTTATCTCATTGACAACCGTAGGCAGCTATGTTGTGTGAAATACAGTGAAAGTAATGATAGAACACAGCTTATATTCGGTGCTATGACTGCTATTCCAGCGAAGGATGCTGTTCCATTAGAGGTGTGTACATAAAAGCACAAAAATAATGCAATATTACCTTAAGGGAATTGACCATGCTAACAAAATAATGCTCCCAGATAAAAGAGCTCTAAAAATATCTGAAAGTGCAATTTACAGTTTATTATATAGAATATTCGTTCAGTTTTTTATCAGTATTATGTAGTCCACCATTTTGATTCTCCAGCAAAGGATTGTTGGTAAAGAGTGATACACTTAGATATATGTATCAACATAGATGAACTTATGAATTAACTAGCAGGTGATTTGCATGGAACAAACTAAAACATTCATACAAAGTTATCTTTGACTGGTGCATGTTTTTCTTGTCCAGACAGTCCAGTAGCTATCATTAAGCATGTTTCACTGGACGTCATTGTTAAACCTTCTTTGGGTTTTTGTGTTTCATTACTAAATGACCGAAACATGCATCAAAATATTTAATGAATAATAAAGCACAGCTGTGGTTGCACTGTTGACCATAGCAACCCTTGGCGACTTAAAGCAAGTTGGTCGTCACCTGCGTACACACGGGAATTGAGTCCCAATCGACGATAACAACACACTCTAAAAATGCAAAGGCTCATGGGTAGATGCTTGTTTGTAAACAATGACATGCTATGGCTATCTGACGCATGCGCAGGTGACGACTCTCCCGCTTTAAATGTGTTTAATTGCAATAAAACTTGTGATAGTATTAGTTATTTTTTGGGGATTTGTTTCAAGATTTTAGACAGATAATCCTGGTGATATCATATAATTCAACATGTCAAGGAACTTTAATAATAGACAGAGACTGACATTCACTATGACTTAGTTGTTTATCCTTATTACTCATTACCTTCTTGATTTATCTATCTGCTCCTTTGTCCATTTCTACATGGGGGTATCAGGAATGCCTGAACCAATCATATTCAAACATGGCACACATATAAAACATGCAAAAAATTTACACACTCATGATTTCATTTTATGATTCAATATTGAATGGTGGCCATTTTTATTTTTGATTAAGGATATTGTTATTGCATGAAAGCTAAATTTAATCCTAAGGTACAACTGCTCATCATCATCATCAACTTAATATTTTGTTTTGTTCTCTAGAAATTAAACATGATCTTAACTGTTGATTACAATGGGAGTTTGGTTCTATACAGTGGATTTATCAAGGTGAGATATTTGAAAATTCAAATTTTGTTTTGAATATTGGTACGACATAATTCATTTCATATTCATGCCACTTGTTTGATTTAATGAAATTTGTGTTAATTGAGCAAAACACATAGGGGGACTATTTCACTGACAATGATTTATTTATCATGAGAAGTGAATTTTGTTTCTTTACAGGTGGGCAAGGTTCACATCACTAGTGTGACATCATCATTGTCTATGTCAGGGCCACTGCCACGTCCCAGTACACCGTTAGACAGTCCAAGATTACCTATTACATCTAGTAGACCATCCAGTGCCATGGATACTGTAATGGATGAGGTGAGTTACTGATTTGCATTTAGTACATCATCTAGTCACTATTTTGAAATCACATCAGATATCTAATCACAGATGAATCAGAACAATAGAAATTAGAAGTGCAGCCACTTTTAAAAACATACCCCATCATTTCACTGCACTTAAAAACGGATTGTTGGATGTCATCTTTATTTAACTTTAACTATCAAATAATAAATCAACATATTCATTTCACTTTCTGAACTTTCAAGATGCAGCTTAATTTGCATGAATATCCATTTCTAAAAATTTAGTAACTGTAGTCAAATTTCTGAAAATAATAAGACCCCCTTAGTGATGGTGAAATATTACCTGTTAATCCATGATGTGCCATGGATGCTGTACAGTCCTGTAACTCTCATTGTATTTTAAGTAAACAAGTGATTTTGTTATTATACTTTCAGGTTGTATTGCTTTCACCAGTGCCAGCTGAATTCAGTGATTCTTCTAAACTACAAGATTCCTATCCTGGTGGATCCTATATGGATGACTATCCATTCAACAGTAGTGCTCATATTGTTGCTCTCAGAGATCAAGTAGCAAACAGATTTACATTGGTAAATACGTGTGACAACAACAACCAATGATTACATTGCTATTTTTATTGTATTGTATTGTAAAATTGTATTCATCCTGATAACTACATGTAGTACCAGATGAGCAATTTTGCTACTGTATATTTTTCACTATCAAACACTTTCAGCCACTTGAATGACAAGTAAATTGCACAGGACTTTCATAATGTTATAGATTATATGGCTTACTATGGATCACATTGCACAGCTATGTTTGTAAACAGGCTTCTTGTTTAAAATATTAATTTTAACTATTCCCTATTTCTGCTTCAAGTACCTCCAATATTCTCAGGATTTTTTTTATACAAGTTAAATTAAACATATATTTCTATGATGTTAGGAACTGGCTAATGGTAATATGAAGAGAACCACTCTACCT
The DNA here is from genome assembly GCF_978046115.1 of Saccoglossus kowalevskii. Classification (NCBI taxonomy): domain Eukaryota; kingdom Metazoa; phylum Hemichordata; class Enteropneusta; family Harrimaniidae; genus Saccoglossus; species Saccoglossus kowalevskii. The sequence goes on along the minus strand of NC_140642.1, from coordinate 27,558,994 downwards.
GAATTGTGTTCCTGTCCATTAGGTAATTATTTTCTATTAACTACCCGTTAGTTGTAGAAATTCCATTCAGTTTGTTTCATGTCAGTCACAATTTGTTACATGTTTATGCTACTTTGTTAACAACGAAAGAATCATGACCTCACATGATATCAAGTATTACTGTAAGTATGTTTTCATAAGTAAGTATATTTTGTGGGTATTTCGAAAGTTGAAAAACAATAGCACAGTCATAGTTACTTAGCAAAACACACACATGTGTGTACCATCTTTATTTCAGTTTTCATTTTCTCAGAAAAATCATCTTTTTCAACTAAAAACCCATGTTTCTCTGCTGTCTTGAATAATTCTTTTGACTTTTTTTATTTTTGTTCTACCCTCGCCCGTTGCTGTGTAGAATGCGCATGCACAAATAGAATTACATCACGTCTGACGGTAATTTGGGAATCTGGATTGGCAACCAAATTTTGCCAACAATACAAATTCTTTTGCATGTACACAGTTGGTGTTTTACTAATGACAGATTTTATTTTGTTCATTAAGCCTTTAATTTATCTTTCTGCAATGTTCCTCTCATTGCTCTGTGTTAATACTCTGATTCACTGATCATTGCTCATCTCTCTCACTGATCATTGCTCATCTCTCTCACTGTTCATTGCTCATCTCTCTCACTGTTCATTGCACATCTCTCTCACTGTTCATTGCTCATCTCTCTCACTGATCATTGCTCATCTCTCTCACTGATCATTGCTCATCTCTCTCACTGTTCATTGCTCATCTCTCTCACTGTTCATTGCTCATCTCTCTCACTGTTCATTGCTCATCTCTCTCACTGTTCATTGCACATCTCTCTCACTGTTCATTGCTCATCTCTCTCACTGTTCATTGCTCATCTCTCTCACTGATCATTGCTCATCTCTCTCACTGATCATTGCTCATCTCTCTCACTGATCATTGCTCATCTCTCTCATTGTTCATTGCTCATCTCTCTCACTGTTCATTGCTCACCTCTCTCATTGTTCATTGCTCATCTCTCTCACTGATCATTGCTCATCTCTCTCACTGATCATTGCTCATCTCTCTCACTGATCATTGCTCATCTCTCTCACTGATCATTGCTCATCTCTCTCATTGTTCATTGCTCATCTCTCTCACTGATCATTGCTCATCTCTCTCACTGATCATTGCTCATCTCTCTCACTGATCATTGCTCATCTCTCTCACTGATCATTGCTCATCTCTTTCACTGTTCATTGCTCATCTCTCTCACTGTTCATTGCTCATCTCTCTCACTGTTCATTGCACATCTCTCTCACTGTTCATTGCTCATCTCTCTCACTGTTCATTGCTCATCTCTCTCACTGATCATTGCTCATCTCTCTCACTGATCATTGCTCATCTCTCTCACTGATCATTGCTCATCTCTCTCATTGTTCATTGCTCATCTCTCTCACTGTTCATTGCTCACCTCTCTCATTGTTCATTGCTCATCTCTCTCACTGATCATTGCTCATCTCTCTCACTGATCATTGCTCATCTCTCTCACTGATCATTGCTCATCTCTCTCACTGTTCATTGCTCATCTCTCTCACTGATCATTGCTCATCTCTCTCACTGATCATTGCTCATCTCTCTCACTGTTCATTGCTCATCTCTCTCACTGTTCATTGCTCATCTCTCTCACTGTTCATTGCTCATCTCTCTCACTGATCATTGCTGATCTCTCACTGATCATTGCTGATCTCTCACTGATCATTGCTCATCTCTAACTGATCATTGCTCATCTCTAACTGATCATTGCTCATCTCTAACTGATCATTGCTCATCTCTCTCACTGATCATTGCTCACCTCTCACTGATCATTGCTGATCATCTCTCACTGATCATTGCTCATCTCTAACTGATCATTGCTCATCTCTCTCACTGATCATTGCTGATCATCTCTCACTGATCATTGCTCATCTCTAACTGATCATTGCTCATCTCTCTCACTGATCATTGCTCATCTCTCTCACTGATCATTGCTCACCTCTCACTGATCATTGCTCATCTCTCTCACTGATCATTGCTCATCTCTAACTGATCATTGCTCATCTCTAACTGATCATTGCTCATCTCTCTCACTGATCATTGCTCACCTCTCTCACTGATCATTGCTCATCTCTCTCACTGATCATTGCTCATCTCTCACTGATCATCTCTCTCACTGATCATTGCTCATCTCTCACTGATCATTGCTAATCATCTCTCTCACTGATCATTGCTGATCATCTCACTGATCATTGCTGATCATCTCTCTCACTGATCATTGCTCATCTCTCTCACTGATCATTGCTGATCATCTCTCTCACTGATCATTGCTGATCATCTCTCTCACTGATCATTGCTGATCATCTCTCTCACTGATCATTGCTGATCATCTCTCTCACTGATCATTGCTGATCATCTCTCTCACTGATCATTGCTGATCATCTCTCTCACTGATCATTGCTGATCATCTCTCTCACTGATCATTGCTCATCTCTCTCACTGATCATTGCTGATCATCTCTCTCACTGATCATTGCTGATCATCTCTCTCACTGATCATTGCTGATCATCTCTCTCACTGATCATTGCTGATCATCTCTCTCACTGATCATTGCTGATCATCTCTCTCACTGATCATTGCTGATCATCTCTCTCACTGATCATTGCTGATCATCTCTCTCACTGATCATTGCTCATCTCTCTCACTGATCATTGCTGATCATCTCTCTCACTGATCATTGCCGTCTCTTACAAATATTTGCTCATCTTTTACTGATCATTGCTCTTTTCTCACTGGTCAGTCAGTACTCCTCTTTCTCTAGTCATTGCTCACCTCTCATTCCTCTGTTCCATGTTCAACTTGTGTTCTCCTGCACATGTAGCTACATAAACCCTTGTCATTTCTTTCAGTTAAGAGATGTTTGGATGCCTTGCAATACATACTACCGAGAGATGTTGCCATACAACTCATGGTAAAATGGTATGTTACACACAATGCACCAGGAGGACCAACCAGACAGTCAGAGTGGTACAGGTTTATGATGTGCTTGCTTGGGTTGGTCGGTTACAACATTGCTAAGCTGCAACTAACTCATCAGGTAAATAACACAATTATGAATAATTAGAGTGTTTGTCCATGGTCTATGTTGTGACAGACGATGTTACTTAAAAGTGATTATTATTAGTTCAAATAACCCATGAGATTTTTTCTTTCTTCAAGACTATTATTAATCCTGGTTTCTCGTCTATTTTGATCATTAAGTTTCTATTGTATTTTATTCATCCAGTATCTGCGTGTTGATAACTTTAACTGCTGGTAAAATAGGAGTCCACTATATGAGCCACCAAGTCTCTCGCAGAATGGAAATCTTGGTTTCATTATATCACCATGATCAGTCAGAATTCTGTGAAAACAATTTTATTTCATTATACAAATGTATTCATTCATATTTTTTATACTAGATATCTTCAGAAAAGGTTATAATTGAACTTCAGAATAAAATTGCAATAGAAGAAAATTCAACAGTTTATAACAATAGTTTATCTATGTACTGTGATGTGTGTCAGGAATTGTAGTTGCTAAGTGTGTTAACAATTGTAATTTTATTTTTGTTTACAGATGGATGCAGATTGTTCTCTTTCGCCTGTTATTGCTAAGAAACACAAACCATCTGGATGCAATGAGGTTATTTTTTTTATATTTCTACAGTTGTCATATATAACAGGTCCATTTTGTAATCCAAATTATCAAATATTAAAGATTGTTAATATTTGTAATACCTGTTTGACATTGGACAGGGACTTGTGTTTTGGATTCCATGCCATGCCTGGCTCAATACTTCATTCAAAAGTATTTATCACATCTCCTAGTAAGTTACTGATGCACGTCAATGTTTTGCCATTTGTTTCAAATTTTTTTAACAAGAATTTGATAAAGCAATTTTTAGCTTGGGATGAAATTTAACTGACTGGCGGCACTTTTTGTCCAACGTCTCATCTGTTTCTCTGTCAATCCTGGGATGATTTTTTTCATTGACAAATGTATGAACATTACATATTCTGTGTAACTGTTTGCCAACTTGATTCAACATGGCAAACTGGCATCACAAAAAAAATCAATATTTCAACATGTCATCAACTGTTTCTCAAGCAAGCCTAACCACGTTTGATCACAGTAAATGCTGAACCAAAACTGTTGGTTATTGCTAGAACAATAGAGACAAACCAAAACGTAGTATTATTGTTTTTAAGCTGATATCGTAATTACTCTGCTAAAAGCCTCTACAAAAATACCAAATTGAATGGGTAAAATTACGAGAACTGCTAAAAATTGTATTTTTTTGTATGCTGGATTATTACCAGTGTGACTTATTTCAACCTAAGACTCACACACGTCTGTCATTTACAAGAGTGCATACGATAATGTAATTGTTATTCCCACATATATAAATGTTTCTAAATTGAGGTTTTTGTATTTTTCCAATTACAGGACTGGGAATATGTTTTCTCATCTGAGTATCACAAAACAGAAGGTCAAATAATGTCAAGATTGATGCATTTTCAAGATTATAAAAGTCACCATCAGGAGACCAGTTCTGCCAATACTTGTGGAATCATGGACAAAGGAGCTCCTTTATTCACATATATTCCTACAATATTATTTACTCTACATCTTGTGTATGAGGTAATTTTAGTTGACCTACAACATCATCTGATTTGTTCAAACTTGGCTCTGTGTCATTACAGTTTACATGTGTGCTCTTTATACACATTGCTGTATGCTAGCAGGCATGGTCTTGGCCTGCACATTGTGAGAAGTGACACACAAGATATCACATTGTGAATTACCGGTAATGGCATATAGAATAGCATGAATATATTGACTGTAACTCATTACCTGTTTACTTATTTGTAGGAATTGAAGTTGGACAACATGTTATCTAAACGTTCTGTGGATTTGGCAACTATACTAACTCAATTAGCCAGGTAAAGAAGAACCTCGATCTTCTGAGAATATTTATAATCACACTAACTTGAACCAGAATATGAATCCTCAACCCACACCCTGGCCTAACTTTCAGCATTGTACATCAGGAAAAATAATAATGTGAATTATTAGTCCCCGTTCGGACGAAGTCCGAAAACAGGGACTTATAATTCGGTCTCCGTCCGTGTGTCTGTGCGTCCATCCGGAGTCATATCTCAGAATCCCTTGGACCGATTCCGTTCATTCTTTGCATGTGCCTAGTACTTTATGTGGGACATATGCACATGCAGTGGTTTAGCGTTTTGATTCAAAATGGCCGACTGGCAGCCATTTTTGTTGTTGAAAATGTTGTATTTTGGACATGCTTTGTCAGTTTTCATTCAAATTTATTACATAGATCATACATGTTAGGATACATGTCCCCAACCATCCGTTAGTTCCTTAGTCTGTCCGTTCGTCCGTGTGTCTGTCCGTCCATGCGTCAGTCTGTCCAGAGTCATATTTCAGAATCCTGTGGAGTGATTCCGTTCATTCTTTGCATGTGCCTAGTACCTTATGTGGGACATATGCACATGCAGTAGTTTAGCGATTCGATTTAAAATGGCCGACTGGCAGCCATCTTGTTTTTTGAAAATGTTGTATTTTGGACATGCTTTGTCAGTTGTCATTCAAACTTGGTACATAGATTATACATGTTAGGATACATGTCCATGACAATTTATTTCACAATTGGATCAAAGATGGTCAACTGGCAGGCATCTTGTTTTTTGTTTTTTTATGCGGTATCTTGGCCGTGCTCTGTCAGTTTTCATTCAAATTTGGCACATACATGTACTTTATACATGTTAGGATGCATGCCCATGACAATTTGTTTCCAAATCTGGATTGACAGCCATCTGACTTTTTGGCCTTACTGCTATATTTCCACAATTTATGTACCATTTCCATTCATATTTGGCACAAAGATCATACATATCAGTGTGTTTCATAATCAGATCAAAGATGGCCGAATAACGGCTGTTTTTATTTTTGGCCATATTACTACTACCGTTAAAATCCTATTATAAACCACGGTTTATATTACAATGTATCAAATAAAAAATTGGGATCAACAGCTCAAGTTCGGGGTGCGGTTTCTATTACGTACATATTGCAATCACTAAATGGGCGTGGTAATTTTTTTCTCACATCACTTGCACAAAACAGACAATACACCGTACAATCTTTTGAATATAAACGTGATGTCAGGGAAGAGTGATAAGCGTCACGTCACGTCACAAAAAAACTGTTCACATGAAAAAAAATTACTCAGTATATTTAGTGTAATATGCATTTATTTTTTTAATTTTCTTCGTAACGGAAAGTATATTCTGACAGGAGTTTCAAATAAAAACGGTACCATGGGTACGGTAACGCAATCCGGCCATGCTTCGGCTCACAAGTGAATAACTTAATTGTTTTCGAAGTGTTGAAATTGTTGATTATTACTCAGTTGTGATTATAATAACGCACGAAAACTAAATTCGTTGAATTGTTATCAAATGCAAGTAAAATTCAACTTAGTTTCACCGTAAGCGAATTATTTCAGTCACATGTAAACGATCGATGCGATACGACATCTGCCATGTAGTTTGAATGCGCACGAGACGTTACTTGACCAGATAGGTCAAATCGCTAATTAACCAATCAAAATGCTGGATGGTGCCCACGTGTTCAAATTACCTTGGTTCATTTAAATATGTTAATGACAGGTCACCGACTTCATGGTGAACGAAACCCGGAAGAGATTTACCGATAAAGTAGTTCGATCTTTTGGCTTTGATTTGCATGGGAAAACGACTTTTTTTTTTAAATTACGAAATTTTTTGTTTTTTTAAAGATAAACTGAGCATTGAAAAAGCATTTAACAGTTTTTCGGTGATAACAGCTCATTGTCGAAAACTTACGACACACGAACGTATTCATAAAGAGTATTGACAAAAGTTGTCACAAGAACAAGAGCAGTTTCACTGCGTGTTTGACATCCTAACCCTACTGAACAATAAAGTGGTGTGAATATTTTTAGGCACGTTGTCGAAACAAATGAATAGGATTAGGAACAATGTACCAGCTGGTTGAAACAAAGTCAGTCACGGTCTTGTTGAATTGGGGGTGCGGTTAGTAATAGATACTTTTCATGTTTTCAATTTTTGTTGAGAACTCTTTAACACTGAAGCCGAAATCGGGGGTGTGGTTACTATTAGGTATGCGGTTTATAATAGGATTTTAACGGTACAAGGAACATGTGTTTTGATGTAAATAAACAATCTGTTGTATAAGCCACTTGGAACTCAAGTTTCAAGGACACGCTCGCGACAACCCCTCCGCTTTAATATGACGAGCACAAAGAGAACTTTCAAAAATTTAACGGGGACTGTGTCATTTTCAATGACTTGTTTATTTGTGTTTTCTTACAGTGATTTACAATGGACTAGCTATGTAGATATCTACTTTAGAGATCATCCTATGGTAGTAGCTAATGTTAATGTGGAAAATAGTCAGATGCAACCAGGTAAGAGAAATTACTTGATTACTGCAAATTTTGTATGTATAATTCTATATACTGGGTTACTATGGACAATACATGTAATTGATTGATAACTGCTGACATACGACTAAAAACAGTCACTTGCATGGTGAAGATGAAAACAATTTTGATGATAATCTTCAGCAATATAAATTTTACTATAAATTTTGCGAAAAAGCCAAAAAGATTCAACTGATCACCCCATGGTGAGCTGTTAATTTGCTATACATATTATCAGCTCAAGTCTGCAATGCTTACTTTACAGAGCACCCTTCCATGATGCAGTTTGCTAGCTATATTACAAAAGAACCCCCCAGTGTACACCAGAGTTTGTTTCACTTGATCAAAGGCATTCCAATTACTGCTTACCCATATCTTTTAAACATCAATAAGAAATCTCATGATGTAATTCTGGTGAGTTGTATTTTACTTTTACTGATAACCTAATTTAACATGCTTGAGTGTCATATAGAGTGATCTGGACGGAATGATGTGTAGTGTGTATCAATAGTTTGTAACATTGTTGATTGTGATAACAGTTACACATGTATGTGTTTTGTATAAGGTTCATTGATAGAAATTGCATGTAAGGTTCCTTGATAGATTTGTATGTAACGTTCATTTATAGAAATTGTATGTAAGGTTCATTTATAGAATTTGTATGTAAAGTTCATTTATAGAATTTGTATGTAGGGTTCATTGATAGATTTGTATGTAAGGTTCATTTATAGAATTTGTATGTAAAGTTCATTTATAGAATTTGTATGTAAGGTTCATTTATAGAATTTGCATGTAAGGCTCATTTATAGAATTTGCATGTAAGGCTCATTTATAGAATTTGTATGTAAAGTTCATTTATAGAAATTGTATGTAAGGTTCATTTATAGAAATTGTATGTAAGGTTCATTTATAGAAATTGGATGTAAGACTCATTGAAAGAAATTGGATGTAAGACTCATTGAAAGAAATTGTAGGCAAGACTCATTGATAGAAATTGTATGCAAGACTCATTGAAAGAAATTGTATGTAAGACTCATTGAGAGAAATTGTATGTAAGACTCATTGAAAGAAATTGTATGTAAGACTCATTGAAAGAAATTGTATGCAAGACTCATTGAAAGAAATCGTATGCAAGACTCATTGATAGAAATTGTATGCAAGACTCATTGAAAGAAATTGTATGCAAGACTCATTGAAAAAAAGTGTATGCAAGACTCATTGAAAGAAACTGTACACAAGACTCATTGATAGAAATTGTATGCAAGACTCATTGAAAGAAATTGTATGCAAGACTCATTGAAAGAAATTGTATGCAAGACTCATTGATAGAAATTGTATGCAAGACTCATTGAAAGAAATTGTATGCAAGACTCATTGAAAGAAATTGTATGCAAGACTCATTGATAGAAATTGTATGCAAGACTCATTGAAAGAAATTGTATGCAAGACTCATTGATAGAAACTGTATGCAAGACTCATTGATAGAAATTGTATGCAAGACTCATTGAAAGAAATTGTATGTAAGACTCATTGAAAGAAACTGTATGCAAGACTCATTGATAGAAATTGTATGCAAGACTCATTGATAGAAATTGTATGCAAGACTCATTGATAGAAATTGTATGCAAGACTCATTGAAAGAAATTGTATGTAAGACTCATTGACAGAAATTTTATGTAAGACTCACTGAAAGAAATTGTATGTAAGACTCATTGACAGAAATTTTATGTAAGACTCACTGAAAGAAATTGTATGTAAGACTCATTGACAGAAATTTTATGTAAGACTCATTGAAAGAAATTGTATGCAAGACTCATTGATAGAAGTTGTATGTAATTTTCATTGATGGAAGTTGTATGTACCGGTAGGGTTAATTGATACTTTAGCATAGTACAATTTTGTTCACAACCATCCAGAGGACTCAACAATAATTACATTATTTTCATCTGCAGTTATATGCGACTTTTTTAACTTCCGACACTGTCACCAGTGTACAGCAACTAGAAGAACAATATATACACAGATTACATGCAACAGGTATGTACATGTATCTTTACATACATTTAATTTATACTACTTCATTGTTTATTATATTTCACATTTAATAACAAGTAATCAGTCATAATAAAATCACAAGGCTAAAGAATTTCAATGGGATCATGTAGGGACCAATAGCGCCCTCTGCTTCTTGACTTGTAGGTACCCCTAATGTAATTCTTCAGTCTGGTTTTTGCTCTGTGAGCAGCGAACAGTGTAGATATAAACATTTAAATGTTGACTTGCATACTTCCTTGGTTAGATCAAACCACTTCTAGAAAGAAATAAGCTCACCTGGCAAATTGTTTATATAAACAAATATGGTGTAAGGAGATTTATAGATGTGACATTTTGTTTGGCATATAGTTGGTGACGTCATCCCGCATGGTCAATGATGAGTGGAGCTACAGGCAAAGCATATAATTGTGATGTCTGCTTTGTTGTAAAATCACCGTCTAAACAAGTTGGTTGACAAATAATATAACGCCACCACAACTATTTTTAGGGTTAGGGTTACTTTAATACACTCATACAATAGTCAGACCCCAAATACCACCTACGAGTACATGTTGTGTAGCAGCGGCAGTATCAAAGTATCAATATTATGACTATGGGGTACCCACAATTCACTTCCCCCTTAGTCAGTAGAGGGTGCTGTTCCCCCCTCCCACCTGAAAAATTCTAATGCCTAAATTTATTTACATGTGAATGAACAACCAATCATTGACAAATACAATATGCTGCAATTACTTAAGTTTATCAATAACTTATGCATTACTTGTAAGCTATTCAATACTTGAATTTCCTAGGGCCAAAGCAGTATGCCACTGCTGAAGAGAAATGCATGTTGTCATTCAATGATGAGTGTTCCAATGCTGAAAGGGTTGTTCTATGTATGACAAATATGAAAATAACACTACAGGACTTGGAGTGCTTACCCTTTGGAATTTTGGTTCCATTGCGTGATGCTATATATCGTTGTAGAAGTGATCCCCCACCTGATTGGCCAGAGACAGCATATATGCTGATTGGACGACAAGACCTGTCTGCAGAAGCTCGTCTCTTGGAGAAAAAGGAACATCCACCACCGGTAATTGGTGTATTTGTTGACTCTTTCATAGCATCAATCTCAATGATAGACAAGAAATGTTAATAGATTCTGAATGCTGGATCTTGAAAAAACTGCACAATTATTGCAACTAACATTATATTGTACAAGTGTACTATATTTGATCTATGTTAGAAGCGCATCTCCAGATAAGACACACCTCTGTGATTTTTGTATTTTGGTATTTAATCTTCAGCTTGTACAAGCAACGATTTCAACCCATGTCTGGAACACATAACAATTTATCCTCAAAACACACCCAGATGAATTATGCCTCACCTGTACATGGCAGCAGATAATCACATACACACAACTTATAAAATAACAACAGCTAATTACATGCACATGACACACATAAGCAATCATCGCCATAGTGTAGCAGATAATCCAACATATGGCCAGTGAAAATAATCAATCCCTGGTAGTTGCATGTTCTCACATACACACTACAGTCCTTGGTAAGTAAAATCAATGCTAGTTTCATCAGCTGTGTACTTGCCAAGATCACAACCTCAGAAGTGGGCTTGCAATAATCAATAACTGTAAATAAATGTGGGGATATCCACTAGACAATATTATCTGTACAATATGTTATTTATGATAATTCATTATTAAGTAAGAAACTTAACTCAATTATCACTGCTCTTTGACTGTACACATACTTCATGTGTAGGTTTTCAGTTCACACCACATCTGTTGGCAATTCAATAGATTCAAATCTAGACTGAAATTACAGTTTTTAAAATCATTTAGCATCTTAGGATAGATAGATGCTATTCAAACTATTAGTTTAAAGCATTATCCTCAGATACTACTTAAGTTATTTATTACATAATGATACGAAATGGGCTTTATTTACCATTAAATAAACTTGTTGAGATCTAGAAATTAAAATGGCCACACATGAAGCAGTGCCCTCAATAGTACAGCTGAAGTTACAATGGTAATATTAATTAGTTGTAACTTATTAGATACATACTTTTATATAATAGACAAAATAAACAAGTAGTGAGAACATTTCATAGACATGGATCCATTATTCATAAATCTGTCTAAAAATTCATTATCATTGTATTTGTATTTGTAATGGTGTATTTATTGAATAACTTGCACCACTCATGAATGAAATTTATAACACTGTCACAATTCTTAGATTGAAGAAGAACCTCTAGATGAAGATGAAGATGGTATGGAATGTTTAGACCAGGAATTACTCAAACTGCGATTTCCTGATGATCTGAGAGTTCAGGAAGTTAGAAGACTTCTTCAATCATCCAAGCCAGTCAGAATAGCTGTAGTACAAAGGCCAGAAGTCAGGTAAACCAGTTATAAGTTTATTGAAATTGAGATAAATGTTTAACGAATACAAAACATGCTACACATTAGAAATATGTTGCTTTTATATTGAATTAAGGTAGCAAAAAGGGAAATTTTCACTTTTTTCTTGATTTTTCAAAAGTTGATAAAACGTTCACTTTAGACCTTGATACATCATCCCAGGTTTACAAAAGATCCAAATTGCGGAATAACGTCGCTCAAATCAGTGTTTTAAAACGCTAACAGAAAAGACTACAACTGCCGTTTGCATATTGTTTATCTTTGAAAGGGTTTAAATGATAACATCTTATCTGTATACTCTGTTGTTGACGATTCTGATATAACGGGTGATAAGCTTCCAGTTGCAAACAATGCATGTTTATCTAACGTTCATTGTCAGCATTATTGTCAGTCGAGACTTCGTCGGAGAAACATGGTCATACAGTACTCATTTCGCCCAATCTTCCGCTTTTACATCGACCGCTTAACGCTTAATTTCCGACCATGCTGTCTTGTCCGACCGGAAACCGACCGCATTTTAATCGCGTTTTTTTTTTTTTTTGGCTCGCTCGCTCATTAAAAACACCAACCGCTTGCCCAAACACTGATCACTGGCGCAGGAGTAGTCGAAATGGTGGTTTTGATAGTAAAGTGTGAACGTACAACTAACTAGTATTAACTATTATTAAATTCTGAACAGTACTTCAAATCTAATAGTTCTATGACACTTGTATCGTGAAAGCAACTGGACTGGGACCTCTCAGGCTTGTTACGTGTTTTGGGTGCTTGTTCTAAATGTAATACCGGTATGTTATTTTATTTTAATGAGACAGTTACGTGAAAAAAAAACATAGGTAACTCATTTTGACAGAGCAGAGAAACGAGGAAATCTTAATGATTAATTCCAAAAATAACGATACCGAATCCACGTCGGTCCATGTCTGGTAAAATTTGACATTCAATTTTTAAAATTAGGTCATGATCATTGAATGACTTCGGTCTAAACCGTATACGTATACGTAAAATTGTTCCCACAAAAAATATTTTCGACTAAAAACGGCCACATGCCCTGAAAAAATCGAACAGAGCTTGACATGTATGAATAATTTATTGGGCTTAAAAATTTAGTTACAGCCATAAATATTTGGTGGCCAGTCGAAGAACAATTTCGAAACTCAAGATTCACACCGCTGCGAAAGTAGAACATTCCGGAGGCGGTGAAACGGAAGAGCCAAACTTAACGCATAAAAATAGAACGCGTATTTTGACCTCTGTGTGGCCAACCAATGGCTGGACACGGATACTTTGCGGTCGTTACCAAAGAACTCCGCGTCCATTGCCTGGCGATGCTCTTCATCCCCCCCCCCCCCCCCCCCCCCGGAATGTTCTACTTTCGCAGCCTAATCGCAGGTTTTTCGAAAAACGTCGAAAAAACACAAGAATTAGTAGAAATGTTCCTATTTTGGGCGGATTATTGATAGAGAATAATGTCTTTATTACAAAAATGCTGAAAAACTGAGTTTTTGCCTTAGTTATTTTTTTATCGGCGAAAAACTGCGAACTCGGCAAATTTGGTTGCACAACTTCCCTCTGTTCACAGTGGAGGGACTGTGCTCTATCATATACACCCAGCGACAACGATGCCAGCTAACTGTGGGAGAAACCAACGGGGACCGACATTCCAAACAAATTATTGGGACACGGTTGACAGACATTCCAAACAACCGAAATTATCAACGAAATACTAGGTTTATTTTAGGCTTAGAAATATATTCTTTCAGTCAGCCCATGCATGAAACTGCCATTTAGCTTCATGGTCCTTCAGCTTGTCTTCGCCTCGGAGGAAAACAACAATAATTATACAAAACACATTGCGAAGACTCAATAATCAGGAAAGAAAACATTTTGTATTTCACGTCAGAATATTGTTTAAAATAAAATATTCAGTCCAAGCCAAATCGAGGCCAAAGGGTCAGGTTGCGTGTATATAACTTTTGTCAGCTGTTCAACATCTATAAAAACCATAAAGACAATGTGAACCTCGGAAATGTTTCTGTTAGTCCGAATTTTAAATGCGTGCGAGCGAGCGAGCGGTGATATTTCGGGGTTTGTGTGGTCGAAAATAAAGCGGAAATTGTCCGGTCAAATTCAACAAGCGGTCAAAAAAGCGAGAAAAAAGGTGATTGGAAAGCGGGAGCGGGCGGGAGGTAGTGCGAAATGAGTACTGTAAATTTGCGCAACTTTCCTTTAAATCGTTTTATTTTCCAAGTCAATATTCTATTTTACTAATACCATATTTTCTAACGCAATGGCGAAAAAAAAAGAAAACAAAGCGTTGACAGATGCAGCAAAGAAAAATCTGCCACTCAGTGTCGCACTGACACAGCAATTTTTTTTTCAAACATTGGCCATTTTTTTTCACCATGAAAACCGTTTTATTAGATCACTTATCAGAGACACTTGAAGGATTAGCTTGTTTGTAAACTGTCAGCGTGTACAGTGGGACAGTAATGTTTGTCAGAGGATTATCCCTCGTTATTCATTTTTCACGCTCGAGCTTGAAATTATTCATTATCTGACACTCTTTATGAGCTCTATGATATCAGTGGTTACTATGTTTGGCCATTTTTAGTGTATATTTATAATAATGCTGCAAATCTACAGTGTTTTATTAACCAAAACTGTTTGTCGCGTTTTTCTCGAATCGAAGTTTCGATTGAGTACGACTCATTGGGACCGCCGCCAAATCAAGTGCGTTCGGACTAGGACATTCAAACTCACAGTTATCGTTCAAAAGATAATGATAGTGCGAAATATGTCTGGGTTTTTAAAGAAAATGCTTTGTCACAGAATAATAGTCTGTTAAAGGTGGCAAGTATGAAATAATTTGAGGACAAAAAAACAAACCTGCATAGAAATCGGAATAATAGGTCTTTTGATTATCGGAGACGCATTTCAATGGACTTGATTACGGACAATGCATGGCGTAAATTTCAGCAGGAAATTCCGCAGTGTGCTCTCGCAATCGAGGACTTAGTCATTTTTACAAGATTCGCCATTTTTGATGTCACGTGATAATTATGTAAACAATGACTGTCCAGTTTGTGCGAACTTGTACCTCTATATTTAGTCTTTTGAAATATATAAGCTAAATTACTCTTCTGAACAAGACAACAGACAGAGAATGTTTTATTCGAAAACGTCACAAAACCCTTCTCGCTACCTTAATCCTTAATGTGTCATGTACAGAAGAAGTCAGACATTTATCATATGGAAATGAAAAAAATCACCAAAAATATATATTCAAACAGGAGAAATCAAATTTGTTACCATCCTCTTGAAAATCTTTATTTTGTCTATGTATTGATTAGTATATCAATTATGATTCTGCCTACAAGTTATGCAGACTTGTGAAAGGTTTTCTTAGCACATTTTCATTTGTTTGAATATCTCATGAAAGTGACAGGATCCCCCCCCCCCGTAACATGCTTTTGTGCTTTTGCATTTGATTTAAACAAAAAGAAGTGTTTGAATGTTTAAACGAGTGCAAGATATGTTTTGAAACAAGTACAAATATATCTTATCACAGAACTGTAAATTCAATTGTTTTGGCAGTTAGTAAAGCTAAAAAAAGATTTGAAAACTAATTTTATTTCTGAATAGAAATTGTGACACTTCAGTGACTATAGACCATTCACTTACGGAGATATTGATTTTCAAGGAGCTGCCATACTAGAGAAGAATTAAACATGCATGATATACAGATTAAACTCTTTGATTGTCTACTGTCCCTTCAAACTAGTTTCAAATGTTTTCCTTCACAACAATGTCCAAGAATACCACCTTTTGTGTGGAAATCTAGCATGTACATGTAGATGGCTCTGCTGATTCTTGACTGTTACATTTTGTATGTATTTGCTGCTAGGCGGGCTTTAATTAACTGATCCAGAGTAATACCACAGAGATGGGAAACTGCGTCATACTTTAGTTTAAACCTGGCCATTCAGGCTGTGTTTTGTCATGGAATGGCTAAATTTTGTGTACTTTTTCTCAGTGATCATGACTACATAGAGGAACAAGAGATGAAGTTGTTGGCTGTCAGTCAAAGAACCATGGCATTACCTGTTGGAAGGTGTGTATATAACATTTTTACCGCCACACATAGCACAAAATATATCATATCTTTCAGCTGACAGCCCCAGTGCATTGGTCAAAATTGTCAAGCCTGGTGGAAATAATATCTCTTTTCAAAACAAAGATGAATGGCTTGTACAATGTATCCAGACTCCCAGTACACCTGTGACATGCAATTCCATGAAACTTGGACACATTCACATTTCTACCATTTTCTACTCTACATCTGTAGCTGTCCTGTGCTGTGCTGATAGAGGTCAGCAGACAGGTCTTGACATTTATAGCCCCAATGGTCAGTACTCTGATAAGCCTATGCTATGCCAATTTCATGCAGGACAGTTTTGGTGATCAGTACCACCAAAATAATTACCGGTACCACATGGTTTACCCCAAGATTTGAATGAAATCATCTCCTGTGTTGAGACTGTACATCAGTCTAGGCTGTATGTACTATGCAGACCATGCACTGGCCAGTTCACCATTCTGTCTGATAATCAATAAATCAATTGGATCTGCATAGTAGTGGGTATCACAGTTACATGAGCTACAACCCAATATTGCCAATCTTTCAGTGTCCATTACATGAGAATCAATAACAAATTCATATTGGTTTAAACTCGGTATAAATATTTTATCTCCAAGGGGAATTCAGGACAGATGTTTGTGCTCACTTTGGGTTGCACTGATTTTTAACTAACTGTATACATGTGTTAGTTGAATTTACATTTTGTTTTCAGAGGAATGTTTACTCTTTGTACCTGCCATCCTATTGTGACTGAGACTTTACCCATTCCAAAATTGAATCTAACCGGAAGAGCACCACCAAGGTAAACAACAGTGTATGTCTGTCTGTATGTTTTAAAATCATCGGAAGGTTACATTAAATATAAACTTAATTTTACTGTGTTAGGTTCAAAAAGTTCAGAATCATTGTGATGTATTGGCTTTAAATAAAATCCTGTTTCATTATCTCATAACAGTTTAATTGTGTATTGATTGGATTGGAAAGGATAGTTTGGGAAGAATTTAAACTTGTTTATTTCAGGAATAACAGTGTGGATTTTAAACATATTGATGTACCTGCTAATATGAACAGTTGGCCATTATTTCACAATGGTGTAGCTGCTGGTTTGAGAATTGCCCCAGGAGACTCTCAGGTCAGTACATGAATAGTTGGCCATTATTTCACAATGGTGTAGCTGCTGGTTTGAGAATTGCCCCAGGAGACTCTCAGGTTAGTACATGAATAGTTGGCCATTATTTCACAATGGTGTAGCTGCTGGTTTGAGAATTGCCCCAGGAGACTCTCAGGTTAGTACATGAATAGTTGGCCATTATTTCACAATGGTGTAGCTGCTGGTTTGAGAATTGCCCCAGGAGACTCTCAGGTTAGTACATGAATAGTTGGCCATTATTTCACAATGGTGTAGCTGCTGGTTTGAGAATTGCCCCAGGAGACTCTCAGGTTAGTACATGAATAGTTGGCCATTATTTCACAATGGTGTAGCTGCTGGTTTGAGAATTGCCCCAGGAGACTCTCAGGTTAGTATATGAATAGTTGGCCATTATTTCACAATGGTGTAGCTGCTGGTTTGAGAATTGCCCCAGGAGACTCACAGGTCAGTACATGAATAGTTGGCCATTATTTCACAATGGTGTAGCTGCTGGTTTGAGAATTGCCCCAGGAGACTCACAGGTCAGTACATGAATAGTTGGCCATTATTTCACAATGGTGTAGCTGCTGGTTTGAGAATTGCCCCAGGAGACTCACAGGTCAGTACATGAATAGTTGGCCATTATTTCACAATGGTGTAGCTGCTGGTTTGAGAATTGCCCCAGGAGACTCACAGGTCAGTACATGAATAGTTGGCCATTATTTCACAATGGTGTAGCTGCTGGTTTGAGAATTGCCCCAGGAGACTCACAGGTCAGTACATGAATAGTTGGCCATTATTTCACAATGGTGTAGCTGCTGGTTTGAGAATTGCCCCAGGAGACTCTCAGGTCAGTACATGAATAGTTGGCCATTATTTCACAATGGTGTAGCTGCTGGTTTGAGAATTGCCCCAGGAGACTCACAGGTCAGTACATGAATAGTTGGCCATTATTTCACAATGGTGTAGCTGCTGGTTTGAGAATTGCCCCAGGAGACTCTCAGGTCAGTACATGAATAGTTGGCCATTATTTCACAATGGTGTAGCTGCTGGTTTGAGAATTGCCCCAGGAGACTCTCAGGTCAGTACATGAATAGTTGGCCATTATTTCACAATGGTGTAGCTGCTGGTTTGAGAATTGCCCCAGGAGACTCACAGGTCAGTACATGAATAGTTGGCCATTATTTCACAATGGTGTAGCTGCTGGTTTGAGAATTGCCCCAGGAGACTCACAGGTTAGTACATGAATAGTTGGCCATTATTTCACAATGGTGTAGCTGCTGGTTTGAGAATTGCCCCAGGAGACTCTCAGGTCAGTATATGAACAGTTGGCAATTATTTCACAATGGTGTAGCTGCTGGTTTGAGAATTGCCCCAGGAGACTCACAGGTCAGTACATGAATAGTTGGCCATTATTTCACAATGGTGTAGCTGCTGGTTTGAGAATTGCCCCAGGAGACTCTCAGGTTAGTACATGAATTGTGGGCCATTATTTCACAATGGTGTAGCTGCTGGTTTGAGAATTGCCCCAGGAGACTCTCAGGTCAGTATATGAACAGTTGGCAATTATTTCACAATGGTGTAGCTGCTGGTTTGAGAATTGCCCCAGGAGACTCACAGGTTAGTACATGAATAGTTGGCCATTATTTCACAATGGTGTAGCTGCTGGTTTGAGAATTGCCCCAGGAGACTCTCAGGTCAGTATATGAACAGTTGGCAATTATTTCACAATGGTGTAGCTGCTGGTTTGAGAATTGCCCCAGGAGACTCACAGGTCAGTACGTGAATAGTTGGCCATTATTTCACAATGGTGTGGCTGCTGGTTTGAGAATTGCCCCAGGAGACTCACAGGTCAGTACATGAATAGTTGGCCATTATTTCACAATGGTGTAGCTGCTGGTTTGAGAATTGCCCCAGGAGACTCACAGGTCAGTACATGAATAGTTGGCCATTATTTCACAATGGTGTAGCTGCTGGTTTGAGAATTGCCCCAGGAGACTCACAGGTCAGTACATGAATAGTTGGCCATTATTTCACAATGGTGTGGCTGCTGGTTTGAGAATTGCCCCAGGAGACTCTCAGGTCAGTACATGAATAGTTGGCCATTATTTCACAATGGTGTAGCTGCTGGTTTGAGAATTGCCCCAGGAGACTCACAGGTCAGTACATGAATAGTTGGCCATTATTTCACAATGGTGTAGCTGCTGGTTTGAGAATTGCCCCAGGAGACTCACAGGTCAGTACATGAATAGTTGGCCATTATTTCACAATGGTGTGTCTGCTGGTTTGAGAATTGCCCCAGGAGACTCGCAGGTCAGTACATGAATAGTTGGCCATTATTTCACAATGGTGTAGCTGCTGGTTTGAGAATTGCCCCAGGAGACTCACAGGTCAGTACATGAATAGTTGGCCATTATTTCACAATGGTGTAGCTGCTGGTTTGAGAATTGCCCCAGGAGACTCACAGGTCAGTACATGAATAGTTGGCCATTATTTCACAATGGTGTGGCTGCTGGTTTGAGAATTGCCCCAGGAGACTCTCAGGTCAGTACATGAATAGTTGGCCATTATTTCACAATGGTGTAGCTGCTGGTTTGAGAATTGCCCCAGGAGACTCTCAGGTCAGTACATGAATAGTTGGCCATTATTTCACAATGGCGTAGCTGCTGGTTTGAGAATTGCCCCAGGAGACTCTCAGGTCAGTACATGAATAGTTGGCCATTATTTCACAATGGCGTAGCTGTTGGTTTGAGAATTGCCCCAGGAGACTCTCAGGTCAGTACATGAATAGTTGGCCATTATTTCACAATGGTGTGGCTGCTGGTTTGAGAATTGCCCCAGGAGACTCTCAGGTTAGTACATGAATAGTTGGCCATTATTTCACAATGGTGTGGCTGCTGGTTTGAGAATTGCCCCAGGAGACTCTCAGGTCAGTACATGAATAGTTGGCCATTATTTCACAATGGTGTGGCTGCTGGTTTGAGAATTGCCCCAGGAGACTCTCAGGTCAGTACATGAATAGTTGGCCATTATTTCACAATGGTGTAGCTGCTGGTTTGAGAATTGCCCCAGGAGACTCTCAGGTTAGTACATGAATAGTTGGCCATTATTTCACAATGGCGTAGCTGCTGGTTTGAGAATTGCCCCAGGAGACTCACAGGTCAGTACATGAACAGTTGGCCATTATTTCACAATGGTGTAGCTGCTGGTTTGAGAATTGCCCCAGGAGACTCTCAGGTCAGTACATGAATAGTTGGCCATTATTTCACAATGGCGCAGCTGTTGGTTTGAGAATTGCCCCAGGAGACTCTCAGGTCAGTACATGAATAGTTGGCCATTATTTCACAATGGTGTAGCTGCTGGTTTGAGAATTGCCCCAGGAGACTCTCAGGTCAGTACATGAATAGTTGGCCATTATTTCACAATGGTGTAGCTGCTGGTTTGAGAATTGCCCCAGGAGACTCACAGGTCAGTACATGAATAGTTGGCCATTATTTCACAATGGTGTAGCTGCTGGTTTGAGAATTGCCCCAGGAGACTCACAGGTCAGTACATGAATAGTTGGCCATTATTTCACAATGGCGTAGCTGTTGGTTTGAGAATTGCCCCAGGAGACTCACAGGTCAGTACATGAATAGTTGGCCATTATTTCACAATGGTGTGGCTGCTGGTTTGAGAATTGCCCCAGGAGACTCACAGGTCAGTACATGAATAGTTGGCCATTATTTCACAATGGTGTAGCTGCTGGTTTGGGAATTGCCCCAGGAGACTCACAGGTCAGTACATGAATAGTTGGCCATTATTTCACAATGGTGTGGCTGCTGGTTTGAGAATTGCCCCAGGAGACTCTCAGGTCAGTACATGAATAGTTGGCCATTATTTCACAATGGTGTAGCTGCTGGTTTGAGAATTGCCCCAGGAGACTCTCAGGTCAGTACATGAATAGTTGGCCATTATTTCACAATGGTGTGGCTGCTGGTTTGAGAATTGCCCCAGGAGACTCTCAGGTTAGTACATGAATAGTTGGCCATTATTTCACAATGGTGTGGCTGCTGGTTTGAGAATTGCCCCAGGAGACTCACAGGTCAGTACATGAACAGTTGGCCATTATTTCACAATGGTGTAGCTGCTGGTTTGAGAATTGCCCCAGGAGACTCACAGGTCAGTACATGAATAGTTGGCCTATATTTCACAATGGTGTAGCTGCTGGTTTGAGAATTGCCCCAGGAGACTCTCAGGTCAGTACATGAACAGTTGGCCATTATTTCACAATGGTGTAGCTGCTGGTTTGAGAATTGCCCCAGGAGACTCTCAGGTCAGTACATGAATAGTTGGCCATTATTTCACAATGGTGTGGCTGCTGGTTTGAGAATTGCCCCAGGAGACTCACAGGTCAGTACATGAACAGTTGGCCATTATTTCACAATGGTGTAGCTGCTGGTTTGAGAATTGCCCCAGGAGACTCACAGGTCAGTACATGAATAGTTGGCCATTATTTCACAATGGTGTAGCTGCTGGTTTGAGAATTGCCCCAGGAGACTCACAGGTCAGTACATGAATTGTGGGCTATTAATTTCTTGTTTGGACAAAGTCATAAAACTTTTAATTTGACATGTGTGTGTCCATCCATGCTTGTGTGTCTGTCTGGTTGTGGGTGTGTACATATCACGAACATGTCTTGACCGATCGCATTCAAACTTTACACATACATCGTACATGTTGAGATATGTATGGACATGCGTTGTTTTGTGATCAAAGATCGATGGCCAAACAGTTAAATTCATCAAAATTTAGAGGTTTATGTCATTAAGCAGTTTGTTCACCACTTACCATTATCAGAACTATAATTGTATACTTTTAGATATCTGTCTAATAGGCAGAAGATGGGTTATTTGCTAAGAATCAGTTTATACCTGGACTTTTTTTATTAATGGTCTACCCCAATTAATTTGTAGCATCACAAATCATGCTGGCTCAGGTCCACAACTTGAAAATTCAGTTTCATTTGTTCATGAGTTCATGTTCATGTTCATGTTCATGTTCCATGAGTTCTTCCTGAGTTTTACTTTTTTTTTCCTATTTCATCTTTAGATTGATTCCACATGGATAGTATATAATAAACCCAAAACTGGTCTTGGAAGTGAGTTGACCAATGAACATGCTGGGTTTTTGATGGCACTGGGTCTTAACGGTCATCTAGCCAAACTGAATACATTAAATTTACATGAATACCTTATCAAAGTAAGTATAATATACAAGTTGATAGTATCAGCGTATGCATTGCTAAAGTATTGCCAAATTGTAAGTAAATTTTTATGAGCATTTATTAACCATTTACCAATGAGTATTTACACTGATCCAAATGGTCTATGAATATATTTTGTTTATTGATCCATGTATCATATTTATCTCATCATTGTGTCTTGTGTTCTCTTTATTTTTCTGTTTTATATAGGCTCATGAATTTACAAGTGTGGGATTGTTATTGGGATGTGCAGCTGTCAAGTATGTGATACACAATTTATTGCCACTATACTCTTTATAACACAAATATCAATTTACCTTCTCACTCAGAATACAGTTGCTAATCCATCAATGTTTTTCACCAAATGATATAAAAAAATTACCACTTTTTTTTCATTGTATATTTCACTTGAGGCATGCTTATTTTAAACACATGTACTGTTTCAATATTTACTTGTGGCCGTCAACAGCAAAAAAGCTGGCAACCAACCTAATTGAATTAATAATTCCATTGAAGAATGTGTAGCTTGCTAGAGTTTTGCGATTTGAGCTGCCCTTAAACTATTCAATGGACAAAATGCTGTTTGAATAGCATGCGTGGAATTCTATGGAAAGGTGAAATACTGTTTGCTCAAAGTAACAAAGTAAAATAATTTGTGTAAAATACAGTGTGTTTTTGTGATTTAGACGTGGTACCATGGATGTGGCTGCAACAAAGATGCTGAGTATCCATGCTGAAGCTCTGCTTCCAGTATCCTCATCTGATTTAGATGTTCCTCATATAGTTCAAGTGGCTGCTATTATTGGTACTGGATTAGTATATCAAGCTACTGCACATAGGCATATAGCTGAAGTCTTGTTATCAGAAATAGGTAAGTAATCACATTTAGTATTTTATAATTATAACAGTACATTCTGGATTGTAGGTTGTAGGTGAGAATAAAATTTAATTTCATCCTCTTTAGAGGCTTTTATTCTGTTTGCTCATGGATCTTCCTATTTATGTTTGTAGGTAGACCACCAGGTCCTGAGATGGAAAACTGTACAGACAGGGAATCTTACTCTTTAGCTTCTGGTTTGGCACTTGGATTAGTAACCCTTGGTGTAAGTAGATGTGTATCATACCTTACTATCAGCACTGAGATTGGTTACACTATAGCTAAACAGTTTTTAATGTTTTATAAAAATAGTACATGTATTTTAGTAAATCTTGTATACAACGTATATTTACAAAATATTGAGATTTTACATGAATAATAGTCAGTAAATCTCATACTTCTAATGCACATTATTATACAGCATGGTAGCAGTGCTGTTGGTTTATCAGATCTCAACATTCCAGATCAACTTTATCATTACATGGTAGGAGGACAAAGAAGAGCTCTGGTAAGATAATTCACCATGTGAAGTGAAGCTGTCTAAAATAACTGGAGGAAAATTGCACGAACACACTAACATTTTATGGCATTGTAGCAAAGTGGTCACTGGATTTTTGTTGTGCAAGAACAGATTTGGTACATACATTGAATATTGTCCAACAGTGATGCACACTTTTATTTTGTTTTTCAATCACATTCACCTATTTTTCAGGCATGTCATGGTTGATTCAAAGTTGGTATGAACATTACATGTATATGTGATGAACTACTGCTGTACAAATAATGACTTGTTAAATATTATATTGAAATGTGTACCGATCTGGACATGCAGCTTTCTGTTGACTGACATTAATTATTAGTAGATGAGGTTTGCCATAGAGGGCAGTTTTATTTCTAACAACACAGTATATAAATGTAGTTTCTATATTGTTGAATACACAGACTGCTGCTCAGAGAGAAAAGTTTAAATCACCAAGTTATCAAATCAAAGAAGGTGATCAAGTAAATACTGACTTAACATCACCTGGCGCAACGTTAGCATTGGGACTCATGTTTCTAAAGACTGGAAATAGGTAGGTTTTATAGCTCTATTTTCAGCTGCTTCGTTTGTCAAATGCTAATTTTTGTATTTATTCTATTCAATTTTGTTGTAATGTATTTGTAATGTAATGTGATGTATTTGTAATGTGATGTAATGTATTTGTAATGTGATGTAATGTATTTGTAATGTGATGTAATGTATTTGTAATGTGATGTAATGTTTTTGTAATGTGATGTAATGTATTTGTAATGTGATTTATTTTAGTGCTGTTGCTCAGTGGTTAGCTGCACCAGACACACAATTCCTGTTGGATTTTGTCAGACCTGATTTTCTCATATTGAGGGTAAGTTTTTCATTAATTCAAGCCCCTTTTTATAATCATATTATGGTTTCTTTTTAAGAACATAATACAATGTATTTGTATTAAAACTCCTATGTGGTGTGTCATATACACAAGTAAACGCTAATATGGTGCAGTCTATGTTCACACTCATGTATGTGTGTACTATTGTTCTTCTCCTTAGCCAAAGCTAATTTTATTTATGAGAACCTGCTTGTACGTGTGCTATATGTATCTGCATTCTGATTCTATCTAGATTCTAAGTCGAGGTTTAATCTTATGGGAAGATATCCGACCAACAAAACAATGGGTGGAAAGCAATGTGCCCAAGGTAAGGTTCATTGAATGCCAAAATACAATACATCAAATCTGGCTTACGAATGTTGTTTGTGATGTCCTCCACTAAAATAATTTGATATCATGTAAAAATTGCAATAGTTGGAAATATTATTTTCTCAATATATTATACCTTTATAGATTGTACAGAAATATTCATTTAAGAAAAATACTGTTGATGACGAAAGTAATGTAGATGATGATATAGACTTGCAAACAATGAGGTAAGGCATTCAGAATATTTCTGAATACAATGTTCTCATTTTACAAAAAAATTAATACTAATATTAATAATATGAGTACGGTACACTGTTGTATGTTATCAGTCCCTGAACCGAGAATTTATGTTTGGGTTACGTCTATCCATCCAACATTTCTTATATATGCCAGGGCCGATTTTGTTGAAGTTGGTACAAAAAAGTCATTATTGGGTACACATGCACATTAATTTGTTCGATGAGCTTCGACCAGCATGTAGCCATTTTTGTTCCAAAACACAACATTTGGACTGGTTGATTTTATTCAAAATGGGTATAAAAATATTGGTAATAGGTTATTGATGCTCATTTGTTTGTTTGGTGATTTTGTTTTCATATGTGATTAATTATTTCTCAGGCATGCTTAGATAAATTTTTTCGGTTAATGTCTTTATCTGATGCACAAAATTGGTTTTATTTAGGAAATGCTTCAAAGATGCACATCTGAGAATTTCTAAAGTCTCTAAAACTGAACAGGGACTGTTTCATTAAATGGGTATAAAAATATTGGTAATAGGTTATTGATGCTCATTTGTTTGTTTGGTGATTTTGTTTTCATATGTGATTAATTATTTCTCAGGCATGCTTAGATAAATTTTTTCGGTTAATGTCTTTATCTGATGCACAAAATTGGTTTTATTTAGGAAATGCTTCAAAGATGCACATCTGAGAATTTCTAAAGTCTCTAAAACTGAACAGGGACTGTTTCATTAAACAATGACTTGTGTTAAACTAATAAATAATAATGGATACTAGTAAGTTACATCACTGAAATTTGTATATACAAATTATTAAAAATTTGTCTGATAAATAACCAAATTTTGTTTCTTACAGCCAAGCATACTGCAATATTTTAGCTGGTGCCTGTATGTGTGTTGGTCTAAGATTTGCAGGATCAGCAAACCATGATGCCTTCAAGTGTCTAGTAAGTTTATAATATTGTTCACCAGGGAGATATGAATTGTTATGGAGTATATTTTTAATAGCAGTGAAAAGTAAAGTTATCTCGGTAAAAATCAAGTCACAGTTAACATAGTAATTAGAAATGTTGGTACAAAATGTATAAATGTGGTCTATTATTGTAACAGTAAAGGGTGTTGTTAGCCTCTCCGGCACATCCCAAAATGTAATTCTATCAAACCGGGTGCATATATAGAACATTATAGAACCTTATTAATGTGTCATTTTGTTTCAATAGAATTTTTTGTTTTGAAAAATGCTGTTCCAGAGCCAGCTCTCCTATTGCAACATTACTACAATGTGTTAAAATAATAAAAGTATCAATATTATATATTAACTGTTAACGGGTGGTTAGATAGGTACCGGTATACATGTTTAACACAGAATAATTGTCTCAAATAATATGCATTTTATTTTACTAGTTACACTTTGCCAAAGAATTCTCAGACCTCACAACAAAGCCTGATGCTGATGTGGTAAGATTAGTTTTCCAATTATCAATGTCAGATAATTCAAGAGGAATATTTGTGTTGCTTGCATTATGTTCTTGGTATATACATCATGTATACTACATATTGTATGAAGTACTCTGAATATGTGTGTCATTATTAACTATCATGCTGACAATTTATTATATCTTCTTTTTATAACTATAGGCTGGTAAGAACACCATAGAGATTTGTCTCAATGCTATTGTGCTGTCTCTATCAATGGTGATGGCTGGAACTGGTAACCTACAAGTGTTAAGGCTCACCAGATATCTACATACTAGACTTGGTACTGAAGTGAATTATGGAAGTCACTTAGCTACACACATGGCTTTAGGGTTTCTATTTCTTGGCGGTGGTCGTTATACATTGAGTACATGTAATACAGCTATTGCAGCACTGGTCTGTTCTGTGTTTCCCAGGTTTCCAATCAATAGTAATGACAACAGGTAAGAATAACATTTTGTGAATCTTTGGATTAATAGACAACACCTGGGCATCTGCAGTTTTCAACACTTGTATAGGCAAGGCCTGCCAATTCAACTCCAGTAGAAAAAAGTGCCACTTATTGAATAAATTGTACGTTTTTATCGAAACTAAACAAGGTGTGTCATTGGGGGGGGGGGGGGGTATCAGTAACACATCATACATCTATTTTGGATATCAGTCGGTGGGCACATACTGCGATAGCAAAAGACCGGTGAGAATTTAAGGCCAACAACCCTGAAAAGATTGAGATCTACTTTGAAGTTTAATAATTACATGTGAACAGAATTTGTTTTAAATTTGTATCTTGTGTTTTTTAGGTATCATTTACAAGCATTACGACATCTGTATGTACTAGCAGCTGAACCCAGACTAGTATTACCCAGAGATGTAGATTCAAATAAACCATGCTATGCAAGATTACAAGTTGTATTCAAGGTAATATTTATTAATAATTGGTTTTTTTTGTGTGTGTCTTTGTCAGAACTTTATTACAGATATCAGTCTGATTGCCATTCCTCCATTTGTTCATTCAGTCTGTCAACACTGTGTAGGTAGCATATATATATATACGGTATAACTTGATACTTGCCACTGATCACAATGTAACTTATTATTCTAAGCAGGTCGCTGATCAAAATGTGACTCTGGTAATCTCATTTGGGTATTAAATTTAACTAATGTATTTTTATATGTAAATATCAACATTATGTTGTGTTCTCACATTTTACTGACTTGTTTGTTTTAGGAGACTAAATGGTATAAAGAGTTTAAGACAGAGATGATGGCTCCCTGTATTATACCAGAATTGGATTCCTTAAAACAAGTATGTATAATTATTCTTATTTTATTGCCAAATAATATTTATATTTTCTTAGTTCAATAGTAATTTTACTGATGACATTATTTATTCATGTAATTACCAGGTAGTTCTTGTTTGGATGCAGTTGGGAAGGAACAACTAGTCAATTGACCTCTGTTTGTGCGTGTGACGGTGTCTGTCTATCCATATCTCACACATGCTAGGACCAATAAAGTTCAAACTTCACATATACATCAGACATTATATTGGACATATTCATATGTATTTGTTTCATGATCTGATTCAAGATGGCCAAGTGGCATTTAAAAGTCAAAAATGCTTAAAAATCACACATTTCAAATCAGTCTTGCACAACAGGAATCATATTTGACAAACACACATGCATTTTTGTCACCATCAAATCCAAAATAGATGACTAGGGACTGTCTTGTTCCACAGAGCCATATCTCGTACACGTTGGTTGATATTACTCCAAACTTAGTGTAGGGATTAACTATTATGGGTAGGTGATGCATGCCACTTTGATTTGTAAATTCAACTCAAGATGGCCAACTGGCAGCCATATGGCTTTGACAAATTCTATTTAAGACATATATGTCTCATATTGTCTTTGAGCAATTCACTTCAAATTTATACCTAGATTGTCTGTCATGGCACACTTACAATAACGTTGTCATCTGATCAAAGACAGCCGACTGCTGGCTGTGGAAGGGTGCATGTCAGTTTGATTCTACTCAAGATGGCCGACTCGTTCCATCTATTGATCACTCAAGTACTGCAACATCATATGGTTTTTTAAGATATGTTCACTATGCACAGGGCTAGGAGCTAAATTATTCTTAAATGTGTATAGTTTTGAGATTGGACATAAAAAAAGTATTTGGTCATTTTATAAGACGTAATGATTATGATTAGGAACCTTTATACTAATAATTTTTACTATGCTGTTGACATTTGTTTTATTGTTATAAACATGTTATCATTCTTCCGTATTGCGTTCTTTTTGCAGATATGTGTCCTTGGGCCACGATACTGGAAAGTCAAGTTAGATGTTGACAAATATCAAGACACTGTGAAAGCAATACTTAATAACAATGGTACATTGTATGTTAAACAGAGAGCTGGTCATCTTTCATATGTGGAAGATCCAAAGGTGACACTATTTCTAACACTTGTATCACATTGTCATATACCCCGGTAAATCCACTTAATTTTTACAATGTTCGTTCTCATCTTCGACAATTTTTCGGCTGATATTCATTATGAAAGATACACATACAATTTGGTACACAATTGCTTTATATTCAAACTTACAATTTGATATTTGTCTTCACCAGGGATTCCGTAGTCTGTTAGCACAGACTTTTACTCATGATCAAGTTGGTCATCAAACAGTCAAACCTGATATAATTCGCTCATTTACTTCAAACCCTACAATTTTGGCTTTTGCTGAATATTGCTGCAGTCAAAAGCTTTCATCCAAAGAAGTGAGTTGTAATTCTATATAATACAAGTTTTAATTGAAAGAGAGCTCTGCATCCATGAACATAGTTTTGAGAATTAGTCTGAGGCAAAAGTTCTCAACGGATGATAATTTATGAGGGGCAGCCTAGTGCTCTACCTAAACCTAGAATCCTCAGCTCTTATTGGTTGCTATACCTAGTCTAGTAGAGCTTTCTAAGCTTGACCCGTATGAACCACAAGGTCTGCAAACCTATCTTGATTGCTCAAGA
Organism: Saccoglossus kowalevskii; assembly: GCF_978046115.1. Lineage (NCBI taxonomy): Eukaryota > Metazoa > Hemichordata > Enteropneusta > Harrimaniidae > Saccoglossus > Saccoglossus kowalevskii. The sequence goes on along the minus strand of NC_140642.1, from coordinate 27,529,078 downwards.
ACAAATTAATGCAGTGAGCTATAGACTTGACAATCTGATCAAGTTTATAATGTAATCTATAAAGAAATAGCTAACAGTCTTTTTGGCTACAGTTCTTCCAAATATACCATCAAGCAGGAGAATTTCTGGACAATAGAGAGTACAGTGCTTGAAGGCAGGTGGTTATCACTTCACATTCACATTTTGAATAAACAGACCTCCAAATAAATCACCTGTGTGCTCTAGATGACACTTTAATTTTAACTTGGAAAACTGCCACTGCCTTGTTTTCCCTGAAAATTAGGTTCCAAATCTATCATTGAAAATTACTAGTAGTTCATGAAGATCTCTTATTGATTGTTGTGAATATTTACTGGTGTTAATGGTTGCGCTTGTTTCACCTAGTTGTCTCACTCTTATGAGCGAGACTAGCTGAAGTTAGAGACAGCTACTTATGAAATTCAGAATGATAGTTTTAATGTACATAGTGTGTATAATGGTATAGTGCTTATAATTACATCCCCAACTCGGTGTCGTGTACTTTTAGCTTGTACATGGAAGCTTTTGTATACTGTTTTTTTTTTTTCTTGCATTAAATCAAAATCTGTTTTTTTTTTCAAGGAAAGAGAGATAATTTCTTTGTTTTGTTCAGTTTTATATGAATGTATCACAAAAGAAAAACCTGAGATACTAGAAACTTATATTGCAATGGACCAGGTGAGTGGGAATTGTCTATATGTATATATGGATAGGATATTCGAATTTAAACATTTAGGTTTAGAGATTTTCTAGGATCCACATTTGTTTTCTATAACCTTGATATACCAAGTACAGTTGGCCATTTTCTTTCCCACCTATTGTCAACATTGCCTTCTAAGTTGGTTGGTTTTCTATGCACGTCTTGAGAACATTAAACTAATACTGAGGGATACATCAAATATCAATAGAAGATGCAAGTACCTTTAAATTTTAAATTAGCATATGAAAAGTGGTAAAGTTATAAAAAAAAAATAAGAAACCAAATGTATGTACCGACGCAGTCTTGCATATCGATAACCTCAATAGTATATTTATTACAAAGCAAAAGGCCATTAGCCCAAAGAACAAATACAGTTTCACTTAACAATTGTAACAATAGAGAAAACACAAATCATTTAAGTTCTGCTTTTCATGACGAAATAAACATAACTCGCTAACTGATTTAAAATTACATCGTTTCTTGAACTCATGAGCGAGATAAATTTGTTGTAAGTGGGGTTGGTGCAAAACCATACAGGCAAAAATTCTGCTCTAATACGTTGATAACGATGACAAATAGCTATAAAATGATATTCGTCTTCAACATAAAGTTGATTTCGTTCAACACAGTATTCACACAATCTATTATCGAGGGGGACATTTTCATGTCTTCCCTTTTCAATACGCAAATTGTGAGAAGAACAACGTAACCTTGACAATGCAGCTCTGAATTTGAAAACATGGATGCAAGACAAATATTTTTCTTGCTCAAGTGACAACTTAAAATCGAGATAGGAACGGAGTTTGGGGGAAGAAGCAGTGTCGTCATGCCATACTTGTTGCGCACAATCTTTAATTCTTTGTGTGAACTGTGAAAGAAACACACTTTTCGAGCCTACACCTTGGTTCAGCCATACATGACCGAATCCAAAGCGAAATAGCAAAATTTTTACATTAAAAGCCCAATTTACCGACGTTATAACACGTTGGTCGGATAATCTTTTTAACATTAAATAACATTTATGAGGATATCTATTAACGTCCATTTGTAATAATCACAGCCAGTAGCTAATGCATCTTTTAAAGTAAATAACATAGAGAGGAAAACAACCACATTCGCCAACAGCTGATAAATCGCTTGAGTTATTACTCACACCGAGTAGAAATTTACAAAATTGATTCTGAACTTGTTCAATTTGAGAAGCGTTCTCGTAACCCCAGATTTCACTACCATATAATAAGATTGGCACAATGATGGAATCAAATAATTTGAATGAATCAGATGTGGTCATACCACCAACTCTTCGAATCAATACTTTAAGTTGAAACACTGCTTTTTTACCCTGTGCTTTAATTTGGTCGGATTCCAACTTAATCTGGAGGAAAATAATACACCAAGATACTTGTACTGAGGGACGATTTTAATTTCATGATCGCGATAGAACCATTTTTCACCGTGTTTTAGATAACCACCCCTGCGAAAAACAATTATCTGTAATTTGTTTAGGTTCAGAGTTAGACCCCAGTGAGAACAAAATTGGTGTACTTTATTTATTTGTCGTTGAGTATGTATTGGCATATCAGAACCCACGGCTACGTCATCCGCGTACATCAAGATATTAAGGTTGTGAAGATCGTTGTCAATGCAAACACCCTTACATCCAACAGTACTAGTGTATGAAACGAGATCATTGATAAAAATAGTAAATAATATAGGGCTAAGCATACAACCTTGACGTGTCTCGATAGTGCATTTAAAATATTCAGTGAGACCACCAGATGAAATCACACAAGATTGCAACTTACTGTACATTGAGCGGATAACCAACAAGAATTTTCCATGAATCCCATAATTGATTAGTTTCGACCACATAAAATCATGTTGAATCTAGTCAAACGCCTTAGCGAAATCAATAAAAATACAATAAAAGCGCCTTTTTTTCTTCGTTAAATATTTTGCTGCCATGGCTTGGAGTGTGAAAATATTATCACTTGTACTGTAGCCTCACCGAAAACCACATTGCGCTCCAGATAATATACAATTCTTATGACACCAGTGGTCCAGACGTGAATTTAGGATTTTTGTTAGAATCTTGCTTGTTACTGATATAAGGGAGATACCCCTGTAATTGTTGACATCAGAACGATCACCTTTTTTATGTAGTGGCGAGATAATGGCTTTACACCAGGTTAATGGAAAGTTGCAGCTGGAAAGTATGTTATTGAATACATGTAGAAGCAATAAGACAGGACCAATGTGAATCCAGCTATGTTTAAATAGTTCTATTACAAGGCCATCGTGACCCGGAGCCTTGTTATTTGCCAAACTTCTAATCGCTTTCTCAATTTCTAACATAGTTATATTTGCATTTAAATCAAGTGGCACATTATCAACACACTGGTCACAGTGCTCATCGTGTAGTTCTAGGTTCCTAATTACAGCTTTTTTGAATTCATTTGCAGGTGAGATTGGTTTGTTTAACAGGCCATGAAAATAATTGTACCAACAGTCCGCTTTAATTTCATTGGTTAGGGACGCATTACATTTAATATTTCGCAAAATAGCCCAGAATTTCACAGAATCTTGTTTTGCTTCTAAAAATTTGTATTTTTGTTTGTCTCTATAGATAACCATTTCTTATTTCTACATATTGCTTTGAAATTATTTTTAGAAACTCTATAAGTGTTCAAGTCACTATTGATATTTGAGAGTTTGAATTTGTTTAGGGCTTTATATTTTTCTATTTTAGCTGCGCTGCATTCTTTATCCCACCACACTGGTTGGGATTTGTTCCGGATACGAGATTTATTAGTTGACTTCATTTTCGATGCAGCGTGATCAAATATTTCACCCAGTACATGTATGGCTTGATCGTGATTGTTCAGTGTGATATATTCAGAGGCTTGTGCAAGCTGTTGTTGCGTGAACTCATCATTCATACGACTAATGAATAATTCAAGTCCCGAGATTTTCCAGTTGAAACGGCACCTGGGTGTAGTTTTCATTACACTTCCCGATTTATTTTGGGGCGAGTTAGTATGAGTGAGTTTAAATTTAAGACAGATTGGAAGATGGTTAGATGCATCCAAAGTAATAGTAAACACGTCGTCAACAATATGAAACAACTCTGAAGATAAAATGCCATAGTCAACAACACTGACGCCATTGTTAGCGTAACACGTGAAATCACTGCTTTTATCCCCAGGAAAACGACCATTCGCAATATGTAAATCTAATTTCTTACATAGATCCAACAGTTTTCCATATGAATTTATACATTTGTCTTTTGAATTTCTATGCCAATCAAAAACATCAGTTTGATAACCAGGCTGTAGAAAAGAATCATTATCCTGTACAATAAAATCAGGCATATTTCCAGTGCGGGCATTAAAATCACCAACAATAATTTAATTAAATTCATCTAGACTAGAATATGCATCAATTAAAAATAATTCTAATTGTTCAATACCATTAAGAGAGTTCAACGTGTACGTCTGGGAGTTTTCTGGCGGTATATACACAGCTGCTAACAGAATATCTGTGTCTGAACCAAAAACAATTTTGTCTAGAATAATTGAAACTACATTTTTGGATTTCTCGAAGACTCGCTATATAGTCGGCAACAAATATACATACCCCGCCACAGTATCGACCAAAACGACTGCGTTTAACATTAAATTTTGAAAAACATTTGTACATGGGGATAGCATTTTCAAACTCGCACTCCGATTTTGCCTATGTTTCGTTTAAACACACAATCGGATAAGTGTTGATTAACGACATGATATCAATGTTGCCGAGCTGTTTCGTTAATCCTTGACAATTCCATGAAAATATTGACAGTGGCTTGTCACTCTGTCGGGGCCGGCCGTTCCCCTAGCGATAACCTCAATATATCAATTGATTGTTTAGTCATTTCTATAGCATGTCAGGATATTCAGTGGTAGTTGGCCAGTATCAATTTCTTCAATGATTTGTTTGTTTATTAGTATTAGTAACAAGCTGTCAAAATAATGCAATATACCTTTCATATTTTTAATAACAGGTGGTGAGAAATATTAGGACTTCATCAAACCCTCTGTACCTGTGGCAAATAAAACTGATCCAAACTTACTATGATGTGGCATATCCAAAGTTACACGATACACTGCCAGGCACTATGGGATGGCCACTTATCAATGCTGAATTCTTAGCTTCAATCAAAAGTCGAATTGATAAATGTATTGACGATTGGCTTCAAGGTCAGTAATTTTTAGAGAATAAAAGACGATGTATACCTATTATTATTGTTTAAACAACATATACACATTGGATATGACTGAGTTGCACACATTCTTGTTTTATGTTTGTGCATTCACTTTAATCAGTGATCAGCTATCGTCTGATATCATGGCTGCATGTGGTACCAAACAACCAATGAGAGTGCAATGTTTCAATATTGTCTGTTTAGTTTTAGTGTTTTAAACATTTTTGATCAATATTACTAAAACTGACGCAATGCCTGTTCAACTGATATCAAGAACCACTCATCAATTTGCAGTGAAATTTGGTACATAGATATTCTGGGATAATATCAGCAGACCCAATTAGCTTTTGGTTGTAATCCATGTGTATTACCGGTACCTAATAATATAATAATTAGCCAACTTCAAGCTGTTGCAATAATATCACTTTTCTTCCAACTTCTCCTAACAATCATAAAACATTTAGTAGAATATTTTGCAAGTACATGGTTGTTTGAGCCAACAGTTAGTGTTTCAGTGTGTTGGTGTGTGATTTGGTCAGTCCCTGAACAGAAAACCCGGTGTGGTTGGTAATTAATAAAAGAGGGAGTGGAATGAGTACAGTTGATTTCTTTGGCATCTATATCCAAATCCATAATATACAAAGTAGTAATGATTTTTAAAATTCATATATGCCTTCCCCTACATGTACTGTATTACATTTTCTTTGAATGAAATAGGATTTATTGTTTGCTAGTCCCTGCTGGTCATAGTTCAAATTGGAGACTTGACAATGTATTAAGAATTTCATCACTCTGTGCATCCAACATCATTGTCCAAACATGCCTTGAGTGACTTTGTGTGTACATGGGAAAAAACTTAATGGTATACATGTGCATATATCAGTTTGGTTTCATTGACATTTTTCAATTGTACTGGCCCATTTGGACAATTTTTGTCAATTTTGTTTAGATTTGATACAACAGCAAATCATAATGCATTTTATGTGCATGTTTCTTGTTTCAATGGAATCTCATTTACATCCTTGTCCCTTTTTGAGTCTTCATATGTCAATTTAGCCAAATACAAATGTTTCAATCACTACTTTTACCAACTCAGTATTACCACGTCTACACATGTACAACAGAGCTGGCTTGACTAACTTGGTAAACAATCGTTATCAGTGGTTTTAATTGGTCCTGTGTTCATACATGAATGGAACACCAGAATGAGGCTCACATTGAGGGCATGCTTTTAAGGTGGCGTTATTGTTTAAGTATGTGGTGCCGGTTGAGACTTGCCATTTTTGGACCTCATAAACTAAATCTGCTTATCTTGTTCATACACATTTCAACACTGGTTTAACTATAATGCTGGTCTGCAGACTGGCTTTTTGGCACACATGTGAACACAGTATTAGTATTTATTTTGCAAATTATTGATTCTAAAGATAGCCGAGTTATTTTGACCAATAAGACACTTGTTGACTCCTTTGTGCAAAGAAAATGGGAATATATGATCTAAGACAGAGATAGTTAATCCTGCTGCCTTGGGATTATACCTATAATATACAGATAGAATAAGTGATTTCACACGATAGCTTTGTTCTTTTTTTTCCATTGATTCGTTATATTAATATCACGTTGTTATTATTTTCAATATACAGGCAGTTCCCAAGCTGTGGCAGCATACTTAAATCGGAAAACTATTCCCCAAGCAGATCTGCAATTACTTGTGCGTTTTCTGCTTTTTCATGACATTCCACCATCAAATGTATTTAATAGAATCAAAAGTTCAGGTGAGTTTGACATTGGGAGTTTATAATTAGATTCTGATTCACTGAAACAATTAACCATATTGTGAGAAATGTGCATGAATTGTGTCATGTCCTGAGTAATTGCATTCACCACTTGTGAATACTTGTTGTTCACATTACACTCAGATATAATTTAAATGCTGCCACTGTGCAGTAAAGTTTGCATGGCTGTCAATGCATGTTTTCTACACAAAAATAAATTATGGAAACATGATTAAACCTTATCCTCTTTATCTGTTCTTGTTGTTTTAATTATAGGTTGTAAAAGCATTCCTGAAATGATTGAAGCGTTGAAGTCACTGCAACTACCTGTATCAACAATAATGAGACTATTGCCAGCTATCATCTAAGTATTGCTGAAACTACTGCACTTATTATTGGATACTTACAGGGATTCAAAATTATATTAAATCATGATACTCACAGCTTGGCAAAATAAAAACATTGTGATTCAGATAAACATGTCAATTTATTTTTTATTGCAAACTATTTTTTTTACATCTGAAACTCAACGCATCTGTTTCAGTAGCACATTTACTTTATATTAGTAGTGCATACTTGCAAGTATTTTGTACTGGATTATTAGTCCCCGTTCGGACGAAGTCCGAAAACGGGGACTTATAATTCGGTCTCCGTCCGTCCGTGTGTCCGTGCGTCCGTCCGGAGTCATATCTCAGAGTCCCTTGGACCAATTCCGTTCATTCTTTGCATGTGCCTAGTACTTTATGTGGGACATATGCACATGCAGTGGTTTAGCGATTCGATTCAAAATGGCCGACTGGCAGCCATCTTGTTTTTTGAAAATGTTGTATTTTGGACATGCTTTGTCAGTTTTCATTCAAACTTGGTACATAGATTATACATGTTAGGATACATGTCCATGATTTATTTCACAATTGGATCAAAGATGGCCGACTGGCAGCCATCTTGTTTTTTGAAAATGTCGTATTTTGGACATGCTTTGTCAGTTTTCATTCAAATTTAGTACATAGATCATACATGTTAGGATACATGTCCCCGACCGTCCGTGAGTTCCTGAGTCTGTCCGTCCGACCGTCCGTGTGTCCGTCTGTCCGTGTGTCAGTCTATCCAACGTCATATTTCAGAATCCTGTGGACCGATTCCGTTCATTCTTTGCATGTGCCTAGTACCTTATGTGGGACATACATTGTATGCACATGCAGTGGTTTAGCGATTCGATTCAAAATGGCCGACTGACAGCCATCTTGTTTTTTGGACATGCTTTGTCAGTTGTCATTCAAACTTGGTACATAGATTATACATGTTAGGATACATGTCCATGATGGATCAAAGATGGTCGACTGGCAGGCATCTTGTTTTTGTTTTTTTATGCGGTATCTTGGACGTGCTCTGTCAGTTTTCATTCAAATTTGGCACATACATGTACTTTATACATGTTAGGATGCATATCCATGACAATTTGTTTCAAAATCTGGTCAAGGATGGCCGATTGACAGCCATCTGACTTTTTGGCCTTACTACTATATTTCCACAATTTATGTACCATTTTCATTCGTATTTGGCACATACATCATACATATCAGTGTGTTTCATAATCAGATCAAAGATGGCTGAATAACGGCTGTTTTTATTTTGGCCATATTACTATGACACGAAACACGTGTTTTGATGTAAATAAACAATCTGTTGTATACGCCACTTGGAACTCAAGTTTCAAGGACACGCTCGCGACAACCCCTCCGCTTTAATATGACGAGCACAAAGAGAACTTAACGGGGACTGTGTCATTTTCAATGACTTGTTGAAATATGATTTATGATCATACATTGTAGACTCATCTTTGTCATTTACGTAAGTCTAAGTGCCATAAGTGTTCAATTTCAAAAAATATTGACGAAAAATCATTTTATATTCTCTGTTTCTTGCTTTTCAATGTTTATTTGTTTGCACCTTTTGGGTAATTTCCTCACCATTAGATGCACCTTTTTAAATGAGCTAGATGATGAAGATGACATTTACTTCCATTGAACATTGACCCAGTTTCTGATTATATAAAGCAGAATTGAAAACACAATATTTGGAGTTGTTGATGTAGACATTTCTACACTCAGCTGTGAATCACTATTTACCTGAATCCTGCATTCCTTGTTTTCATGAAATATCACAACATTTTCAACAGGTGATACAAAAACAGCACCGGTTGTTTATCAACCCGAGAAATGACCAATTTGTGATTTTAAAAAACCAACAAAACTGAAACATGGCATTTAATAAGATTGGGCTGCACTCTGAACCTTTTCAGGATACCGTAAAATACTTTATTGTAACTGGAATTAATTTTCGCTGAAAAGACTTTTTGGATGATTTGTATGGAGATTATTTTCACTGATTCTTGGTGAATTGAATGTAAAATATATATAAAAAAAAAAATGTATATTCGCTGGATTTTATTTTCACAGAATCATCCTTTCAGCCAAAATAAATTCCAAGCGAAAATATTACTACAGTATTCTACAGTAAAAGAGTTAATTATGCCAAACATACAAAATTGCCATTCCGGTAACAGTACCTCAATTTTAGTGCCTTTTTCGTAAAACAGTATTTTCCCTGCCACTGAAATCGGGCAGGAACCTGAGGTCTAAAAAAAGTTCAGGAATTATCATTGCCAACATCCTCTTCTAAAAGTTTGGAATTTACCTCTTTTGCCATAGTACTTTATTTGTTAGATATATTCCACAATTTCTGGAGTTGACATAGAACACTTTTTACCAGTAACATTGACAGGACACATCAAACCAGGCTCTCTAACGCCGCATTTGCAACATATATATATACACACACGTGTATTTTCTGAAATTTCAGAGATTTGTCTTTCAACCATACAGAAATTATGAGCTTTCCTATTTTGGAACTTGTATAATATGATTATGGTGATCACCAAAATAAACAAAGATTAATATAATTAATCGTCTGCAAGCTGAAAAACAGATAGAAAAATTATCCCATTTACATTACTAAATGAATGTTTGCCTCAGTGAGATTTGTCTTGGACATTTTATCCAGTATGTTGATGCATATTTGCATTGAAAATTAAAATTTGGGAAATTAGTGTGTGATGAAAGTACAAATTAAAGTGTTGCTTTCATATATGATTTTATTTCAAAATTGTTTTTTTTTAGCAAAGTGTGGTTTGGCTGTATTGAATAATTATCTACAATTACCTAACTTACGACCATTTTCTATATATCTGAGCAGTTCTTTCCATTTAGTGGGCGAATACGCCAGCAAGTTTGTATTGGATGCAAGTGTATCTGTTACTGAAGCAATATTTTTTGTTTTTGCTGTTCAATTCTCTCGTGGCGAGAGTAAGTCGTGTCATGTTACATATATTGAGAAACCTGGATATGGCAGATTATTGATTTTTCCCTAAAACATAATTTTTGGTCAAAATCATCAAAAACAAGCCATGCCTAGCACAGTCCCGTTATCAAATTTAAGATATATAGTTTGAACATGAACATGTCAGAGGTATGGATCCAGATGTCTCTTTATGATGATTTTCTAACATTAACATCTGATCTTCAAGCGAGTACTTGTCCATATGGTAGCAAATTGCCCATTTCAGATCTGATCTGAAAAACAAATGACGTCCATCAAGGTACCATAATGTCTAATGTATGTACTGTAGATCACTGCTTCTATTAAAATGGTACAGTGCCACAGAGGGGATGTGGCTTCTATTAGATCATCTACACATGAGAAATGATGAATTTTTGGTTCTCAATTATTCAAAAATTTTACGGTACTAAGTTTGAATGAAATCTACACATAAATGGCAGATTCCGGTTCAGAAATTCTGGATTTTCTTGATTTTTTGCACAAAATGGCCACCATTCGGCCATTTTGAATCGGTCAAACCTAGGTTACTCTCAGTAACCATGGTCAAACTAATACATCTGTATATCTATGACATAATCATCTTCGCCAGCCAAGAACCATTTATTCGGCCCAAGCCTCAACATTAACCCTTGGCAGATTTCACCACGATTTACTGTATGTCGCATGCCCCCAAACGATTATAAGATTCACTTGGGCTCATTTGATTTACCCAATCAGAAATCATGATAGAAACGACATATTTAAAATTGTGGCGCTAGCTTGCTTGAATATAGAAATTAATGTGTTACTAGCTTTTTCTCTGAACGAGCTTACTGACCATCAAAAGAAAAAAAACTAAGTGCTGTTTCTAAGGGGAATGATGTGTTAGTTGCAACGAAGAGCGGATCGGACAAGTCAATAGTTATCTGTTTCAACAGTTTTGTCAGTTTACTAAAACACGGTTTGCACAAATATTTAACCATTGCATAGTCTTCATTCACTTGTCCACAAACAATTTTCAACGTTGGAATAACAAAAATTGAAAACGTGTCAACGAACATAGACCTTCTGTTCTCCAGGTGAATCAGCGCAGAGCCTACACACCACAATTGTTTTAATCTGTGATGACCCCAGGATCTTCAAATTTATGATACAGCAACACTGATTGGTGGTGCCAGCTCCTTGGCACGCCCAATCAAATGACTCAATTTAACTGCAGTTAAATGCAGCTTTTCCTAACACGATCACGCACAGGTTCGTGGGCCGGCTGTAGCGAAACCGTGATATAATGTATGATGAATATATATATATATATATAGCATGTAAGAGATAAGGCACTAGAACCATGTTAATTACAACAAAATGGCTACCAGTCGGCCATTTTCTGATGCGAAATGCTTGATTTCAATTATTTTTCAGCACAAAAATGGCCACCATTCAATCTTTTTGATTCAGATCATGAAACAAATTTATGTGCATATATATATATATATAATATGATGTATAAGTAAAGTTTGTATGTAATCGGTCCAGGCATGTCTATGATATAGGTCTGGACACACAAACGCATGCAGAGAGGTCAATCCACAAGTCCCTGTTTTCAGACGGTGTAATAAATTAGCCAGAAAACATGTTATCCGTAACTGGTGTAGGTAATTCAAATCAGCCTATTTATGAAGATTAAAACAGTGTCAGGATAAGTTTTATCACTCTTGACAATCAAGATGTTAACATTATCCCACATTAATTATATTTATACACGTTTTGAGATTAAACTAGAGTGGAAAATTTCAAAAGCATCATATTCTAGTTGAGTGCCTAGTAAATAAACATAGCTGCTCATTTGTATAAACACCTTCTTTTTGCTGGAATTCTCATGATTTTTTGATAAAGTAGATTCTGTATACATATTGCATATAGATTGTAGCTTTTCTCGTGCATGTGTAAACAACTGAACATTGCTTGTAATGAATATGAACAACAAGTAGCATATATTTTATAGTATCCACTGTATTTTGATTTCAAGTATCAGGGTTCCTTTATTTTTATGTTTTTAAGTTCTTGAAATGTTTTGTTTTTTTGTATGCAAGGAAAACGTTGTCGCTGAAGTGATACCTGTCCCACCAACTTCAAGTATTGCGATATTTGTATACAAAACCCACAATTTTGAAATTCTTTTCAAAAGAACAGATACCAAACAGGGTAATGTTAGCTCCATTGAGTGTAGTTTAAAAGCCATCACAATTTGGCATCTCCATTTTAGTTAAAAGACCTGGCAACCTAGGCATTGTAGTCTATTCTGTTTGGAATTTGTCCTTTAGCCTGGAAAGGGCTTGGATGATACTGGAGTGAATTGCAATTACTGCAACAAGGAATGTCAATGCTTTACCTGAGAGAAATATCATATGGTACAATACTGTGTTCTCAGTGGCAGAGTCATACTATGATTCAAGATTAAATCTTTCTGTAAAAAAGGGGTCATTTTACTACAATTACATCTGGCAACATTTATCAAGAAGTAATTAACCTACAAAAAGAGTTATAATTGTATATACCAATACATCACTACAGTCTTGTGCATCGCATTGCAAAATTGTTCTGATCCACTAAATCTTATGCAAGTTGAATGACAAGCTTTCATTGTTCTTATATCCGAAAGTTTGCAATGAATAAAGGAAACGATACAGAATGACAAATAAACCTCCTTAATTAGAACTACTGCAGATATGTATTTTCCACTAACTCGATATTGTTTACAATGAATTGAGCAATTTTGGATGAAGTATAAGTTTGTCACGTGACCCAACACGTACATATCTAATCCCTGGAGAACTATTGCAGATATGCATTTAGTATGATTCTAATAAAATACAAGCTGGTTGCATAACATCATAAATTATGAGAATATTTAATTCCAAGTGATTTACTGCAGATAAACATTAATTAATAATTTAAAAATTATTATTAGTTTCATGAATGTAGATTTGATGAGCTGCTAGCTGGCCATATGACCTCATTATTCACAAATGTATTTCCAGAATAACTATTGCAGATATGCGACTTCTGCCAACATTCTTAAATAGAGATTTAAAAAAATACCACCTTGAAACACTTTTTTGATTATATATATATATACCGTATATTAAATACATTATTAAGGTTTGTCCCTGGCAACAAGAATCATGATCTTTGTCATTGTGCTGCAGCTATGCTGCAATACATAACTTGAATGCAGCTCATTGCTGCTAAGCAGATACCGATATATTTAATAATAACTTTATTACACAACAATACCATCTGAAAACAACAACAAAACTGTTACACAAGTGAGTAACTAAAAAAAGCGCATTAATGCACAGTAGTTTTCAAGTATTTTGTTGTTGCCAAACTGTTGTTCATATTTTTTTCCGAAAATTGTTGTTTAATTCATAATATTTCAAGTCTTTGTTTTCTTTCATTTTTGAAATATACACAATCTAATTTGAAATGTTTCTAATCTAATTTGAAATGCTGTGGTCACTTTGCCAAAATTTAGAGAGATTTTTTATAATCTAAATTTATGAATTATGTCTAAATAAATTCAAAAATTTATCTCAAATAATAACCTGTGTGTTCTACGCTCATTTCCTTCACTTTTTTCTTTTTGGTCATTTTTTCTTTAAATGACTTGATGTACCGACACTTATTTATTAATATTTTCACAGTTTCTAGATTTGATTATGGCTATTCATTCCAAATTTATTTCAACATTTTCAATCCAATTTAAATTCATTTTGATCACTTCATTCAGTGCACATTTCAATTAATGTTAATTTTAGATGTACATGTATGGTTACTTCTAGCGGATATATCAGTGACAATAGTTGGTGTCAAATTCTGTCTACATTAATCATTTTAACAGTAAATTTTCTCCAAACTGAGAACGGTAACCAAATATTTTTAATTTATTTTCTTCATCCTTGTACCATGAAATATGTAAATATGTAAAAATAAAGAAAAAGTAGTTCCGGACTATTTATAATAATTTATGCATCATCTGATTTTTTTCTGAAATTGAGTATGAGGTTCATGATTGCTGACTGGACACTAATGTGAATTAAACCTCTTCACAACACGGCATGCTTTGCTCAGGTCTGCTTTCTTTTGAAATGAAAATATTGATTATCTCATGCAGAATTTCATTTTCGCAATAAAATTTATATTTATATTATCATGATGTCTTTATGAAATTTCTTAAGGTGTTTTTTATGGCTAGATGCCTTAGTGAAACGTTGACTGCACACATTACAAACATAAGGTTTTTCACCAGTATGCCTTTTCTTGTGTTGCTTTAGCCCACTCAAACATGGGAAACTTTTACCACATTCACATTGATACGGTTTATCTTTTGTGTGAATCCTCATAGTGTGTATCTTCACAGAGGTTGCATGACTGAAGCACCTATCACAAAGTTCACATTTGTATGGTTTTTCACCAGAGTGTACTCTCATGTGTTGTTTTAATCCAATCCGCTCCCTGAATGACATATGACATTCTTGGCACTGATATACTTTCTCCTGCTCAGTTGAATGTCTCCTTAAGTGTCCTCTCAATGCACCTCTCCCAGCGAAGCATTTGCCGCACACATCACACTGGTACGACTTCTCTCCAGTATGAATCCGCTTATGTCGTTGCAGGGTACTTGACAGAGAAAAACATTTATTGCACACTTTACACTGATATGGTTTCTCACCGGTGTGTGTTCTCAGATGTTGTATTAAGCTGCTTTTGTCTGCAAAACTTGCTTCACATTGCACACACTGATGTGGTTTCTCGCCTGTATGAATTATCATGTGTCTTTTATGGCTGCTAGCTCGGTTAAAACATTTCCCACAGATCTCACACTGATATGGTAGCTCCATTGTATGAATTTTCTTGTGCTGAGTGAGATGGGAAATTTTTTTAAAATCAGACCCACATTCTTCACATTTATGTGGTCTTTTATCGCCATGTGTTTTCATATGTTCTGTTACGTGACCTGGTGTGGGAAAACATTTATTGCACACTTCACATGCATTTTCTGAATTTCTTCCATGTGTTGAGATGTGCTCTTGCAGAATCTCCTCTTTGTCAAAAAAAGCGTCGCATAACTTACAATTATATCGTGCCTCTTCGTCGCGTTTTTTGAAATTTTCACTGATATTTGTCTCGTTGATAACTTCTTCTGTGCTCTCTGCATCCTCACCTGTTACCAATGATTCACGTTTAACTCCAGTACTCATAATATCTTCACCCTTTGTTATTTTCTCAGACCCTTTTATAGGCTAGTTATGCGTTATGTACTAAGGGGCATTAGTTTAAAGGTCATTTAATCGCAAGACTATTATGTATTGCAATTTATTTAGGTTTTGCTGATTAAACTTTGTTATCATTGTACACTGATCATGTCCCTTTGTGCATATTCAATTTAACATGTCTCTCAGCACCAGTGTCAAACGTTCTCAAAAACCTGACAAGGCTTTCGATGTGCTTTCGAAATACCCAAGGAGTCAAAGTCCCATCGCTAGGAACTCTGGGTACATGTTTCTATGCACGCTAATGGCGGACTCCATGAAATGAAAACATTGGTAACAGATTTCAAAAGATCGACTGTCACTAAGATATCTTGTTTCTGGTTGTTGCTAGCGATGTTTATTGTACTAGTCTGTGGTAAGTGATGAATTTAAGGCGATTACAATACTTTATTGTATGAGTATACCATATAATAGATTCCTTGCCTTTTGAAAATTAAACGGTGGCTAAAAATGGCTCCCGAATACGGCAACGCGGGTCATTAGGGGAGCTATGCTATTAGCACCTCTTCAAAGATTGGGAGAATGATAATTACCTCTGCTGGGCTGTGATTTGTGGGAGTGATCATTCGCCTTACAAAGTCCTGGTTGATCGCATGATAATAACTGACACTCGAGGGGTGTCAAAACAGGAAATGTTCGAAAAAACAATGAATTCCATTGATGCATTCACTGTTACATTTATAGTGGTCTGGGAGAGTACAAGTTTACAAACTACTACCTAGTATATACAGTTTACTGGTAATCGTATGCAAAGCACACAATGGAATGATTTACAGTTAGGGGTCGACCATTTTAAATCATGGGGGTGGCACAAGATTTGCCTAAAAAAAATGTAAACATTTTAAAAATGCATGCAAAGTGGGAAATGGTACGTGTTTGTACATTCAAGAAAAATAAAAATGTACAGATACATGTAAGACAAAATAAAAAATCTGTCACATTCTTCCAGCCACCCCCCCCCCATGATTTAACATATTTTTGCTGGTCTGCATGTGTAATTTTGTCTTATTCTTTGACCTTAAATAATAACAGAGGTACATTACTTGGGGTTTGCAACGCACATAGTTCTGTGTAGTGACATTATGTCAAGATATCCATTCAAGTCTCATCTCGTAGAGAACGAGACTGATGCTACGACCTTCTGACAAGACATATATCGTGAGCAGCTATTTTGATCTCCCAGTATCCTAGTTACCTTGGGAGTGCGCATTTGCATTGTTCTGGGTTGGGAACACTTATGCGAGAGCGAGATTGAAATGGGATCTTGGTATCATGTCACTCTACTTGCAAACCCCAAGTAATGTACCCCTGATAATAACAATAATATCTTTATTACACCGTAATGAATAATGTCAGTTCATCTTAAGTTGAAGTAATAAGTATAGAAAAGTAGAATACAAGACAATAAATAATGATGAAGATCATCGATGCATTATCAAATTAATTATTAATGAGTGTATTCTACTCCTACAAATTACTGCACTGCCTCATGGGATTGTATGAAGTTTATCTACAGAAGTTTATACTACACACATATTTTATATTTAATCGATTGCCGTTATAGATATTTACTTTTAACTTGTATGTTGCAAGTACATACTATTTATATTTATTTACTAATAACTTGTACAATGCAAGTATAGCGTTATGTTCACTGGCATTCAATTTCACTGTTTTAAGTAATTTCACAGCATTTTAAGCCCACAGATTTGTTCAATTGTTATTTTACCTGTTCGTGTAGATTAAAGTTGGAAAATTGCGAAATTAAAAATCAGTTTGGAAGTTGGGCGAAATGAGTACTGTAGTTCAAGTGATGTTAGCATATTTCTAATTTAGTTTTAACTTGTATTTATTTACTCACTGTTACTATAGCCAGAACGCTGTACGTGTCAGGTTAGTTCTTCTGCCGATTTCTCGCAACCAACAACAAGATTTTTCATTTGGGATTTCAAGAAACTTGACCTGAATCGTGATGGCATTCATACGCACAACACCTAACAATGTTTCAACTTATAAATTGTCAGTTAACAAGGTCTTTCAAGGTTTTTCACTTCTATGAGATTGACATACTAGAATGAATGGGTTCAATTATCAGTGTTCACTGATGACATCATTTGGCTGGCCCTCTAGTAGCCAAATGACACCTGGCAAAGCGGACATTTGTCGTCTGCTTCACAGCCCATTTTATACGCGATATTTAGAGCATTTTGCAGCACATACAAGTTGTTTTTATCGACAGAATTCATTCATAGATCTCAAATTTCATGTACAGAGTGTCAAAAGCCTTCCTTAATGCATTTACAGTATTTCTAATTATTTAGTTCTATCTCGTACATTGTACATGTGCATGAATCACTTACACTTCAGGCAAAACAAATTAAATTAAATTTATATCATGGTTACAATCATATAGAGTCTTATGAATGGATGTTCATGGACGGTTTCGGTCATTGATTTTTTAGGGAAGATGGATATTTTCTATTATGTATTTTGCCACAATAAAAATGGAGCTCACTACTCCCCTCACAATTCTATCTCTGGCTTTTATCTTTTTAGATGTTCTAATAGACTTAAGGTAGCAACAAAATAATCCTTGATTCAGATATTCTTTAAAAGTTACTAAGCATGCTTCCATAGCAACCTATACAGATTCTGAAAACTCATACATGTATATATGTGATACAGTAATGCATCTGCTAATAACCAGCTTTCATTATGTTTTGTTTTAATGAGGTGATAACCTTTGTCAAACTAGAATCAGCGACTGATGATAGTGCTTGAGTCGTCTCAAGTAATTCAGTAATGAATTTCAGTTTTCTTGCATTGCTCTTATCCCGATACATTAAATCGTGGTTCCGCAATTCCTGGGATTGCACCAGTGCATCCTGGGAGAAATGTAATTTAACTGCATGGCTGTTTAACTCATCAACTTTTAGGCAAGAATTGTGCTTAAATTTTGCTCAACTAGTAAACTAACTTCATGATTGTATATGACAGAAAAAGAAAATTATATTCAAGTATTCCTTGTATTCTGATTATCAGAAAGAACCATTTTGCGGAGCACAGGATGAAATGCATATGAGATCATATATTGAACAGTTGAGCAGTTATTGCAGGGCTGTTCTCTTGGATACTGTGTTTGAAACACTGGTCAATTTCACATTTTATCTTTGTATACTCATTCCCCTGCAACTGTCATACTTTAATGTGTCGTTAATAATTCATTCAATAATCATTCTAAATTTTTCAGATATGTGTGTGTTCAAGAAATTGACTTAGAATATGAGTGGAAGGCATTCCAACATATCCAGTGAGTCTGGGTTAGAGCACTCTGGTGCTTTATTGACTAGTGAACTAGACCTGTCTCATACTCATGACAACTCACTCGGATCACAGAGTGTACCTACTACTGTGAGCAGCTCATCTGGTAATACATTCCAATATAACTCTCTCAGTTTACGCAATAATTCATCAAGAAGTGCATCTAATGGACCAGCTAGCAATGGCACACAAGGTGAATACAGTGTATATTTATTTTCATTCTAATCTTGTGTGTGATAAAACCCTAGGGTGCTTCGGGCATATAAAAAGTTGACAATTCTGCTATTGACCAGTAGGTCGAGAGGACACCAATCACACATCTTTGCCAGCCAAGAATCTGTTTATTCAGCCTATGCCTCACAACTATATCTTGGCTGATTCTATTTAGCATATGTGTATATAAGTGTGCCCTGTACCAGTTCAATCACCAATAGAAACACATATGAATAAAAAATTGCATTTGTTATAAATATTACTTATTTTAGCCATAAAACACCGATCAGTAATTTACATAGTATATGTGTTACTAATAGAGCAATTACAGTATTTAGTTTTATGTCCACTGCCATGTGCTAGGACAACACTGATTTTATTACACATATTTTATTACACATATTTTATTTTACTTAACAAGTTCTTCCAATCAAATATTTATTTTACCAAGGTCAAATTCCTGACCTCTCTGTATAATCACACAAAGGTTCATGTTGGAATATGTTTACATCAAGTTCACGAAAACTGTGCAATTCAGACAGAACCCATCACTTGTGCTTTTATTGGAGATGCTCTTCCAATAAAGCAAATATGGTATATGGCTTCTAATAATCATGATTCTGGATCAATCGTAGCATCTATTTAAATTTCATCTTGCAGCTATCCTGGTTTCCACTCCACCTGTTCCCCCAACAAAGAATGCAAGTCAAATTAAAAGACAACCAATAGATTTGATGTCTAGGCTATATGATAAAGGAGTGGATTCTCAGGTGTTGCAGACCATTCATACAGCTGCTGTGAGTGATGTTAACAGGAAACCCATGCGAGGACAGGTAATGTCTAACATTCTATCTACCGGTATGTACTGTGTTGTGACGTGGTGTGGTGGCTTTTTAATCCATTTTTTTTAGTCCCCGTTCGGACGGAGTCCGAAAACGAGGACTTATGTTTTGCCCTGTGTGCGTCCGTCCGTCCGTCCGTGCGTCCGTGATCACCTGTATCTCGAACATGCATGGACCGATTATGTTCAAACTTCACTCATACATCACACATTATATGGGACATATGCACATGCATTTTTTTCATGATCCGATTAACGATAGCCGAATAGCGTCCATTTTAAGGCCGAAAATGCATCAAAATCGCACATTTTCACCATTCCGGACCCGGATCTCAGTTATGCATGGACGGATTTCGTTCAAATTTGGTACATACATTAAACATAATAGGACCTTGATGCATGTCATTTTTTTTTTCGGATCAAGTTCGAAATGGCCGACTGGCGGCCATTTTGTTTTAAAGAATTCAGTTCTGGATCCGTATCCGAGACATGTCTGGATTGATCAAGTTCAAACTTCACACACACAAGGTACATCATGTCACAAATATGTATGTGCATTTGTTTCATGATCCCATTAACGATAGCCAAATGGCGGCCGCTTTAAGGCCGAAAATGCATTGAAATCGCACATTTTCACCATTCCGGACCCAGATCTCAGTTATGCATGGACGGATTTCATTCAAATTTGGTACATACATTAAACATAATAGGACCTTGATGCACGTCATTTTTTTTTTCAGATCAAGTTCGAAATGGCCGACTGGCGGCCATTTTGTTTTAAAGAATTCAGTTCTGGATTCGTATCTGAGACATGTCTGGATTGATCAAGTTCAAACTTCACACACACAAGGTACATCATGTCACAAATATGTATGTGCATTTGTTTCATAATCCCATTAACGATAGCCAAATGGCGGCCGCTTTAAGGCCGAAAATGCATTGAAATCGCACATTTTCACCATTCCGAACCCGGATCTCAGTTATGCATGGACGGATTTCATTCAAATTTGGTACTTACATTAAACATAATAGGACCTTGATGCACGTCATTTTTTTTTCCGGATCAAGTTCGAAATGGCCGACTGGCGGCCATTTTCTTAAAGAATTCAGTTCTGGATCCGTATCCAAGACATGTCTGGATTGATCAAGTTCAAACATCACACACACATGGTGCATCATGTCACAAATAGATATGTGCATTTGTTTCATGATCCGCTTAACAATAGCTGAATGATGGCCATTTTAAGACCGAAAATGCATTAAAATCACGTATTTTCACAATTCCGGAACCAGATCTCAGTCATGCATGGATGGATGGATTTTGTTCAGATTTAGTACAATGTGTTGTACATATGCAGGTGCATTTCGGTCATGATCTGCTTTGAATGTATATGTCACTCAAATATGAACGGAACGGGGACGTGTCATTGACAATGACTTGTTTTCACATGTCCTTACTACCGGTAGTTTCTCAGCAAGTAATGACTAACTTGTATTTTGAAAGCTGCCACAAACATTGCATCATGAGCCATACACCATGTATATGTATTTGAGGTTTGACTGACTGACTGACTGATGGCTATTTGTGTTTGCTACCAATTCTTGGAATGTGTGTAATTGCTGTTCAAATAAAATTGTATGAATCACCTATACTCCACTATATATGCATACAAATAATATGCAACTTCCAATAGCATTGATGTGGCCTTCAACACAACATACAAGCTGTGATACCCCCTCCCCCCCCCCTGCTTATAACATGTTCACAAAAATCCTGCTTTGATGGACCATGTCATCGATGACTAACCACTTGTTGATTTAACTTGCATTCAATTTGACACAACTTTTGATGGGTATGGTATTTTTAGATTTTGGCACCCAGACCACCGTCTGCGAGAAGTAATGTACCCGGACCAGCATTTAGAACTACCATGTTTAGACGGGATCAAGTGCAGGCAGTGGCAAGGAGACAGCAGTTGAAACGGCGTGGTAGTAATTCATCCCTTGATGAAGAAATTATTAAAGCTGTTGGGAAGACTCACAGGTGAGTAATGTTCTGAGTTCTCCACTATCACGTCTTATTGTTTTCTCATCAACTATTTTTTTCTGCAGGCCTATCAATTAATGTGCAAGTCAAATTAAATGTATTATAAGTTTAGATGGATTATTTGTTTGTAAGCTAGTCAACAAATTTGCAGTTGCAGGTGCATTTCAATTCAATCTGCAGCTTTAAGTGCTAGACTCAAGTATAAAATATTTCATAATTTTGCTGGACCTCTTTGTGAATTTATGCATATTAGAACATAATTAAAAAGTTTACGCTTCCTTTCAACTTCCTAGTACATGTGCCAGCTAAAATTGACTATAAATACATCAATGTTAAAAATTAAAAAAATAGCAGAATTCAATTTGCTGAAAAACAAATGTTCATCCACTGACGTCATAGTTATTTTTATGCACTCCTGTTCACAGGCAAGGGAGTGGCTCAATAAGGGTACACAACATCTGGTTATAAAAGCATAAGTACATGAAATTGTAAATGGGAAGCCACTACCGGTACTATGGGCAACATGCTTAAAATCATTGAATTTTCACTGATATGTACTTTGTATTTGATTTGGAGAAGAGTTCATAGAGTCTGCATTTATATATGATTACATATTTTTGACCCTTATTATTTTACTAATAGTGATACAGAGCAAGTAGCAACCCAGGGCCATGCTTCTCCAGAGGGCAGCAGTCATGCTGTTGACACTGGAAGCAAACAACAAAAAATCCATGAAACAGAGGAACCAGAAGTTTTATCATTTGAGAGGCCACTAACAGAAGAGGGAAGATCAAGACTTGATGCTGTTAGGTCAGTCACGTCAGTGACATTTAAACTAGATAATATATCACAGGCACCATCCAGAGCTGGCTCTGCTGGCTCCAGAGTTCCATCCGCAAGAACTGCTACTCCAGCATCATCTGCATTTTCTCTGAGGCCAGATCCTAATATCGTGTTAACACATCTGAAAACGAATATTTACGATGACACAGGTAGGTACACTATTTATATTTGTTAAAGACAATTACAGTATTGGTTAAAGAGTTATCATTCGATTTCAGTGGGTTCAATCTCCATTTTTATATTTTTTGCCAGAACCAGATAATGATGACGCCATTTATCACTTGAAGAGAATGCGTACAAAACTGGGACTGGTGACTGAGTTGCCCCATTATGGTGCATCCATTAAAGAACAAATGGATGGAATCGAAGATAGATTAGCAGATCCTTTGAAGGTAAATCACAAAGTATCAGTATTTGGATTATATTTCTGTGTATATTATTATCTCATGTGTGTATTGCACATATGGTGGCTTTACATTTTTACTCATTGTATGAGTTCAGCTTGTATGTCAAAGAGGGTGTCTACTTGACCAATATCTTAAGATTCATTATTTGAAAGCAAATTTACATTAATTTTAATAACTTCATTACATGCTTTCGGATAATATACACAAATTTTACTATTCAAATAATGACATACATCAACAGTTAAAATTAAATTTGTTAATTGTTGTTTGCTAGTAACTGTCTGTCTGACCATTACCACTTGTACAGTAACTGTACAGTACACACCCGACTGTAAAATACTGAATCATCACTCAAATTTGTGTGAAAGTGAAGACATGTAAAAATAACAAGAACTTTGGTGAGTGTGGATTTCAATTTCAAAATTTAGTAATTTCAATTAATCGTTTTTATTTTCAACTTTCAGTACATGATGGAAGATCATGTTGATAATGGCGAGTTTCTGTATGCGTTGCCAAGAAACAGGGCTGATACAAGGGGACGTTACAATCCTTATGATCTTCAGGTTGTCTCACCTCATGTAGCTAAATCAGCAAAGGGGTATTTTACACTCAGCGCACATGGTGTGACAATGGTGAGTTATTTTTAGTCCCCGTTCGGGCGCAGTCCGAAAACGGGGACTTATGTTTTGACCTCCGTGCGTGCGTGCGTCTGTGCGTGCGTCCGGACATGTATCTTAGAAATGCCTGGATCAATCACAATCAAACTTCACACATACATCATACATGATATTATACATATGCACGTCAATTTGTTTCACGATCTGATTTAAGATGGCGGAATGGCGGCCATTTTTGTGTTAAAAATCATCAAAATCAAGCATTTCCCAGCTGTTTATAGATGGATTTTGTTCAAACCTTGTATATACGTTGGACATTATAGGACCTTGATGCACAACATGTTGTTTTACGATCTGATTTAAGATGGCCGAATGGTGTCCATTTTTGTGCTGAAAAATCCTAAAAATCCAGCATTTCTCGGCTGTTTACAGATGGACTTTGTTCAAACTTTATATATACATTAGACATTATGGGCCCTTCATGCAAATAATTTTGTTTTTCAGATAAGATTCAAAATGGCCGGCTGGCGGCCATTTTGTTTTAATGAATGTGGTTCTCGTGCCATATCTCTGACTTGTTTTGACTGATTATGTTCAAATTTTAAATATTCATTATACATCATGTCATAGATAAACAGATATATTGGTTCGACGATCATATTCAAAATGGCCGAATAGTGGTCATTTTTGTGCTAAAAAATCATCAAATATCAAGCATTTATGGCATTTATGGATGGATTTCAGTCAAACTTGGTACATACATTAGACATTACTGGTTCCTGATGCACGTCATTTTATTTGTCAGATTGGATTCAAAATGGCTGACTGGCAGCCATTTTGTTTTAATGATTGGGCTTCTAGAGCCATGTCTCTTCAATGCTTTGACTGATTATGTTCAAATTTTATATATTCGTTATAAATCATGTTATATATATACATGTATTGAAAATGGTTGATTTTGAATGCTGTTTCAGAGCAATATCTCTCAATATGGACAAGTACTTGTTTGACGATCAGATACAAATGTCAATTATTTTAATGTTAAAAAAATCATATTTCTGACATGGTTATATTCCAGCTATATTACTATAAACAAAACTATATATCTTAAATTTGATAACTAACGGGGCCTGTGCCATGCATGGCTTGTTACTCAAGCACTGGCAACATTTCTATATGACTGTCACAAACTGGAGGGGTTTCCTATTTTGGGTTGCAAGGCTATTCAGTAACATAAATTTTGTATCTGGCACTTTTTTTATTTTGAATTGTTTTCTATATTTGACTCACAAGAAATGATATTCAATATATACTCTTCTCACAAAGTGTTCACCTTGTTTTCTGGGTCAGCTGTGTCCATTTTTCATCAGCAGGATTGAAAGAGACAGTATGTTACTTTGATATTTTTTCGCTTGGATTCAGTTTTCTCTATTTTTGCTGCAGAAATGAATCAGTGAAAATACCCTTTTTCCTATGCTTTACATTTAATTTTTAAAAATCAATGAAAATAAACAAAACACCCAAAATGTTCTTTCAGTTAATTCCAGTTAAAATAAACTATTTGTATCTGCTGAAAAATACACAAAACATTGGTGGGAAGAATTATGTCATGTAAATTTGAACTCTTGCAAAAAAACGTGAACTGTATTTATTAAATGATTGTTTCAGGTATATGGTGACCTTCCAGAAGACAAAGCGCTATTTACTCCAGTTATGCAGTGGTTTCATGAACGAAGAATGTTTTACATGATATTTGATAAGCCAGTACTGGAAAAATTCAGGTATCCAAGTAAACTTCAACATATTAAATTTATATTCCCACGGTTTGATCTGCAGAAATTTTTTCACTGACCCTGACCCCTGTAAGCATTCCCACTAAGGGCTTTGGATTTTGTACATTTCATGAAACATATTACAGAAATCAAATTTAGAAGCCCCAACAGTGGTGATTAAAACAATTGTATGTCTGATTTTGTGATCACAATCTTCAATGCATGCCAGCTTTAGAGTGATCATAATAATCAGCGGGAGGTGTTCGGTATACAATACAAAGTAGGAATACAACTGTAAGTACTTTTCACCAACAGTTCCATCTTTTAATCACAAATTCACAAAATATTTCTATTTATAGTCTGCACTTTCTTTCAGAGGAGCAAAGGACAAAAAAACAAAAATAGCCAAATAATAGCCAATAAAAACTGAAAATTAACTAAAATTTTCAATTAATAAAGTCCTTTCTTGTTTCTTGTAGAGTATGGAAACAATTTAATTTATGGAGGCTGTATGTAAGAGCACAGAAAAAAGCTACAAGCAAGTAAGTATATTATTGTATATCCTATATCAGTGATATAAGTACACTTTTGATTTGATTCTAAAAAATCATCTTCATCAAGTGCAGATCTAATAGATAATCTTTTTTTGTTAAAACAGATCTACAATGACAAAACAACTGTTTGTTGCAAATGATATCCTACAACGTTGCCTGTTACATATACGTGGTATGTGTGAATCATGCTCCGGTAGTCTCACTGGCGGCGGTGTTGGCGATAAAGCTATCTGTCTAGTTAATTTGGACAAATATACCACTTTAACATTAGATGATTTCTGCAACATACAGGCCCAGCAGAGTGACAAAGTGTTTGCTCAACTTACTAAGCTGAGAAATAAAATAATCAAACTAACGTGGGAGTCTTGCGCTGTAAGTATATTTTGGGCTGTCATGAAACATGTGAGTCCATTGGGTGGGTGAGTGGGTGTGTCTTACTTCTGACATCTGAATAACTATTTAGTTTTCAATACAATTTGTGCTTTGGGATAAAACTGCAGATCAGTCTCAGATCAAAGCAATGTATTACCTTGTAATTGGCATTGTGATTAACCAATTTGCAGTTTGTTTGAACCACTCATTGGTACTCATCTAAAAGATGAACATGCCAGACATGGCTGCTTAAATATTACAGCTAATGCAGCATTATTATGTTAGTATATGTTGATAATGACACACATGATTGTACAAATCTACAAATGTCTAATGTAAAAATATATTTGTTCTCATCAAACGCTACTTATAAAGCCAAGTAAAAATACATGTACTCAGAGTTTGAACACACAAAATATATTTACTGTGTATTTACTATACATTTCAGAGAGTGGCGGAGATGGAAGGAATTACTCATGGTATTAGATCAAGTCCAATCATAAAAATAAAAAGCAGTACAAAGCTGAAACCAGGAGAAAAGAAAAGTGAGTTTTTGTTTGTTTTTCTGGTCTTTATATTATGGAGTATATATAAATACAGGTATACCGTACTTCTAATTACACTCATGTAAAGATGAACACCATTTTCGTGTCATTATTCGCTTCTTTTATGGAGCAATGACCATGGTTACCGACTGACTGTGCATGGTTCTGTCATTCAAGCTGAACATACCTCGGAGTTTGAGCTTTTTTAGTGTTATTTAACATTTTTCGTCTTTTCTTATTTGTCATTTTCATCTTGCAACTGTGGTATGATACAGATAAAATACAAAAAAAGAAAAATAACAATGATGTGTAATCTACACCTATATCAGATTTAAAAATATAGACCATTGTGTGATTACAACCAGATTATAAAATACTAGTTACCGGTACTAACCATTATGTATAAGTTTAAGTGTAAACAAACTGTTATAATTATTTTCAGAGGAAGGTCCCACATATACTCAGATTACACAGTGGAGAGCAATACTTGCAAGGTTATCATGCTTTCTGAGAGCGGCTGATTATATTATCTTAGATTTACTACATAGACTAGTCAAGACAGCTGTACGAGATCTATTGGAATTCTTTGACAGCTCTTGTGCACATGGAAAACGTTTGGAAGATGAAAGTGACAGTGATGAAAGTGGTAGTGATGATGAGTATACATTTCGACCTAAAAAGACATATGGTGAGTCAATTAATAAATGATGTTACGTTTTTTAATTTCCCATACATGCATAAAGGCGAATAATAGAATGTTTGTTGGTCTCTATGCAACCTACATGTACTTTGTATATTCCAAATATCCAATCCTATCAGCAATGGTGTCCAAGTGCAGACTTGTTTAGGCAGTAGCTGTACTCATTCATTGTGGTCTCCAACACTGCCCTCTTTATGTCAACACCTTTATGTTTTTCATTAATTGCTAACTGTGAACTTGTGATAATTCATTCTCATCAGACTTATATTCTGAAACAGGGACTTAAGTTTTGGGTTCTATCTGTGTGGGTTTTTATTTGCTGATTAGTGATAAATCAGCATATTTCAACATGTTTTTAACCATTCCTCAGGTGTGTCTGGTTCTGTTTTATTCAGATTTGACTCTTTACTCATAGTGGGTTACTGATGCATGTCATTTATTTTCATGATTTTATTTTAAATTGACATGACCTACCTATTTCTCATACAGATACACTATCACAGATTTTGTTTAAATTTTGCACAAATGCTAGACATAATGGTATGAATATTACTTGTGATCAGATACTGGGGCAAGTTGCATATGAATAAAGCCTGTTTTTCCAATGATAAAATACAATCAAACATATCCACTTCTACTTATTTAATTATTTGTGATATCTAAGGCAATGTATTTTTTTTTCAAAACACATGGACTGTAACATTTAAGTCTTTTTTTTTTGTAGTATACCGAAGAGGGGTTTTAATTGAACAGGAAAGTGAATGCAGTAGTAGACCACCAACTGGTCAGTCAAGACCAGGATCTCAAACTAAGATTAACATTCCAAAGTTTGATTTTGACAAACCAGATGAAGACACAGGTCCTAAAATATTGGATGCTGACCAGGTAGTGTTAGATTCACTTGTTTTCTTTCTGAATCATAGTTCTTATATAGTGCATGCCAATTAATTATTTCAGTTTATTTCCAGTATTTCAAACAGCTGACTTGGTGTTTCTTGTTACCATCCAGTGTGTATATAGAGATTAGTACACCATGCAGAGTTGCCTTCATTAGCTTTTTCAGATTGGTTCCTCCAGAGTATGTATAGTTTATTGAATATGAAAACATTTACAAGACATGGTTGTACAAATTCATGTAATGAACTAATTGTAATTATTACGTCTAGGTATTGCAAGAAATTAAAGAAATGGAGGAGGTGGAAATGCCGCCAGAACCTACTTTTTTTATCCAATTGGAGTTAGATGTGCCACCTCTGTCGCGTGCTGCAAGTTCTTTACATTTTATTCCTGACCGTTCTCCTTCAAGAAGTTCAAGGTATGGAAAATAAAGACTATGCTAGCTAAATATCATCCAAATTATTTGAATTGTTATATTTACATTGTATAATCTTGCAAATCCATTGGTATTAATTCTTGGATTGTTGAGATAGATCTGAAATTATGTTGGATGGTTTCTTACTTTAGCTACATATGCTTCATATTTCAGGATTTTCTTCAATCTAACATAACTAACTCACTAATCATATTATCATTACAATCATTACAACAGAAATGTGACCACAAAATGTGATCACAAATGTACATATCTACAATTATTTTCTAACTTTACTAGTAGATGCATAAACATTGGTCCAATTGCTACAAACTTTGCAACATTTTAGACAAACCATCAATTTTTTTTTGAAAAAGGTGACTACATGTATATATTCCAAACTATTATGTGGACAAATTTGTAGTCAATGTCCTGAATTTCTGATGAGGTTGATTGTGTTTAAGTTAGTTGAAGTGGTGATTCATAAGAAAAATCATGTAGTCGGGAAGTTTTCTCAAAACTCAATGTGCTGTTTCGCAACTCTCTCGCAAACTCTTTGAGAAGTCATCTCTAGGTAACTTTGTATTAAACATGACAAATGACGACAAGTGACTTTGTTGTGTGCAATGTGCACAATTGGAGCAATGTTTTTGAATTTACTAGTGAGGCAGTTTTTTCATTTGAGTTTTTGTTGTAATGACTGTAACAAATCATGCTATTCATCATCACAGGAATCATTGTTCATCTAATTTCTCTTTCTAACATAATAACCACTACTTCTACTTTTCTTACAATCATGGCTTTCCAAAGGCATACAAAAGCAGTGCATGCAAAACGGTATAAGTCAACTGGTAAAAGGTTTGTACAACAATCATCATGCTAACATTCAAAGTCATATTCATGTTAGGTGAACTTACCATTCGTAGATGAATTTTGATATATTTATTAGGTTAGCGCCAATTTCAAATCATTTTTACACATTTTTCATGATAACTCTTATTATTAACAACATCCTATGGTAACTTAATGTTATGGATATAATTACGGTATTTTATTTTATTTTATTTTAACTTCCAGGTCAAATATCTTGACAATAAAAAAAATTGCAAAAAATAAAACAAAAAGTAACTCTTGGCACACACACACACACACAAGCAGAGTATAAAAAATATGTCAAAGTTTTTTACTCCAAATTTAAAAAAAAGAAAGATACAGTTAACAGAGGTGACCAGACAGACAAGTGGACGAACGTAGTGGTTATAAAAGCAATCCCAGCTTAGAGCAGATCAGCAATAAACTTTTACCGGTAGTCTTTTCATCACTACTTTGATGACAAAGATATTTATGATCACTTGTTTATGCTTGTTTTTTTTTACAGTGCGATGTCTAAGCATGGCAGTAGAGCTGGTCTGAGTATGGTAGACTCAGTGTACAGTAAAGATTCTGTTAGTGTTGATGGCAGCCAAAAAACCAAAAGTAAAAAAGTTGTATCCTTTCCAGGACATGAGCCTCTATCAGATTCTGAGTCAGGTGAGAGTTCTCATCAGCTGCAAAGTATAAACCAGAAAACTGATCGTTGTCCTGGTACAAGCTGGCTGGTGCATGCCAGATTGTTCATAAAGAAGTGCTTGGTGGTTACCTCAATGCATTGTATTTGTTTTGTTTCAGAGAGTGAAAGTGAAAGTAATGCTTCTGTTGATGTCGACGAATCTGCTAATAGATTTCTGGAAGATAATGTTGAATCATCGTATGATGGTTACGCATACCCTGACAGGTCAGTGACTATTTATTCATATTCCATGTGCTTATAACAACAAGTTTTGCTGTCAATCAACATGTCTGGTTATCAAAATTGAATCTTAACTAAAGCCAATTTAGTTTTGAGCTCGGAAAAACTTACCATCTTTAAAATAATAATTATACCCCAGAACCTGTGAAGTGCAGAGTGGATGTATTCAGTCTAATCTTATTTGTTTTCTCATTTCTAGACCTAAATCAGCAGACATCCCACAACCTATAATGTCAAGAGTTGAAGTAAAATTGTCTCCATCAGAGGGTGACTTTTTGTCTAGAATTCAAGGCATAATAGCCGGTTTTGAACATACAGTTGGTAAGTCTATGAATGTATCGTTAGTTATGAATGCCCAAACATGTCATTAATCAGTTGAGAGCCTCAGAGGGTGACCATTTCTAAGGCAAAATAAAAATGCCTTTGTATATGGGGAGAGTATGGAGGAAATCAGTATTTTAAAGTACCAAAGTATTGAGGTAATTGCTTTTGATGCCTCTATGAAGTTCAAGCTCTGATTAATATACTCTTTTGTTACTTGAATATTTGACTTCATAATACAATTCAACTTGTAATAAGATGTCAAGTAAAACTTGAAATGAATCTTTTTCACACATTGAGTCAAGTACACACATTTTTTTGAAATTAAAATAGACATTTGTTTACTTTTTAATATGGTCATTTGTTCAAGTGCATAAATTAATAGCATAATTATTTATTTTTTGTACATGAGTTAAAAGGTTACTTGATTTTGAGTTCCATGGATTATGAGACAAGTTGTGTAGACAACTGACACCTCACACCTTACTCTAGTGACTACGCTGTGCATTAATTAAAAGTCACAAAAGTTGCCTGCCTAAAGCTCCAAGGATAGCTGAGATGAATAGAAAAAAAAAACATTAAAATATTTTTTTTAATAATAAATGCTCTGTGGAGGAATTTACAGAGATTAGCTCTGACAGCTTGCTACTCTCATGGTGGAAATTGTTGTATGTAAACATTTCTTGGGATACGTTTTTACCTGAGACATTCATATACTGGACAGATTAGCACAAAATGATTTTTTTTTAAATTGCATCACGAAAATGATAGACTCAAAAAGACTGATCAATTTCTTGTCTGGCACTAATGTTAATTTCTTAGGAATGACTGACATACCAAAACCTGTCAAAATCTCACATTGCTTTAAACTCAGTAACCTGTGCTCCCTGGCTAAATGCATAATTTGACCACCATTGTTAAATCAAAGATTATTAAACAAAAAAAGTCAGGTTTGAGTTGAATTGAAATCCTTTAGATAAAAATTAATTTAAAGTGCAAAATTTTAATTGCATTTATGACTTTTTAGTGATAAATACCCCGTTTTTCATTCATATATACATGTCAAATTCACTGCTGTACTGGTAGTAGTCTTCAAAATGGTCGATCACTACTCTGTATGTTTGTAGGTCAAGTTGGAGCACTTCAGAGAGAACCTCAGCTGTCAGTGTTTTGGTCGGGAACACAGTATGATTTGAAACTATCAGTGGATGAGGAAGAGGAGATGGAAAGACTGGCAAATAGAAGACCTTGGCCAGATATAGAACTTCTATTTGGTGAAGATCCTGAATATCAAAGTATGGTTCAAGATGTCAGTCAACATGTTAAATCTAATATAGATGAAGTAAAACAATATTCATTGGTAGGTTATGTCTGTGTAATATAATGAATGACAGAGAAAACTCCTAGATGTTTATTTCTATGTTTTACATTGTATGTAAAGCTTCTTCATGAAGTGAGAATGTATGTCTTAAATATGAACAAGAATAAAATGAAAGATTAATACAGATGTATAGCCCTAATTCACTAGTGGGCAACTCCAATTACATAACATACTGAATTAATCCTCCAGAGTGCAGCCCAAAATATTTTTTATATAGCACCAATCTACTAGAGGGCAAAACCAAAATTTCGGTTTTTAATCAACATTTATAGCAAGATTTAATTTTTCTTTTACAGAATTTTGATCCCTATTCTTTGATGGTTGATAAAGCCAGACGTGTAGATGTGGATACTTCTATGAACAAAAGAGATTGGACAACAGAAGAATTTCATCATGTCCTATCCACACATTCAGAACAGGTGAGCATATCTACGTTGTCTATTTACACAATGCAAATAGGCAGGCAGGCAGGCAGGCTAGGGTATTGTGCACTGTGAAATTCTGTCTGCATAGGTTCCAGCATCAGATGCATGTGTGAAGTATACTATGATAATCTACCCATGACTTCAACCACATTACATTTTATTACTGAACCTATAGTCAAATTCCAGATATTACTGTCTCCCTTCATAATTTGTTTTGTCATGACATTTTTTTCAGATCAGAGCAATGCAGTCTATGCAGATACAATGTCGTAAGGGTATGTATAAAGTATTGAGTGAAGATTTCAGAGAGTCATGTCTACCGTACCCAAATGATGTTATATCTGTTGTGAATAGAAGAATGCCAGTCTTGGCTAACCGAAGGAATGAAGACTTACTGGTTGTTATCAAGGTAAGAATAGCAAATGTATCACACTCTTGATAAATATACAGATATAATGAAAATAAAAGAATAAGTGTTTGCTGCTGTTGATAGTATGAAGTCATGAGCTGGTGCTGATCAGTGAGTGATATTTTTTGGCCAAAATGTAAACAAATGATGTCACAGCCTGTATAGCATACAAGCAAACAATACTACCAGGAGCTTGAAAATTAATTCTCAAGCTATTTTTAATAAGTGGTTGCATAGGTGAGTGATGAAAAAGTGGAAGCAGCCATGAGGTTAGGCAATTAAGTACTGTATGATAATACATGTATGAGGTTATTATGAGGATACCTCAAAGTATGCATAAAGACAGTACAGCAGGAGTATCGACCTACGTGCAGCCATGTTTTTGTTATTAGAGGACCCTTACACATTTAATCATTCCATATTTAGAATTCACATTTCCTTATATGGTAGGATGAAAATACCCTGTAAAATATCGCAAAATTAGGGCACGCTGTAATCACAGTGACAGATGTATACTAATGCTCATTATTTAACACTTTTACATTTTAGAGTGCTTCTAAAAAGTTAGACCATGATCCTGCATCAGTGGAAGAGTTTGTTGACCACTTGTCATTCCTTGGAAGGATGGATTCTGAATTACCAGCTCTTGAAAAAGAATTTAATGTTGTCAATAAGATGTTTACAATTGCTAGAGATTTCCATGTGCCTATTGAGGCTGAAGAACTAGCAATGTATCAGACACTGATGCCAAGTTTTCAACATCTCAAGGTAAGTACATTTATTTGCATACCTTGAGAATGCATTCTGAAATCTAGTTGCTGTTGCATTATAAAAAAGTATAGACAATTTTTCAACTGAATCAATGTTTTTTCCCACTGTTATATACAATTAAAGTATAAATTTGAAAGAAATTTGCCAAACATGGGACCCACAATCCTACCATCAAAATATACTGTTTTGAAAATTCTTAGACCGAGCTGTATTTTTTGAACCCATTTTGCATCAATAATTATTTAATTAAAGCACGCTATAAATAGATGTCTTAAATCAACACACAAAAATAATCAGACATTGTAAGAACATTTTAGATTTAAATCTAATCTTCAAGGTGGCAGAATCCTGACTTCATAGTTTATTACATTGTATTTAGTTTAGCTACTCAATTGGATCCCTGTAGCTGTAGAATATTGACACTTTTTGTATTCTGTTATACATAGTCTTTGATTCTGTACTGTGAAGCTAAGAAAGATGACAATATTAGGAAATACAGTGATGATCTGAACAACCACATTGACAAACTCAGGTTTGAACTGATTGAAATCAAGAGTAGAGTGAGGGCGCCAGCACTACTAAGTGCTGATACATTGCCAATTGTAGCAACAGAGAATTTGAAGCTACTTGAAGATGAAGTTGGTGGAATCTCCACGAAAGCTAGGAGCTATGCTAGCTATCAAGATAGGTTTGGTAGCTCCATATCCAGCCAAACTAAGATGCGAGGATTCTCAGAGTAAGTTAACATTATTACTGCTAATGATTGTATTACTGTGGAATACTTTATTTTCGCTTGGAGTAAATTTTTGCTATTTTCGCAGAAGGATTGATTCAGTGAAAATAAATTCCATACCAAACACCAAACAAAGTCTATTCAGCAAAATATTAAATCAAGCTAAAATAAAGTATTTTACAGTATGTTAGATGGATCACTTCAAATATAGTGTACTTAGAAGTTCATACTTGAAATAACATGTGCTATTTCAAGAAGCAGTATTTATTTTTTGTCTGTCAAAGTTATTCTACTTTTGTGTACAAGGGATGAGTAGGGATGTATATTCCTACATTACATGTAAATATCTTTTGTTTTGGGTGAACTTTGCCATTTTGAGAACTGCCTTTAGCTAGACTTGAATGTGAAACATTGAATCGGGTTCAGTCATACTGTATTACATCAAAGTTGATAATTTGAATCACATAAAGCAGAACTATATCAGCCAACAGACTTCTTGTTTAATAAGACTAATCTTGAATTTTTGAATGTTTCATACATTTTAGAATTAAAATGTAAAATTGTATTTTATTAAATTTATCAAATGGCAAGAAAATCATTTATAAATTTGTTGGAATGTGTAAATATATTTGGGAAGACTGTACAGTATGAATGTGATACATTGAATGAACAAATTTCTCTTTTTTTCAGAGAGTATCTATTAGCTGATCATCGAGACAGTGATTTAATTGCACAGCAAGTATTAGCGGAACTATCTGAAATAGAACGTGATCTGCAGCTACGACATATCCTATGGGAGTCCACTGACGAGTGGTCCAAATTATTGGAGGAATGGACAGCCACAAGATTTGATAAACTTAATGTAGATTTTCTGCAGAAAAATGTGAATAAATTTACACAGACTGTCTTCATGCTTGAGAAAGGTATGTGTAATTTCCTTTGATATTTCATGTATTCCAATCTGTTACCGATGTATACCAACATTTTGAAATAGAAAATATAATTTATTATTATACAGCTGTCATCGTAAGTTACAGCATCCCGTAATTTTGCGATATTTTACGGGGTATTTTCATGCTACCATATAAGGAAATGCGAATTCCAAATATTGAATGATTGCGTGCATAAGCGTCCTAATAATAAAATAATAAAAATAAACATGGCTGCCACCAGGATTTGACCGGACTCCACACAAAGAAGTTCACTGATTCTGTTCTGAACTTTTTTGATTTTGACATTCCCATGAGATTTTCTTGGAAGGAAAATATGTATAATAATAAGGTTTATTACGAGGATACTTCAAAGTATGCACTCAGACAGTACGCCTTCGCATTGACCTCTGCTGCACCTTGGTCAATACTCTCACTGTACTGTTTTCATGCATACTTTGGGGTATCCTCATATTACTACATGTCACAAATCACGCCTGGAATAGATCTCAGGTTATACCATGTATAATGTGTCTTGTTCTATTTTCAGGACTTCCACCAAATGAGGTGTTACCCAGACTGAAGGAAATGGTATTAGACTTTAAACAGGGCATGCCTGTAATTACAGCATTGCGTAACCCTTCCTTGAGACCAAGACATTGGGAAGAGATACAGAGGTTGATTGAAAGAAATTTTGCCAGAGATAAAAACTTTACACTTGGAAATCTACTTGAACTTGAAGTAAGCAGTTGTTTTTAAATTTCAGGTCATGGAATGTTTTAATTTTATGTTCCAAGCAACTGTCCTTACATGTCATGAATCGATTACACTGTACACTGTACTAGGTATGAATCAACGACATGTTTTACTATACTCTCCCTCCAACTGTCCTCTCTGGGCCTGGACTGATTACACCGCACTCTCTCTGCTGCTGCATGGATGTATGTACATCAGTATTCTCATCAATTGGTCGATAAAATTATGATAACTTTCATTGTTCTTTTAAATTTCAGATTTTTCATCATAAAGAGAAAATCAATGATATCTCTACGCAAGCAAGTAATGAGGCTACCCTGGAACTAATGTTGAATAAGGTCAGATCATGCTACTATGTATATTTTATTAGTCCCCGTTCGGACGCAGTCCGAAAACGGGGACTTATGTTTTGCCCTGTGTTCGTCCGTCCGTCCGTACGTCCGTGATCACCTGTATCTCGAACATGCATGGACCGATTAAGTTCAAACTTCACTCATACATCACACCTTATATGGGACATATGCACATGCATTTTTTTCATGATCCGATTAACGATAGCCGAATAGCGTCCATTTTAAGGCCGAAAATGCATCAAAATCGCACATTTTCACCATTCCGGACCCGGATCTCAGTTATGCATGGACGGATTTTGTTCAAATTTGGTACATACATTAAACATAATAGGACCTTGATGCACGTCATTTTTTTTTTTGGATCGGGTTCGAAATGGCCGACTGGCGGCCATTTGGTTTTAAAGAATTCAGTTCTGGATCCGTATCTGAGACATGCTTGGATTGATCGAGTTCAAACTTCACACACACAAGGTACATCATGTCACAAATATGTATGTGCATTTGTTTCATGATCTCATTAACGATAACCAAATGGCGGCCGCTTTAAGGCCGAAAATGCATTGAAATCGCACATTTTCACCATTCCGGACCCGGATCTCAGTTATGCATGGACGGATTTCATTCAAATTTGGTACATACATTAAACATAATAGGACCTTGATGCACGTCATTTTTTTTTTCGGATCAAGTTCGAAATAGCCGACTGGCGGCCATTTTGTTTTAAAGAATTCAGTTCTGGATCCGTATCCGAGACATGTCTGGATTGATCAAGTTCAAACTTCACACACACAAGGTACATCATGTCACAAATATGTATGTGCATTTGTTTCATGATCTCATTAACGATAGCCGAATAGCGGCCATTTTAAGGCCGAAAATGCATCAAAATCGCACATTTTCACCATTCCGGACCCGGATCTCAGTTATGCATGGACGGATGTTGTTCAAATTTGGTACATACATTAAACATAATAGGACCTTGATGCACGTCATTTTTTTTTTTGGATCGGGTTCGAAATGGCCGACTGGCGGCCATTTTGTTTTAAAGAATTCAGTTCTGGATCCGTATCTGAGACATGCTTGGATTGATCGAGTTCAAACTTCACACACACAAGGTACATCATGTCACAAATATGTATGTGCATTTGTTTCATGATCTCATTAACGATAGCCAAATGGCGGCCGCTTTAAGGCCGAAAATGCATTGAAATCGCACATTTTCACCATTCCGGACCCGGATCTCAGTTATGCATGGACGGATTTCATTCAAATTTGGTACATACATTAAACATAATAGGACCTTGATGCACGTCATTTTTTTTTCGGATCAAGTTCGAAATAGCCGACTGGCGGCCATTTTGTTTTAAAGAATTCAGTTCTGGATCCGTATCCGAGACATGTCTGGATTGATCAAGTTCAAACTTCACACACACAAGGTACATCATGTCACAAATATGTATGTGCATTTGTTTCATGATCTCATTAACGATAGCCGAATAGCGGCCATTTTAAGGCCGAAAATGCATCAAAATCGCACATTTTCACCATTCCGGACCCGGATCTCAGTTATGCATGGACGGATTTTGTTCAAATTTGGTACATACATTAAACATAATAGGACCTTGATGCACGTCATTTTTTTTTTTGGATCGGGTTCGAAATGGCCGACTGGCGGCCATTTTGTTTTAAAGAATTCAGTTCTGGATCCGTATCTGAGACATGCTTGGATTGATCGAGTTCAAACTTCACACACACAAGGTACATCATGTCACAAATATGTATGTGCATTTGTTTCATGATATCATTAACGATAGCCAAATGGCGGCCGCTTTAAGGCCGAAAATGCATTGAAATCGCACATTTTCACCATTCCGGACCCGGATCTCAGTTATACATGGACGGATTTCATTCAAATTTGGTACATACATTAAACATAATAAGACCTTGATGCACGTCATTTTTTTTCCGGATCAAGTTCGAAATAGCCGACTGGCGGCCATTTTGTTTTAAAGAATTCAGTTCTGGATCCGTATCCGAGACATGTCTGGATTGATCAAGTTCAAACTTCACACACACAAGGTACATCATGTCACAAATATGTATGTGCATTTGTTTCATGATCTCATTAACGATAGCCAAATGGGGGCCGCTTTAAGGCCGAAAATGCATTGAAATCGCACATTTTCACCATTCCGGACCCGTATCTCAGTTATGCATGGATGGATTTTGTTCAAATTTGGTACATACATTAAACATAATAGGACCTTGATGCACGTCTTTTTTTTTTTCGGATCAAGTTCGAAATGGCCGGCTGGCGGCCATTTTGTTAAAGAATTCAGTTCTGGATCCGTATCCAAGACATGTCTGGATTGATCAAGTTCAAACTTCACACACACATGGTACATCATGTCACAAATAGATATGTGCATTTGTTTCATGATCTGCTTAACAATAGCGGAATGATGGCCATTTTAAGGCCGAAAATGCATCAAAATCACATATTTTCACAATTCCAGAACCGGATCTCAGTCATGCATGGATGGATTTTGTTCAGATTTAGCACAATGTGTTGTACATATGCAGGTGCATTTCGGTCATGATCTGCTTTGAATGTATATGTCACTCAAATATGAACGGAACGGGGACGTGTCATTGACAATGACTTGTTTATTTATAGCTTGGCACTTTCCCTGTAATGTTGATATAAACTGTTTTAAGTTTTGCTTGATATTGATAAAACTGTATCTGAATCAGTTGTTCTGACCAAAAGTTTGCATCAAACAATCAGATGTTCCCAATAATCAATATTTAAACAATTACTTACAAGATTACTTCCCATCATAAGTCATACAAGCTTTTATTTATGACAACGCATATTATGGTCGTTAACACTTTGTTTATCCACTATATCAGGTAATTGATCTATGGCAGAAAACAGATTTCCGTCTGGTACCTCATAGTGGTAGGAATGATGTTCTCATCATTGCTGGTGCTGATGATATCATGGCACAGCTGGAAGAAAGTCAGGTCACCATAGCAACCATCAGGGGATCCAGATATGTTACTCCTATTAAGGTAACCTTTTCTCTGATTACATAAAACTGATTGAATAGTGTGTTACTTTGTGACCACTAAATCAAATTGGCTTGGAAAAGCTACTTCAGCAGAGCTCTGCCATGTATTTAATTTTTAATGCAAAAATACTAATGAACATATGCAAGAAGATTTGGTTTGAATATAATCACCTCCCTGAATGAGTACACTGTATCATGTTCGTCAATCTAATTAGAAACTGCCATAAAACTATTATGGTAATTATAATGTATTTAACTATTTTAGGCTCTAGTAGAAGAGTGGGATAGAAAATTGAGTTTGTTTGCTCGAACACTGGATGAATGGATGACCTGCCAACGAAACTGGCTTTACCTGGAACAGATCTTCTTAACACCTGATATACAGAGGTTAGTTTGATTAGAATTATGTACCGGTATTATTAGTAAAGCAACACCTGTGGTTCTCTCTCTTGTATAGTTCTTTAGTTCTTCTGTCTTGTGTAGGTTGATTTATACTGTCCCAGAATACTGCTTGTCATTAAAATATCCATTATAAAGAAAAATGGTGTGATAAGTTTGACCTTCAGTTTGGTAAGCGTATTGTAAGGTACATGTTGTTGTTTGTGTGGTTGCAGACAACTTCCTAATGAAGCTAAACTGTTTGCTCAAGTTGACAAATCATGGAAGGACATAATGAGAAGAACTGAGGACAGACCAAACGCTCTTAGATCAGCTACAGCACCAGGTGTGTTGGAAATACTACAAGCCAGTAATTCCAACTTAGAAAAAATACACAAGTGTTTGGAGGTATGAATGTTTATGTTGTTAGTACAGTTGGTCAATTACTACTACTACCGTACATGTATTATTGTCTAAAACTAGACAAGTAGGATCCAGACAACCTGTTACTTATTGTTAGTTACT
Organism: Saccoglossus kowalevskii; assembly: GCF_978046115.1. Taxonomy (NCBI): domain Eukaryota; kingdom Metazoa; phylum Hemichordata; class Enteropneusta; family Harrimaniidae; genus Saccoglossus; species Saccoglossus kowalevskii. The sequence continues at coordinate 27,488,240 of NC_140642.1, read as the reverse complement.
GTCAGTTACTTACACCCCACCCATCTATACCTGGCACCTGGCTGCTCTCTCTCTGGCAAAAATCAAACCAATTCGCATTTAGGGTACTCCTGAAGTGCCTGACATTGCTAGGCAACCTGGGAAGGGTATCCCAAAAAACTACATTTTTTGGTAACAAAACCCTATTTGTCTTGTTCAGATACAAAGCAGTGTAATTAGCAGGACTAATTAACTATAAAATGAGCTAAAGCAATTTTGATTTTTTTATGTCCCTGCAGGATTATCTGGAAACCAAAAGATTGGTATTCCCCAGGTTTTATTTTCTTAGTAATGATGATCTACTGGATATACTGGCCCAAAGTAAAAATCCGGATGCTGTACAGGTAATCCCAGTATTAATATTATTAATTATCTTAATATACATGTTCTGCTCTGTGTGGAGTGTTTACTTTAAACAATGCTAACTGTGTAATAATTTTTTCAGCCTCATCTTGTTAAATGTTTTGGTAATATTAAGACACTGGAAATTGTTCGTCAGCCAAAGTTACCCCCTACAGTGCGTACTATGATCTCTGCTGAAGGTGAAATTGTTATGATGCCAAAGTAAGTATGAACATAAACAACAAGCCACAGTCAATGTTGGTATAACTGTACAAATGTGTATCATTTCAAATATTTCAGCCATTTCATCTTCATGTTTACTTTTATGGTGAATATTAAAGTTCCACTCAAAAAAATGTTTACATAGGAGTAAATAACAAAAATACTTTGCAAGATTTAATTGTTCATAATTAGCTGCATTGCACTCTATTTACATTATGTCTTTGCTCAGATTGCCTGTACATATGACATCAATCACATCTATTTGATTGGCCATTTGCAATCAGCCTTGGAAATTATCTGCAATTGTTGTTTGGATTTATAATAAGTTACAGTTTATGTTACTGTTACGAGTCAGGCATATTTGATTGGATAAGAATTAATGTGTGTATGGTATGTGCATATTCTTTGTATCAAGTTTGAAAGGAATCAGTTATTACAGGATCATAAAATGGCTCTGAATGAACATACTCGTCATTAATTACTTGACTATGGGTCATCTTCTGTTTTTGAATTACATTATTCACAGTATATCTGAGTTGCTCACACATAATGCAACTTTGGATAAATATGCACTTCCATTTATCTCATGATCTGATTCAAGATGACTTGTTTGTATGTAGACATATTTTGTTCAAACTAGATACAATACAATTTGACACTAATGGAAATTTTAAGAACAGCGTTTTGTTTTTCATATTCAAAATGGCTGACTGGTGGCCATTTTGGTTTAATGGATGTAGTTCCGAGGCTATATCTCTGTCTTGATTTGCCTTGACTGATTGCAATGAAACTTTACAATTGTATCATACATTATGTCACATATTATGTTTGTTTGTATTCTAGGAATGTGAGAGCTAGAGGCCCAGTTGAAAGTTGGTTAGGTGGTGTTGAAACTGCCATGTTTGATACAGTGAAAAGGTCAGTACATATCTTTCATGAAAACTTAATATACACTGTCAAAGTTATTACAGTTGTGAGTTGTTTTAACTAATCTTGATATCTGTAATTAGTTTAGTATTATTGTTATTCTATAAATATTGCTTAACAATGTATATTAATGCTTGAGACAAGATTCCATTCTTTAAAAATACCCAGCAGCATTGCCTTCTCTGAAAATAACCAGTATTATTAGACATTGTGTCTATTTCATTGATAACATGAAATAAATTAAATTCTCTTGGCAGAACAAAATATATGTTATTGTTAGAATGTGCCTACATTGTTCATAGTCTATGAGTAAATTATTGTAATTGATATTAACCTAATATATCTGTGTAATATACAATTATAGTTTATGTATTGATTGTTTAATTTACTGATTTTTATTTGTATAAGTCAGTACAAGCAGAACTGAAAAGTATACTGTGATCAGTTCATCTACTAACTATAAGACATTGCATGGTGTGTGTTCTCCTTTCTACAGGTGTTTGAAACATGCCCGAGATGATAAGAGAATTATCAACCTCTGGAAACCGGATTCTGTCGAGTGTGTTGGGTTTCTTCTTCTTTTTGTTCATACACTCATTGATTCAATAGTACTTAAGCCAGTACATCGCAACTTATTATTTTTTTTTCTCTAGATTTGTTTGCATATGTCAAAGGAATAAGAGCCATCCTGTTTTTTATATCGTTTTGTGTTTGAACTGATCTACCAAATTTCTTAAAATTACAGAGTAGCATTGCTTTCTCTGAAAATACCCAGCAGCATTGTCTTCTTTGAAAAGAATACCAAGTGGCTTTCATATTTATGCCTTGTCATCGATTATTTTTAGTCCCAGTATGGTTCTTGTTTCATTTGACTATAATAATCAATAGTTTCATCAGCTTCTCATGTAGTCACTGCGTATCACTCATTCCCAATGTGCATGCTTATTTTCTTGTGCTTGATTAATAGTGAAATTTATTCTCATTTTCATTACCACAATTTACAGGTATAGTTGAAGATGTAATCAATACAGACAATATCACGTCCATTGCTCACATTGCTTTAAATTGCTGTTTCAATAATCATTATTATTGACTTCTGTGTGCACATTTTAGCTGTTTCACTGAAGTTGCAAAAAAACACTCTGGGAGAATCAGTAGATTTGGGTTCAAATCTATTCATTATTAAGTATATAATTTGTATAATAATAATCCTGATTTTCTTGCTTTTTTATTTGTATATTTGAGTATCCACCTGCTGGATTACATTCAAATATGGTACATGGGTTCAAATCAGTGTATAATAATATACTTTTTACATAATACTGTTAGTAGTTATCGAAGTATATTTTAAGAACCATTTATGAAATTTTAATGTAATCTGATTAATTGTTATATGGGAATAATTCACAAAACTCAATTATTTTGTATCTAATACTGCTTATTAAGTACCCAGTTTGCATTATAATTATCGTAGTTAACATTATTTGGGTATATGAGTTCACTCTAAAACACTCTTTGGTGAAAATATTTATTATGCCGAACCCTTCATACTTATGTAATAAACGTTGCCATTTATTTCACAGTTTCAGCTTTATATCCATGAAGTATGCTTATTAAATGCACTAAATATTACTGGTATTAAGATTGCCTGCTTGCATCTTAGTGCATAATGCATTAATCACATGGTCACTTTGCATGCCATGGTCCATAATTTGCATCTTGTACCACACATCACTCACCATAATATCCGATAATAAAAACAATACAATATATATATTTATTCTGTAGATGATACATTTTATAGAATCAATTCATAGCCAAAAATAATAAGCGTAATTTGAGATTCTGGAAAATGTACATCTTAATATTGGCTCTATGCTAAGTACATTACCAAAAGTTGTGTATGTCAAACTGAATAGTGCACCAATCTGACATCTCTTTTAGTACATGTGCTATTAAATAGAGCAAATACAGTGCATGATAGGAGCTCTTTCTAATCTCAGTCCATGCTCTTTCAGGAAATTGAAGGAAACATTAAGTAAATCTGGAGATGAGTTTGAAGAATGGGTTCTTTGTCATCCTGGTCAGGTTGTACTTACTGTGGTGAGTATTCAGGCAGTCAATTGTTTAGTTATTTCATTTAGGTAAGATTACACATGCATTTGATGTTTTGTGTATGTGTATGCACAATTGTGTTGGGCTGGTTTGGGTGGTGATAGGAAGTAATTTATGCTTGTATGTGTAACTGGTGAGTGTGGATACATGTGTATGTGGGGGCTTCATATTATAAAATATTATCAAGATGTACTTATATCAGAAAACAAAGTTTGGCCTCCAATTTTTCAACCGGGATATGCTATTGTAGAGATTATATACCTGTACTCAGAGCTGTATTTAATGCAATATTTATCCTAGATTTGCTATCATGTTTTAAAATCAGAACTGATTTATAATACAATTTCAGGTTCAAATCATGTTCAATCGAGATGTGCTGTCTTGTTTTAAATCATCCCATCCTGGTAATGGATTGAAACTGACTAGAGATAAAATAATGGGTCACCTCAACACACTGGCCCATATGGTTGCCAAACCATTGAGTTCTTATCAACGGATGAGTGTGGAAGCTTTGATGACGGTTGATGTTCATGCCAGAGATATCATCTCCAATATGATTGATATAAAAGTACACAAAAAGGAAGATTTTGAGTGGAAAAGGTAATTCTGATTTCTTGTATTATACATATATGCACACTTCTTTGTAATAAAATTTGATATTCTACTTGTATTTCAGGAACACTTAACAGATTTCAATGAAAGTTGGTGCTTAGATCGCCTGGGATACTCCAGAGATGTGATTAGTTTAGGATTGAAATATGCACATAATAGTTATCTAATTTACATAGATTAGCCTACTTTTAGCAGTTCCACAGATATCTAAAAAACCAGCAATCAAATTTCATGAAAGTTGGTACACGTTGGTGCTCGTGGGCAATTCACAGACCTGACTAGTATAGGGTTGAAATCCATGCATAATAATAAGTGATGGTTGTCTTGCTAAGCATGTGCAAGATTTATGTTGTTAAGCTATTATTTTATCACAACCCAGTGTGCTCTTCCAGTAGTAAGCATGAATGTTAATATGTGGTTGCATGATTGCACTTTGATTCTTTAGAGTCAGTTGATGCATTCCAGTCATTCAAGGAAATATCTGTAGACAAACCTTGGTATTGTTTGGTTTTGTACATGTTGATTTACGCAACAATAATTTTGTTAATATGATTCCCATACTTTGCAATGACACTGGTTTTAGTTACCGGTAATCTGTATACACTAGCCAATTTGTACTTTGTCTGATCATTAGATGAAGGGAAAGATAATTAAGGGGGAAATGTCTGTTCTTGTTGTTGTCGTCTCAGGCATAAACTTTTTTTTTTCTGCTTACAATAAACATTTTTTATCCGATGAATTAGATAAATTATTAATCAGTTTGAGCTCTTGTACATTTTTTGGCATGTGTTTAATATACATTAATTAAGATATTGGTGAAATTTCATATAAAATTGTTCTTTTCTTGTGGTTACATGAACATGGGCACTGCAATGATAATATGTTTTGAGAACAAAGAGGTCTAGAGTTTTGTAAGCTGTAAAATTGTGTATTCCAATCCTTGATTGACTTAATCCCATGTTCTTTATTATGTATTGTTTTGCAGACAACTTCGCTATGAATGGGATGAACATCATAATACCTGTGTGGTACTTCAGTCTGACTCTGTAATTAATTATGGTTACGAATACCTTGGATGCTCCTCCAAACTGGTCATGACACCCCTCACTGATAGGTGTTACCTTACTCTGACTGGTGCAATCCATTTTAATTTAGGGGGTTCCCCTGCTGGTCCAGCTGGTACTGGCAAAACGGAAACTGTCAAGGATCTGGCCAAGACTGTCGGAAAACAGTGTCTTGTGTTTAATTGTTCTGAGGGAATTGATTACAAAGTAAGTTTATAGGTCAAACTCAACAGTTTTAAAAGTCAGAAAACAGGTGCTCATGAATTGACTTCTGTGCATGTGGTTCCTTCTGTATCTTTAACATGCCTGCACTGTTCACATTCAAACCGTCATACATCTTAGGATAGCATTTCTGTCAATGTGGAATCGGATCTCGGTTGTGTATGGATGAATTTCATTTAAACTTGATGCATACATTGAATATGGGACCTTGATGCACGTCATTTTGTTTTTTTTATCGCATTTGATGTATTTTGAGATATTTTCAGTGAAAATGTTAATTTTAATTGCTTCACTTCAGTGTTGTCTTTTTTTGATGCCTATCTGTTAATTATTAATCAACTTTTTATTTCAACATTTTTCAGACTATGGGCAAGTTTTTCTCTGGTTTAGCTCAGTCTGGTAGCTGGTGTTGCTTTGATGAATTCAATAGAATTGATGTAGAGGTTTTATCAGTCATTGCCCAGCAGATTCACAGTATAAAGGTTGCTAAAGACTCATCTTCTTTGAGGTTAGTAGTTCAACATAGTCAGTATTATTTTCATTTTTGTCAAAAAGCCAGTGAGGTTGAATCTTATTGACATTGAGACACTTGTTTTATTTTTTTAAAGGTTTGTATTTGAAGGCCGAGATATCCGATTGAATTCAACATGTGCTGTGTTTGTTACCATGAATCCCGGGTAAGTGAATATAATGTTGATACATACCATGCTAGTTACTGTTAGAATTTCTGCCATGGACAGACATGATGCATTCAAACTTTACACATACAGAATAAATGATGTCACAAATTCAGTGCGTTGCTTTGATTGTTTAATTCTAGATGGAACACGTACATTTCTAGACTGTGTTGTGTGTCATATCTTGTAAAAACATTCATTACTTACACGAATATTCTTCCAAATTATCCTTAGGAATCTTGTTTATTAGCTGAAAAAGTGGTGTTTTTTCAGGGATGAATTGACAGGGTATGACATTTCTGCATGGCAGTATTCATATAAATAGTTGTCAGAGTTGATGTATGATACAACTTTTCTCGTTTTTACACAGATATGCTGGTCGTGTAGAGCTTCCGGATAATTTGAAATCTTTATTCCGCCCAGTTGCTATGATGGTTCCAGATTATGCCCTGATTGCTGAGATCATGTTGTTCTCAGAAGGATTTACATCGGCCAAATCACTGGCACCAAAAATTGTAAACTTGTACCAGCTGGCGAGTAAACAGCTATCCCAACAGGTGAGTGTAATGTGCAATACTCATTGTACATTTGTCTGTTGGTTGCATCATCAGAAATATAAATTTTAAATATTACATAATATGTATTAGAAGTGCACATAAATGTGTACTTATTATACCTAATGTATACTGGTAGATTAACCCAAGGTTTAGTGTTATGTTATCATGAGATTGCATGTTTGATTCCCGTATTCATCAATTCACTAAGTGTATCCTCAATGCAGTGTATTGCCATTTATTACAATTACAAGTGAAACATTATTTTCTTTTCCAAGGACCACTATGACTTTGGTATGAGAGCTATTAAATCAGTTCTAGTGATGGCCGGTCAAAGGAAAAGAATACATCAACTGCAAGAGTAAGTTAATTTGTGCATTATTGTCACCATCATATTGAATGGTGAATATTTTTTGTCATTTTTCAAAAAAAATAATTATAATTCGTTTTTGAATACTACCAACCCAATTGCCAAATTAAATTCTATTAAATCAACACATATGACAGCAGGTCAATTGTTTTAATCGATCAAATGTGGCCGACTGGTGACCATTTTTCATGTGAAATAGTCAAAATTTGTTTAAGGTTCTATTCAATCTGGCTTGCATCCATTATATTTGTTGTCCATATATATTTAATTTGCATGCAGTGATTAATTGATATTCATACACTTCATAATATTTGTGTCATGATTCCTTCACAGTATGAGTGATGAGCATCAGTTAACAAAAGAAGAGGAAGCTCACTTACTGATCCATTCCTTAAGGGATGCTAATTTACCAAAGTTCCTAGCTGAAGATGTACCTCTGTTTGAAAATATCCTTGCTGATCTGTTCCCGGGTATTAGTCCTCCTGCACAAAATACTGGAGTTTTAGAGGTAAGACATTTTATATATGGAATAGCATTGAATAAGGTAGATTATAAAAAAAAGCTGATCAGTGCTACATATCACATGTATTTTATGAGATGATTAAAGTTGCATTCTCACTTTGTAAATATTTAAATTAATATATATGGATTACTATGATCGATATTTGAAGTTACAAAAGTGCGCGAATGACAAGAAAACAACCCCGAAACTTTATTTTAGATGGGCCACCTAAATTATTAGCCGAAGACCAATGAACAAACATCGGCGCGCTTTCCGTGCGGTCTATTCCAATCCAAATCTGACCAATAGGGTGAAGGCAGCTTATCTCAAAACCCCGACTGCTGCTAATAATATTTAGACAATTTGCGTTCACCACTTTGATAAGTGCACATTTGGGGGTGAACTATCGGGTGAATAATACTGCACAAAATATTTGGTAAATGTTTTATGCCGTCTGGCAAGTCAAATACACTGTGTGATTAGTATTTAGAGTAGAAAACAGCGAACAATGTCGAACTAGAAATAGTGTTCTCACATTCTATTGTGGAATGGTGGTTGCCGAAAATGATCGGAACGGTTCGGCAGTGACCAGGAAAGTTTGATTATTCGCATTTTTGGCCAGATTTCTCGTTATAAGTGCACTTTCGTTCCTTCAAATATCACTTATAGGAATTCATATATAGCATTTAACATTTTTTGCAAAGTGAGAATGCAACTTTTATAATATGGTTCTGATATTTATGCACACTATTATTAAAAACATCCTGCAATTTTTATATTGTGTTTGGAGCTGTCAACTCTGTAGAATCAAATTTTTCATTTGTTATACTGTAGTAACTTTCAACCATTGTATGTGTATTTATTTTGTGTATGTAAATGTTTGTAATTAAATGATGGTCAAATCTGTGAATTTGCTAATGTCTATCTCAGTGTGTATTGGTGAAAATATGGCTTAATAGATAGTATTTGAATAGAAGGTCCTGGAATTGATTACTAGCATGGGAATTGGTTTAAATTTTAAATAAATATTTTTTCATAGGCTTATGCAAACCTGTAAAAAAAAAGTTTACAAGTACAAAGAAATGCATATACATGTACTGTATTTACTCTATTAGTAGCACATGTGGTGACAATATTCACAAAGGTGTTTCTGTGTTAAAAATAAGTACTGTAATATTTTTGGTTTCTATTTAAAAAATGCACTTCTAATTGAACAAATACTGTATAAGGTAGTTGTATCACTTCCATCTATAAAGCATAAATCTGTTTTTATCATACATTTGTATTCAACATAAAATTTTTTTATTTCTAAGTGTCACATTTAACACAATGTAACTACAATTTGGAGGAAAAGTGAAGAATTATCTTACGCTTTACCAATCACAATAATCTCTTGTTTTGTCTTGGATAGCTTCTAATTATTGTCTCCACTTTTATATATTATTCATTGTATTTACAGAAAGCAATATCATTAGCAATACATGATATGAACCTACAACATTGGCCTAATCAAGTAGAAAAGGTGAAACAGCTACATAGTCAAATACTGGTCCGTCATGGTGTCATGTTAGTTGGTCCAACTGGTGGTGGTAAGACTACTGTACGGACAATCTTACAGAAGTCTTTAATCCTACTACCTACAGTACATATGGAGGAAGAAGAAGATGAAGATGGGAAGACAAGGATACAATTTGTTGTGAGTTTTGAATTGTGAACTATGTATTACTGTAATTGTATGCTTCTCGACTTACATGAGAGTGTGAATTTAAATTGATCCAGATAATCTTTTGATTCAGTTCGTTGATTGAATAAGTACCGGTAGATTCATATAATTTATATTGTTCTTAAAGTAATGAAGAGTAGGACTATGACTAAAATGTCCCGCTTTTATATTTTAAACTTTGAGTGACCATGCAGCAGTTATTATGTCTGTATTTATTTTTACAGGGCAACTATTTAAACTGACATACATTTACAAATGTTGTATCTGACCTTTTTGTTTTAAGTTTCCTCAAAAAAGGTCATTTTTCATAATTGAACTGGCCATGTTTTTCCCTGTAGAATCACGTGTATTAACTCCATCATCAGCGTAAAGTACTATCATGTTTATCCAAAAAAATTTGAATTTGATGTTACTTGTACAGCAATATGCAATATGTTCTAAGAGGTATTTCCAAGGACTTTCGTGAAACTGATTGGACTACCCTTAAGAATGTTTAATAGAGTTTCACTTTTACAATGGGTCCATAATCCCCACTGATTCAAGTGCAGGCTTGTATGGGTGCAAGCTTAATGTCAATTTGGGGAGACTACATTTTTGTGTATGTATGGTCATGTCTCTTTTATTGATATCTCAAGAACCACTTGTTGGATTTCAATGAGACTTGCTTCATACATGTACATGTACTTGTGGATGCTCTTGGACAATGCACAGTGCTGATCAGTTGATAGGGCTGAATCCGTGCTTCTTAATTAGCTAATTTGCATAATATTTAGCCAATTCTCAGCTTTCCCACAGAATCAGTTGACTTGATACGTAGATGCTATACTATAATCCATAAACTTGGTTTGTTCTTGAATCTAATTTGCATAATAATTAGCAATTTTCAGCTGTTAACAGATAACAAGAACCACTCATCAGATTTCAATAAAACTTGGTACATAATATATGCCCTGGGGTAAGCCACATATGTGATATGTTTATGATTGAATTTTTTGCATACTAATAACCTAATCAGCATACCATAACTTAGCCAATTTATAGGTGTTTCGCAGATCTTCCCAGTTCTACTCTTCACAGTCAATAAAACTTTGTACAACCTTAGGGTTGAAACCCATGCATATTAATTACTTCATTTGCATAATATAGTCAATTTTGCTGATATCTAAAAAAAAAAACTGATTTAAATTAAACTTGTTTCAGACTACAAACCAAAGATGTACAATTAAATGTATTCTTTTTGTTTTAATATTAATTTTCTGTGCATATTATTAACTTCAATATTGTGGGTCATACATGTGTGCATCTCAATGACTAGCAGAATATTTCCTATTTTTACTTAATGTTTTCTTTTTAGGCTTTATTTGATTTATTAATGCTCATAGTTTATACTAGAATAATCTCCCAATGTACAAAATAAATGAGAAAATTCTGAAAGTCTCTGTGAAACTACATCAAACATTTGAGCTGAAAGTTTTGCTTAATTTAAATTTAGTGAAATATTAAAAAACTCTGCTTTACAATATTACTATGTACATCTTCTTCACTGTTTTATTCGCAGCACAAACACGGAAAGAAGGGTCATGTGGAAGCATTTACTATCAATCCCAAATGTGTGAAATTAGGAGAGCTCTATGGTCAAACAGATCCAAATACTTTAGAATGGACAGATGGTTTGTTGGCATCAGCTGTAAGAAAGTTTTCCAAGGACACGTCAGATCTGCAAATCAAAACGGATGATTCACCTCCGGAAGTTTCCCGTGCCATGACTAGGGCTTCGACTACTATTGTAACTGGGACAGATGGTAGTCGTGTAAGTTTTGTATACATGTGTGCACCCATGTGTAGCCATTTCTCAGACATCTAATAATCAATTTCATAGTACAAAGTACAATATTATATTATATTAGAAAAGCCATTCAAATGGAGATTGGAAGTATTTTTCTGTTTGACAAGAAAAATAAGTATTGGTCAATCAAATTTTTTTATGTTCTATCGGCATCAAAGTGTTTGAAATTAGCAAAATTAGTACATTCAGAATGGCAATGAATTTTTCAATATTATACGGGAATGTACTATTACAGTCATTACAAAAGAACTTTCATCTATTTCGGCATTACCAAGTCTACCAGTTGTCTATGATAGTGCAAAACTAATAATAATCAGGACATTGTTTATAAATTCACTGTAATGAAATAATTGCATATACATCATAATTGATTTGTGATGATTCCTATTTATTTCAGACTCCAACTTTGTCGTCCCGTCATTCACCGACCAGTTTTGGTGGTGATGATTCCATGATTGACGGCTTGGTACCGCATGAACAAGCTGAAGTGCAAGGTGATCACAGTGATGAAATACCTACAGATTGGAGGTGGATTGTCCTTGATGGTCCTGTTGATACTATCTGGGTAGAGAATTTAAACACTGTATTGGATGATTCAAAGTTACTGTGTCTAGCAAATGGTGAAAGAATAAGTTTAACTCCAGGAATGAGATTATTGTTTGAAGTGGATAACTTATCACAAGCAAGTCCTGCAACCATTAGTAGATGTGCCATGGTCTATATGGTAAGTTGTAAACAGAACCCAAGTAAGTCCTGCTACCATTAGTAGATGTGCCATGGTCTATATGGTAAGTTGTAAACAGGACCCAAGCAAGTCCTGCTACCATTAGTAGATGTGCCATGATCTATATGGTAAGTTGTAAACAGAACCCAAGTAAGTCCTGCTACCATTCATTAGTAGATGTGCCATGATCTATATGGTAAGTTGTAAACAGAACCCAAGCAAGTCCGGCAACCATTAGTAGATGTGCCATGGTCTATATGGTAAGTTGTAAACAGAACCCAAGCAAGTCCTGCTACCATTAGTAGATGTGCCATGATCTATATGGTAAGTTGTAAACAGAACCCAAGTAAGTCCTGCTACCATTAGTAGATGTGCCATGGTCTATATGGTAAGTTGTAAACAGAACCCAAGCAAGTCCTGCTACCATTAGTAGATGTGCCATGGTCTGTATGGTAAGTTGTAAACAGAACCCAAGCAAGTCCTGCTACCATTAGTAGATGTGCCATGATCTATATGGCAAGTTGTAAACAGAACCCAAGTAAGTCCTGCTACCATTAGTAGATGTGCCATGGTCTATATGGTAAGTTGTAAACAGAACCCAAGCAAGTCCTGCTACCATTAGTAGATGTGCCATGGTCTATATGGTAAGTTGTAAACAGAACCCAAGCAAGTCCTGCTACCATTAGTAGATGTGCCATGATCTATATGGTAAGTTGTAAACAGAACCCAAGTAAGTCCTGCTACCATTAGTAGATGTGCCATGGTCTATATGGTAAGTTGTAAACAGAACCCAAGTAAGTCCTGCTACCATTAGTAGATGTGCCATGGTCTATATGGTAAGTTGTAAACAGAACCCAAGTAAGTCCTGCAACCATTAGTAGATGTGCCATGGTCTATATGGTAAGTTGTAAACAGAACCCAAGCAAGTCCTGCTCCCATTAGTAGATGTGCCATGATCTATATGGTAAGTTGTAAACAGAACCCAAGTAAGTCCTGCTACCATTAGTAGATGTGCCATGGTCTATATGGTAAGTTGTAAACAGAACCCAAGTAAGTCCTGCAACCATTAGTAGATGTGCCATGGTCTATATGGTAAGTTGTAAACAGAACCCAAGCAAGTCCTGCAACCATTAGTAGATGTGCCATGGTCTATATGGCAAGTTGTAAACAGAACCCAAGTAAGTCCTGCTACCATTAGTAGATGTGCCATGGTCTATATGGTAAGTTGTAAACAGAACCCAAGCAAGTCCTGCTACCATTAGTAGATGTGCCATGATCTATATGGCAAGTTGTAAACAGAACCCAAGTAAGTCCTGCTACCATTAGTAGATGTGCCATGGTCTATATGGTAAGTTGTAAACAGAACCCAAGCAAGTCCTGCTACCATTAGTAGATGTGCCATGGTCTATATGGTAAGTTGTAAACAGAACCCAAGCAAGTCCTGCTACCATTAGTAGATGTGCCATGATCTATATGGTAAGTTGTAAACAGAACCCAAGCAAGTCCTGCTCCCATTAGTAGATGTGCCATGATCTATATGGTAAGTTGTAAACAGAACCCAAGTAAGTCCTGCTACCATTAGTAGATGTGCCATGGTCTATATGGTAAGTTGTAAACAGAACCCAAGTAAGTCCTGCAACCATTAGTAGATGTGCCATGGTCTATATGGTAAGTTGTAAACAGAACCCAAGCAAGTCCTGCAACCATTAGTAGATGTGCCATGGTCTATATGGCAAGTTGTAAACAGAACCCAAGTAAGTCCTGCTACCATTAGTAGATGTGCCATGGTCTATATGGTAAGTTGTAAACAGAACCCAAGTAAGTCCCAGCATTGGACATTATAGTTGACAAAGAACAGTCACATACCCCCCTAACTGTGAAAGTGTTACAAAAAACTATTGAAACCAATATGTTTATGTTACTTGCAGGATCCTGTTGATCTTGGTTGGAAACCATATGTCAAGACATGGATATCTAGGCTATCAAAAGAGGTAACAAATCAACAGTTACAGTTGACAACTCAATAAATCAATCTGAGTGTGTGAAAACAGGGGATTTGACATGCATGTTTGTGTGCTTCCGTGCATGCATCCGTGCAAACATCCACACTTGTATCTTGGACATGTCAGTCTAGACCGACCACATTCTAACTTCACACTTTATATCATAAATATTGGGATACATACATGTATGCACATCTATTCATTCCATGATCCATTCAAGATGGCGAATTTCATAAAAATAAAACATTTCTGCCATCTTGGAACCAGATCTCATTCGTATATTGATGGATTTTGCTCAAACCTAATATACAAACATTGGTCATATGGCATCTTGATGAACATCATTTTATTTTTCAGATCAGATTCAAAATGGTCGACTGGTGGCCATTTTGTTTAAAGAGTGCCATCCAGAGCAGTATTACTGACATGCCTTGACCGATTATGTTCATACATGTCACATATGTGTTTGATGCTCAGATTAAAATTGGCTGAATGACATAATTTTGGTATCAACAAAATAATGCTGTCGTAGAGCCATGTGAACCAATAGGGAGTCATGTCATGAATGATGAATAAAAACTTATAAACAAAGCTTGAATTTGTTCACATTTGCTTATAATTAAATATATACATGCATATAGGCATCAACATATTATACTGTTACATTTTAATGGAGTGACATACTAAACATAGCAAAGTTATTATAACCTTGCCATTGTTAATCCAACTTTAAACAATGGTATGTTGTCACCCAAAATAGTTACTAAATTTGAAATTTGAAATTATTTTTCTTGCAAATAATGTTTTATTTTCTCAGGTTTTCAATGATAAAATAAGTTTTGTATTATCACATCACCAGCTGTTGCTGATTTCCCATTTATTTTGGCAATCCATGGAAGCTTTCAGCAGGCCATGAGTTAAGAGCTCTACAAATGTTGAGAGTTGCACTCTGTAAGTGGTATTTATGACAACCAAGATCACCCTGACATGTGACCAGGTCATATGCAGTGGAAAGTAGACTCTTTATCATTTCAATTTGTTTCAGATTCCTGCCAGTGGTAAATCTCATTTGAATGCATTGTTTAATAAAAGTATTGATTCAGGACTTGACTTTGTTCAAAGATACTATAAACATCAACATGTTCCTGCACCTGAAATGAGCATGATTCAAACACTGTGTTATATGCTTGAAGCATTTCTGCAATTTATTGGTTCAAATGGAGGCTATGGAAGCCCTGGTAAGAAATATGTTTTTTTAATTTTATGCATGGTTATTTTAATTTATCAAGCCTTCACTGATTGCTGCCATTAGTGACTTGCTTCAGGCATCTTGAATCAGTCTGCCACAGGTGACATTTCACACCCAAATCTATTGGATGCACTATATTATTCAGTTCAGTATTTTGACAACGCAGAAGATTATAATAAAAAAATTTTAAGAAGTTAAAATTCTGCAATTTATAGCCATGTAAACCTTGCTAAACACTAAAAAGTAGGTTCACTTTTGCATGCAATAGCATAAAGGTGCCGTACTTGTGATATCTGTTGAACACTTAGCGAGAGAAATGTATGAATGCACTTAGTGATGAAAGTCTGTCGAAATGAACCAAATAAATTGGTTTGTAAGTTTCTTTGTGAATTTATAAACCTCTTTCCAGTTGAA
The DNA here is from genome assembly GCF_978046115.1 of Saccoglossus kowalevskii. Classification (NCBI taxonomy): domain Eukaryota; kingdom Metazoa; phylum Hemichordata; class Enteropneusta; family Harrimaniidae; genus Saccoglossus; species Saccoglossus kowalevskii. The sequence continues at coordinate 27,472,656 of NC_140642.1, read as the reverse complement.
ATGGAAAACACCATCCACACATACGTGTACACAGTCTTAAATGGCACAACTAATAGTTTCATTGTTGCAACCACATTACAATTTTGGATGAAAAAAGATTTGTTCACATTCCTAATGCAGTTGGTCTTTGAAAATAATCAGTCTTTCAGCATATGCAATTTGCAAGAGACTGACATTACTTGGCAGTTTTGGTGGTGGAACAGACGGTTCCATATTATGTTTAAAGTTGATTATCTTGTAGTACATGTACCATAAGCAAGTTTTACGTCCAGTGTTTGACAAAAAATTCAAACTAAACTGATTAATGAAAAAGTACTCGGTGTATAATGACCACACACTGTGCTATCACACAAATCTTGAGTTATGTCTCGGGTCAGCTTTTCCATGTAAAATTCACAGGATGATTCTTGCTTCTAAATAAAACATGAACTCCCTTTTAAATGTTCTCCCATGTGTACACACCAACGGTCTAAGAAAATTTTAACCATCTGCATTGTAATCACGTTGATATATGTTTTGTTTGAAGTTCTACTGTAACACTGAAATTCTATATTATTTCTATTCTATCTATTTTCTTGCCTTTAATATCATCAACACATAATGTTCTATGATTCTATGTTTATTATTGTCTATTTGTAGATGAAGAGCTGAGACCTTCAAGCAGTGACAGCCATGCATCATCAAGTGTATCGGCAAGTACATCAGGTCGATCATCTAGGAATAATAAAAGGCAACGTCGTGAAGAGAGAAGAAGAGAAAAAGAGAGAGAAAAAGAAAGAGAAAGAAGGAAATTACAACAACAACTAAAGAGCAAAGACAAGTATGTAATTTTATAACATAAATAACCAGATGTCACATGAGAATTTCTCAATTGCATGTCATCTATTATAAAGCATACTAGTTGTTTATTTCCTTTCAACCAATTTTGTTTAAATTTGGTACGAAGACAAAACATAATGGATTTCATAATCATTCCAAATCTTTGTTTTTGTGAAATTTAATTGACATCTTTCAGCTTTTGTGTCTTCAAATTTAAATTTAGCCAAATACAAATAGGGACTATGTCATTGACAATAACATATTTTATTTAAGTGCCTGGTACCAGTATGTGAATAACATTGTAAATCATTGCTTGTATTCTTTCTCTTCAGAAATGCTAAAGAGTGGTTTCTTCAGAAGCAACCAGATCAGTTTTTAACATTGCTAGGCAAGGTATTTGTCTTCTGTTATACTTGGTCTATTGGCGGTGTCTTGAAGCGAGAAGATGACAGTGACGATGACAGTGGCATCAGCACTAGTGGAAGTATTAAGATTGGTAGTAAAAAGGATGAAGTAAAGATAGACATCAGTTATGAGTTTGACAATTTTGTCCGTGAAATGTTCGATGTAGAACCACCTTTAGGTGAGTGGAATTATGAATTAGGGAATCAAACCAACTAGGCTAGGTAGTAGTCATGATGCAACATTTATTCTGTAAATGGTATCAGAGACATACAGCTCAACAAAGGTCGGTCGTACAGCTCAATCGCTAATCATATGTGGTATATTTATCATCAGTGTTGGTTGTTGCTGTTACATCAATTCTGATTTACTTCTTTTCATCCCTTTTTAACATGCATTAAAATCAGTTCTCTAATTTGTTTTTGTCTTAGGTGTTCGGTTACCTTCCGGCAGTCGAACTATCTTTCACTACTTCATCAACTTTGAGAATGGTAAATTTGTGTCATGGGATGTTCTGGTACCCAGCACCAAATCACTGATTGACAAGGGTGTTGCCCATGTATCCCTGGGAGAACAGATGGGTTTATCAACACAGATGAGTAAGAAGATAGATTTAGAGGAAGGGGAGTTGGTACCAACTGTAGATGTCGTTCGATATGCCTTCCTCGTCAGTCTTCTTATGCTCAATAAACATCCAGTTTTACTAACAGGTTTGTTGACTTACAGTGTGATAATCATTTTTTTTGTCTCGTATATGTCTTCCGTACTTAATATTTATAGCCAGCAGGTTCCATTACACATAACATTTGATTTATCTTATCATACTAGGTGAATCTGGTGTTGGGAAATCAGCTATCATTATGCAAATGTTGAAGAGATTGACTAAAGATAAAGGCACCGCTATACAAGAAGGAACAGTACTAGGAGATGTACTGCATTATTCCGATAGAGGACAAAGTATCCTGTCTAGCATAAATGCTCTTACTGCTGGTATATTTGGTGAGGAACAAGATTCAAGTACAGGTAATCAATGACTGTTCTCTCCTGGTGTTAGTTCTACTCTTATATTAGCTTTATAAATCAGTATATTGTCGTCATCATTGCACAGAATAAAAGCATTTTTATTGCTAATCATGTGAATTAAATGTTAGTAATATGGTGTCCAAGATATGTTAATTTAATAGATAGTGCAGTAATCCTATATGTTATTAAGTTTTGTTAAGGCCACAATCTATTTTTATTTCATTCAGTTTATAAAGGCAGCAAGCAAGCAATAATTGTTAAACTTAGAAATAATTGTAGAGAGAGAATACTGCTGATTATGAAAACTAGATGTTAATAATATATAGTTACTAGTAATATATAATATGTTGCTTAGCAGTAACACGATGTTATTTTCATTATGTAGTATAACTTGTTCTTCCAGCACACATACAAGGAAATAATAATACCAGGCAGCAAGTGCAACATAAGTTTATCCTCAATGATTATTCATTGTGATTGATAACTTGATTTTCAATAGACAAGGTTGTAATGGTTATGTTATGTCATTTTCTTTATTTTAGAGATGTTAGAAAAAGAGAGTACATTAGACTTGTCATTAATGTCTGGACAAGTACGTAAATCTAACAGTGCAGGCATTATCTATACTACTCTACAACTAAGTGCTCAGACCAGTGCTGCTAGGGTACAGGCACAGATAACATATAAACTTATCAAGCGAAGTAAACATTCAATGGGCGGTCCTAGAGGCAAGAAGGTAATGTCAATTTAAAATTGTATTCTGAGAAGACTTGAACAGATTTTTCTACAAATGTATATTTTGAGTTTGTTTGTGATTATGGTATGTTCCATAGCAAAGTATACAGTAATCGTTAATTGTAGATATTTACAATAAACAACTAAAATGTTTGCTATTATGCTGAGTAAAAGGTTTCATCAAATAAATGACAAAGAGCGAATAAAAAACAGGGGTACCTGACATTTTTCTGTGTATTGCCTACTTTGGATTGAAAAATATTCAAAGTACATATTTTTAATTTAGGCCCATAATTCAAAAACTAGCTCAGTCACCCAGAAGTTTTTACTTTAAAGTTTAAAACAGCAATTATAAATTACCGGTAGCAAACATTCTACAAGTGATCATCTATAAGAGCATTTCATCTATAGAATATCAAAATATACAAATATGGTAAAATGCTGGTGTACATGTATATAGCAATATGAACTCATCTTTGTAATATTAACTCAATCTCTCTACTGTAGGTGGTGGTATTTATTGATGATCTTAATATGCCAGCACAAGAAGAATATGGAGCCCAACCTCCATTGGAATTACTTAGACAATTCTTTGAACTAGGAGGGTTTTATGATGTCAACAAATTAACATGGAAGGTTAGTTACAATCCATTTGTTGTCACCTCTTCTGTCTTCTTGTTCAGCTTGTGTCACTATGTGAAATACATTCCACGTGAAAGTAGCAACTTACGTGTCTATAACCGAATAAATGAATAATTATTCCTTTTTAGGACATTCTTGATGTAAATATTGTTGCTGCATGTGGACCACCTGGTGGAGGTAGAAATCCAGTCAGTCCTAGATTGCTCAAACATTTCAAGTAGGTATTTTTTTCATACAGAGTAGAGTATGCATTTTTCACCATGCTCATATTGTCCATGTGTTTTCTTCTGAGCAGACTTGTCAACTTGAAGTATTTGAGAATACAAATAACAAACTATTATATTTACTTGGGACATTGATTGACTTTAGGCACACATCTTATGCATTTATTCAAATTTTGCGATCTCAGCCATACCCTACCACATCACCTGCTAAAAGTTTCTGGCAGTTGGCGATTTGTTAAGTTAAAACACTCATCAAAAGTAATGTTTGGTTTATAAGAATGGAGATAAATAAATGAAAATATGCTGCCATACTATTAGATTAATTAGGGTATTTTCCCAGTTCCTTTTATATCATAGTTACCTTTCTATTGTTTCATGGGTTCTCTTTATCAACTGATAGTTGACAAAGAGATACATGTACAAGTAGAATACATTTAAATGGTTATAAAATGAGCAAAATTGAGGCAACATCTCAAGACCATTTATGAGAAGCATAGTACTATAGTAGGGAAATATTTTGTAGGGTGAAAAAATTATATATCTCACGAGGTAATTAAATTGTATTTGTTTATGTCATGCGTAGATTATTAGTTGGTAGATTAGTAGAGTAATACTTTCAATTGTCTAATTCTGATTTTTTTAATTACTTTAAATATTTTTATCTAATTCATGCCTTCAACACCTTCAGTTACTTTGGCTGTTATGAATTCCTTTTGGTGTAACTGCAAAACGTTAGCAAGTAATTAATTGTTTTATGTTTGTCTGCCTCTGTAGCATTATGGCTTTACCGCAACCATCTGTGAAGTCATTACAACACATATATCAAGTGCAGCTTGGAAGATTCTTTGAGAATAGAGATTTTATGCCAGAAGTTAAAGAACTTTTAGTGCCATTAGTATCTGCTTCCATAGCTGTATATTATAAGATGAATGGTAATATGTTACCAACACCAGCCAAGTCACATTATACTTTCAATTTAAGAGATCTCACTGCTGTAAGTATAAGTACACATAAACCAGGAAATCTAACACACTTAACTTAGGTCATAGAATGACTGTAGATTTAATTAATCAGTGAAACATTGGATTATCTTGTTTTCGTTTAGCTGAGTAAAACTTGTAATATGTGAGATGAGAGCATATCTATGTAGCTGCATGAGGGTACTGGCCTCTGACCGTTAATTCCTGTTTTAACTCAAATGATCGAAGCTCATGAAATTTGAAGGTTTCCAAAATCTTGTCTTTTATCATTGACTGGAAAGTTGGCTTATTTTGCTTCAAAAACTTTCTCAAAACAAACATCTACTGAATTGTCTGGATTACAAATTTTGACATTTTTGAAACATTTAAGATTTTAAATTTTGAGAAAGAAATTATATTTAATAAAACATTTCCACAAATTGGCTGTATTTTTGGTACCTAGATATTCTGTAGCTATTAAAACCATTCATCCACATTACGCTGGACATCTTCTCTGAAACTGTTTTAAGTGCATATGCATATGGCCATATGTTGGTGTTAAATTAGGTCTCTGTTGATGAATTTTTGTTTCTTGTCCAACAAGCTGATCTACAGAAGATCATATGTAATAATACTAATTTACTACCATGTATGTATTCCAGAATACATAAGGTATTATAGTATACTGCTGTTCAGTCAATAAACCACTGTTACAAAATGAGAATATTCCATTTTCTTCTCTATAGATTGTACAAGGTTTGCTGCAAGCTGATGATAAAGTACTAACATCCAATGACAGCGCTGCTCTGTTATTTGCACATGAAGCTACACGAGTATTACATGATAGACTGGTATGTGATGAAGATAGATACCAATTCTTTCAGTTTTTAGCAGATGATTTGCATAATTACTTCAAGGTAGGTGTATTTTGTATTATGTGTGCTTCTCATATATTACATGTACATGTGTGCTCAGTTGTGTATGCATGTGGTACTGAATTGTACTGAATTATACACAAGATTCTTTTTTTGAGGATAAAATTTGAACTATATCACAAAAAACAGTATTTGATGCATTATTTGTTAAGATTATTCTGATATGCTGAATTATTTCATGAATAGCCATTAGGCCCTTACATCTTACTTTACTATTTCACTCATGTTACGAGAGTTTACAAGTCAATGTTGAACATGAAACATTACATACTTCCTTAGTTAGATGTGGTTAACATGCTTACAAAGCAGAATTTATCTGATTTGCTGTATGTAGTGAAGACAACAAATAACTTTATCTGTAAATGGTGCAATGCATCAGGTTTCATTTAATATAATCGCAAACACTGTAACATTTCTGACCTCAGTGATTCATCTGAAAAGTCAGAAATATACATTGTCAAATAAATAGTAAAATCGGTGATAAATAATGGCATGACATCATTGCCAGTAATGACGAAAAAGTGTTCTTTCTCATGTGATTCACAATGTTCTAAACTCGCTGGAAATCTTCTTTTAATGAGGTTAGTTCATACGCTAGATCTCTTAATGTGTGCTCGTCCATTGACGTTGTAGGTGAAGTGGACAGCTGATAAACTGAGAGATGAACCTATCATGTTTGGTGACTTTATCAACATGAATGCACCTGCCTCTGGTAGAGTATATAGCTTGATTACTGATCAGAAGAAATTAGCCTCGGCATTAGAAGAATATCAGATCAGATTAAACTATGGTAATGCTCAGGTAAGTGTACATTGCCTTGCATGTTGGTTTGTTTAGTGATTTGATTCAAAAAGGCCGACTGGCATCCATGTTTTATTTTCATGTGTTTTCAATCATTTCAGAATCAGTCAAACAAAGGGACAGTGACTTCTTTAGGTCAACAGAATGTTACAGAATTTTAATCAAACATTGTTAATATTTTTATAGTTATTTGTTTTGGGTAGTAGAAAATATACAACATGGCAAGCATTGCTAGAGGATAATAAAAAAACTGTTTCAAATATATTGTATTTTTGAATTTTTGTACAGGCCAGTAAGCAGTTAGTTTTCTTCAAAGAGGCTGTTGAACACATCACACGTGCTGCTAGAGTTTTTCGTCAGCCTGGTGGTCACATGCTGCTGGTTGGTCTTGATGGTACCGGTAAAAGCAGTTCTGTGCAACTAGCTTGCCATATTGCTGGATGTGAGCTTTATAAATTAACATTAACAAGAGGATACAATCAAATTGATTTCCGTGATGATTTGAAGAAAGTGTTCAGGCATACTGGAGTTAGTGGTGTAAACACTGTATTTCTTCTGACGGACAGTGACATTGTCAAGGTACATGTTGTTAGGATTTATATTGATGTCATTGCTGGCCCACAAGTGTCACAATATATCTAAATGCTCATATTGTTTAAATATTGTCTAAAATAGAAAATATGAATCTTGTTACTTTAAAAGCCAGACCACTGAATTGTCTGGGGGAACAGCCCCCATAAACCTAACAATGCCTGGCACCCTGACTGGTTCCTGTATGCAAATTAGTCATTAAACTACTGTACATGTATGTATTCTTATTCTAACATCATCACTCTAAATAGCTGAGCTGGTTTACTGATACACTGTAGTTGTTGCTCAAGAATATAACTGGTTTGGTGACAAATTTTTTGCCTCTTCGGTGGTCATAATATTGAGAAATGTGGTCATCTGAGATCATCATAATGCACAATTTGTAATTTGATTGGAGAGTCGTAACTCCATGTGAAATATCCTCTGAACTCGGAGACAGAATTCATGATTTTCATTGCCTTCATTGCAGGAGTCTTTTCTAGAAGATATCAACTGTATTTTGAATTCTGGTGAAGTACCTGATTTATTCGATAGTGATGAATTGGATGCAATATCAATGGATTTAAAGGGGGCAGCTACAGAGGCTGAAATCCCAGATACAAGAGAAGCTGTTTATTCATTCTTTTTACAGGTATTTTATTACAATAATATACAAATATACACATCAAAGTATATGTCATCAACTGTGTGCTCTGAATCTGTATTTCCTAGGAGAACTTGGATTCATTCTTTTCAACGACAAGGTACATTATGTATAATGGTATGCATTATATTTGAATGATAAGTTTTTTGCCCTCTGGCATCCTCCGTCCTGCGTCCCACGTGAAGTTTTCCTTTAAATGACTTCTTCTTCAGAAGTACTTGACCAATTACATTCATATTTGTACCAAAGGTACTTAAGGCGGTCCTCTGTCAGATTTGTCAAATTCGTGTCAAAATATGCAAATTTGGATTTTTAGTGAATATTTTTGTCATTTTTGGTAAAAAATGTTATTATCAACAACTTGTCCTAAACCATAAGTCCAATTGCTTTCATATTTACAGCAAGGATACATGGGTTGGTCCTCTGTCAGATTTGTTAAATTCGTCTCAAAATATGCAAATTTGGATTTTCAGTAAATATTTTTGTCATTTTTGGTAAAATTTGTTATTTTCAACAACTAGTCCGAAACCGTAAGTCCAAATGCTTTGATATTTGCAGCAATAGTACTTGGGGTGGTCCTCTGTCAGATTTGTTAAATTTGTGTCAAAATATTCAAATTTGAATTTTTAGTGAATATTTTTGGTAAAAAATTTTATTTTCGATAACTAGTCCGAAACCGTCAACCACAATGCCACTTTACTGACTCTTGTTCCATGATAATGAAGACAGCGAAGCTATTTCGACCGTCAGGTCACTTGTTTTTTTTACAAGCATCCTACTCGTTTCTCATATACACTTACACATGTTAGTCCTTATATAAATATTTCTTGGTTGTACCATAACCAATTTTGTTCAAAATAGATACAAAGACAAGACAATGGTATACACTATGCATGTTGATTTTTTATTTTGATAACTGTTGATCGACTGGTTGCCAGTTTTATCGAAAAACAACACTTGACTACCACAATGTTGTTATAAGACAGTTGAAATCAACAGTTTTTTTTTTACTTTTAATTCTACAGAGAGTGCGTAATAAGCTGCATGTAGTGTTAGCTACGAGTCCAGCCGGCATGACGTTTAGACATCGATGTCGTATGCATCCATCATTAATAAACTGTTGTACTATTGACTGCTATGATGAATGGAGTGAGGCTGCAATGTTAAGTGTTGCACACGTCTATTTTTCTAATGTGGATTTTGGAATTGAAGATGGTCGTGATACATCAGTAAGCATGAGTTTCTCCTTAACTATTATCTATTTGTGTTTATGACAACTATTTAATGTTTATGCCGTAACCAGTATGTGGTTATTGCACCCATTCGAAAATAATTTGACAATCACTGTGTAAGAAACTTTTTTGCTTTTGATTTGTTTAGGAGCTGAAGCTAAACATTGCCAAGGTGTGTGTTGATATCCATAAAGATGTAACTAAGATGACTAGTAAGTTTTATAGTGAGTTGAGACGTCACTATTATACCACACCCTCCAGCTATCTGGACCTAATTCAACTGTATTCAAATATGCTGAGAAAAAACAGACAAGAATATTTGGACAACAGGTGAGAAACTTTTAAAAAGTTAATTTGGATCTGTAGCTTTCAAATAATTTTAATATAACCAAAGCTCTGGGTGTATAAAAAGAAAGATTTCCTTATACGAATCACACTCTATGGTGATGTTGGAGTGCTTGGCAAAATGGAATTTTGATTATCATAATGCATGTGAATTCACTGTAAATTGCATTTATTTATTTACTTGACTCTGAACAAAACTTTATGAAAATTGCAAAGTACTATTCTTGGAAATGTGAATTTCCTGAATGACTAGAAATTGGATATCATTTGAATATTTAGTTATTTCTACATGATAACATATCTATCTGCAATGATATATTAATTTTGTTGGATATAAATATTACCAGTATCTTATAATAAGTGAAAGCACCAGAAAAGGTAAGTTAAACATTACGGTATATTTGCAGCTAATGTACTGTTATCTTTTCCAGAAATCGTTTGTTTGTTGGACTCTCTAAACTTTCCGAAGCGAACTCCTTAGTTGATACTATGCAAGATGAATTGAAAGCACTTGGACCAAAGATTGAAGAGAAAGCCAGAGTAAGTTATTTATGATGCATCCAGGGATGATTTTTTAAACCATAGATTTACTTTGCAGTAAACACATGTACTAAAGCTGACCTTTGACCTATTCAAATGTGGATTGCATTCCCTTGGAGAGTGAAAACATTTCATTGATATCATTCGTATAAGTAAAAGCACATGTATAAGTGAAGCCAACTTTTTTTAGCAATGTTATATTGATTACGGTTGGCGAAATGGTTAGGTTGGCTGAATTTATTTATTAATAAATTTATTATTGTTTGGTATATTGTTGTATTGTTTTATTTCTGTCATTGAATTTAACTTCATTAAACTCAATTAAAATGCAATCCTATATAAAGTAACTGTGTTATTTATAAAGCAGAGCACTGCACAGCAATCTGTGGTGAAATCATCAAATTACTTTGTTTTTATGATGTTATTCATAAAGCAGAGCACTGCACAGCAATCTGTGGTGAAATCATCAAATTACTTTGTTTTTATGATGTTATTTATTAAGCAGAGCACTACACAGCAGTGTGTGGTGAAATCAGTAGATTACTTTGTTTTTATGATGTTACCAGTACTTGTTATGCGATTTCTGTTTAATGCTAGGACACTGAAATGTTATTGGAGCAACTGTCTAAAGATCAAGAAGCTGTTGATGAAGTGAGACTAATTGTTGAACAAGAGGAGTCTGTGATGAAAAGAGAAGCACAGATAGTACAGGAATATGCTGATGTAAGTTTGTAAATTGTCACAAGGCCAATAAAATCACTGCCTTATACCAAAATTTATTCATATTGTATGCTAGATAGTTGAAATATCACCACAAACTCACATTTACATTAAGTGGATACACTTCTATTTAATCAAATGGAAAGTATAAGCTTTTTCAATATAATGTTTTTAAAAACAATTGTTTTTAATTTTAAAGACATTGACAAGTATTGCCTTTGTTTTCACTACATTTTTGCAGCAAGCCCAGCAAGACTTAAACTCAGTTATTCCAGCCTTACAAGAAGCAATAGCTTTATTAGACTCCTTGGATAAATCGGATATTGCTGAAATTCGTGTGTACTCCAAGCCACCAGACCTTGTCATGCATGTTATGGGAGCTGTGTGTATATTGTTACAACACAAGCCAGACTGGCAGACTACTAAACAAGTCTTAGCTGATCCAGGTTTTCTGAAGAGACTGGTGACTTTTGATAAGAACGGTGTACCAGATAAGGTATAGTTTCTTGATTAAAGTGATAAGACTTGTCATTGTAGAACCCTGTAGTTATTTTTTTTAAATGTATGACAGTGTTCAACTTTATTTGTCATTAACAGAGAATAATTACTTTTGCAAAAATAGTTGTAGCTGTTGTTATACAGAAGTTGCTGCAGTGCTGTACTAAACACTCAAGTACAGGTTCATTGTGTAAATATATAATGTGGTGCTACTTGTTTGTTTTTTCTACTTTTAATACTTTTTGTCACCTTTCACAACAAAACTGCTTCAATTTTTTCATATGCTTTAGTCAAAATCTATAGCTAATAGGAAATCCTCATTAACAAATCAAAGAAATTCCAGAAAAATATGTAAAAATGTTTAAAATTTGACACCTACATTTTGGTTGGCAACATTATCATGGCTTTTAAGAATTAAAGTTCAGAACTTTCATATTTGACATCAAAAATAAAACTGATAACTGAATTAGTAAATTTCTATAATTTGCAGGTGTTTGTAAAATTAAAGAAACTAACAAGAATGCCAGACTTTGTACCAGATAAAGTTGGTCAGGTGTCTGTTGCCTGTAAGTCTATGTGTCAGTGGGTATTAGCCCTGGAACATTATAACGATGTATATAAGGTAAGTGCATTTATTGTTTAGTCAGAATTTTCCCCGCACTGAACACACTGGTTGAAACTTTAATCCCTGTTATACCTTCAAATTTATACAGGGGCAAGATTATAATTGTTACAGAATATTTTAAAATGAAAGTGAACCCTCACCCTCACGCTCATTCTCAATGCAAGATTGCTATCTTTAATAATGCCTTGGCATATCACAGTTTCATTCCCTTGATCATTGCTTGTTTCAAAATTCATTTTCATTCTGGCTAAATTTTGATAATTTTCTATCAAATTACCCAACAATGTATGTGATACCTCTGGCATACTATAGCCAAGTTTATAATCATTCGATTCCACTGAATAAACATTTGTTTTTATCAGAGAGTGTAATTCCTACTTTATTAGGGGATGGACAGGTAATTCTCATGACATCCATTTGGGATTTCCAGGTTTCAAGTGTAGCATTTACAGGTGAATTTACCACAAACTGCACCTACGCGTGTAATTTCCATTACTACATGTATGGGATTGAGAATTTTTTTACTACCCCGGAAAAACATTCATAAAAATTGTGCATACACCAAGAAATAATGGGAGAACCTTAGAAATCTATGAGAATCATACAATTGTAATGTTACTACAATTGGAGTGTACACTTGATCTATATTCACTCTTGCTATTGTATTCTTATGTCTACACTGATGAGCCTGTATCACATAGTATAATTCATTTGTAACTTATATTGTTGTAGATGGTAAAACCAAGACAACGAACTGTAGATGAAGCAAGAGAGGCCTTAAAGATGGCGCAAGATAACTTGAAAGAAAAGCAAGCAAGTCTAGCCAAGGTACGATTATTTTTTTCAAAATCATACATAACATTACCTGTAATAAATCAATTTCCCACTGAGCTTGTAATGATGCCTAATATTGCAAAGAGTCATGCAGCTGTTCTTCCTCAATAGGTACTATGATCACTATTTGCAAACTGTCACAGCCAGATTAAATGAATATTTTTTCTTGTATGACAAATCTGTCGGAAAAAACAATGTTTCAGTGTATCACGATGGGATATGGCTAGTCTGCAGGACATAGGAGTAATTGTCACCTTTAAACGGATGTGAAATACTACATTTGTACAACCCGGGTCAGCAAAATATGTTTTTTTTTTCAGATTCAAGATCATCTACATGTACTTCAGAAACAATATAATGACAGTGTTGCACAGCGTGAAGCACTGAGGGAAAGAAAAGTCTTAACAACTATAAGACTAAAAAGAGCTTCTATTCTTATCACTGCTTTGGCAGATGAGAAGGTAAGAGATAAAAATATGAATATTTATGCATATTATGTTTTAATGGTCGTTTACATTGAAGTTTTATTGGGGGAATGTGGTTATAATAATTATAAGCAAACATTCTATCCCTGTCAAAAGTTTAGATGAGGATCTAGGACCTTGAGATTAATACAGTTCATGTAATAGTAATTGTATGACAAAAAAATTCAATTCAATATAAGTTACCACATGTGCACGATATTTTTTATCAGATTCGTTGGGCTATTTCAATGGAAGAATTAGAAGGTAAGCTGGAAGGTATTGTTGGTGATACATTAGTGTCTGCTGGATGTATTGCATATACTGGACCCTTTACAGCACCTTACAGACGTGAAATGATATCCAGATGGGTGGAATGGTGTCATCTATCTCAGATACCTGTATCTGAAGGTTATACTGTTATTACAGCAATGCTGGATCCTAATACAGTAAGTAGCATTTGAACTATCCATAGCAATGTGTTTGTAGATTATTATCACAATTGATGGCACTACATGTTTATGTCAATAAGAAATTGACTAGTATCAAATGTTTTGTTAAACTATTGTTCATTTATTCAGGTGAGGAAATGGCAGAGTGAAGGACTACCACAGGATAACCATTCAACAGAAAATGCAGTGTTTGTGAAAAAAGGACACCATTGGCCGTTGATGATAGATCCACAAGGACAAGCTGTCAAGTATGTCTGTATTTAGCTTGACATGACATTCACACTGACCAAATTCAGAAAATTTAAATTAATTTATTTAAAAACAACTATATTTTGTGACATATATGCATTTCTGTACATTTCAATTTAAATGACAACATGTACACAAGTGTTTTACTTTTGTTTAGCCATCTTACAGTATAGCAAATCTCAGTCATGTTGGAAGTAAATCAAATGGCCACCAATGTATTTTCCTATAGCAATTCCAAATGTTAGTGCATTCTGGGATAGTTAGTTGAACGAGCAGACATACCTTGTGGTTGGCGGAGTTGTGTTCAATCACAATTCAACTCAGTCAACACCATCCCACAATGCGCTAAAATTTGGAATTGTGTTATAATCTTATAGGTGACAGTGTTAACATTTGGTCTCTTATAGAATCTCTAGAGATGACAATGGTTAATGTTCAATCCAATATAGAATTCCCGTGTAGGTTACCTGTAGCAGATTTATCCTGCCAAGTTTTCATATCAAAAAACCACTGTACTGTTTTGAGTTAGATCCAAGATGGCCACCACTAAGTTACCATGTCATATCACAAACACCAGTTTCAAACTGTTTAATGGCATTTTAATGGACTAGTCCCAAAATAATTTATCAAAATAATTTAATCTTACCTGGTATCTATTCATCCAAAGCAAAAAAATACCTCACTGCAATAAAATGGTACTGTTGCATGATTTGTTTCCCCGTGTCATTGTGTGAATATTGTGATGTTTACCATACTGGTGATATACTTTCTGATAAGCGTATTCAATCATAATAGGTGGATTACTGAAATGGAAGGAATGGCATTAAAGGTAGTACAAGCTGATGATCCTAACTACATGAGAACCATGGAGAGAGCTATTAGAGTTGGTGAACCAGTATTACTTGAAAATGTGACTGAAAATCTTGACCCAGCTCTCAATCCTATATTATTGAAAGAACTGGTGCACAGAGGTGGTCAAGATCTTATAAAAATAGGAGATACTGAGATTGAATTCAACGAAAACTTCAAGTAAGTAATATATGCCAGCAAAAAAATTGTATAATGTAAACTTACTGTATACAATTGCTAACTATGCCATTATATGAAGTATAATTTGTATTACTTGTCCAACTGACATGTATAATACCTACTATTTTCAATGTTTTTTCTTCTTTGCAGGTTATACATTACAACTTGTATACCTAATCCACACTATTTACCAGCAGTGTGTATCAAAGTCACTATCATCAACTTTACAGTCACATTTGAAGGTCTACAAGACCAGCTTCTTTCATTTGTAGTCAAACAGGTATACTATATAACTATCATTTATAATGACAGACACTCTCACCACAGAAAGCCCAGGAAAGATGGATGATAGTACAATGTATTTTTATGTTTTACTTGGGGGTGAGGGTGAAAAGTCATTACAGTAGACAGCCAGTCCATACAAAATCATGTCTTAATGGCTTTTCTTTCTAGTTATAATGTCCTACTTTGTTGGTATGCACATTCTAATTTGAATTATAATTTACTCTCTATCTTTGTTTTAATCAAAAAAGTGCCACATCCTGGGTTTGTTATATGTTACAATGTCTGTTGCAAAGGTTATATTTGGAAAGCTGGCTTGCCTCACCACATGGTGGTATTTTGAGAGTAGTGATTTTACAAGTTGTTCTTTGCTTTGTAGGAGAGACCAGCTCTGGAACAGCAACGTGGGGAATTATTAGAGAGCATTGCCAGAGATGTTACTCAACTTAGAGAATTGGAGGACAAGTCACTGAGTCTGTTACAAAAGTCAGAAGGTAATTCATTTTTCTGTCTGTAAATTGACGATCAACATCGTATTGTCAAACATCAACTTCCTTCTCAAAGTCATTTTGAAAAAATCCATATAATATCACCGGTTCATTCAATGTTTACGAAGTGTTTTGTATATAATCAGTTAAAAACATGTGATGTTGTTTTTTACTCAGGGCATATTCTGGATGACCAAGACTTAGTAGAAACCCTTCAAACAAGTAAAAAAATGTCAGAAGAAATTCACAAGCGTGTGGCTGAATCAGAAGAAACTCAAAAGAAGATAGAAATTGCTAGAAAAAAATACCTTCCTGTAAGTACTCCACATTACACTGAAAAAAAACTTTGTTTATAAATGACCTATAGTAACTACTTGTAATACAATAATGATGTAGTTTGGTTTTCAAGCAAGGATGGAAATACAGAAATGATGCCTCCTAAACTGAAAACCCACTCTTTTGTATTTATATTTTTTGTTTTATACTGCTAATGTGCAAAAACAAATAGAATTTTCTTCAAATTACTGTTAGGTGTTCATTTGGCTATTGGTTGATTTCTGCATCACTGTATACTGAATGAGAATATAAAAAAAAATTAATGAGGAGTGTTAGGTGGGTTTGACCCTAGCAACCATGTCCATAGCTACCAGTTAAAGGCATCAGTTGTAATACAAATTCGGGAATTATTCAAATGTTTTATTGTGATATTAATATTTTGCTCAGTTGTTAGTATTCAAAATCTTGTGACTGAATTCTAAAATGACTTCATATGGCTTGACTAGCAGATTAGAGCTGTTCATATCAGATTCATTCATCTTTTCATCAACGATTAGATTTTCCTTGACAACTTTTTTTTGACCTGTGTTATTCTTGATTATTCACAGGTTGCAACAAGAGGTGCGGTACTTTATTTTGTACTTGCTGACTTGGCTTACATTGATGTGATGTATCAATTCTCGTTGCCATGGTTTCAAAGCATGTTTAGCACCTGTATCAATGTGACATCATTAACAAGCCGGCCTTCGTCAGGGGACAATCGCCCCCTCAGTGGTAGGATTCGCCCACCAGATGTCAGGAACAGTACAGATTTATCTAGTAGACCATTGTCTGTAGCTTCATCATCATCTCAAAATAGACCACAGTCTGGTAAAGATTTCTACTCGCATTTGAAGAGAATGATTGACAATCTGACTACAAGCATTTACAAGTAAGTAGTTACAAGCTGAGAGGTAACACTTGATCTAGTTATATAAGCCTGATTATTTTTTATGGAAATATGCTTTATAATATCTGCTAGTTATTCGAATTATTTATTAGGGGTAATTTTAATTAGTTCTAAATATTCCCAGTATCGATTTCATGTCTACTATCTTCACTTCATGCAGCATGTAGGTGATCTTGATAACAATACGTAAAACATTTTTTAGCAAATATCTTGTATCATGATTGCATTTACAACTCCCGAAAATATTCAATGTAGAATAAAATGTAGTAATGGTTTCTACTTTATTTTCTCTATAAACACATTAACATACAGTTGCTATTTTTTTGGATTATGTGAGCTTTTAATTAAAAACCAAATGTTGTTTACAATTACATGTTATATTATTTTGTAACAGGGTGGTATCTAAAGGTTTATTTGCTGACCATCAGCTTGTCTTCTCATTTATGTTATGTACTAACATTATGAGATGCAATAATTCATCAGTGGATAAAACAAATATCCTTGGTGTCATTACGGATGATGAATGGAATGCATTTCTACAAGGACATGTATTTGCTAGTACCATGGATACGGATACAGAATCCAAACATGATGGTAAGTCACTTCACAATAGTAATATTACAATGTCATTATATTAACAAGACTTGTATTATTGTTTAGTCAATAGCTTATACATGCAAGTACATACATATATAATCATAGAACGTAACTTGTATTAAACTGACCATATGTACATGAAGTCATGTGTACCCTTTATTCTGATAGGTCTTACTGCAATGCAAAGATTAGAAGCCTCAGTTGGTGTGTCAAGCGCATCCAGCTCCAGAAAATCATCAGCATCTTCAGTACGTACCATTGGGAGTAAAATGGTCAGATCAACCCCGCCTAAATGGATACCAGAGTTGGCATGGAAACAGTGTCAGTACCTGTCGTCTATATCTGATTGTTTCAGTGGTTTATGTATGTGTATACTGCAGAATCCTGATCAGTGGAATGCTTTTGTCAAGTGCAACAATAACTATCAGATGTTGAGTAAGAAGTATGATCTAGCAGAAAATAATAAAGGTATACTTTAAATTAAATAGCCATTCTATGAGAGGTGATTGCATGTATGATATGGGTGTCAGCGTAATTGTACTAGTCCCATGGAGCTTTTCAAAATGTTGTACGTTTAGGGTAAAAGTGGGGGAAGTTTAATGTGGCAGACAATCATAACACTTTGCAAATAATAAGTGTCTACCCATCAGCATTTGTGTTTTTTTGTGTGTGTTAAAGTTGCTTGGGACATAATTCCTATGTGTGCCCAGATGACAACACACCTCCCCTTTTAGTTCTAATATGTAATTCCTGTTGTGAGGTCTGGAACTGTTTCACTTTCAGTTCTGTTGATAAAAATGTAATGCATCATTTTGGCTCACTGACAACCATAATTGAATATGTTCATGTGAGATAGGCCATGCAATCACATTGTATCATCTTCTTTCTTTTTATATACAGGAGATTCATCATCTGAAAACAATAAGACTGCTGTATTTAAATGGGAAAAGCTAAGTCCATTTCATCGTGTTTTACTCATAAAGATACTGAGACCAGAACAGCTGACTATATCTGTTAGGCAGTTTGTGGAAGAATTAATGGGCACTGAGTTCCTGTCATCTGGTAGTTTTGATTTGAAGGAAGTCTTTGCAGGTTCTAGTGCTAAAAGTCCTTTGATTTTTATCTTGTCACCTGGTAAGTAATACAAATGAAACATTGTGAACTATATTGTCTAGATAAACATTCATTGTAATTTTGAATTTGATCACCTTTGACCAAATGGTGGATACTTTAAATTAATGTCAGTTATTTTAGCAAAATATACAACACCATGTGGTGTTTGCATAGTTGCACAGAGTGCAATTTCAGTATCACTAATATTTTTTTTCTACATTTCTACAAATCTTCTTTTTGGAACATGTGGATGTTCTTTATAGTTTCTGATCTAAAATATTTACTTAAATCTTAAAATGACTGACCTTATTATTGAAAGTTAATATTTTCTTGATGAGAAGAAAGTTGACAATGGCCTTGAAATTAATGTTTAAATATGATGTTGGAATGTAAAATTCTTAATGTTGCTCAAATAGTGTACATCATTTTTTTCTAAATTCAGACAATAAATTATTAGCTTTGACAATTATAATCAATTCCTCTGAAATTGTGATTAAATCCTAATTATGTTCTGTCCTCTCCTCAATAGTACATCATGAGTTAAAGCACGTAGGAATAAGAAACGGACAAAGACTGTGTCATATTGTCATGAGCTTTTTACCAATTGTTTTCTCATTTTGTTTAAATACAATAACTTACTCATAAATTCACATTGCAGGTGTTGATCCGACTGCTGACCTAATGCGATTTGCTAAAGAGATGAGAGGTAGTACATTACATGTAGATATGATATCACTTGGCAGAGGACAAGGACCCAAAGCTGAAGAACTCATCTCTAAAGCACAAATTCTGAAAGGTCGATGGGTTTTCTTACAGAATTGTCATCTTGCTGCATCATTTATGCCAAGACTGCAAACCATAGTACAAAAGTAAGTACTGTGGAATACTTTATTTTCGCTGGAATTAATTTTCGCTGAAAAGGCTTTTTGGGCATTTTGTATGGAATTTATTTTCACTGATTTTTGATGAGTTTAATGTGAAATATAGGAAAACAAGTATATTCGCTGGATTTTATTTTCACGGAATTATCTCTCAGTGAAAAAAGCGAAAATAAAGTATTCTACAGTATTATGAGTTTACTGATTGCTTCTATATATTTATAACGCTTGACTGTATTGAATATCATGGGGAAACAACATGTTATCACTGTTAACCCTTTTCGCTTCCAAGATTAAATAGTGATCAAATAGGCAACAATGATTTCAATTTAGATGTAAAACAACAAACTCAAAGTACATGGACACAATACTAACAAAACCAAAGAGAAGATGTAATTTCACATATTGTGAAAATGACAGAGAGATCCATGGTTGTTCTTGGTCGATAATGGTTAACCACAGTTAAGATAGTAGTTGATTAGTCATGGTTGTTATTGATTAATCATGATCACAGCCTTCGATCCTGATATTTGATTGTCTATCAATACATGGGTTTTGTCATTTTTAAATATTCCCAAATTAAACTGTTTTCGTCAATAAAGTAAAATAAAAAATAATGTTTGACTGATGACATAGTGAAAGTATAACTTTTCAATTGTTATTATTTTCAGTTTTGCCAAGGCGAACTATGATTTAGATCCAACATTCAGACTTTGGTTGAGTTCTAAACCAGATCCATGTTTTCCTATCCCTATACTGCAGACAGGTTTTAAGGTATGTATGTAACATTTATACTAGTTGTTTAATACTATTCAATTTAATCTGCAGTCAGTATTGAATTTTGTCAGCTTCAGTTCAGAGGGCATCATGCTGTACCTGCAATATACAGTAAATTATTAACCAATGCCTCATGCTATGAGCATTAACAGATTAGTAGTAACTAAACATATAGGGGTGCATAGAAATGTTTGACCAGTAGTTAGTTGACTACAGTTTTTTGAGCCAATCCAATTTGCTCAGCTAGCAACCATTTTTGAAATCTATTATGTGTATGTTATACACATTACATGTATGTTTCTACCTGCATGTCTATTATGCTTGTATTATAGTATTTTGTTTACAGGATGATCATCAAAGTTTGTGTACATACATGTATTGTGTAAGTGTTTCTGGTGAATAAACATCATTCAAAACAGGTTGCACGTGTCCAACATCATTCTTCAGACCTGCTCGGATCGATTGTTTCTCCCATGTGTTCTATTTCACAACTACTGTACATGCACTTTGTCATGTTTTGTTGCACACTTGCACAACATTAGTTACTTTAGGATTTCAATGAAATTTAACTACTTTCAGACATTTTTGTTTTGCATGTAATGAAAGGGAGGGTATAAGGTTAGTTTATCTGTCTGGCTTTATCATCATTCACACTTTACACACATGCTACATTCATCTTGTATATGCTGCACACAATATATTTTTGGTCATTGAATACAACCAGGAACTATTTCATTGACAGTGATTTATTGCTCTATGTATTTCTAGATGACAGTGGAATCTCCGAAAGGTATTAAAGCTAACCTCCGTGCAGCTACATCTAGTCATAGAGCAACTGAATTATGGGAGGATACCACACCAGGGCCAGCATGGCATAATCTTTTATTTGGACTCTTTTTCTTCAATGCACTTGTCAATGAAAGGAGAAAGTATGGCAGACTAGGATGGAACATTCCTTATGAATTCACTTCATCAGATTTGGAGGTGAGTCACATAAACTAATAACTCTTTTGATAACAACCTTACTCTGGCTACAGATTATTGTATATTGCCAGCAGGAGGGCATTTGCAGATCAGTGCATTCCATCGATCTATTTTGTCCGAGGCATTTCATTACGTTCCATTATTGTTTACTATAAATGTTACTCCTAGTTGATCTGTGCACTGTATATGCACATTCTCAGGTATCTATTGAGATGCTGCGAATGATGCTGATCGAGAACCCTGAGATCCCGTGGCAAGCCTTGCGTTATCTGACTGGTGAGGTTGCATATGGTGGTAGAGTGACTGATGCCTGGGACAGAAGATTACTACATAGCATCATGAATAAATTCTACACCCCAGATGCATTGGACCCTTCATATTGTTATTCTTCTGATAAGGTCTGTATTATATTTCTACATTAGATCTTCTCTGTGTGAATTAAATCAAAAATTAATAATAAATATAAATAGGAAAACATAAGGGTTATTACCTTTTGATTCTGGATCCTGATTTGCTTTGAAAAAATATTTTCTGAGAATTACCAAATGAGAATACAGTGCATAATTTGTGTATACAATTCTGTTATTGTATTAGATCTACCATCCATTGCCAAATAGTTTCAGCATAGAAGACACACAGATGTATGTAGATGGATTGCCTAACTCAGATTCACCTGAAATCTTTGGTATGGATCACAATGCAGAGAAGGCATACAGAGAAAGCCAAGCAAAAGAACTCATTGATACATTAATGATTGTTCAACCAAGAATGGGAACACAGATTAGGTCAGATGATTTCCATTATTTGAACTATTAACTGTTTCCGTAACTTTTTATAATGTGTTTTGATTCTATAGTGTCTACTCCTGAAAACAAGAAATCAACGTTTCCATGCTCCTAGCTGCTGCTGGAGTGGACTGCTTGAGTTAATTCCATACTCAACAAATATTTTGTTTTGTTTTGTTTTGTTTCCATGCAATGCTAACTCAAAATGTATTTACATGTAATTGAACTATTGCAAATGATTGTCCAAGTGGTAAGGTTAATTCTGATGTACAACATGGGTAGGGTTGCAGTGATTTTGCTATGTTTTATTTAAATTTATTATAATTACCGGTATTTTGTATTTAACAAACAGTACTGGTCGTAGTAATGATGATATAGTTCTTGAAATGGCATGTGAAATCCAAAAACAGCTTCCAGACTCTGTAGAGGAAGATGAAGTACAAGATGCCAATGTCAAGCAGAAAGGTTCTAAAGCATCTGTTTTTATGGGATTCGGTGCTGCAGGATTTGGTACTAGTGGCTCTAAGAAAAGAGACACAGGGAAAGGTAAGTTCATTTATCTTATTCAATTACACTACTCTGAACTAAAAAGTCACATTTATACTTTATTTGTGATATTTACAATTATTGTATGTGGAACTCAGGTCATTACAGAGATTAAGATATAGTATGTAAAGTTGTAGATATTTACAATCAGTAAAATCAGTTTTACCTACAGCTGACATGAAACCAGATGGATCACCCGCTACAACTCAGTCTGCCCTTGTAACTGTACTACGACAAGAAATAGACAGATTCAATCGTCTACTGGATGTTATTCATTCATCTGTTAAATTGCTAACGTTGGCTGTCAAAGGTGAAATTGTCATGTCAGAGCAACTTGAAGAAATGTACAATGCTTTGTTGAATCAAAGAGTACCAAAAACTTGGCAGGTAAGTTTAAAATATGAATATTGTAATGTATTGGTAAATTTATTACCTGAGTCAAATGATCCTGTAATTACTGTAATCACATTTGTTTTATACAATACTTCATCTACTAGAAGTGTATGTCCAATGAGAAGTGTACGTATAAGCGGAATAAGTTTCTTATGTTGGCTCTATTAAAAACAACACTGTATAACACACAAATAAACTGTATTTTACAATTCTAAATAACTTGTACATCATTATAAATGTACATGGGCTTTAGTAATAATACAAAGTGAACTTGCTTGTTGGATTTCAACCAATTTGGTATATTGGTACTTTGGAGTTATGCACAGACTTCGGTTATTTAGATTTAGGCTTTTAATAATTTCGCTTTGTTTTCCTCAAAATTTTATGTATAATTGAATGAGATAATCCAAAGTTCTTGATTAACTTTTTTAGATTGCTGCATACGAATCATGCAAACCTCTAGGTTCATGGGTAGTTGACTTGCAACAGAGAGTGGATTTCATGTCCAAATGGTCTGAACAGATAGCTAAAGCTGCTGAGAGGAAATATAAAGAAAATACTGCTGCTACACAGGGACAAGTCTTGGCAGAATTGGATGATCTTGACAGTATCAGAGAACAACCAAGAGCTTTCTGGTTATCAGCTTTCTTCTTTCCACAAGGTAAATCTGGAGTGATTGGCTTAATTCGGAGATTGTAGTGGTTGCCTTGTGACAATCTATCATGCAACTTTTGCACATGAAAGCTGAATAAAACTTATAACCCCCCCCCCAATGTCCTCAATTGTGTCTCTGATATTTCTGCGTAGGTTGCATTCAAACTTGCAAAGAACATCATACATGATAGGAAACAGACACACATAGTTTTGTTTTGTTTGTTGATTTTTACTTCAACCCTCTCATTTACTGTAAAACATATTTTTTTCGCGGGCACGTCTTTTTAGCAAATTTAGCAAGAGAAATGATTCGCTAATTCAAGATGTCGCTAATGACTTTATTTTAAATTCAAAATGGTCGCCAAACAGCATCTTTTTTCTCCACACACACTTTGTAAACACAAAAAAAAACGTGCTGACATGATAGATTAACTTTATTAAAAAGTATATTAACACAAAAAAATAAACGTATTCATTTTCGTCATTATTTCAATGAAAATAAATAAATGAAGTGATACTGATATATTATAACGGAAATTAGTAGTACTTAGTAATTTTTGAGTCCCAATATAAAAGGTCAATGTTCTGGATGTAACGCAGCAACGATACTCGCTTTTTCAAATCCCTGTTGAATCAGTTTTTTATCATTGCGAACAGAATCAAATTGCACTTGACATTTTTCTTTGTTTTTATGGAGATGATAACTGCATTTGTTTTTGCGTGTGACAAACAAGTATTGTGAAAACAAGAAATCAACAATGACAAGAGCGATTCGCTAAATCAACATTTCGCTATTACGGTACTTCATTTTACCACAATTCGCTAAAATTGCATGTCACTTTTTCAACATGTTTTACAGTAGATTAACAGAAAGTGTCAGTTGTATCCTATTACAATGCATGCAAACTCTTGAAAAACTGAAACCTTTTCCCAAAATTAATGATAAATAATGGCAAACTGTTCTCACAATTATTAATCACATGCCCTAAAATTCTGACTTATCTTACAAATATATCCAGGGTATTAAATGGTTGAGTTAAAAACATAACCTGAGATTATAGTAAATAGGCTCCATTTGAATAGGTACCAAACATGCCGTTCACTTGCATCCTCTTGCAAAAAAACAAACAAGGGAAATTTAAGTAAGAACACTAGAGGACAGTATTATCGTCAAAATACGATTCATATATTATTATATTATCTTTTTTCAGGCTTTCTAATGGCTGTTCTTCAAAACCATGCTCGTAAAGATGGTGTGTCAGTGGACTCCTTGACATTTGACTTCAAGGTCATGTCCTCTTCCTCTGATAGTGAGCAGACTCTTGCTGATGTGAAGCAGTGGGTAAATGTCAAAGAAGTGGCATTCAAGGTAGGCATATATACATGTTGTATAAAACAAAAAATAAACAGACCTTTTTGATTATTTTTGGCCATCACATAATTTAATTTATATTGTACACACTGTTTTCTCTTTTATTCTTCAGTCAGTCAACCCACCCATGTGTACATCAACATCATTTCTTGACATGCATTGACTAATTTATTTTTCACAAAGACAAGGCATGATGGTTATCAGATTGTTTTGGATTTGTTGACACAGAATTTAAACACGTCATCAATTGGAAGTATCATTACTATTTGTGGTTTACTGATGACCAACTATTTGTTTTGAAACTTGATTCAAAATGGCAACTGTTGACAATTGGTTAGACATGCAGGTGATTTCAGTAAAACTTCGTATAAACATCATATACGGTTACTCATGCTCACTGTTTTTCTGTTAAACTGGTTAATGGATTTTGTTGGTCTTGCCATTTTACATAAATAGATGACCAGTCTTGTCAAACTTTATTTCTTTTTGTGAAATGATTTATTGTGTTTTCTTGTCTCTATTTATGTTTAATTTTTAATATAATTTGGCATTTCAAATTTGATATTTGTTTTATTCTTAGGGCGCTACCCCACCATCTGAAGGTGTGTTGGTATTTGGTTTATTCCTAGATGGTGCTCGCTTTGATCCTGTTAAAAATTCTCTCCAAGATTCTCGTCCCGAGGAACGTTTCTGTCGTTTACCAGAAATTCATTTCATTCCGGTACAGGTAGGTCTACTTCATAAACTCTTTACTACAATGTATTATGCTATTACACACCTTGTAATTACATTACCACTTTTTGCAAAAAAAATTATGTATATATTTTGTTTTTATTCAATCTACACTATGTAATAGGTTGAAGTCATCATATCTTATATGGGCATAGATCTGTTTATAAGATAAATTATAATTTCCTTGTAAATATTTTCAGATATCAACAAATTCACCTGGTTCACCAAGATCTAAGATCAGTAGCAGAACAACCACTCCAATAGCTGATATAATGAAACCTGAGGATGGCAACACTAGTGAGGAGACAACATATACATACGAATGTCCTTTGTATAGGACATCCTCCAGAGCTGGTACATTGTCTTCTACTGGACATTCTACAAATTTTGTAACTGCAATTAACCTACCCACAAAGCATGCACAGGACTTTTGGATCACTCGAGGGGTTGCACTGCTTTGCCAACTCGATGACTAGACAAGACTTAATTAGTGAATTCAAATATATACATGTGATTTTATTAAAATTGAATTAATTGAAGAAAATTATTCCTGTGATAGTGAAAGGGGGTTTTCTCCCCCACAAGCCTTAAACCATAGTTTATAATTACTTGTATTCCAAAACTGAGAATTCCACCAGAACTCATCCTTACACATTGATGAACACTTGTCTACTCACAAACAATGGTCAACAACATGGAAAAACAATTCTTTTTACATATCCCAAATTTCAAATTCTTTTGTGTCATACAAAGACTAATTTTCCTGCATCGTAATTCACATTATCAATTTCATTTTAACGCAGTTAATATACTTATCACCACACTTGACATTTCTTTTTCTTCACATATATGTGTATTTTTTTTTGTTTTTTAAATATTTGTATCAGAAATTAATTGCACAAGTTTCTCTCTGCAGCAATATACCAATATACCGTCCAAAATACAAAAAACTATTACAATGTGTGCATTTAATTATTGTATATTTTTGAACAAGATGTATATAATGTTTGTTGTGTAATATAGATTTGTCAACAAATATATTGAAGTTTTATTTTCACATTGATTATTATAAATTTACATGTATGTTGCTTATATATTCTATAATACAGTGTATATAAACATCAAATTTTACATGTCTGTAATGCAGAATAAAAACTGCTACATTAGTTTTAATTATTTTAAATTGTGTGGAGAAGTAATGTTTTAAATGTGTATTCATCTACAAATTGTGTCAGACACAAGTGATTTCCTATAGTTATTTAAAACCCAAACAGATTTAGAGTAAGCAAGAAGTTGTCAGGTTATATTCCAAGTTCATAGATCATTTAAAATAACAGCCGGAGAGGTGACAAACATCATCTGCTGATAATTATGTTGATAGATGTGTCTATGATTGGTTTACTGATGTCAATATGACGAGTCATTACCATGTGATGTCATCTTTAGAGGGCGCAGACTTTTAATTATATGCAAACACTGCATGAGTAGTGAATTAACAGTTTGCACCATTTGAACTTGCCTCCAGCTATGGTAGGGTATATGACCTGAAATGTAGGCTCCATGCTAGACCATATACTATTTTAGCAGTTAGCAATTTTGAATTGATCATATTTAAGGCTTACTTGGATGAGACATCTTATCCTGATGGTCGTTGCTTGGGTGGGTGGGTGGGTGGGGGGGGGGGGTTGCAAACGTGATAAAAGAGTAAGAATTTAAATAGAATGAAATGCTAATATACTCATTTCGACCAAAATCATTGTGTGTATCTCCCATTTTAGACCAATATCATACATATATCGGCACATCTACGTACATGTAACCTAAATTTTTGGGAATACCCTTTCCTCCTTCCACAGTTTGCTTTTAGTGGATTATTTTCATTTTTATAAATTGCTCAAAATAAAGTGTTGAATGAAATGAAACAGTCTTTATGTAGAACTGTATTCAATTAATTTTAACAATTTAATAATTTGCTATTGAAATGTGTCCAATAATATAACACAAGTCGTATATGCATATTATGTGCCCGGGTTATCAAATGCAGAACGAGAAATTGTTGAACGCTCGGAAGAAGCCGATGCATTTACTTACAATTTACAATTCAGATTGAATATGGTATTGGGCACAAATTCAAAATAAATGTTTCATAAACACATCGAATTACCATACACATCTACACACTCATAATAATCATCATATGATATCCTCTGAATGGGAAATGTTATCCCTAAAACAAAGTTGGCTGTCATAATAGTAATATGTTTTCAAAATGTTCGTATTGACACTACATCGCACAACTATTTTAAAATATTGTTTTCTTACCACCAGCTTATAGGTAAAGGGGTAAAGGGTGGATTTAAATCGTTGCTTGAATCGCAGAATTGTCATATTGAGAAGGAGATCCCAAGAGCAGATGTAGCTAAATAGGCGACAACAAAAATGTAATTGTACGGCGAAGATGTAGTGAACTCACAATGCTTATATTTCCCTAGTGTACATACAGTGAATACCGACTAAATGTGGCCAATCTTAGACCAATGTGAGCGATACTGGACCAAATATGGTTGTATAAAGTTTGTCACATACATTGAAATGCATTCATTGTGAAGTTCCGATTCAAAATGGCTGACTCGTATCTCCCGTTGAAATGCATCAAGGATTTGTGGAACTAGATTTTACGTTGTCGTGTGCCGATTATGTTTAAACGTGATAAGTAACTGAGACTTTTTACAGCCTTCAATTTGCCACATATTTGTTAATGATTACATTAATTTACGGGCATGACTTATTCTAATAAAATAAATAATTTCCATTATCTGCATGTCAGTAAGATGTTAAATATATTTTCTTTTTGTATTCACAATACATTATTATTAGTGTCTCATGAATTTACTTACAATATACTAACTACAAGTATAGCGGATGTATCTAATGTTTTGTGACCTGTAGTAACCTTTCCTTTCAACTCTTCACAATATTTATTAAACGTCAATATATGATAAATCGAGTATTCATGAAACCCATTATCGAGATTTTTGTTATTCTCATCTACCGACTTTTAATTGGCCAGGTAGAAATGTCAATATTTAGTATGACTGATATTTCTGATATATTTGTCACAGGAAAATAAATATTAGTTCAACACATGAATATTGGATATTCATATGACATTGAGAGCATGGACGTCATTGACACTGACCTTCGAAAACGTCCGATTTATATCTAACTCGTGTTGTGATGATCACATGTTTATCTCATGAACACAATAAAAATAACGCAAACGTCTACGTTCAAGATCCTATTTCCCATTTCTCACATGTTTCCATTCACAGCCTTTCGTCACCGGAACAAACATTGTAATGGTATTTAGTGTATCTGCACAGTGTGTATGCGTTCTACTAATCGTACTATAGTATACCTACAGTGTATATGCGTTTTACTATATCGTACCATAGTATACCTACAGTGTATATGCGTTCTACCATATCGTACCATAGTATACCTACAGAGTATATGCGTTCTACTATATCGTACTATAGTATACCTACAGTGTATATGCGTTCTACTATATCGTACTATAGTATACCTACAGTGTATATGCGTTTTACTATATCGTACTATAGTATACCTACAGAGTATATGCGTTCTACCATATCGTACCATAGTATACCTACAGAGTATATGCTTTTTACTATATCGTACTATAGTATACATGTAGTTTGTGTCCCTTCGGCAAGGTGTAGTACCTGTCAGCCTTGGGTGCCAACTTCCCACATAAAATGTTTGGTTGACGTCAGTAAGGGCATACGGTCATAAAAACCTTGCACCAACAGATCCGCATAGGTGGACAATATTTTATGTAAATATGTATATATACGTTTCAGTTTTCCTTAGCATTTGGCAGGGGGGATCGTAACCTCTTGTAGTGAGAACCAGTGTGACTGGCCTGCCAACGGGATGCTAAGGTTTTTATAGTAAAAGTTATCAGTCACTTTCGTTAATGTAATTTCGTTTTATTTATCCGTACATCAAAAATCACAATAGTATACCTAGAGTGTATATGCGTTCTACTATATCGTACTATAGTATACATATAGTTTGTGTTCCGCTGTACCGTGGTATTATAATATACCTTCAGTTTATCTGCTGCGATGAAAAGATTTTGAATACTTGGTAGTAATACGCAATAAATAAAACATCTTCAACTGATACAGAAATAAAATAAAGCAGTATGACGGAGGTCTGAAATACCGGTATATAAATTCCAAAGTGCCATAATTGTAAACAGTTATCGAGTGCATATTATGTTTGGAAGTCAACATTTGTTAGTACATACAAGGCCCAATCAAATAGTTGGTGTGATATTGTGTGATAAGAACACATGTTATTGGGTATATCTTACGTGTAAATTGCAATATAAGATGTATTAGACGATTTGAACATCATTCAATATTGAAGGCTCACGAATGTTTAACCCTTATCTAATTCGCGGCCTTTAGAAACCCAAGTTAACGCGGAAATAAAATTTCTGGTCATGTGTTCAAGACCTCCGTGCGTCCCATTTGCATAAACACTACATCACAGCTCATGAACAACGATTACCTTCAGTTTACCTCCATGTGAGTAAGGAATATGTTATCATTATATTTGCGGTTAATGGGAAAACATTAGTAACATAATTGAAATTGTGTAGTAAATTTAATCTTTTACGTTTAGGTTGTGCCGACTTGTTGTGGTTGAGAGAATTAAAAATGTGCCTGTCTCGCGTATAACAGATATCTGAAATATTTCGTGACAACTCGTAAACTAATGTAAATTTTAAACACAGTCCCTCTATGGACTATATATAGTGATAGACGGACTGCGTTTTAAATAACCAGCGTGTTGAGGATAACACACGTGGAATAAATCTACACACAACTGAAATAAACAATATATCATGATATTGACTTTTTTGAGTTATAATGACAAATCGATTTTTCATGGATAAATCGAATATATTTGATATACGCCAACCGTTTTCCGGCTAATGGCGAAGAACATTAAAGCTACATTTGACTCAATCTCCTTTCCGACATAGTGTATACCTCTAGTTGAAATTATCTACCTACATCAACCCCGCCTAAATAACAAGTGATTGAGGAGAATGATCGAATCATTACACGACTGAACAAATACTATGCAGCTGACAGTGATATCAAAACTGTTACGTTTAGATGACTATTTAAACGATTTCGAGATCCCATAAAACATGAAGTTTACCAATGTGAGAAAAATAATTTGACTTCAGAGGAAGAAAGTGTACGCTACATACTCAGTGCACTCTGCCTAACACTAGTAAATAAACAAAGGTTTTTATAATATCCTACATTACGTTCAGGTATATCCGTAACTTATGTTGAAATGATTGGATCATTTGCATACGCGGAGATAAAATGTTCTAGAATGACTCAAATCGACAGCTGTTCAATCAGGAATTCTCTATGCTTAAAAACATACCATACAAAAGTTTGTAATATTATATAATACTAGAATTAGCTCCTAACATACGAGGGAACACATGTGGTGTGAATAGTCAGGAACACACGTGTGGACATTTCTCGCTAAGATTATATCATGGGCAGGATAGACGAAATGCAATTCGTTCACGACCGAGTTATAAAGTTATGTATTCTCAGGATATTAAATTTCTGATAAGATTTGGGCACATTTTGCGCAGGATTGATCACATTTGGTAGATGTTATACGTGTATTGTATGGATGATTTATTTGTTATAGCATTTGTCACACTCAACCATACTCTAGAATATACATGTACGTGGGTTTCTAATATGTATTCAGAAAAAAAAACTTTTTTGTTTCAATATAAAAGCACGATGGTGTTGGGTATAGTGTAAACAAATCACTTTATTTTGTTTGAGCAATTCATAAACAAAATTTTCAAAAAAAATCACATAATGAAAAGTATTCTCCATATGAGTACGTCATAAGTTTATATAAATATGCAAATCAGGAGGAGCTAACTGAATCTTGTTAATCTTATCATATTTTGAAAAAATACACAACATCGGTGTGGAGTGTAGTTAGAATAAATTGTACATTCAAACAAACATACAAGTATACGTATTAACGATCACGGGAATCGCCCCGCCGCTGCAGGCAGACACTACATACCACGCAACACTCAATACGCCAAAATCACTGTTTGAAATGAAGTATAGTGAAATTACGTAAATTGTTCTGAAATAATTCATAACTAAGTTTAAAAAGATTCATAACGAAAATCTGATCTTCGATCTATCTGTCGGTGAAGGTCATTCCTTGATGTGAAAACAAACTTGGGATATCAGGTGGTTTAATATATGTATTGACAGAAAAATAAGACGATTAAAACCAGAACTCTTGCCAATGTACTAGTTTAAACAAGTCATTGAAAATGACACAGTTCCCGTTCAAATTAATCCTCGTGTACCGAACTTGGTCTTGACAATATTCAAGAAATATATTTACGTGGTGAAATATCAAAACAGTGTACATACTGAGTATGACAAATAAAAAACATACAAAAGTAAACTGATCAAGTAAGAGTACTTTAAAAACATTTTTCATCGCAGTGACAAGGTCAAAGTCACCTTCAGAAAAGCACCCAGAATGATTTGGTCCGAATGAAATGCAGCTATTTAAATCAGCAAGCAACCTGTAAATACATACTGGAATGACTTGTTAAGCTAAGTTTTAAATACAATATGTCCCATATCTAGTATGTTATCAATAGTCATTTTAGCAGTACTCACACTAGCAGTATCCATAATCATTGAATATACCGAGGATATAAGACTCCTTAGGTGATACCTAAATATTTAAGTGAACTTTAATGAGCATAACCTGCAATCACTAATTTATCTTGACCCGTTATTTCAATTTGAAGAAGGACCAGCACTGCCTTCTTCTATATCCCCACTTAGCAACAGAATCATTCTCTTATTGTACAAATAAAGTTGCACACATCCACACAGAAACAAAGTTGTAGTTGCCAAACGGTCAAAATTGATCTAATCACAAAACAACTTCACGTGCATATATATACCTTCATGACATGTATGTGTACCAAATTTGAGAAGAGTCCATTAAATTATGTCTGAAATATGACCACACACGCACGTACACACGCACGCACGCATACACGCACGCACGGAACCAAAATCACTACTTCCCGGTTCGGACTACCGTCCGAACGGGAACTAATAAATGGGTCTCCCTCTTGTGTACAGAAAATGTCTTTTTTTATATATCGAGAAATTTGTATACGCGCGATATCGCAGTGCGTGTTAATTCGTTTTACGTGCTATACAGTGTCATTTATATAATATTTACATTGTGTGACAGTGCGAGGTAGACAATATGGATACTTATCACTTGTATTCATGGTTAATATGTCATGATTTATATTTCCATGTGTTTAGATGAGGCCGCTTTTCGCAGTCATAGCGACTTTCACTGATGACCCCGAGATAATCCACACCTGCTCGTAACTTGTCATGATCAGGTTCATTCGTATGTTAGGGGATTAGTGTTGGAACAACTGGCTGATAATGGTCGACTATGGAAGTTGGTTAAGTCAACGTGGCGCCGATAACTATGAGAGTCATGTCCCGACATCGGGGGCAATTAATCAGATATTATGACGTGTTGACACTCAAATAAATCTTTCACAAATATACAACATATGACACGGTAGTACGGGTCAGCCTGTCTGTACATTATACTGGCACAGTGTATATAATTATCTCCACGATTATATTAGATGTCACTCTATGTATTGCTTGAAAAACAAAATCACATTTCTACATCTAAGTCACATACTGCGTATTAATTACAATGTAATTCTATTCAAGCGACCACGCACAAATAAAATTTTTCTGAGAGGTGTTTAGGTAGGTCATTTCAACATTGTTTTCCGTGGCAAGGATATATTTCAATATCTCACATTTTTGCTCGGTGACAAATTGAGAAAAAATATATATAGTGTTTTACAAGGTACATTTTGATGTCTAAAATTATTAAAATACTGACAATATTTGAGTGGGTTATCGACAAGAAATGTGTTCTTCACCGGTGCTAACATTTTTATGCTTTTCATTTTACTGTTTTTCACAATAATAATGACAGTGAACCAACAACGTATACTCACTGCTGACTAATAGTAGAAAATGAATAATTGTAAATAGAATGACACAAAATATTGTCAATATATGCGCTAAAATATGCGCACATGTAAAAAGAAAACACTCACGACTAGCATTTTATAGCTTTGCACAGCATTCATTGAAAACGTATCGCTACTGCAGACAGACGCAATCCCAACTACGCAACACTAACTTTCCTAAGAGAGCAGTTCGAAATGTTGTGTGAAAATGACGCGTGGTGATAATTAGTTGGAAATGCACAAGCCAAATCTACGTCATTAAAAACTGTATATATTCATGGTACAGAATTAACAAACACAGATAGATCTGGGGGTCAATTTTGTTCACCAGTAATAACACACACGTGTGTGATCGATGTAATTACATGCAAACAACCATACTTAAATCACCACACGCAATTCATTTATTTTCTGGTAATGCTTTTGAGTTCCTAAGTTTCTTAAAATCGCGCGAATAATAAAAAGTATATGCTTCCCATTAGTCGTCCCACATCAATTTAAAAGAGTCAAAGCAATAACATCAACAAATTATTTATTATCATGTGAAAACAATAACAGTGAATTTTCTCTCAACGGTACAGTAAATATCACTTTAAAATAAAGTGTTATGTATAATCAATATAATAGCACAAATTGAACGAATTTTAATTGAACTTCATGCGTTTCAAGTGTTTACACAGTAAGCCTGAGAAACTGACCACATGTTTGTCGTGCATGCTTGTAACCGGTGCTTAGCTGCAAGGCTATCTATTGATTCGTGTGGTATTTAATACCATCCCATTTATGACGAAGTCAGCTGTTCACTCTTCCGTAATGCGAGTGAACGTTCTATCAATAGAACGTTTCCGTCAACTCTACGATTAATAAGCAGCCATGAAGCAAGCAAAAAAATATGTCTTTAAACACACCGATCGATATAGTTATGAAATTGCAAGAAATAATAGCCTCTGCTATACTATGCAGTTGAACCGCAATTAAATAATTAATGACGTGAATGTGGCATGCAACGCAATTTAACTCTAATTTCCTCTTTACAATTGTGTTCCAGCAAAATGATTGAAATGGAAAAAAGTCGAAACTACAGCGGAGATTATTCATAAATACTACAATCGACAAGGTATATGTACCTAAATGAATCGTGATTTTTGAATGCTTTAAAACGCATGAAGCTTGGTTTTTACATTTTTGCTAATACACCATTTGACGCTCTATGTAGTCCCCATTTTGTGAAACAAACATCTCTGCAACATGTAGTGAATGCTAGCGACGCTAAGAAGACAGTTTAGCTAATCCGTTGAGAAAACGCGGTTCCAGAGACCGACAGTAAATTATTAAAATAACAATATAAAGCTATTGGAGGTACAATTTAACGTAGAAAATTTGGTCTTACTGACATTGGTGGCACGTTGTACTGCAACGTAACTCGTGCTATTTCCATCGAGTCTTTTGATTTCGGTTTAGCGATATGTAGACGGTTATAGCGTTTTTGCGATTCAAGTTTCTGAGAGCGTTTCACGGAAGTAGATTTTTCAGCTTTTGACCGTGACTGTTTGGTTTCCATTGACTTGGTATTCTGTGGTCGCGTTGTGACTGGGTTTTGATCCAACAGTTGTCGAGTCGGTGTAGCACGAGGTGTTGGGACAGGACTGCTGGTCGCTGACCGATACTCCAAGTCCAACTTAACATAAGTAAAACTTGGAGAAACGCTATTCAAATAATCTGTAACTTTGTTGTCAAGTTCATCGATTTCTGATGGAAATGACACAATAAATGGATCTTTGCTATGGCTACCAAAACTTTTATTCGGACAAAATAAATAATTTGTTTTAAGATCCACGGTTGGTGTCGATTGTGGGTAGTAATCTGGCGATGCAGATAAAGACGGTGAAACCGGGCTGTCTAGTGAGTTCGTCGTACATGCTTGATCTGTAGTCTTCTCGTCGTCTTTGACGTGTGGAACAGCTATTGAATGTCTATCACGAGCATGTCCTATTGGCGGCAATGTAACGATTCTATTCCCAAAACGTTGTGTTTTCTGAACGGCCTTTTCCCCTCTATGTCTAGTGAGTGAGTTACTGCTATCAATGTTTGAGACGTCTTCATCGACGACTGCCACTGATGAGCCAGACGGATGGTTCTTGAATACAGGACCGATGTTCGTTTCCATCACACCAGCTTCCAGTGAGGGAGTAGTTTGCAAACTCCCGACGTAATTGCTGCGACTTATTTCTAAATCCAGAAACGAATCGCCAAGATAGTCGGACAAAGTTCCAAATAGTTTTCCGATGCAAGATTCGTGATAGTTTGGAACATAGAGGAGAGCAGTTTCATAGCAATGCCTTACCACGTCGGATAGCAATACAGTTTGATGTGTACTGGTTTCCAAGTCAACGTCGTCACCGTCATCCGTAATACTGTTGTCTCTTACATTAATTTCACGGTCTTTTGAACATCTTGAGCTGGGTGTGTCGCCTCTTCTTTTTAAGATTCCCGTATGGTAGAACGATTTTGTAAATGTACGCGGAAGACTGAACCCGGGTTCCCTCACTGCAATAATCGGCAAATTAAACTCTACAGCAATTCCCAAATGATGTATGCAGACGTTACTTTCTATTGTCTTGTCGTTCATCACGAATATAAATGCATCTGCGCTAGTCACGGTTCGCAGCATTTCAGAATAATCTTGTTGCACCTGCGATGGATTGCTACGCACATAACTGAAAGGAGAGAGCGCGGTAATGATACGTTCTGTATTTGTACATGCAACGTTACTGTGGCAGTCATCTCTGAGTGAACCACACACAAAGAGCGCAGTCCGTGCGTTGGCCCCACTAGTAGATTCCCTACTCTTGCACG
The DNA here is from genome assembly GCF_978046115.1 of Saccoglossus kowalevskii. Classification (NCBI taxonomy): domain Eukaryota; kingdom Metazoa; phylum Hemichordata; class Enteropneusta; family Harrimaniidae; genus Saccoglossus; species Saccoglossus kowalevskii. The sequence goes on along the minus strand of NC_140642.1, from coordinate 27,436,009 downwards.
AATATGTGCCTTGCGAATTAAGTAGAGTTTCCTCCTTCGTAGAGTTGTCACAGTCAACTACATTTTCAGTGCTTGTAACCTGAACTCCTTCCATGAACGGTTGTAAGAATTCCCACAGACAGTCTAAGTGTTCGTCTTGTATGAGATTAGGGTAAATCTGCACTAATCTCAAAGCCGTGCTTACCAAATCGGTATTACGCTTGATCCACTTGAGAGCACCACCGAACGTGGGGAACATCTCAGAAGCGTACATGGCGTTTACAGACTTCGACGACGTCAAACTGTTGCCTATCTGTGGATACATGGGTAGTTTTCGTTGACTTCTCATTCTGCTCTGTGAATTTCATTCGTCCTCGTAATACGAAATTTATATGTATCTAAACGTCCAGCGAATATATGTTAGCCTTGTTGCTATGCGTAGTTAATAACAGTCGAATGCGCGCGCAGATGTCAATTCCCAATAATTACATACTAGGGCGATAGTGTTGACACTCTGTGCCAATGCACTCCTATAATCAGTAATATACACCATCGGTTAGAATCCATGGTGAATGCTCAATCATTGACATGATTTTTAGTGGCAAACAAGGACAGTCGCTACTTGTGATGAATTGCTCATTGACGTCATCATTTGCATATATTGTATTTAGCGTGACAACTCTACTTTAACTGGCCTTTGGCTTTCAAGAGGTCAGGCTATGGTAAATATAATCAGTACTCTGAGATGTAGATTAAATAGTATTACTCAATGTCTACAAGATAATCGCCATGGCAACTCATCCATTATTGTTCTTATTCCCTTCTGTACTAAGTAGTGCGCACGTCTTCATTGCAAAGTGATACACTCCGTGTCGTTGCCTAGATGCACTTACATTATTTAATAAATGCATGTCATCTATCTTCAAAAGTGATGCGTTACATTCAGAGCAAGCGAATTATACTAATTATCATTTTTCTTAGTTACATGTGCCAGCGGAAGTCCGAATCTTTCAAAAATATACTTAGCACTGCTACAAATAAAACTATACATTAAGCCTAACCTGTATGATACACTTGTACATTACAGAAACACAAAAGAGCGTATTCCTAGGCTCCCGTTGCCAGGCAACGACGCTGCACTGTATTCCGGATGCGAGTCAATGAATTGTGTAGGAAGTGGGTGTGTACGCACCAAAATAGCCACCATTAATAAAAATGCACTGACTTAATGAATACAGTTTAACACTTGGTAGTATAAAAGGCGAGAATACAAATTTAAAGTTTATAAGATTAGTTATTCGAAAATATCACAATTACCAAATTATAGTGCATAAACGCTTACTTAATTGTGGCTATGCTAAATCAAAGAGGAATGTCGTAAATGTGCTCCTACAAATATGATTATATCGCATACTAACCCCCAAGCACACATTTATCGTTTCAGTATTTAAATATATTAGAAACACAGTCTCAGTACCGAACAGTGCGTACTATTTACCCATATTAACAGTGCATTGTCTTCTAAATGAATTATTGAATTAATTAAAGAATTATAGTATACCATTCTTAACTGGGCTGCGATCACAGTGAACTTTCATTCAACTGAAACTACCGTTTTTTCCCTCACAATATCACATTTGAACGTAGCAATGCTACACGCTATTTCCAACAACAAAACTCCCTTGGCACCGTGAATTAACGATCTATTTATTGATTTTATTAAATAATTAGATACTTTACGGTGAGTCGTTCTCCAAGCAATGGCTTTTATTGTTAATGGTTTACACAGTCAGTGTTTCAAGTGCTCTCCAATTGATCGGAAAGGATGCGCAATATAAGCAATATCTAACAAAGGAACGTTAGGTGAATACTAGTCATATTCTACTCTTAAAACATGGCCTCTTTTCGTATTATGTGCTCTTAGAAATCACCCTGTAACAAAGAATAAGAAAGATAGCTGCAAGAAACAATTTGGGGATTATGTGCCATACGAGCTGCTTCATGACTGGAAACAGTCCATTTATTTCGAGTATTTTTTATTAATTACCAAAAATTTAATATTGCTTCATATATTTTAATATTGACTTAACATTGTTATGACAAATTGAAATGTGCTCATAACGGACAGGTAAATTATTATAGCACAACCCTGTAAATGAAAGATTATTCAATTTTCCATACAGTATACGGAATTCATGTTTCATGAGATTACTTCACAAAATAAGATATATTATCCAATTTCATAGTTCTGTGTTTCGAAATGGCGCTGTCAATCATTAATTAATTTAGAAGCAATTTAATGTTTTTTGCAATATATTCTGATAACATTAAGTTTATCAGATATCATCATTAAATAATAGATCATTTTACAACACAAAACGCAACTACTATGAGCTAGTAATTTTGGAAATTTAATTAAAGAGATTTCTTAAAACAACACCAAAATATGAATACCTACAAATTCAATTACAAACTACTTAACAATACTCTAGAAATAGACTGAATCCTGCATCGTGGTAGAAATATAAACTGACTTTTTTAGGATTAAAAATAACACTATGGGGTGGTTGAATACATGTAACATTCACCAACCAGACATTTAAACCCATTAACTAATTTCGCCTGTATATAGAACCAATAACCATCTTGACTTTTTACTAAGCGATCACTCAATCCATTTATATACACATTGAAAGCAAGCAGGGAGATGAGATAAAATGCCAGCTTGTCCGACGCTGTTCAAAACAGGAAAAAAACACAGACGTAGTGGATCCCCATTTAACAGACAATAATTGATTGATGTACCAAAACCCCCAACTATAAAAATAGGCATAATCTAAAAAAGAAGCTTTTGGAGTCCAAAGATTAATCCTATCCAAGGGTGTTGATGCATCTAAAAACCACAGAAACACTAGGTTTAAAAGTAGACGATACATATAATCTGTATCAGACTATTTATATAGAGATATAAATCACAATCTCAATGAACACATGTGGTTACAATATACTATTCAAGTTACTCTTACTTACTACTACATATAACTTACTATTTTATAACGTATACTGTAATTTAGAGGTTCTGCTATTAATGTAATCATCACTCTGCCATGAGGTAAATGCTGCTGTCATTGTGGGCAAAACAAACCAACTCATGAAAACCATAGAATTCAGACACAATTCTTGTCAACTATTTTATTACATTTGTGATTATAGATTATCACATTTGTTAGCGTCAAAATGACAGGTTGCAGTCGTTTGTTGCTTCACATGAGAAGTTAGTTTTCCTGGCAAAAACCTTGCGGTTTCTCTTCAGATTTTACGCGATATTTTACCGACGTTAGCTGACAGTATTGCTTGCTGGAGGAATCTGGTGGTTTTGTTCAGCCAGCATTAATGGTCATGTGAAAAATGAAATATATACTGATGGCAGGCACGGTTGGTAACGCTTTCATCAGGTATTCAGGCACTCATTAATTAATTAATCAATTAATTATAGAAACGCGTTTTACTGAGATCTCTGGGGATATTGAGCTAAATCGTAGATCTGAAAAAATATCTAGCTTTAGCATAAATGAAATCATTTTTTCTAAAGAAATAAAAAAATCATTGAGCAAATCGAGTTCTAGACTGAGAAATGAAATCAGTGACATCAAATGATCGTTCGGCAAACTCAAAGACAATGATTTTAAATAGAAAGGGATTTTTCTGATCTATCAAACACAATTAGAACGTACCGAGGACCGTTTAGAATGCGTGGAAAATGGTGTGAATTGGTGGGAGTCAACAATCGAATAATGCTGAAAATACAAATAGTACGGCACGTTTGTTCTCCTGATAAAAGTGTTGACTTTTCAAACGCTTTGCATTCAGAAGCATCTATACTGAAACCTTGAATCTATCATCACTGATCCGAATGTACATTTTTGTAAATATCCAGGTGCAGTGAGCAATATCCCAACATTCACTGCAAAGACTAGTGACACCCACGAGGCAATGTTGTGTTGCGGTGTTACAGACTGTACTCAAATTACTGACACGTTATATGTACAAGGATTTCATTTGCACCCATGTAATGACATATGTAATCTCTAACATGCATCTTTTATATCGTTGATTCTCAATCTGTGAAACATTAGTTTTCTGAAATAACTGTTAACTGAGATTATTTCTGGGTTCTCTAAATTGTTGTGAGAAGTTGATTACCAAGGTGCCACAAATAAGAGTAACCTGTAAACCTTGAGGGCATTGACCTTCAGGATATGTTATGAAGAGAGCGTTTTTGGCACAAGGTCAAGCTTATTTGTTGCCATGGATAGTGAGTATATTTATTTTCTGTATCCGGAGTCAGCTATCCCTGTAATTCAATGAGACATATCCTAATTTTTGGATGGTGTGATACTTGGCGGAGTGTCACGATCGGTTTAGATGATGTTTGTTTGCACTCTGGTTTCTTTATTTAAACCAACAAGGTATCCAACCAAAAGGGAATTGCAATGTACTGATGAGCGATTGAGGTCCGTCGAGTAGAGATTGGCATCGCTACATAGTGACCCCATCCTACGTTATCACCATCATCAGTGAACTCAGTGTAATGTTATATATAAGTGTTATTGTATCTAGCTAAGCATCCAATATACAGATAATGTTTTATATAAGGGGTGAACCATTTGAATACGGTGGCTGGGACTTATAGAAAATCACATTATTGCGACCGTGAGTTTTTGCTCGTGAGAGCATGTCTGGACATTGTTTTTCCAAAATATATTACTTTTATGTCTGTGAATTGTTTTCCTTGATTTCAGCCACAATCATTTTTTCCCAAAATCCCGCAGCTCTAGCAGATTCCAAACTATCTTTAATAATTCTACTTATACCAATACAACTGGAGAATTTCTGTATGCAATTATTGTTTTTTTTATTAAATTCAAAACGAACCCATGCAAGTTGTTGAGTAACTGATCCCGAGAGCCTAACACAGTTAATAATTTAATCCAATTATCTACGTATCGTTCTATTTGTGGTTGCTTCATTTCTAATTTGCTGAATAGGCCTTTACATCTCATGGGTAATTGACAGACCGATATAGACCCTATTCATGGAACTAGCTGTCAATCGTAACGGAAACACTCTACAGCGAAATTCCATTGTGAAGAAATGTTCACTTCATTCATGCAGCAGATCGTCCCACTTTATACATTATATACATACACTATTTTTAATAAAGTTATTAAAGTTTCCGCGATATTTTGGACAGGGTACAATATTTATTCACTCACTGTTTAATATAGCTAGAACGCTGTACGTGTCTTCAGTTTCAGGTTAGTTCTTCTGTCGATTTCTCGCAACAAACAACGTAATTTTTTATTTATTTTTTATTTCGAGAAACTTAACATGAATCGTTATGGCATTCCTAGGCACAACACCTCGCCATGTATCAACTTTTAAATTGTCAGTTAAAAACGTCTTTCATAGTAGCATTTCTATGGGATTGACGTACTAGAATGAATGGGTTCAATTATCAGTGTTTACTGATGACATCATTGACTGGCCCTCTAGTGGCGAAATGTCGCCAGGCAAAGCGGACGTTTGTCGTCTGCTTCACAGCCCGTTTTATACCCGATATTTAGGGCATTTCGCAGCACATACAAGTTGTTTTTATCGACAGAATTCATTCATGTCTCAAATTTCATGTACAGTGTCAAAAGCCAGACCTCTGATCCCCTTTATCATTTGCATATACAGTCACAGATAGCTAATAACAGTCATCAAATGATTTTCACACTATTTCTCCTCATCTGTCACTAGCCAGTACCATATTTTATGCAAGAACAAATTGCCTTCCAGTGTATATTTATTGTATTTCTTCTTATTATAATATGAGGTTATTACGAGGATACCTCAAAGTATGCACAAAGACATTACAACGGCAGTATCAATCGACGCGCAGCGGTAGTCGATGCGACGGTCAACTGTCTGAGTGCATACTTTGAGGTATCCTCGTAATAACCTTATTATTATACACATTCTTCTTCAAAGAGTACACCATTTCCTAATATAGTAGGATGAAAATACCCCAAAATTACGGCACGCTGTAATGGCGTTGCGGTGACATATGTACAATAATAATTATTATTAGGCAACCTTATTACTCGTTGTGTATTCTACATACATCGTGATTTCATTAATTTGTTCACTGAATCGGAAATGTGTTGTTATATTTTGTTTTATTTACGTTTGAGTGGCCCAGTGCAGTATGCTGTTTTTGTCTATGTGCGCGCGCGGTCATGTGTAGATAGAGGCCCGTAGCAAGTTGATACCTGCACTTGGGCTTCGCCTCGGTCAACAATGCTCTCCTCGGGTTTATCTGTACATATCGACTTAAAATAAGACACAGAAATAGTGTGGTACTGAGTATTTCTTTCTTTTGATTTGTGTTTGCATCACAATTCCTGTTTATACACTAATAAACATAATGACGGCGTGAATAAATTTAGTTCTGTTAAATTGTGTGTTGGATATTGTGGAGTTTATTATTATATATGGACACCTGGCTGGAATAACTATACCATAGTTTTGGAGAGTGCAACGTTCGAACGCTACCTTTATTGACAAGGGGCATAGAATTGGGTCACGTCCTATATATCTATTGTGTATTTTACTGGCCTAACCAAGGTACTGAGTATTTCCCCGGTTGATTATTCTTTTGTTGAATTCTATATATTTTAGAGTTAGGATCAGGAATTGAAATTGATATTCCTCGGTCATGGATATTACTCGGTGTTTAATTTGTAAACACGTTAAGAGTATACTATTCTTGGTAAAACGCCAGAATATTTCCTCCACAAATATTCAATTCAACACACTGTATGCAGAGTAACCTGTCAGTTTACATGCCCTTAGAGATGACTTAAAATTACTTTTTCAACTGTGGTACCCAAGTGTTAACTGAGTGGCCCTCAAGATAAAACTTTGCAGGTGTAGTCTTCAGGGCCCATACTGTAATAAAAAGTTACTATTTTGAGGTTTCAAACAAACACTGTAATATATTGACCTATGATTGATATACCTGTTAATGGCTTTAATGGAATTAATTGCTGCGGGTGATACCTTTATGTTTTAATTGACCTAGATATACATCTGAGCATGTGACTCCTTGATGTTTATTGCAATGATTATTGGACTTAGACTTAACTATATAAATAAATACACGGTAATAATGCCAAATACATAGTGCATGACACTATCGGTTGGGAATACTTGGTAAATTCGTGAGTTATGATATTGATTGAAATGCGGTCTGTGACGTCACCAATTTTATCTTAAATACTAATACAGAGTTGGTATTTGCGTACAATGGACGTGATGACGGGAAACAATTGAACACGATTTCATTTGTGAATATTAAAGTTCTGGGTGTGTGTGCTAAACATACACCGGGTCACGTCAATTATCACCAGAGACACCGCGTGTTCACAACGTAGTCTTATTGGCGTGCAAAGTCTTGTTTAGCGGTGCACACATACACTGCTTTTACGAACGATTATGTATAGAAGTGAATATTGAATGTCATTCATTTTTTATATTTAATTATCACACTTGTAATTACCATATCGCTGATATTACTAAAAGCTTCTTGTTAGTACGCATTAACATTTGTGTATTACACTATTTTAATCCGTGTTGGAGTTCAAAAGTTCCAAATAAATGAAAGTGATTTCAGGTTGAGATTCTCCAGTGCACAATCGTTCACAACTCAATAAACCGTACACAAGATTACATCAAGCAATGAATTTATGCTACTCGTAACACAATAGTTGTCGTAGGCTTTTGTCACAGTTCGCAGCAATCTGCTTGTCGTAACTGTTAAAATATTGCGGGTAAATATTAATTGAATTGACATTAACGTGTTTTTTTGGTCGTCGTGCCCATCGGTGCACAGCAATCCAATTCAGTATGATGACCCTATGACAAAGAAGTCAACTGCGACGGAACAGGTAAGGTATTGAATTTATTGATGCAGTAATGCTTGTTTAACTTGTAAATACAAATGATCAGAAGATTTTGTTTGCGGTCAAATTGAAAGTGCCATATATATTTTATATTGCAAATTTACATTCAGCGACTGTGACACAAAAAAGCCCGATTTCTTGTATATATTGGAGCGTTGCTAGGAGATTATCAATCTGATTAAAATCCGATGTAGGTATGAGGCTCCAATTTTTTTTTATTATTTTTTTTTATATATATAACCCTTTATATTATAATTATTTGTATTTTAGTTTGAATATGTCGATTTTTTTGTTTTTTCTTGCCGTTAATCATTACTTAGAAAATTGTGTCCCAGTCGCCTCTAACTACATCTGACTCAATGCCTATACAAATCTCGTACAACGAGATCAGTTTTCGACGAGTTTTGTCGACCAATCATAGTGTGGCTTACAAAAATAGCTGTCTGACTTTGCACATGCGCCAGACTTATCGTTCCAGGCTATTTCAAGATGGCTGCAAGTAATGTTAGAACCGATTCTCTAAGACAAGCCTACGTCACAAACTGGTCAAAATCCCCCAAACATTGCCAGCAACCAATCACAGACTAGCTTAAACAATAGCTTTCCCTGACGATAATACTTAGCAACGTTATTTCCCCCACTCTAACTTGAAAAATCTTTTGTTTTTGTCTCGTTTCCGTTTCCGGTCTGTCTTAGAGAATGTGAAATCAATCGAGGATTCCGAATTTGGGGTGAGTTTTAGTCACTTTTACAAAAACTTAATTATTATTTGTGAGCAATCACGATTGATGTATGTAATTCATTTGAGATAATTTGGATTTCAACTTTGATGACCTTGTATTACCACAGGTGAGGCGGCAGTCACCGATCATGTTAACGAATCGCATTCGACGCAATATAAACCATCACTTACGTGCATGTTGTTTCGACTTTATACTGATACAGTCACCACGATCTAACTATTGCATTATGAGTTAATATATTATGGCCAGGCAATGTTTTTGCGAGTCTCTGATAAACCTATGGCTTTCATGTCAGTAATTTTCGTATTTGTATTTATCCTTTCAACGACATCCCCTACTCGGTATTCCCTCCTTAACCGTTAAACGGTCCGAGCGCCTGTGAGTAACAGTAATAGTTTTGTCTTCACGTGACGCCGTGACTGTGACCTATATGCATGAACCAGTAACGTGAATAATGTATTTGCCGAGTCAATTTCGTTATTGCGATATATTGAATGTGCACATTTCCCCTTTCTTTAAGGTGTGCAAGAAGGAGGCATTAACACATCTGTTATCAAAAAAAAAAATGTCCAAGCCATCCTGCCAACTGAATTTGGTTGAATCACTAATCTACCCATGTATAATTGAGGAACCTGGTTCTGTTATCATATTTTCTCCTGTGGTTTCATTAATGAAAGTTCAGGTAAGATTTCCACTCAACATTCAAATCATAGTTTGCATTATGTGTGTTATAAATTGTAGAAGTTCATGTTGAATGGTCGATGGAATGCGGTTTAAAAGTGGCTTAGCCACTCATCATTTCATTTTCTGATAAAATACGAATATTTTTAATGTAGGATATATGTGAACATATTCCTCCACTACTGCATATGTACAGAGCTGTGTTGGTTCATTAAGTTAATTGGGCAGTTCATTATAAAAGTGCTCATTCTACCAAAATTTCAGTGTACATGTTTTACTAGAGAATTTTTTTCTTAAAAATCAGGAAATAATTAGATTTGGAGTCCTAACTTGTACATGTTTACCTTCAAATGATAATTTGTGTTTTTTTTTGTAGGGGTGAAAAACCAGATGACAGCCAAAAAAGCATGCGCAAGACACAACAAAGTGCATTCAAGGAATTTTTCTAGCATGTTGGGGAACTATGCTGTTTTGCCTGATGTTACAGTCCTTGCACTGACCACAACTGCCTCAAAATCTCTACAGTCCCAGTTGAAAGACAGCCTATTATTCCAGACTCCTAGGGACAGTGTATCCATATTTTATTGGATGGTTGACAAAGAGAAGAAAAAGATACTTTCCCACAGACAATTATTTATTTTTCATTAGGTCTAAAATATCGTTATTTCAAAGAGGAGTATCCCAGTCAGTTGTTTTATATGCGAATGTACCGTATAGGGAAACTGACAGTATTGTACAAGAATTGCATCCAAAAGAAATAGCTGAAGTGTCCAACTAAAGTTTGAGATTAATATTCTGCCACACAGCCTTTGGTATGGGCAATTTTATCAGAAATGTACTCCATTTAGATCCCTCTTTCGATATTGAAAGTTATAATACAGGGGTCAGATTGAGTTGGTAGAGATGATGAACCATCTCAGCAGTCTTATTTTATCATGTAAATTAATAAATTATATAATAAATGTAACAGTATATAGAAGGGTTAACTTATTTGAAGATGTTGCATCAAATGGAAGACATCAGTGACATGAAAAACAATAAACCGCATCACCTAAATAAGTGACATCTTGGTTTATTTCATGAAAAATAGCATATATTTACATCCTTAAGGTAGCGAGAAGGTTTTGTGACGTTTTTAAATAAAACATTCTCTGTCTGTTGTCTCGTTCAGAACAGTAATTTAGGTTATATATATCAAAAGACTAAGTATAGAGGTGCAAGTTCGCACAAACTGGACAGACATTGTTTACATAATTATCACGTGACATCAAAAATGGCGAACCTTGTAAAAATGACTAAGTACGCGATTGCGAGAGCACACTGCGGAACAATCTGATTAAAATCTGATGTAGTGTACGGGCTTTAATTATTTTGGCTATAAACTTATTTTAATTTTATTTTTTATTACTTTTGTTATTAATGCCATTTTATTTCATTATTTTACTTTGATTTTGATTTTGTGATTTTTTTTAATTCTGCCCTACCTACATCTGATCCGACGCCTATGTAAGTCCCGTTCAAATCTCGCGTAAGTAACAGCCAATCACAGCCCCCCTTTTATACAGGCTGTCGGTTGCTTACTTTTCAGTGTATACGGGCAATCTTTCTGTACATTATATTTTGCCCACTTGAATAAACCATTAATAGAAAATTGCTAGTATATTTTTATTTGCAAAAGAAATTCCACAGCATTTTACAATTTTTGTCATTACATTGAATATTTGTTCACTTCCAACAAATGTGTACACTTCCAGATACATCTTCGCCAGCCAAGGTTCGTTCATTCAGTCATCGCTTCAATTTTACATCACTGAGCATAAGTATCTAGAATGGAAGCAAAAAATAAGTAAATCGTAATGATTAGAACACTGTAAACAGCTATAGTAAACAATGCAAACTGATTTTAAATTGTATAACGGTCACCGGCCCACGGCATCGACGCAGAAAATTGGAGCAAACATATATTTCCTGATCAATTGCGATGTGTTCCAAATAAAAAATATTTTATTCCAGTCCAAATCAGCTCAATTACTTTAATAAAGAGTTATTGTATAATGTACAAAATGTTGATACAATTTGATGAATTTTTACAGCTTCAATACCGTAGACGATTTTGGCCCGATCGTCAACAAAACATCACCCGTCTCCAGGGCAGGCGACTGGAAAAAGACACTGGTGTTCGGTCGAACCGGTGGAAACAAAATCGTCACTCCCAGAATAACTATGCGAAATAACGATCTAAAGTCGAACCATTCGAGCCACAATATTAACATAAAAATGACTTTCGTTGCATTTGACAATGATAAACTTACCGAAAAGCCGTGTTATTCACGGTCGCTAACGTCGGTATAATCCGCCATTTTATTTGAGTGTGTTTGCCACCTGACTCTGCCCGGTGACGTCATCATGTGCGCTATAGAAGGAGGTCTGTGATTCGTTGACTAAAATCGTCGATAGTGGGTCTCGTTGAAATCTCGTTACATAGGCATCGGCTCAGATGTAGGTAGGGCGGAATTAAAAAAATCATCAAAATCAAAGTAAAATAATAAAATAAAATAAAAGGGCATTAATAACAAATATAATGAAAAATAAAATTAAAATAAGTTTATAGCCAAAATAATTAAAGCCCGTACACTACATCAGATTTTAATCAGATTGACTGCGGAATTTCCTGGTGAAATTTAAGTTATGCATTGTCCGTAATCAAGTCCATTGAAATGCGTCTCCGATAATCAAAAGACCTATTATTCCGATTTCTATGCAGGTTTGTTTTTTTGTCCCCAAATTATTTCATACTTGGCAATCTTTAACAGACTATTATTCTGTGACAAAGCATTTTCTTTAAAAACCCAGACATATTTCGCACCATCATTATCTTTTGAACGATAACTGCGAGTTTGAATGTCCTAGTCCGAACGCACTTGATTTGGCGGTGGTCCCAATGAGTCGTTCTCGATCAAAACTTCAACTCGAGAAAAACGCGAAAAACAGTTTTGGTTAATAAAACACTGTAGATTTGCTGCATTATTATAAATATACACTAAAAATGACCAAACATATTAACCACTGATATCATAGAACTCATAAAGAGTGTCAGATAATGAATAATTTCAAACTCGAGCGTGAAAAATGAAGAAAACTGCTGGCATTTGAGTCCGTACTCCAGGAACGTTCGGGTTTTCCATTGTTATGCAAACGAACAACGAGGGATAATCCTCTGACAAACATTACTGTCCCACTGTACACGCTGACAGTTTACAAACAAGCTAATCCTTCAAGTGTCTCAAATAAGACATCTAATAAAACGGTTTTCATGGTGAAACAAAATGGCCGATGTTTGAACAAAAATTGCTGTGTCAGAGTGCGACACTGAGTGGCAGATTTTTCTTTGCCTCGTCTGTCAACGCTTTCTTTCTTTTCTTCGCCATTGCGTTAGAAAAAAAATGTATTAGTAAAATAGAATATTGACTTGGAAAATAAAACGATTTAAAAGAAAGTTGTGCAAAGTTACAGTACTCCTTTCGCACAACCTCCCGCCCGCTTCCGCTTTCCAATCACCTTTTTCTCTCGCTTGTTGAATTCAACCGGACAATTTCCGCTTTTTTTTCGACCGAGCAAACCCCGAAATATCACCGCCCACCTGCTCGCTCGCGCGCATTTAAAATTCGGACTAACAGAATAATTTCCGAGGTTCACATTGTCTTATAATTGTCTTTCTGATTTTTATAGATGTTGAACAGCTGACAAAAGTTCAAATACTTTTTGTTTTAACTATATATAATTATATGCACGCAACCTGACCCTTTGACCTCGATTTGGCTTGGACTGAATATTTTATTTTAAACAATATTCTGACGTGAAATACAAAATGTATTTCAACACAAGTACGACATGGTTGTCTGGGGTTTCTTTCCTGATTGTTGAGTCTTTGCAATGTGTTTTGTATAATTATTGTTGTTTTCCCCCGATGCTGAAGGACCGTAAAGCTAAATGGCAGTTACATGCATGGGCTGAGTGAAAGAAAATATTTCTAAGCCTAAAATAAAACCTAATATTACACCTCTTTGTGTATTTGTTAATTTTACATATGTTTGTCATGACAGTATGTTTGTAAATATCTAGAAAAATCTCGTCTTTCGTTGATAATTTCGATTGTTTGTTTGGAATGTCGATCCCCATTGGTTTCTCCATACTGAGTTTAGGAAGGGCGTCGATCAACGCCGTGACAATCAGCCGAGAGAAGACAAACATGGACCGTAATTCATGGAGATCATGTCCGTAATTTGTGGGCTGAAACCCCAAATAATTAATCAAGTATTATTATTTTAATATATATTTTATTTTACATCGCAAAACTAAACCATGCCCAAAACAGAGCTAGAGTTGTTCGCGGTGAAACAACCGCATTGAAGACGATGCAACTTCAACTAGCCATTTCTTACCTTGAAATAAAAAAAAATAAAAATTCGAAGAGCATCGGGGAAAATATTAAGAATCATCCTTATCAATCGCTTGCTTTATTTTATTCGAATCCATGAAATTCACGATTTTTTTACATTTGTTGGCAACTTCCGCGCTAAAAAAGGTGGAAAATGTGGGTGTGGTTATTTTGCAAAGTCCTGTTGATAATACGGACAAATATGGTTCTGTGACCCAGTTCGTGCTCCGATCAGGTGACTCTCAGCCAATCAATGATGTTGTAACAAAGCATATTTGACGCTCATTGAAGGGTCGTCGTACAATCCAATCACCGGCGTCGATTCACATAGTTGTTTGTGCTGTGACAGGCTTCAAAATTATTCGCTGAAAAACATACATTTTGACAAACTGATGGAATTTGACCTTAGTTCAAAAAGAAAATACTAGGCTAAGATACATTAGAAGTAGTTTAGGCGACACTATAGGTACGACCATGAGGGCGCTGTTCATGGGATGACGTCATTACGATGACGTCATATTGGGATAGGATGACGTCATCCCGTGATTTGACGTCATATTTGGATGGGATGACGTCATCCTATCCCAATATGACGTCATCGTAATGACGTCATCCCATGAACAGCGCCCTCATGGTCGTACCTATAGTGTCGCCAGGATGTGACGTCACAATGGAAATATGTGAATAAATTATGACCTATAGTGTCGCCGGATGACGTCACAATGGGAATATGTGAATAAATTATGAGGGCGCTGTTTATGACGTCATATTTGGATGGGGTGGTGACGTCATATTGGGGTGAAGACGTCATAAAATGTGATGTCATCTTATGAGGGCACTGTTCATGACGTCATGTCATCCTATCCCAATATGACGTCATCGTAATGACGTCATCCCATGAACAGCGCCCTCATGGACGTCACAATGGGAATATGTCACAATGGGATTGTGTGAATTAGCATAATTGATGACTAAACGAACTGTAGAGGGCGCTCACAACCAAATTACGTCACGAAGGAATTTTCTGAACGAACTGTAGAGGGCGCACACACACACACACACACACACACATACACACACAAACACAAATAAATACACGTCATTTTAAAAACTAACAGAGTTTATTACATAAAAGAAGAATATTAATATTAAAAAACATGACATTTTTAAAATGGTTGAAATACATAGGGTATACATTTTGACAAAAAAACTAGTAAGATCAGTTACATGAAATATATTTTTTGTTTTTTTTGTGTTTTGTAGTTTTTTGAAGTAATTAATCATAAATTGAAATGGTATACATTCTCAAACGCTGTTAAGTATTCACACTGAGTAATATAAGAATGATATTATTAGGAGTAATATAAGAATGATATTCTTAGGAGTAATAATATGATTTAAAAACGACATTTTTTAAAAAAGGTTGAAAATACATAGATACATACATACATTGAAAATACATACATTTTCAAATGCGGTTAAGTATTCGATTATAATAAAAAACGAGAAAAACGAGTAACATCGAAGAGTCAATACACACTTTTTTCTAATCAGAATCAGAATCGCTCATCTGTGATGAAAAGAAAAAAAGAGAAATAATATGAAATCGATAGTTACATAAAGAGGGTACAAGTTATATATACATGTGGAATTTCAAAAGTATAAGTCATCTAGTAAAACTGTGTGGGAAAAAATATTTGTCATAAATAGGGAGGTTGAGTCCGGTTACGTTTTCGATATATCTGTTCACATAAATGTCATTCAAATGTCTATCATGCGTAAAAGAGTCGGCTACGGACTTCATAGGTTCCCCTTGACATCTGCGCAGCAATTAATACAGGACGTATTGACCACACACTGTAGAGAACGGAGCTTGTAGTATTTGATGATTGTAGATCCATGTACAAACGTTTTTATCGAGAAATCTCTTAAATTCCACGTAATAAGGTTGACATCCGTACGAGTCAAAATATTCTCCGCGGTAGGGATCCTTTAGATAAAAAGCCACCCAATGTGTCCCACCTCCGCTACTGTCATCGGTGTTTGATACGAACGCTGCAGGATACTCCAACACTTTTGCCTTAGGCAGTTGATCTCTAGCATAAACGCCGAAGAACACATTTCTAGTGTATGGATTAGTTGACAGAATACGATTCAGTTGATTCGTGTCCATCGCAGCTAGAAATCGATCAATACGTTTCTGTCTCTGTCAATCTCGATAATGTTGTCGTATTCAGCATAAATCAAAACAGACACAGTCTCAGTCAATGCTTGTCTGAACTGAATCTCAAGACCAATCTTTCCTTCTTGTATCAAATTGAGGTGATAATCACTGGCCGATTCGTCGGGAGTGAGGTCAAATGCGAAGATTGTGTACCCTTCGGGATATTCGTCTCGAGTGATGCCGTTGCCTTGGTCTTGACCCATTTTATTTGTACCGGTAAATAGACTGTAATAAGCCATGATGCAACTTCTACCACCACCTGCTGTGAAGTCCGTCTTCAATGGCTTTGCCGGAACTTGCTCACCTCTAACATTGAGAACCAGTGATGTGATACCGTAATTCTGGAAGTTGAATGGATTTGTTTCGTAGGATCCGTTGAAAGACGTATTAGAAACCAGACACAGGATGATCCTTTTGGGCAGCTGACCGAGGAAGATCAAATCTTTGTTTAATGACATTGTACCAGCAGGGATGGAAGCGATTTTCATAACGCATCGATCGATGGGGTATTTTGCAGTACCCTGTTTCAACGCTTCAACGTGTCCCAGTTGTACGCTGGGGCTCAACTTGACTTTTCTCACTAGGAGGGTAGCATCGGTGATGACTACTTTGAATCCTGGATTTTCGGTTGAACTGATCAAGCAGAACTGATTTTTACTTCGATGTAATTTCAGTCTAACTTCCACCCCATTGAGTAAATACTTTGGTTGAAAAAATATGTCTCCGTGTATTCGTCCGATCATGTCGACCGTCTTACTGAGCGATGTATATGCGTATCGACGTTTGAGTCCCATGTTAGCATCACCATCATCAGCTCTCGGGTTTGCGACATTCATTTTTCCAGCAGTGTCCTTCTCAAATATTGCAGCACCAATCTGCGTTGATTTGGCGTCCCCTCCATAATTCAATAGCGTTTCGATCATGGCTCTGTAAGAATAAGTAGGAGATGCGTCCGAAATCTGCTTTCCATTCAGGTACACATCGATTTGATTGAAGAGGGAATGCAACCACAAGTTTGCAGGCCCTACAGTGGCGTCCGCAGCCAAATTA
This sequence comes from Saccoglossus kowalevskii, assembly GCF_978046115.1. Taxonomy (NCBI): domain Eukaryota; kingdom Metazoa; phylum Hemichordata; class Enteropneusta; family Harrimaniidae; genus Saccoglossus; species Saccoglossus kowalevskii. Next base: position 27,418,885 of record NC_140642.1, on the reverse strand, counting down.
CTTCCGTTGGCATTCGTGATTTTAGCCTTGATGTGCAAAAGCGTAGAACCAATATCGATGTAGTCACTTCCGGCCGAAGGTATTACGAATTCGATCGGACCATCGGCTATATTCGTGAGTGGGTTTACCTCTTCATAACTTCCTTTTTCAATACTTGTCTGTGTCGGAGGAATAGTAAAGAGATCGAGTTCCGTCTTTGCACATTCGCAGGAGTGTTCGTGTACAAAAGCCATGATGTTCAGTCGAATATATCCTGAGATCTTCTCCTCTTCTTAGCCTTGGAAGAAATGACACGTCTCGTTGTTGTCTTCTTCCTTTTGATGCTGCGTCCTCGTCCTGTTTGAGAGGGTCTTCCAAATAAATTGCTCAATACCGAAGAAGTAATTTGACGACCTGCAGTCTTTGCTCTACTCGAAGCCGCTTTTTTAAAGTTTTTCCCTTGTACAACGTCACCTAGAATACCCAAACCGGCATCGAGCGCTGGTTTTGCCACTGCTTTCAGACCCTGTGTTAACAGAGGTGCGGCCGATCTCGCCAATCCAGAAAACATACTTCCGATTCCATATCCACGTTGCAGTCTTGCGCCAGAAAATACAGATCCCCGTCCAATCTGATTCATGTAGTAATTTCTATAAACCCCCACGTGGGGGGTGTAAGGTCGATGTCTGTTCATTTCCTTTTCTTCACACTAGCGAAGGACGAGCTTTGCGAAAACTCAGCGTCACGATCACACGCCCACATTGAAATGGCACCTTCTCCCCTGTATCAGACCTTATATCAATCTCCACAGTCTCGAATGTTGACGTTCGAATTGGGAGAAAGTATGGTTTGTTGTAAGTGTGATTGACGCTATCACCGTGGGTTCCTTCAATGTTGACTATTCTCAAGAGAGGTACGGAAACATCACCGACCATTTGGTGTTCGACTATATTGCAATACACGTAGAGAGAATACAAACTTCTAACATCAGCAAGGTAGGGACTAGTGCGTCTTTCGTTTGTAATTGTTGTATTTGTGGGAAATCCTAACAGTTCGGCCAATCCCCCCATCAAGATTACACGAGCTCCTTCTTCGACCGCAATGGTCACTCTCCTAGACCTCGAATTATATGTCATCAGTATTTCATCTGGCAGACCTTTTTCTCGAATCGCGTCTAAAATCATTTCGATCGAGTTGTAGTAGCCCGGATTCAATTTCACTTCTCCGTGATCTCTCAGACTGGGTGAGGCATCGTAAAAGATCCTATTTTCACCATGTACAACATTGTACCATGAATTTGGGTAGTGGATGTCGGCCAACGCTACTTCCCAATTGCCATCTAACGAAACCGTTCTCGGTAGTTTGACAGTGTATTTTGTCAACGTGTTGTTCGGGAACACATCAAGCGAGGTATTACTAGGGAGCGTCAAAAAGAAATCCTGCCCCGACATGATGATCTTTGAAATGAATCAGGTCATCGTGTGAAAAGGTATTTATAAATGTTCCAAGTCTCTGATCCAAGAATTAAACGAATCGTCATACCCACGCCACTTAACGAAATATTCCACACGGCCTTTACGTTTTCTCTTGCGCAGTACTTTCTCCACAATGTACAATGCATCATCGTCCTTTACTATTTTCTGAAGTTCTTCTTCGTAGAAAGTACCTTCCAACATTTCACCGTTGTAATCTGAAATTTTGTAAACAGGTGGTTGCGTATTGAGGCGTCCAACAATCGTGAATACCTCTTCGGTCCAATTGGGCAAGTATCCTTTCTTGAAAACGTGTTTGGTTTTACTGATTCTGACTCTGTCACCGAGTTTATAAATCTTCTTCCACCCCTTTTTCTCTGTGCTTAAATCACCATACAATACGTCTCTGACCTTTTTCTGGTTTGCATAGGTAACAAGTGAGGGTTTGGTATTTATACTTCTGTGATGAGTATTGTTGTAAGAACGTACCATGTCGTCTAATACAGGTAGATAAGTCAACGTGTTGTTCTTCGTGAAATATCTGAAAATTTTTCCCTTGATGGTTCTGTTATATCTCTCCACAACGCTGGCTTTAGTCTCATTGCCTGTAGTGAAGAACTTAATGTCTTCGCTCTTGAGGTAGTTCTGAAAAAGTCTGTTGGTGAATTCAGTTCCTCTGTCCGTGTGCAAAACGTCGGGGCGACGCCCCTTCTTAAGTATTTTCCGAAATGCCTCGACCAAACTCCCCCCTCTCTTGTCTTTCAGAGGTACGACGAAAGCATATTTCGAAAAAACGTCGATACACGTCAATAAGAACTTGTATCCTCTGTTGTATCTGGATATCGAGGAGAGATCGCATAGATCGGCCTCCCACTGCTCGTCCACTTGGAAAACCACTACCCTCCTTCTTTTAAAGGACCGTCTGGAGGGTTTGTGCAGAGTGTATGTATCCTGTTTACTCAACCACTTCTTCACGTCCGACTTGGTTATCTTTTTTCCTCTTTTTGTTTTTTTTACGGCAGCGTAAAGGGAATTCAAACCCCCGTAACTTCCAGGACTTTGGACATCGTAAAACAGTTCGTCTAGGACGGTGTCCATCTTCTTCGTCATTGTTTACGGGTGTGGTTATTTCACACGCGCAGAGGCAGTGGATACGTTCGATAAACGAAAGCAAAGCAGGACAGCGTGGATCCATCATGACCGACTGAACCAAAGTGAGATCTAGCGGTTGCGAAGAGGTTCTATTTAATACGTCACCCACGTGTGTCGAGGATGAATGGGGGTGGAAACCACATGGGGTCCACGTCTCTTCGGAACTCTCCCCTTGAGTGTGTTGGTATGCATGTAAGACCACCGATCAGTATTGCCAACTAGGTCTTGAGGTACATTTGACATTTTCATAACTTCGGCAAATTCTCTCCAACCTGTGGGGGTGAAATTCTTCCTTTTACGCAAGAAATCATTGACTAAATCGATGATGTGCGTGCCTGGCACGGATTGTCCATCAATGATTAATTCACCATTTTCACCCCATTCGACCCGTTGGTTCTGTTTAACTTTCTGTAGTAGAAGCTTCGCTTTTCTCTGCATGCTCTTGGGAACACTTTGTAAGACTTCGGATGTAATTTGATCTGGTACACCGTCTTTGTCTGGTTCATATTCCCGTTCGGCTACAGGGACAGCACTGGGTAATTGCTGCGTAACGGAGATTGGAATCGGTTCGTTTTTCTTCTCCCGCAACAACAAGTACTTGCGCAGAACTTGTTGGTACAGTTTGACTTTTTCATCTTCAGGCAATTCTTCCATTTGCGTTATGTCATTCATGTCTCTATCCAGCGAAGTCAATGATTTCACCACAGGTCTCGTCATTTGAGCATTCTGGCTTTGAATGGTAGATAATAGCTCAGCAGGGACTAAAGCCATCTTCTTCACGGATTCCATCTATTTAAGACCGAGTAAAGGTGGGAGTATGCTCGAAATTAAGGGAGCGATTAAGGCGGTTAGGAAACCCCCTTTCTGAACCAGAATTTTTTTCTTTTTCTTGACTGAAGTTTTCTTATTGGACAGTACTCGGAGATGTTTCACGTACAACGCCAATTTTCGTTTCTGACTAGGTGATAGCTGGACGTTCCCTTTCAACACATTGAGCGAGCATTCGCACAGACACTGTATCAAGTCACTAGAGGCTCCATCAATTATCCCCTTTTGTTGTTTCGAGTTGGCCTTGTGCAATACAGAGAGAAAATCAGCGTTCTTTCGCATGCGGGATGACATGGTGAAATGACTGACGATGAAAGACTGTCTTTTTTTTATACCTTTCTCACGTACACTATCGGTACCTGAGATGAAAGTATGTTCGTTCGAATGCGTATTTCCTCAGGGGTGTCTGGCATCAGATCCACGAGGAGGTAACCGTGAGGTTCTTGGGTGGCATCGGTGAATGCCTCCTGAAGAAACTTAATGTTTCCGGGGTACATTTGCCTAGCCAGAACGTTGACTTGTGATGCGTCCCTTGGATTTTTAAACAGGAAAATGTAGTGCGTGTTGAGACTGATGGTTCTCGATTGTCTGCCCTGATGAAAGAGATTTTGCAAAATCAGTATCACGGATAAATTTCGATGGTGAGATCCCTTCGTGAAGAACTGGGCGATTTGTTTATCGTTACCCGTTTCTGTCATCAGATCATCTATCACCAACAAGTTTCTTTTAGACGGCTCAATTATTCTACCAATATCTGGAGGTATCCCTTCGATAAACGAATTTGAGGCACTGTCTTCATCATTTCCAAATAGGCTGGCTGAAACTCGCCGTAGCACCAATAGATAACGTCTGGTGGTGGAGATATGACGCTGTCACATTGTTCTAATATCTGTTTGACTAAAAACGTCTTTCCAGACTGTGTAGGACCGCACACAAGAGAGGTAAATGGGTGTTTCAATCTTGCATCCATGACGATATAATAGAACCTCGCTCGTTATCGCGTCTCTTTTTACGTTCTTCAATGTACTTTTTCAACATCCAGTTCAAAACAAAATAAGGTAGTGTGCATAAGCCAGAATAGATGAGTGATAGAACCATGTCCGATTTGGTAGAATCCATGTCAATGTGATTGTTCAAAGTTCAAATGGATGAATGGAGTAAACGATGATCTCGCTTTTATTTATATATTTTTTGTTTTGTTTTTAGAAACCGTATGGGAGGGTACAGTAATCGTCTTGTATCACCCGTTTGTCATACACTAAACTGTATGTTTTAACTTCTTCTCTATTGAATATTCTATCTCCCTTGCGCGTTATTTTTCGGGGGTCTTTGACATGTAGAGGCCCGCTTGTTCTCCGAACGAGTCGATTCATGGAGTCAAAATTAATTTCCAGTTGATTTCTGTAATTGAGGGTGAACCCTCTCACTTTACACACTGTTTGGTTCCCACTTTTGTCCGGTTTGTGTAATCGGTATGCGTAATTCTTCGGTCCTCCCGATACGAAATGTGTGATGTAATTATCCACTGGAGTTATTTCTCTCGTCAAATCTCCGAGATAATCACCTGTTGGTGGATCCCATTCTCCAGCTCGGTGGATGTAAATGATAGAATCTGTGTCAAAGTACAAGACTCTACTACCTAATTTCTCCAGAACACTGTAGAGTTTAAGTCGAGCATAGCTTGTCGTCATGGCAGCCAGTACAACGTTCGTATTGGGTGCTTCGGTAATGTAGTCTTCTTTATCGCAGTGCTGGACAAGAACCATTTCGTCAGAGACAAAAGAAAGATCTGTGACATTCTTTGTACTATCCATCAACATTTCCAACAGTTTGGCGGACGTTTCTACATATGTGCTCTGTCCAAAGTTTGATCTCTGTCCCAGCTTTCCCCAGAATGAGTTGAGGTTTAGCTTGGCAAGAGCTCTGAGGCCTGGATTTGGGGTTATCTTGCTTCTATCCAAGACGATACCTTCTCTTTCGTGGTATCTTTGGATGTACATGGTTCGGTCTTCAACGGTGTGACACCACTCGGGATAACCAGAAGACTCTTGTTTAATTTTCAGAAACATGTTGATGTACTCTGTGAACAACCCTCCTTCTCCAGTCTCGGGGTTGTAGGTTGCCGACTCATCGTAATGCCAAACTTCATATACCTTGGTGATGTGATACCCTACTTCTTCAGCCTTTTTCAATTCCGGAGTGCACCAAACACCCGTCAGTTGACGTTCATTGACACTGTGGTGACATTTGTCTTGATTCATGGTTTCCGCGCATTTGGAACAGAGTGGGAACATCAGTTTGTTGTTCACCCTGAAAGGTAGAACTGGTATATACAATTTCCTCGGAGGTAAAACATCGCACTTGATAATACCGAAATAGTCCGTGGGTTTGACGATAAAGTCTTTAGTTACGACTGTTGGGTGGCCAACTGGATATCGCGAGGTCTTATTGATGTATGGGTAGAGGCTGCAAAAGTCAACATATTCTATCTTTTCGCCTTCCTTGATCTCGTAATACAGACGCAGAGCATTAGTACGACCGCCGAGAAAAGCCTCTCTGCCTCTGATAGGATTTGAGATATCTAAGTTTCCGACAAACCTCTCGACTTTGTGATTGATCTTCATCAGGTTTTTGAAATCACATTCCCACATGGTGACTAGCGAGTATCCTTTCGATTTCAACCACTCTTCCCTCGCCAGTAGCCTTTCATAGAGGGATGTCATACTGAGTTCATTCTTGCGATTTGTTTCATTTCTTCTGGGAAAACACTTTGGGCACCCATGGAAGTAACAACCGTAGTACTCATACAAGGTTTCGGTAGAAGCATCATATCCGTCTATGTGATAAGGTCCGATTTTCATCTCTCTTCTGGAATTACGAACATGTTGAATACGCGTATTATTGACGTGTGCCTCGTATTCCATCCACCTTATAGCATCTGCGGATTGATTCTGGGCGCTGAGATAACCTTTCTCAGGCACAACACCGATTGTATCAGGAGTCAGGAAATTCTTTCGAAATATGACGTTGCACACGGAGGCGATCGTGATGCAACAGCTGAAAGGGTCAACTTCGGTGAGATCCATCATCATTGATCTAAATGCCAAACAACACTCTTCGAGTATGCGTACGTCACTCCGACAGTACTTGAGCAGTTCTTTACGTAAATCATAAACAGAGTTCTTTTCTACTTCTCCATTGTACCATGTGTAGAATTTCTTTCTAACCTCCTCCTTCATACCATCTGGGTCAAAATAACGATCCTCGGGTATCGGTCCTCTGTAACTGTCTCCAGCGGTTCTCGGAAACAGGTGGGGAAAAAAGCCTTTGTGTAACTCGTCTATGCCAAAGGTCTTAGGAAGTTTAGATAGAGCCATGGGCAGGAAATTCAAGCTATCAATGAATTTGATATCTGCACGACGGATGTATAGTTGCATGACTTTTGAACCATTCATGATGACTTCGGGTAGTATATTGTGATCATGACAGTATTTCAGAATCATAATTCCATCATATCCCTTTGAATTATGTGCGATGAAAATCATTCCATTATGCTCTTTTTCTAATGCCCACTCGCAGAAATCTTCCAAGGTACGTGAACCATTGAACACTTTCTCCGTATTCGGTGGAATTCTCGCTACGCACAGATCTGGAATATGAGTGCAATGTTCGTCGGTCGTGCATTCAAAATCGTAAAAGACGTAGTTACCATGGCTGTCTGAGTCATCCTCCTCCTCAAATTCTTCCATCGATTCGTCAGATTCTTGGTTCTTTTTTCTATCGGTGAGTGGTTGAATGTAACACAGGTGGTCGTACGTCTGAAAAGACTTGCAGGTTTTGCAGTAAACTTCGTTACATTTGTGAGACCCATCACGATATTTGAGGAGTTTGTGACATTTTTCGCAACGTTGAACTGACTGGCAGAGAGTTTTTACCCCATTAACCGACTTTTGATGCCGTTCGAAACATTCTTCGTTCTTGAAAAATCTGTGACAATTTCCGCATTTTTGCCATCGTGTAACCACACAGTCCCTTTGATTTCCACAACTCAAACACCCCGTCGGACACATGTGATCATAACGGTGAGAATAAGACTTGTCACACCTAGTGCAATAGTACTTCTTTCCTAGAAAACCTGTCATTTTTGTGATGACGTTGTAGTGTTTATCTTTTAGAAACAAATATATGTCTTTTGAACCTTCTGCGGCATCGCCCACAAAGATGATGGAGTCAAAATGATCGTGCGACAATACGTGTATTCTGAAATTCGGTAACACGTTCTGGAATTTTTTAATCTCTTCGATACCACATGGTCCCTGTTCGACTCTGGCTTTCCGTAAAAGTTCTCTAGCTTGAACGGATTGCATAGAGTAGTTTGCCGTTTTTTTCCTCTTCATGGTACTCCACATCGATGGTGGATTTTCGTCTTTTGTTGCGTGTGCCATGGCGACCACGATCGCTCTAGCGCAACACATCTGGTCATCGGAAACGATTTCAATGACAGATTTGGAATTTTTCAACCTGTCTGCGATCTTCGTATCAAACTGTCGCTTCCTCCCACGTGTTTTGCCGGCACCAAGGGGCATTTCAACAGATACCGTCCTGATGGTGATGTTTTCCTCGAGGGATATATCTTGGTAAGATTGTAGAATCCTCTCCACTTTGGACATCACCTTGTCGACATTCATGTCCTCCACCGGTATAAATGGTAGCCAAATTTCGTTGTTCAAGTTGGGTACGTTTATGGAAATGCGAATTTGGTCACGTCCGTCAAGGTCAGAGGTGATCAGTTCGAGCAGTTGATGAAAGGTAGCGTGTAATACGTTATGAACTTCATCGAACGTATTAGCATTTGGATGCGAAACTTTTACAACCCAATCTGTTCCACTCACCTTAAACTTTTTGACAAAACGTTTTCTCTTACTGACAAGATTGAAATTAATCTTGTCGGTGATATTCTCGTCACTATCATCCGTGTCAGTATCACTGTAATAAAATTCAAAAATAAATAAATAAATAAATAAATAAATAAATAAATAAATAACATACCTTACATGGTTTTTACCACCTCCACG